>NW_023416287.1:87619224-89019224 GCF_014176215.1 Rousettus aegyptiacus
GCTTATTTCACTTCTACTACGGGATACATGCAGGTCATTCTCCAGTGAGACAGGTATTATGAGTACATACATGCTAAGCAGTTTTTGCTAAGTAATGGCATTCTTGTTAAGAACATCTATTTCTGCAGACGTCATAGTGCACACTGAATTAGAACTTCTGGGAGTGGGAGCCCTTACCTGTCAGGACACCATCTAAAATGCCAAGGACTAATTTAGGAGAGTGCAAACAGGCACGTCCATCAGATTGTCCACCATGGAGACCAGAAGAGAAAATTCTTTATATGTTAGTGCCAAAACTATCCACGCATTCGACTATTCAACTGGTCTCTACACAGGGCAAAGAAGGTCTGATAGTCATTGGTGATTCTGAAGCACTTCAAATTGTCTTTTGTGATTTATTAAAATAAGTACTAATAGTAGGGATTATAAATACATAATTTAGAAAATAACATGAGTTTGTGTTGGTATAAATGAATACAAAATTAAATTAGGGAGGAATAAAAGTACTTTCTTGCAATACAATGACAACCAATAAATATTGAAGGGACAATGAAGGTAGACAGTTTTCAATGATATTAAAACTAATGTGTAATGTTTGATGATAAATATGTTATTTACATACTCTTGAGATTTGTTCTCACAACATATTATTTCAAAGGGAAAATAGCTTTAGAGTGGAGAAACCTGGCAGCGTCTCTATTTTTTTTAAAGGCAAGATCAAGAGAGTTTTAAAAGCTAAAGAGTGTTTCAGACTAACAGAAAATAAAGAGATATGAATGCAATACAGCTACTTTGAGTTTGAAGGCAATTTTTTTCAAATGCTTTCAAATGCTGATGGCCAATTTAGCCTATGTCAGACCACGAAGTGAATTCTCCTTTATTTGGTTGGTAAATAGCAAAAGAAATCTTTGATTATGGTAGAAATAGAATATTAAATAGAGATACATTATCTTAGTAGTCAAGATACATTTAAACAGATAATTAAATAAAATGCAGTAAGATTTGCACGTGGCAATGCTAATGCAAGCGTGGATGGGGTTTCTATGGTGATCGGGTTTCTATAAGTGCTTTTTCCATATGACAGTGCGTTTTTTGTTATAAAATTCTAAGAGATGCTTTATAAGGTATTTACGCTCACCAACAGAAAATGAGTGGGCAATAGCTAGTTTTTCTACAAATCCATTCGTTTTTGAAACAAGTGTCTATAAAATTTGTAATGAATGTCATCGCTTGTTTTTACCATGATGTGAATGACATAAGAGTATCTGAATGGATTGTTGCACATTCACTCACTAGAAACCTATGTATTAAGATTAGAAATTTTCTTTAGCAAATGTTAACTGTGGAACTATAGCTCCTATAACAAAAATTATGATTTTTAAAAGGTCTATTTATCATTTATTGTACTTGTTAAGAAAATAATAATAATGTCCTCCTAATGGTTGGAGCCATTGCTAAGAAGGTTTTCCTTTTTTTTTTTTTTTGCTAACCCTTTCCTAATAGTATATGAAACATTTTGTACATTAAAATATTTCTAAGAAATTTGCTATTAATTCTAAAATGAACAAAGTATGCTCTAACAAAATAGAATAAAATGGGAGGGGTCTCATACTTTATCTGCTTTAATGGCTGGTAAGAGATACAACATAATTACCATTGTACATGCATTTAATACTATTAATATTTTTAAATATTGTTCACCAAAGAGGCTTGAATTACCTCTTAACCCTTGATTACATTGTCAATAAGTATAACGTATTCTTGGTTTTATCTTCATTTTATTCATTCTGCTTTCTAGATAAGATTAAGATCTTCCAACATAGAATTATCCCCATTTTCTAAATATCTAATTCATAGCAAAGCTCTGCTTTCTTGAACTCTTCCCTGAATCATCTAACATAAGCTCTAAGTCTTTTCTAACATCCTCTCCCTGAGATGCACAGCAACTGTATTGCATGCTCTCCTTTGTTGCCCTGAGTCATTAACCTCGGCTTTGGTGAACTCTAGGGCTGTTAGTGGTGCCGTTCTGACTGTCGGGCATCAACAGTAGTTATATTGCGAATAATGATGGAGAAATGCAGAAGTGGCTGGAGGAGAATGCAGGGTCAAGAGAGTGTTTCTCAAAAATGGGATGACAGTGCAATATTTTTATAAGCTGTTGGAAGGGAGATCATTTCTGAAGGTAGGGCGAGGGAGGGGTCAAGGGCATAAGGGTCGGCCTTAGCTAGGGAAAAAGGTAGTCCATTGTAGAGATGAGAGAGAAGACGGGGCATGTCGCTACCAACACGGGTAGCTCGATGTACGTGAAGTTCTCTTTTAATGGCTTTTGCTGTTCTCATGAACAAGAGAGCAAAGGTATCAGCAGAAAGTGAGGAGAGGGAAGTAGGTATCTAAGGAGAGGGAAACGTGAAAGGATTAAAGAAATGGAGTAGGACCTCCGGCAGCATTAAAAGCTCAGCACCCTTGATCACGACCAGAAATCTTAAAAAAACTGTCTCCACATTATTGGGTCCCAATACACTCAATATACTTTTTAAACACAGGTGGGGATTGACCTTCTAATTCTTGATTTACTAGGGTTATCAAACTGTGCACACATGCACTCACGTGCTCTGTCTCTGTCACACACACACACACACACACACACACACACACCCTCTCCCCACCCCGCCTCGAGGTAGACTTTGCAGAAGCAGTCAAGGGCTAGCACAGGACCAAGAAGTACAACCACTTGGCCTGGGTCCAAGGCCAAGTACCTGAGTGATTCTGGGAAAAAGACTTGCCTACCTGTGGCTCAAAATGTCCGTCTCTGTAGCTGGCTTAACAATAGAATCTATTTTGTATGGATCTAAGAGAGTTAAATATGTTAATACTTATAAAGTCCTTACAATGGGAGCAGGTACTGCATTTGCTAAGTAAACAAAGTGTAGCAAAATGAAATCTTACATCATTTTCTCCTGAATTGCTTTGAAAAAAAGAAAAATGAAGTCAAATGGGTGAAGCATTAGAAGTAGCCTATCTTCACAGCCTGTTTGCTAACAGATTATTTCTGGTGGTCACCTGGGACAGATCATGGTTGGCAAACTTGAGTGACTGCCATTATTTAACCCTGAAGCCATTCATGAGTAAAAGCCCGCCTCCCATCTGCCCAAATGTTCTTGCATTATTTTTTTAAATAATGTCTTGAAAAGTATTGATAGAAACAGATTTTAAAAGTCAGAGAAAATTTCAGTTCCAGATAATAAAAAGATCAATTATTAATACTTTACTAATTTGTCCAATTGCAGGGTAAAACAATGCATTCTTGCCTACTTTTAATATTACATTTAAAGTTTTTGAGGTACTTAACTTCTTTTGTCCTTAAATATTTGTTCTACTATGGATAAAGGTTTATTAAAAAAAAAAACTTTCATGTCCATAGTTTAGAAAATCTGAAAAGAATAGGTATATTGAATTAAAATTCTTTCTCAACTCTATAAAAATACAATAGTCAGACTTCTAAAAGAAATGATTCTCTTAGGGATTTTATTGATTCAGGCATTCTAAATACATACAACTTCTGAAAGAAGTAACACACTATGCGATAATTTTATTAATAAAGTATTTGAGACTAGCATAGTCATGTCCAAGTCCACCTAATTCAGAAGCAAAGCATTAGGACAAAGATTAGTACCCAAGAACTGTCTAGAAGCTTCACAGGAAATGCTGAGATCTACCCGAGAGAAATGTGTCTAGTAAAATATGACAGAGCATTTAACTGCACTGATCTGCACTCTGGAAATGTGTTCGATGGGAAGAATTAGTGATGGAGTCCTTTTTACTTTAAAAAAAGAATGCTGTTCAAAGGTTTCTTTTGCTTCTCAAAGAATCTTGCCTTGCTTTATAGGCAATACCCATAGAGAAATAAGTTACTGTATGTGACAGTACATTGCATTTTGTAGTCAAGGACACTGTAAAGATTTGTGAATTGTATAAAAATTAAAACATTCTTTTTTTCCAAGAACTGATAAAAGATTGAACAATGTCTACATCCATTCTTCTATACCTGTTGACCTGACAGGCCTAGAAATGATGGCAAAAGTATTAAGAAGACATTACTGTGAACTTCTTGATAAGTTATTAATTCACTTATTTTTTGTAAGTATAGAGTAAATATAGCTTAATTAGCTAACTAGGTTGACATATAGGAATAAAGAAAAATATTTAACAACTTCAAGTCCTTTGGGATACTATCTTCTAAGAAAAAAAATCTTTTCTAAACTATAGAAAATTACTTTTTTGGAAAACAAGTTAAAAATAAGAAATATCACCTAAACAAAGAAAGAGGCGACTTAAGAAGTTATTTTAAATATTTAATATTGGTAATTAGTTCTATATTTCCAGCCCAAAGATACTGAAGAGTCAATGTGTTGTTTTACTTATTCAGACTATGCAAACCGATGGGATTTAGAAAGTTTTAAAATGTTTTAGCCATTACCAGAATTACTCATGAAAGAAAAGCTGGATGTCAAATATTCATCTCTATGTGTGTGTATGTATATATGTATTTTGCCATTATATCAAATTGGAATCCAAGACTCAATTCCGAATAACAAGCAATGAACTAGTTTGTAAGCTGAGAGGTTACTGTCCCTTTGCAAATTGCTAGGATAATTATTTGTATTTCAAGGAAACTAAAGCAAACCCAGACCCCTTTTTTACTGAAGCCAGTCACATGATTGTAAAGGGTATTATGTACAGCAGCGGTCCCCAATCTTTTTGGCACCAGGGGCAAGCATTCCTATGAGAATCTAATGCCTGATGATCTGAGGCAGAGCTGAGGCGGTGATGCTAGTGCTGGGAGTGGCTGCAAATGCAGATGAAGCTTTGCTTCCTCTCCTGCTGCTCACCTCCTGCTGTGTGGTCCAGTTCCTAACAGACCACGGACCAGTACTGGTCCACAGCCTGGGCTTGGGGACCCTTGGTGTAAACAATATTGGTTAAAAGATCCCTAAAGTTATCTTACCATTTTTTTCATTCCTAGAAAAAAGATTTATCTGAAGGATTCCATGAAATTCATTTGATTGTACTGAGAAATTTTTATATCTTTCGAGATAGAAAAAGGTTTTACACGAATACTTGTTTTTCTAGGTGCTTCTTTATATTAATGCAAAAGAAACTCTTCTTTTTATTTTTCAAGTTTATTTTGAAGCTGTGGTCATGGCTTACTTCTAAAGACCTTTGTGCCGTGTAAAGTACTTACTGTTTCAAGTAGTACACTTATTGTCTGCGTAGAGCCATAGGACCTATCTAGGGGGTTCACATAATAGAGCTATCTGAAAATTTATTAGTGTATGTCTTTGTGGATTTCTGCAGGTATCCTTAAGTCTTTGACCTTCAATTTCTAAATGTTCTGTTGTGGGTTTTTTTTCAAGCTTTATACTTAAAGCTAAAATCAAATCAAACAATTTAATTTTAATTGCACATCATTTGCTAGCAACAGAAAGCCATTGTGCATACCACGTTGATACAGTCCCAGTGTCATGATTCTAGTTTGTACCACAACCTCTGAACAGCTCAGAAATAGGATATTGTGTTGACAATTGCCTGTATTCGCTGGAGAACTGTTAACATAGATTTATTAAATTTAGTGCACTTTGGAAAATGTAAAATTGAGCACAGGAGACTAACATATAAATTGTATTCTACAAGCAAATAAATCCAGCTCTTTCGAGCCTCTAAAATAAGCATAAAATACACAGAGGGATGAAAAGAGACCATTTCGAGGGCGATTGCTAGTTTTATGAGGCTGCCTGGCCTCTTAGCAACTTGAAAACATATGGTGGTTCACGTGACCCATGATTCTTTTGCTCTGCCTTGCGCTCTTTCACCTTTTATATGAGAATTTCTCCAGTCAGTGAAGAGCTAAGTTACTTTGAAATAAGTTTGATAGACATGCTACAAAATGTGTTCAGGGAGAATTGAGTTTAGATGCGTTTGTACTCTGAAACTGTGCTTGCATTTTGAGGGTGTAATATCAATAAGTCAGATTATCGTGTAGAAGAAATCCCATCAACCTGAAAAATAACGACGAACATTGTAAAAATCGTAGTTCTGAAGTAGCCAGATGGCTTATTATTCAGAGTGAAACACTAGGTTTTTCAGATTAAGTCTGTGTCTACCAAGTATATTTTCAGTTCTGGATAGAATATTTTTCAATTCATTTGTCCATACAAATGCTTTAGTTCTCTGACGCTCACCATGCAATAATATTTAACCATCTAGATATAGTGTGAAACAGGAGTGCATAGTAAATGTACTGATTACTTTTCTTCTGTTTTTTTTTTTTTCTAATCAAGGTAATTGCAATGCACGACAACAACGAAAAACCCAGAGAAGCTATAGGTTACATGACAATCTTTCCAAACACAAATACACATATATATCAACTGATGCACACATATATATCAAGCTATGCATACATATCCATGAAACAAAAAGCGAAATATGTCAAAGCGT
Organism: Rousettus aegyptiacus; assembly: GCF_014176215.1. NCBI lineage: Eukaryota > Metazoa > Chordata > Mammalia > Chiroptera > Pteropodidae > Rousettus > Rousettus aegyptiacus. Next base: position 87,625,723 of record NW_023416287.1, read on the forward strand.
GAACTTCTGAATCGGTGGTCTTGGGGATTTTCTATGACTGTATGTGAAAAAGTTTAAAGTCCTAATTTCAATTTAAAAAAGCTTTTTCAATATGCCTTTTGCATGGATTCTAAATGAATTATCAAAATTCTAATGAGTGAGTGGTCTTTAATAGTCCTAGTTTAAAAACGACTTAAGAGTAAGAGAAGATAGAATGAGTTTAAAATAGAATTACCTCCATTGCTAAACCTTATGACTAATAAATGCGGTCTCTCTGTACATTTTAATGCTGGGTTGAAAAATCTGAAAGTTAACTTATTTTGTTTGATGTACTCAACTCTTTGGCAAATTTCTTCAGGGAAGAGAAGGTACACTTTCTTACATTTTCTACCACTCAATAAACGTGAAGATGTGTTTCTGAGGTGCATGTAGCATACACCTGAAGCTTAGTGTTTTAAACTAGCAAATTAGTAGAAAAAGAGATGAGACTATTAACATAATTCAAATATTCTGAGTCATTGATTAAAGATTCATTCATTCCGGAGTATTTAAGCAGTAAATCTCAGATCTAGCATAAACATTGTAAGGTAAAAAAAACAAAACAAAACAAAAAACCGTGGAGCAGTCATAATAACATTCTAGAGATATATGTTAATGTTATTGTATTATGCAGTCTAAAAATTCTAATTCAGGTTACGCTATGTATAACATTAAATGATGCCTTTATATTTCTGGTAATAATGCATTAGCTTATATCAGAAAAATTTTTCTGCAGATAAGTTATACTATAGAAAATATATGAAAAGTCATTATTTGAAGGTGTAAACAGTTAAATGAAACTAGAGAGAATTTTTTTTCTATTGAACAAAAAGGAGCACAATCAGTAAAATGTGAAATGATTAAATGTTTAAGCAATCTGAGAAAGTTTAGTATTTTTAAACTAATACAAACACTGAAAATTAATAATAAAATAATAGATGTGAATAAAAAGCCCAAAGATGAAAAACTAGAATGCTAAAAACGGCCAATTAAGCTAAAGGAAGGTAAGGAAGGAATAAGAGAGAAACAAAAGAGAAGTGATGAACGGAAAACAAATATTAAGATGATTAACTTAAACCGAATAACATCAAAACTATATTCAATGTAAATAGCGGAAACAATTTAATAAAAGGCAGTAATTCTCACACTGGATTTTGAAAAAGCAAGACAACAATATGCTGTGCATGAACAATCCATGGTCTACAATGTATATAAGATGAAATTAATAATAAAGGTATATCATGTAAACCTGCTGTTTATCAGGCTTGTCCATGTTTATCAATATCGGCTAATGCAGACTTCAAAGCAATGTCTTACATAAATAGACATTTCATAATGATAAAAAAATCGATTCATCAAGCAAATGTAACAATCAAAAACATTCTCTTCAGCATCTGATGGTGTCAGTGGTCAGGATTTTTGTCATTGCAATAGGTGCCTAGAGGTAGCTCATTGTTTTATGTGCATTTCCACGAGACATGTTCTGGAGCATCTTCTCATACTTATTTGCCATCTCAACCTCTTTTTTTCTACTTCACTGCTATTTCTCATTCTCTTTCTGTCTGACCTTCATCTCCTTGCTTCTTTAAATAAAATATTCCTCAGTGTGCTTCCACTATCTTTCCTTTTCTTCAAATTTTCTTATTTTTTTACATCTATATGTTGCAACTCTATATCTTTATCTTGTTCTTTGTCCTGAGATCTTGACCGGCACTTTCAAAACACCAACTAAAATAAAACTCAAAGCTTCAATATACCTCAAATTCAGGAATTCTATAAAAATATAATACCTTCATCAGAGTTTGTGTCCCAGGCTTGTTATTTCTCTTATTCATGTTTGGTTAATAATGACATCATCCATCTAATCAAAACAGAACTCCTCCATATTTACTTTACCTCATATCTAATGTCACCAAATTGTTTTACTAAGGAATGATTTTGCAATTTCAAAGCCTATAAAATAGCCAAAATGCAAAATGGACAGAAGATCTGAATAGACATCTTCCCAAAGAAGACATACAGATGGCCAAAAGATAATTAAAAAGATGCTCAGCATCATTAATCATCAGGGAAATGCACATCAAAACCACAATGAGATATCACCTCACACCTGTCAGAATGGCTTTTATCAAAAAGACAAGAAATAACAAGTTTTGGCGAAGACATGGAGAACGGGGAACATTTGTGCACTGTTGCTAGGACTGCGAATTGGGGCAGCCACTAGAAAAAACAGTATAGAGGTTCCTTAAAAAATTAAAAATAAAACTACCACATGATCTAGTAATTCCACTTCTGAGTATTTGTCTGAAAAAAAAAATGAAAACACTAACTTAAAAAGATATCTGCACCTCCACGCTCACAGCAGCGTTAGGTGCAATGGCCAAGATATAGAAACAACTTAAGTGTCCACTGACGGATGAATGGCTAAAGAAATCCTGGTGTATACATTTTTAACACTTGGATGAAAGTATTCATATGCAGAGTGTGATTTGCATGTGGCTCATGTTATGTATATACAGGAGACACGATCGATCACATTGGTTCTTTGTATGCTCTACCCTATATATAAAAATAAATATTAATTTTGTGAGCTATAACAGAAACTGGAAAGATTGGGATCCATACTTGCAGAGCACCAGGAAAAGAGTGCGTTGTCACATCAAAAATGAGGGTAAATCCAAATGATGCCAATTTTATTGAGAAAGAAATCTAACAATGAGCCTACTGATTTGAATCCAAAGTTAAAAGGATTACTTAAGGTTTTTCATAGAATTCAACACTGGCTACTGACTCTCCTCGGCACGCTACACAAGGAAATCTGATCTCAGTGAAAACTACTTTTCTACTCTGAAGTACACTCGCTGGAAAGGAAATTAATCGAGCAAAGATCTTTCTTTGCTGGTTTTGATTACTTAAGTCATTATTTATGAGATGTGCAGAAAAGATTCACAGCACCAGATTTGCCAGGTTTTTTTCTAATTATTTTTTAAAATTTCATACTCAGAATAATATTAAGTAATGATTAACTAAACTGGTGATGGTTTTGTCCTAGAGCTCTGTGTCTTAGGAAGTAGAGAGAGAGAGACTGGTCTGCATTCATTCCCATCCATGGTTTTAAAATCATCATTGCTCATCACGAGGGGCTATATTCCCTCCTCTGTAATGAAGGTGGTGATAACTTCTTGTTGTTATTGTTTGGGGCTTTCTTTTCTCCATAACATAAATATTTTAAAGTCAGAAACCTCTGTTTCCTTCTCTTTCTGTAATCTTTTAAATATTTCTCACTTAATTCGACCTATCATTTGTAAAGGTCACATGCTACACTTTGATGTACAGTACACCCTTGTTTGAGCCTTTACCTAATGCAGAATTTATAAAGGCACTAGGTTGCTACCATGAGACTATTAAAATGACAAATAATCTTATTTGACGTGAACCTAAGATGGCCAGGTATAGTGGGTACTTTAATTTTAGTGGCTCTTTTAACACAGCTATTAATATATTTTGTCATAGAGTTGTTCACTTTAAACCCCATGGGCTCTGTCTTGTTTTATTTGAATCAAACTCAGCTGATTTACAAACTTTATTTTTACATCCAAGTTTACTTTACCAGGTTTTGGTGTTTAAGATGATATAGTTATCTCTCAAACATTTTAATCCTGATATTATGAGTTCTTGAAGAACATCAATTCTTTCGATCAATAAACATATGCTATTAATTAGTCTTATAGGTTATGATCTTTGCGGACACATTTGAAGTAATTTTAGGTGGTAATCACACCATCTAAGGTTAGTATTTTTCTCTATTTTCCCCACTATCCAATATACTACAAACTGTTCCCCAAAGCAATGATAGATTTTTTTTTGTAGGCTTTTCAAAGAATGGGAAGCCAGGGTTCCGAAGCTGATTAGAGAAGTCAAACTCACAGTGTCTAATGCTTTATAATGAGTGGCACCGAGAATTCAGCAATTACACCTTTGATACAATAGGCTGAACCAAGCGAAGCAGAGATGTTTGTTCTAGTTGGATACTGCAGCTGCCCAGGCTTGCCTTACTTTTCCACACATCTGAGGTTGCACGATTTCTCATATCAAAAAATCGAAGGACAACTTTGATCTAATTCTCTCTTATTAACTTATGCTAATTAAGTTATTGCTAATTCCTTTTTTTTTTTTTTTTTTTTTGGCCAAAGCCTTTTGGCCAAATTGTATTATATAACCTATTTTTGAAAAGTTATTTCCACATGCTCAGACATAAAAGTAAGATTCATTATTATAAATCCAAAAGTGTAGCTCTTTGGGCAAATACCTTTTTGGAGTTTTGGAGAACCAAAGGTTCCTACATTCTGGGCACTGGTCATAACTAGATTCCTACAACTCCTCCCACCCGCCCCCCGCCCCCCAAAAAGTTGACTGTTTCCGGTAGACATAAAGTCATCTGCAATATCATATGTACAATATTTGCTTACAAATAATTTTTACAGCTTTATATTTTTACAGCTTTATTGAGATGTAATTTAACAATATATAGCATATATTTAAAGTGTAAAACCTGATATATTCACACACACACACACACGCATGTGTATGTTTGTGTGTGTGTAAATTCATCCTCATCAAGAAAATCAAAATAGCCATCACCACCTAGAATTTTACTAATGTTATGGACTTTCCAGGTGCTCCACATCCTCACCAGTACTTGGTATGGTCAGTCTTTTTTAGTTTTAGACATTTAAATAGATAGTAAGAGTTGGGATTTTAATGTTCACTTTGTAATAACTAATGATCTTGAGTATTTTTCACGTGCTTTTTTGCTATGCATATATCTTATCTGGTGAAATGTCTGAGGAAATTCTATGTTTCACCTACTTTGTTCTGTTCTCAGAGATCACTGTCCTCCGTTGCCTGATGTCTAATATTGTAACAGCTGTCATTTCATCTCTTTTGTCCTGTTTTGTCATTGTTTCATGTGAAAGAGTAAATCCAGTCCCTGTTACTCCATCTTGGCCGGAAGTAGTTCTTACCTGTACAATTAAATGTTTAGCCTTCTTGTAATGAGTGCATGCATGCACAGTTTACCTACATAGTACTCATTTAGACTTAAGTATTTCAATACTTTCTTTGTCCTTATATGCTTCTCAGTCTTGACATCGAAAGGACCCCAAGGGCCATACCTTCTACACATGGTTTTCTATTTTTGTCATGCTGATTCATTTTCCCACACTTGAAATACAAATCACTAAAATCATTTGAGGTGTGTACCATTACTATAGTAGTAATGGTAGTCTATAGTCTCACTATAGACAGAATATTCTACTATTGCTGGAGTTGTTACACTGTTTTTATACTAAATCTGCACACATTTCTCAGATGTGAGATTTGGATCTTTTCAAGGACCTATCATTAGCATTAGTTTCAAGTAACTGATTACCTTCTCTAATTAAGAAAGTCAAATAATTTGGCGTTTTCTATAGTTGGATTCTCACGTGGCCCAGGCAAATGACTAGGAATTAATAATTAGCCTGCATAGCTAATCTGCTTATAGTCCACCTGAGTGTAAGGAAATGATATATATCTAATGAGTCCACTGGGGCTGTCAAATATACTATAGACTGTCCCCCTTGTCACCATAAGTGATGGTTTCGCACTGCAGCATTAAATATAAAGAAAGGAAGCTGGGTGATTCTGATGAAATGAATTCATAACTGCAAACTCAAATTATAGAAACTATCATCACAAGTAACAGGAAAAGAGGAATACAGGAGTAAAAGAAAATCAACTAGAAGCTTCCTAATTACAAATTGTTAGATTTTTAAATTGTTATTTCCCATGATCGGCTACATACGTGTCCTGGACCTTAAACGTTCTCTCTGCTTTGAGTCTAGTTCCTGGGTAATTAACCCATAATTGCTTTTTATTTGGTCGAAGTGAATTTTCATTTTTTATTCATCTTTTTGTTGAATAAATTATAGAAGTTCTCTTCAAAGCGATGAACTTAGCAAATTAATATTTCCTCTTAATGAACCACGTATATCTTGTTGCAATCTATCACTTGTCTCTATTTTAACACAGAGAAATTGAGAAAGTCTTATTTCGTCAGGTCCCATCACTTTGATCACGGTCAAATATACACGAGGGAACGGCCTGCTTATCATGTGTGTCTGATCTATTTTCTGCATTCTATCGTTTTTATCTCCCATCAAGAAAATGTCTGATGTGGGTGACTCATATAATAAATCACAGAACACTGAACTCTGTCAGGATATAAGGTATAAAAAATCTCAGAGAAAGTTGAAATAAATGTCTTTTTACTTTGTTTTATTATTTTTTTTCCATAATGACTAAAGGCCAAGTAGAATAATGCTAGGCTTCCGGGTTTCATGCACCTCAATGGTTTAGCCTCAGTACTTAATTTAAACAAATCAAGAGTAGCTTAGATTTGAGAGTCAACTTATATAGCCAGAAAAGACTTATTAGTGTGATTAGCTCAAATCTGATTGGTCAGATCAAAGAAATACTTAGATGATATATTCATATCATAAAATGTCTTCACTTAATGGTGAAGCCTTTTAAAATAGTTGCATTATGAATTATTCATTAAAATGAAATTATATTTTCTAATAGTTTCATAATAAATTTACTATATGTCTGGTGAATTTCATATTTTACAGAACATTCTGGTGGCTAAACACCTTGGGTAGCTTTCCCTATGGCAATGATTCTCAAAGTACAGTCACTCAGGAGAAGCAACAGCTTCTGCTGGGGACTTGTTAGGGATGCAATTCTTGCTCCAGCCCATTTCATCTGGCATCTCGTTCCCAGACTTAATGTATCAGAAACTGCGAGAGGCCAACAATCTTTTAGCCAGCCCACCAGATGATTGAGAGCCAAAGTTTGAGAACCACTGCTATAAATAATCTTACTTTGTTTCTCAAAAATGCTTGAGGGTGCCATAAAATGATATACCCAGGAAATTATCTACCATCTATTAATTAATTTTATTCAAATAGTGGTCTTATGGATCTGTTCAAATGATGCCCAGCATAAAACCCGTTGTATCAAACCAAGTTAAGGATGTGGAGAAAATAGATCTTTATAAAAACGAAAGAGTATGATATCAAATAAGCACCTGATGACATAGCACCGTATCATGTTTTGTAAAATAAGTTTAGCTTTTTTTTTTTAAATTAAGCCAAGTGAGCTAGTAACTATGACATTTCTCCCCCAAAATTAATTTCTTGCCTTAACCTTGCTTATCAGCCTATACTGAGGATTTTAAATATTGAGCTAGAAATAACTTTAATAGTGAAAACTGTTCAATTTGAAATAATACATGAGATATATATATCACATATACTACATACACACATACACATATATATGCCTTAAATGATACGAAGATTTAAAAGTTGTCCAGTGATGACAAAGCTAAATTATTCTATAAAATTTTTATTGTAAGATAAGTGCTTGCATCAAAGTCATCTTAACAAGCTATTGAACTCTTCTCTCTTTTCTTTACCTGTCAGACATTGTTTATTTTTGGTCATTTAGCAATAACATGCTAACGTCAGTACAGTCGATCTCAATACCTAGAAACTTTCAATATACTGAAAAATGATAGCCATATAAATTGGAACTCTGATCAATCCACCAGAGTATCCCCTTGGATACATGGCATGGGCATGAATCCACAAAGATAACAATCAGAGTTAAGCCATGTTTGAGGTGTTTCAAGGATTAATGAATGCAAGTTACTCTTGGCAGTTGGCTAATCATTTCCCAAGCCCTATGTAATACCCGGTTTTCTATGTGGATGTGCCTCCGCATTCCCGTCTGTATATTTACAAGGCAAGGCCATATATGGGAAAATCACTAGGCTTTGCCATAAAGCAGAAATTTCAACAGCAACGTTACTTTGATTTTCCATCCTTATCCCATCATTTCATTCATTTTGAAAAGTATTTGTTTCGAAGCTTGCATTAAAGGAATTTGGAGACACATTCTTCAAAGGACAGAATCCTTAAAGCATGACCCAGCCTTAGACACTGTTCATGCACACGACAGGGCAGAGATGATGAGTGAAAACAGGAGGAGGAGGTGAAGACATTTAGAATCAGATCAACAGAATTCTTGCTCTGATAGTCACTTATGCTCTTCTTTGGACTATTAAATTAACCTCTAGTGGTCCGTTTCTTTATCCTGTAAATTAACTTTAAATGGTTATTGTGAGATTTAATGTTGATGTTGGTTTCTCGCCTTCCAATAAGCCTCAATACCCCCTGAGGTGACTTCCTGTGGTTGTCAATAAAAGCAGTTTACTTACAAGACAGTGGTCGGTGCATTTTCATTAATCATTATTTTCTCTGAGGCGATAATTTTAATTTCTGATTCTCTTGCTTTGGTGCTGCTCTGCTTCTGCAGTTTTAATAAGTTTCTGCTCTATTCTTTAAAGCTATTCTCATAGAACAGAAGCTAACTTTTAATGTCCCTTCAGTAGTAAATATTTAATGATGTTTGAATACTAACTTCTTAAGGATGTTTTAAATCATTCTGTAAATATACTAGCACAATTCATAAAGGTTTAGACTTCCACTGGATACTGAGAAAAACAAAGAATTAAGTCTACTGCAAGCTAAATAAAGGTACGAAGAAGATTTGCTTTACCCCCACTCGGGTAAAGAGGGTAAAGAATTCATTTCTATTTATTTTCCTGGGGGGGGGGGTGCGGAGAAACTTTTTCTGCTAATTACTAATGACAACAAATTGCATTGAAAATATGGAAGTGTTGTATATAGTCCTTATAATGAGTGAAACCTTGATGACTGAACTATCATAATCATTTTTAACATTTGCACATTCTTTATGCTAATTTCTTCTCTTAGTCACTTACAGTGCAGGGTGACTGCTTCCATTCAAACAAAAGCAAAAACATGCACATTCTTTGAGCACTCATCCTACCTGTAAGTTCATGCCCTCTTTTTTTCATGCTTGACTTCAGGTCATAGTCTTTTAACTACTAAATTATCTCTAGTCCTTCAACTGTGATGTATAAATAACACCAGTGGATGGAGTCTTTCTTTAGTTTGTTGTTTCAAAGTTAAGACTCTCTATATGTTGGCAAATACTTAAGTCTCTAAAAATTCCAACCCTGTGTTTTTATGTTTAATCTTATATGCTCTTGATCCTGGCCAAGTGCCGCATTTCCTACTTCCTCTTCCTCTCTAGGTTCAAGTTCGATTCTCCTATGTGTGGCTTGGCAGCACATTCTGTGCGTAGCTTTTCAAAGACTGCCATAGCAACATAAAACGATATCTTAACGTATGCTCATCTACACTTTCATGCATTGGAAAAACAAACGTTCAGCATGACATCAAATACTCATCTACATTTGTGAGTCCCCCACTCGGGTATAATATGAAAATTATGGATAGGTTGTCTCTTTCACCTTTTTCTCAGGTATGGAGCTTCACATCAATGTGCATGATTCATGCTGACCTCCTAACATTGCTGTGTTGTCCTGGTCGCTTGGTGCTTGATTCTATGTCTGAACTGAGCAGCAATCAATTTATCACTGAGCAGAAAAAATAGAAATGAAGCAAAGTGAAGAATGTGCTAAAGAGATGCATATGGCTGACTGTTACCTAGTTATGTCTCTTTAGAATCTAAACTATAAGCACATGGTCTGGCGAGCTAAATAATAATGTGTAACTAGTCCTAGCTTATATTTGGATCTGGGATTTAAATATCCCTTAATATTCTATATGTACCACGATCTCTAAATTATTATTGCTTCATTCAGTCTATTCATTATTACCACAAGAATTTATTAAGAGGTGAATATTAATCATGTTTAATCTATGTTTAGTAATTCAACACTAGACTTTGTTTTTCATAAATGTGTTTTTATAATCCCACATAATTAAATCCTACAATTTAGTACTTAAAAATAGTGTTTTGACTGCTCTGTGGAAAATCAAATGGGAAAATAAATATGGATTTACCTATACAAGGAACCTATCGCTAGATGCACAGGTACTGAGAAAATATTAGATTAGCACGCCAACGTTTGACCTCAATGATGGTGATATTTTCATTGAAATCGGAAATTCTGATACATCATGAGCCATGGTAGCCAGAGATGTAAATTGCACTGCATTTCTAAGGAAAGAGGCCCGGAGGGTAGAGGATGGTCTTCGGCTTCTCTTAGAGACTTGCTCTCACTTTCTGGGATTTGACCACACTGGAGAAGTGGCCCGCGACCTCCGAGCACCCCGGGGCCTTCCTAATAGAGTTGCGTTCACTTGAAACCTACTTCCTATGCCTTCTGGCCCTCCTTTGGCCATGCCCCATCCCTGCTTAGCCTTCTCAGGTGGGAATGGTCTGTCCTACCCAGACTTCGCAGGCCCCCTGACACATCCTGCTAGTAATCTTGTCTTCCCATTTCCTAACACCACCCATTTGTAGTTACTCCTTGATGGCAGAATAGGTGACAGGAAGACTCGTGACAGCGGAGACAGCATTTAATTCTGACACGTAGTCTTAACACACAGTAGAAACTCGATGATGTTTTCAGAATAAAGAAATAAATTATGTGTTAAAGAATTTCTCATTTAAACTATATAAAAGTTTTGAGGAGTCTAATCAGAAGTGACAAATATGATTTGGAAATACGACTTTACGAAAACTTGGTTTATGACAAAGTAGTTCCAAATCGAAAGGAAAGAATGAACTACTAAACATTTGGGATAAATGGGTCTGTCAAAAGGAAGAATAAAGCTTAATCTTTACTTCTGACTCTAGATGGATTAAAAACCAAATATGACAAGGATCACTATGCAGGTCACGTCACTTGTAGAATATCATTGTGCTCTATATGGTAAGATCCAAACCAAACACAGAAAGAAAACCCTCCATGACATAAAGCTAAAAATTAATGGATTTGGTTATACCAAAATTAAAGAGTTGTGTTCAAAAAAGTACGAAAGGCAAGGTTAGCAGATCACTGCCTGTTTAGAAGTTTAAAGAACATCCAATATCTAGAATCCACAACGAAGCCCTGGAAATTAATGAGAAAGGAGGCAAAACCTTAATTTATAAATGGGCAAACACTAAATGTTTAAAAAGAAATGAAGGTCACTCCAACTACTTTCCAATAAATAAGTGCTTGTTGCAACACATAGGTTCTATTTAATACCCTTCCGATTATAAAAACAAATGAACAAACAAACAAAACATGACAGATATGTCAAGTAGTGCTAGACACGTGGGACCCTGGGAGGCCAGACGCTGCTGGTGGCTACCTGAAATGATGTAGCCATGTTACAGAGCAAATTGGTGGCACTATGGTAAATGATTTCCCTGGACCTTTCACTTTCTCCTGGCAGTGGCATCATCCATCTATACCTTTGCCCTGTGACCTTGCAGGCTTTTCCCTAAATAAGAGGATATATGTGACCCAACTATTATGAAGGCCTTAGCGTTATGACTTAATTTAGCCAAGGTAGACTTGATACCGGAAGAAGTTTTAAATAGGCTTGCATGGCTCGTGGAATCAGTATGAGAAGAGCACGCCCCCGGTAACCACACCCCCTTCACCCTGAATACCCCGTGACAGACATGCGGATCAGACCTGAATCTTACCCGCAGTCTAAAAAGTGGGAGCTGTCATGGCCTCTTCCTTTCGTTTACCAATCCCGAGCTTAGGCAAATTCTTCCTCGATAAGATCTGGAGTGTCTCTTACTTTTTCCCCTTTACCGTGCATGATAGCGTGTATTAAATTACTATAATGGCATAGTTACCAATATCCCTGTCTTTCTTCTATTTCCTTTTCTCCAAACCCCAGCTCAACGAAGTCAACCTGCAATCTTCTTCCATAATGATTTCTTAAAATGTGGACATGGTCAATGGCAATTTCCTGCATAAAATCCTTCGAAGGATTTTCATAATTTTCATGAGAAACCAAAACAAATCCCTTTACTATGTAATACCCACCTGGTGAACAGCCTTGGCTACGTCTCTCCCTCTTCTCCCAACTGCTCACAGGTACCCTAACTTCCCAGCACCTGTGAATGTTATGTCATGTGACAAGGGAATTAGGCAGTATATGGAATCAAAGTGGCCAAGTAGCTAACTTCCTAATAGGGAGATTATTCTAGATTCTACAAGTGGGTCCAGTATAGTCACAAGGGTCCTTCGATGTGGAAGAGGGAGAGAGAAGAGTCAGTGTCTGAGTGATGAGCTGTGAAGAAGAGTCGTATCACCGCCCTTCTGGCTTTGAAGGCCAGGAAATGGGTTTCCCCTAGAGACTCTGAAAACAAATGTAGCCCTGCTAACAATTTGATTTTTTTGTCCAGTAGAACATCAAACTTCTAACCTCCGGAACTATGAGATAAAAATTTAGTATCGTTTTAAGCCACTACATTTTTGTGTTCGTTTGTTATAACAATAGTTGAAAATTAATACGGGTAGGATGTTAGCAGTGGGGAAATGTTCTGCAAACCTTGTCATTTCGTACTGTGATTTGAAGACTCAGCTTCTTCAGCTGCTACGACGAGAGTAGTGGGTTGGGGTAGTGCTGTGTAAAGCTGAATTGATGCTAAGACACTTGGCGCAAAAGTGTTTGGGTGCTTCCTGAATAGTGGTTGCCAGTTCTGGGGTGAGGGGTGGGCCTTCCCACACTGGCACAGAGTCATGTGGTCCAACACGCTTCGTACGTAAACTTAGGACTCTTGGTCTGGCATTACAGAAATGGGCTCCATGGCCGAAAAACAGATTTGATCTTTAAAAATTGGATAAACGTTAGCCCTTCTTCTAATATATTTTAACTACTTTGGAAAAGATTTTGTGTTCTGTGGTAGAGAGAAATTAATGAGATATTGGTTATTAATATGTTTAGTTCCTTGAATTAAATGACAGAAAAGCAGCTACTAATTACTGAATAATTCTTGTCAGGTGATTTGCTTGCTGGTTTTTGACAAAATACTGATAAAGAGTAAATGCCATAAGTTTTCTCTGAAATCCAATGGCTTTGACGGATTTGATGAATTTATATTGAAAAGTGTAATAAATCTTAAATAACCAAGTAATTAAAGTTACTCTGAAAAGATATAAAACATTACAACAATGGTTTACTTTCCACAATTCATTGGAATTCATGAACTCAGTGCATGTGCATACATACACATGCACACGTGCACACACACACAGAAAATAAAAAGTCATCTGACATCCGTCTAGCACCCTTGTGTCATAAGCAGAATGACCCTCTAAAGATGTTTACATTCTAAGTCCTGAATCCTCTGAGTATATCAATTCACATGACAAAAGGAACTTTGCATATGTGATTAAGGGTACTAACTGTAATTGGTGAGAGTATCTGGGTTTTTGCTAAGATCCTGAAAAGGAGAGAACTTTCTCTGGCTAGAATCAAAAACATGTGGCAGTAGGAGAAATCAGAGAGCTCTGAAGTGAGAGGGGGTCCCGCCCCAGTGCTGGAGGGGTGGCGTGTGAAAAGCATGAAAAGGAACAGGACCAGCCTCTAGGAGCAAAGACCAGCCTGGCTGGCAGTGAGAATCACGGACCGCAGGTCGGCAGCTGAATCTCACCGGCAACTTCAATTAACTTGGAAGCTAAGCGGATTCTTCCCCATGGCCTCCAGTGAGGAACCCGGTTTGGCCAACGCCTTGATTAGGAGGCTTGAGACCCTACATGGAGGATCCACTCAAGTCATCAGACTTCTCACCTACAGAAGCTGTGAGGTAAGACACTTCTGGTGTTTTAAGTCCTCAGATTTGTGAGAAGTTGTTATGGCAACAAAAGGAAATGCATAACCTTGCACGGGAAGTGGGCATGGCATGGAGTCGCCAGGATTCGGTAAAGCACGTGGATCAGTTGCCCTCGCTGGGGAGACGGCTGAGAGTTGCGGGGAGAGGCAGGAAAAGGATTATTAGTGTGTTCGCATTCCCCTCTCAACGGGGAGCTCTGCCTTTGAATTCTTGGTGACATTACAAAAACTACAGAGCTAAAAATAAAATCGACTCAGAACTTCTAGCTCTGCGTGGAGCAGTACCCTGTTTTCATCTATCATCTTACTGTGCCACCTGGCTCATCCTAAACCTGGGCCGCGAAGTGTGACTTTGATGTTCACAATATTCTATTGCCATAAAATGTGTTAAAGGTGTTGCAAATTTCTTTTTTTTTTTTTTGAATGCTGCCAGTTTCCGACAATTTCCCTTCCAACTCAGATCTCACTCCTGAATTGCTCCCTTCACAGGACTTCTTTTGAAATTTTTAGCTGATTTGGTTTTATTTGAATAAATACTGGAAGAAGTCTTTGTGCAATTCAAGTACAGTGTTTCTTGTCAGATACCCGACAAGATATTACTCATTTGAAAAGTTTTATGACTTTTCTAAAATAGATGTGTTATGCCTGACATATGTACAATGAGTATTGCACGTTTGCTAAATTCTGTGAAAAACACTTCTTTGCTTGCTTTTTTGCCTGTGATACATTCCTCTATATCTTCCATGACTCTCCACATATATTCCTCCCTGAATTTCTTCCTCTGCCATGTTTCAGTTAGTGTGCTCATTTACATGAAACAGTCACCTGTCCTTGTCGTTAAATGGCACCCTGTACTAAGAATTTAAAGACCTCCAAGTAGCATATCGGAAAGGTTAACGGCAAATTAAATGATGCATTTCAGTGTTACTGTGGACTTCATTAAAATTTAGTATTCTTTATTGGTTTTCTACGATCACGAGTTCCATTGAATCACTGGATTCTGCCCTTGTAGTTTCGTTAATAATTCAAAAACTTTGTTTCAAATATCTCTTGTCAGCATCTTTCAGTATCTTGTTAATGACCCAACACCACCTGAATATCAAAGGGGACCCCTCATAGAGGCAGGGTTTATCCATCAAGTTGAATCTGTCTCCTTTCAACATGGCTTCTGGAATAGATGTAGCCTCCATTTATATCCAAGAAGCCTGGCCTCTGAGCATATGTTCGCGAATAAAAGGACTTAAGTTACTAATATGACATAGGAAGTATTTGCATCAAATTCTATAAATAGTACATTATTTACAGAAAATTTGAAATTTAGAAAAAAATGGAAAATAAAAACAATACATTATCTCTTTGCCTAGAGATAACTACCATCATCGTTTTGATATAAGTCTCCAGTAATTATATAGAACTGCAATAATACTGTGTATATAGATTTTCAGTCTCCTTTCTTTTGCCTAATATAATGCATAGATTCATTTTTCATTCATCTTACAAAATAAAACATGAATTGACTGTCACATAGATGTGGCATAATTTATTTAACCATTTCTTCCTTACTCAATTCACGGTTATCCATGGTGTGCTGTTGTAAATGACATTGAAATATGTGATTTTTTAACATGAATTTTTCTCTTGATAGACTGCTATAAGTCTATAAAACCTTTCAAAGGTTATGATACATATAGCCGGATGCTTCCTAACTCCAGGAGAAGTTGTTACATGGCTCTTTCCCCATCATTTAATATTATCCTTCAACTTTGCCAATTTGATAGATGAAGACTCGTACTCCATTATTTTACTTTACATGACCTTGATTTCTAGTAAAATCATTCTATGATTCATTATCTTTAAAAGAGTTAATGATAACATCTCTTATGTTTACCTGACAGATTTATTTAAATTATGGTTAATCTTCTTTTATTAGTCTTCATGATATGTGTCTCTCTGAAATATTAATTGTTGCACTAACACGTGTTATTCTTTGCTTTATGTCTTTCTCACTAAACTATACTGCTATATACTTGCAAGCATGGACCATGCCATTTTTTACTCATCCAACATATGTCTAAGTTTCACAGATTCTCTTTAAGAAAATAATTTGCATATAACCACGGTTACTACAACGGCATAGCTGGAAGTGTTATTAACTGCCCGATAAAGAAGAAACCAGGATGCAGAGAAAAGTTGTCTGAACCAATTGCATTTAAATTTTTGCAAAGACATATCACCCTGTAAACATATTTATGACTGTTCCAAGCATCTTGAATAGGGTTCAGACAGATAGGGGGGCTCTGAAATTTAAGCCTTCCTCGTACTTTCCTGATTGATCTCCATCTGAACTCACTGCCACAGGCCTGGTGCAAAGCTCAGTGCCTGGCACTTCTGAGAATCACGGAAACTAGGAGAGAACCCGCCTGATTAGCACATTCAGGCATGTTCTCTCTCAAGAGGTGACATTTAGGTTGAGAAATGAAAGATGAAGGGTAATGAAAGGGAGACTTAAGCCCATAAGAAGAAATAATACTGGCAAAAGGCACAAAGCAAGGATGAGCTTGGTAACTTAGAGGGTCATAATAAAAGATGGGAAAAATGAAGGAAAGAAGTAAAGTGATAAGGAGACCAGAAATGTCTTTATAGGCAAAGTTAAGGATGACAGATTGAGTAATGTGGAAGCGAGGGAGTCAAACGCAGTGCGTGTTTCTAAGACCTCTCCGGCTGGTTTGTTCACGGTGAGGGAGGTAAGCAAGGATGCAGCTATTGGAGAGTCCTTTTGGGATGATGTCATCTGGGGGTGGGGCTGTACGGGCTTATACAGTCATTTTTAAATTTAACACTAACCCACCAGTGTGCCCTTATAACTGTGTGCGTCCACCATGCTAGGGTTTAGGCAGCATGAAGGGCATCATAAATATGTTCCCTAACTACAACAAGCTTCTACGGTAGTGGTAAATTAAAAAATACTAAGTGAATAAAACAGATGCAGAGAAAAATAAAGGGTGTAATTCTTCCTTCGATTCAGGCAAATAATGGAACACATTAATATGGCTTAAGAGAGCACCACTACTTTAAGGGATTGGTCAGAAAGGTCTCTTGGAATAGGACAAGCTCCGAAGAGGGGGAGACAGCTATGTGGTCAGAAGTAGCTTTTTGGGCAGAAGGAGCTGCAAGTGCAGAGACCCTGGGCCAAACAAGCTTGGTATAATCTAGAACTGACAGAATAAGAGTAGGACAGAGTCACATTAGAGCTGAGTTCATGAGCTCAAGAGACAAAGGCAGGCAGGTGCCAGATCTCATGGGCCTTGTAAGCCATGGTCAGGAGTTTGCTCCAAATGCAATTATTCACAAGAATTCTCACATGGGTCCATTCTTAAAAGTGTGTGGATAGAATTCAAGAGGTTCATAATCTGAATGATTAAGCACTGCATCCACTAACCTCAAAATAAAATCTAGTAAATGATAGTAGTATTTGAAGAACCTGTGATCTGGTCACCAAAAAGTATCACAGATATTTTAATAGTACTTTTTACTATCGTCACAGCTGTCTCATAATCGTGGTGCGCATCACCATAATGTAGGTAAGTATAATAGCTATTCGAGATGTCACTAAATTTTATTCTTTAGTATGTAGGAAAGAAGCATTTACATCATCATCTCACAAATTAAGGAGCACGGTTTGATAGCTGTCTTTCAGTGGTTTGCTTTGTGATGCTATGTATTTTATTCTATGCATTTAGAATCATTTTTCTGGGAAGCAGCTCATAAGTTTCCCCAGATCGCGAAGGAGGCGTACAGCACAAAACAGAACAAAATGCACAATCCAAACTTATAAAGACTCTCTGAATTGAGTGTTTTTAAGTAATGGAGTGACATGGCCAGATTGCAAGTGTTACAAACCACTTTCGCTTCAATGTGGAGCGTGGTTTGGGGCCATAAAGGAGGAAGTGGCGAGGTCAGCTGGGACAAGCAGTAAAGCGGCTGAATTGAAGGTGACAGTGGTGAAAATACATGGAAGTTGGACAGAATGGAGATGCTAAGAAGGCCAGTTCGCACGCAGATGGGGGAGAGTGAGGAGAAGACAGACTCGAGATGCTTTAGGTTTGTCATGCAGTAAATAAATGCAAGCAAATAAATCTACGGTAAGTAAATAATTGTGCCACTTACCTGGGAAGGGGAGTTTAGAAGGAGAAAATGCAAAGATTTGTAAAAAATTCTGGGAGCACCTTCCACTTTGAAAGGCTAAACTGGAGATGCTATTAGTCATCCAAGTGAAGGTATCAAGTGTATCATAGGAGTAGGCACAATCCTACTCTTTGTAAGAGTAGATGGGACAGCCTAAATGTAAAAGCCAAGAATATAAATATTTCAAAAAACACAAATGAATACATCTTTGTGATTTTTGGTAAGGCACAGATTTCTCAGACACGACCCCAAAATCCTAAGTGAAAAAGGAAATGATAAACAGGATATTGTCAAACTTAAAACTGTTTATAATTCAAAGATACTCTTTAGAAAGCAAAACGAAGAGCAACAGACTGGAAAAATTTTCAGATTATCTACCTGATAACGGGATGAAGGTCTCTTACAATCAATAGTAAGGCAACAGATTTTTAAAACTGAGCATAATATTTTTACTAAAGAAGTCATATAAATGTTTTGTGAGCACATAAAAAGGCACTTAAAATCATGTTATCAGGGAAATAAATGTAAGTTAAAAATATGAGATATCACTTCACACCCGCAAGAATGGTGAAAATCAAACAACGTGTTTTGGCAAGAATGTGGAGAAATTGAAATATTAATACATTGTTCATGGGATTATAAAATGATGTAAATGGTAGAAGCACGGTTTGGCAGGTTTTTAAGATGTTAAACATAGAGTTAGCATATGATCTAGCATTTCTAGTCCTAAATATATACCCAAGAGAAATAAAAACATATGCCATGGAAACACTCATTTGAATAAATTCATAGCAGCACTATTCCTAGAGGTCATTAAGTCAGAAGCAGCAAATGTCCATCGACATGTAAACGGATAAAACAAAATATGGTATGTACACACAATAGGATATTGTTTGACAACAAAACGAATGAAGTTCCGATATTTGTTACAGTTTAGATGAACCTCAAAAAAATATGCTAAGTGAAAGAATTCAGTCACAAAATATAGAATGTCTGAGTCTGTTTATGTGAAATGTTTACAGAAAGCAAATCTATAGAAAAACGAAATAGTCGTTGCCTAGAGCTGAATGTTCAAATGGAGGGTGACAGCGAATGGACGTAGGAATTAGGGGAGCAGCGACGGAAGGTTCTAAAATTAGACTGAGATGACGGTTTCACTACTCTATCCATTTCCTGAACTGTACTGAATTGTACATTTGCATCGAGTGCATTTAATGGCGTATAAATTATACCACGGCAAAGATGTGAAATGTAAAAGAAGTTAATTATATGAGCGGGAATGCCCTGGGCTGGATATCTACATGTGGAATTTTCAGCACGTAAGGATGCATCAGTCAGGATCCAGTAAAGAGAATGGAAACCCGATTACAGATTTGAGCAGAGGGAATGTAGTATGTCACAAAGGTGACAGAGGGCTCTGAGAAAGAGTGCCTGCCTGGAAAGGGTACAATGAGGTGTACTGGAGAGTGATCGAAGTTATCCGAGGGCTAGGACATCACTGTGGCGATGTGACAGAGACAGCAAAACTCTCTCTCCCATCTCCTAGTTTTCTCTCTAGAGAGCAACAGATAGGTAGACCATCAGGGAGGCATCAGGCAGGAGACTGAGAACTGAACTTCGTCAAGCTCCAGCCCCATACTGCTGAGTGGAATACAGAAGGACAATTCTGCCTTTAAGAGATAACAGATGAATGAACCAAGAGATGGTAATAGATGAATACGCCTCATGTGTGGTGGAGCTACTCAAAATGTCAAGATTAGATGGAAAAGGTGGGCCCAGAAAAGTAGACTCTTAGGAGGAAAATGAGGAGCACGCAGGTTCACTGAAGCCAGGAACAGAGTGAGGGCTTGTCCAGGGGAGCTGAGAGGCCACCTGCAATGAGGGGACACCATGACAACGTCCAGAGTATCAATAACACTACTAAGAGCAATTTTGGTGGAATGCTAGAAAATTGACAAATACTAAAACACATTAAATAAAAACTCACAGTGAAAAATGTGAACTTTCAAACTGAGTAAGTTGGATAGCAGGAGATATTATACGACTCTGATGAGGAAAGAGCTGACGCTGGAGTTACACGTCTGAGCTCAAGGAGGTTCGTATTTCGTGTTGACGTAACGGTGATGGCTGATGTTCACTGACAGCTGCCCACGTACCAGACACTGTCCTAAGTGTTATCCTATGCATCAGAACTTCTGAATCTCACAGAAATGCTGAGTTCATTCCTGGTATCACCATTTTACAGATGAGGAAACTGAAGCACAGAAAGTTTGTCACTTGTCTGCACAGACATCTGGGGGAAAATTAGTCTTTGAGGTGAGAAGAGGCTCTTTCTTGAGAGATACAGGATGGAGAAGAGACTGGGTCCAGGGTAAGTATGAATCAAGGGGAAATTCCTATTTTTCTTTGTGCAATTGCCATTTTGAGTGGGACACTGTTTTTACCCCCAGGTTGCTGTGTGGTCATGTGAACCTGTTCAAGCCTTGAACATTCTAACTTTTGAAGCTCTGCTGACAATTTATCTTTTCTGCCTTAATCTGGGTCCGTTCAGAGACAGTCCCAATCTCATTTTTTCCACAGAAACCAGAAAACCAGACTCACAGAGACTCTTGGCTCTGAGGCTCCAACGCAACTCAACTACTGATTCTCCTGCTTTCCTTTAACCACCCTTATGATGGTTTGAGTTTTTTTTTTTTTTCCACCGAATTATTTCTCCAGACAATATGCAAAAAAAATTTTTTTGTTTGACTGATTAGAAATAATGGTGAATCAAATATAAAAAGAATATACTTTGTTTTCTTGAATGACCTCATCTACTGAAATTCTGTAGCTACTGACTATTGTTCCAGAATAAAACTGGAGTATGCAGTGAACACATAACAGTATCAGGTTGCATGGGTTTCGTACATTTATACCTGCATCAATAACTAAAGGTGCACGAAAGTGTTACTTCTAGAATATGAATATAAACATTGCGTAATTGTCATCTCTATTCATACCATCAAAATACAACTTTCATATGCAAAAAATATTAATATCGTTTCTGCCCATTGAATTATTTAACCTAAATATTTTAACTGATTCATTTCTTAACACTTTCTAAAATATATTTGAACTTACTTTCAACAAGGAGCTAAAAAGAAAAAGTCAGGACAGAGAAAAACAGGAAGAATGCAAATAAGCTACCGAAAAGTATTATGTATTTATTTTCATGGACTGAATTTAAAATTTGATTCTGAATGTCTTTGGATTCTAGAAAGTAGGAAAAACATCATGATTTAGAGTAAGAATTATTTTCCTTATACATTAAAGTTGGGAAAGAAGATGAAATTAACTTTTTATTTCTCATTATTTTTCTAAATATGAAAACTCCACCTTTGAGAAAGTCACAGTTTTCACTTATCTGAACCAATTCAATTCACTCTCCATATTTGTACGGGAACTGTATATTGACTTTGTGCATGATCCGATTTTCTCTTCATTACATGAGAGGATGGTGATGGTGATAATGAATCGGACAATGCGGTGAGTAGGAGTGTGATTTATGATGCTTTGCTTTCTCCCCCAAAATATCTTACTATACATTATGTCAGACATTAGAGTATAATTCTCATAGGTTCCTTCTTTAAAATGTGAAAATGTTCTTCTCGACTACTGTGGAAGCCGCTGCAGAGTGTTTGGGGAGGAAAGGAAAACGAGCTCTGAATATCCCATTGAAGAGGCATCTGCTCGTCCCAACTTCTTTGGGGTCCTCTCCTCTATTCGCCCGGGGAAAAACATCACGTGGTGGTCATTATGTAAAAAGTACAAGCTGTACTGTCACCGGCCATCAGTCGGGACAGGAACTCTGAGGAGCCTTTACTCACGCAGACGATGAACAGTCATGATGCTCACCCACCACGTGTTCTTACGAAGGGCACGCAGTGCCCTTGGAGGGTGACCGTGACGGCAACACAACGAAGCACGGGACGTTGGTCCCACCCTTGAGAAAGCCAGCGAAGCAGCCCCGTCTTCCCTGGCCCGTCACCAGCCCAGCTCCGTTTACAGCACTACCCTCCTCCTCCTCCTCCATGAGCAGAAAACACGCTCTTCACTCCACAGAACTAGTTCAGAAATACCATAATGAATGAAAAATGCGACTGACGGAAACGGACTTATTTGAACACTACTTCTCACGCTCCATCAAGGACGACGACACATTTCATCATCTAAGTACCGATGCCCTATGGCCCGGTGGATGCCAGGGGCCAGGTCCCACCACGCCTCGTTTCTGCAACAGATGAGCAAGGTATTGCATTTTCGGTGAGTTTCTTTATCTTTAAAACAGAGGTAAAAATAGAAACCTGTCTGGTAGGGGTTTTGGAGGATTAAATGGTTGACTGATACGAGAACTTAGAATGGGGGCCTGGCAAAGTGAAAGTTTTCAATGGACCATAATGTCCACACCATAGACAGGAAACACATTTGGAAACCATTCCTGCATTCTGAAGTTAGACGTAAATTCACAGGCAGGGGACGTGGTATCCCATATGACTTTTGACATATCAAGTTCCAAGAAGGTCGGGTGCTTTAGTTTGCCATGGTTCTGTCTTAAGTTTGCTTAATTTACTCAGAATGTCACCTGGCCTTTCTCCTGTGATAGCGTATCTCCTACTTTCCTGTGGCATCTTAAAGATATCTAAGAATAAGAGAGTGTTCATGTGGCCTGAGATGTAGGTGGCATTTGCAGCACAGGGGTTGGGAACAAAATAATCCAGACGGATGTTAGAGACACGTGGCTCAGCTTCATTTAATTTACTGAATCATCAAGTGCCTTCCTGCTATAGATTAGTTTGTTTGCTCTTGTAATTTTCTCTTATTAGTGTGAAGAGTATGTCATTAGTGGAAAGGATGATTTATGATGATAACAGGCAGAGCAATTAATATGCATACATAGTAAAAGTAAATATTTGAGGCATTCTTAGCATCTCAGTCAACCTTAAGGAAGCAAACCATAATAGTCATTTAATCAGCCTCATCCGTGACACTGATTATGGCCAAATGATTCACGGAAACAATAACATCTCGGCATTCACTTTAGAATTTGGGAAAATATTAAGTCTAAAGGTTGCTAAATTGTTTCAGAGGGTGATTTTTCTATTTTCTACTCTGTCTCATTTCTTATCATAAGTATGGCAAATGAAAGAAGGTTCCTACTCCACTGAATTCTTTCAAAGGGGTTTTACAAGTTAAGAAAGAATGGAAAAGCCTTTGTGAATTGAAATGTTTAGCTGAGCCGTTTAAAATCTTTTTGTGTTGGGTTGTAGATTATAGTGCTAGCTTTGAAAGGGGTGAAGTAAAGTTTTCTTTTGTTCGGCAGCTATTCAACTTTTTGATGCCAGATTTAAAGAATTTAAAAACGCCCGTGAGAGATTGGGTTTAGTCACAGGGAAGAATTTCCCTGAGAATCTAGGAGAGTTAAATGGGAGCTGTCCTTTCCGACACTGTTTAATGTTCCTCTTCCTTTTGTTATCACACCTTATTTTCTTCAAGCCCTCTGATGGGATTCTCCATGTGGTGGACAATACGACTACCTGTCCGGAGCTTTTCAGGACGAAGATTTATTTTCCCATCTTCTGAGAGTGCACCTGGACGATGACCCGTGCTGTCCCCCGCTTTGGGTCACCTGAGCTAGAGAAAACTGCCTCAGCCTCACTGGGATCACGCCTTCTTCCAGGCGAGCCCTCTTGCTGCAACCGCTCACCACAGTTGGATGAAGGACAGACCCCTTCAACACTGTTGGGAGCAGCGTCCTTAAGGGCTGTCCAGCTTCAGAACCCCAAAATGAGCAGTTGTGTCCCTCAGTGGATCAATCCACCTTTGTCCACCATGCATCCTGCTCCCATCCTCCCCCTTACACATGACGGCACTGACTCCAAGAGTCCACCTGCATAAACATCCTGAAAGCTAACCTCCACTCGGAGCCAGCTGCCCGGCAAAGCCAGCCTGCGACACGCAGCCCTCACGTAACCCTTTAGAAGCTATTTCCTTTTCATTGTTGATAAACAGGGTTTGAAGACATAGGGAAGTGTACAGATAGCAATGGCACAGCTCAAGGACTTTTTACCCGGCTCACACCCCACTATAAACAGTACCCAGAAGACTTAAGAGGTCATCACCAGGTCCCCGCCTCTCAGCAGACTGGCTATTCTGACCTCAAATACAACAGACAATTTCGTTAAGTTTTTGTAACTTGATATGAATAGACTCATGAAATCTGTCTACTATTTGTGTTTTGGCTTCTTTTACTACACATTAGGTTTGTGAGGTTCATCCATGGTGTTATGTGTAGTTTGTTTCTTCACTGTAATACAGTATTAATTGTGTGAACATGTCACATTATTCATTTATTTATGGACATGTTTGGTTTTTTTCCAATTGGGCTGCTATAGACAGTGCTAAGAATATAATCAGAAATATCTTTTGATGGACATTTGTATGTATTTCTTTTGGATATCCTCGTATCTGAAGTGAATTGCTAGTTCACAAGAAACATTTTTTTTAGATTTGCAGATGGTACCAATTTTCCAAAGTGGTTAGGAAAAGTGACATTTCCATTAGTAGTACATGAGAGACCAGGCTGCCTCCACTTGCTTGCTAAAAATTGGTTTATTTTGTCTCTTTTTAGTTTTTCAGGTGGGTGTGTGGTATTATTGAATTATGATTTTAAAGAGCATTTCACTGGCAACCGTGAAATTGAACACCTTTTGATATATTAATTGGCTTTCAGGTATTTTTTTTTTTTTTTGTAAAATGCATGCCCAAATTTTTGTTTAAAATTATTTTGTCTGCCTTTTTGGGGCTGATCGATAGAAGTCACTGTATATTCTTCATTTAAGTCCCTGTTAAGTACATCTCCTTCAACTCTGCTTTACATTCTCCTCTCTCAGTGGTGACTTTGGATGAGCACAGTTGTTAACATTAATGCAATCCAATTTTTATTTTTCCCCATATGGTTAATACATTTTTTTGTGTTCTACTTAGGACAATTTCATTATGCGAAGGACACAAAGATGCTGTCCCATGTTTACTGCGAAAATATCCTTATCATTTACATTTCACATATCAATCAATACTCAATGTAGATTGTTTTTTTGTGATCTGAGGTGGATCAATGTTCATTTTTGGGGAACGGCATAAATTAGATGACTATGTAAGCACGGGATATGTTTCTGGACTATTGTATTATATTTGTATATTTTTCTACCCAAGACCCTCAGCCATACTGTCTTAATTACTATAGCTTTATAATCACCTGACACATGGCAGGGTAAGCACCCCAGTGCTGTTCCTTAAGATTCTCTTAAATGTTTTTGACGTTTGTATCCATGTCTTTTAGAGTCAGCTTGTCAATTTCCACACACAAAAAGGAAACACTGCTGAGAGTGAGATTAGACTGAATCCTTAGATCAATTTAAAGAAAACCATTACCTTTATAATATAGAGTCTTTCAGCCTATGACTGTTGAAATATCCTTCCATTTATTTAGAGTTCCTTCAATTTCTTTCAATTACAATTGTAGTGTTTTAAGATTTGGTCTTTGCTATAGAATATTTCTGATGCTTTACCAAATAGTATCACTTCTAAAATTTGACCTTTTCTGTTTCTAATAAGTGACTTTATTTTCCTGTTCACTTTCTATACAACTTCTTGTGAGATTCACTTATTTATTCTAAGGTTTTGCCTGTGGAAATTTAAAAGTCTACCATATGTATTATTTTTTCATTTGTGAGATACACTGCTTTATACTATTTTTCATCTTTGTGGGAGGGACACTTTGGGTCAGAACAATGTACTGCTGTGGGCTCTCCTGCTGAAGACAGTATCGGGGTCTTGTATCATGAGTGTTCGCAAAGCCCAGAGTGAATTCCGAACAGGAAGAGACATATGTAGAGAAATTTTAAGATGCATAAGTTATTCTTCAGCCTACCCTCCCATTCCCTTAGTGGTCCAAGAATAAACAGCAAGAGAGCGTCCCAGGAGGAGATGAGGAAATCACTGCCCTAAGACCTTAAAATTAACAGGTGAAACAAATTTGAGTAAAGCTTAGTCTGATTTTCCCTCTGCTCCAGGCATCCCCATAGGACATTCAGCTCTGAGCCGGCACGTTTATCAGAACCCTGATCTTCAAGACACCTTTGTTCTCATCATCATCTCATTGTCACAGGAGATTGCTATGAACACTGCTTTTCACAGCTCCTTTGCTTAGATTTTTGTCTTCTTTCCTGCCTGGTTTTAGAATTCAGTAAATGCTTGAGGAGAAAATGAATTCAGTCCTTGAGAGACCCCAAATTCCACTTTGTCGTCTGTCCAAACTTCCAACGATCACAGAAAGCTTTACTGGTTTCCCTACCCTCAGTCACAGCCACTCGTTGTGACAAAACTATTTCTAGTCTCTTGTCCTGTGCAAAGAACCATCATTTTCCTCAGAGGAAGGGCTACTTCGGGGACTCAGGTCCCTTCTGGGTCTCTTTCCTCCTCAGAATCTTAACACTGCCTTCTCCTTTGCTTCGGTAGCCCTGATTTATGAGACTGGTAGCTTGGCACTTCTTTGTACCTGGAGCCAGTAGTTCTACGTTGCCAAATATTGATCTGTGTGTGAATGTGTGCGTGTGCATGTGTGTGTGTGTGGGTGTGTGTGCACACGCACCCCTGTGTGCAGGCATGTTAAAGCTCACTTGGTAACAGGATGGTAATTTTTATCAGATTCAATTTGAACACAATGGCTAATTCAATGTGGAATGAAACAGGTGCAACGTACTGCTTGCCTGAGCCAAAAATAGTGAAGTAAAACGTGGAGCACGTGCAAAAAAATGGCAACCACATGTTTCAGTGAGCACGTAAGGACACTGACTCAGGAGCAAGTAAGAGCGCAGGGTCCCAGCATTAGATAGTTCTGCTCGAAGACACAGCCCTGAAGGTGGACAAATTACAGAGTACACAATGGATGCATGCGACGGCCCCCTCTGCCTGGTTGTTAACCCTGCAGGCAGATTGCACTGTAGTTGTTGATGACCTGCTAGTTTTGTTTTGAGCCTTTTAATCTACACATTGCCAGGAAAAAAATATTTTATCTAAAACTGCTGGGGGAAAAATAAAAGGTTTGCCTCTGTTTTTTATTTTTCTTTCTCCTTATGAAATCATACCCACATTGTAGAAAGTTAGGGATAATAAAGGTCATAAACTCTCTACCCCCTTTATGAATATAATGAAACTCGGGACAAAGAACAATTAAATAATTTACTCAATATCATATATTATTTATTGGTAGAATCAGAGCTGCAACCAAATTTTAGGAGTCCTGGTCCAGGATCTTTGCTTTACACAACAGGGAAGCCACCGACTGGCCGTGTGACATGTATCGTCACCATGTTTAGTCTGTAAGCACCTATCTTTCCCCTTTGGTTTAAATCCAAGCCCTTTTGTTCACCAGTACTCAGCCTGCCTCCTTCACGTTGCTTCCTATCGCTCACTGGAAAATAAGTGCTATGAAAAAGTACCTCACGGAAAGCAGAGAACAAAACACTTCCTGTTGATGGCAGAAACAGCCATGAGAGAATATTCCAAGAAGAAAAATTTGGTCAACTTTGTCTAGACTTTCTAATGTGCAAGTGCAGAGGAAAAACTCCACCTAAAACACAACTGCGACCATAACCTTGTTTATAAACTCTGTCCCGAGAGGCGACAGTGCCTTTCACGTGGGTGGTACTTCAATTCCCTTAATTCCCATCCTTCTCCAAGTCTTAAAACATAGGCCCATTGATAACAAAATATTCTGTTGAGATTTTCATTAGCTAAAATGTATGGAAGATGCCATTATTTAATGAGAAAATAAATCAGAGTATACAACTTCTACCAAAGTAACCTACTCCTACATTTGCCAAAATTCCTTTTGGTGAGCTTACAAATTGCTACAATATCATACTCCAAATCCACATAGAAAACTATATTATGGGTTAAGACGAGGTACTTATGTTACATAAATGAAGTTTTACCATCTTAGGCTGCACCTTATACTAAGACTCATTTGATGAAAAAAAAATTAAAGTGACAGGCAAAATAAAGTGCCGTAGCCTGAATCATCAGTCAGATTACTAGAATATGGTTAGAATGGGCTCAAAAGAAATCAAGCTGAAAAATAACGGAATTGTTATTTTAGTGAATCTTGAACTCAGTGTGATGTTATAGTCATGTGATTTTTTACACTAAATTGCTTATTATGAAATGAATGACTTCTAAAATACTGATAAATAAAAGTAAGAACGAGAAAGAGGTTTCAAGCTATATGGATGGATATCTGTATTGTTATTGATTAGATTAATGGATAGCTATAGATTATATAAAGCAGTATTAATGACGTTCACAGAATTCAAGGCATTTCTTTCTTTGGTATTAAAATCAGAGATACCTTATTGTTATGCCTGTAAAAAGTAGGTTGATAAAATTTAGAAGTTGGAAATACTATAACAAGGTGTTTCTCTTTATGTCCTTTTTTTTCATAATTCTGAATATATTTTAATCATCTAGCAAAACAGCAATTTTGTAGAACCATTCACTCTTCATTATTTCTATTTTAGTTTGTAATCTGTTTTGTATTATTTTTGTTAATGTTTGCTTTTTGCTTAATTGCTGAACCACATATGTATAAGGCCAAATATAAGAATATTCAAAATGACATCTCCCTAACAAACACACTACACTGTGCTCAAATGACACACCATAGATTCTTGTTATGAAAACAGAATTTTCAGATTTGCAATAATCACAAGTTATGTAAAATCGGTCTTTTAATAGTTTTCACCAAAGACTTTTACTTAAATCACATAATGGTTTTGGACCTCAAGAAATAAGTTGATACTATCTGGAGTGCAATATCGGTACATAAAAGCTAGGCTTAGTCACTTGGATTCTGACCTAGATTCTGGTAGAGTTAAACAATTTTGCAAAATACATCAAAGTAAAATCACTCACGCACACACACATACCACCCCTCACTCCAATATAATATAAAGAGTGTGAGCTTTGGATTCAGGTAGTCTGAGTGTGAATAACCATTCTAGCCATTTCCCACATCTATAGACTAAAATTACTCTGCATTTCCCTCCTGTATTTAGAATTGTGCTCTGAATTATCACCGAGTTCCGGATAATTTAGCACTTGTGCTTAACTATAAAGCAGCTCTACAGTTTCGACAAAATGCCAAAGAGATTAGCAATCTCGCCTGTAGTCTCATACCAGAATACCTTGTCACTAATGTGGGCATGCGACAATTAATTATCTGTAAAACTGGTGCAACTGAGTTAAAGACACAGCTCGCACACCTGAGAAGCTAAGTCCAACCAGAGCCACACCCTCTAAAGTCTTCTCACTGTACACGTATGGATCGGTGTTATAATTCTGATTTTAGAGGCACAAACGATGAGACTCAAAAATGTTTCACTTCAAGTACATGCTTTCAAAAGTGGCTGGAACAGTTACTAACGTCTGGTCTATGTGAATTCAAAGCACGTGTCCTCTCCATTACACTATATCAATTGCTATTTGAATACTGTGCTCCAATTCGCCACAGGAAGGTGGTCTTAGGTCCCAGAGCTTTATGTTCTCTCCACTCCATCCACATGCCGTAGTTACTCCTGCTTCCTCTGAGAAAGAGAAAGAACTAATATTTACTGAGCACTTACATGTGGGTGCTGGGTAGTTATATATGATGTCTAAGCTGATGTACTTATCAAGGCTAGATATGTACATCTATATTATACTAAAGTGAATACTAGATGTATACATGCTTCACAGTTTGCCTCTATGATTTTCTATGCATATTTCCACTTACTCAAGACTTATTTGATTCCTGATGTTGACTCGGTAAAGAGGATTTAAGACAATATGCTGGATCCCAAGCAACTACAATTGAGTGGAGAAATATATTTATAAGCAAATAATTACAATAAAAAGTGGTTCCTCTTCTCTTTCTTATGTTTCAAATTTATTTCCTTTTTTCCCCCTGGCATATGATTCTTATAATTAAGGAAAGTTAATAGCATTTTCAGGACATAAATGGTTTTCAATTCTTACAATCTGAGCAGCCCATCTATAAAAGATGGCATGGAACAAAATCTATATTTCTTTATAAATGAAATGTATATTATCATGTATGCTATTTGATATATTGCTTTTCTCAAATAATTCTGGTGTCAATTGATTCTTTTTGATGTTGTTTGGTATCTTTTTGGCCTCTCGAACATTCAGAAACAACAATTTCAGTTCTTTTAAAAATAAAACTGTATTAATTTAGTGTGGCTCTTTTTACTACCTTCATGGATCATGTTAATTTTTTTTGCATCACAGTGTCTGACATGTAGGAAGCCCTCCAAACTATTCATTTTATGAAAGGCCAGAATGGATTGAATTCAGTTCCTAAATATTTTGTACTTAAGACTCTGAGTCTACACGTCTTAGACTTTTATTAAGACATCTGCAATGTGAAGATTAAACTCGAGAGAAATTATAAGCAACTGGTTTTGACTCTAGCTGCTTTTAAATAAATCGGCTCCTTTAACCTAAGTTCATCATGGACTCAAAATATTAAGTAATTAGAGTCACAACAGTGTTTGACGTCACAGGGCTTTTTACTTCTGTCCCCCAAGATGTCCCTGGTTCCCAAGCCGGCACTTCTTATCAGACTTTGAGAGTGTGTTGGCTTCTGCCGGAAAGATGGTGGTAAGAGAAGTTTATTCCAACAAGTGACCAATTCTTTTACCACCTGGATGTCAGCATAATTGAGGTAAGTTTTATACAGCAGGAATGAAGTAGTAAAGATTTATGAGGTAAAGATCTATTTAGGAGGTTACCAAAACCCTATTAAGATTGAAGAGTTTTGAATTGTCATCTTTCTAGGGAAAAAAAAAAAAAAAAAAAAAAAAGCTAATTTAAGAACTTTCCAGGAAGTAGTAAAAACTAAAGACAATTTTTGTGGCTTCTTTTAATAGTAGCCTACGTTTTCTGACAGTTCTTGCAAATATAAGCTTCAAAGATGTTCTTTTGACAATTCACTTTTAACCGACCTCTACCAGCCTTGATGAATTTTCACAGAAGAAAATGAAAACAGAATATGAACATTAAATTTTATTTATAAAGATAAGCAAAATAGTGATTAATTAACTGAACGATGGCCTAAGGTATTTTCTCATATCTTCCTGTACAAGGCCTTACCTTTGAATACAAAAAAAAAAAAAAAAAAAAAAAAATTCTACAACTGAGAACAACAAACTCCTTTTCTCTTCCAGAATACTCTCTGCTCATTTCATTTCCCAGGATGGGTTGACTGATTTTCCTATCAGGGGATAGAGCTGAGATCACAAAGTAACAAACTCTTATAGAGTTTGGCTCAGGTGAGCAAATATCTAGCAGCAACTGTTTATGGAGAACTAGGCATAGGAAGAGTTGATCTTTTGGTACCCTGAAAACCTAAAGAAACTACATATTTAAAAAAAAATTCTATGTTCCTTTTCCTCAGGCAAGACAAATGAGAATTAGGAGGCTGGTTTTGCATTAAATAAATTATTTGGGACACTCTCTCAGCAGTCATGGTTAAAGATGGTGGCTCTTCCAACATTTGAAGTTTACCCGGAAAGGGTTTGGTGTGAGCCTGATGTAGTTCTGGAGCTGAGCCAGGGGACTGCCGTTTCCCTAAGGCCTGAGTGTTTATCACAAACAAGGATTCTTTCCTTTTCCGATAATACAAGAACATTTTGAGCACTAATTAACTGTGATGGCAAATTACACTAAAGTTGAAAATAATACAGTTTCTCGAAGTTAACCTACACAGTTGAGTTCTTGGTATATTTGAATTCTCACCATTAAGCTTTTGTTTTCTCTAAAAAAAAAAAAAAGTTTATGCTAGATAGACCAATAGTTCAGAGAAGGAGCTTATGTTAGTAGCACCAGAAATACCACATATCAAAGGAAAATGATTTTCCATGAAAGCATTTCCTAGCCTGCTGCGTGCAGGTTGACTTTTATCTGGTAATTATGTTGAATTTTCTCCTAAACCTTTTGTTCCCTGGGCAGCACCATCTTTTGCGTAAAACATCATCAGTATGCTTCGCTCATACATCATCCATGTGACAGCTTCGATGGTCTGCTGAGGCAACAGCTCATCAGAGCAGCGGTGTACTGTGAAGATTTATCATAGTAACACACCGTCGGAGGGAGGTAGCACGATAATATATGGCCAGAAGCATTCAGGGGTGTTATGCAGGGACACACTTAATTGCACAAGAGGATCCAAGAAAATCTGGACACCTCGCTTTAGCAGAAAAGTGTCCTAATCCATAAACGGGATGTTTGTGAGAGATGACTCCTATCATTCGGATTGCCTGTAACCAGATGCCTGATTATAACTGGTTGTGCAAAGATTTTCAGTAAGTTTTTACAAACCCTTTGCAAAAAATGACTCGGTTTTTATAAGATAATTTGTGGTTGTTCAAGGTGACGCAAAATTGAAGACATTGCTTTATATTGGGGCACTCTAGATTTTGTTTCTATCCCATTTTCCAGAAGGATATGTTACTTTAAAAATTCATTATTCTGGAAAGCCGCTGTCCTATCTTGAAAATTAATGCAAGGCAAAACAGCCTACAATACCAAAAAAAAAAAAAAAAAAAGAGGAATGTTTATAAAATTCAAATATTAAGGAAAAGATTCACCATTTTAACGTGGTTTCAAATGACAGCAATAATGTCATGTAATTTTCAAGGACAAAGTTTGGTGAAATTCTCAGGTATTAAAGGGTACCTGATATAACCTAAGACGTTGAGAAAATTTTCAAGCTTCCAGTCAACTTAACTGTTTATTTCCATGGACTTTTGAAATCATAAGAATAGATAAAAAGCTTCATTGGGGATGTTGATTTTATTCATTTTGTGGGTAATTTAATTTGTAACATTCCCTGTCATAATTTTTAATGCATGATGTTCTATAGCCTCAGCCATTTCTGAAATGATTAGTGGGACTTTAAAACAGGTCTAGCCAGGGAAGCACAACATCATCTCTGCTAATGAGATCTGCTCTGGGAAGAACACAGTGTGTTCTTGCCCTGATTTTGATGTGTACGCAAGTCCTACTTCTTGAAGGTGCTGTTCAGTTAGAAAGATCTCTTGGCAAACCTCCCAATACAGCATTTGTTAAGACCTTATCAATCCTCAGTCCCAACTGGATGAGAAATATTTCCTGAGTAAGTTATTTCTCTCCTTGCAACAGGAAGCTGTTGACACCAACTTTATAGGGTAGTAAAAAAAAAAAAAAAAAAAAAGAGAGAGAGAGAGAGAGAGAGAGAGAGAGACTTTAAAGAGCCTAAATCTTACATTTTGCTGCCACTTTGTATTTTTGATATCCTTAAGATGTGGTACCTTATTTTATGAGTTTGGATACATTTTTCCCAATTCTTTCCTGCCGAGGCTGTGCTCCTAGCAAATTTATCTTTGTGCATTTTCAATAGCTCTTACCCTTATGTAATGCATCACTGTAATTTACCTATTTATATGCTTCTCCCACAGGCCTCTGTCTCCTTAAGGACGAGAATTATGTTTTATCAATCATAGTATTCTCAAAGGTATCTCTTAACAAGTGCCCAATCAATACAAGTTGAAATAATTTTGGTGTTACCTACAGTGACTTAAATATATAAATTATTGTTCACCCAAATGACTTCCTATTTATATAGATCTTTTATTTCTTCTGTTTATTTTCTCCTAGTATCTCTTCTATATTTGGTTGATGATGCGGTAACTGAATTTAGTTCACAAATGTGAATTGCAAACACTGTCATGGTTACTTGTATCACTCAACCTAGAAAAGAACGCAGTTGGGTAATGGTATACTTGCTACATAATATGTCAAGTGTTGCTAAAATAATAACCATAACAATACGGATTAGTCATAGTGGGTAAAAAACTTTTATAGATAGTAATTACTGAAGTAATACATAAGTAATGAAAGTCAAGTTTACACCACTAAGCAGAACTCACTGTGCTAAATGACCCACACGTACTGGTGAAGTACATACTCATTCTCACTCTAAGAAAGGTGCTACTTTTTTTCCAACTTTACAGAGGATGGAGCTAGTTTCGAGTGGCCATCACTTCATCAAAGATGCACGATGAGAACGTGATGAAGCAAAGACACCCAGGGGTTTCTAACTTGAGCCTCAGTTCTACCTCTGAAGTGTTTTTATTAAAACTATACACAGATGTGCCAAGGGTATAGAGGAGGCTTTTTCACAGATTGACGCTTCCAGAAGGGATTTCTGGAGGAGTTAACGAAGGCTGAGTCTTAGAATTTATCTTCTGGTTATGAAAATGTTAAAGAGTTTTAAAGGGAAATGATATCATCAGACTTGTGTTTTTGATGACAGGAGCATTCATCCAAGGAAGGTAAGGGTAGAGAGCAAGTAATGGAGTATAGCGGCTCTTAGACTTGGACTACATTTAGCATTACTGAAGAACCTATAAAAGCAGAGTGCTGGCAATCATCTGGAATTTTCATTCCTAAAACGTTGTTTGGTGAGGCTAATGCTGCTGGTCTGGAGACCACACTTGGAGAATCACCGCCCCAGATGATGGCACAGTTCAAGAGAGCAGTAACTGGAATTCGAAGTAGGAATATGCAACAAGGATGGAGAAGAGGAGAGGTTTTTGACAAGTACTTAGACTATAAAAATTCGATTTTCAGGAATGAGATAAGTGCCTTTGAGTTTTAGTAAAGTCGGGTATTACTCTCATATTTTTAGGTTGGGTGACAGTATTGACTGGGACAAAGAAATCAATACTGCTGACTATTTGGGGACGATTAAAGAAGATGTTACATTTGGGGATTTTGAGATTTGACATTGTTGAGAGACAATTCTCCAAGAGTCTCTTATGTGTCTGTTTTAACCATGGCGGTGCTTGTTAAAAAATGAACTAGTTTTCCTTTTTAGGTCCCATAACAGAACTGAATTGGGAGAGTAAAAGTCCTCCGACGTTATTTATGGGTAGGAGAGGGACTCAGAAGCAGAAAATCAGGAATCGTTCCTTTGGAACTAAAACTGAAGTGACTGATTCTAAATTAATTATATCATTCATTTTAAAGCATTTTTATATGAAAATTTGTTTAAAATATGACAAGGAAATTGGTAGAAGATAGAAAATAACCAACTAAAAAGAAAGCAACCAGTGATGCATGCAATGACATAAATGACATTAAGGGATAAAAACCAGACACAAAAATCTATTAATGATACCGTTCCACTTTCATAAAATTCTAAAAATGACAGAAATACAGAGATATCATATTGATTGTATTCACTGGGACTGTGAAAAAAGGAACTGCCTACAAAGGGGTAAAATCAAACTTTTTTGGGTAATGGAAATATTCAATGTCTTGATTGTAGTAGCTACGCTATACACTATGGGGTATATTTGTCCAAATTAATTAAATTGTGCACTTGCAATTTGTGAATTTTATTTTATGTAAATTATACCTTACTAAAACTGATTTTCAGAAAGTAATATTTTTTTAGGGCTATATAGGCATAACTCAATCTGTCATCTTTCTGAATTTTATTAAAGTATCAAATCTTAAGAATTCAACATGTCTGACTTTTAGATTATGTTATTAAATTTTTCTTCTTTTTGATCTATCATCTGTTAACACTTTCATACAAATATTGAATTTACGATGTTGGCATTACGTAGATGAACACATCACATAATTTGTTTCTCTACCTTGAACCGGCATCAAGATAGATTTTGTATTGCTTGTTAATATGTCTTCTGACTTATGAGATTTTTAAAGCCCTTGGAATATGTCAATTTTTATGTGCTTTTAAACTACTCAATTTTTATATGCTCTTGGAACTTTGAGATTTTTAAGATGATAGGATATTGACAATGTCTCAAAAGGGCAATAAAAGAAAGGGGGCACTATTCTAGAATACCCAAAGAATGTCCATGTCAATATTTGAGTCAGGCTGTTTTAGAAATATACCTCTAGTTCAAAGAAAACCATATATTTTCATTATAGTCATAAAACCTGAGTTCTAGTTATAAAACTGGATTTTCCTTGGTTGAGTAATTTAACAAGTCTGCCTCAGTTTATCTTTAAATTGAATAGAATTGTATCTTCACCCAATGCTGTGTTTAATGAGTAAGATAAAAAATAAAAAACTGGAGAAGGTAGTAATAATGAACATGTTATTTTGGTAAAAGTCTGAGAATTACATATAATGAATAATCAGAATTTCACGGTAGTTCAATGTAACTGCTTCTCTCTATTCAAAATTACTAACCTCTTGGCATCCCATTTTGAAAAACATTAATTTATTTACTCATTTATTTTAGAAAGTTCTTATCTAGTTCCTATTAGAGCTTTGTCAGTTACTGTGCTGGGGGCTGTGTACACAATATTGAGCAGAACAAATCTAATTCTAGTTCTCACGTTGCTTACAATCTTCTGGAAGGTAGACATCAATCAAGTCAGCTTTCTGACAAATGGATAGAGAAAGAGGCTTCTTACAGAATCATACTATCTCTAAAGGGTTTTATAACAATGAGAAAAAAAATGCAAACAACTAAATCTGAAATCGAGAGGAAATATAAATTCAGGCAAAATATAAATTCCTTAATAATTTGGAGTCACTTTCACATGTGGAATTTTCTTTAAATCTACTGGAAATGGTCCTTAGAAGTGTTGTTAATTGGAAATATTAGAAACTGCACATTTTTATTTTATATCAGTACCCTGCATGTTCAATAACTTGATTTTTAAGTAGATACAGCAGGAAGCAGAAATAACAATCTCACCTATTTTGTATTCAGACATAATTCACACACATTTTAATTGTGATAATTTATATTATGAAACTTGGTATTCGGAGGGTAAGTACTATGTACTGTTCCATTCGGAGGGTAAGTACTATGTACAGTGAGAACCATGATTTAGATGTGTAACGAATAATTTATAGAAGTCATATTATATATGGGAAAAAAACGTGTGTATGTCTAAAAAATAATTTTTTCAATAAACAATTGTTACGAGTATATACTAGTGTGCCCACATAACCATATTTATGTACCTTGTGTTGAATTATTATACTATTAAATTTAATATTTTTATGCAATGCCAGTATTATTTTATAAAATTGATTGGAATGATAAACTTGATTCTGAACTATTTAATTATAACCTAGTTATTATAAGTAATCATCTGTAATTTTTAGGCATATTTCAAGTCATCTTATTATAATGGGTTTTATCAATGGGATTTATTTTTTGAATTTTAGGATTTGTGTCATTTTCTGAGAAAATAGGTCAAAATTTTATTTATTGACAAGGGGTCACTTTAAAAGAAATATTTGGGCTGTAAAATAACAGCCCTTCATTTGACAAGTGTAATATATTTAATAAAATAAAATCATAAAAGACTTGAAAATTATGTTAGAAATTATAACAATGCACACTCTTGTGCATATAGATAAGGTAATATCAGACCTTATGTTTAGTTAAAATCAATCTACATATGGCACAATCAAAGTGACTAAAAGTATTAGTTTCCTGCTGGTATTGTAATGTGACACTAATTTACTAGTTTAAAATTGCACAAATTTATCATTTTATATTTCTGTAGGTTAGGAGTCTGACTCTGGCCTCGCTGGGCTAAAACTGCATTTTTTTCAGGGCTAGCCATCTTTTTCGGGAGGCCCCCAAGAGAATCTTTTTCTTTGCCTTTTTCAGTTTCTAGAGGCCCCTTTGCTCCATCTTCAGAACTATCAATATTTCATCTCTGATTACTCTTCCATACTCACACCTCCCTCTGCTCCTCTCCTGCTCCCCTTTGCCATGGTTAAGTACCCTTCCTGACATTGGGGTTCACCAAGATCATCCAGGTAATCTCCCCGTCTCATGCTCTAGACTCTTCATCACATCTGCGAGATCCCTTTTGCCATGTAATACATCACGTTTACAAGTTCAGAAGATTAGGGTACAGTCATCTTTGCACGCAGGGGCATTATTCAAATTTCCAGGAAGTTTATGTCATGTATTTCATGAAAATATGACTGATTAATGTTTTCACTAATTAAATCAATGAACATCTGTTAAGGATTATTATAATCGAGTACTGTACTAGGAAATGAAAGTACCAAAAGAGATAATATTACTTTAATGGAGTAAAGTCTAGCAGAAAACTTAGATTAGTAAATTGACAATGGCCATATAATGTCATCATATGTGAGCATAAAGATCAAATTCAGTTGGGTGCAGGTGGCTGGAGGTATAAAAAATTCAGAAGAGTTTTTAAAAGAGGTCATTGTGAATTTGACCTGAAGAGCAAGTAATAGTTAATTTGGGAGAGAACTCTTGAAACATACGACATTCTTTAAACAATTTAGTCCCCAGTGTTTAAAGTCAGTGCTAAAGTTCTACCTTAATAAAACTCATCATTACATTCATGACAATTGTTTTTTGCGAGGAAGATAACTTGGCACTTTTCAACTAAATATGAAATGTACGGTGGTGGAAACTTCATTTTCTCCTCACACTTGACCCACCTACCTAAGTCAGTTCTTGAGAGAATGTTCACAGTTGTTTCCCTTTTAGGAAATTCTGTTCTATTTTAAGACAGTTACTGCTGTGCTAAGTGGAAAACTAATGGCTGGAAATAAACGCCTTCATAAACGAAGATTATATTCCCAAACATCTTCCCAAAGAACAGTCCCCTCTTTGTCCCCTCTCCTCTATTTCCTTATTTTCCATCTCTACCACTATTTCCCAAAATATACACTGAGCATAAAAACCAGGCCATGTGCCCACCCACCAAGGGGTCCCTCACTAATCCTTTCTGTAACATTTAACTCTCTCCCCAAGGTAACTTCTAACACATTTGTGTGGATCTCCAAATAAGCCACAGACATTTCGTAGAAAGGTACGGTATCTTCTTCACTTTGTAATTCCATCACCTAGTAGACGATCTAGCGAAATCTCACAAAATATTTTCAATTAAACTTTTTCAGTGTATATATTTGTAATAAGATAATTGGTGACAAAATGAGGTAGGTTCTATATTTACCTGCTTTAGTAGATGAGAAACTGCAGCTTACAGGGTTTAATCAATTGCCACAAATTCTCCTTGTTGGTAATTTCTAGAACCTGAATTCTAATCCCTGTATGACCTGTCTACATATATTTAACCCTGCGTAACTCTGCTCTGCTTGGTTAAACGGCCTGAGGAAAGGAAATGGATAGATTGCTCCTTCCAAAAACACAATACTGGTGGGAATACCGGCCTCAAAAAAAGGAAAAAAATAATCCTAAATCAAGTGCTTTAGAGATGGATCAATCGTGGAGTCAGAAATTCAGTAGTGAAAAGAGACTCAAAACTGCATTCAAACAATTGAAACTTGCTCGTCTCATATGATAATGTTGAAAAAAATATCTCATTCTACTGATTTTTTTTCCTCCTATGCTCACAAGTAACAAATCCAACATTTACTATCCCCACAAATACATTCATACCCATGAATCCATTTTGAATTTATTTCACTTAAAAAAATGAAGCTCTTATTTATATTAATTTAGGAAGAAGGCAGGAGAGAATACAGTATTTTCATTTTGGAGAGAGAGTCAAACAAATGCTCATCTGAGTATGTGAACATGACCAAAGGCCAAAGACGGAAGTCTCGCCATGTTTTGGTATGCTGTGCTGGAAGAAGGAAAAAAAGGTCAGCTTTCGGGCCAGACAAAAGTGCCTTGGTTTCTCCGGCCTTGTTCTCGAAATGGCTCTGGGATTCAGTAAGACTCAGGCACCCAGGCTTAATACCCTGAGTGTGAGAAGATCCATGGAAAGCTTTTCATCCTTAGTTAGTGGAATTCGAGAGATTGCCCAGGGTGACTCAACCTCATCATCAAAAACCTCCTACTCGTTTCAAGGTCTGGGGAGGTCCTGACTTCCTATAACCTAGAGAGAGGCAGGCTTACTACTAACATAAGACTATAATTGACCTGGGGATTATACAGTTTGTTAAAAGGAGTTCTTTAAAGCCTTTAATTTGATTATTGGATTTCAGCCATAAGCCATGCATAGATGGCAGGCCTGTGGTCCTGCTTAGTTAAGATGAGACTTGCCTGCTTCCCACACCCATTACGGTGGATTAGCTGGTAGCAAGAAGAACTAAGACACTTTCTTATTTAACACTGGATCAAACAGGTGATGTGATTTGAACTTGTGCCTGCTACTACTTTATTTATTTGAAAAGCAAACTCATGACAATTGGACGACTAAGACTTTGATTTACAAATTAACTACTGACTGATTACAAAGTTTGTGTGTTTTCTCAAAAGATTTATCTTTTTTCCCCAAACACTAGGGCTCTCCTAGTGTTTATTAGATTCTCAGTTAGAAACACAGCTATTCATTACAAGTACCACAAAAGATTATGGTACATGGGGAGTGGGTAGTAAAATTCTGTCATTACAACTTTCCCATTTCCCTTAGAGATGTTACTTCAAAAACCCAATCTCTTCATTTTTCTCTAAAATCTTTCCAGACAACATTAAACAGGCTCTTTGGTTCGAAGACCTAGGAGCCACGTTTGTATTCTGGCATGAATCTCTGAATTTTACCTTGTTTCTTCCATGCTGTAGAAGAATTTTCATTTTTTTTTTTTACTTTAGTTAATTTTATGAATAACAGTTATAAAGAAAACATAAAAATTCTCAAAGGTGCCAAGAATTATTAAAGCACTTAAGATGCACTTTTAGACTTGGTTGATGCTTTATGCCCATGGCCATCTTGGCTAATGAGGCCATTTACATTCATGAAATAAAAGATGGTCTGCAGAAAGCCATGAGATACATTTTTACACATTTAAATACATTAGTGGAATTATCTGGACATTACTGAATTGCAAGGCCAGGAGCCTCAATTATTTGAGAGGCATATTTAAAATAGCCAAGTTCTCGTTACAAAGAATTTAAAGTTTTTTAAAGTTTATATTGCCAGGATACCATTTACAATGGGTGTTAATGATTATTCTTACTAAAAAAAAAAATGGAGCTGTGATATTCCTCATCGATGGGGACCATGAAAGCTTATTTTCATAATTTTCCATTGCTGTAATGTTATACTAGATTTTCATAGAGTTTAAAACATTCCCTGATCCCAGTGAATTAAGCCAGTTGAATTAACTGCTTCAGGATATTAAGACAGCATTCAGGTAATTAAAACAGAGTTATTTGATAATATTAATAATATTCCAAATCTTTTCCTCAAAATCCAGTGGCAGCTTGGGCAAGAAGAAAATGTAACTCATTGTTTTATAAGTGATTTGTCTTTTTAAATTCTCTTTGCTTTTTGGAAAGATCAGTAAAAATAGTCCCATTCTAAGTCCAAGTTAAGGTGAAAATAACATCAATTTTCCAATTATGTTCCCACTTCCACCCACCCTGGACACATCACTGGCCTCCAGTCCTCAGAAAATGTATAAGTGAATCAGTATTATTTCTTTTGCATTAAGAATTTGTAAATACACACACACACATATGCATGCATATACTTCTTAATATAAAAATTCAAATTCATTTTACTTCATCTTTAGAAAGATAATTATGTGCTAGAATAATGACCTTGAAGGCACAAGGTCCTTGAATTAGAGAATTTTTCTTCCTAAATCACAAAAAAATTTTACCCTTAATATGTTCACAGCAACTCACATGGGACAATACCAATACTTAAAGTTTCCTAAGTTTTTTCTTTCTATTAAATCATTTAAATAGGTGTTATATGTATACATAATTTACTAAATGTTTTTCATGCACTGCAAAAATTTTTAAATTTAAATAAATGATGTATGTTTTTAGAGATTAATATTGGAATAGATTTTGTTCTTGAGTGAAAAAGAAAAACTTTTAATAAAAATCCACTGGCATTTGAATTTTAGCGGACGAGGGACAGAATCAACAATATATGACGTATTTACAAATGGTGAAATAGAAACTTTAATGGTTTTTTTTAAAATAAGGTACTGATAATGTACTTTTACACCATGCCGGCATATATAACTTGTAATTTTTATAACATGCCAGGAACTAAATATTTCCTTACTTATCTAACATTCTTCTTTATAAGATAGTTTATCAATGTTTATTTTTTCAAAATATATTCATTTTAGACCTCCTTCTTTGCCTGATACTTAACCAGGCATTGAAATTACTATTGTAAAGGTTTTATTTATTGTATACTTCAAATATTTTTAGTATTAACCATATGACCTTCACTCAGTGATAAAATGTTCTAGCCTTGATGAACAGTGTAGTTAACTACAAATAAAATGCTTCTTTACCTAGATAGTATTGACTTAGGATTGAGTTATATTTTAATTTCCATATATGAATTTTTCAATTGTAAATTTGGATAATTCTTGGTAATACTCTAATTTTTCAATTTGCAAATAAAATTGGCCATTTCCATTTATCAGGTTATGTAAATTATTGTTGGTCTCACAACAGAACTCATCCCTCACTGTAGTGTGTGAAAGCAATACATGGCATCGACGTTTATAATCCTTCTTTCACATTCTTATTGTCGCAAATTCTTAAAATTTGAGTTTTACATTATAAGTGCGATAGTTATTAACTGAACCCTAAAAAATCATTTTTGGACGCCGTTGGGGGAGAATATTGAAGAGGACATGAATCAGCCTATTGTACTAACAACATTAAAAGAAATATAAAAGGATAAAATCGCATTTGTGTGATCTCATACTACCCAAATGTCATCCATACACTGGCAGGAACAGCATCTCAACCCTGCCAACTCCTCTGATTCTTCCACAAACCCTTCTGAATTAGGGGCGCAGCTGGTGGCATCCTGGCAAGCTCAACCGACTCAGCTTCTGCCCTTTTCTATTTACAGGCTGATTGGAAAGTATCAATCAGGGAATGACTTAAAGACTCGAATTAATGTTTGCTCACCACTCTCATGT
Source organism: Rousettus aegyptiacus (assembly GCF_014176215.1). Lineage (NCBI taxonomy): Eukaryota > Metazoa > Chordata > Mammalia > Chiroptera > Pteropodidae > Rousettus > Rousettus aegyptiacus. Next base: position 87,668,764 of record NW_023416287.1, read on the forward strand.
CAGTTAAAAGAGGTGTGATCTCGGTGTCCGACCCAGGTATTCAGGTTAAGAAGATCTTCCACGGGCAGTGATGTTTGAGCTAGAAGAGGACAACATGCACAGAAGAATGGGCTTCTCAGGTTCAAGGAAGAGAGTGCATGAGTGACATACGGAGCCTCCACGGAGCAGGCATTGAAAGGAGACCGCGCTGGCTGGAGCCCAGAGGACACGTGGGAGCCTGCAGTCCGTGAAACTAGAGAGTCTGATGAGGCCAGGACACGGACGTCTGAGTAGACCATGTTAAACATTTCGGTCTTCGCTTCATACCACAGGCTTCACTGAGTTATTTTAAGTAAATTACACATTTGAACTTGGAAAAGTCACTCTAGTTTTAATATGGAAAATGGTGCCCGGGGGATGATACTCTGTGTGCAAAGTGCTTTTTTTCTGGGTCTCATCTGTTGCTATTGCTGCCACAAGAATAGCCAAAAATACCATTTACTGAGCACTCAAAGCCAGTTTATGTAGTAGGAACCATTTTCTTTAATTTTGTTACTGAAGAAAATAAAGCTTAGAGAAGTTAAGCAAACTGTGAAGAATAACACAGTAAGTCAAGCGACTGAACACAGAACCCAGCTCTTCAAATCAGAATCCCAGTCTTTGGTCACAAATGCAATACTCCTTGTATCACACCACACTCATAACTTGTTCTGATCATCTGACTTGGGGTTAGGGGAGGGCCACTCATAGCTGTTCTGGGAAGAATACCTCAGTGATGCATTGGTAGAGGACAGCCCCTGAATTCTCCCCTTTCCCTGGAGCGATTCAGGTTAGAAATTTGATATTTCTGTTCTCCTTACAGAGTAGCCATTACAGCTATGAAAACTAATAATTCTGTTCCTCTGCTGGCCACCAGCTATTTATACCATGTTGCCAACATCAATGGCAAATTCTCAGCCCACACTTTATTCATTCTCTCAACAACTTTTGACACAGTTGATCACTCCCTTCTTAAAATATTTATTTCATTTGCTGTTCAGAATATCATCCTCTGCCTTTTTCCCACCATTTGCCACTCTTTGTCATTCTCCTAGACTAAATCTTTTCTCTCTTCCCCAAAGCTAAGACTTATAGGGCCTCAGATCTTGGTCTTCGAATCAACTGGTCTCATTGGTTTGATAGCATCAATTCAATGAATTCTGCAAAGATAAATTCCAAGCCCTGTTTTCTTTCTGACCTCTGGAGTAACATATCTACCTTTCTATTCCTCATCTTCATTTGGAAAACTAATTGCATCTCAAATTTAATACGCCCACACTAAATGCTCAACTGTCCCTCACCCCATATCTGTTTCTCCTCTGACTTTTTTTAGCCAGGAGAAACATATTTAGGTTAAATATGGATTTTTTTTTTTGAAATCACACTGCATATACAAACCATCAGCAAATACAATTGAACTGATAAACAGACGTATATTGAATCTCACTGCTTCTCACCACTTGAATCTTTACTGTCTAGTGTCCTACTACATACATGAAAGATGTAATAGCAATACAGCATTCTTTAACTGGCTATATTCCCCTAACGGGTGCCCCCAGTGCAAGTCAAGGCCATTCACTGTTTATTCTTCCTACAGTTGTCAGAGAGGCTTCTGAAAATATACATCAGATTATGTGGTTTCCATCTCTCCATCCTCCAATGGTTACTCACACCATGCAGAACAAAATCAAAATCCTTTTCATAGACTCAGTGTCGTGCATGGTCTGGCTCCTGATTATTTCTCTGATAGCATTTCTTATTACTCTTTCCCTGGTTCCTTTCACACCTGTCACAGTGGCCTCTGTGATGCTCCAAGCATACCTTTTTCTACGGCTTTATTACGTGTTCCTCTGCCTTGACCGTTTTTTCTCCTGATGTTCTCTTGCTTCACTACCTCATTTGCTTCATTCATGCCTTCGCTCCAATGTCATCTCCTCAGAGATGCCTCTTCTGATTAATCTAAGACAGCACTCCATCTTTACTCTTTCTTAGCTTCTTTATTCTGTGACTTATTCGTAGCGATATAATGTATACTTTTATATTCACTTGTTTATCCATACCTGTCTCTGTGACTGGAATGTAAGCTCTTGCTAACAACTTTGCCTGCCTTTCTCCGTGCTGCATTCAGCACCCAGAACTATGGCAACATTAGATATCTGTTCAGTGAGCTCATTAGATATCTGTTCGGTGAATGATTAAATAATTGAATGAGTTGGTCTCTGTGTCCACAGCTCTAATTGCTACATCATTTCTGGATTCTTCTTTAATGCCTGCCCTGGGGCTGGAGTTTCTCTTACAGGAGCTGTCCAGTCCCCTTTCCCTTCTTGCGTTACCTCTCTGAGCATAGTGGTCAAGGGCTTGGACCTTGGAGCTTCGTAGTCCTGGACTGAGGCTCCAGCTCACTGTCTTATTGACCGTGACCACGGGCAAATTCTATGTATCTCACTTCCCTCAACTGGAGATTTAGCATGAGTGATGACCTCAAGTGGCTATGATGAGAATTAAATGTGGGAAACTTCTTAAAGTAATAAGAATAAAGCCTGGTACATAGTAAGAATTCAATAAATGTTACGATTTGTTTTTATTGGTCCCTTAGACTGTCTCCTTAAAGTAAAATTATTTAGTCTATTTTTTCTTTTGTTAAACTTTCAAAACGATCTATTTTTAAATGTAATTCTAGATCATTCAGTAAAAAGAGACCTGCGTTATAACTGTTCGCTAGAATATTCCCTTTAAAACTGACCATAATATCTTGTTACAGTTTGTCTTATTTTCTGTGTCTAAGAGTTTATTACATTTTATTTTAGTTTATGTAGTTGATTTCTTTCTAGTAGAGAAAGAACGGTCATTTATATATAATCTCTTGCCTTAAATTATATGCTGAATTTTGTTGAGAGTCAGTCTCTTTGTTAAAATAATATATTCTTTGAAGTTTGTAAAAGAAATTGTATTACTCCATTTCCAGTTTCACTGAAATGACTCTAACTATGCAAAGAAACATGGTCTAAAACAAACAAACAAAAAATAGAATTATGTATGTAGAGCAGACGCCTGAGAGCGAGCATCCTCACACTTTATGTTAGAGCTGTGGCCAATTATATTTAGTCTTTAGTTTAATGGATTCACTCTCAAGCAGAGCAAGAGGTCTAACTCAGTCACTGAAATGTGCTGTGTGCTTCAAGAGAGAACTCCTTAGCTGACAAGGTTTCATTTACTGAATCAGATAAAGGGATTTTCAATACACTCGTTGAATATCTCTGAAAACTGATGCTTAAACGGTCAATAATATTAACGTGAGACTTTCTTTAACAGAAAGAATGAGTAACTGAGTCATGCTTTTGGGAATTCAATATCTTTTACATTCAGATTTTTTTGGCTTTTTATTGATCAACTAACAGTGAGAATCATCAGCTTATATCTATGTAGAATTATTATTACATAGTCCAATAACATTTATTCCTGAATCGTAACCTGGTCAGTGAGGAAGCACCCCTGGGAAAGCAGGCACCCCATGGCTACTTGATGTGCACCCCCTAAACTCCTAGACGTTGGAATGTAGCTGTCAGACCTGCCTCAGTTCAGACATTACGTGTGATGTTTGGGGAATCTATCTAAGTAGGCTTCACTTTTCTCTGGAAAAAAAAAAAAAGGTGGGGTTTAGATGAAATCAAGTCTGCTTATCTGACTCATTGGTGATGTTCCATTGTCTGCTCATTAAAGACAGAGAAAGTCTCTGGCATAGTGGTTCCAAGGAAGCGTCCATGGTACAGGCTAATCCACTGGTGACAAACCTATACACATCTGGCATTTCTTTGTGTATTCAAGTTGTTAGGGGAGACACTCTCAGCCACCTTCTAGAAAACTTGTACCATAACTTATCCATGTCAAACACTGGACAGTTCTCATGACACAAAGGGTAGGAGAACATCCAGACTGTCCTCAGCGTGTGTGAGGGCTACCACCGCCTGAAGATCAGCTTTCAAAGTGTATTGATTTTGCTCACTCTTTAATAAGTGCAAAAGGGTTTTTGGCATAAATGGTATTTTACTTTTTAAATGACCACTTCTTTCAAGAATGTAAATGCAGCATGTAAAACTTTTAGAGACGTTCCTAGAAGGTAAATTCTGTCTTACTGCTCACGTGGGGATTCATAAGTAAATACATAATATTTTAAATGTAAAAAAGGCTAATGTGTTTATTAATATTTGTTAAAGGATAATGTGTTTATTAATATTTTAAAGGATAATGTGTTTATTAATATTTGTTGATGGAATTCCTATTTTGGGTGCTGATCTATTAGAGATATTAGAAAAGATATCATTAACTTGAACAGATTTGTACATAAGTGTCTAAGTAGGTCTCGGTGAAGTTTATTTTGTTTACTGAAAAAGATCACTTTTTTTGGTTTTGTTTTTGAAGTTTTAAATGCATCACTATCCATTTAAACAGATTTGAAATAGAAATTGGTCCCTGAAATGAATATTACAGATTCCTCTTGATTTTCACTTCAACGAAGTATGTCCTGATGCTAGTTCTATTTTATTATTGATCGTAAATTAAATATGTATTAATGAGTTTACATGCAAACATACTCAAGTACTTAGATGAAGTGGCCTTCAATGTTAATATTTCAACAACCAATCTTCAGCAATCTCTGATAGTTCTCACACCGCAGGAAACAGTAAAACTATACAGATGGCTTAGTTTTACATGTGGGCTTTAAATAAGCAATGTGTTTTTCCTTGAAAAAAAAATCAGCTAAAATTTATTGATTGCTCATTATGTGCCTAAAGGTAAGACTCAATTTTGACATTGAGAACTGAGGAAATACCTTTCCTGCTTACAGAAGTAGGCTGGGTTCCCCTTACATTCTTATAACTCATTCCTTCCTCCTGATCAGTGAAACTTTAGTTGCAATGTAAAATGTCTCAAAAGACTTTCATTTTCTTGGTAGAGTCAGAAAATAATGGCCAATATGACAAATTAAAAGGTGGTGGAATTGGTAACCAAGCCACTGGATTTTGAATGATTCTTCACATCATTTTGTTTCATTTTGAATATTTTGATGCTGAGATTCCAGGCGTGAAAAGCACCTCACTAGAGACCCATTTACATGCAAACTTGGCTGTATTTTCCTGGAAAGTAAGCCTAAGCTAGAAATTCTGTTTTTATCCTTCCACAATGCTCCCTTCCTTTTAGGCTCTCCTGTTCCTCCTTTTATTTACTAAAAGTGACTTGCTTAAAAAAGAAATAATCGGAAGTATTGTTAATGTAAAACCAGGCTGATAAATACCTTGTGGTTCTAAATTTATCTCTCTGGAAAAAAAAAAATTGCCGTTCTTAAGTCATTTGGGTTTTTAGTTGTCTAGTCGGAGTAGTTGTGGCCATGGGAACAGGGAGGTAAAAGCCTTGAGCACCATTTTTATGACCCCTAAAATAGTCCAGTAAAGCCCAGTCCCAGCTGATTTTAAACCTCACAATCAGAATTCAGTTACAAAAATGTTATCATCAGGGCAGGTCACCACCGTCCAGCACAGGAGCTGTTGAAAGCACATTAGAATGTGTGATGCTTGAAAAAGGTACACTCTCGTTGATACCGTGAAATGCAGCCTTTATTCACAGCGCCGCTGTCCGCCGCGTAAGCTCTTCTCCTTGCCAGAATTTACTCAGGACAGACTCTCAGCCTTACTCTGAGATCTTCCTTTTTCACCAAAGAGAAATTTGAAATATTGCAAATAATGATCATTTTGAAAGGTGAGATGTTAAATTTGTATCTAGAGGGCATTATGGCTGTTAAAAATGTTGATATAGCATCTGGCAAAGACAGCGAGCAGCGGTGTGCATTTTCAATTCAAATGCACGGAAAGAAAATCAAAAGGAATGTTGCTTCATAAGTCTTGTGAAAGCGTAGAAACTGTGTCCTGCCTGGCAGGGAGAATAATTTTAAAAGTCTCTAGAAGTGTTAACTGAATGTAATGTCAACTGTCAACAACCGCTTTCAAGAAATAAATTACCTCTAATACCCTGTGTATTTTTTCACACCTTCTATTCCCCTGTTACCAATTAGTTAATACTCACTTTGACAGAGGGATGATGATTCTCGATAATCTAAGACTTCAGATGTAGCATGAATAACTTTAATAGTGCTCTTAGAGGAGGAAATCTCTCGTAAAGCCTGAATCTGTCAAATCCCAATTTAGGGAAATACAGCAACGGAGTGCTCTCAAGTTAACGTCAAATGTTTATTGGATTCTCATTTCTCGTCGGTTTCATGTTTCACTTACATTTCCGTCCTCTCCCAGGGACACGTTTCCTAAAGGAATTTATATTGTTTGTATTGATCACCATAGAAAATTAAAGTTATATTCAGTAGGAATAAAATATATCATTCTTGAATTGCTACACACTTTGTGCTACGATGCACATGAGAAGCACCGTTATCAGAAAATGGGGTCACATTTTAAGGTGTGTGAAAGAAGTATTTAGATGAAGAGGTTGGGGAAGTGAGCCAGGAAAATAAGAAAAATTATATGTAAGTCGAGTACACAAGCTGAAAACCTTTCAGGCTAAATAGGAAGACAACTATGTCTTAGATAACAGGCAAGAAAAAAAAAATGCCGTATGAAAGTGCCTAGATGATTCTAGATATTGCTTTAGAATCAAAATAAAATAGTTGTTGTCAGAGCCAAATCTTAGCAAAACTCCCAGGGTATTATCGCATCCTTTTGTGATGCTCTACCTCCCCTCCCACTGGCCTCTCTTCTCCTTTGCTGACCGCTAACCCCAGGTCATCCTGTTGCTCTTGAGACCACAGGGACAGGACTGCAGGTCTCCCAACTGCCCCTCATCTGTACGCCTTCCTTTTCTGCATCGTCTTCCAATCAAAAGTTATTACTCCTCAAGTTCATGACTTGCACCATTTGTCATGGTCATGATGACGTTTTATATAAAATGAAGCTCTCTTCATCTTGTGACAAATACCTAGCAACGTGTCTAAAAGAAACGCACAAGCTATTTTTTTTTTTTAAATACTCTCAATCTTTTGGCCCGCTTTCAGGCACTGCTGGCTTACTGATCTGATTAAAGCTGAAGTCAAATTACACCAGTTGTTTGATCAAAATTCTCCAATGAATTTATATCACATTAAGATTCTAAACGAAAGTCCTTACAATATTAAACTGATCTACAAGACACAGCGTTTGTAATCTGCAGTCAACAACAACCAGTTTCCTCCCCAACTCTGCCTTGACTTTCTTAGACTTCCGCACTCAACTCCAGCCACGCTGCCAGGAAGGGTCATCTCTTTAACACACTGGTCACTCCTGTCCATGCGCGTCCCTCTGCCTGGACCACCTCTCTGCTATCTGCCTGGTCGAGTTCATCACCTTCTCAGGCTTTTACTCCAGTGCTATCTTTTTTAAATGAGGCTTTTTCTGGTTATGCGGTCTAAAACTGCATTCTGTTTCCTACCTTTAGATTTCCGTTAGATTGTACCACTTTCCAGTGTCCTGTAGATTTTACTTATTTTTCTCTATCTTCTCATGAGGTTGTAAGTTCCATGAAGGCAGTGAGTCTTGCTTGTTTCTTATACTACCGCACCCCAAGTGTCTAAACAGTACTCGGTACCTGATATACAACAAAATGCCCACCGCAAGTAGATAAATACATCTCATAAGATGAGCATTTAAAGCTGAACCTTTACAAATTTTTACAAACCCAGAAACAGAGAAATTGTTCTGATCTGTGATATTGGACCTATATCTTTCAGGCTCTTACTGTTAATCAATTTAAGAGTTTTTATTATTATTATTATTTTTTAATCCATGGGGCTCTGTCACTTAACACTGTCCTTTAGACAATTTTTCATTAAGATCATTCTATGTAACAAAGTTTCAGCCGCCATGCCAACTGTTTAATCATTTTAATTGTTTTCCTCAACTCACAAATGGAAGCTACTTTTCACATCTAATGAGTTGGACATAGAGTGCAACATAGAATGAGTTGGATTTCCCTTCTCTCCTACAAGAAAAAAAAAAAACAAAACCCAACTTGAAAATCGACGACTTTGTTGGGACCTCTCCGAAAACTGAGATCATGAGGCAAACCACTGGCAAGGAATCTGAAAGACAGGCAACTCCAGAGAATCACAGCCAAGATCGGCTCACCTGAATCAGAAACCACTGGGCTATAAACCAGTGGGAACACTTAAATATTAATTTCGACAACTTGCTGGAGGCTGGGTATAAACCAGTATGAGAACAAGAAACTCCACGGCCCACAATCTTAGGTCTGAAGGAGGGCGCCAGGTTTCCATAGGTTTTATCCTTAGAAATCCCACTGGATTCTCATGGTGAAAACCAAGAAAGGTCTCTTGGTGGCTGTGACAGAGAAAGAGTAACCATTGGGAAATGCACCCAGGTCTTCCCCATAAGTAAGGCCTGCTCTCTAAGGGGAAACAATTTGCTAGAACCTTATTCCACATAGGAGAGGGCATTTTATTGCCTCTAGTCCTCTCCAGTCATCCTGTCTCATATAACTGGAGAAAAGTGCAGACACATCTGTGAAAGTCAACATTTGGTTTAATTAGAATTTTATAAACAAATAACCCTGCATCTTTCTACCATACAATAGGACTCCAATATAACGACAGTGGATGATAGTTGTAAAAGTTGTAAAATACAGAAGTTTTTAGGGAAATCCAAAGACAAGAGAAACAAACAAGAACAACAACAACAAAAAAAACGGAATTGAAGCCTCTGACAGCGACAGCTACACCAGACATTAAACACAGCCAAGCTCACCCAGATCAATTAAAAGCTCACGCTAAAGACTCATTACTTCATTTCCAATTACTTAATGCACCATGTCTATCTTTCAATGAAAGTTATGAGGCGTACTGTAAAAGGCAAGAACAGTCTTAAAAGAAAGCAGAATGAGACTCAGATGTGGCACAGATGTTGGAATTCTGATACAGGGAATTAAAAATAACTCTGATTAACATAGTAAGGGCTTTAATAGAGAAAGTAGACAACATGCAAGAACAGATGAATCAGGTAAACAGAAAGATGGAAAGTCTAAGAAAAAATTTAAAGGAGACGCTATAAATCAAATGCATTGTATAGAAATGAATAATGCCTTTGCTGGACTCATCAGTAACTAGGCACGAGCAGAGGAAGAATCAGTGAGCTTGAAGAGGTGGCAACAGAGACAACCAAAACCGAAATTCAAAGAGAAAAAATGGGAAAAAAAGAAAGAATAACCAAGGACTGTGGGATAGCTGGAAAAGGTGTAACATACATATAATTGGAATACTGGAAGGAGCAGAAAGAGTGGAAGAAATCAGGAATGATGATGGTTGAATACATCCCAAAGTCACTGACAGACGCAAAGCCATAGATCTAGAAACACTGAGAGCACACAGAGGGATAAATACCGAAAATATGCATCTATGAGTATCATATTCCAATAGCTAAAAACCAAAGAGAAAATATTTTCTGTAGAAATCTGAAGGAAAAAAATGACCTTATACGTCCTAAAACAATTATAAGAATTACAGTGGACTTCTGAGAGAAATCATGTAAGCAAGAATGAAGAATTTAAACTAGAAGTCTACATTCAGTGAAATTCTTCTTTGAAAGTGAAAGAGACTCTTCCGTCTGACTTATTTCGCTTAGCATGATAATCTCAAGATTCATCCATGTTGTCATCTCTTCTTATAGCTGAGTAATATCCCATTGTTTACGTGTTGAAAACCACATGATGTCACTCACATGTGGGATATAAATCTAAAAGCAACAAACATGACAAAGAAACAGAGATGCATGGCCATGGACTGCGGACTGCAGACTAGCGGTTATCAGAGGTCTAAGGGGAAGGGAGGGTGGAAAGTAAAAGGGGTCAGATACAGGAGGATGGAATGAAATCTAACTACAGGTGGTGAACACACAATGCAATATATAGATGACATGCTGTTGAATTGTACACTTGAAACATATTGGATTTTGTTGATCAATGTCACCCTAGTAATTTTTAATAACAATAATAATAATAAAATAATAAAGTAAAAAAGTGAGACTTTTTTAGGGAAAAAAAAAAACAACTAGGGAAATTCATCACTGCAGAATCATCCTGTAAGAAATGTTAAGAATTTTTTTAGGTAGAAGGAAAATGATTTAGTTCTGAAACTTAGACCTCCGCAAAGAAAGGAAATGTGTTACGGATAGAAGGTGAAATAGTGTTTTTTCTTACTTTTAGTTGATCTAACAAAAATTGTGTAAAAGAATAACAGTGTCAACGTATTGGATAAACGCTAATTTGCAAATGGATGGAACAAATGACATCAGTGTCCTCAGGGGCCGGAGAGGAACTAGCAACACTTGGACCACATGAGAGGCAGCTCAGTGGTGTCTGAAGGAGGATTGAGATTATTTAAAACATGTATTGCCAACTCCAGGAAATCACTAGAACTTTTTTGGAAGTGGTGTAATTGCTATGCTAAGTAAGAAAGCAGCCACATAAAACGCCCCATTAAAACCAGGAAAGACAGAAATAAAAGAAAAAACAAAATGAAACTAGTACCACAAATAGAATAAGAGTTACAAACACAGTAGTCATCCAACTCCATCAATGATCGCTTTAAATGCAAATGGCCAAAAAAACAAGACCCAACTATATATTGCTTTCGAGAAAGCCATTTCAGTATATTGGGTCATCTAAGGGAATCTAGTCATTTTTTTAACAAATGTTATTAGAGTCCTTCTAAGTGCCAGGTCAGATACTAAGTGAGCATCAAGGATAAAATGGAGCGAAGGTGCTGCCTTGCCATCCTTATGAAGACTTCATGAACCCAATGCAATCGATCTTGCTCGTGACCAGAGAGTGTTGCGCACTCAATGTTTGTGTACCTCCAGAATTTGTACGCTGAAATCCTGACCCCTAATGTGGCTGTGTTGGAAGATGGGACCTGAGGAGAGGAGATGAAGGTGAGATGAAGTCCAAAGGGCGTGGCCCTAATCTGCGAGGACTGGTGTGCTGTTAAGAGAAAGACACCAGAGTTCTCTCTCTCTGCCCTGTGAGGACACAGCGACACGGCAGCCCTCTGCAAGCTAGGAAGAGAGGCCTCGCCAGGAACCCAGCCTTCCAGCACCTGGACTTGGACCTCCCAGGCTCTAGAACTCTGTTGCTATGGCAACCCGAGCCCACTAAGACAGGTCGTCAGCACGATTTAAATCACCGGGGGGGTTCTGACACGTAGCCAGGGTTGAGAACACACTGCTCTATTATTCCTCATCATAAAAATCACACAAAAGCCAAGAAAAAAAGAAGCCGGTCCTTGAGTCCACATAGACATTTTTTTTTAAACTGTCTTTCTCTCTTAGGACCTTTTTCTTAAATACTCCGTGCTGTGTCCATTGCCTTCCATTTTGCTCAGTTCTTGATGCACAATACCTTGAATTCTGTCACCTTTACTTTCGCTCCGAATTCCAATATGCTTTATGCTACCAAAGCCAAAAGCTGTTCCTACCGCCTTTCATGTGACAATGTGACACCAGGACAATCCTGACATTCTCAAGCTCACCCTTTTCTCATCTCTCCCATTCTTTTTCCCTTTCTTCTTCTTGACTTTCATTTTTCTGTCTTTCTTTCCCCCACTTTTCCTTTATCTCTTGAAAATAATGCTATAGTGACATTCATAGTCTCAGTGAGGAAAAACAGATATTAATATTTTTGTCATAAATACTTTAACTTTTAAGAAAATAAATGTTAAAGCTGAAGTTCCCATTAATATCTAATACAAAACAAAAAACAAAACAAAAAAACAAAAAAAACCCCAAAAAACAAAAGATTCCTTTCTCTTGGCCCCAGAGACATTCCTTATGATGAATTTTGTGTAAAATCACCAATCTTTCCTTTCTAATTTCACACACAAGCATAAACATGATGTGTGTGTTATGGGTTTGAGCGCGCGCACACACACACTTTATGATATTATTCGCCTACTTAAAAACTTTAAGATACAGAGAACATTTTGACAGTTTGGAAGATGGGAGGTTGGTGAGGGAGTAGGAGAAAAAAGAGAAAAGATTAAGAAGTATAAATGAGTAGTTACAAAACAGTCACAGGGATGAAACATAGAGCATAAAAATAGGGTTGATAATATTGTAACTATGTATGGTGTCAGATGAGTACCAGACTTAACAGGGTGACAACTTCCTAAGTTATATAAATGTCTAATCACCATGTTGCACACCTGAAACTAATGTAATATTGTATGCCAACTGTAATTGAATAAAAAATTTAGAAATTTTAAACAAATGATAATGATAAGGACACACACACACAGTCTTTCTTTTTCCTTGGACCCACCTTTCCCAAGCCAACTTCTCATTCTTTGTCTAATGACCAGCTAAAGTTAGAATTGTTTGTCCCCCTGAAACCAGCTAAACACAGGGAAACATTTCCTGGGCAGCTGATCGAGACTTCTCCAACTTGCGAAATAACCTCGGCTGTGAATCATCCCATCTGCAATGTGTCTGTCTATTCCTCTCTATAAATGGCTATGACGAAGCCAGCCTGCCAGACACTCTGATCTCGGGATCTGGGGCGCTCTCTCCATTGCAAGAGCTGGAAAAAGAACCAGCTCCCTACTTTTCCAGTTTTTGTCATGGTAGTATCATACTGAAAATGTATTTCCCTGTCTTTTTACCAATAAAAACATTTCGTATCATAAAGAAGTGCACGTCACATATGTCTCAATGCACTTTTTAAGTATATTTATATAGGTCTGCATCAATTAGAGCCTTTATTTTTTGAATTATGTCTAGGGATATTTAAAAAATGAAACTGTAGCTCATTTGTATTACTAACCTATTGATGCATTATACTCAATTGTTTCACAATTTGTAAGTAAACATTGCTGCAATTTATTTACAAAATGTCTCCATGTTCATGAGTTTCCCCTAATTTATAATAATAATAAAAATAGTATCACATTCCAAGTAGTTTGCATCTGATTATTCATTTTTTCCTCATAATATCTTTATGATAGGTGTCGGCATTACTCCTATGTTAGGATATTTTCAGTTAGCAGCATTATGCACTTCTCTTTTTGATACATAACATCAAGTTATTTTCCATAGTGTCTTATCCATTGCATTCTTTCACCAGCAGTGTATGAAAGTGTGCGTTCCTCCACATCCCCATCGATAACTGGCAATGTGAAACTTTTGAATATCTGTGACAACAATGACTGAGAGATACTATTTCATTGTTTCTACTTGATTTATCCTGATCGATGGGGATTTATTTTCCTTCACAATTTTTTTCTTTTGTAAACTGTTATTGTTCTTAGTCAACTTTCATATATGGTTAAGTTTTCCTCATGGCTTTGTAATCATTCTTTAAATATTTCTAGATATTTATGCTTTGTCCGACAGATATGTTTTATACAAAATTTTTAAATTTGTTTATAAAGTTTTTAATTTTTGTGTAGTCAAAAAAAGTGACTTTTACTTTTTAAATTTTGATATTTCTATCTTAAGAAAATTATCTTTCTCAAGTTCATAAATCTATTTCTGTTAGGATTTAACTGTGATGATACATCAAATCTTTTCCGCTAACCTCTGAGTTCAAAACCAGTTGCTAAAACCAGTTGGAAATATGAGAATTGCCACAAGAATCCATATGTAAGCACAGTAGCACGTTCGTGTCTTCACACAGCACAAGTTTCTATCTTCGGGCAGCCACCAGATGGAGTGTTTGCAATTGCAGCACACACACAAAAAAAACAAGGCCAATTAAGCATCAACTGTGTACAAAGGCTAAAAGAGAGCAGACTTGGGTACTAACCCGAATATTTTTGCCCAACAGAAATGAGGGCAAAGCACAACTGAATTATCCTGTTGAAATTTTACTTCCCAGATATGTCTTTTTTATAATATTGAACATGTTCCCTTCTATTCTTAATTTGCTAAGATTTTTATCCAAAAATGGCTATCTGAATATGGAAATTTTTTCATGTATTGAAATGTATACTTTTTCTTTCTTTATTCTATCAATGTAGCAACTAAAAGTATTTGATTTTTGAATGGCAAACTAAATTTGTATTGCTGAGATAAATCCAACTTGGCACTGATCTTCCAGTTCATAAATTTGCTCTATTTTAAAATGCTGTTAGATCCATCTACTCATTTATTGCGTTATTCAAATTCGGAATATCTGTTTGATATTTTTCACAGGATAGCATTCTCTGATGTAATTCCTTATCATGTCATCTAATTTCTGGCCTATATAAACCCTACATACATTAAGAAATGTGCCTGTTAGAAGAGCTATAATCAAAAGGGCAATAATAACAACAAATGTTGGAGAGGATGCAGAGAAAAAGGAACCTTCATACACCCCTGGTGGGACTGCAAGTCACTATGGAAAACAGTATGGAGGGTCCTCAAAAAACTAAGAATGGATCTACCATATGATCCTGCAATCCCTCTACTGGGTATTTACCCCCAAAGACTTAAAAACCCATATCTGAAAAGATATTTGCACACCGATGTTCACAGCAGCATTATTCACAGCGGCCAGGACATGGAAGCGACTAAAGTGTCCTATGATAGATGACTGGCTGAAGAAGCCGTGGTACATACATACAATGGAATATTAGCCATAAGAAGAGATGAAATACTGCCATTTGCAACAACATGGATGGACCTCTAGATAATCATGCAAAGTTGAAAATCACATGATATCACTTATAAATGAGATATAAACTTAAAAGCAACAAATGAACAGGACAAACGAACAGAGACTCATGGTCATAGACAATAGACTAGTGGTTAGCAGAGGGTAGGAGGTTGGGGAGAGGGAAGGTAGAGGGAGTAAAGGGGGCCAAATATGTGGTAACAGAAAGAAATCTAACTATGGGAGGTGCACACACAGTGTAAACGTATATATGCCTTCCTGTTAAAGCGTAAAGCAGAAACATTGCATTTCGTTAACCGACATCATCATAACAAATTAAATAAATAAATAAGCAAATAAATAAATAAATAAATGTTTCTGAACACTGCGTGATATCAGAACCTCTTATAGGAGTGTCTTACCGCCTGTTTTTTTTGCTCTGTTTTCAGTCATGTAGCTTTATTTCCTGATAAGCTTGGCCATGTTTGATTGAATAATGGACATTATATATGAAAATTAGTTTTACCTTTTTTTTATACAATTAATAGAGTTAAAGTGTTCTAAAATCATTGTCTTTCCTGGAAAACAGTAATAGAACTAAACTATATTTGACTTTAAAAATCAAAAGCGTGTGTTTTAATCTATAGGATAATGACTAAAAGAATAGCGGAAGATATAAAATAAGAATAGAGTCACAGAATAGAATATTATACAAATTTAAATGATCCAAAGAAAGCTCTTCCCTAAAATAAGCGACACAATGAGAAGGAAGAACTGTTCATCTTGTCTTGGGGAGATTTTACAAAAACTGGAAGGTTCTAGTCCTCAATATTTTAATATGTTTAAAATCTGTGTACTAAGATTACTTTTACTGTTTTTTTTTTCATTTCCCTAGACATTTATACCAGCAACAGAACATTTAATGTCTTGACAAGATGTTTAAGGTCACTGTACAATTATATACTTCCCATTGACTACTAAGGTCGCTTTGCGCAGTTTCGGTTTCTAAGCCATTATTTTAACAGTCCTGTCCCACCAGGCAGAGCGAGATCTAACCTGTGTACGTGCAACCTCTTGCTGTACTTGTCACTGTAAATGGAAATGGCTCCACAGCGGCAGCACAGGTGCAAGGGCACCTGTTCTCATTGTTTATGTTTCAGTGGGTATCAGGTACATGAGTCAAGTACAACCATTGTGTTGGTTTATTCAATAAGAAAACACACGCATCTCTTTCGCTGTATTAAATTTCTGTCCTAAATAACTTAGTGACCCCATTCAATACTGTGTTTTAACTGTGTATTAACTGTGTTTTCAAAATTATAGATAATATGGCAATGATTTAGAAAGATTCCCAGCACAGGCAATAGATTTCTGTAGTTTCAAAATTCCAAACTATAATTTGATACTTTGGTGGCAATTCAAGCATGTATTAAAATAAAAGCAGTCTATATAGAGACATATCATAATGAACATGTCTAAAATATTACACTAGAACAACACTGCGGAAATCTGCAGTGGCAGCCTTGGGAATGCATATTTAATTCCAAAAAGAGTACCAGATATAGGAGAGGTGATATTTTTTAGAATGTCAATTAGCTGATAGTTTATAGGACTTACTTTGTGTCAGGTACTATTTTCAGCACAGACTAATTATATTCTCACCTTTCCCAGGTATCACCGCTATTGTTCCCATATTACAGATGAGAATACCGAAGCATATAGAGATTACATAATTTGACAAAACACACACGCACCTCTAGGAAGTGGCGATTTAGTAAACCCGGGCCACCTGGTGTAGAATACACTGTCTCTCTTTGTACAATATCACAGCATCACATGTCATAAACTGTGCTGTGACACACTGTATTCCTTTCCTGCACACCCCGCAGCATCCTCTTCAGAAGGCATTTTAGGACAAGACTATAAGGAAGGGAAATTGTGATAGTCAAAAAATGCTGAGATTTTGTTTGAGTTTGAAGGTTATGTTAAAATTTTGTATTAAATCAATCTGCTAAGACGAACTTATAATACAAGAAGAAAATTCTTAGCTTTTTTAAACAAAAATATTAGTGCTTTAAATATTTTTAAATATATGAACAGAATTCTTTTCTTTGTCCTATTTTGTTTTATATGTATTATCCTTTTTTTCTAGTAACCATTCTTAGTTTCTCTTATTTTCTTCAAGTTTCTAGGCCAAATGCCTGTGACTGAAAATAAAATTAAAAAACAACAGGAAAACAAATTATCTTTTTGTTGGAATTAGAGTCTACATCTTATTCATGATTTATTTTATATTTTTACCATGACTGCAATGTTTATTTCCATTTCTATTCTGAAACAATGACTCATTTATTTTTTGTTTGCAATGAATGGCCTAGTGTATTATTTCTTCATGGTGGCAGCAACGCAATCTCTGAAATCAATGTATAATAAAAATTATATAAAAGTAATTATGAAAATTTACTTGTTTTAATTGTGAGACCGATAGATATCTTTTTAGTATTTCTTTTTAAATAGTGCCACCTCTTCATTTACCATGAGACTATGGTAAATGAATGACAGTTTGTAATGAAAGATTGTAATATATAAATCAAGGTTTTATTTAATCATACAAATGCACGAATATAAAGTACAGGAAACAGACCGAAAGAATCCAGCCAAACCTCATAGTGATTCCCTCTGGCATGGGAGTTCTGGAGAGGACTAGGATTGAAAGGGAACTTAAGTTATTCCTATAGATACTTTAAATTTTAAATCCTAAAGCCTAAACTATTTATAACAGCTGCTATGTATGGCTGTCATGGGTATGTGGGTGTGTTGTATTATTTATTTTAATTTTTAAATCATTTCTCTCACCCTTTTACAGATTACTTCCTGCTCATGATTCATTAAAAAAAAAAAATGTTAGTTGTAGACATCTCTAACTAAAAAGTTATAAGTTTTCTTTTTTATGTTATTTCCTATTCTGTATACATAGTTGTCAAGGATCTCTAACAAAAACATTAATCACCAAAGGATTTATTTTAAACAGTACCTACTCATTGCCTTAAATGACACACCTCTCCCCTTAGGCTATGATTAAAATACATATAAATTAACATATTATTGGTTTTTTTTCCTGAAAATTTAAAAGGTGTGGTTTGTTGTGGTACCCAGATACTAGGTCAAACACCAGTCTAGACATTGCTGTGAAGGTACTTTTTAGATGAGATGAAAATTTAAAGTAAACATTTGAGTCAAACAGACTGCCCACCATAACGCGGGTGGGTCTCAGCCAATCAGTTGGAAGCCTTACGTGAAAAGAGAAGGTTTAGGGAAGAGGAGATCACACCTCCAGGTTGCAGCCAGGCCTGAGCTACAGTGTCAACCTTTTCCTGGGTCTGCCTGCTCCCCCAACCCTCACGCACGAGATCTGCTCTGATCCGATCACATCCTGTTGGTTACGAGATTCATTACACTGCATTATCTTGAATTCAGTTCTGCAGCCAAGACTGAGACTCTAAAATATGTTCTTTTCTAGGCTACAATGTCTACATTTACTGAAAGTGTACAACATACAAAAAAAAAAATGGGTAACCATTACTAAAATCAAGATTAACATCAAAGATGACAGACCTTGATTCTATAAAATTTCTACTTTCTACTGTCCAGTTAAGCAAAATGAAACTCCATTGTGCTTATTACTTATAGATAAAAATCTTTGAAATTCATCACTGATTTGGGATTCGAGCATTCACAAACTAGAGAGATAAAGACAGGCATTTAAGTAAAGAAAGAATTCTCCCTTAATGTTTAAATGAATTTAGCTTTTAAGAGTTGCTGGCTTCTCATCTGTTTTCATTTGCCAAGTACACAGTGCATTTCCTAATCTAAACAAGTATTGTAGACATTTGATGTGAAAAAATAAAATTAAAAAATGCAAGGCCCTAGAGGAAGACCCTGCTGCCAACCCCACATCCTCTGGGGGATGGGCCAGGGTCCCTCCTAGATTACTGATGTTATGAGCCATTTAGAACAGCTCACTTGAACTAAGACTCGCAGCAGGCCAAATTCTTTTAGTCCATTTGGAAGGTTAGCAATTGTGGAGTCATCTGTTTGCTTTTTTCATTAGATTTCATTTTGTTTTTTTCAAAATACCCATGACAAGATTATTGCATGTCATACCTATACATATTTGAAGAGGATCCAAGAGGATCTTGCTTCCAACTCATTGACAATGCTCTTTATTTTTTCAAAGAATGAAAAAGGGACGTGGGGAGACTAGCATAATACAGAGGTTCAAAATGGATAGATTTTGAGATCTTAAAGTTGTTTTTTTTTTTTGGGGGGGGGAGGGTGGTTGCTATTCTTTCCAAGTTGTTTTTCCTTTTCTTCCCTCCATTGTCATCTTATCTATCTCACTCTTCCTTTTTCCTCTTTTAATGACGTTATGAATTTTGACATAGAACAAATAGCCTGTATGTCTTTCTTTTTTACCCAGTGTCCTATAATATCATTTTTTATGTGTGCTCAAGTGTTCACCCCTCCACAAGCAATTACAAGTGCCATGTCAGCAGAAAGTAATTACGTGCTTTAACAGATCATTAATAATTATTCCTGACATAACTACTTTCAAATATTAATGTGTAATGTTTTTAGAACTCATGATATGAAAGCATTTGAATATATTTTTGAAAGACAAAGAAACCTGTATTGCAAAGCTTTTGTACTTCATTTCCTCCATTTGCACATGAAAAAGCAATGAGTACATGCATAACTAACAGGATTTTTGAACATAAAATGACAACCGTTTGGTGAAAGTAAGTGATCTTCATTTTCTCAAAGAAGAATACTACTAGCCACAGGCACAATTACTCTAAAGTCAGAAAATGCTATCTCATTTTCATTGATCCATTTCACAAATACTTATCAGATGTTTACCATTTGCCAGGAATAGCATTAAATGCTTGGGATACACTGGGAAACATTAGGTTTTTCAAGCTGGTGGGATAAGTAAAGATTGATCAGATAATCACACAATTAAAGTTGCAACTTTGAAAAGTACTATGAAGGGGAAGTACGTAGTGCCCAACATAACATGAAGACTTGACCCAGCTTACAGTGAGGGGAAAGAAGAAATTGACCACTGACTCAATCTTTGAAGGATAAACAGGAAAAAAATATTGCAAAGAGAATTCAAGGCAAACATTTTGGTCTGGCAGGCTTACGGAATGGGAGGCGGATCTGATGCATGATGCGAGTGAGAGGTGCTGAATGCAGGTCATGTAAAAGATGATGTCATACAGAAAAGATTAATGGATCTTAATTTCAGCATTTTAAGCATGCTGGAAATATGATCAAATTTGAAAGTACCTGTGTGGAGATCTAGGAAGCAATTTAAGAAGCTATCCAAGTACTTCAGATGAAAGATAATAAGTTTGGACTAAGGTTGCAATGGTAGAGAAGGAGGGATGAGAATCCTTCAAGAGGTACTTAAAAAGACAGGAGTTGGCAAAATGGAATGGGGGGAGAAGTGTCAAGAATCTCTTTTACGTCTTTAACTTGTACAACCGGAAATATAGAAAAGCAAAAGAAGGCTGAGTTTTCAGTCAAAGATCATGAATTCCATCACTTTTTTTGAGCATGTTCAATTTGAAAGTGCCTTAAGATTTTTTTTAGTTAAGGCAAATAGTTGACTATATAAGTGGAATCATAGATGGAAACTCTGGGCTAGATTTTGATGCTCAATACATGTTTAATGAATGAAGAAATGAGCTTTTGTGAATTACTCAAGGTTAATACTGAGTCAAGTCAAATCTTGGTCATGTGACCCTGTGCTCAGTTTTCTATGCCATGTTGCCACTTTTTGATATTTTATTTCTATGAGAGCTCTTAAACCACTATTGTTTAGACTCATTAATAGTTGTCTCAAGTGAGCAGGGTCCAGGGATAATTGATGCTTTTGGTGACTGACCCAGCCTCTCTGATTTCTATAAACATGGCTGCTAATGGTTCATAGAAACCCCTCCTACAAATTATTTCTCTTGATGAACTAAAGCCGCCTCATCTGAGAAGTCTCCCATATGTGGTATCCAGCAGTAAATGACTAACTCCTAAAGGAGTAAGAAAAGTCTAGCTTCTCTTCTTCCAGATGAGACACCTTTGCAGTGTAATGAATGTATCCTCCAGAGTCATCATACAATTTGGACCAGCCTAAGGCTAGACAAAACCCAACAGCATTCTCGTTTAGTCATTTCTGTCTCACTTCACCTTCTCTGCTAGAAGAGCAACCTTCTTGTTATAACCCACAAATGGAGAGGCTTTAAAACAACACTTATTTTGCTCATAACTGAAATTTCGGTAGTTCTTGGTGAGGACAGTTCTGCTCATCTTTAACTTGGGTGGCTAACATCATCTAAAGGCTGGTGTATGCTAACGCAGGTTAAACTCGAAGAGCTGCAAACTAGAACAGAGATGCTCCTTGGACATCTCCTACTATCTCTGCATGACCCCTTCATGATTCTTTCATGTTAACTCAACTGTCGGCACAAGTCACAAGAGAGAGCCAGGCAGAGACTCTATCCTGCTCATGGTTTAGCCTCAGAAGTCACGTAACGTTACTTCTGCCACATTCTCTCGGTTGGAGCAGTTACAGCCCACTCACGTTCAAGGGGAAGAGAAGTTGATTTCAGCTCTTTAGAGGAAATATGGACAAGGTTCTAAAAGAACATATGTGGACCAGACAATTTACCATATTTCAATGAATCATGTTTATCTGAACCCCTATCTAAGGCTCTCTTTCTAAGGAACCCAATAAAGGCTACTAGGGAAAGTGAATTATCTCTTATGCTCCTTGTTTTGATAAAGTTTGTAATTATTTTTTAAAATATTTTCAGTAACACTCTTATAAAAACTTATGAATTCTGTTCACATAAACAGAATTTTTATTATCTCTGTTGACTGTATAGGCAATACCAATAGAAATGAATCAATTAGTAATTTAGTTTCCTGCATCATTATGCATTTCATATAGAATTTTCAAGAAATGTCCCATTAACTAAATATTTGTGATATTTTAATAAAAATTATTATAGTATGCTTAAAAAGGTTTTTTTATTGTTATAGGATTTTATCCAGTTAAGATTTGGAAATTAAAACTGTATTATATAATACTGATGAAGCACAATAAAAAATAGTTCTTTTTTCCTCAAATAGACATACTATATATTTTAGGGGAAAAAAAAAAGTGAAGGTAAACAACTTTTATTCTTTGAGCCTTAAATTGGAGGTAATACATGAGAAATAGAAAATAAGCATTTCTTAGAAGCCCTGGAGATATATTAATTTGGGGTCAAAATCGTGGGCTTGAGTATTCATAGAAGAAGATTAAGGAGGAAGGATGAACAATCGTGTTGGATGAAATTACAAGAGAGGCTGAGACGCACAAGGCAAAATGCAGGGTCCTGTAGACTGAATCCCTCTCTCATCAGGCCTGCCCCGGAATTCACAGAGTAGGACAGAGATGCAAGTGGACAGCTCTGTCGTCCTAGATAACCAAATGAAAGTACCACGCGCTGTGGCTGGTTTGGATGTTCTATTACTGAACTTTATAAAGGGGTCACTTGTGAATTATTATCTGAGCCGTGTCTTGCTTTCCTGTATCTCCCTACTATAAGCCACACTATTTGCATGTCACCGCACATGTAAGTAGTCTTTCGGTTTTACAAACTGGCACCACACAAATCATTAAGGTTAATTATTCCTCTGCCACCTGTGTTCTCAGTCAGAGGCTTTCCAATTGACTTAAGTTTAACTCTTGACAGGTTTAGAACTTCTGGACATTTAAAAAAATATATACGTGAATAATTTTGTGAGCCTTGATAAAGTATTTATTGATCCAAATAAAAAACAATTTCTCATTCCTCACTGAGGGCTGCATTTACTGTTGACTACTTTATGAAATGAATTAATTGATTCTTAGAATTGCACAGGGAGACTGACATTCGTCCCTGATAATGAGAACCTGAGATTTGGAAAAATTAAGTTACTTTTAACGGGTCAAAGAGATGATGACTTTTAAAAGCTGAGGTTTTAACCTAACACTTATTATGTAACTTGCCATTTGAATTAAAATAATTAAGAAGTTGCTGAACAAATGATTTGGAGATTCTGAATAATGAGACTTAGAAAATTAATTGGTTTTACCTGGGGTGCCTTAATATTTTGAGTTCTATTAGCTTTTTTTATCATTGAAAAAAAGAATAGATATATAAAACGTATATAAAATATGTATATAAAATAAAATTGTACAGAAACATGTTATTATACCATATATAATATACACTTATTTTTTATTAGTTTTTGTGTTCCTGAATAAGAACTTAGTGTTTATAAGCAAAAATCACAACTTCAGATTGATTTCCAAGAAATTTTTAGTTTCACCTTCTCTTAGATCAATAATTAGCAGTGATTCTTTATATTTTAATTCTGACTTTTTCTGTCCTTTGTACATTATGAATCAATTATAATGTTATACTAAATACTAGAAACATGAAATTAACCCTTGTAAAATAAAACTGTGATTCAGAAAGAATCACTCTATAATAATTGTTTTGTAAATAAATACTTCACGTGAAATGTAATTTTTCTTGATGGTCTCATTGACCTAAAAGTTTATCCAATTCTTTAACCAAGCATTTTATATAATTCAGTTGTAGGGAGTCTCTGAACTAGAATTACTGGGTGATATTAACAATAACAAAAAGATACAGTACTATATACTGATCACTTATCATATACAATTCTTAAATAATTAAGGGTTGGATATAGAACATATTAAGTTGATATTAATGTCTAATGAACTTATGCCCATGGATTGTAAAGCAGGTTACCTGTTTCTGTTCTGTTGAAAACACTCTTTTTCTACCATTTCTGTTAAGCTTCTTCAGCTCCCACTAATATCTATATAATGAAGACACATTTTATGACTTCGACTTGATGGGTTGGCCCATCGGTCAACAGATATTTAGTGAGTACCCGGTATCTTTTCCAGGTGCTGGAATTATGGCCCTGAATGAGTTAGCTAAAAAAAAAGAAAACAGATGAGACGCCAACCTGAATACAAACTCCCCCCACACCTGGCTGACTGCTACACTGTGTGTGAACATGGGTGACCCCTGGGACATGGAGAAAGGTAGGCTGACACACAGGGAGATCCTATCCTTGAAGGACAGAACTTAACTGAGACTCTGTTTCCCTCTGAATGCACTCACAAGCCCACGTGCAGCTTAACAGCAGACAGTGGGAGACCTACTGGCTTGAGGTGCCAGATGACAAATACTGAGGCAGGAAGAATGGCTAGAAATTTAGCTGGGACAACCCAGAAGAATGGGACCTACGGAGAGGGTGTCTGCACAATTCTGAGTATAAACTGCCAAATCCTTCGCCGCTCACCTGTGCAGGCCCTAGGGGAGACCATCGTGGTGGGGTGGGCTGGGGACACCATAAATAAAGGGGTGGCTACAATCTTTAAGGCCGAGCAGAGAGCAGCTGGTGTACAACACTGGGGAGAGAGTCTCAGTTTGAGTCGGACAAGACAACTGCCTGCTGGAGCAAAAACCGGTACTCGCTACTTGATCCCTGCCCTTAAAGAAGCAATTAGCGTATGGCAGAACCTGATAAAATATCAAAGAGTTTGAGTGAGACACGGGGTCAAAGGAGAACTGCCTAACCCTTTAACTGGGCACTCGGTGGAGAACAGAGACGTCAGGAAGAAAGGCGATATATAAATAGATGAGAGTTGAGATTGTCCCTGAAATCGGGAAGGCTGAAACATCTAAGATTGGGGGAGCACAGAGGACAGAAAGAAAAGCAACTGTTCTGTGAGTCTCCCCGGTTTCGTCTCCCATCGACAGTCCCTCTGACTGTGACAGGTGTCCCAACGCCTGCCCTGGCTGGCAGGAGCACGGCCTCCCAGCCCCTGCTCGCCTACAAAGGCTTGTGCTCTTTTCATTTTCGTCCCTTGAAGCTCTTTTGCAACTCCAGTTCTGACACCTTTCACAGAATAAAAATTGTGACTTATCTGATTTTATTCATTGTCGTAGTGTTGATCCTAGATGCCTACAATCCAACCGGAGACAGAATTTCTATTTGTTAAGTCTGAGTTACAACTTTTGGTGTGTAGGATGTCACGATTAAATTTTTACGTAGAGGTGAGTAGTTGCTATCTTAAGATTTAATATTTAGGGTAATCATTAGGCTTTTCAGAATAACCTGAGTTAAGCTGGTAATTTCACTGAGACGAAATTTCAAAAAAAAAAATTGTGATGGGGTGATGATGACTATTTGTGCATCTCGAAGAGGCTCTGTTTTCCCTTGTCCACTTTCTTGTATTCAGTATTTTTATTAAAATGACACAACTGTTGTTTATTTAGAAGAATTTATCTACCTGTATTACTATCAATGGAATTTATTTAAAGCTAAGAAATTTCAGAAATTGATACTGAGGATCAGAGAATGTTTATATTTGAGGACAATTTCACCTCTCACAACAGCTTAAATCAACCTGTTAGATGAACGAACTGTTGTTAAATCATATCATTCTAAATTTCATGGAGGAAATTGTGCTATCATATCACCTGTGAATGTGGAGACTGCTAAGGTTTTGAAAACAAAATTATTTTATTTAAGAGAGTTCTATTTTACAGCATATGTACACACACACTGTATAAACTTCAGGCTTTTAAGAGCTATTATTTACAGCCTGGCATGTCTTCTATGAAATTTTAATCAGATTACTTTGTTGTTTAATATTCTTCTGGATACTTTTGTGAATGAGACTTCCATTTCTTTTTTTCTCTTTAAGCTTGATTCTCAGTTCCCCGGCATGGCCTTTATAGTCTTCTGTTATTGGACTTCTAACTCCTGAGCTACGATCTTCACTCCTATGGTCCTAACTCCTTTATCCTACTTCTGATGACCTTAGTTTTCCAAGTACACTCAGCTTCTTTCTGCCTCAAACCCTTGCACAGGCTCTTTCCAGTGCTTGTTCTTATGTATCTTTCAGGACTCAATGTAAATTTCACTTTCCTAACCGCTCATGTCAAGATTAGATTTTTTCTACTCTACATTCATATAACAAACTGTCTTTGTTTGACTTGTTCTTGACATATACATTATCATCATTATTTAATTTTTATGTTTTTTTATTAGATCGTGGCATATTAGATCTTTCATAAGAATAAGTATCTTATCTTTATATCCACAATTCTCCAAACCTTTTAGAGTCTTGTACCCAGTAGGCGTTTGGCAAACGTGGGCTTAAAGAACGCCTGAATACATCATCTTAACTTTTTTCTTACATTTGAGGAGCCAAAATTATCTCTGGGTGTCACTCTAGATATTTAATTTCCATCCTTCCTTGAAGAGCTTGGGCATTATTTTTCAGTAGATTTTTCCGAGTTATCTTTTTTAACCAATTCAAACTAGAAAGTATCACCTAAGATTCACTACATAACATATGCTTCACTAGAGTTTCTTATAATCTTTTTCTATCATTAACCCACATAAAATAAATGCTATGAAAAATAAATGCATTCCTTTCTGACAATGGATCTCTATAGTATGACACAGGTTGGAGTATATAGTATCAATCACATTAATGTCTGTATCAATACCATTGTAATGCATCTGCTTGGCACAGATCTGTATGATTTCTGTTGACAGTGTGAGTTGGAAATAGAATGAGATTATAAAACATATACATGTAATTCTCCTGAGGATTATCTGATTTTCAAGTAAACTGACAAATCTTTACTCAAATGAAATTCAGATGGCTATTTTCATATTCTTTAAGAGTGCCACTATATTTATGGGAAAATGTTTGTAATACGTATTAAGAGCTTTGTACCTATTCATTACTTTCTGTAGTAATGCAATCTCTAATAATTCATCTTATGGATATAATTAGAAAAGTTCCCAGAGAAATAAGTATATATATTTTCATTTCGACACCTTAAATGCAACTTAGAAATAAAGTAAATGCCCATCAATATGGAAGTGGTCATATAAAATGAGGATATCCGCACAGTGTAATACAATATAATTATAATCATTCATTAAGAACAAAAACAAAAACAAAAAACATGATTTAATGATTTGGAAAATAATGCTAGCATAAGGCTAAGTGAAAACTGATGCAAAATGGTAGCTGAAATGTCATGAATGTTTATTTTATACACATATGTATGTACACATATGTAGTGCAACACTAAATGAAAAAATCATTTAAAATATTACACGTAATTGTACAATTTTTAAAAATAAAAGCATGTTATGTGAGTATACGCACCATACTTAGACACACACCTGAAAAGAAGCCAAAAGAAATATGTCAAATGTTAATTATGTTTTCCTCTGCATGAGAATTACGTGCAATTTTTTCTTCTCAATGCTCCGCTGTATTTTCAAAAACTCTGTGAATTAAAGATTTCATATTTGTCACTTATATGATGTTTTAAAATTTCTTATTTACATCTCATAACTTAGCAATAAATGTGTTAGTGTAATTATTCCAAGTTTTAGTGTTTTTTAAAAATAGTTTTAGCCACTCTTTGCTTAGCACTCCCAAGGCATAAAAATCTGTATTTTTTTTTACTTCACAAATACCACAAAGTTTGAAATAATTTCCTATTTTTTTTGAGATTTTTACCTTTTTTTCTTTTACGGTGTGTTGAGAAATAGATTTCTAAAAAAAATAACACTATCCATACTACATTTCTCATGTAGGAAGAAATTATGAGCAATCCATACATTGACTTTTGCATATGAGGTCTTCAAAGACTGCTGTGCCTCGATATCCATGGAGAGTTATAATTTTCCTTTGAGTTTTTATCCTGACAGAAAGATACATGAAGATTGAATTTTTATGTTAATGCTGCATTTCTGAAATATAAACATCTAGATCTGCAAAGGTATTGTAGACTCAAATATCATTTAAAAAAATCTCAAGATTTTTTTTTTTTTGAATTAGGAAAATATGTTGATTAGCAAATAAAGGTAATAAGCATACAGAAATTACTGAGTGGCGTTACCTGCTGATATTAAAGTTATCTACTGTTTTCAGTGTTCTGCATTTCATCTCAGGGGATTGCTTGCTCTGGAAAACCACGGAGAGATGAGTGAGGATTCTGACTTTACGGAGTAACAGAAAACAGGGTAAGCTTTCGCTTTTAAACTATAAGTCATAAGAATATGGCAACAGCATGAAATTTTTCCTAGAATCAAATAGTTATTTATCATAGTAGACATACTTTTTCTCAAAATATTTGCCTTGCTTGACTTCTATGACACCATTTTCTCTCTGTTTTTCACCATTTCTCTGGCAATTCCTTTCTGAACTCCTCTTAGGAAAGGAGCCCATGATGAAGTAGGACAAAGAGGGGAAATAAATGATTCTCAACTACGCTGGGACAAAATTAAACTCTATTTCCTCTCTAATGTTTTCTAGGATAAACCTTACCACAGTTTAAATCTCTCAACTAATGTTAGACCAGACTCCAGCATTAGACGAAGCCCCACCAGCGCAGTGGTACTCAAGGTCTGATGCTGGGGTCCTTTCTCTTACTCACATTTCCCTGGGTGGGATGTGCATAAGATGGGATGACAACAGCAAGCAATGTCTTGCATTACGCTCCTCTCTTCCTGTTACTATCTTCGACAGACATGGACTTTTGAAGCTGGGAGTTGTAATATATTTCTCATCACATTTGTACTACTTAGCTATGTGACTATACATTGAATCAGGCAGATTTAAAATGACATCCTACTGTGTACCCATTTAGTCAATGTTTAACCTTTACTATATAAGTATTATCTTATGTGGAAAAACTATTTTAAAAGGATTTTTCTTTTATTGTTAATAATTCTTAAGTGAATGCTTAGGTGTTATCATAAAAAATAGAGAAGTTAACTAGCTAGTCTACATGGCAACTTTTCCATTTCAACGGAACCAGATTTAACATTTATTTTAAATGTAATATGCTTCCAGGTGGACATGTTTTTCGCATGAGTTGTAGAAAGCTGGAAAGAGTACCACTCTTATCCTTTCAAAGAGAACAACAGCTAAACAATGTTCAATTATACCGAGAGAGTGAGAATACAAGCCCAGCAAAAATATAAAACTAGGGTTGGGCTAAAACATTGACAAAGCCACACCATAAAGATCCAGGAACACAGAGGTCTCTATGAATGAGGCTTAATCAGAACCTAAAACCTGCCCCACACTGCCCTTTACCTTCAGGCTAAAATGTTTCCTGTTGCAAGTTAAGCTCTACTGATAAGGGAAAGTGAAGAACATGGAGACAGATTCTCTCCAAGATGCAGCCCAAAAGGAAGACCGAGACACAGGGGTAGAGTAGGCACTGAGAAAAACTCTCTGGCAAACTGTCATTAAGTTAAGCCCAAGGGAACATTAAAAATAAAGGCAATACGAAGCACATGGTGCACTAAGGGTAACCGTAGAAACACTGCCAAACACAGAGGAGGACTGAACTATTGTCACTTGACGACTCACCCTAAAGTTCCAATAGGAGAGAAGACATGTCAATTTACAGACATAAAATCTATCTATTCAATCTCCACATCCTGTGATGATGTCCAGCATGCAATAAAAAAATTATCAGCCGTAGAAAAAAGCTATGACAATAAGATAAGGTGGAAACAAAGCAATCAATAGAACCATGTTTAGATGGGAGACACTGGTTAAAAAAAGCAGACAGGAAATTTAAAATAATATTATTAATATAGTAACGGTTCTAATTAAAAATATAGAAGAGAGGTGGAAAGCACAAGAAAAAAATAAAATGGCAATGCTGGAGATGAAAGTAAAATATATATAAAGAATTGTGTTGAGCAAGATAAGCAGTGGACTGAGGAAAGAATAAGTGAATGTGAACTAAGGTAACGAAAATTACTCAAACCAAAGCTCAATAAGGAGAAACAGAGAAAAAAGTTTATGGACAAGATCAAATGAAACGTAAAAGGAACTAGAGTAGCTAAAATAAATTGGAAAAAGAAGAGCAAAAATGGAGAACCCATGATACTTGAAGATTTGCTATAAAGCTAGTGTTACCAAGTCAGTATGAAATTGATGAAAAGATAGACATTTGGCCAGTAAAGCAGAGTAAAAATTTCAGATACTGATCAAAATGTACTTGGACAACTGCTAACCAAAATCCATTGTTAATAAGATTAAAAGACAAACGAGTTGTAGAAGATATTTGCAAATTATATGCCTAATAAAAAAAAAAAAAAACTTGATTCCAGATTATATAAATGGTTCTTTAAAATCAATGATAAAACAATAAAAAATGGACAGAGATTTTGAATAAATATTTCATCGAAGAAAACATATGATGGTAAGTGAGCCCATGAAAATCTGCTCAGCAGTCGTGTGTCATTAAAGAAATGCAAATTGATAACAAAATGAGATATGACTATATCTACTAGAACGGCTTAGAAGAAAAACAAAAAAAAACTGAAAATGCCAAGTGTAATTCTCATGTATTGTGGGTAGGAATGAAAAGTAGCTTGGCATATATAGCATTCGTTAAAATTTCCTTCCCTATTCATTTCTATATATATCATCTTGGGCAGGTTACCTGTGGAATAAAAATAATCTATTCATCTATTACAGAGCTCCTTCTGAGTTACTGCTTTCTGCATAAATTCTACTGAAAACTTGGGTTCCTGGGTTAGCATCAGGCCTCAGGAAGTTAATTTACAGCTGTATAAATAGTGAGAGAACTTAGATTTACCTAACTCGGGACGTGTGTGTTTTCATTTCAAGGGAAAATGAAACCTGCTCTCGTAGACACATTTCTAGGTCATAAAAGTCAGAAACACTGACAGCGGGACCTACCTGGCCCTTGGAGAAATGTCTGTCCACTCCAAATGGTCAGAGTGAGAATCTAAGACCCTTCTGTCCTCTTTCCAAGGAGCCAAGGTTTCTATTGTTATTTACTTTAGGAAGAAAAAGGGAAGCAACACACTCTCTTTTCTGAATATAAACAGAGACGATCTATTTTCTGGCCTAAGAGATTGTTTTTATTGAGATATAATCGACACGCACATTGCATTAATTTGAGGTGTACTATGTGTTGATTTGACACACCTACACACTGCAGCATGATTACCTCCAGAACATTAGCTGACACCTCCATTTCTTTTCTTATTTATTTTTTTCCAAGGGAACAATCAGGATCTTGTCTCTTAGCAACTTTGAAGTTTATAATACAGTATGTTTGTCTTCGATCACTGTTATACATAGATCTCTAGGACTTCCTCAGGTACTGGTTACATGCATGAGAGCTGACCTCACTTTCATCACACCATCCCACTGATGGCATATGATATATGATGATATACAATCAGTCAGATCCAGAACACCCGTGACTTTATTTCATGCTAAAATCAATAAAGATGAATACTAAACACACACACAACCATACCTCATTCTACTCTGGCCTTCTCAGGGTTTAATATTTGGCTCACTTCAAAAGGAAAGGAGTTTATTTTAAAGCACGATAGATAAAATAGAGCAGCATGAACCTTTAAAAGCAGCCAAGGCCAAGAGTTTGGGAGAAGTGAAACGACGAGGGCGTCCCCAGGAGTTGTGCAGCTGCTACTCTCAAAACTGAAGTGTCCACTGCTTGTCTATGTGCATCTTCAATTAACCAATGCATAATATGAATACATACATACACACGATATCAATAACATAACTGGATTATACATCATTTTTAGTGGCATGCATGCACATAGTTTTTCTCCTTCTTAGCATGGGAGAAGACTAGAGCTTAAAATTGTAACAATATATATATGATATTTAAGCCTCTCTCTTTCCTTTTTTTTTTGGTTTTTGGGTTTAATCTGGGGAGAATTTAATCAGCTGAATTTAGTGTGCTTGTAGCCTAATAGGTTAATCTCTATAATAAAGGGTCATTGGGGTTTGACCAGACAAGATAGAGGAACTCTTTTAATAAAGAAAAATTGAGGTCAAAGACCTCAATTTTTGCATTTAGACCTTTTTAACATACTGTTCAACATAGTATTTTAACCTCTGGTTTTCAAATTGGAAGATTGAAATTATAATTCTGACCCCACTGAGTTAGGATAAAGGCTTATGATTTGGCTGAGTGCTACCTTCTAAAATGAGTAAATGAACAGAAAAGGGTAAAGTTACTAAATGATTAAAATGAGGGTTAATTTAAATAATCTAATGAAAGATTGCCTTGTCAATGGCAAATAATTTAGTCGGTTATAATTGCAAAATTATTAGAGCAGAATACTATAAGAAGAATTATGTTGATTCGGTGTTTTAGATTTGGATTTGACTTATTACGTTCTTTTTTATCCACAATAGTAAATAAAAGAAATACTATTTAACTTCGTCACTTTGCTATGTTCAAAACCAGTTGTGCATGAGAATTGTAATTTATCATATTATTCAAAGGAAGAGAACATCACAAAATATATTACCTGTCACTCATGGAATGTGAGCTAATATAGTTCCTGTTCCCGTCAAATGGTGTTCTGTTTCATAACACACGTAAGAAAACCTAATTTTCTCTCCTTGGCATAGACTTAGTGATGAAAGTATGATACCCCAGCCACTCTTATTCACCTTAAGCCGTTACATACTCAGTCCTCTAGACCTCTAGCTGGTATCTGTGACAAACCTGTAATGATTATACTTATTCTATTTCTGATATCATATTGCTCCACGATTAATCTCTATGTGAACCCTCTTAGGCCATCCACAAATGAGTTACACCTTGATTTAAATAGTAACAGTAAGTCAATTTAAGAAAAATGTATTATTCAAACTACATGACATTCTGGAAAAGGCAAAACTATGTTAACAGCAGAAAGTTCGGTGGTTGACAGAGGTTTGTGTTGGGGAGAAATGAACAGATGGAGCAGAGAGGATTTTTAGGGTGGTGAAGACACTCCGTATTATACAGTAATAATAGGCACATGTCATTATACATTCGTCCGAACCCACAGAATGTATGTATAACACCGACGTAAGTCACGGACTTTGGGCGATTGTGAGGTGTCGATGTGGAGTCATTGGTTGTCCCACTCTGGTGGGAGATTTTAATAATGGGGAGGTTGTACGTGTGTAGGAGCAGGAGTACATGGGGAATCTCTGTATCTTCCCCTCAATTTTGTTGTGAATCTTAAACAGTTCTTAAAAATAAAAATCTTGATGAAAGTAGCAAGTAAAATATAAGGAAAAGAAAGCATATAATAGGAGAGCCGCCTACAGAGCAGAAGAAAGAGGAAGAAAGGTGGATTAAGGAGAATAAGGGGGACCGAATGCTTTGATTTGAGCTTTTTTTTTTTTTTTTTTTGTATTAGAGATTAAATATTGAGCCTTCACCCAATAAAACTTTCCCAATGGGCACTTCTACCTCTTGGTGCTATTCTCACTTTCTTCTTGGGACACTGTGGATAGGGGACACAGCTCATCCTCTCGCAACTACATATTTTCAAGACCTTGAGGAGAAGGTGCCCTATAAGTCAGGACCCAGCTACACTTGCTAAAGTTATTATGTGCATAGAAAGACCAATGGTGGCCCCAATTCATTCCTACAATGGTGATGTCTGCTTACACACTTGGAAGTATAAATAAAAATGATAAAATAAAGCTATTTCGGAGTCTGTGGAGAGTAAATACATGTCATGTGTGACATTACAGCCTTCCCCAGTGACAGCAAACTGCACCATCTATCATGACATTTCCCCTGGAGTCTAGACCAGCCTTTAGCCTATCTCATTCAGAAATCTAGGATTCTAGCTGGTCAGACTTGACACCAAAGCCCAGACTTACCGAGGAAACGCCACACCTCTTATTCTAGAGACGGTATGGTACAAATTAGTTTTTGCTCTTTTATTTATTAATGCTGAAGTATGAAATGAAAGTAATAAAAGTAAACCTTAAATATTGTAATTACATGTTATCCTACCTACTCTGTATTCTGGTCATGAAAGGGAAAGTTATATTGGGAAGTACTTTGAATTTAAAGTACAAAAAGGAACTAGAAACTATTGTAAAACCCAGTGTTTATGTCCCTATTAATTATACAATTTGCATGGTTTTTATAATTCACTATTATTTGCAATCTATTCTGAATCTTTACCCTTGTTATCTAACACATTGGTTATATATATTGCATAAAAAATAAACCTAAAGAATTTGACTTCAATCGTAACATATTGTCAAGATTCTGAGGGTTTACTAGGTTGAGTTTGGTGATTCTTGCCTGGTGCACTGCACTCAGATGGCCGCTGGGGCTGTCGTCTTAAGGCTCATTGGCCTGGAAGTTCAAGATGGCTGTTTCCCTCGCATGCTTTGCATCTCAGGTGGATGGCTGAGAAACAGCTTGGAGCTGGCTAAATATCTCCTTTTTTTCATGTGGCTTCTCTCTGTAGGTAGGGCAATCAGACTTCTTATGTGGTGATTGGCTTTCCCCAGGGCATGTATTTCAAAAGAGTCAGATGGGAGCTACCAAGCATCTTATAGTTTAGCCTTGAAAGAAATTTGGTATCACTTTCACTGTATCATATTGATTAAAATCCAGTTCAAGATCCAGCACAAGTGTAAGGGGAGAGGCTGCACAGGAGCGTAAATGCAAGGAGTTCTGGTTCATCAGGGGTTCATCTTTAAAGACTAGCTCATGTATCTGCTTAGACGAGTGGGTTAGTATACAGAAAGGTAAAGACAAAGGTATCGCTTTAGAAACGGCACGAAGTGCCTTGGTTATAAAGGCAGATTTTTGGAAGGAATTTAATAACATGATTTGTATTAAATAAATCTTAATTATTGAAGTCAAACAAGAACCTACATCTCGTGGATTTCACTGAATAGAATATCATAAATTACATTTTGTAAATGCAGTTTTAAATGAAAATTTCTTATTGAAACAAGTGACATTTTATATTTAATGTTCACGCATTATAAACTATAATAGTTTATAGGTTGCCTATTTCATCCTAGCACAGTGCTGAGAATTTAATAGATATTACATCTTTGCTCATAAAATACTGATAATATAAGAAAGAACATGAATACATGCCAATTTTAAATTATACCCAATGTGATGATGAGGTACCAATTAGTTTAATTATACTTCATCAAGTAATGCTTTGGTTTGTAAAATACATTTAATAATGAAAGAAAAGTCGAATAACTGCAGGAGATATTTCTAAACAATTTTTTTTCCTGAATAAGCAAACAACAGATAATATCAACAAATGAATTCTTTCCCCTGGTTACAGCCTGCACTATCCTGTTGCTCATATAATTGGGGTGGCATTGCATTCACATTATTATTTAATGCCTATTGAGACCTAATTGTAATCTCAAATCCACAGCAGACAGAGATTATAGCTTTTATCCCAGTGTGTTTATAATCTAATGGATTCTTTTCTGCTTGAGTATTCAGTATTGCAGAGTGAGAGTGAAACTCTGCGGGCGTTGAGAACAATCATTCCAAAATATAAAGAACAATGAGTATTTAATCACAAGATGATGATCTCTGCTGAGTCTACAAAGTCAAAAGCATAGGGAAAAGCCTATAGAACCAGTGATCGATTGAGTAAAGTCAATATGTGTTCAATTTGTGTGTGTGTGTGTACACTTGCAGAAATAAACACTACTCAGTTTTGCGAAATAACTAAAGTATAAATAATTAGTTATGCCATTGAAACTGTTCATTTAATAAAAATCATTATGTTCTGATATAGTTATATGATCCTTTTACATTTTCTGACACTCTGGAAGATTGACAGTATTTAAATTTTTTAAAGTTTGATAGAATTATCAATGAAGCCATATGATCCTGCAGATTTCTTTGGATGAATGATTTTCATTATGAAAGAAATATTTTTTAAAATAGGGCTATTTAGATTTTGTATTTCTTCTTAAATCTTCATTTGTAAGACATGATTCTTAGGTAACTTTCTCACTTTTATAATCCATTAAATGTTTTGTCACATAGAGATCATAATATTTTCTTTTAATGTCTATAAGATATGTGCTAACGCTTCCCCTCACATCACATATTGATAATTTGTGTTTTCTCTTTTTCCTTAATTAGTTCTGCTAGATTTTGATCACCATTATTAATCTGTTGAAAAGATGAACTTTTGGCTTTGTTAACTTTTTCTAATGTTTATTTTCTACTTCATTAACGTCTGTTTAGTGTTGCTGATCTACTCACTTGGAATTAATTCGCTCTACCTTTCTTAAGGTGGAAATTTTATATGTTTATCTTTAAATATTTCATTTAATATAATCATTCAAAATTAAATAGCAATGACTATAGTTAATAAAACTGTATTGTATACTTGAAATTTGTTAGGATGGTAGATCTTAAGTGTTTTCACCACAAAAAAAAAAAGCAAAAAACTGTCGGGTGATGAAAGCGTTAATTAACTTGAGCATAATTATTTTATAATGTATATATTATATTCATTTAATATAATAAATCATCACATTGTGTACCTCAAATAGGTACAACTTTTATTTTGTCAATTATACTTCAATAAAGCTGGGAGGGACTCTCAACAAATACCTCTCGACTACCCCCCCCCCCAAAAAAAAAACAAGAAAATTTTAAATGAAATATTTCCCCATGGGTGTGGGGTATATGGGAAATCTCAGAGATATTTACTCAATTTGTCTGTACGTCTTAAAGTGTTTTAAAAATTAAAGTCTCCAAGAGAAAAACTGAAAGCAAGAGAATGACTCCTTTTCAGAAGCAGCCCCTCTGATAACAGCTTAAAATTCAGGTTGTGTGGGAAAACATATTTCAAATATTTCTATCGATATAAAACAAACAGAAATAAAATTTGAAATGTTCGAGTTTTCTGGAAAGAGTAGGCTCTTTGGCTCTATACGAAAAAAGGAGGGGACGGCTACAGAGTACGTATGACGAGGCTGCGAGATCTTGGGGCATTGCACGGCACTTCCGAAAAGCAACAGGAAGCTATTGGAAAGGGTCAGGCTTGCATCTTGAAATACTCGGTAGAAGCCATTGATGGGGTCAGACTTTCATTTTTAAAATAATGCTCTGCTACAATTGTAGAGAGGATTGGAGATTTGTTACTGCTGTTACATCAGACCTGGTAAAGACGAGAGGGAATTGTTTCAGAGCGGTGAAATGGAGATGAAGAGAGGCGGAATGATGGCAGAGATATAGAAAGTACAATAAATAGAATGTGTCGATGGATTAAATATCGACTATTGATGTAGAGGGGTAAGAGATGTTAATGAGAAAACCAAGGTGTCTGGCTTATGTAACTAATGAAATTGCCATTTACTGCAGAAGGAAACATGGGAGAATAAGGTTTATTCCAGCTCATTCTTTTGATTTGGATGTACATTCATTCTCCTCAGTGCTGGAACCTTGGTTTTGCTTATCATTGAATTTACTGCAATGTCTCTGCAGGAGGTATCTCTATGTGGTAAAGGCATGCAGATTTATTTCCTTCGATATTGTCTTCCACTTTCCTGGTGTGACACCTGACATCCAGTAGGAACTTAAGAAACAACTTGTGAATAATGAATATATACGTTTAAATAAAAAGTCTGGGCACAGTTTCCGAGTGAGTTTCAGATGTATGTTTGCTTTTGAAGGCTGGCGTGTGCTGTAACTCTTCATACCCAACTTTTACCTTTCCTTCCGAAAACACACAATTCTTAAAATGTTTCTCTCCTTATTTTGTCATTAGAATTATATTTAAAAGTAATTTAAATTCACTGCTGAATTATCAAGTATTTTGTATTTATATTTAGAAAGTTCTACCATGAACTTCAACTCTACATTATTGCTACTTGATCTGTTTTAATCTGTTAAAATTATTTGTTTTGTTTAGAAACTAATTATGCAAGTAGATGAATATCATTTAAAAAGTAGATTATGAAGTGCAATTCAATATTAAAATAAAAATATAAATAAAACATTAAGAATATATATTTATGGTAGAACAATATTAATTCTAATATTGAATCCTGAATTTATATTTTTATTTCCATTTATTTGCACAAAATATTTTAATATGTATGGGAAATTTTTGTATCTGGAAATTTATTCTTCCTAGAAAAAAGCTTGATTTTGCACTCACTTTCATTAAGATGTTAATTTTTCTCATCTAACTGTAATATAATTATACCACAATAATTTATAGTATTATAATACTAAATATATTTATATATACCCTATAGTAATCTTATGATGCATATATTTCATGAAAAGCCTTATAAATTAAGTAGACTTGAATGTAATTTTAATAAAGGTATTATTTTATACATTAAAATACATTTTATATATTGTGCTTTTATTTTAATATTTTGTATATATCAAAGCTCTTGAGATTTCATTTAAATGTTGCTATTGTTTATAAATAATAATTTTATAATGTGAGGTGTTTATTTTGTATACAAATATGGACTTCTCTAAAACTGACATTTAAAATGACACAAAATCATGGTATAAATTTGGAAGAAACAAAGGCTAATAAGACATGACCTATACTTTTATGATTCTTATATAGTAATTCTCGAAGTATGACATGGAGTCAGCAAGCATATCACTTGGGAAATTGCTAGAAAATTTCATGACATCATCCTAAAAGGGAAGTTAGAATTATGGTTAGAACAACCCTTTAACATCGCAGATTAATTAATTAACTTTACCTGTTTCTGAGTGTCATACAAATAGAAACATATATCATAAATATATATTTTTAATATGGTCTCTTTACATCATGTTCTTCATGTCTTTCCCTTGCGTAACCTTATTCAATGACTTACTCTTCCCTTGGGCAAGAATTGAAAGAATTGTGCTTTCCCAGTTATTCATTCTATCATAATAGCCTGTCGCTGTGCTCTTTGTTTTAGCCATTAGTTTTTCTTACCTAATATATCTGCTTATTTCTCTTTGTGAATTCTTACTGGTGTCATATTGCTAACACATTCACTTCTTTTAACATGTGAATTGTGCTTGCTTTAAAATCTAGGTCTCTAAAATACTAGTTCATCAACTTATGTTAATATACTGAGTAGCATCTATAATCCATTCTCTGATTTACGTTTGAAGTGTCCATCCACTTTCCTTCATTCATTGGGCATACTGACTATTCTAGAATATGTACTGTAGAAGGGCCAAAAGCTAGGGACTGATCTGTGCCATCCGAGGGTGGATCAGAGACAGATGACTGAATGAGTGTGAGGATGGAAAGCCACCGGCACTGCAATTCACAGCAAATCACCCCATTTTGTGTCAGTTCGTCAAGCCACCAGCACCCTGCTAAACACATCAGCTTTAGATGCTCACGAAAAAGCATCTTCGCAGAAGGCATCCTAGATTGCTATGCACCAGCTGTGGAAGTTCGAAGGGAGGAGTTGGAAGAGAATCCAGGAGCTCATCAGTTCTTATTTGTTTTCTCTACAACTCTTTGACGAAACCTGAGTTTTGAGTTACCCTGATTTTACTTCTAGAAAAAGGTCATTGTAATCAAGTGATCTTGATCTCGCCAAAATATTATTTGCAGTGAGGGAATATATAATGTTTTTCTACCAATGCAAAGAAGGTGAGGATCAAGAGAATTTAAACTATACAAAAAAAAAAAAAAATCCCCTCATAGCCTTCCCTGCTACTTTTTGGATGTCATGTTTTCCCTTAGAAGTTTCTCTTAGGTTGATCCTTGAGGAAGCAGCTGGCATTGTGGGCAAATTAACTATCTTAGCAGCAGCCTGAACTGAGCACACCCCTCAGATAATTTTCAGAAATATTTTTCATGCCCTCGTAGCTTTGTGCATGGGTATTTCCTGGCACGAGGGTCTACCTTAGTCATTAGCAATTTTCAAAAATAAAACACTGCAGGTCAGATTTGTGGTGGAAAGAGAGGTGCCCTGATTTTTTTCAAAGGGTTTTGTGAGGTCATTTTTTTTTTCATTTTGTTTTCTTAAGATAATTAAACTTTAAGTAAAAGTTTAGAAAAGGCTTTCAAAGCCTAACCCATGGTATAAAAATATTATTACGCAGAAGTAGGCCTGGCGAGTCCATGCTATGTCGTCAAATTAAGAGGTTCTTGCGTGCATGAAAGGCATTCGGCTTCTGAGATGCTGAGTGACTCACATAAGGGATATTTCTCAATTGCGGTTTTCAATTAACATGTGAGAGACCACCACAAAAATGTCACTGGGAGTTGGGTCAATTTTTCACAGACTGATTTTATGCGTTCCTGTCCTTGTAAAAATATGTTCCTGTCCTTGTAAAAATTTGAGTCTGTTTGGTTTTATAAAGAATTGGAATGCAGAACTATTTGAATCACAGTGTACAATCATAATCACAGAGCACATTGATTACTACAAAGGGGCCGTTTACGTTGTCTTAGGTTTCCTTAAGCTTTGTTTTATTATAAATAAGTGCAGACAGCATTATTTCAAGTATTTTCCAGAATGAGTCTTAGAAGGAGATAGGCCAATGAAAATAGGTTCTCCTTTTTGATGCAATGACCACATGACCCATCAGAAGCATGATTTATTCTGTAAAGATATTCTCAACACTTCACGTGCACCAGAATCCCCCGGAAGGCTATTCAAATACAGAGCGCTGGGCTCCACCCCCTAAAGTTTCTGATTCAGTAATAGGTTGAGATATTACTCAAGAGTTTGCATTTCTAACAATTTTCCAGGTGATTCTCACCTTTTGAGATCCTCTGTTCTAAGGAAAAGTACAAGTGTAGTAACCTTCCTGAGACATTTGATCCCTGGTCAAAAGGTGAGACTGTTCCATTATCTATCCTGCTGATTCACAATGTCATACTGTCAAGTTTGATAACTTGCTCTTTTATAGCCATAATTTGTCTTTCTGTGCTTTGGCTATACAATTTCTAAATGTTGCAAAAACCATAAATAGGTTTTAGATCACTGCAACTGTTTATTACAGAATCAGACAACCATCTTACTGGTATGTGCTTTCTGCTACAGCTTCCCCACCCCCGCCCCCTTGGAATTTTAAAAATACATTTAAAAATAAAAAATTCTCTCACATCTCCTCTACCTTCCAAATTTTCCCTCCAAATAACTCATCCAGGTATATTTCTCCCACCACCTCAGCCTGCCAGGATCAGTCACGGATGCTCTGGCGAACCGGCCCTCTGGAGCAGAGAGGGCGGGAGGTGACAGGGGGTGGCCCGCAGCCACTGCCATTTTCCGTGGTGCGTGTACTCCCATCATGGCTAATGTGCGAAATTCCTGAACGTCTCACAACCGTCTCCTGGGAGCTGGCGCTGCCTCCCACACACCGATGCCCCTAAGCCTACGATCTCGCCTGGACCAGCTGCGGTGGACACGTGCCATCCTAGAGCTTAACCTCCTATTTATGGATTGTGTTTCTATTTCCTCAATCCCACTATTTCTTCTTTCTTGGTTTTATGCTTTGATTTGCAATAGCACAAACTGCCATAATTTACCAAAAAATTCATCAATGGAAGAGAGAATTCAAAAAACCTGAATATTTGAAAATTATTTTTCTATTGTAACACATTCAATCGTTTTTTTCTACGTTTCATATTGAATGTTTTTCCTTCAGAAGTCAGTGTACTCATTCAAATAACTTTATAGCTATATTTTCTCCCCTCTCTAAAATCATTAATTTTTTTTTATCCTTAGTGTTCTGAAATTTGACAATGATATACGTACTTGGAAAATGGAAGCAAAGAAGCCTATTAGGAGATGATTGCAATAATCCAGACAATGAATAATGGGGGTTTGGTGTATTAAGAGTTTGCATTAAGTGTATGTGTATGGTGAGCAGTCTGACTTCTGGGCATAGTTTAAACATATTATTGACAGTATTTGGATGTGGGTCATGAACAAGAGTCAATGATAACTCCCAAAGCTTTTATTTAAGCAACTGGGTGTTATTCAGTGGGACAGAGAAATACAACAAAGTCACAGGTTTTTAGATTGAAATCAAATGTTCAGATTTTGACATGCTATATGTAAGTGTCTTCAGCATATTAGTATTTTCAAATCCAAGAAACTCAAGGAAATCACATAGGATGTCAGTGCAGATAAAGGAGAGAGGGGATTCAAGGACTGGGCTCTGCGCTACCTCAGTATTTAATACTCAGTATTTGGAGTTGAGAAAGTGAAGAAAAGTCTAGCAAAAGGTTATGAGAAAGAGTAAGTCGTGCAACAATACAAATACCTACGAGAAATATTATGCAAGGTAAGGGGAGAAAATGTCTTAAGACGTAATACTCATACCTGTCAAATGCCATTGAATTGTCAAGTGAGATGGGGACAGAGAATTATCATAAGGGATTGGACAGAATGAATACAGACCGCTCTTCTGAAGTATTTGCAAGCAATGAGACCAGAGAAACTGGATAGGAAATAGCAATGTTAGCTCAAGATAGTTGGAGATGGGAAATATAACAACGCCTTATGCTGAAGGGAAGAACCAGTGAAGAAGAAACAACCCATAATCAAGAAGAGAGATGGGTTAATTGCAGGAGCAAAATCCAGGACACCAGTAGAATATGGATTTTGAAGACTGGAATAATGGATGGGAAGCACGCAGAACAGTCCTCTCCACGAAGTATATGAGCATAAGTCCGGGCTATAGTGCTATTACTCATATTTTCCATCTCATTCCAGATTCTAGTTTCCTTCTTAAGTCTTCATCATTTACCACTCAATTTTTCTTTTTCCTGACCATTTAATGTTGGTCCTTTCCATTGTTATGAGTTTCTGTTTAACCTGTTCGTTGGCATTCTATTGGGTCCTATGGAGGACGGGTTTAAAAAAAAACAATGTGACCCATTCGCCACATCCGGAACCCTCATTAATATGATGCAACCACACCGAACTTTGATTTTGGGTATTTTCCTGATATAGATATAGAAAATCTGAATCACAGAGTGCTAAAGTGATTTTTCTAAAGGTATGAAGTTAGTAACATTTAGACTGAAAATTCTAAATGCAGCTATATAAAGTATATGTATTTATGAAATGTATCCATACAGAATCTACTTTGAAACTAATTGAATAAAATGCATATAAATACACTGGCTGCCTTCATTCCACTTTCAAAACTCTTGGAAACTCTTCGAACATTTAAAAATATATTTTGCACCATGCATATATCAGATTAGGAAAAAAAAAAAACTAGATTCATTAGATTTGTCCCATCTACTAACTCATAGTCAGTGGTCACTGGTCAGTGAGCCATCAAGATTAAGTGTCATGGTCGCCCTGTAAAACCAAATAGCACAGGGTCAAAGAAAAAAAAAGTCCTTTTAATATCCTGGACATTCATAATTTAGGAACTCCTTAGTTTGGAGACATCATTCTTTCTGGTACATAATTAAACATCTTAACGATAAATCATTCCAGAATGTATCATTAAATCCTTGTCCACTATACCAAAAATGCTGCCTGCTAGGGAACTGATGGTGGTAAATATACAATCTCCCCAAGGTTCCTTTAAACCATTACTGAATGGGATTCTCTGCATACGACTCTATCTTCCAAAACAGGAGAGCAAGCCATTGAAATTGGTTCTGCCATACATTTGGCATTGTATACTGCTGTATTTGTGCAAATGGGTAGAAAAACATAAGAGCTGTTCGATTTAATTTAGCCAGCACAGCCTTCAGTTTTTCTGCCCAACAGCCCAGCATCTAAACTCCCTTCTTCAGTTTATTGCATATTGATGGAATACTGTTCTACAAAAATGCAACCCCAAAATTAAGTCAGCCCGTATCCAGCCAAAGCAGCCAAATGGATGGGGGAGGTAACGCCTCTGACTGTGCTGAAATTGATCCACATTTTTCTAATAATTGTATTTGACTTGTTTTAAACGTGAGAATATTGGGTTCAAACTATTTAAAAGCTTAGCTATATGTGTATGAGATGGAACACAGTCATGCTTCAAAGACTATGAAATCAGATAAAAATTACAGCCAATTTTATAAGTTTTTCAAAGGTCAATAATGACCGGGAAGTTGCATGAAAATGGGCAAAGCTACGGGGAAAATAACTAGAATTCATAATGACCTTTAAGTCGATAAGATGAAAATCACGACGTGCTTACTTTCTCGCTTTTCCATATGGATATCATTTTTGAAAGTTTCAAACAATAGACAAAGTAAGAAAGCTCATTGGGGCCAGATCCACAGAGCTGGTAGGAGAACACTGATAATTTATGCAGAAAAAGAGCTGGCAGCAGAATGTGGTACAGAGAGCTTGTGAGATGAAAACGAAGCTCGATTCTATGGGCAGGTGTGCCGGCCTTTGATCCCAGCGTGACCATTCCCCGGATATGGGACACTGATAAATTCATTTAAGTTCTTGGGGCCTTAATTTCCTCAACTCTATGTAATAAAACGCTTGTGAAGATTTTAACGAGAGACTCTGTAAAGTCTTTGCAAGAGTACCTGAAATAAATGGTATTTTCATTGATCCAATAAGAATTTTATAGTACACACACGCACATATTATATATATAATCCGCATATATATAATTATCCATATAATATAAATATATATATATACACACATGTGTGTGTGTATATAAATATATATATAAACATACATCCATGGTGGTAATACTTGTCTTGTTTGACCTTCCTAAATCCACCAGTGCTGATAACAGTGAGTCGACTTTTAATCTTACTATTTATTGTTAGAATTCAAAGGTCATGGTCCCCAAGGAACCTTGATCACTGTTTGTTGCATTTAAAATGTGTAGTGGAAACAGAAATTTTAGTTCCAAACATCGCTAAACTCATATTCAGTCAGAAGACATCTAACTAAAGCAATCAAGAATACATTATTTAGTGTATTTGATATGCTTAAATTAACTTCCAACTTCTT
Source organism: Rousettus aegyptiacus (assembly GCF_014176215.1). Taxonomy (NCBI): domain Eukaryota; kingdom Metazoa; phylum Chordata; class Mammalia; order Chiroptera; family Pteropodidae; genus Rousettus; species Rousettus aegyptiacus. Next base: position 87,713,399 of record NW_023416287.1, read on the forward strand.
TAAACAGAAATAAAAATTGGGTAATTGAGCATGTTTATTTTTTTCCTGTTAAATAAAGGTCATGAACCAAAATCATATGAATTAAAATACTCAGGCCTGAGGAGAATATTTCTATTACTCATATGTCAACAGTTTTTTCCTAAATTTGAAGGTCAGTCTGATTCTCTAAGAAATTATATCATCAGTAGTTTGTACCTGGGTTACAGATTGTAATATGTCCGCAATTTTGGCAGAATGTAAGACCAAAGTAAATCTGTTTATTCATCACCCTAGACTTGGTCGAGTCCGAGTTATTCATTCTTTTAAGCAATGGTAGGACAATGACAAAATCAGACCATGCTGTTCACAGCCAACACGTACAAGCTCATTTGCACTGAGACTCCTGCCTCCTCGCCAGGTGGCCGTGATGTAGAAAGCACTAATGGGGCCACTACATGGGAACTGTTTTGACATATGAAACCATACGTAGAGAAAAGCAGCGTATATAAATGAAAGGTGCTAGACTCTTTTCCTTTGTTTTGTGATTCGTTTGCATTGACCATCGTGAAAACGTACACGTGTGCATCCAGAGAGAGCACGGTGTGTGCTATTCTATCATCAACATGAGGTGTTAGCATGAATTAGTCATTTTACAACTAGAGTTTATAATGTATTGATAATCCCACAGACTGCAAGATCGATGGGAGAAATGCTACTAAAATTTGTGTTGAGAAAATAATTAAAAAGCGTTTGAAATTATAGCTGTTTCAGTTGCACGGTATTTATAAACCACGTGGATTTCACTGGGGGAGCCCTCTGAATTATAAGAAGGTGGACGGTGCCGCTTGCGGGAGCAGTCAACCCGAGTTCAGTTTTTATCAGTGTTTCCGAACAACATCCAAACAAGGCTCTGCCTAACTGAAATGTAATGCGGAGCTGTTGTTATATAACAAGAACAAGTTCACTAAACGTGTCACGATTCGTTTTTTTAATACTTTTTTCATCAGAGACTTTTACTTAATTTTCAAGATAATATAAATGAAATCTGAGCTGTCCTCTGAAGCCTTATCATCTCAGATTATCAACCTTTTACATTAGAAAGGTAAATGACTAATCTTTCTAAATAACTGTTTCTAGTTTTGCTCCTCCCCCACAACCCCCGTTAAAAGTCCCTGGTTAATATTTCTACTTTATTCTGATGCCTCCGCTGGCTGCCTGCCTCTCTGCCTAAGGTGACGGATACCGTCTCAGTAAACACGTTACCTTCCAGAAGATGGAGACATATGCCCCATGCCTAGCACAGGGACAAGCAAGAACTTTTTTAAAGGAAAGGATTTCATTGTAGTAAGAACCCTTAACATAAGAACTACCCTCATTACACATTTTTAAGCGTACAAAAGAATATTGTCCACGTTTCTGGTCCAAGCCTCCATATTTGCTCTTAGTGGTTCCCCTGCCTACTCTCAGTCTTCTTAGGAAAAAAAAAAAAAAGTCTATTAAAGTCTTTACTCCATTTTCTAATCAGGTTATGAGTTCTTTTGCTATTGAGTTGCATGAGTTCTCTTTATATTTTGGGAATTATCCCTTACGTGATATACACTTCGTAACTATCCTCACCAATTCTGTAAGTTGCATTTTCACTTTAAAAGAATGAAAGAATGGGAGAGTGAGTGTGTTAACATATAAAACATCTTTATATTTTACCTTTATATTTTCCTTTTAGCACAAAGATTAAATTCTATTCTTCTCTTGAATCCTTCCCCCCCATTTCCCAAGATAATTCATTAAAAACAGTAAAATATATGAAAAGAGTGAAATACATATTGTCTGTAGAATTCTGGTGTTAATTTCATCCCATCTGAATTGGCCCTTTAGTCAAGATTTTATTAAGGCACTTCGCCAGTAGTGTGTGAGTGTGTTTGTGTATGTGAGAGACAGCAAGCAAGCTAGGAAACATGATTTCATCACTACTAGAGTAACCAATAAAACAAGAGACCCCTCCCCAAGGCATATGGGAGCACACAGCCTCCGGGACTGTTCGCACATCCCACTAACTCTATTTTAAGCATCTGACATGGTAATTACTTTTATAAAAATGCCCTCCTGCCATTCCTTTTGGTTTGTTACTGATTAATTTGCAATACTCTGCTTGCATTTTAAATGACTCTACAAGAATGGATTTGATGTTTTAATTTAGTTTGAGGTTCTTGTTTTGTTTGTCTAGCATTGGTACAAACAGATCCTCCAAATCAATTAGGTCTATGAAGAAAATCTTTTTTTCTGTGATAGGCTGAAAAGAGTCATCCTTTGTCACTCAGCATTTTCTAATGAAAGACACACTGTATTATTGTATGTAGGCGTTTAGGCCACAATGACTGAGAGAGTGAGGTTATTCTCACACATTCTTAACATCTAAGCCCAGCAAATATCTAACAGGAGAAAACTAGCCCTGAAGAGTTAGAGCAAGAATTTATTATCAGCATTAAATATAGTAAACCTGTTTAACAATATATCAACTGTTAATGGAAACTAAATGGCACTTGTCAAAATAGTTTTTTAAAAGGGTATTTTCTAAACTTCTTGCTTCAGGTATTTTTTTGTATTTTTTTTTTTTGTCATTTTTATAACAAAAAGTCATTCAACAGATCTGGTCAGTCAAATTAGTTTTCTGCCTCAATGTGAGCTATTAAACTTTTACTAAGTTGCATGATGAATTCAGAAGTTCTTAAACTGTTTTGGACACAAGAAAGATTTTTAATTTGATGAATGACAGGAAAACTTGAATATCCAATTCTTTTTAACACAAACAGTGTTATTGTCCCCTCCAGTAGACTCAACTTTAGACAGGCTTCTGGACTCTCAGCCCTTAACTGACCTCTTTTCGAGTATTTAATTTAGGAAACTTACTATTGTAAATTCTTCCCCTGTCCCTTTGAAACGTCAATCATATCCCAGCCTTCCGCCAGTTTTACAACACAGAAATGTCTTCTTCAGGGACCTGGGAGCCAACCCTTTGAAATGTAATTATCAAGAATGATATTAAAAAAAAGAAAGATAAGTCTCAGTCTCCTGTTCTCTGAGGGAGGACAGGAACCTACCTTCGATAAAGGAAGATTGAAAAATACAGTTGGCCTAGCCACTGACCAGCCTCCCTCCTAAAATCCTTCAGTACTTTCCTATTATAACACCCTATAAAGAAAGAATTAAAATAATATAAAATGGAGTAAGATAGAGAAATTAGAAATATGAGGCCTTTTAAAAAAAAGTTTCCCTCTCTTTAATCATATGTAATCAGTTGAATATGTTTTCTCTTCAGGTCAACAAACTACTTCTGGGATAATTAAGATAATTATAGGTGGTATTCAGAGGACTGTATTTTAATAGTATAGACTTATTTTTAATGCTACTGAATATTTAATATTGCATTGTGCTTACTTTTTTAGCCATTATCATGTGAGCCAGCAATTCCACTTCTTGGTGTTTATTTAAAGAAAATAAACACCAACTTGAAAAGGTACATGCACCCCATATTAATTGCAGCATTACTGACAATAGCCAAGACATGGAAACAGCCTAAGTGTTCAGTGATAGATAAATGGACAAAGAAAATGTGGTACACACGCACACATGCACACACACACACACATAATTATTCAGCCTTGAAAAATAACATTTTGCCATTTGCAACAAGATGGACGAATATTGAAGACATTTTGCCAAGTGAAATAAGTCATAAAATTAATAACTGTTTAAAATATATACTCAACACAAACCACATGAAGATAATGCTGAGGGACTGCGTTTGGGAAGGATTATCTATGTCCTATATCCTGTCAATGACACTATGTCCTATCTATGATAAAATGGCTCTGTGATATCATAATTTCTGTGCCACAGATTTATAATTTCCACTAAAGAATAAGTGACAATTATTAAGAAAATCCTTGTAATTTGTTTCTGATACTAAGAAACTGTTTACTCTCAGGTAAATTTCACAACTGAGATTTAAATGTTACTGAATTGATTTTTCACATCACATATTTATTGAGACCAACTTTAAGACAAAAATATCCCCTGGAGAGCAAAAATAACTATAAAGTGACTCTACTAAAGTTCTCGTAATAAAAGTTGAAAAATGTGTAGATATTCAGCAGACAGTTAAAACGACATGCAATGATTACTACACTAGAACTACTAACGAAATTCCTTGGAGAGACGACATATTACAAAAGAGAAAATCAGGAGATACTTTATACGTACAGTAAAACATAAACAAACTGCCTTGAAATTTATCAAGAAGGAAGAAAGTCTTCCTAAACCAAGAACCTACTTTTCGGCTTTTGCAAAGACAGAAGTGTAAAACTGTGACGTGTTTGGAAACGAGGAAAAGTAGTTATTTTCTGATGTGAGCTCCACAGATGGACTATCAGTTCTGAAAATTCTTTTATGTTCTGCAGAGTAATAATTTTGAGATGTGTCTGTGTTGTTATTGTGTCAACAATTCATTCCTTTTTGTTGCTGAATAGTATTCCATACGATATACACGTCTCATGTTTTTATCCATTCAGTTGTTGAACAGGTGGTGAAAAAAAACTGTTACAATTTTTTTCTGTACAGTCATGTTTCCATTTCTCTTGGTAAATACATGTAAGAGGAATGACTGGGTCACAGAATGGGAATACGTTTAACTGTTTAAGAAACTGTTTTCCAAAGTGATCAAACAACTCTACCTTCCAACTCGAGGTGTATGAGAGTTCTTTCTTCCACTTCCTCACCAAACGTTCTTTTCAATTTTAACAATTCTAATAAGCGTGTTGTTTGATTTCTTAGTATTGAGATTTGAGGGTTCTTTACATATTCTGGATAAACATGATCAGATTTTCTCCCAGTGTGCAACTTGTCTTTTTATTCTCTAAATGTCTTCCAAAAAGCAGACATTTTTAATACTGATGAACACAAATTTATCATTGTTTTCTTCAAATTTTTATCCCACCCCCTCTGTGTACTGGACTCTAATTGCACCCACACTGGGACATTTGAAATGTCTCTCAGCTAACTGGTGTTCTGCTCTATTTTTATTTTTTGTTTTTTTTTTTTTTGATGTGTGTTTTATTTTGCATAGCTACTATTGCTATATCTTCGGATTCCCCCATCTGTTCTGCTGGCAAACTTAATCTTCTGTTAATTCCATCCAGTAAATTTTCAAGTTACATACTGTAAATTTCATCTTTGGAATTACAATTCAGGTCTTCCTTCCATCTTTCATGTCTCCACTTATGCATATGTGGAATACGGTTATGATATCTGTCTTAATGTACTTGTCTTTTAATTCTCACATCTGTGCCAGTTCTGGATTGGTTTCAAGGCATGATTTTTCTCCTCATTATGGGCTGTATTTTTCTGCATCTTTGCAAACTTATTAATCTTATTCTACATGCCAAACAGTGTAAAGTTTATCTTGATGGGTACCGCTTATTTATTTTTTTTATTCCTATAAATACTACTGAATGCAATTAAATTACTTATGAGTTTCAATCTTTAGGATCTAGTTTTAAAAATTATTAGGTAGAATCTGAGCCAGTCTCATTTTAGGGCTAAGGGTACTCCACCATCGAAGAAATACCCTCTGTGTACTCTACCCAAAAGGTCATGAATTTTGAGGTCTTTCCAGGCTAACCGGTGGGAAGAGGCACTCTTGTCTAGTCCTGTGTAGACACTGCCACTCTTCCCTCTGATTCTCTACAGTGGCTCCTCCCCTGGCTGAGTGGTTTTCTCACACTCACACACTGACCAGAACCCCTGCTGCCCACTTGGGATGGGCCCTCTGCCACATTCTCTCCTCTCAGTACTCTGGCTCGTCTCCTCAACCCTGAGTCGGCCATTTTTTTCTGCCTGGTTTCTCTATCCCTGAATTGGGAAACTCACTGATTACAAAGGGCAAAAAGAGAAATAGAAAACAAGGCAATACATTTACTAGGCAGGAGGAAGAAAAAAAATAATGAAGAAACCAGCACCAAGTGGATTGAAGAGGATCATTTAAAATCATCTTTCATGACTCTTAGCAACCTGTGGTCTGGATAAGGCTAGAGAGGCCAAGTTCTTACTTAAGCGCAAGGGCTTTTTGTTTTTGAAAAAACATGAATTCCTCAGTTCTTCCAAGTTCTTTTTGCTTGCTATATTTTTACCTGCTCCCTTTAGTTAGTTCTTCATTAATTTTTGTCTTGTTTTATTTCTGTCTATTCAGTTTCTGCTTACTCTTAACTCACATTCCGTGTTATACTTTTGCTCCCTCTGGAGCTGCCCTCAACTCAAGTATAAATATCTGAATCTGCCTACCTGCATTACGGCTGACTGCAATTACAATCTAACCGTTATTTAGAATAAGCATATCTATATGTGAAATGACATATACATGGGATAAAATATATGTTATAATATAAGAATAAGCTTTAGTAAAAAGCAGCCTTGCTAATTATGTGAAAGAACAATTAAGCACTAATTAATTTAAAAAGATCTTTAAAATTGAAAAAAAAATTAAGCTAAGTGTGTATCAGAAAAGAAAGTTCATCTTACGTTTTCACTGGTGTTTCTCTATAAAAAGGAAAAACATCATTTGTGAGTTATTACAAATTTATTCTCAGGGCTACTTTTATAACTATAATTTTGTTTTATTTTGAGAATATTTGAAACTAGAACCCTCTGATAAACTGTAAACTTTATAAAATTTGACAAAGTTGTGTCATAGAGATTACATTTGTACAAATAATCATTTGCACATATAATAATTTAATGAAATACCCTTATTACATTTAATAACTTCCTTCAATGGCATTTAATTACTTAATTATTTACTCTGGCTGTTGTTGAAAAGAAAGAGCATTACTATCTTTATAATAGAAGCATGCTAGTCAGTGAGTTTGTAAGTAGACAGTCACATGACCCAACAGGCATAGAAGTGCCTTTGATAGCAACCTGAATTGTGGTTGCTATTCTTCTAATTCTAGACATGAGAGATCACACAGCAAGGTCTAAGCAGTGAAATAGAAGTCTCTGCCAAGTGATACTTTCTCTGCAATCCTAGCTGGAGTCTCTGGGTACCAGAACATTCTTTCTTTTACTGCAGCTCAAGTCAACAATCATCTTCCAAGGAGTGTGATGCACATCTCTTAAGTTAATTTTGTTGCTAGCTCCCTCTTGAAATATTAGAATTGTCCCCACATCTCAATTTGGCCCATTTTTCTTAAGACGTTATGTTCCCAGTGGATTTTGGATTTTTAATGAGTCTATAGCTAACGAATCATGACAGACCACATTAAGGCAAGTAATAATTAATAGTGAGATACTTTGTTATAAGAATAATTATGTATAAATGTCATAATAAACATTCTAAATTTCCTTAAATAAAATTCACAAAATATGTTCTGCATATGCTGATAATTGCATGGGGTTGGTGGAAGAAACTTCTAATTTGTGGTGACTATGAAAAACAATGTGCTTATATTTTATACACATCTCTAAAATTTTTGATACAGTTTTCAAGAAGTATTAACACAATGAAAAGAAAGTATGATAGAAAATAAGATTGAAGTTCATGGGTAAAAACTTAGATCTGGAAGAGAGTTACATATGTTAGAACCCCCTTAGGCTACTTATACTCAGTCAGCCAGCTTTTAAACAGCAGATGGATCATATAGACACTGACATAAGAGAAATTCTGCCATTAACTTTCTGACAAAGACAAACTATTCATCAAGGAAGTCATCATTAGACATTTGTGCCTTCGATTTCAGAGAAGAGAAGATATCACATCATGATTGGTGTGCAGTACCATTAAGATGATGGAATGAACCTTACAAGCTTCCTTTTTAATTTCGTGGGCACTGAGGGCTGTGTGAAAGTGTGAACATGGCAAATTGCACCAACTGCTCTGTGATCATATTTGCTGAGTGTGAAAGATTATTTCAATCTTGTTCTTCCTTTTGATCCTTGAACTAAACAGCCTCTTTTTCGCAAAACTTATATTTTCAATTAGTTTTAAAAAATCATAGTTATGATAAATCTACAAATTGAGTGAACATAGAAGATTCTTGTAGTTTTAAATGATATTTAAAATAATTGTCATTAATTGTAGGGAAAAGGAGGGAAAAAAAGATATACTATAGTTGAAATTTTTCTTCTACCTTAATCTCCCCTTTCTTCTCATATTGACAATTAAGTCTTTTCATCAGTATAACTTCCAGAATTTTGATTTCATATATAATGATCTCTATACAGTTCTATTCTTCCCAGGCAAAACAGACATTTCAATATTTATAAATTTTCTCTTAAAAAAAAAATGCTGGTAATCGCATGAACTAACATATGAAGACTAACAAGTAGCTGAGATCTCTTATCCAGGTAATGATTTTATTTCAGGGGTGGTTTCTGAATATATACTATGAAGCTAAAAGAAATAAATATATAAAGGAAATATTGTATAATATAAAGGGAACTAAGACAAAAATTACCCAGTCTTGATGCTAGAACAATGAGTTTTTTACTGAACATTGAACTAAAATAAATTCTCTAGATGTCAGTTTTCTATACCTGAGAGGTACTTGGAGTAAAGTAAATATTTCGGCAGGAGATTATCTAAATCAATTTGGCAGCAAGGCATGAAAAAACATCTAAGAGTTTTATTCAGTTTCTTCTTTTTCTATCAAAAAAAAAAAGAAACAACAAACAAACCTTCAAATCTATGCCAAATTGAAATGATAAATTTAAAATATCTACTTTCAAAATTGAGATCGTCTTATTTAGGTTTTTCTATTTCTGCTCATTTTTGATGTGTTTTATCTATGGCAACTAATCCCTACTCCATTAAGTCACTGTAATTCATTTAGGCCACATGATGTTGCCTCTGTATAAAGCAGGTTCCTCAAATGCCAATATTACACCTTGGAACTGGTCAGGATTTCAAATTTCAAAAATTGCCTTTTCCCCATTAAATCATCACCTATTTTTTTTTCTTAATACTGTCTCTCTGAACCCATAATTTTAGACACTATCTCTGGCTATTAGGAAATATATTCTTCATTCACATTGCTTTTTTAGAATTTGGAACCTGCTTCCTTTTTTGCTATTTCTAGATGCACTCACCTCCCTGAATCTAGCATCTCCAATTGTTCCAGATAAGAGCTGCCACCTTGCAGCTCAAAGCTCCTTTAAACTCCATTGCTAAAAAAACTTCAGATGATATATTTTTGAACAAACAATGAACCCATCTAGTCAAAGAATGGAATTAAAAGAAAAAAAAATGCTCTTGGGCTTTGAACTTTTATAATGTCATGAATTATATAACTCTGATGAAATGTCATTTAGGTATTGCCTTTTGGAGATGCATGCTCTGAACTTGCCCCATATCCCTACATATCTGTTAAGTCACATTACATAAGTATGCTCACACTAGACAATAAATCATGTCTTTATGTTTCCTGTTCACTGTTCTTCCTGGTAACATTTTTTTTCCTTCTTAGTTTAAATTATTCATTCTAAGAAAGAAAAAACATGAGAATCAGAACATTCTGATAAAGACTCCACAATAATGAGAGTTTTTGATAAAGACTAAGATTTGACTATAAAGGGTGTGAAAATTAACAAACAGAAACCACATTTAAAATTGAATCAGGAGACTGAGAGAACTCTCATGTACATGTCATGAAACTCACACCACTGACTCCAACAGGAAGAGACCTACCTTGCACCTCCAACAGGAAGTGACGCTTCACCATCTCAGCAGGAGACAAAGATTCCTCCTTGCCCAGTAACAGCTGAGCCAATGAAAAGTCACTTCCGACTTTCAGATTCCTCCAATCAACTCTTTGTTTACGATAGTCCTTCCCAAGCCCATAAAAAGACTATTCCCCTCTTTTGTTTCTCAGGACTTGTGGCTAGTTCACTTTCGGACCACCTGTCTAGACTTGCAATTTTTTATTGTTCCCAAATAAACCCATTTTGCTGGAGAAATATCTAATTTATAAGGTCAACAAGTGACATGATAGTATAGGAAACTGGATATGAAATTGCACATGAAAATATACTAAGCAAATATATTAAATAAAAGGCATCCGCTATAATTTAACATGTGTCACAAAATAATTTCCTGGTTATCTGATGTATAGAAATGAATATCATCGGAGATTATGTTCTGTGAAAAAAAATTTAAAGAATACTTTTTATAAAATTTTATTATGTAATTGGCAATAAGATTATTAGATATTCACCATGATTATATTTTTATCTTTCTATTATTCAAAAGCTTCACACTGTTTCCTCACATCAACTCATTAACTTTTCTCTCATAACTGTATCATAAAGAGGGATACAGGCAGAAAGTTACAAGAATCAGCTGGGAGAAAGGAATAATATATATTTTTCGCTTCGTTGAAGTTTTCTAATTCTAGAATTGATTTCACATTTTAAAGTTCACCTGAAATCAAGCAGAACCAAAACAATTTACAAATACAGAAGCCTGAATATTTAAAAAGAAGATCTGCTTTGTATGTATAGGCATTCATCTACACAGCAACAGAGATTATATGCAATGACAAATGCTCTTGCTTTTATATAAATTTTTGTTTATTTTGCCTAAAACATGTTAGATCATTGTGCTTTCTATTGCATGTAAATAAAAGAAATAAAGAAAAATCATTGTGCTATAAACAGATGAAAGCAGTATTTAAGCACTAACTTCTGTTGACCTTGGTTTGTACACTCATTCAACCATCACAGCATCTGAAAGAATAGCCAGGTATCCTTGATACAAGTCCTCTCTGCTTCTACAGTTTTTTTTTTTTATTTCAGCTTTTTAAATGTTCTCGATTTATTGACCAAGACATAGTCAGCTGAATGCTTCCATTTCAGATTTGATTTAAAGGCCCCTCTTTTCCCCGTGGTGCAGATCAGACCTGGCTCTCCGGTGGATTGGGGAAGGGGCTTTCTCACAGTTGCCTTCCCTTTTCTGGACTTACTGTGATGAACTCATGGTTGGGAAAGAAGACAAAGATATTTCCTCATTGACCACATTGGCAAGCTCCTTGTTCTCTCATGTAATAGTCATAACTGCCTTAGATCTTGGCATTTCCTCCACAATGCATAGCTCTCCCTTGGGCCAAGAAAATTAAATTCTCAACCACTATGAGCAGGATCCACTTAACACAGAACAATTGTATTATACTTGCATGTGAAATGAGGTTATTTCTTTGATGCTCTTTTATGCTTCCTTTGCCCCGTATCCATGTTGCAGCAGCACCAGATACTAACAGTTCAGTGGCTTACTAGAACTTATCCAAAGATGTTTATGAGTATTTGATCTAAACGGAACTAGCGTAAGCGAAATCATCTTGCAAGAAGGGAGAGGAAATGGATGACATCTACTCACGCATTCTACTCCTCCAAAACACTGCCTCACCCACTCTCTCCTCTCCACCTCCACGCCCCTTTTTTTGAGGATATGGGAAAGGACAGTTAAAATGACACCTTTAATCAAGTTCTTCCAAGTCATTGCTGGACTATCAACTGTTAATGCTTTGAACTTGAATGGTGAAATTTACATATTGCCAGTTCTTAATTAAGATAGGTACTAGGTATTAGAGTGATATTATCATCCAGGTCAACTAATCACATGATGAAATTAGTAGTGGTTCAATTGAACTATAAAGTCTTTGAGAGTAATAATCCTGTTGTAATAATCTTTATAACTACAGTTCCATGTGTAATTTAAACATACTAAAAATGTTTAACAAGATAATGATTTTGAAATAGTTTTTAGAGCCATATTTGACTAGTGAATTTTAACTCATTGATATGTTTTATGGCCTATGAGCATTTTTAAAAAACTATAAGACCATAGTACTCTAAATAGGTTTAAGAGTCACAAAAAAATTATCAAATTACAGGAAATTTCATAGTACTATCATAATAAGTAGGGTGAGGTGTTTTGGAAGGAAATTACAAACCAAAATCATACCATATTCACTGGTTTTATTTGATCTGCTACCTAAAACCAACACGTATAAGTAACCATTTGTTAAGGAACACCATTTTCAAATACACACATGCACACACACAGACACACACACACACACTCACATATACACACTGTAATATGAGGTAAGGGTGGTAATGATCACAGCATAAATGTAAACTGTTATCTTAGGATGTATTTTATATCTTAGTTATTGAATATACCACTTCAACCTATTTGGTCGCATGCAATAAAACCTACCTCACTATCAAAAAACATATACGCCGTCTAAAATAAAGGGAGAACAAAAGTAAGATGTGAAAGGACAGGGAAAAAAATAATTATCTTATTCATTGGAGCTGCTTAAAATACCTTGTAAGAATGGAATGAACATAATCATTTCAGTAGATGTTAAAAGCATTTCACAGAAATTCAACAGCCTTTCATGATAAAACACTCAACAGTCTGGGTATAATAAATAACTTTCTCAAATTGGTAATGGGCAGCTATAAAAAGCTCACAGCTAGCATCATACTTAATGGCAAATAACTTGAAAGCTTTCTCCCTAAGCTCAGGAAAGATATTTGGTCTCCCCAATCTCTACTCAACATTGTGCTAGAGGTTGTACTCAGAGTAGAGGCAAATAAATGAAATGAAAGTCATTAGGACTAAAAAGATTAAACTTATCTCTATTTAAAGATGACAATCTTTTTTATAGAAAATATTAATGAATCCCTTAAGAAACTATTAGGGCTAATAAATTCAGAAAAGTTGTATACAAGACAAATGTACAAAATAATAAATTGTTCTAGTATCGATAAAAAATCCAAAAATAAAATTTAAAAATATGCATTTACAACAGCATTGAAAAGAATACAATACTTAAATTTAACAGAAGTGAAAAGTTTATATACTGATAACTAAAAAGTACAGGTGAAAGAAATTAAAGATCTAAATAAACAGAAAGTTATTCCATGATCATAGAGCGAAAGATTTATATTGTCAATATAGAAATATTAACACCCAAGTAGATCGATAGAGTCAATGCAATACTTAACAAAATAGAAGTAAATTTTACATAAAAAGAAATTGGCAAGCTGATCCTAAACTTTATATGTTAATGCACGAACTCAGAGGAATCAAAACATATTCGAAGAATAAAATTAAAAGATTAAAACACTGCACTTCCTTATTTCAGAACTTGTAACAAAGCTACAATTATCAAGACTGTATGGCATTGGCATATGAACATAGATCGTTGGAATAGAATTGAGAGTGTCTGAATATGTCTTTATATTTACTGACAATTGATTTTGGTCAAGATGTTCAGACCATTCAACTGAGAAGAGATTAGTCTTTTCAACAAATGGTGCTTGGATAACTGAATATTTACATGGAAAAGAATAAAGTAGAAACCATACCTCACGATCTACGCCAAAAAATAATGCCAAAAAAAAAATAATCACAGACTAAAATATAATTATTAAAACTATAGAAATCTTAAAAGTAACATTGGAGTAAATCCTTGTACCTTTGGGTTAAGCAAAGGCCTTCTTAAATATGACATTGAGGCATAAAAAAGAATATAGACTTTTTTCAAAATTAAAATCATTTGTGCTTAAAAGGAAACTATCAAAAATGAATAGAATGGAAATATTATTTGTAAAGCATGAATGTGCTAAGTGATTAGTATTTAGAATATATAAAGAATTTAACAATAAACTAAACAAACAATACAACTAAAAAGTGCTATTTGTGGACAAATGGGAAAAGGGGCTGAATAAATAATTCTAAGATATACAGTTGACAAATAAGAACATGAAAAAAATATATCATTATCTAGAGGGCAATGCAAATTAAAGCCAGGATGAAATAGCACTTTGGACACATTAGAATGGCTAGAGGCTATAATCAAAACCACATTAGCAAGTGTAGGTGAGGATGTGGACTTGCTGGCATTCTCGTACACTGCTGGGAGGGATCCAAATGATGAGGTTGCTTGGGAGAACACTCAGACTGTTCCTTGAGATGGTAACACACAGTGCTCTTATGACCTCGTAATCCCTGGGTGTTTACCGCAGCGGTAGAAAAGCATGTTCACACAGAAACTGTGCATTAATGTTTACAAGAGCATTAAAATAACAGCCGGAAAGAAGAAACTGTCTAAAATGCCATCGACCGAGGAATGAATAAAAATGCGGTATAGTCACACAATGGAATATTACTTGGCAATAAAAAGAAGTGGAGCATGGATACATGCTGGCACGGACAAACGCTGGAAACGTGACGCCAAGCGACAGGAGCTAATCGGACATCGCCAGCTCCTGTATTTGGACGAGGCAAACCGAGGGACACAGAGAGCCCGTTAGTGGTTTCCCGGGCAGGGCGCGGAGCCGGGGGCCGTGAAGTGGGGTGAAATGATGGGGTTTCTTTTTGTATGATAATCATGTTCTAAAATATGATCACGCTGTCTGATCTCGGAAGCTAAGCAGGGTCGGGCCTGGTTAGTGCTTGGATGGGAGACCACCTAGGAAGACCAAGTGTTGGAGGCGTAAAATATAAAAAATAACAGATTGTAAGCTGAAAACGTCCTTGCAATCTGTGAGGTCAACCAAGGGTCGCCTCGCCTAAAATCAATCAATCAATAAAGTAATAAAATAAAATATGGGTATAGTAAGTGTTGTACAACTCAACAATTATACTAGACGAATATTGTATAATACACTGAAAGCAAGTGAATTGCATGGCATATGTATTATCCTCGACAAAATGTTTAAAAAATTAAAAGGATGGAAGAAGAATAAAAGAAACTGCCAGCTTTTCCAGTGAGATGCTTAGAATGCATCAAGTCAATCAGAACGAATACCAGTCATCCTCCCTCTACTCCAGTCACCTCGCTAAATTTACCATAATTAGCCTACCGTGCAAGAGTTCAATCATATATGGTTATAATACTTAGAACAGAAAGTATTTTCAAAGATCAGTGGGCTGGGTTTCCAGTTACGCACACAAGGAATTTCGAAGTCACCGTTCCTTTCTAACAGTCTGTGAGAGGCTGAGCAGCCTGAAACATCAACCGCTCTTCTCTCCGTAAGAAGGGAGGCTGAGGGCTAACGGTGGCCTGTGAGACCGGAGAGACACAAAGGCAAACATGGGGAGTCGCCCTTCTGCAGAGACTCACAGCAGGAACCAACCAGCATGGGGACCAGATCCAGGGGGAAGAAGCCAGCCCTGCACCTGAGCCGCTGCTGGATGCTCAGTGCGGACAGGCCTGAGAGCCAAAACCACCAGCGGAAGCCCGGCCCTGGGGCCCCACGAAGCTGTGAGATGTGCCTCCAGGAGCTCCACCAGGCTCCCGCAGCACACGGTGGGGAGAAACCCCCTCTCCTTCTGCCTGGGGGAGCAGAAGAGGACCCAGTTTGAAACAACCAGAGTATCCTGTTCTCCTTCGCGAGGCCCGCCCCCAGGAGAAACTAGTTAACCAGAGCCTTCCCTGCTGGTGCCTTACCAGAGCCTAACTAACCCTGGGGGAGGTAAATACCCAAACTCTAGCTGGCTCCAGTCTTCTGAGCAGGAGAGAGAAAATGTCTGCCCCTCCAGCCTTTCACATGGGAAACATGAAACACCCAACGCTAGTCCATGCCGGAAATTCTGTCCCATATAAACAGGGAAAGAAAAAACTGAGAAACACTGTGAAGTTCGCAGTCCCGAGGCATAAATCCACTAAAAACCCGAGGCTTGCCGTAGGACCATCGAAGCCTTCCCTCCCTCCACGCCTCACAACCACGTTACCAAATGCCTATTTGTAGCAGTTCCTTTTACACTTACATCATGTCTGGCTATCAGTAAAAAAAGCACAAGACATAGCAACAGGAACAATATACCATTTGAAGAGAGCAAACCTCAGGAACTGGCATGGGAGAGATGTTGGAGCTATCAGAGCAGGAGTTTAAAACACCTATGATTGATGAGCTCAGGGCTCTAATGGATAAAGCAGGCGGCATGCAAGAACAGGTGGACAATGTAATTAGAGAGTTGAAAAACCTAAGAAAGAACCAAAAAAGAAATGCTGGAGATAAAGCATGCTGTACAGAAATGAAGAATGCCTCTGACGGGTGCCTTAGCAGACTGGACACAGCTGAGGACGGAATCCCTGAGCTAGAGGCTGCATCAAGAGAATCCCAGAAAACTGAAAGCAAAGAGAACAAGGACTGAGAAAAGCAGAACAGAATATCCTGGGATTGAGAGACAAATACCAAAGGTAGAGTACGTGCATAATAGGAACACCGGAAGGAGAAGAAATATGGCTGCCAAGACATCCAGACAATGGAATATTACTCAGCACTAAAAAGGATCAAGCAATCAAGTCGTGAGAAGGTATGGAAGGACCTTAAATGCATTTTACTAAGTAAAAATAACCAATCTGGAAAGGCTACATACATACTGCATGATTTCATCTACATGGCATTCTGGAAAAGGGAGAACTATTGAGACAGTAAATTATCGGGGGTCACCAGTGGCTGATAGGAGGGAGGGGTGAACAGGTAGAACAGGGGCTTTCGGGGCAGGGAAATTACTTTGTATGATGCTTTTGGTGGACACACATCACTACACATTTGTCCAAACACTTAGAATGTACGGCGGCAAGAGTGAACCCTAAGGCAAACTGGGGACTCTGGTTATGATGTGTCATTGTAGATTTACTGGTTGTCACAAATGCAGCACTCTGTCAGGGGATGTTGATAATGGGGGAGGGAATATACGGAAAATCTCTGTACCTTCCCCCTCAATTTTGCTGTGAACCTTAAGCTACCCTAAAAAAAAAAAAAAAAAAAAAAAAAAGTATGAATTTACAAAAGGAAGTAAAAGACTGACTGCTGAATGCACCCTTTCATTCAAAGCGATAAAGTGTGAGGAAGATTGATCGAAGGGCAGAAATGCGCTCGCTCAGCTTCCGGTAGGGGATCTTGGGATATCGACATGACTTGGATGAAGTGTATTTGGGTTGCCAGGCACATTTTTAGGACTGCCAGATACCTGGCTCAATGTCCACTCCGGAAGAGCACTGCGAAATCCCCCGCATGGAACTCGGGGGTGTGGGTTGTGGACAGCATGAGGTCTCTGTGGAGGAAGGGGCTGAGGGAGAGCTGAGTCACCGTCACAATGACCGGAGGACGTCCCACGGACTCCTGTGCTTACCTGAACGCATAGTCAGAGCAGGTCTCCTGTGTAAATCGGCTTTGCCCTTATTACAGTGAACATCGACTAACTCCACTCTTCTCTAGTTTTAATTACTTATCATAGAGACCTTTTGAGTTGTCCAACCCTTCCTAAGAAGTCAATTTTAAGCCATATTTAAGCAACACATGCCTGGTGTAGGACAAATGTAAGGTCATCTTTTTGATGACAGCAAGCAGGAAGCAGAGGTTTTGATTAAGGCTACCTTTTTAGGAGGTTTGTCTGGGTAGTTCACGAGGCATGTGGTTCGTGTATGTCCACGGTGGCCTATCAAGGATTAGTAAGAATTATCCTATTTTTTCCAATCCCCCTTGCTGCCCCTGCTATGGAAAAGACCAGAAAGGAAGGGGGACTCGCATGCCATCACGGGCCTGCTTCGTGTCCTCTCTACAATGATCACTTTGGAGTCTGGCCAGAACGATACGCATTCTGGTGGACTGGGTTCTGGCACGTGCTTACCGTAATACCACGAGGACCTGCGAATTTGCTGCCATGATCTAGCAAGGCAAGACTTGGTCTCGTCAATCATTAAGAGTGATTTGGTGGAGCAGTACACGATGTGGCCATGATAAGCAACTCCTTGCTGAGGACTGCGGTCATTCATTTGACAAAAAGAAGCTCTGATAAATAATGCTTAACTTCAAGGCTTATCTCAGACTGTGAAATTCCTAGAGCAAACCAGGGACATTCTTTAAACTCCAATAAGTTCTCGCTCACTGATCCTGTCATGAGGCAAACAATCTCAGAGGCCAGCAGGCTACTCAGACTTTGAGAAAATCACATTCTTTAGTTAGGAATTCTGTTGATGTCTATCCCCAAGGAACAGACAGCTGAACAGAGGCCAAGCTGAAATAAGCTTTCAAAGTTTTATAAGGATGGTGGCTCAGGCAGTCTTAGGAGATTCTTACGAACTGTTTGTATGGTGTTAGTGGCATACACAAAGACGGTATACACAGACTGATGTCTTACCTGAACTCCAGGCTACCGGTAGGGAGCTCCTGGGGTTTGCCTCGAAATCAGCCTACTGCAAAGCAGCTCAAGTGAAAGACAATTATTAGCGTTTTCCCAAAGTTGGTACTCCCGTGCCACTGAAGGCCATTAGAGAATTCTGAAGTCAACGACACTGGTTCTGTCTGGGCGATGTCAGAGACACATGAGTGGGGGCAGAAATTGGCCCAGCAAAATCCATTCATAACGTCGGTGGTTACCTTCAAGAGTGTATTCCTATGGGAAGTTGAGGGGGCTGCGCGGCAGGGGGAGCAGGCCGTCTCCCAGCTGGTATTGATAATCGCAGCCCTCTGAGGACCTCCCTCCTCTCATTACTCTCTGGTCTTTAAGGCTATGCCTGGTTCTTTGATGAGGGATTCTGATGACCATGTGCAAATCAGCCACATGATGGGTGAGGTACAATGGAAAAGGTAGAATGAATGAAAGGAGGCGGCGAGCAGCAGAAGGGGAATTCATGTCGCGTGTGGGCGAGAGTTTGGATATTTACAAAATTTTAGGCTGGATGGATCCGACGTCCTTCTGGCCAGGCGAATGAGCCTGAGCTCACAGACGAGAAAACAAACCCAAAACAAATCAAAGCTGCACTCAGTTATGAAAATTTCTATGGAGATTTGGAGTATAAATGTGAGTCAGGGGCACGCTCATCTTAAAGCCACGTTTCCATTTAAGAAAGAGATTGGAATGACAGTGGACAGGCCTTACGTCCCCAGACCCAGCTAAAGGACACATAGGCAGGAGTGTTCAGCTGTACAATGGTTTGAGACATCCCTTCTTCTACCTACTGTAACCACTAATGTGATAAAAACAAACAAACAAACAAACAAAACAAAAAAAACAACAAAAAAACAACCTCCCTCAATGTCAAGAGAAAAAAATCACTTGGAAATTACTGTAGATAAAATTTCCTGAGGACATCAACCAATGCATAGCTGATAAATGGATTATATTTTAGCTCTTCCAGAAGCGCCAGGCGGCTGGCTACTGTTGGGTATGACTGGGCTCAAGATTTATTCTACTAGGTTTGCTAAGCCTATAATAGAAGCGAACTTAGATAATGCAATTAAAAACATCAGTAGGTAGAAATAAAGTCCGTGGTAATGTCAGGCCAGTAAAGAGGTCACTTAAGCACAAATCTTAGTCTACAACTCAAGAGGCAGTGCCACTGAAGTCAGGAGAAGCTCCAAGGAGACCTATCCATTTCACTTTGGTCAAACTCCTTTTCATGATCACCCAGCTTTTTTGAAGATGCCTGGTGTTTCTTATAAAGTGAAATTAAATATGAAAGTTAAACAAATAGCATCCCTGGTACCTGAGTCAAAGCACAAAAGATGCTGATAAGTCAGTGGCCTCATCTTGGTCTATAAAGGAGGACATCTGCATGCATATATATGTATGTATGTATTATGTGTATGTATATTTGAGACTGAATCACAAATATATTCTATGTTGACTCATTGGTGAAAGAAGCAAGTCATCAGTCATTATCAGAGTTCATTTTTCCCTACTGTGTTAACGTTTATGTTGTTTAACATGATCTTTGAAGAGTTATGAAGTCCCCATGGGGTAGAATATCATTTTGAGATGAATTATTACGGGAGTGGACAATCGGTGAGTAAAATATGATCATTGTCTTCTTTGGCCATGGGGCGTTTGTGTGCGTGTAGGTTTTAACATGTAACAAACAGGTTATTTTAGAAATAAGAACTTTGAAGAATAAGAAAGTCCTTTTAAAAATAAACATTATTAAGGTAATAACAGTAAGTCAAAAATTCCTTCATATTATTTTTTTCTATATTGATTCCTAAGCATTACCAGTTATAATGTACTTATGAACACTGATGGATTGTGGTAGAAATCAATTATCTTGAAGCATGTAAGGATAAACATTTCTCCACTGAGTTTGATTTTTTTTTTCTCTCCATTTAGCTATCTTATATGCTTACTGGCAATAATATAAATTTATTCTCCTTTACTTTTATACCAGGAAGAATTGGGCATATAAACATTATCTTATTATTTTCTACTTTCCTATTTTATACATGTTCTACATACAGCATTTTAATGTATTAAGAAAGCTTGGTTTATTACTGATTGTTTTCAAGTCTCCTGCAGTCTGCCTGCCCTTAGGCTCTTTCTTCCTCTCTCCTTTCTTCCCTCCCACTGCCCTATTTTTTCCTACAAATGTAGTAAAAATGTTTAAATTTTTTCAAACAATTTTCAAGCATTTAAGGTAAAGGTGATCCTCACCTCACAGACTCAACCCTCAAGCTCATGCGAACAGCTTAAGAAATCATACCTTTTAAGAGACAGGTTGAATTGTTCGACCTGGCTTGATTCTCCTTACTGAGCACTGATTTTTGTGAGTACTATCTAGTATTTGGGGCGGGGATGGGGGAGCACATCTTTAGACACCATAATTTGGTCAATTTACCTTAGAAAATTATAATTTATGGTACAAACATAAATGCAACAAGTGTTCTGCACACACAGATCTCCCTAAGTATGCATCTCCAGACTATTATTTAAGTCACGGGAACATTCGTAAAAGCTATAGGAGATGAGCTCACATACTGTTGTTGAAAAATTGACCCTTCTGTCACAGGCAGAGAAAATGCAACAATTCTGGTAATTTTATTATCAACAATAGCCTGAGCAAAGCCTTATCAATCTCTGAAGCCAGCAGCGCTCCTGATTAGCATGTCAATAGCTAAGTAGTCCTCTCATTTAAGGATTACCTCATCTGCTGCAGAGACAGCCTAAGTACCTTTAAGTACAGGTCCAAGCCAATTTAAATCTCTGCCGCCCTATCATTTCCCATAAATTGAATTTTTTCCTACCTTGAGAAAGTCTAAAATATATACCTCTTAGAATTTGATGAAGTGGAAGTGGGGTCTGACATGGCCAATCTGATCAAAGACTGTCCTTTTGCACCGGAAATCGTGGAAGACTGTCATACGTCAATGAGATTTGTACGTTCCTGTGTGTTGATGGACTGAATTCACGTTAGACTATTATTTCAACCACGATGTTTGCTATTGCAAAAAAGATTGAAGCTATGAGTCTTGTCTAAATTTATTTTTGTTTTCTACTCATTTAAATGGTGCATCAAAAAAAAATAATAGTCCACACGAAAATAAAATGGATTGCCTAGTTGGCTGGTGTCTAGCGGCAAGAGGACAAAGCCCATGGTGATTATGCTGGGGCCATAATTTTGACAATTTTGCAGTGTCTTATCTAATTATTGAGACTCGAATATTGCTTTACTCAGACACGTAATAAAGCAGAACAGCTTAATTTATTGTAAATTAGTCAAGTCTCGGGAAACATTAAAAAGTCACTGAATTCTTAAATATAGATGATAGGTGGGGGTGTGATACTATTTTTACTTTATGGAATAAATATCTTTTTAAAGAAATTATCAGGGAAATGTTAAAAATTGATTTATTTTTATTATTTTTTTTATAGAAATAATCAATTTCCAGAAGGGCCAGTACTTTCAACTTAACTAGGAATCAGTTTTACAGGTATGTTTTAATGGTCAAATTAGCACAGAACTATTAGACTGGATTCACCTCAAGTATTGATTTTATAAGCAGTATTATTTATAGAGGACACTAAAAAGGAAAACAAATTAAAATCTATTTTGGCATCTCCATAGGAGCCAATGCATGGGTGTAAGAGAGAGAGAGAGAGAGAGAGAGAGAGAGAGAGAGAGAGAGAGAGAGAGAGAGAGAGAGAGAGAGAGAGAGAGAGAGAGAGAGAGAGATGGGGGAAGGGAGGGTGTTTAATGAAGTAAAATATGAAGTGTTGAAAGTATTCGACAACTTTATATCCCAGGAGTTAAGAAACTTTATATTGAGAATAAATTAAATGTTATTTGTTATGATTATCTACTTTTTTCTTATTCTTGACAAAAATTCAAAACAGTTGGTTTTATATAGTATCATTCAATTCCCAGGTTATCTTAATTTTTCTGAGTTCAAAATTTCCCCAATATTTTAATCACTTTGATTTTTCTCGTTTGGATCATTTCTAAATTTTCTATCTCTCTCCATGGAAATCTAAGGAATTATGCACAAAAGAGGGTTATCTCACCTTGCAAAATGTCCTCAACTTGACCACTGTTCCTCTGACTCAGGCACAGCAGTTGTCCCATTAAGATTCCTAAATATTTTCAGTTGAACTGATGTCTAGACTGTGACTTTCTCGTGGGTATAATTGTGATCAGTGAAAATACTAATGGGCAGGCCTTGGGGCCGATGCTGACACTGAGACAAGATCCTGTGCTGAGCAAGAACAATGGGGAAGGTCATACCATAGATATAAGATACATTTATAACTAGGCGAGGTACGGCAGAACTCAGCGCTGGGTGACCGGGACACAGACATCCGGTCTCCACCCAGGCTAGGGAGAGACCGTAGAATCAGTTGGCATTTGGGTTAGATGTAATTTAAGGTCCTTTTCCAATGAAAAGGTTTTATTATTCTACATACTGCAGTACAGTGGCTGATACCTGTAATTCCAAGCGAAAGAACTGGTACAAGACGAAGGCCACGTGCTTGACATTTGGCAGGGAAGGTGGCGGTCAGGGGCGTGTCCAGGATGAGGTGTGCGCCCTGGGGTTTTGGGTTCAGGTCTTTGGGGTTCGGGTCCTTGGGGAAGCTAAAGGAGAGAGATGGCATGGAGAGCCGAGGGAGAGCCTCGCTGTTGCTGAGTATGATAGTTACAGGAGAATGTGATAAAAGCAGATGGTATTTGGTTTTACCATTTTTCACTTTCTTTAAAATAATCTAATTACATTTGTTTCAACAGCCCACATGGTTTTAGTGAAAACATCATTTGTAAGGGAAACATGTCTAAAATAATTGACAAAATTTTAAAGGGTGGCCACGCGATAGAGACAACTTTCTTCTAACTTTGCTTTTGTGGTCTCTTGTGAAAAATAATCTGATAATTAGCACTATTCCATCTAAAAGAGCCGATTACCCTACATCAAATTGGACCGACAGTTTTTTATTTAAATCAGGACCCTTCCTTCTCATGAAGATTTATAGGCACAGAAAGTCACCCTTCCCCGTGTCTTCCTTCACTACGTTATCTGTCATGAAGGAACCTAATGTCATCAGGGTTATAAGGTAACTGGAAATGGCCATACCACCATGCGCATGAGCTCTCCTTATCACACACTCCTTATTAAAAAGGTCTCACAACTGCATCGATTGAGTGAAGGGGGAGGGGCTCCCTCTGAGTACTCAGTGGTTACATATGCTCACGGGGTGGCTGTCAGACTGTTTGCCATGTCTAGGAGTCTCCACAGTAATCTGATTCTATTCTCATACATCATGATGTTTATTCAAATAATTGTGAAATACATGCCAAGTTGCCCATGATGTTGGAAATCTATGACTAAAATTCTTTGTTGTTCATCATTTTGATGAGGTTGGCTTCATAGAATCTGTTCTAGGTCTTCTCCCTGCTGCTGGATGCTAATGGTATGGGTCGGTCGCGGAGAAAATACATTAAATAGCAGAGGAACATCAAGAATTTCAGTCTGTCACACTGAGGTCATTTTGATTCACTGCTCTCTCCCTCTGCATGAGAAGTTACTTCTCGACCAAGCAACCCAAAAGCCAATTTAATAATAGTTTTGATATATATACATTCTACCATTTTCCTCTGCATGTGACCACTATCTTAAAACCATAAGGGGCTATTTTGGGTTGAAAGGCATATGGGACCATTTCTTTAAGAAGAATACAGAAAATTTTCTCCCTGTAAGAAATTGGAGGTATAACTCAAGGCCTACTATTAGCAGCTATGGTTGCAGAGATTACTTTTAGAGTACTTGGTTTCAGCTGGATGTTACCAATGGAAAATGATTTTAAATCAAATAAGAACAGGGTACAGAAAATCTTGCCATCTGATAGATCTGGACGTATTGTCATTTTAGAACATACTAAAATCTTCAGTGTTGATGAGAGCCATCGCTTATGATCAGGTGCCAGAATTTCACATCCCAGGTGTAAAAATGCAAAGGATCCAATAATAATGTCACAAATACGAAAGGGATACAAAATCTGACCACCTAAATTAACTGGGATATCTAACCAATCTAGATTTCTCAGATATAATTTATTTCCAAATATTCACAGAATGAGTGTTAGGATCATGAATAAGACTTGTTTCTCTTCTGTGCTGTTGGCTCTACTACCTACTGAAAAATATGAATGAGAAAGAAAACGTATGGTGAAAAATGATATGGGGATTTCTTATTTTGGTGTATTCGCAACACGGGTCAATGTATATTTCTTTGATTATTATGTCAATGACAGTTACGTCGAGCACTACAATATGTGAAAGTCTCGTGAGGCCCGTTTGCCATCACTCTCATCATGGGGCATCGGGGTGTGTGTTAAGAGATTTATCTGTTCCATGGCACACGACTGCATACAATCTAACTCACATCTTGATTTACTCGTTATTCGTTCACACACACACACACACACACACACACACACACACACACACATAAATGGCATCTGGTAGTGACCTATCACAATTACTCTACAGATATTTATGAATAAAGACTTTCATAAGTTAAATAATCTCAGTCCTAAGGGTAGTGAGATTACCTGAGTCACGAGCCAAGGGGACCCAATCATCACAGCCTCCCTGAGACACCTGAGAGGAAAGAGTCAAGCTGGACCAAGGGTAAGGCACACCTCAGCCCACCAGGTGATGTGCTGTTCAACACTATATGGCAACATCTCCTATGGCCATACCAGAAATAGGAGTATCTTTATTGACCTATCACTATCATTCTAGTTCTGCAGCAGCAAAGGTGAAGAAAAAAATGGGTCAAAGCAAACATGCCTGGGAGAGGGTGAAATGGGGAGTTTCTCCTTCCATGGGCATAGAGCTTCAGTTTTGCAAAGAAGGGAGAGTTCTAGAGATCTGTTGCATGACCACATGCAGAGTTGGTGCTACTGTATACTAAAAGATAGTTAAGGTGGTAAATTTTGTTATGTGCTTTAGACTGCACACCAAAAATGAATACAATAAGATAACAGAACCATACTGATAGAAAGGCCGGTAAATATCTCAGTGCTTGTTCATAGATGGCGTTACAAGTTTGTGTATCAGTTTATTACAAGACTGTGTTCTCCCAAAATCTGTATATTGAGCCTTAACCCCGGCACCTCAGAATGTGACAGTATTGGACGATAGGGTTTTTAAAGAGGTTATCAAGTTAAAATAAAGCCTTTGGGGTGGCCCCTGATCTAGTATGACTGGTGTCTTTAGAAGAAGAGGGAATTTGGACACACCGCAGAGATGCACATGCACAAAGCCCACGTGAAGAGACAGGAGAAGGTAGCCTTAGAATAAATCAACTGACACCTTGATCTTGGACTTTTAGCTTTCATAAGTGTGAGCAAGTAAATTTCTG
Organism: Rousettus aegyptiacus; assembly: GCF_014176215.1. Classification (NCBI taxonomy): domain Eukaryota; kingdom Metazoa; phylum Chordata; class Mammalia; order Chiroptera; family Pteropodidae; genus Rousettus; species Rousettus aegyptiacus. Next base: position 87,739,076 of record NW_023416287.1, read on the forward strand.
TTGTTTAAGCCATAAGCAAACAGAAATACAAAACCAAACTAATATTCCTTCAGAGATTAACAACGCCAATGTAGTGAATAATTTCTATTTGTCAGGCACTGTTCTCAACACTTATTCAATTATGTTAGAGTCGTAGAAAGTACGTACTATTTTCAATCACATGAGAGTAAAACAGAGAAGTAGGGAGGGTTTATATGTATCCCAAGATAAAGCTTAAGTTCCTGATTTATCAACTTTTAAACAGTTGCATAAAAAAGGTAGAAAGTTTTAAAGATTTTATGTATGATAATAGGATATACATATATTACATATGTCAACATAATATTGCATATTTAAATAGAAAAAAACAAAATTTTTCTTCTTTAAATGGTCCCATTGGCTGAAGGTTTCTGATTATTTATAGCACATTTGGATGCGAACCTTATTAGCAACTGCAGGAAGTTACTTTCCTTAGGGGAAATAGAGTGACTCAGCTGATCTTTTAAGTTCTAATGGCAGCCAGTCTTTGCAGACTGTTGAGCTTGTGAGAAACCTAATTTTCTGAGGCCTTCCTTCTGACTCCTGTTTTAGTTGACTTAATGTGACTTAGAACCAGGGAGCTGTGATAACAGGTATAACAGAAACACAGGTACTTACATAACTCTTGTATATCCTAAGATATCTCATGCATTTTTCCAAAAGAAACTTATTCTCATGAACTGAAATTTTCTAAGTTGTTTTGAAAATATTAAGTCATAAGGTAGATAAAATACAATTTCATAAGGAAAGTCGGTGGCTATATATTTTTTTACTTATCTTTTAAAAATTTCAGCTGTTCCCCAATATTCCTGCCTTGTGCATCCTCTCCAGGTGCTGTTCTCACCCTAACATATTTTATAATGAGTTTGGTTAGTGACAGATTTCTGGATCACCATGGCAGACACCCTGTGAGAACAGCTCAGTCACAAGGAGGGAGCCCAGGGTAGGAGTTTGCTATTCCAGAGACGCCCCTTGGCAATCCAGAAAAAACAGGATTTTTATGGAAAGTCAGTCAAGGTAGACTAACTGCTTCTCATATCCACATATCCATGTTTGTAGACGGTTTTAGAATTGAAGAACCCTTTTTTCTTTTCACCAGTCAGCTTGTCCATAAACACCCCTTCCAGCTTCCCCATAGGCATTTGACTTAAAGTCTGAAAAATCGTGCATGTCTCTGTGTGTGTGTGTGTGTGTGTGTGTGTGTGTGTGTAATAGATCAAAGCTACTTAAAACGTAGAAATATTTTATTCAGGGAATGATTATACAAATTTTTTTCCCACCTGTCAACAAAAATAACTCCAAAGATCAGCAAGAAATAAACTTTTAGTAAAAAAGGAGTGTAAATAAGTTAAAAGTCACATTGCCTGTGTGTATAATATTTGTATGTTTTCACGTCTATTCAGGGACCACTACAGAAAAATGTTAGTAACAGGTACATACACATGAAAAGTTAAAGAAAAAAAATGCCATTTTAGAGGTCCTTACATCACTTTACGTCTCTAAGCACAGAATTTTGGGGTAGCTTATTTTTAGAGAACGTATAAGTAGCCATCTTGGTTTGAAACAGAAAATGAGAAGTTCTGGGTTATTCTTGATGATTGAAATCATCAAGATTGATGTTAGTTTTTCCACATAAAGAGTAGGAATGAATCTTTTTTTGTTTCCTTATAAGATTGTAAGGAAAGACTTTTTCTTTTCGAAATAAATAAATAATAAAATAAAATAAAATAAAATAAAATAAAATAAAATAAAATATACTATTGGGGAAACAAAAGACTTGAGAGAACTGTTTCTAAAAAACAATCAAGTGAAAGGCCACAGCCACTTGGAGACAGGCAGGCTTCACTAGGGAGGCTCTCTAATCACCAGAAAGGTCACATACACGATAGCCCTGCATGAGTGATCATCCGTAGGAGAGATGACCGTGTCTATATTTGAGAGGAAGCAGGAGGAGGAGATCAGAAGCTACAACGGCCTCAAGTTTCAAAACAACATTCTAGAGTAATACAGTGGAGCCAATATACAATAGCTCAGAACTAGAGAAAAGTTAGGCTAAGAGAATGTAAGACATCCCTCCACCATCATGATTTTATGGAAAAATTGGAGGGATCACAAAATTTGTCTACAGGAATATGAAATAGATATTTAAATATAAACATGAAAATCAAAATTTTGAAGTTTTGGGAACACTAGGATTAGGCCAATGATCTAATAGTACTAATTTTATTCAGTGGATTACATTTGATCTTTTTTATTTCCCTTTTTGTAAAGTCACTATGTTTACATGGAGATTCTGATTGTCCTTAATGAGATTTATAGTTACAAACATACGATGGGCCACTTGTTGGCAAGTTAACTACAACTGACCTCTCCCATCCTAGAAGATCCAACAGCGCCTTTTCAGGTATAGATATTCATTCTGAACTTGACTGCCTTTTCTTTCCGCATAACCTCAGCCAGCAGTACTCTCCGACTGTTTATAGATGCTTAATCCACAATATCACATCTAACTAGAAAACTCACAAAGAAGGTAGAGGAGTGGGCCCGTGACCATGGAATGCAACCATGAGATCATATACCGAAATGTCCTGAGTAGCTAACCTCACAGAATGATAGACTAGCCAGTAAAGGCCCAGATAAAGCGCTGGTTTAGAAGCAATTCCTTGCGTGCGTGGGCACCGTTTTTCAGGACGTTGCATATGTATTAGGTCAGAGACTACGGCACTGTATCTTCAACAGAACGTGTTTGATGGTTTAAGAACCACAATGCAGAAGCAGGAGGGGGCTACACACAGCAAGTCGCGGTGCCTCGTCAGGAGACCCTGCCACTCAGCGTCCTGGTGGCGAAATCAGAGCACTTTGCATCCTGCCTCTGCGGACCAGGACACAAGAAGAGGAATCGACCTCTTCAAGGGAAACTGACCCTGCTCAGCAAGGGGATGTGTCGCCCGCTGACCCAGTGGGTTATGGAGCGAAAGATTGACACGGAGCAATCCTGTCCTTGGGAGAGTATAGTGAAGAAGAGATTGCATCAAACCAGCACTTAAGCCAGCAAGGTCTGCTGAGTTAACGGCGTTAGCATGAGAAGGGAGGAAGCAAGAACCAGGGCAGTCTTGACACAAACTGCAGTAAGAATGGATATAGGTCATCTAGCTAACGTTCCCCCTGTGAATTTCCTTCAGAAGGAACAAGGGCCACGAGAGCCCTGGAGGAGATGCTTCCTGCACACACGTACATGGAAGCGGGCACTGCTGACCTGAAGGGTGGACTGCGGCACCCCGGAACTGAGCCGCACTCACTCGGAGACCCTCAGAGCCCAGCTCAGGGGCACGGCAGTCTGACGGCCCCTGGGGACTCACATCGGGACTGCCCTACTCCCCTCTACACTCCAGCCAGTGACAGGCCCCATGTGTTAGTGCTCCCCCACGCCCGCAGGAGGCAGCATCCTCTTACTGGGGAAGGTACTTGCATTGGTCTGGCAGAGGGGATGCGGACTAGTTTGCAGGTCTGAGGTTATCTGGCCCATCCTGCTTGCTCCCTCTCATTCCGCATTGGAGCTGCACTGCCCCCTGAGGCTCTGCGTGTCTCCTCCTGATTCTCCCCCTTTATCCTTTACAGGTATTTTTCCCTCAGTGACTCTCCTGCATGTTTAATTCCACTGTGGTGTTGGCTTCCTGGAGGAGCAGGGCTCACAGATATCCATTTGTCTAGAATCATGGTATTTTAGCATTTTTCTGATTTTTTATTTTAGCATAGACACTCTCCCTCCCCTAGATCCTCCAAATCTCTGAAGTTTCTGTCACAAGGATTCCTGGTCTAGGATGTAGTTGGGGGCATGATACAGGACATTTCTCAGGAACCAAACCTGTGCATAAGCTGACTCTCCCTCACCTCTCCCCTCAGTCCTCACAATCTTTTAGAAACTGTATTAATCAGCATAGGCTAGTCGGTAAAACTCCAGTGGCTTAAAACAAAAATGATTTTCCTTTTGCATACTGCAGTAGGCAGGGCACAATCTCCCACAGTCCCTCAAGGAGCCAGGATGACATCCCAGTTCTCTGAAACTTTGTACTCTGGAGACAGACCCCTCAGTTTCCAAGAGAGAAAAGGAGAGCCAGTGAGGCATATGTATGTTGCTTTCTCCTTAACGTTTCAGTTTATTAGTGACACATGTCACTTCAGCTCAGAGGATAGTGGATGGAGTGAGCCACTCAGCTATACCCAACTACAAAGATACACGGGGAGGCGGTTAGCTCCTGGGATGTTTGGTGAGGGCCACTGTCTCTTCCGGGGAACTTAACACTGCTAAGCAGATCTTTTGAAACAGAAAGCCTGTAGCTATGGTTTTTATGCTGCTAAAAATACTTTTCTGATGGAAAATATGCTTAGGCACTTGAACGAAAGGAAGAAAAAAGGATGTCAAATAAACAATCGGAAGAAATATTTGGTTAATCTCAAAAGAGTAAACCAATAGAATTTTATAACGGAATGTATAACTAGGGCACTAAATAGTGATAGATATCAGACAGTAATATGTGTGAAATGAGTTCGACTACTCTAGAGATCTTGAGAAAGGTCTGGTTACATGACTTCACACGCTTTACTTCTATTAAGAGGAAAAAATTTAAAAGGAAATATCTTTAGAGATATCTATGTCTGATTATACCAGCATCCCCAAGGTGGGGTGAAGTTTGGGGTGACTGTGCTTCTTCTTTATTTCAAGTCATTGGAGACAAACTGCAGCTCAGAGAATTTAATATGATCTCTCTTTAGTTAGGAGGCTGGGGGAATGGCTCCTCCTTTCCCAATGAACGCAGAGGGTGAGAATTAAGTTTCTAAGTGCCCGGCGATGCAGTTGAGCCAGTTCCAGTATATTGATAGGATAAAAGATCAGCAACCTTGAGATGAGTGTTCTGTGTACAGGGGAAGACACATGAGCACCGGTATTTGCACGACCAAAGATGTAGACTTCCTGTTCATTCTTCTTTCCTTCCCTAATATTAGAACTTATATCGAGTCACATAGCTATCCAAAGGAAAGACCACATTTTCAAGCCTCCTGTAGCTGGAGGTGACTGAGCATTTCAGTTCTGGTCAATACGATAGATGCAATAGAATGACAGTGTAATGTGGTATCCTTGGGAAATCGTCCTTAAGAGTTGGTGTCCATTATTTAACACCTTCTCCCCTTTAACCACCATGTCGGCAGAATAACCAGAGCTGCAATTTTACATCAATAATGTCCCTCTTTGTTCCTTACCCAAATTGATAATTTAGATATTTGCATGGAATCTTCAGGACAGGGGCAGCTGGAGAAGCCCTGACGTGTCTCCCTGAGTCTCTGGGTACTACGCGTTTCCGGGATCTTACAAGGGTGTGGGCATTGGGTGTATGAGTCCACAGAAGATGGCCATGGCTATGAGAGGGCATGCCTCAGGGAGAAAGGACACGGGAACAGATGGGCTAACCCTCAGAAGAGTCCATCAGTAACAGATGCTGCTACCGTCTGAATGTGTCCCTCCAAAATTCACATGCTGAAACCTAACTCCTAAGGTGATGGTATTACGGGGTGGGGCCTTTGGGAGGTGACTAAGTCGTGAACAGGATTAGTGTCCGTACAGTGTGCCTGAGAAAACTCCCTTGTTCCCCTTCTGCTATGGAAGCAAGCCTGCCACTTGGAAGAGCGCCCTTGCAGATCACACTGGCGCCCTGATCTCAGACTTCCAGACTCCAGAGCCGTGAGAAATGCGTTTCTGTTGATTATAAGCCACCTGGTCTATAGCATTTTGTTACAGCTGCAGAAACAGACTGAGTCACATGCCGATGACTGATGACCAGATGAGGTGATGAATATCACAGCACGTGCAACTAGGTACCAGATGTGGCTCCAGCCCCAGTGCCTCGATGTCACGTGTACTTATAGGGATAAGGTGATGAAATATGCATTGAAAAAGGAAAATTCTGAAGTGACAAAATATAACTGGTCCCTAAAGGCCAAATTAAGTTCTATAATAGACAAGCTTTTTCTATTTTTAAACCTGATTTTTGGGGGCCCATGGTTTTCATCGTTTCGTGTTCTGGGAAAACTAGAACTGTCCCTTTAGAGAATAATCAGATTGGAACTCCTGTTCCGAGTGACCTCAGAAGGAAAATCTTCTCTTAAAATGGCAGATCTTAAATTGAAACGTAACCTTGATTGGAACGCGGATCATTTGGTGAGCCAGCTGGTCACCAACACCTACCATTCAAACAGAAAGCAGGAACTAGATTCTCAGACAGTGAAAAGTGGGATCACATTGGCTGTGGTTTTCCAGTGTAAGAATGGGGAAAATTATTTTTTTTTTCTAAAAAGCAATCAATGGGGACATTTAAAATATATCAAAGCATTTCTAACATAATATTCTACTTCTTAAATTCTTTGTTTTTGAAAGGGAAAGCCTGTTCTACAAAGACAATTTTAAAATATTTTTATTTTCAATTATTTGGGTTTTTTTCATTTTCTGAATTGTATTTATCAAGTAAGTACATTTTCCTGAATGATTTAGTTGGCATAACTCCACATACTGAATACATGAACTTTATCACTATGTTGACTTCTGTCTTTTTACTAAATTCAATTTTACACTTGATTTTTTAGGGATCATTATGATTGTATTATCACTGTAGTTTTTTCCTCCAGAGATTTAAAATTTACCAATGGAAGAATGTTTGTTCTAAATTCTAGAGCAAACAAAATCAAAGCCTACTGCACATCTAATACACGTTCATTTGTTCAACAAAGTACTTGTTTTCATCTGATTTTAAGACAGAGCATTACAACAGTCTTCTGAAAAGAAATCTTGTAAAGAGTGATGTTTAAATATGTTTATACATATAAATAAGATCATTTACATTACCATAATATTGCCTGATTACATAATTTTTCTCAACTCTGCAGTTTTGGGTTAGGTATGAGCCTATTTGATCATTGCTACTATATTCTAGAAGCTTATATTAATTATTGAAATAAAAATTTTATCCATGAAACAGGAAACAAAAAGGCCATTGCATTGCAATTGTAATTCATTTCATTAATTAATTAGACTGTTTCCTGCTTGGTGATTAATAGAAGAAAAATATAAGACGTGTTTATGTATTTTACAAGAAGTTGTTCCTATATTAATATATTAGCATGTTTAATATATGTATTTAATCAATTATTCATATATTAATAGATTAAAACTAAAGTAATATGTTTTACATGTGTTAGCAGTAGACTTTTAATCTTGCGTTCCTTTTGTGTAAGCAGAAACGTTTCATGCACCTTTTCTGAACTATCACGTAACATCTTAAATATTCTATGTTCGCTTCGAACGTAGAGATGTGGGGCGTTGAAGTATGCCTTAAAGTATATGGTTTTAAAAAGAACTGTAATTGCAGCTGACTAATAGATGATAGAAATAGACATGTACATCTGTGTTCTATAAAAGTCATAACTCCACATATATTTCAAAACAAAAATGTGTTATACAATGTCTTTTACTGAGGTTTAAAAAGAGATTTTAAAGGCCTTTTTAAAAAATGCTGTGGACTGTCACTTTTAGGCAGGGGAAAGGTGACATCTATCTAAGAAAGTCAATGAAAATTATTTTGCTAATTTCTCTACGCACCTGTTGAAAAATTTGCTATATTCCCTCTCACATCTACAAATACTTACTAAATATTTCATTGTATGTTTTAAAGCACTTTACCTGGTTTAGAATACAAAATCTGTAAAATAATTCCCACAGTAATTATGAAAAATTTAAATTCTAGTCGTAACAATTAAAAACAATTTCATCACTCAGGTTGTTAGACAAATAACATTGTCAGCAAAATCTAAAGTTCCTAGAACGGAATTCATTTCTTTGTTTAGACCACCACCGCTTACTGAACACTTGCCTGGATCCCAGAGGAAATTAAAGATACATAGTCTTGGTCACATAGATCAGTGGATAAATCAAACAAATACCTCCGCTCTGTGTTCTCCCTATCAGGAGGCCCGATAGTGAACAGTTTGCAGTTCTGTGTTTTCCCTGGGCTTGTCAATAATGCTTGCCTTCTCACAATTTTATGAGATAAATTCTAATGCACGTCACGACAGTACATGACTCTCGGGACAGTGGAAATCCTCTAGAAGGGACGTTAGACATGTAACAGGCTGATTCTCTGGAAAGCATCTCTGTCATGAGCTGAGCATTTCGGAAGCGTTCTTGGTACCAGCAGAAAGGAGGAGAAAGCAGGAGAGGAAGAGGGAAAAGCAGATGGGGTGCCGGCCTAACTCCTGCCTCAGGAGAACCTCTGTGGGCTGCTCTAGAGCTAAAATGTCCCTGCAGGTGTGTCCAGAGTTGGGCCAGGACTACCCAGTCTTTAAGATCCCTTTCTACCTTCATCCTCATGTCTCCGTCACAGGGGTGGGGGCTGTCCACAGAGGGAGTGTGGACTTGGGTCAAGTGCAAGTTGGCAGTTGAAACAAGTTGGGATGCGACTGAGAGCTGAAGGCCCCCTTAGCATCTGGGGCAAAGTCAGTTCCCTGAAGGAGAACCTGGGGTCACACTGGAGCATCTCTATGGACAATATTGGGAAAAGGCTTCTTTGAGGAAAGAACACCTCCGAGGAGTGAATATCTCAATTTACCATTTTCCTCTTGCTTCTTCTGTACTGAGATGGCAGCCAATCCAATACCATTTTTCATTGTTGGAGTGTTTTTTTTTTTTTTTCTGGCTTGGTGTTAGCGTAGATATACAGGTGAGCTTGTAACATAAGCTCATGCTTGCAAAAAAAAAATCTCACTGTGAAGTAGGTACTAAAATAATGGTACAAGTAAAGCCTGGGACATATGCTCTCTCACCAAAAATTAATGGCATGACTTTAACGGAATTCGATAACTATTTAATATTAAAGGCAAAAAAAAAATATCCCTGTATTTTAATAATTCATTGAGATTGAAGGTGGATGGTGGATAGAAAGTTTCTAAAAATTAGGGGCTGAATCCTGATTTCACCATATAATTGGCACGTGAACTTAGGCAATTTACCAAAAAAAAGCCAAAAGTTTAGTTTGTTCACCTTTAAAATTAAACGTCAGGGCAATTTTGAAGGTTAAAAAAAAAAAAAAAAACATGTCTGGGATGCTTTCCACACAACGTGGCTGCGTTTCCCAGCACGCTTCCTCCTGGGGTCGTGGGCATTTTCCTTCGGTCTCCATCGTGTGTCCTGAGGTCTGGGGTGGGGTGTCAGGTCTACAAATTAAAGATTGCATTTGGTTGCGTGGCTGCATTTTCTTACTGCTTGTTGCCCTTTCTTTTGTTATCATTTTTTTTTTTTTTGGCTCTCTCATAGTTTAACTCATGAATATTCCTGCGCTTATCTGACAGGTAGGGACTACTGCTCTCTGAAGCCCACATGGGAGTGTCCCGAGGTGGTCGTTTGTTTGAGAATGCAGTTCACAGGTCTAATGGACACAGACGGTTGGGGTCCACACAGCCTTCTACTTCCTTTCCCAGAAGACCTCTGAAGGAGGAGGGAGTTTGGACATTGCAGGACATAGAAGTGAGTAACTACGGATATTGTATTTGGCATGAGAGAGGGAAAAAATCAACCGGTTTAAGAAATAACTACTTGTTCCACATGAAATTATTCATGTCGTGGCCCCACAAGGCGATAAAGGATTCATATTTACATGGCACCGCACCTTGGCGGAGCTCAGGGCAGTAAACACGTTAACACTGATATCGGTGGGGATCTACAGACATAAAGGATTAGAAATAGATTGCTCTCCGCATATAGTAATTGTTGAATGTGTTATTTTATAATGTTCTGAATGAGAAATAGGCAAAATGAATAGAGCAAGGTGCTCAATTAGTAATTTATAGTTTTCTCATTATTTGCAAAGCAAAATCATCCGACTTTGGCTTTCTGCCACATTAGTCTACCTTATGCCTCATGACTATTTTATAGCTCAAACTATTTCTTGTCTTCTAAATGAGAACATATATTCTGATATATCCCTAAAAATTAAAAATAAAAAGAACTTAACAGCTTTAGAAATTAATCTTTATTTTTTGAGTCTAAAGTTCTTTGTGAGAGGTATGTATTATGCTAAAATGTATCAACTAGTGGTTTAGATTTATATAGTTTTGCTTCGTGACATACAGTAACATGCACAAAGTTCCAGGCAGATCGATGTCTTAAAAACTGAAACCAGGAAAGTATCGAAATAAGGAACAGATGAATGTTTTTAAATACCTCTGATTAGTTAATTATCCTGTCTATAAACCTACAATGTACACTCATGTACCATGATATCAAGTCCAAACTCCTAGTGTGATATAATTTACTCTTATCACTTCCTTTCTCTTCTCCCCTTTCTGTCCTCAGGATTTGCTCACCTGCAGGTACTGCTCAATTGAATATTCCTTTACAACATTTATAAAAATCAACTGCACTATCTTATAGCTATGTTTTTGCTTTCTAAACTCATTAAAGACTAAGAATCTGCTTTTTCTTTTCTCTCTCTCAGAAATGCCTAGTATATGTCTGAAAATAAATTTTCAAAAACTGTCTTGGAGAACACAGGTTTTCAAAAACTCCAGCTTTGCTATTATGCTAGTTTAAACAAAATACATTGGCTAATCTACAGAAAAAAATATTAAGCATGATTTCTGCTTTAGCGTTAGTGAACAGAGTCCAAAACTGAAAGTAAAAAGTTACAAATTACCCCACATTCTAGAGTGAACAGAAAACAAGTCTACGAATGGCAAAAATCGCAGTAAAGGCGGTTCAAGATTCATCGTAACATTAAGTTAGTGGTTTAGTGATGAATGAGAAATGATGTCGTTTTCCATTCCCCACCAGGGATGAGCATAACCCCCACTTGTATAGCTACCCAAGTATATGGACAGTTACAGGACGCTTTTAAAATTCAGGGCTTTTCAGAAAAAGGGGAGAAGGTGACAATCTCTAAATTGCTGAACCACTAAAATTTTAGGCCTGCTCCTTTTTGTCCCCAAGATATCCATGGACAGGGTATGTAATGGGTCACCATGTAAGCAGAGGCCAGTGGCAGGTGAAACCACTAATGGCCCAAGAAGGATGCGAGGTGTTTTTACACCACCAACCAGCATTGGTTAAATAAGATAACCACGGCTCACTCTCTTTTCATACGTATCAGGGAGCGAGAGCCTACAGTTTTTCTTCCACTGCCAAGGTAAGGGATGTGGACATGGATTGAAAAGCATGCTATGCTCATCTCTTTTCTGCTAAATTATCAGAGCAAACCCTCTACGTTGATATTAAGAGCAGTTAAAGTATAGAAAAGGGTTGTAAACTAGCTCTGACCTCAAGTAAAAGGGGCCATTTTTTTAAGTTTTAAAAAAGTGATTGAATATTTGTGAACTGAACCTGAGAACTCACTAAAAAATGGAAAAGATTTATCAAAACACAGTTGAATAAATGATTAGAGAAAAACGAGACTCATTTGTATCACTCATTTGTACCATAGATTTCAGAAATTTGCTATACTGGTTATGTGTACAAGACAATATTATCAATCTCTATATGAATTTTAGTCACTACTAAAGTCATGTGTGTGATCTTTAAAGCATACATTTTAAATGATAAATTTGGACATGAAATCATAAAGCTATTAATTTATAATATTGTGTTCAAATAAACTAAAAATTTGAAGATTTGAAAAATTCTAGTTCAGCACTTTTTAAAAAATAATGATTCTATTTCTTTTACATTAAACAAACAAACCAATTTCCTCTGGGCATTTCAGTAATAATAAGGATATAATGTGTTTCTCTATAACGTGATCCTGAATTCCACATGATTCACATCATTGCACTCTGCTGACTGCTCTATGCTGAGGCATATTCCATCTCTGTCTCTTCTTTACCTGGCCTGGCAGTCTAATTCCTCTAAGATCATAAGGGTAGAAGCCAAAACTTACTGACATGGCTTCACCACTTCTTGAGACCTGTTCGGAGGACTGAGAACCTAATTAACATATCGTTGCCTGTTTGGTAAATCTTATGGAGAGAAACATTAATTATTAGACAGCGATTTTATGATAGGATCTTTGATAAGTATAAAATTGCTTATTAATTAGGTATTGAGAATTAAAACATTCATCTTGTATATATAAACAAGACTTTCTTTTCTTGCCCCAAACAAAATAGTCATTAGAATATTCTGTATATGTTTTCATTTTTCTAGGTTTTCTTTTCTTTATATCTCCTTAAAGTGAGCTAATTACTAACAAAGCTTAAATAAATTACCTATATATGACATATCTTTGTCCACAAAAAAACTTATAACCTATTATGAAAAGAATTTTGTGTATGTCATCATCAAGTATTGCTAATGAAACCTAAATTCTGTCATACTAAAAATTAGAGCTAGAAAAGTGAATATTCATGTGATACTTCTACAGTACAATGTATATGAACAAGAGAAAGATGGGGTTTGGTGATCACTATGGGAGATAGTTTCACAAAAGTGAAATCTAAGTTGGTCATTAAAGAAAAATATTTTAGCTCAGGAATAATTAGTTAGAGAGAAGCAGGTATATGACAGTAGAAACAAATTTTATGGTACTGCAAAATACAAGGATGCATTTACTTTAGTTTCTATGCTTTATTAGTTTACAAACTGCAAATATTCATATCGATTATTTTGAAATGTTGTTACTCTGTTTTGTTGTTTAAATGAAAGGAAATTCAATCCGTTAAGACTAAGAGCACATGCTAAGTTTTGAAAAGAATATGAGATAGTTCAAAGTATTTGATATAGGCAGCTGCATGACCTTGGGAAGGATTTTTTAAAACTTTTCTTAGCCTTCATTATATTTTCTAAAAAAAAAAGTCAGAAATAAGCTATATAATTGTTTTACTGATTAAATAATATTTTAAAGTGCATGGTATGTTTCAGACAGACAATAAACATTATCTATTTTAATTTTACATAATAATGTTTTTTAAATTAATATTTCAGCTCAGTAAGAATAAAAGGTTATATAGGTACGAATGAATGTCTTGTGAGGCATTCTTAAAAGCAACTATAAAAACTCAGAAGAATGACTTTTTAAATCTGGCACAGAAAGACGATATTAAAAATCCTGATGATGTGCGTTAAAATTGGCCAGGATAAAATTATGCTACTGATCAACACAAGGCTATGAATTCAGCATTTCCTCATGTCAGAAAACACACACGCAAACTATTTCATTTAAAATGTGATGACTATACAGAACAGGTTGCCAACGCACCACCATTAAAATAAATAGCATGATGTAGTTTCCGAGACAGAAGCAATGGAAAAGAGTAATACAGGGAGTTAGAGGAGGCAGCAGAGATGAAGCGGGGAGGCTGGGGACTTTAAACTTAATTTTCGGGCTACGGTGACTTTTCCTTAAAGCACATTTTCACAAATCAAGTATATTTTCAGATACCGTGAACGAGCAAGCTATTTCCCAGTGTGCTTTCTCTCTACCACCTGGGAAATGTATAAATTATTTCAGACCACTTTGGCATCGAAGACGACAGGCCTAATACCGGACCAAAACACTATTTCACGACACAGCTCTCCCCCGGTGGCATGTCTCAGCAAGGCTGTGTATTTCCTCCATAATGGTCAGGCATTAAATGCATGATGTTAAGATCTATTGCCAAGAAAGGCGGTGATAAGCCACTCTAAGCGGGTCTGCTGCTTAGCTTCTGATTATTCCACGATATATAGACTTTACATGTCAGAGCTTTAATGTAATAGAGTAATAAGGTATCACCTCTCACCATTGACACCACAAAAAGGTACACAACAGCACATAGCAGTTCTGGGTATAGAAAAAAATGTCTTTTTCTGTGACATAAATACACTGGAAACATAAAGAGAGTCACCGCACTAAATGATTCTTTCCTGAATACATAATTACACAAATTCAAATCTTTAAGAACGCACTCCAGGGCCTGACATTCTTGCCATGATACAGCCAATTAATATAAACTGCATAGAGAAATATAAAATGCTTTTACTCTCATTGGGTTAACACTCGTGTTTGCATAAAGTTGAAATAAAAAAAAAATACCATAAATAATGCAGTAAAATGTAGACAGTGCCCAGTCATTGACCGCACGGAGAGAGCTGGAGCGCCCGGCAGTGCTGGGCTGTCTTGCCACCACTCCTCGTGGGACACTGTGTGACCCTTCTTACGTGCCCTTCGGCCCTGTGCTCCTCTCAGACACTCGCCAACATTTCTAGAGCTTTCTGACTTATTCCACATCAATTAAGGGTAAAGACATGGGCAGAGAACGGAGCTCTGATGCTACGACGACGGGAGTGCCACAGTCCCCAGCGCTCTGTCCTTAAAACTGAAACCCTCGGAAATGCAAATATCGCTGATTTCGGATGCCAGAGTAAAGACAGTTTTATTCCGCCAGCTTCTCGGACACAAAGCGAAAGAATAAGATAAAAACACAATTTTAACTGTCCAAACATAAAACCACAAGTGTGAAGAATACTGGGAAGATTTGAACCAAAATGTCATGATAATAAAGACCATACTCGCCCTCCTTTTAGGCATGAAGCGAATACGGATTTTCCTAAAAGTGAATGTCATAGCTTTGAAAGCAGCACCAAATAATGCTTGAATCACAGTCATTCGATGTAGTGTGCCATGTCAGCCAAGAGAGGAGGGTGACCAGCACAGAACACGAGGCAAAGTGGGTTTGGAAGAGGGGAGCTCATGCACATCTGCAGACCATACAACCCGCACCCGACCCGCCTGAGACCGCCATAAACGGCAGCGGTCACAGGACGACGTGGAAGCCACCTCCGCCAGGTCTGAACACCGGGCGGCTGTTATCTAAGACGCTGCACCGTGAAGCACAGACCACAAGGATGATAATGCAAAGGACGTGGCAGTGTTTCCAAAATACACTTAACGGAAAACTCGGAAAAATAAGCACAATCATTGACTTGTAATATTACGACAAATTAAAAAATGCACTTGGAACAATTTTCTATGCTAGCAACTTGCGAAGTACCTGTGATTGGTGAACTATATGACTCGTGATTTGCTTTGTTTTTTGCGTTTTCAGGGAAAGACACGATCTACTTCCAACAAACAGTCTCCTAATTTCCATTTTCTCAATAATCTGCTATGATCAAACTAAACCTGCTTACAGGGCACATACTTTATTTGCATAGAGTAAATTATTTAAGGAATCATTAATCTAAATCTATACATATTAGTTGAAAAGTCAGCTTTCGACAAAGAACATTCTAGCAACCTTCTTTCCTTTGACGATTTTTTTTTTTTTGCTTAATTTTGTCCAAAATTATTTCCTTGAACACTTCTGCTGAAGTTGTCACATCCTGACTATGATAAAACTTTTCTCTCTTTGTTCTAGTGTACAAAGGGATTTCAAAAGTAATGTTTTATTAGTATTTCAAAGTCCAAAGCTGCGTAGACTCTCTTAGGTTTTTATGTTCTTTTTCTTCTGGCAGCAGTGGAAAAAAGAAAATTCCAAAGGTCAAAGGTTATCGCTATACATTGAAAGCATCAATTTCTATTAGGAATGCTATAATTTCACTCATTTATTTTAGAACTAGATAATACTGGGTCATGCTTGACCCTTGTGAATATGCATTCACTACCATTTAGCATAAAAATATTTTAGTTAGAAATAAATGTAAATTCTATGTAAATAATTCTTTGCAAAAGTGCAACCTGGAATTTAGATTTATGGTAGGAGAGTTGTAATTATTTTTTTAACACATGAAATAATACTAAAAGATTTTCAAACCATTTAATTTTGGAGAAGAGAAATCTCTAGTGGAGGGTATTTACTCTCTCATTCTTTTTATATAGTAAAGTTGCAATGACCTGATTAAAAAAAAAATCTATCATTTAAGGAATGTCCAGAGAAACCTGTATTTATAGAGCTACGGCACCCGGATTTTTTACTTTTAATTGTGTGAAATATTTTCTAGCCTTGGTATTTTTATTTTACCTCTTTCCTCTCTTCCCTGATAGTCATATGTAGTTATTTGTAGTTATGGTGATAGTCCCAGAGGAGGCACACTGGACTATTTCTTTAAAATAAAACATTTTTTTTTTTTTGGTCTCCGAAGCTGATTTTTTGAGAAGCTATTTATTTTTCCTCACAAGGACCTGAGTATCCAGGGCTACATCTGTTGTCCATGTTTCTCCCAAAGTATCCAGCATGAATTTCAGCACAGAAGTCACTTTATCTGTTTCAAAGTTCATTATGAGAATATCTTTCATGGGGAACGTAATTTACTATGAAAAGTGGGTTATAGCAAGTTATAACTGATATCATATTTAGGAATTTCCTCAGTTGTAATCCTACTGTTTGACAAAGTGAATATTCCTTCTTAAGTTCTTGCCGGTGAGTACTTACTATGCTCTTAGATATAAAGTGCTTTTGAAAGGAATAACACCTCCTCAAAACCAAAGCACAGGTCCTCATGTGACAGTAGAAGAAGAGATCAAAATGCTAGAAGGAGCACACATTTTTTACATGGAGGACGGTAACGAAATTTACTGTGGTGGTTTATTAAAGATTTTTGAAACATCTTGAGAGATGGATACTATTCTGATGTGTAAAAGTAGGTGGTGGAAATAAATTTTATGTTATGTATATTTTACCACATAGGCACAAGAGGAAACAATGGTGAGAAGAAAAATATCATAGAAGCATAGACTGTTTTCAGTTCCTGGTGAACAATATACTTCTACACCAGTGAGAAGCTATTTTAAAGTTTTAAACCATGGAGTAGCTTGACCGCGGGTGTTTTTAATGAGTTCTTTAAAAGCAGTTTATGGCATTCTTAAGAGATAATTATAATTATCAAGAAAATTGAAGGTATTATTAAAAAAGACTTTTAATAAAGTTAAGAATTTAAATTAGTATGGTGAGAAAAGGAGAAACAAGCATGTCTTGTGAACACAATAGTGTTTAAAAATATTGGAAAGTAATTATAAATGGTCAATTAGAAAGAGGAGACATCGAGCGAGGTGATTTTAAGATCACAATGGCTTAGTCCTCAGAATCATCAATATTGTCAATATAGATGAATGGATGGATGGATCGATGGATGGATGACTGAACGTGTGACTGAATAACCAGTTTAATTCAGATGCAAATAAGTCTGAAAGGTGAAAAATATGAAAAAAAGATGAAAAGTTCAAATATGATAACGTAATCGATCAATAATTTGTCATTGATGACCTTTCTGAAATAGTGGTTTCAACAGAGTGACTGGAATAAAAGCTGGATGGGAAGCAATTACACTTGATCATTTTACTTAGGCAAATCTACTTCTTTCCTTTCCTCCAATATTTAATAAGAATGAAAGTAGGAGGAATAATTATCAGATAGTCATTTATTTTAGGTAAAGAGAATTTATCATGGTGTTAAAAGGTAACCGCCACTTTTGACCATTTTCCTACTTTTAAAAGCTTCCTTTATTACAAAATTACATAAGATAACTTATTTTTCACTTAACATTCTTATTGAAAAAGTTACCCCCTTCTGATTTAGGGTCAATATTTATTATTTTGAACTTAGGATGGTTGTTTTAAGTTGCATTATAGGTGATCCTTTCCCCTTATGTAAACATGTGTTTAGCACCAATAACAGGATTAAGAAAGTCAAGATGAAGTGAAAATATCTTTTGGTTGTACAAGTTAAATCATTATTATTGAGCACCTAATAGATGCCGGGCATGAGAGAAGGTGCAGAATACAGAGCAATCTGAAAGAATTCCTATGCTTTTCTTGGCTTACAACACACCTGTTACATCTACCTGTTACAGATATGCCCTTACCTCACACGACAGATGGACTAAACTCAATCTTATCATTCCCTGAATCATCTTTCTCTCTGCACACTGACAGTTATTTTCACTTAAAAAAATATATATATATATATATATATATATATATCAATGCCTGGATAAATTATCTAGGGGATATACAGGTATCTATGACAGAAATTCAGAAACAACCACTTCATGTAAACTTTATTAATCATCTGTCTCACGATTACTGTCAAGCTATTTCCATTGCCCACATGTGAGGTCATTTGATCTTTCCCATGTTATTAATGCAGTCATCTTAGCTGACTTCTTGCTTCTCTCAGCTTATTTTAATACCTTCAGACCAAGCAATTGTCTTGTTCATGAAATATTTTTTCTTGGCAATTACAAACCAGATTAGACTTTTCTATTAATAAACTTGTGGATTTTTATATATAGAAATTAATTTTTAGGACTGAAATTCTTAATATGTTGAGTAACTGGGCGACCCAAATATTTTTTTCCCCAATGGACTGATTAAATGCTTCTTTACAATAGAATCTGTTTTACTTGTAAGTCAACAGGAAACCCAAAATACATAGTGGACATTTAATTAACATTTGCAGTTTGGTTGACTGGCGCTACTCACCAATTATATTTTTGAAATATGATTTTTTGTTAAAAGTTAAATATTAAAATACATTTTGTCCATATTAGTTAATATATCAAATATATGTAAATATATGTTAAATAATATATCACTTTTATAGTGATTGCACTTCCTCACTAACTATCTCTACATTAAAAAAAAGCATTTCAAATAAGGTCAGAATTTAACTAGTTATTTCTAAGACTTACAAGAGATACTCATATGTCCTGAATGAACAAATGGGATTCTCAAAATCTCTTCACATCAGTTTTGTTATTAGGAATAAAATCATATATGTGTTTATGCAGCAACCAGTCCAAATTATGTCAAAACACATGGTGGTATTTGGTGGTGACAGTGAATTGGTTTGCTGTTTATTATCTGTCTTATTATTTTGAATCTCATTTTATGTGTAGCAAGTTTTTCAGTGAGGTTTCAGCAATCTGCATTTTCAATAGATGTCAAATGTTCATACACACACACACGTATATGTATATACATATATATGTACACGTGCGTGTGTGTGTATCTCAAGATAATGAAAAACAAAAATAAATTCCAGTACTCTTTCCTTCCACTCTTGATTTCCTTTTCCAGTTTTGGGAGTTTTCATTTTCTGCAGATTAGGTATTCACTTCTGGCTTCTTACTGTAATTCATGACTTTAATACTCGCTCTTAATGGAGATGCAGTATAGCTGAGAAAAGTTTAAAGGCCTGTTTTAGTTCAGAGGAATAACCTGACAGGTTGCTTATCTCAATTGCATCTCACCTACTCAAACCTTTCGAGTTTGTGAAATTGAGCTGAGAATTCTAGGAGGGGAAAAAAGCAAGCTTTACAGCGAGATTTAATCTTTCTGCAAGCAGCTCGTCCAGAAATACCATAACAACAGCTGTTCTTGTGGAATGTTAGTGTTTCTGCTACTGGCCTCAGCTGCTTCTCAGAAGTGCAAAGAAATGCAAACATGGAAAGTGTTCATTTTTAACATTAGCTTGAGTTTGAAAATCAGGGAACATTCATCGGTCCCCAAAAGGAATGGATGCACATTTCTGCTCATTATTTCATTCCTGAAGTAGTGTATGCCATATGCGCAGCTAACAGAATAGGCTTTGGTAACTGCTGAGGAGGGAGGGGGCAGAGTCGTCGCCTGGCGGCACGGTTTTCCGCCACCGTCCACAGTGGGAGTGCTCTCTCACACGCGATCGCTGCGATCTCATTGTTTTAATGTTCTTGCACTTGACTTCATCCCCTTATGCTTTTACATCCACGACTAAGATATGGAAGCTACGAGACTGGAACAACTGTGGTAGCATATTAAGTGAATAAATTCTTTTTCCTGTTTTGAATGATGATGAAAGTGATATCACATATCACCTCCAAGGTGGGGTAATGGAATGGGGGTTGGAGTTTGGGGGAGAGTCGGGGTGGTGACAGTGATGGATTTGTGTCGTAGGTGAAAATTCCTTTTCATTCATCATTTATTTTCCTGGATATTTGCATCCTATCTAGTCACTGAGTTCCACAAGTAACGTGGTTCTCCATCATCACATCGAAAAAAACTAGCCATTTTAAGGCAGTGACATGTGCACCTTCTGTCTCTCCATTATCAGAGCCTATTTTGCTAAATGTAAAATCTTTCAGCTTCTTGATAAATAACTGATAAACTTTGTAGCCTAATGTTTCTTAGCATAGTGTTTAACCTTCCCAAAGATGTGATGATTGTTATTAGGATAAACATGAAGAATTATGTTTCTATCATTGTGATTTAGCCAAATAATTATTGGCTAAGCTTAGATACCTTCCTATTACCTGTTGTATTTGTTCATTACACTCACGCTGAATTCAAGGCCCTTGAAGCCCGAGATACTGGTTTCTTCCTTGAAAGAAAAATTCTTTAAAATAATATTGGGAGAGAATATTTTCTTACGGAAATTTATAAAGAAAGCACAATTTAAAAATCTGCATATGGAATTAAACTATGTACAACTAATTAAGCTGTCATCTTAGATACACAGCCTCACCACGAATGCCAAGAAAGTCTACTCTACAGTGGAATTTAGCAATCACAATATGCGTGACTTAAAGAACTGTTCCTCTTTTCATTTAACTCAAATTTTAATGTGTTTTGGGATCTACTCGTTTTGCTTTCTTTTATCAGAAATGACACATTTGAAACTTTAATTTTTTTGTAGGATACTTACAACAGTTTACATTGAGTAACAGCGGCTTTGTTAGCAAAATGTCTGTGTGATTAACTATAATTGTTCCCAATGTATCTTATATACATTCATGTAAATACTATTAGAGCCTGGAGTTCTTTCTCTTCACTTTGAAACAGTCTTTCTCAATTCTCTCCTAATATCTGTAATTTTTTTTCCTATCAGAATGATAGCAAGGGAAAAGCTGATGGATGAGGTTTATGAACTATCTTGATTTTTGTTGGAAAAAATAATAGTCTATGATGAGGATTATTTCATAAAATTGTCCCAAAATATATTGTTTCAGAATCTACACTCTCAATTATGAACTGAAAACTGAGATTTTTAAGTTTAATTATGCCATGTTCATTTATGTCCCAAGATTTATATTTTTAATAGTACAATTTAGGCAGTTGAACTGACTAGGGTAGTTACTTTTAGAAAGAATGCATGAGGTCACACCATTTAGTTAAATCTAAATATATAGCTTGTTTCCATATTAAACATGAAAAGTACAGATATGCTACCATAAAGAATAAAGGCTGTGAGAGAAAGGACTGGGAAGAGAGGAGAGAAGAGAATGGACATTTGAAAGCTTAAGAGATTTTATCCAGTATTAAGGATAAGGAAAGTTTATAGGAAGGAGATAGTATTGGCAACAACCACCACCAAAATATGTCCAATGATAGGTAAGATTTTTATAAAGAGTGACTGGGTATTTGAGAAAAATATTCTAAATAAAGTGTATAAAGTACAAGGGTAGGGAAATTCAGACATATTAAGTAAAAAAGCGAGAAATTTAGTCTGACAATGGTTGAGTTTTAAAGGAGAGTTCATAGGATGCAATGTAAAAAGGTCTGAGCCAGATGGTGGAGGGTTGAGAACACCAGGCTGAGGAGTAAGCTCGGTGTGGAAGGCACGGGGCAGTCACTACGTGGGATTTTAGAGGACTCAGGCTCCATATAGTAGGAAAATCACTCCTCCAGGTACAAAATCTCAATCATTCCCAAACAGAAATGCCCATGGGCTAGAACTAAAGCAACAACTTGGCTATTTGCTGTTTTTAAATTTTGACCCCGTTGCTTATAAGTAGGGTCAAAATCCAACGTCAAACAATACAACTAAGTCCTCATGTACACTTTTTGTGCTCTTACAGGACAAAACAAAAAAATAAACAAAACACACACACGTGAAAATTTGAGTCCTCTGAAGAAAATGTACCTAAAGATCGTCGTTTCTGTAAATGAGAGCACCCGCACGATGATTTTGTTTCGCCCAATTTGTGCTGCTTGTGATGTTTATCATAGTTTTATGCTCAAGGTGGAACACAATTCTTAAGGTTTCAAAAGTACGTCATGCATTTTTCTAACATGTCACAAATCCCTCAGGAGGAAAGAATCAGCCTGATAATTTACAAAGTATGTTTTAAATGCAAACTTGCCACAGAGCTAGAGAAGACATCACTTGCTACCCCACATCTTTAACTTATCCTGACTCTCCAGATAAATCTGTTATCCACCAGTGGTGGCTTCCTCTGGTTTGCCATAAAGTAGGGGAAAGCAAATCAAACGTGCAGATTAGGCAAGAGATGGTAGCAATGTGAGGTAGAGAGGCAAGAAGATGTCAACCCTGAACAGTTAAAAACAACGACAACAACAAAAACAGCCAAAGGGCTGTGGCTACCGAATGCCGGCATGAAATAACTCATACAGTAAACTTCTTTTATTGGAAATCATATGGAACCAATTTATTGTGACACTTGTACGATAGGATGGATATTATTGTAGTTAGTTTTAAAATCCCTAAGTTCATGTTTCCGAAAGTATAAGATTTCTCCTTCATATCTATGATAACAGGGAAAATATTCCATTTGGGATTGTATTATGAACGTGTTGGCACACCTAAGTGGAGACAGGTATTTGGCATCTTACACACATATATATGTAAATACACAACATGAAAATGAAGTGTAAATTAGGGCAACAGTCAATATATATATGAAAACTGTATATCGACAAAGCCTTAACTCTTAATGATTTCTCTCCTACCTACATACAAAAGAAAAATTTATGTAAACATTTAACAAAAGACACACACAAGAGTCCCTTAGAAGCACTATTTATAACAGCCTCAAATTGAAGACCCAGATTTGCGTAAGCAGTTAGCTGCATAAACTGTAAGATATTCATAAACAGAATCCGGTAGAGCAGTAAGAATAAATAATTTACGACTACATACGACATGGACGGAACTCGAAAAGATCATGTTGAACAAAAGATGATGATGCAAAGAAGTCCTGAAAAAAAGCACAACAGGTCCCTGGTGTTCGGTGCCAGGCTGCTGCTTCCCCCTAAGGAGGCGTGAGGACTGGAAAACGGCTTATAACATCTTTCATGCTGTGCTGCTGGTTATTAACACGTGTCTACTTTGAAAATTTACCAACATGCAAACTTCTGTTTACTTTCCTCTGTAAAGTTCCCTTCTGTGGAGAAGATAACAGTAGGCGACCACTGTGTTGCCCCAAGGCTGTGTTTACTTTTCTGTTCTCAGTATAGTCTACAGGGGGCTTTGACACCCTGATTTCCTGTAGAACAGGATGCTGGTCAATGTATTCACACAACCACGCTCACTGGAATCTCTCTAATCAGGAAGTAGTATTCCGGGTACCTAAGACACATGCATTGCAGAGGGTGGGAAGTGAGGCCTGCAAAGAGGAAGGGACCTGCCACATCAAGTCAACGACTTAACAATTCTCAGGCTCTGATAAGTACAAGGAATGCCTGTCCGTCTGCTATAGAGTACAGGGTGGTTTCTGGCATGATCATGCCACCTGACTGTAAGCTGGCTGGGCCACTGGATTCTGGATGTGGCGTATGTTACCTCTGGAATGCTTTTCCAATGGATTTATCAGGTGACTCAGGAGTCCCTAAGCCAAAAAGAGTTCTGCAGCATTTCTACGCCGCAGTAGAAGCTGCCTTTCACTCATGTCACACGACTCCATGGAGCTGACACCACTATAGGTATCTGGGGAGATAAGGTGCCATGTGGCACCTCTCGTAAGACAGAAGGCAGAGTCACAGAGCAGATGCCATGAGAACCGAAGCCCGCTCTGGTGTTCTCTGGCAGAGAACTACTCATGATTTTAAAACAGCTGTCGGTGTGGCACCGGCCCCACTCAGGGGTGATCCTCTGACTGGAGAAGTGACTCTGCAACCGCAGCAGCCCGTCCTGACCGGGTTATCCCGACGTCTAGGTGGCAGGCCTGGGCAGCCGCAGCAGCGAGCCACCACACGCCGAAAATAATGCAGCACAGACGTGGCCTGAGCAGGACCAGGGCACAAAGATATAGTGAATGAATAGCTCCGTCACTACCCTGTTACATTAACGTTCGTTCTTGGTTTGCATATGTGGCCTTTCAGGGATTTCTCCCAAATAACCTCACGAAAGAGAATACCCTCAGTTACAAATCACCGAGTTAGCATGATATGTGCACAGATTGTGCATTATATATATTTGCTGGACAACAGGGCCATCAAGGAAGGCCTGGCAGACAATGGTCAAATCTTTCCACTGAGCAGAGCAGTTCAACTGTGTCCTTAGCCATTTACTTAATATGAAAGGATGTCTGAGGTACAGATACGCATGGATTCCTGAACAAGTGGGCTAGAAGCAAGGAAGAAGCAAGATTAGAAGTCAGAAAATTGGGAGAATGGAACACAGTGAATGGACTTATGGGCGTGGTCACATAGTCTCAATCTTTGTGTCTCATTTTCATGACGACCGGCCCATATCCCACCTTATTTATAAACTCACTAGATGTTAGGCTGCTGAAAAATTGCCAGCAAATGATTTAATGTCATATAGACTTTTCTTTTCTTGCTGGCATACAGTACAGCTGAGCACACATTTAGAGAGCTGGCATGACCGCAGGTTTCTGAAAAGCAAGACACCTGGCTAAGGGCGATGGCATCAGCAGGGAAGTGATAAGGGTCCACGTCTTCTGTGACTCAGGCAGCTCCACATGCACAGAGCGCCACTGTGACGTCATCTCTCAATTTTGGAACCCACATCAGGGTGCAGGCT
Source organism: Rousettus aegyptiacus (assembly GCF_014176215.1). NCBI lineage: Eukaryota > Metazoa > Chordata > Mammalia > Chiroptera > Pteropodidae > Rousettus > Rousettus aegyptiacus. Next base: position 87,763,865 of record NW_023416287.1, read on the forward strand.
TGCCCTCATTAGCGTTTACACAGTCCTTACAGCACAGTGGACATCCTTACAATTGTAGTTTTCAACTCTATGCAGGACTTAGAAAAGGAGGAAGGATATTGTACAGGGTATTTTTGATTTACGTGGGCATCTCTTGTGAACTGATCCAAGGAGAATCAAGATATATATATATATATTACAACTTTTTCCTTAAAAATATATTTGTGTGTGTGTGTGTTTCTTCCTGAGCAAGAGGTATTCAGTGAATAACTCTAATTTTATTTATTGATCTTCAAAAGTGTTTATTCAGGAAGAAAAAGTAATCTTACCTAGTACCTCTATATAAAAGCAAGAATGCATAGAAGACATGGAGAAGTAGACAGCGTGACAGCTGAATAGGAAAGATGACCTAATTACTGCCTACCACCGTGCACCTGGTGGGGGGTGAGCCGAGTGCCTCTTGAATAGAAGGGATCTCTTTCTGTTGCTCAGGAAGGATGACTCACGGTCAAGGCAGAGTCTCTCTCTTCGTCTTATACAAAGGAGACATTGCAATTGGGAAGGTAGGGAGAAGGGTGCCATCAGCATAGACGCACACATCATTGAACAGCCTGGAGGATAATGGCATTCCTCACCCATTCCTTCTTGTCCTCTGCTATTGACTAGCATAATATCACCTTCGGCTTCTTTTGTGCGTTCTTGTACTATGTTGTATGTATAGTGGTAATAGAGTCATTTTAATTACCCCATTTCCAATCACGATAGCAAAATATTTCATGTGGGGAGCTCTCCTTGTTTCCACCGGGCAACAGGCATCAGAAAATAGACAAAAGAAGAAATCGGTGATTTACGGATGGTGTTCCAGGAGTCTGTACAGAAATTGCTTGGAACACAGCACATGTCAGAGATTGCGAGTAACAGTAATGTGTAACCTGAATCACCCACACAACAAAAAAAGAAGGAAAGGAAAGGAATAACGTTCCTGAACCATTAGTAGCATTTCTCATTCATAGAGAAAATGGAAGAAAATAATTAGAGAGAAAGAAAACTAGCATTAGTTGTGAATCGGCTACATGCCAGTCACTTAAGAGTGTCCCATTTAATAAGAATTAAAAATGCTGTTATTTCTCTATTTTAGAAGTGTAAATGCTAAAACTTAGAGTTATTGATAACTTTCCAACACTTAAAACTTGTGAATAGCTAACCTGGTATACAAAACCCAGTTCTGTCTGATTCAGAATTTTTGTACCAAATCTTTTAAAGACAGCCAAGGTTTGGATGCTGCCTTAAATCCCCAAGCAGGATCATTACACCAGTTCATGGCGGAAAGGATCCAAAAGCACATGAGCTTCTCCACCTAAGGTCAGTAATACAGCTCTTTTAAATTGCACACACACACACACAAAAACCTTTATTAAAACCAGACATTTAAGGACTCAGACTTGTCCCTGGGGGTTTGGCGAGCACACGCTAGAGAGCAGATGAGAAGCACAGAGTAATCCTAGGCTCCCTAATGTCCACAACAGGTGCCCGATCATTTCTGAGTACAAAACAAGCCTCAGAGCTGTGCTTTTTGCATCATTTGGACCTTTAACAAAGACAATTTAGCTCAGTTTACTTAGAATCCACTTAGATGCATTTCACCACTTTAATCAGACCCAAGAAATCCTTTTCCTTTGAATCACTGTTTTGTCAAAAGGCAACTATTTAAAACTCTCCACGTGGGAAGGAAATCTGGGTTCTTCCATTCTTTTCTGCCTCCCTTAATGAGAACTGCGCTCCCATAAATGAGCAACGATTTTAGGGTGGATTTTAAACAGGAAGAAGGTAGAGTTAATGCCTCGTCCCCCTCCTCAATATCATGTCTTCCAGCTGAATAGCTGTGGATTATTTACTGGGTGATCAAGGATTTAGCTACCTCGTCCTGTTTTTCCATGAATGTTAATCAAAAGGAAGAGGCCGTTTCTTAGTCAACACACAGAAAATACGTCCCCCCAAGCACAGACTTACAGTCTAGTATGTGTGACTGACATCAGTGACACTCAGGATGCTATTCTTATCTTTTGGCTCATGGGAGAGTGATGGGAATTTATAACTCACTTTCGAAAACTGGCAGACACCAAAAAAAAAAAAAAAAAAAAAAAACCCAAAAAAACCCCAACAAAACAAAAAACAGTCTAGATGTCAGTGCCTTCCCTGAAGAAAAGGATAACTCAATACCTCAGTAATTTGCTAAGTAATTATTGCTGGATTTGGTGTGGCCACAGGTTCTGGGACATGAAGAGATCTACCCATTTGAAGAACATAATGGGGTAATATATTTTCACAATTACTTCTTGAAAGAGAGAAGTTTCTTTTAGACAAAATCTAACATTGAAAATACTGTAAGAAAAAAAACTCATTCTTGCTTTTCTCCAAAGTGACATATTAGTGACAAAGCATATTACTGACATACATATTGAAATTATTTTTTTAATAAAAATTTCCAGCTGCCCTCCTTTAAGTAAAATCCCTCCTTATTTTTATTAGTGGAGAATATAAATGTGCCACTGATAAAAATGGCAACATATTTTATATGCTACAATTTTGAGGTGGTCTTAATAAATCATAGAAAAGTTGATTAAATGGTTCTCGTGTATATGAAAATTCAGGCTATTACATTAATACGATATATATTCATGCTCATGTTACTAATATTTCTTATTTTGGACAAATATATATGCTTTGCCAGAGCTTATTTGCATACATTCATAATCTGAGTAAATTTTCAAATAAAAATTTTGTAGTTAATTTGATTCTAGCTGGTTATTTACTGAGAAAGATTTTGTCGTTAAAAAAAAATTATGAAGTGGTCCAAAATTAAGGGAGATGAAGAAAGAGATGATTAATGTCTCGTTGAGAACAATATTTTTAACGAAAAGCTTCATAATTTTTAAAATAAATTACCTTTGTCTGTACAATCTAGACTCAGGCAGGTATGAAAAAAGAATACACATTTAAATAACTTCAATTATTTAATCTCCCATTTGCATTTTAATATAAATTTTTGACTGTACCACCTGAGACTTTGTATAATGCCATAATTTTAATATTAAAGTAATTAAGGACTGAGAAAATTGCAATATTTTTCTCTGATATATTTAATAATTTTGTTTGCTGCCTTCCACTGAACCCAAGCAATGTCCCGCTGGGAAGAAGGAAGGTACTTCCTATTATAATAAATACCGTAAATTTTGTAATGGTTTCTTAAATTTGAACACAGGGTAATGATTTTGTGTACTAGTTCTCATGCAAAGGAAAAAAATCATAATTAGAACTGACATGGTGCTATATCATTTCCTCTCTCACAGAGAAGAGGAATCTAGAAGTTAAAGAAGTCATTAGGTAAATTAATTCTTAGAATGGTCCTTAATATATTTAAAGTGTAACTTTTGATTTGTCTAACGCTGAGATGATTATCTACATCAATTCTCTTGCCAACTTTCACCATACTCTGTGTGTGCGTGTGTGTGTGTGTACACACACCGAAATGAGGTTAGTCTTACATCGCTTCAATAAACTATGAACTTTGGCTGATGTTCTCTATTTTTGTCAATTCAACTTCTGTAGTTTCACAGCTCTAGTAATAAATTAATGGTTTCCATTGTAAATTCTGTAATTTCCTAAACTTCCTAAATATGAAGGTACATTTATCTTAATTTCAGGAAAGGCTAAAGAAATGCATAATGAAATATGTATAGTTGGCCCTTTTCACACATATATAAAGAAATATATTTGCTTTTTCCTTGAAGATAAAACAATTGTTCAGATGACACACTTTGGGAACTTATGTTTGCATCCTGAAAGCCTCCTGATCAAAGTCATAGCTATTTTATACCCCCAACTGAAAAGGAAGTCACCCCCATGAGAAGTACATATTTTAGTGAGATGCCTGAGCTCCACGTTTGCAAAAGTAGACAGCAAATATAATTTATTTAATTTATTTAATTCCACTTATCTGAAAGCCAGTAGGGATTATACGTATTCGTATATATCCAGTGGCATAAAATAAACATTGCAGTAAGGGAGAATTATCTTATAAATTGAGTACAGGATGAGTTGTGATTAAAATTTAGGTTCTAGATTTGTCCAAATCAATGACTCTAACACCAAAAACTAGGGGAAAAATGTTATTGTTAGGGTTCTATATCTTAGCGTATATTTTTCTACTAATGTAATTTTATTATTTACGACAGTCTTTATATCATCAATTGCACTAAACTCTTGTAAGATGGCAATCACAATCTAGGAAGCATATTAGGTACTAGGCACTCAGAGGAAGAAGTCATAACTCGTCCCCAAAAAAGCCTAGAGAGTATTAGGAACCTCTATTGATACATAAGTAACGTCAATTTAGGGCAGAGTTTCTCAGCTGCATTACTGTTGGCACTTGGGGCCACATGATGCTTTGTCGTGAGGTCTGTTCAGCATCATCTCTAGCATCTAGGCATTATAGCATCTACCTAATATAGACTATTCCAACAGTCTATAACTCTCCTCTCTTCAATTAAGACAAAAATTTCTCCAGACATTGGCAAATGTTCCCTGGGACGAAACTCTCCTCTAGTTCGAAGTCACTGTTCGAGTTATTAAATGCAAAAATAGAAGTGTTTAAAAATTTTTTTTTTAAAGTATATCATTAAGTGATCAACCCTGATGTGTACTGAGGGTTGTCGGGGTGGAAGGGAAAAGTAGTCAGCTACCATCACGGAATAGAGCACATTCTCTGAATGCCTTCCTGGACTGTCTCCAGGACAGCACGCAAGTCAGCCAGGACTCGGCGAGGCCACCAGAGGGAGAAATCAGCACGGGAGTTATTGATTCACTGCTGCCCAGTCTACGGGAGCTTTGGATAGGAACCCAGCATGTTATGTAGGAACCAGGTGACAGGAGACACTGAAGCCTTTCTAGGAAACTGGGCCAATGGAACCCTTTTAGTGATGGGAGAGGATGGAGAGTGATCATGTTCGTGAGCAAGTAGTTTGTTCAGCTTTCTGATTGAGAAATGCAAAACTGGCTGTGGCATGAAGAACCGGGGAGAGAGCCTACAGGTGACAGCGGGGCTTTGCTGTTACAGGCAGGTGGGCAGGAGGATCTGAATTAACAGCGTGAAACAGGAAAGGGATGGGTGTCTGCACTGAGGACAATAACTGTGAAAATATGTTAAAATGACTTCCTGGTTACAGAACATAAGGGGGCAATGACAAGTAAGGCTGAAAATGACTTGATTTCTAGACTGAGCCATGTAGCAGATGCTTCCAGTGTTCTTCCCATAACCCTGTGACCCCTGCACATTCTTGAGGACACTGACCCCCAAGAGTGAGTGCCTGAGTCTTTTTCCAGAGGGGTCCTCTTGGCTGTGGGAGGCTGCTTGGCTTTCGTGGATACCCAGATTACCTGAGAATTTACATTTGTCCCGAGGTGGCTTTCAACCAATGAACGACAGGTCCAGGAGGATCCACTCTTGGCCCCTCTCACCCCAGCAGGGCAAACCAAGGTACGGCTGCACTCACCCTCTCACAGCCTCCATCCTTTTCTGGTACATTTCTACTTTTCTGAACATAGTGGCTACTGTTAGTAAATTACATTTAACACAAGTTCTTGTGTCAAGATCTGCTTCTAACAAACCAAACCTTTTTGTTTATTTCAAGCACTTTATGGTTATTGGAGATGGCCAGTCATCTGGACATGTGAAAATGGAGATCAAAAAAGGTGTGAATGAAATGTTAGGTTCTTTAGATCTTGAGGAAATAATTATTTTTAACCATTATTGTCTCCTACAATACATAATACATCATCATGTTTGCTCAAGTCTTTCAACATTGCGAATTCATCCTCTATTAAATAAAAAGTGCACAGAAGTTCTGCTGATACGTTAGCACCCCTTCCAGCAGGGGTTTGTGAAATTACAAATGGCAGGTGGGTTGTGAAATTAATATCTCGTTGTATGTTGAACACAAATGTTTTCCCATTATGACCTCTAGCCCACTGTCATTTGAACTGGAGCCTTCTTATGAACTCTGCCATAAATTATTTGCTTATTTATTGATCCATGTGTATATCATTAATAAATAGTTGTGACTGTCTATAAACTGCCAGATTCTTGTGTCAGTCACAGGTAAATAATCATGCACTGAATTTTTTTCTACATGCAAAGTGACCACAATGTGTGACATCTGACTGAGAAGCATATGCTCCTTCCAATTGATACAAGAGGAATGATTTGCCATATTCTCCCATGGAATATTATGAGATTATACATCATAGTCACTATTTAAAGAAAACTATGATTAAAGAGATATTAGATAATCTTGCTTGATACATGTAAAAAAATGCAGAAAATCTAAATGCTAAGGAGAAGAAATTGACCAAAATCTTAGTAGTTTTGCATAAATAAGCTTCAGGACAGACACTTGAGTCCCTCCTATGCTTTGAGCGGGACTTTATGTACAGTTAGGTGTCACTGAAGTTTTAGCTGATAAAACTTCAAAAGTCTGAGTAAGAAGAACTAGGACCACCTCCCACCCCACCATGCTGTGTCTCCCCGACACCCCGCTGAATCTTCAACATTGCCCAGAAGCGTAATTTTCAGGCCTCTCAGAAAGTGTTCATCAAAATGAATAATCACAATTAATTAAAATACTGTTCCAAGGCAATGACATATTGTATCTCAAAAGTAGATATGGAATACTATTCCAATTGTCTTAGGAGAATAGCACCCAGAACAGTCTTAGTAACAAAGCATTTTACAGCATTGTTTGCCTACAGGTTGTCTTTGAGTACTGAGGAAATAAAATAGTGGAGGTGCCTTCTGCCTATTTCAGACCTCACACAGGAAGGGACGGGCGGTACCAGACTTCACAGACTTCTTCTCTGTGTATGAAGACAGCCTAGGGACTGGGCGTCAAATATATTGGTTTTGGATAGCTCAGACACTCCCTGCTACAATTTTCTTTGTATAATTAAAAAATATATATACTTATCTTCTGATAGATTTTATTTCATTATTTGACATAGAAGGAAACAGCACTGAAGTGGGGTACAGAATTTCAGTGTTCAAGGTGTGACCAACTTCACTATGGCAAACGAGAACCTGATACCCCGTCTACTTCACAAGGATGCGGGGAGGAGAAACGGTACTTTGAGCAGTAAAGAGTCCTATTGAAATGTGTGTGTGTCTATTTTAAGAAATTATAACACTAATAATATGTAGGTCTTCTCAGTTTGTCAGGTCATTCTTCCAAGGACATAAAATTGATTTGTGATGAATGGAAAACAGGAAGAAAGCAAGGGTTACTTAAAAAAAAAATAAAAAGAGTAGTGATGGAATGGGATGTCTTGGCATCTACAGACATTACGTTTTTAACAAATTTTAGCTACAGTCTAGCCATGGATAACCACCAAACATTGATTTCTAGAACTTCCATTTCGGCTAACTAAAAACACTGAGTTGCTAAAGGCAAAGAAGTACCTTTGTTTCTGATGTTGTATCAGCCTACATATCTTGCTGTCCTAATCTACTCTAACTGAACAAGGAATCTGGCAGCAGAAGGCTGAGGCCATCAAGAGAAATGTGAGAAACCGACATGACAGACATACACAACTCTGCCTTTGGCCAGGCTTCCTCTAACGTCACCTGAGATGAATATACTCCGGGAACTGGTATAATGGGTAGTTGTTTTTATAGATCTTTCTTAATTCTTGTCTTTGAAATTATTTTTCTACAACAAAACTTTTGTAAAAGAAAAATTACCTTGAAATTTTTATATGCTTTTAATTCTACAGCCAAATAGTAAGACACTATAAAACAAAGGATGACATACGTAAATGTTACTTTTATCCTTGTGTGCTAGCAATATTTTCAAACACAAGTAGTCCACAATTCAAAGACTAGCTTAGAAACATAATGCAACTTGATGGAATTAGAGTGTGCATTCGAATAATGCCAGTTTACATATAGCCAGTGTATCTTCTGGGTAGGAAGAAAAGACTTCTTTTAACAAATAAAACATAATTCTTGGTTTGATAACTAGCTTACAGGTCTTTCATGATGCAAGGAGAAATCGTTCCCCTGCCATTGACAGACTTTTTGTTGATTTATTGTGAGGTAGTTAAATAATTTTTTGTTGGATTACCATATACGTGGAGATTGACCATCAAAAATACATAACAAATTCACCATATTAATGACCGTTTTTATCCTTAGTGTTACCATTTTCCTTCCGACCTTATATTTCAATAAACATTCTAGAAAAATAAACATTCTAACATTCTGAAAAATAAATTAGGACAATCATCTACACTGATTACATCTTGTATTCTTAACTGGTAAGATGATCTACTGGTTACACCGGGAAGTGAACAAAGAGATGCTGAACATGACATGCAGGCACATAACCACGGGCATACACAGTGAACTGCAGTCTAGCAACTGCATTCAAGCTTTTCCAGGAAAATATGAGACAGGTCAAATACAAAGAGTGGCGATGTTCTGGGCATGGACGTTGTGAGGACCTTAAATCCTATTCTGACACCTTCTATGGCTGCCTCGAAGCTGCATTTGTAGCTCTCACAGCTACAAAGTTGATGGTTTTCTAGAGTCTTGTAGAACTCAGGAGGATTAAGTGGAGTTGGAGCATACAGCTCGTGCAAAGATCACACCAAATCCACTGTTTTTACTGAGGTCCCACAGTTTTTCTTGAATAAACACTTCTCAAATCCATGCAAGACTTTGGTTAAATTCCAAGTCTCTGACAATGTCAATTTCAGCCACTTTACCATTTTTTTTTTTCATGGAGAAGACATTTGTGGAGGTTCTCACTCTGTAGTTCCAGAGGCACCACCTTAGCTGTCCCTTTCAAATCACTGCCCAAGGCCACTGACTTTTTCTAGATGCTTATTTCAATATTAAGTAACTTAAAATTACTTCTAACCATCATCTTTTCTGACTGTAGTTTGACCTTTGAACCACAGAATATTTCAGCTGTGCTTCGGCTCTCTGAACTCAAACCTCATCTGCAGGCACCTTGCTTCCACATGTGACACCTTTTTGCTTTATGAGAAAAGGCTTTGTTTCCTACTCAAAGTCATTTAAATTCCTCTGCAGTTAATTGTGAAATACAGGTAAGGGAGGAAGATAATCCAATTATCCTTTTGCCTCTCTGAAATATATTTTTAAAGACCCGATATTATTATTATAAAGCAAAGAAAATGTGTACGAAAGATATGTGCACATGATTAAATAAACATCCAGTTATTTAATATAAAAATTCAATAGTCTTACATCTGAAGAGACCAAAGGACCTTATTCTTCATAGAAAAGTTGTTTCTCAACTCATGAATTGAGAATCTTAGAAAGACTACGTCACTGAAATATGAAAGGAATCGTTTAAATTTAAATTATTATTACACTATGCCTTAATTTGATTCCCTCACTTGAAAACTGAAGGTTTTTTTTTTTTTTTTTTTTTGCTTCACCTGCCTATTTAAGCTTAGTAATGTGTGTGTGAAAAATGTATGCACTTCGAATCTTACCAAAGTAGTATAGCGTGGTGTGGAAATAAGTAGTTTTGTTACCTACACTTTCCTGCCTCCCAGTTAACATGCCAACATAAGAAAAAAATCTAAGAAAAAAATTGCCCCAAACAGCAGAAAAAAAAAAAAATTCTGCTCTTCAGAGGGAACTGAAAATTCCCCAGGATGTGGTAGAAAAGAAATAAGACAATACTAAATACTGTTATGTAAAGAACAGTTATTTAGGAAGAAGTCAACTAATTACATATAAATATCTATATCGATGTATTTTTATATAATTTCCAGACATTCATCTTTAGAGGTATTTCTCTAAATCCATATGGTTCTCTTTCTGGTCTTCTCTGGTCACGTTCAGACCAAAAGTTATCTACGAGCTCTCAGACTAACCCTGCACTTGCTTAGTGGTCACTTGCTGTAGCAGAAGGGTTCACCTATGCTGTTAGCACTGCCTGACAACTTTTTAAACTCTATCGCACCGTATTAGCGTCTGTTGATCTTAGCGTCCCTTGCCAATTTTTCCTGAATTGATTTTGCATCTGATCTCCAGAACGAGGTTTATTTTTAGTTGTCCAACCACCGAAGCTGAGATCACAGTTTCAACAGTACGCAAATGCAATGATTCTCAAATTGTGTTCTAGGGACCACCCCCCAAAATGCCTCAGGGACTGGCACGGCGTGGGTGAATGGTGACAGTGTAGGTCACGTTCACTGCCTCGCCTCTGCATCAGAGCATTTACCTCTTATCTTCTGTTATATTTGCTTCCTGTTTCAATGTCAATTGAAAAAGAAAGGGGGGGAAGGAAACAAGGAAAACAATTTCATAGAAACAAGCAACTTTGAATGAAGTACGACCTACATGCAAATAACACTAATTTATTTGCCCCACTGATACCTTGCTTTTTTTGAAAGCTGACGTAAATATATATTTTTCGATTTCTCTTACATCTGTACATAAAAATATGGTGCCCAAGGAAAAAGACATCAGGAAAGTGATCCTGCAGAAAACAACAAAGCGATTACCCTTTCTTGTCTCCACATTTCAACTTTTCCTCCAAGCCCAAGAACAAAATCATGGAAAAATCATTTATGCTTTTAAATGTTTCCAGCACAGATTTTACACCAAAAATCCTTAATAAGTTCTTGGCGATACATAAATTACACTGATGGCCCAGTGTAATTTAATTATATGCAACAAATTTGTCCAGCAAGGATTACAAGGAAAAAATTTTAATGCTATCTATTGGAGAGTCAAATCATTTCTATACACCCTGTTTCAAGTTCTTTTTTCAGAGCCGGTTTGGTGATGCATCGTACAAACAGTGTAGGCCAAGCTTACCACAGTCAATGTCTTATGTATTCATCCCAAATTGCCTTTCCACTTGCCCATCTGAACCATCATCCTCTGTTTCTATTTACTTGGGAGGTTTCCGAAGCTGGCTTTGTCCCCTGGCTTTTCGAATTGGCTTCTGCCTTTCCTGCTTGTTTAGTGACTTATTCAGATTGCTATCTGCATGACACAACTCTGCCACTCTATTCAATTCTCAGTCTTCCTGGATCTTTATAACACTTTCTGGTCCAACAAAAATGACATCAATAATCTTTGCTCTATGAGATCCTCTGAAGCAGAATCTCTTTGATTGTGTGTCTCAGGTAAGGACATGGGCCACACTCCATAAGTAACAATTGCTAATCCAGAGGGCAGTGCTCCCAGTTCAGTCTCTAGTGTGGGCACTCACGTACCATGGGGACAGTTAAATGACTTTACTGCCAAATACTATTTCTAGTGGAAGCAACACTCACTAGGCACCCATTAACCTGCAGTGTTTTTTTTCCTACTGCAAGATACATGTACACCCTCAAATTGAATCATAGAAACCATTAAAGAAGTCTTAAGTGCTATTACAGGGAAAATAGAGCAATTAGTTTCTCTATTTGAACAACCAAAAAAAAAAAACAAATAAGATTTTCCAGGATTCCTTGACTTCCCTTAGAATAGAGTTGAGAGATCTGTCGATTAATTTTGGATCAAATCTGGAAATCATTGGCTGTCAGAAAGCAGTGAAAGTAGTACAATATAAATTTTCATTCTCTTTTCTAGTGAAACAAAATAATAGATTGAAGTTAGAAATCAGCTTGATTTAGGGGGAAATAAAAGATGAAATGTTTAGTAATAAACTCAATAACCCCCCCGAGATTTCCAGTGCCTTTCAAATCACCAGGTTTCTCTCAACTCCCACATTTCTGTTCAGTTAGGAGTGTACCTAAGTATTGCATTTGCCGCCTCTGCGACACAACGACCCTAACCTGTCAGCCTCATCTGCACCCCAACTTTTCAAAACAGGGCTGTGTGGTAAAGCACGTGGAAAAGAACTTAAATCCAGCTGCTTGCTTTAATCAAATGTTGACTCTTTCCACATGTAATTATATTGAAATATTTGCATGTTGAAATCACTTGAAACAAGAATTCATTAAACCATCTATCTACCCAACAGAATGAGAAACTGTATAGTAATCGTGATTGGTTCAACATGATAAATATTCCATTTAGAAACCACTTAATCTGCTCCTCCCAAATCATAGTACAAAAGTTTATAAGGCTGGAACTTTTGATTCCCATTAGAATGAAGAACATGAAAAACCTTTAACCTTTAGGTAATAGCATGAAATAACAAGATACAATAAAATCATAACTTTCTATGAGAATATTGAAAGCAAAGAGTTCAAGTAAAGCTTGCATGACTTCCAGAAAAAACAGACTCATTATTGTTGAGTAAAGAACCACAGAATCATCAATACCCAAGTACAATCAAGAGTCAAGTGAAGGTCTCTGGGATTAAGAAGAGAGTAACCAAGATTAAGAGTACTAAGGCTTGACTGGAAGAAGCAGACTCTGGATGAGACCAAAATACAAAATTATATCACTTAGCCTAAAACTTGCTCAACCACCATGCTCCTTTAAATAAAGCAGGAATGGCTTAATATCATGTAAAGTAGATTTCAAAACAGTATTAAACAGTAAAAGAGATTTCATAATAGAAAGATTAACTCATCAAGAAGATATAATTCTATATGTGAATGCCAATAAGTGAGTTCAAAATTAATGAAACAAAATTAGGTAGGTTTAAGAGATAAATCATCTGTCTTGGTGTATTCAACACTTATCTAAGCAATTTATACAACAAATGAAAAAATTCATACTAATGTAAGACACTGAAGAACGTTGATAGACTATCAACTTACTAAGTACAATTCTTAGCATTTATAGAATACACCTGGTAGCTGCTGAGTACACATATTTTAAGTGTATGCAAAGCATTCACCATAAACATTACTAAAAGTCTAAATAAACTTCGAACTATGGAAATATTTCAGAAATAAATTAAAAATTATTGATAAGAATATATTTATAAAATCCCGCTATATTTGTAAATTAAGCAAAATAACTTCAAAATAATCAAGGAATTAAAGACATAAAACAGAAAATATTTTGAAGTGAATGATAATAAAAACATGGGACATAAAACTGAGATACGTTAAAACAGTGCAAATGACCATATTTATACCTTTAAAAATATAAAGGAAAAATATCTAAAATTAATCTTGTAAAGTTCCATCTTGAGTATTTAAAGAGAAATGTAAAATGCAATGAAATTTGGTATATGAATAAAAATTGCAAAAATGAGAAAACAGTAAATAGACGACAGTGATAAAATCAGCAAATATAAAAGATGATCCTTTAAAAAAAATTGATAAAATTGATAAGCCTCTCTGTAAACTGGTCCAGGAAAAGAAAAGAACACAAATTACAAATATGAGGAATGACAGAGGAAATCGCAAGCACTTTCAGAAAAGCTCAACAAAGAACTATTATGAGTGACTGTATGCTAACGACAACTCAGCTCACACTTTTCATGTAAAAACACAACTTGGACAAGGACTCCAGAAGAAATTGAAAATCAGAATAGTTCTCTGTATTTAAAAATATATATATAATCTGTAACCACAAATTTTCTTATAAACAAAATCCATGGCCCAGATGCCTCCGATGCTTGATTGTAATGAACACATTTGGACGAAAAAGGTACATTCTTTCAGAAACAAAGGTGGTTAAGAAATTTTCTTAGCTCATTTTTTAAAACCAACATAAAGATTTTTGAAAAATATTTAGGTAATTTAAAATTACAAGGACATTACAAAGAAAGAAAATTACAGCCTATAATTCCTGTACTTAGATGCTAAATGTTCATATTTCTAAATAAATCAAGACCAAGTGAGTCATATCACGGCAAAGTGTCTACATAATTCACCACTAACAGAATAAAGGACAATCACATGATCACCTGATTATACACACAAAAGCCTTTAACAAAATCTATATGCATTTGTAATAAAAACTCTTACCTTAGGAAAGAACTAATCATCTTCAATCTAATAAAAATTATTGGTGAGAAAACTTACAGCTAGTATCATAGCAAATGGTATTCAATACAATAATTTAAGAGTAAGAAATAAAAGGCACAAAGGTAGAATCAACATTGCCATTCTTCATAGAAAACTTAATTTTGTACACAAAGAAAATGTAAAAAAACATGTACTATAAATAATTGATTTAGCAAGGTATGAGACACAGAATCAAAATTATAATTACTTGTTTTTCTATTTACTAACAAAAAAACCCCCCAGAAGATTAAATGTGAAACCATACTTTTTATACTAATGTAAAATTGTAATCTTAGAAATATATTTGCCAACGATGTGCAAGACCTTTTCCCTGGGAAGTTCAAATACTGTAAAGTGTAATCTTAAATAATTTAAATCAGGAGTTGGCAAAGTATAGCTTGCAGGCTGATCAGGCCCAATGCTTATTAATATATGACCCATAAGCTAAGTCACTGTTTTACATCTTTAAGATATATACACACACACATAATCTCCATGATATATATGACACAGACACACATGATCATGCTCTACTTGACACAGGGCATATGTTCTGAGAAATGCAGCATTAGATGATTTCATCACTGACTGATCACAACGCACTTACACAAACCTGGATGGGAAAGCCTGCCACACACCTCGGCTGCATGATACACCTGCTCCTAGGTCACAAGCCCATAGAGCACGATTCTGTGCAAACTGACATGAGAGTAAAGCAAGCATAAGGGAAAATGATGTAATCTAGAGGCATCATAGTAAACACAGGGACAAGACTGCATTACTAGGCTTCAATCAAATCCACCCAAATCGTTAATTTAAGATCCTATCATTCATAATAATCTGAATAATAGATTTGGCTCTTGTTATGGTCTGAATGTTTGTGTCCATGCCCCCTCCCCAAATTCAAGTTGAAATCCTAATGCTCAGTGTCACAGTATTAGGAGGTAGGGACTTTGGGAGCTGCTCAGGACATGGGGGTGGAGCCCTAGGAAACAGAATGAGCGTTTTATAAAGGACACTCCACAGAGCTCCCTGGTCTCTTCCACCACGTGAAGATATAACAAGAGGTCTGTCACCAGGAAGAGGGCCCTCACTCAGCCATGCTGAACCCCTAGTCTAGGATTTCCAGCTTCAGAACTGTGAGAAACTAGCTAACCATCTGTGCTATTTTGCTATAGCAACACGGACAAAGACAGCTGTTTTACAATTTGCAGGTGACAGTCACCGGGTACAAATCTTTAGTTTTGCAGGGTAAATTCCAGAGATGTACTACACAGCATAGTGCATGTAGCGAACCGTACTGTACTGTATACTTAAAAAAAAATCCTTAGCCCTTTTTAAGTGTTTGTATTCGATTTTTTTTTTTTTTAAATAAAGGGTGATGGATAGGTCCATGGCCTTGATGGCGATGATGGTGTTTCATGATGTGTACTTATCCCCAAACTCATCAAGTTGTGTATATTAAACGTACACACTGTTTTCCATGTCAATCACACTTTACCAAAGTGGTTTAAAATATGTGGATTGTATCTATATTAGATAAAATGAGAACAAGAGCAGTTAAATCTCATCTGTTAACTTTTGTATCAGAAAGTTTTAGTCTTAAAAAAAGACAAAAAACTTCAACAATGGAAAGAAGCACACCAAATATGCAGTTACTTTCAGGGATTCAACTACTGGTGCTCCGTTGAAAGGACAAGAGTAAGTAGCAGTGGCTACAGCAGCGAGTGAGGGAAAAGAACTTTATACAGTGAGGTTGGTCCTTCTCTGAATTTCATTCACAGACGGGATGAAACTCATGCAAGAGATAGGAACCTGGCCTTTCACATTTGGCCCCGGTCTGCAAACGACGAACAAAGGTCAGTGTATCAACGAGGGGTCATCAGGGAAGTGGGGACCAGGTAGCACACCTGGGTATGTTACACGTATTGAGACAAGTCTTTTGGAAACGTGATGGGAACTCAATAAATAACAAGAAGAAGTAGTTTCCCTACATGTTCCCTGCTTGAGTTTGGAATAACTGAGAGAGAAATAAGCCACCTAGTTGAAAGGAAGACTAAAGATACTGTTGAACAGTGGTTTAACTCTGTAAAACTGTAGCATGGAAAAGTAGAGTTTATTTACTTTCTCCAGGCAATCGCCAACTCGAGAGGGAAAAGTGAAGACACCCAAGGCCAGTTTCTTTCACAAAACTCAGTAGTTCTTTCAGTCGGAGAAATGAGTTAGGTTCCAGGGAGGAGTATCATTTCAAGAATTTTCCATGGAAACTGGGGATGAATTCCTTTCTAAAGCATATGTCTGTCCTCAGCCTAGCAACTTCCTAAATTAATTATATCTAAATGTGATTTTTCTTTTGCCATATACTGACATTAGCCCCTTACTGTATTTTTGTCATTACTGAAACCTAATATAAGTAACAGTTTTTTATGTTTCTCATGCAGTTCTTGTAGCTTTACATTCTGGGCTGTTAGCTTCTTCTAGGAGTTACGTACTGTGTGTTTGCGATTTTTACTGTCTCGTGACAGACCAAATATTTCATAGATTTTTATTAAATAACGGAACACAAAATAAATGAATAGAATGTATTATTTTCCATGATCACTAAATTCTATTAAGTCACATAAACAAACCTTTTTGACCAAATATACTGATTAAGTCACCTACAAGGATTTATAAAGTCTGGTTTTGACTTGGAACAACGTGAGTAATTTTGCACTAATTTAAACCCACCGTTTCCTTGTATAAACCAAGTCAGCATGACATTTAAAGGATTCTGGATCTTTAGGATTTATGCAGCGTGCGTTTCATGATCTTTCCCTCCCCTGACCTTCTTGTAATTAAAATTTAATGAGTTCTTGGTCTTTTAGTGTTTTCCAAAATGACTTTGGCCACTAATTGGCCAAATTGAACAGTCACCACCTACTTCATCCAGCACAGCATGAATTAAGCAGAATTCACTTAATAAAAACCTCTAATATTTGAAGCAAACTAATCTTTGATCAGCAGAACAGGAATAATATAGTCTACATATCCAAGTAAATAGTAATGAGTTTGGCAAACATTTCAATGAGGAGGAAGTGACATGTCCCATTTAAATGCAACAGGAAAGGCAAGGTTAATAACATCTTAAACAAAGGGAAGGATTTTTGTTTTTGTTTTTTTTTGTAATGGGCAGTGGAGGAAATACTATTTCACAGAAAGTCTCAAGATTTACACAAAATTGAGCTCGTCTGGCATGGTTTCTCTGGATATATGCCAAGCACATATTAAGGCATGCTTTTCTCTCTTGGCACTCTAAGCCTTCATTAGGCAAGGGTTTCGTATGTCTAAACTGTTTCTGAATAATTTCTTCTTATGGTGCCCTTATCACAGAGTATTAGAGAATACCCTCGTAGAAAATCCCTAAATAGATGCTTTCCCAAAATAGGAGTGCGGGGGGTCATATGTTAATAGCATAATTTAAGTTGGGGGAAAAAAAAGCCCTATAGGGTAAAAACAGCTTAGGATCAAATACTGAGAATGAAAATATAGTTTTCAGAATATTAGACAATTTATAATACTCTCACACAAGTTTTGTCACTATTTCAACTAATTGAAATTCAGAGCAGACAAAATGTAATCATTTAGGAACCTTGGAGAACATTCAAACTCAGACTCACAGATGCTAACAACATGTAAAATCGTAGGTCACTTCTCACTGTTGCTGCTTTTTCCATTTCATGAGCTTCAGATTTTCCTTCAGCTACAATATATCCAGTGTTCTCCATAACTAGGAAAAGGACTTTGCCAGAGCTTGATGCAGCTGGTGAGAAAGAATATCTGCCACTCCTGCTCCCTCCAGCTTTATTCCACCTGAGGAAAACACACAGGTGTGTGCACACAAACCAAGGGTCAGAGATTTTGGTAAACAGACTGGGAAAGATCTGGTCAGAGAAAGAATAATGGAGCAGAGGAAAAGCCCTACGCTGTGGAAATGCTGGTGGATGTCACAGCTGTGGGACATAGCATGCTAAAAGAAGGAAGTATAATCACAAGAATATCAAGCATTCCATCTCACCCCCAAACCTCACCACCCCCACCTAGAGTACAGTAATAGTAGATTAGAGACGTAGGACCTGTGACGTGATTCTGAGGAGGAATACTTATGAAAGTGTCAAGTCAATTTAAAGACCCTGGGCACAAATGTCTACAGAAATGTAAAATAAAGAGCAACCACAAACTAAAATGTGAAGAGAAAAAATAAAGCTTAAAAAAAAAGAACAAAAGATCTTAGAGTTATTGAAAAATATTTTAAAATATGGGTTATTGGAATAATAAGATAATAGAGCAGAAAAAATATTTGAAGCAACATTAGCAACGAACTTTCAAATATCAAACCACAGATTCAGGAGGCTCAGAGGAAAATAATCAGGACAAATACCAAGGAAATCACACCAGGCATATACATTTTAAGGTAAAGAAACTCAAAGACAAAGAAAAATTAGGGAAGAATTTAGATCAAACAATACCTTTCTTATAAAGGAACCAAAATAGTAATTAGAACAGACTTCTCACAAACCATGCAAAGTAGTTGAGAGTAAAGTAAAATATTTAAAATTTTGAATGGAAAAAAAAAACTAACCAAGATTTCTACAGTGAGGAGAGTATTACTCAAACATAAAGACTATCAAAAATGAAAGAATTTATTTTGCCAGTAGTACTTTCTTGCAAGAAATATTAAGGAAAGAGTTCAGAGAGAAGTAAAGGGATAATATTCAGAACTTGGATCTACACAAAGAGAAAGACAAGGAGAAATGAAAGTAAAACACATATTGTTCATATTCTTCAGTGATCTAAAAGCACACATAGTAACAACATATTCGGTAATTATAAACGGAAATAACTGAAGCCAATTGCTGGACTGTCTCAAAGGGGCAAGAGGTCAATTTGGAAATTTTATTGTGTGAGTTATCTGTACTACATGAGATACAATACAGTATTATTTGAAGGTGAACATAGATTAGTTAACAAATCTATTTTGTAAACTCTGGGGAAACCATATAAAATTATTTGGAATCTATAATAGACACACTGAGACAGGAGAGGAGACACAATAGAATTCTACAAAATATTCAATTAAAACCAGAGAGGGAATACAATAGAGGTTTGGGGCGGGGTGGGGGTGGAGAAAAAAAATAAACCCTACAAACAAGAAACTATGACAAACAGAAAAGATATCAATCCAACTATATCAATAATCACTAGAAATGTGAATACTCTAAATATACCAGTAAAATATAGAGATCGTAAGAGGGAATTAAAGATAAAATGATATATTATCTACGAAAAATGAACTCGGTATCTAAAGACCCGGATATGTTAAAAGGAATGGAATAGAGAAAGGTATATCATGCTAATGCTAATCAAAAGAAATCTAGACTAGCCATATTAATTTCATTCAGGGCATACTTCGAACAAGGAAGGCTATTGGGAGCAAAGGTGAGCACTGCGTAAAGAGAGATGGTCAATTCTCCAAGATGACAAACAATCCTTAACATGTGCACCTAAGAAAAGAACATCAAAGTGCTGGAGGTAAAAAAATGATAGAACTGAAAGGGAAAAAAGACAAATCCAATATTAAGGTCAGAGACATCAATATGCTTCTGTCCATAATTGATCAATAAGACAGCAAATCAGTAAAAATATATATAACCTGAACAGCACTATCAATCAACTTGATCAATTTGACGTTTCTAGAATATTTTATCCAATGACAGAACGCACATTCTTCTCAAGCTGACATAGAACATTTGCCAAAATAGACTACATTCTGGACCTTAAAACACATCTTAACATGTGTAAAATTACAGAAAGGATACAGACTATGTTCCAAGGTAACAAGGAACAGGAAGTCAAAGACAGACAGCTGTAAAATCTGAAAGTATTTGGAAAATAAACAATCCACTTCAAATGACACGTTTGTCAAAAAATTTTTTTGAGTGAAATTTAAGAGCATCTTTAAAGTCAAACAAACATGGCATTAAAATAAAAATGTTTGGAATGTATTGATATGAGTGTTTAGAGGGTACTTGTAGCACTAAATACACATATTAGAAAAGATCTAAAACAGAACATCTGGGCTTCTGCTTAGAAAACTATAGAAAAAAGAATGGCTCCTAAAGCAAGAAGAAGAATAAAAGAGTAAAACCCAATGAAATTTTTAAAAAAAGGAAAATGAAAAAAATCGATGAAGCCAAAAGATGGTTCTTTGAAAACATCAATATAATTGATAAACATCGTGTAGACTAAATGAGGGAGAGGGCCAAGGAGGAGAGGAAATACTGGTCTCATGAGCAGTAAACAAAGGAAAACTCCAGGCTCACAAATTTGATAATTAGGTGAAATGATGCAGTTTTTAAAGAGACATAAATTACCCAAACTTACACAGGATAAATATATTTGGGTCGTCCTCACAACTCCAAACTAGAGCGTTCCTATGAAACACTTCATAAGCCAAAATGGCATAAAGCTAAGGGTATGTTCTGCTCTCTGAAAGTTCACGTCATGCTGCTTCCTGTTTGCAAAAGATCCACATGAGTACCTGTTTTTGTTAAAGGAAAGAAACATGAAGAGGATTTTCACTTTTCCAAAAATACTTTTACCATAATAATGTAAGTCTCTTGTAAAATGACATGGTATAACGTGAACTTTTGGAAAACAGAGATATCTGTACTATAAACGGCTCTATACCTTTGAAGAAGCCGAATCCATAAATAACCTTCCAAAACCAAACAACACACCAAGCCCAGATGTGTCGCCAGTTGGATTCTGACAAACATTTAAGAAGGCTATATTACCAATTTACATGATCTATTCCAGAAAACAGAAGCAGTTGAACACTTCTTAACTCTATCTGAGTACACATTACTCTAAGCAAAATCAGATAAAGATTGCTAGTAAATAAAACCACAGCCCAATAGCACCCATCAACACAGATGGGGAAACCCCTAATAAAATATTAGCAAATCAAATCCAACGGTGCCTAAAAAGAAGTAGGTACTACGACCAAGTAGGGCTTATTCTAGCTATGCATGGTAGGTTCGGATTTGAAAATCAACCAAGGTAATCCACTACATCAATAAATTAAAGAATAAAAATTGTATAATCTTATAAACTGAGACAGAAAAAGCGTTTGACAAAATCCATACCCCCTCGTGATTAAAAAAAAAAAGTCTCAGCAATCTAGGAATAGTGGGGAACCTTAAATTGATAAAGAAAATGAACAAAACACTTAGGGCTCACATCATACTAAAAGGTGAGGAATTGGATGTTTTCATCCTAAAATAGAAATGAAGCAAGAATAAAACTTTTAATTTCCAAGTATTATCATGTCCTATATAGAAAACAACACTATGTAGAAACCTGAAAGAGAGCCTACACAAAAACTCCTGGAATTGAGCACAGTACATTTCAGGATATGACATTACAATACAAAAGTCAATATGTATGAGCCAAAAACAATTGTTACTGTAAAATTTCAAAAATCCATCACTTTACATAGTGCCAAAAAATACTTAAATATAAGTCTAACGACATATGTATACAGCTATATGTGAAAATATAAAACACTGATGAAGGAACCAAAGATGATCAAATAAGTAGGGAAATATTCTTTGTGCATGCAAGGCCCTGGAAGACTTGTTAGGATATCTGCCCAACTTGAGCTACAGGATCAGTAAAATCCCAATCAAAATTTTAGCAAGTTATTTTGTACATATACATAAATTTAAAGTTTATATGGAAAACATAAGATCCAGTATAGCCAACAGAAAAAAGAAGAACAAACTTGGCCAACACAGAGTATAAAATTTCACAACTTTCTATAAAGCTACAGTAATCAAGAAAATATAGTATTGGTAAAGGATAAACAGACTACCCAAATAGAATAGAAAGCCCAGAAAAAAATGCACATGAATATAATTAATTGGTTTTGATAAAGATGCAAAGTAAATTCCATGGTGAAATGGTAGTTTTTAAAATAAATGGTCCTGGTAAACATCGATATCAAAAAAAAAAAATTAAACATGACCCATAACTTACATCTTTACAAATAATAACTTTAAAAAAATTATATAGATATATATGTAAAATGCAAAAACTACAAAACATCTAGAAAGGAATATAAGAAAGCCTATATGACACTGGAATGAGTTTTTAGACATAATGCCGAAAACATTATAGGTTAAGCAAAACATTGCTATGTTGAACTTACTTTAAATTAAAAAAATTAAATTAAATTTAAAAAGCCTTCTGCTCTCCCAAAGCCACTGTTGAAAGAATGGAGATAAAAAACCACGAACTGCAAGAAATAAATTTTCAACATAAATTCCTGACAGAGGAATTTACAAGGAATATGTAAACCTTAGCAATTAGGGAACAACTTAAAAATGGGTAAAAGATTGAAACAAACACTAGAGACGACGTACTGATGGCAAAAGAGCATGGGAAAGGCACAAAACCAACTGTCAGTGGGGACATGCAACTTGAAATAAATGAAGTCATGGTCTGCATTAGAAAGGCCATCATCCCCCCACATCCAACGATACCATAAATCACTGGTGACTATGCCAAGTAACAGCTCTTCTCATCTGCTGCTGGTAAAAATTTAAAGCAGTACAGCTACTCTGCAGGACATTTTAGTAGTTTCCTACAAAACCAGTCATAGCCTTACTCTACCCTCTGGCAATAATATTCTTAGATATTTACCGACGGGTTTGAAAACATATGTTCACATAAATATATGCATGTGAATGTTTATTTCAGTTCTATCAGAAGCAACCAAGATGCGCTTCAATAGGTAAATGGATAAAAATGTTGTCATGTATAAAACAGTGGAATTCGATTCAGGGATAAAAAAAAAAAAAGAATGAGCTGTAAAGCGATGAAAAATAAAATTGAATCTTAAATGCATACTGTTAAGTCTGAAGCCAGTCTGAAAAGGCTGCATACTGTATAATTCAATTTACGTGATATTTTGAAAAAGACAAAACTGTGGAGAAAGTAGACAGATCAGTGGTTTCCAGCATTTCCTGGAAAGGAGTGTCGAATACATGAAACAGATTTTGGTGTGATGAAACTGTTTTCTGTGCTACGTGACACTACGCATTTTTCATAACCCACTGAACTTTATAGCAGGGAATGAATATTATGGTATGCAAATAGGAAAGAGAATGGCGGGTGGGGCGCCAGGGAAATCCCAGGATGATACACTGACTGTGACAACAAATCGTTTAACCGTACGTGTGAAAGACCTCAGCGAAGCGGGGGTATGCAAACATGTTGATGACCTCAGCGACTCTGGGATGAGGGAAGTCTCCAAGACCACAGGCAAAGGAACTGTACGTACGCTGCCCCCACCCCTTTCTCCAGTCGTTAGGGTGACTTCCCACAGGTGTACAGGTTACGAATATTGACCCTGCCGTGCACACACGGAAAAGATTAAGGAAACACAGAGCAGGTGTGTCAAAAGTATGCCAGAGACAACTGAAAGAGCTCTTGATGGCCAAAGTTAAAGAAATTGGAAAAAAAAAAAAAAAGTAAAGAATTATTGGAGTACAACTTTAAGATAAATACCTATAAATCTATAAAATAAATAGGACTGAACAAAGTAATTAATGGGGAAGATATACCAAAGCAAACATACCGTGCAGAAGAATTCCAAATCATGCGTGTAGATACGCCCCCCTCGAGGAGGTGGAGCGTGAATCCCCCCGTAAGTGTGAGCTGTGCATGGTGACTTTCTTCCAGAGGACACAGTATGCAAAGTGGCAGGAGAGTGTCGTTTTAGTGGAGGAATTTAAATTTACTGACGCTTGCTTTACTGTCCGTCATAATCTGGTCTCTATTTGCAAGCGTGTCCCATGCTCCTGAGCAGAATGCCTGTTCTCCTGCTTGTGGGCAAGAGCCAATTAATTTGGTTAATAATGCTATTAAAAGCTTTGATAGTTTTATCAGAATTTTTTCATCTAATTTCTTCACAAGCACTGAATGACAAAAATCTATATTTCTAGTTATAGATAAGGATTCTATTTCCTCTTAGTTTTTTTGTGCGTTTCCTTCATAGTTTTTAAGCTATGCTACTAAGTGCATTTCTATTTAGGTTTTATGTACTTCTTGACACACTGGCTCTTTAATATAATGGGATGCTCATTTAAATAACTGGAAATATTTTTTAAATGCATTGTCTAAAATTTGTATAGTCACTAGAGCTTTCTTAATACCTATGACCCTTAAGTCGAATTTGGACTACCTCCTGTTTTGTAGATAAATGTTTACTGAAACACAGCTACACCCACACAAGTATGTGTTGTCAATGGCTCCTTTTTTGGTATTATGGCAGATTGGAGTAGTTGTGACACAGATCTAATGATCTGCAAAACCAAGAATATTTTATTTGCCTTTTTCAGAAAAAAACAGTTTTCTGACCTCTAATTTAAACTCATTATTAAAACTAAAACTTTCTTTTCTGCCAAAGAATGCCATAAGAATGAGAGGACCAGCAACGGATTGGAGAAATATATGCATAAGACATCTGATAAAAGCCTGTTCTCCAAAATATACAAAGGATTCTTAAAACTCATCAATAAGAAAAAAAAAAAATTTAAAAAAGTGTCATAAACCTTTATAGGCAGCTAACTGAAGATATATAGATGGCAAATGAGCATATGAAACAATACTCGATATATGTCATTAGGAAAATGTGAATTAAAACTATGTCCTTGGTAGAATGGTCAGCATCCAGAACACTGCCTACACCAAGCTCCAGTAAGGATGTAGACATAGGAAACCCATTCATTGTTAATGGGAATTCAAAATGGTACAGTGACTTTGGAAAGCAATTTGATGGTTTCTTATGAAACGTACTGTTATGATTCAGCAACTGTGCTCTTTAGTATTTATCCAAAGGAACTGTCCATCACAAAAATGTACACGTGGATGCTTATAGCCAATTTATTCAGTTGCCAAAATTGGGATGTGACCGAGATGTCCTTCCGTAAGCGAATAAACTGCGGTGCATTCGCATAATGAAATATTATACAGTGCTAAGAAGAAATGAGCCATTAAGCCATGAAAAGACATGGATGAAACTTATGTGCGTATTACTGAGTGAAAGAAGCCAAACTGAAAAGGCTACATACTGTCACCCTCCAACTACAGGACATTCTAGAAAAGGCAAAACTACAGAGACAGTAAAAGGGTCAGAGCTTAGGGAGGAGGGATGAATAGGCCGGCAAGGAGGGTTTTTAGGGCGGTAAAACTACTCTGTATGATACTGTAATGGTGGGATACATGTCATATGCATTTATTTGAGCTCACAGAATTTAAGATGAAACATACAAGGTAGGAAAAATTTATATCAAATGTGAGATTAAAAAATTTGCCATCCTAAACATGAAATGATTTTATACAAACCAAGTCATAGAAGTCCCATTTAAAAATGAATTAAGTTCGAGGATACTTCAAAAAACAAGTGGTTAATGAGTCTTTTTATATTCTCACTATTATGCCAAGAGATGAAGATTAAGCAAATAATATAGCATGAACACTGTCTTACAAAGGCTGATAACTGATTTGGAAACATGTTTCAAAGATGATATGAAAATAAATTTTCTGAACAGAAAAAAAATGGTCATATGTATCAAGGAATTTGGACAAGATCATAGCAAAGAAACCCCATTAGAAATATCCTCTATTAACTTATTTTTTTAAGAATTTCTTGTCATGATGCTCTCTAATTACAAATAATGTATAAAAAGTAATGGATGAAAATAATCTAAATGAAAGAGGCGCAATCCAATAATTTATTGTATATTCATGTAATAACTTACATTATAACTAAGAAGACAAGTTTTGAAATAATATTAATGACATTACAAAGTAATTCTTTTCTATAAGTAGAACAATGATGAATAGAAAAGAATATTAAGGAACTAACTACATAAAAAAAGTGTGCTTCTAGAAAAAGAAACTGGAAAAATTTATGAAACTATTTACATGATTAGGTGTGATTTTATTTCTTTACATGCATATGTGTTTTCTGTAATAAGTGAATTCTATATTCATAATTGCAGTGCCCTTATAAAGATATCTGAAGTATTTAAATGCAGCAGCAAGTCTAAAACAAAAATCAGCATCAGTGGCCAGAAAGTATGCAAATTTCATTGTGAAAACAGAGCACTAAGGCTAAATCAGGTACAAAGCCAGTAAAAAGGATAATCAAGAAAATGAAAGTCAAGGAATGGCCATCAATCAGAAATCAAGGAAGCAAGGAGCAGAGCACACAAAATACACCAAATGCAAGTGAATGTCCTCAGGAGACAGCTCCTATTTCAAACAAAAAGCTTGTTTTTATTTTTGCCAAATAAGCTGGATGTGCAAACAGGTAGGTCAAATTAAGGAATTAGTTATTAGGTCAATGTGTTTGAGGTATGTATTTGTGAAAAATTAGTAAGAACTTGTCAAATACCTTATAATTTTGAAAAACATTACAGGGTATTGATGGGTTGAATAAAGTAAATTCACATATGGTATGCTTATTCACTTCTATCTTAAAATACACCAAAAAGAGAATTTAAAGAAAATTATGCATAATTATAATACCCTACCTTAAAATACTTTAGTGAAATTTATAGTGTTTTGATGTTTTTGCTAGTTTTATATTAATTTTAATTGTCCCACAACTAGAAGTTTGTATTGTTTCTTTTCAAGTTTACTATTATGATATTTATTTATAATGTAAATGATATTTTATTGCCTCAATAATCATCATATAGAATGGCTGGAGAATGTTCTTTCGAATGGATTATTCTCCAATATTTGTTGTTATATGTTCCATTTCGTTTTTGTATTATAAACGAAAAATGTTTATATCTGCAAATATATGTGTATATCTTTCATCTTTCCATATTAAGGACTATGCAGCTATATACACATTTTATCTACTAGATTTCTCTCAAGTTATCAGATAAAAATAGTATTTTAAAAGATTGGACAAACATGGCATTTTTTTTTTTTAAAGACTGGTGCAATTTTAAAAAGTAACAGTATTTGAATAGCAATTTCACTGATATCTGAAAATAATGTTCAAACACATATTTCTTTTATTTAAGCTAAGGTATTTTATGTATAAATCATTTACTTAACCATCAAATATTGAGCTCTCAGTAAGACAGGCATAGGACACACAATCTTGAACACAGTGTCTGTTCTCATGGAATTTTTTTCTAATAATTGTGATAGTCATACTGGTATCATCTAACCACACTGAGGTATTAAATAGGCCAGGTGATGATTTTACCTCTCTTTACCTGCATTAACCCATTTTCTTCATAATAATTCTCAGAAATATAAATACCACTGAATTCTCTTTTTGATGAAGGCTGTGTCACAGATAGGTTAAAAAACTTGCCCAAGTTTATGTTGTACGTAAATAGTAAAATTGATTTTAAACACTAGTCAGCAAAAAAAGGAATTTAATAAGACATGAACATGTATTTATAAGAGCATATGATAGTAACTATGTAGGAATGACTGGATGCTATGGCAGAGAACATTGTGTGGTCAGTGATGACTTCCTTATAAGTGAAATGGAATCTGAGAAGCCATTTTTACCATAAGAGGGAAGGGAAGATTTCAAGTGATGGATTGAGATATGAAAAAAATCTGCTACATTTTGCTCTTGTATAATATTCTGTGTAGTCTGCCTATTGAAATAAGTGTTTTCTTCATCTTTTTTTTTTTTTGACTTAGCACAATACAGAATTAGAAGAAGTAATGGAAAATAATTGTGAGACTATAAGTCAGTGAAGACTTCTTACCAGACTTATTTTTCACCAGTTACGATGCCTTTTTAAAAATAAATTTCACAATATTTTCAAGAATTTCGATAGTTGAGAAAAGTGTTTTTGTTTTTGTTTTTGTTTTTTACATTTATTTGCATATTTTCTACTTCTGGATTGTTTCTGGGTAGAGGTTCTACTCTGTGTCTGGTATCATTTTCCTTCCACCTATAAAAATTTCTTTAATGTTTCACATAGAAAAGTATAAAGTTCAGGAGGAACAAATTCTCTCACTGTGTGTGTGTGGCAAAGTCGTTATTTTGCCCATATAGCTGAAAAATAATATTCAAATTGTAGAGAAATCTGGGTTTGCAGTACATATCATTTTAAAATGTTCCTCCTTTGATTCCTAGTAGGATGGTTTCTACCAAAAACTCTACTCACTGTTTATTATTCCTCAGTATGAAATCTTCCTGTTTTCTCCAGCTTCAAGATTTCATTTTAAACTTTGACTTTTCAAAGTTTGACTGTGTTGTACTATTTATTTATTGATTTACTATCTTGCTTGAGGATCTTTGGGTTTGCTGAAACTTTTTTTTTCAAGTCTCTCATTTTCTGGAAAATTCTTGAGAGTTTGGTGACAGTAAAATATTTCTTAGGTGGAATACATAAAGCATAAACAGAAAAAGGAAAAAGGGAAAATTGACTTAGATGTCACAAACTTGAGAAAGCAAGAAGACAAAACATAAACAGAGAAGACATTCACCACATACGTCTCTGTCAAAGTGTTATACTTCAGTTAGAAAATGGGATGAACTCCCCTAAATGAGATGATATGAATGACTGGAAAGTTGCTTAGCATCACTGATTAGGGAGGCTCGAATTAAAACTACATTATACCATTACACCTCGACTAAAATGATTACGATATAGAAACTGATGATGAGAATGTAGACAAACTGGAACTCGTATTTCTGTTGTTGGTATAAAATTTCAAACATTTTATCAAACATAGCTGCCATTTCTTAAAAGTTCAACATACATGAGCCATATGACTCAGCAATTCTACCCCTCGGTATTTACCAAAGAGAAATGAAAATATACCTCCATACAAACTCAGGACTTCGTATATTTATCCTTAACAACCCCAAACTAGAAACAACTCAAATATCTATCTTAATCTTGAATATAAAATGTAATATATCTGTACAAGAGAACAGTATTCTGCAATTAACGGACTACTGATATATACAACATAGATGAATTTCAAAATCATTGTGCTGAGTAAAAATAGCCAGACACAGAATATACATACATACATACATACATATATATATATATATATATATATATATTCACTCATTTTATATGTATTTCTCTAAAAACACAATCTTGTGACCAAAATAAATCAGCTTTTATCGGGGCTGAAAGTGGTGTTGAAATGACTTGATGTAGATAAAAAGAACTTTTTATGACAAAACTGTTCAATAACCTTGATTATGGTTGTGGATACATGGGTATGTATATTTCTCATAACTACAGAACTGTATAATTAAAATGGATGCTAATTTTATGTAAGTTACATCTAGATAAAGTCAATTTTAAAAGAATACGTCTGTGTATATAAACCTTTTACTATACGTGCTATTGACTATTTGAGTCAGGGAACCAATGTACAGATTCTTTTGGTTATCTTACCACTATATTAAAAAAAAAAAAAGGTTATGTTTCAAACACTGATTCTTAACTACTTTGCTTCATCTCATGTGTGACATTATCCTTCAGTCTGACAACTTAGCTAATCTAAAGCTAATGGATGCTTTCTCTAAGCTTTGTTCTTGAATAACAATCTCCACACTTCTGCCTAGTCATTTTCCCATTCACTGAGGAAAAAGGAGACATGGAAGATATCACAGGAAATATTAAACAAGAAGTAGGTGGGATTTTAAAATAAGATGGAGGATGGGGTAAAGATAAATTAATAAGATGGAGGACGGGGTCAAGATAAATTATTGAATTATACACACACACACACACACACACTCTTATCCAAGCAAGTTGTAAAGGAAAAAAGCAATTTAGGTCACAAAGAACAACCTAACGTGGAAGCAGGGAGGAGACACTCTACGGTGATGATAATCAGTCAACTGGTAAAAAATAAATGTTGAAAAAAATTGAGTACTATAAATAATTTCTCCTTACAAAAAATCTCGAGGCTTACTATGTTATATATGCTAAAGGAGTACAAAGACCCTGGGCATTCGCTCATGTAAGCTTTTTATCAAAATTCTCCTGAATGGTGGAAAGGTCCAATCTGACCTATCACCAGGTACTTGTGTCACCTTGGTCAGCTGCTTACCTAGCCTGGGATTCAGTTATTGTTTCTGCACTATGAAAGGCAAAGTTTTCTTTGAATTAGCTTCAAATTTGTGGATAAATTATATCAAGAGGAAAATCCATAAATTTTAGAACACCATCTACCAATCTCATTCATCTTTAATTTTTTTATTTCTACCAATCTCATCTTCTTTTATTTTTTTATTCCTATGGCCAATTTAGTTGCAGTAGGACATAGTTCAATATCACACATTTTGCTCAGGAAGATACTTTTTCCTTTTTAATTTTGATTGTTAACAGATGCATTTATTTTGCTAAATATGCGAGATTAAGGCTGACAAATAAAATTTTCCAAATCATTGAGGCACTTTTAATAGAGCTTCATTCTTCAATGTGTTATCTTTCTAACTTGTTTATAGGCAGTACTATCAAATATATTGGTGGTCACATTTTCTGAGGATATTTTGATGTATTCTGCTTGCTCACTAAATGTATAACACAACAGCTCAAATATTTTAACTACCAGTGAATAAAGTGGCTACAAATTTAGAACCTGGAAGAATTTCTGCAATCGTTTTTAAATCTCAACTGTTTTAGTGTAGCCACCCACTATGATGATGTCTTAAACTGTAAAATATCTAGATTGACATTGTAATAGGCTTTCTCCAAAAAACCCAGCTGCTCCATAATAGGCCAGAATTCAATTTTCATATTTAGCACCAGTGAGAGAACTATACAAGTTTCTCTCTTCACAGTGGTTATCAGTCTCAATATTGCCTTTGGTACTAGAATAGGGAGTAAGCACAGTACACTGTACAAAGGCTATGGACCATCTTATTGTCCTTAACGATGTCCTCGTTAAGTCTGTGATTTTGCAATAAAATTTAAATTGTCAAAGTCATATTTTTCTTGGCAGTTGTTCCTAGCCCTAGGCTTGCATACAAAGATTCTTTCCTCAATGGTAAGGGTGGATATATCAAAAGTGTCACTTCACAGGTCAAACGTAGTTCTTTTGTCTCCTAGATTCTCACCCAAACTACACTAAATTGATGGTAAATAATAGCAACAGCAGTTAGCTAGCTCACCTATGATTCATAGTAAGTTATGTTTGGCAATGATTCTGAATTCTTGTTTTGGCTTGCTACTGGGAGTCATTAAAATTAGTACTGTGTCAATAGCATTGTTAATTGTCCTTCTAAATTAGGTGGCAGCAATTATTTTAATCTTAAAAAATACACTTGGTCTGGATCTGTGGCCTCTCTGAATTATTCACCTCATGAAAGGCTTCTTATCTGCTTGGACCACTACATTATCAATTGTGTATCCAACTGAATGTTTGCATCAAAAATATATTGATAGGATTTGTTGCAACAGTAATCTTGAGGCAAATGAACAGTATGCTTGTGTCATTGGTAAATACAAGATAGCCTGCGATGGTGTTATTTACCAGGTTATTGGTAATGACCTGGATTTTCCTGTTCTAGAATACATTCACAAATGTATGGCGATATCAAGATACACACGAACTTTAGTTTTGACATGGTTACTAGGAAAGTTTAGTACAGCATGTTATACGAAATGGTACACCCCAGGCTGACATTTAATTAAAAGTTTTAGCAGCCTAAATTTATAAAAATATTCTCTAATTGTATTGCTTAGAAGTTATTTAATCTAATATTAAATAATCTAACATTAAAGATTAAAGAAATCGAGCCCCTAAATTATAAAATTTGGTTTGTAAAAGCTAAGCCAGTCAGTTATTGGTAGAGTAGCATTAGACAGTGTCTCTTAGTTCAAATCCAAGTTTATTTATAATGATAAACAAAATACTGCTTTAGGAATCTATGGAAAAGAATATTACTTTTCTTCAAATGTATAATTTAAAATTCAACATTTTTAAAGACCAGTGCTGAAAAGCACAAAAAGATAGCATATAACCAATAATTTCTATAAAGCTATCAGAATTTGAAATACTTGTATTTTTTAATGGCTAAAATTTATAAAATACCATGAGAAAATTTGAGGACTTTTTATTTTAAATAACATACTTCAAATTATTTTGTAGAAAAAATGAAAATATTATGGTGATTTTAAGTAGAGAGAAAATCCAATTCATTGCCTACCACCACTGAACCTAATATATCGACAGTACCATGGCAAATTTATAAATATTTTTGCCATATCAACAATTGAAAACACCTACAATGTTTTCATTTAATTTGCCTTTCACACAACGTTATATTTTTGAAAGCACCTGAGACAATAAATTATCTAATATTAACACATGATATAGAGTTGACAATAAACTCTAAGCTCCACAGTGACAGTATGTGTGTGTTTTACTCACTATTTGTTCTGTGATGTCTAGAATTCAATACCTACATGCTTAAGAATGGATGCCTTAATTTACCTAATAAACACTAAGTATTTCCCTAATATATTCCACTCCAAGGTAGAGCTGTGTCACTGATCCTAACAAAAATTCTGGACTTTAATTTTTTTAATTCAGTGGCCTCAGCAGTGAAAGGACAATACAGATGCAGAGAAGTAGATATAACTGGGCGATATGGCCCCATGATTTTGGAAGTTGAACTTGTTTGTATAAGACATAAACTAGATGTGGAAAAATAAGTTCCTTTGATTTTGTTTCTCCTATTTCTAGTGCTAGACTTTATTAGGTAGTAAAATGATAGGTATTCAAATAAAGTAAATCTGAAAAATTATTTCAGGCACTATGTAAAGATGGTTTTAAGTGGAAATGAGAAAGTAGAACGTATATTGGTTTCTACTGATGCTGTAATAAGTTGCCACCAACAGTGGCTTAAACCAACTGTCATTGAAAATGTTCAAATAGACAGTGTTTTCAGGGATATTTAAAGGTATTAGTAGTTAGGTGGGAGAGATGGACCAGGAGATCTATATAAAACCTTATATATTTTCTGTAATCTATTAATACCAACTTAATAAACACAGACACACACACATTATCATCATCTGGTGAAAAATGTTCCTTTGTGGAACTAATCTACGGGGTTACTGTAGGGTGATCTATGTTTTTAATGGTTTGATTAGTTGTTAAAATATGCCACTTGGAACAATGGGTGTGGCAATACCGCTTTGTAGCCACATGTTAAAGTGGCCATCCTAACAACCATCAGTATGCACAGAAAGTATGATTTCCCCCCAATTTTAAAAAATATGTTTACCTTTGCAGTTGATGTGATTTAATGAAATAATATTTGTATAGCTATTATGTACACAGCCTTATATGCATTGTGGGGTGAATCTAGAAATGGGAATGCATTAATTCTTATCTCAAGGGATTAACTCTATAAATTGCATGTATATCTCTTAAAAACATACAATCCCTCTCTTCTGAATAATCAGTAAATATATATATATACATATATATGTGTGTGTGTGTGTGTGTGTGTGTGTGTGTGTGTGTGTGTGTGTGTGTGTATATATATATATATATATATATATATATATATATATATATATAAAACCTGCAATAACTATCAGGGTTATTTTAGCTAGTGCCTACTTTGCTGTAAGACCGTTATTTATCTCATTTTTAGAAATAGGATGCTAACAAAATTTAGATTAAAAAGAGTTATCTGCTTTTCTAGTATCTAATCAAACTAATTCATCAGATTCCTGAAAGGTGTTCTCTAGAACTAATCAATGGGGAACTAGATGACATTATAAAATTAGTTATATTTTGTATAGAAGGTTATTTCTAACAGATTAATACTTGTTATGATTTTAACAATTACATCAATAACATTGTGGAGCATTTCTTTCTGCAGTGAATGTTTGAGTAATAGTTTCGAAAAATTTTTATTGATTTTTAAATATTTAAAATGTCTACCTTGGAGCATTTATTTTTAATTTCTCGGGTTTAAATCGAGGAGTGCAAACCAAGTTTAACTTCAATTATTAAAATGCTGTATTTATTCTTATTTCTGGATGGAAAAAAATATAACCCTGCTTCAAAAGAAAATATTTGAAATAAAAATGCCCATTTAAAACATCAGAACAGATCATCAGTTTTTCTGCATGCTGCTGTTGTCTCACTGGAGGCTGCAGGCTTAAATGACACTGATTATACCTGTAACTCTAATGCATTATTCATGAAATTGGTGATAGAGCATCTTCAAACAGCCTGTCATTTTCCATTACATTCCATCAGAGACCCGTATGCCACATTCGCAGTGTTGATCCTGAGGCATGCACGACATGCTCAGAAAGACATATGGAGGCATTACAGCTTTCAGATGAACTTTGCACAATACTACGCGGTGCTTCTGATAGCTTTATGATTAGGTGATACTTTAACTAACAACTTTTAACAAAAGAGGCAATCGGTAGCCACCAGCTATTAGACCTAAGAGGTGACACTAACACTTCCTTGACTTTTCCCCTTACCTGTTAACCAGCTGGTGGTAGATATGAAACGCAGGAGTCCTGTGTCTCTCAGAACAATGATGTTCAATAATTCTAACTGTGGTAGCTAAATTTCTAGCATATAGACTGGTAAGAAGAGAGGTATAAAGGGATTTTTCAGAGGTAAAGGGCACCTGACATTTTAACAAATAAAAGCAGTGCATGTTTATTCTATTTTGGAGCAATCAGCACTTTATAAAGCATACGTCTTTCTCACAATTTACAAAGTTGGCTGGTAGATCTCCCCGTTAGTGTGTAAGGAAGCCTTGTGGCTATAAGAAGATTGACAATTTTTAAACCTAGCACCATTTAGCTACACTGCAGACTTTCTTCTGGCTTGTCAATGCCATGTGCCACTGGATGATAACATTTAGCTCTATGTCGAAATGTGGTGCTACATTTTATCAGTGGGAAACAGAGTTAGACTACGATTTGATTATTAAAACAGAAAACTTCCTTCTCTTCATCCCGCTTTTGATGATCGGTTAACAATGGGGCCAAAGAATCCATATGCTGCTGACCTTTCACCCAAGCGCATTAGAGATTTACTGGTTTTAAGATTAAGGAAATAACCAATGCTTTTTGACATGTAATGTTCTTTAAAACTTAAGATTTATCTTAACTTTGCTTGTTGGGATTATTCCTCTCATTTCTTTTGTAGGCAGACTGAATATAATCTCACCATATAGAAAATAAAATATAAAATTAGGTAAATTCCTTTAAAGTGACAATGTGGGAAGACAATTTGTCTATTAATCTAGAGTCTGAATGGTCGATTTGCAATGAATTAGTAAGTTAATATCAGAGGATAAGTAATTGATGGTGAGAATACTTATATTTTAAGACCAGCCTAATTCGACTAGGAAGTGGTAACAGAACAAGTTTTACGAGGCAAGCACAGAACCTTCATCTCTCATATATGTATGTGTACATGTGCATGTATAGTGAGTGATACACGTGCGCACATATTTGCCTTGTAAATTTGTTCATATTTTACTGTATAGAAATTTGCAATTGTATATTCTGATCGGTTTTATCACTTCAGCCTTCAGAATCATCCTTAATGAGATCATTGACTAATAGTTGAAATTCAATTAAAAACTGACCTGTGATATATTTTATTACTGAGATATTTTGATTTTAAAGATGTCTGTATATTAACTGGATATTTTTTAGAAATAGTAGATGTATAGTCAATGTTAATTTTCCTTCAATTTGTGGAGTTTCAGTTCTGATTAACTGAATTTGTCATAATGAATTACATTTAACAACTGAACTATTATTTTATCATTTACTTGATTACTTTAGTATTTCCTTTGGTACTATCATAAGGATTTTTGGATGTTTGTGAGGAATATTAGTCTAATATATTTTTTACAATATTGGGGAGGAAAAATTTCCCCTTACCCTCCTAGGTCCAATGAGTCAAACTGATAAACATAGATTATCAAGAGAAAAAGTTTTAATCATACAATAACAGTATATACGAAGCACACACATTTTGTGGGGGGAATTCACAAATAAAACTGGGCTCAAGGAGGCAGCCAGATGATTGAGGATTATATATACCATGTTAGGCTAAAGAACAGACAAGGAGTTTGGGGCTTCGGGTGGGGGAAGTCAGTCATGGGCAGGTGAAATGAGAGGTGAAGAAGGTTTGTCTTGTCACGCAAGACAAGAGCAGGGCTTTCTTTCTGACGCACGGACATCTTTGCCAGTTTAACTTTCTGTACAGAAGGAGGTTATACTCCTCATAGGCAGGCAGAGGGAGATAAGGAAATTTCCTGCACCTGAAGTTCTCAATTGCCATTAACTCAAAATAACCCATCGCCTCAGAGGCATATTGGAAGTTAACATATGCAGATACCCTTTGGTATCAAGTACTAATATCAAGGTTAAGACACATTAACTAACACAAGGTAGGTTGTTTTCCTACAGCTCTATTTTCTAAAAACAAACCAAAAACCTGCTTGATTTTGGTGTTTTCTTTCTCAAATATTTGAGAGTTTACCAAAAAACCACCTACACTTGGGGGTCGTCAGAAGTTAATTTCTTTAATATATGTTGGGTTTTTATGTTTGTTTCATATCGTATCAGGATTATTGTGGAAAATCGTACAGAAGATTTTTACGATTTTACAATTTTAAAATACATAATTTAGTGGAATGTCACATACTTACAATGTTATGACACTACTGCCCTCTAGTCCCAAAGGAAGCCTTATACCATTAAGTGCTCACTCACCACCCCCCTTTCATTCAGCCCCAGACAACAACTCACTTGCTCACTATGCTTTTCACCATTTTCCAGTCTGACAAAAATGACTGACGATTTTACTCGATGTTATGGATGGTTCTCTAAGAAAGGCTGTTGAAGTTCCCCACGCTGCCATTTTCCCATAACTATTTCCTGACTTTAATTTCAATAATCTCACTTTTCAGATGTCATCGGAATTTAGAATTTGAGATTTAATTTTTCCTCCTTATAGTAAATATGTGTCATATACAATAACAGAGAGTAAAAGTAAATTTGGGTGAGAATCAGCCTGGGAACATTTAGCCAGCACCTCTTATGTGTCATATAGCACACTAGGAGACGTGCATTATTTTTTATACTTATTTATAACATAAAATCCAAACTCGGAATTTCCATTGTAGTTTTAGTACAGCTTCTTCCTTTAAAACAAAATGCTCGCATATTATTTTAGAATTTAATATGTGTAATCTGCATTTTATAGTTGAAAACCTAATACACATGTGTGTGAGGTTAAGATTAAAGAGAATGAAAATGTACTCAAGTTTAAATTCATGTCTTCTAACTCCTAAGCTAATGCAGTTTTTATCCTACCATCATGACTTACACGCACGCACGTGTGCATACACACACACACACACCATTTACACGCTATATTAATATGCTCACTGAAGTCTCTCCTTCATAACAAGATGATTTATCAAAGTGTTGTGTATCACTTAGCAATAGCTAATTACTATTTGTTTGTGTCAGAGAATTAGCTTATGACATCTGAACACTGAATTATTTCTAACAGACAAGACAGCATGCAACTCAAAATATACTTGTTTGATGGTCTTTGCAGGGTATTCTGTTCTAAATCCCCCCCCAAAAAAGCTTTTGATTTCCAGCTTGATTTTTGAAGCAGTAATATCTCAGCTAGTAAAAATGTCAGCTTCATGGTGGATAATGTAGTGATGTACATGAAATGTAACAGTGGAAAGATGTTTCTCAGGCTTTTCATTATAAATATTGTATAAACGTTGACCTCCATCCAGCCCCTCAGAGATTTAGGTGTCTGTTTGAATATGCCAGACAGATTTTGTCATAATACTATATTCTCATATGCGCCTTTTGAAATCGTGCTCTTAAAAATGACACCATTTATGGAAGCCATAAAGAATGATTTCTCTAGAGTTTTAGGTGATTCTAGTGAAATATTGAAAAGCATGCCATATTAAATATAATAGTATTAGAGCTTTCCTCTAGGCACTTAGGTAAGGGGTTTAAGAAATATTTAAAGACCAAATCGGCTGGCCCTTTAAATGTTTCCTAAGTAGATAACATAAAAAATAACCTATACCTTATTTCATATATTAAAAACTTGCATTTAAATGATTGTTTTCTACTTCGAATAGATTAAGATATTTTCTGTAATATTTATTATTTAATAAAATAAAACATTAGGTTATAGCTTTCAAATTAGACTTTCCCCACCCCAGTGTGAAAAGGTCCTCTTTGTCTTTAGCTCTTGCATTAAGGTTATCAATGCCATAAGTGAAACAGGGGAGATACAGAAATATTTCAAACCAGAAAGCTATTTAAATATTATTAGGAATTCATTCCAGTTAGACAAAGTGATACGGTGTCAGCACTTCTGGGGACATCAAATGGTTGGCAGCAGAGGTAACAGCAGACTAACCTTTTTTTGTGAGATATTTTGAATATATTCCTTGGTACCTAGCCCTTCCTGCTTCTGATTATTTCCTTAGCCCAACTCTCTAGTCTTCCAGTAAATTATATAGGCACCCGGTCTTCATCCAATTTATTTATTTTCCAAATTAATTAGTTGACTTAGGACTAAATGGTCAGAAGATTGTTAGAAGTGAAATGAAAAGTAATAGGTAATATTTGGAAGTGAATACTTGGCATAATTGGGCTAGACAAGTACAAATCGGTTAATAATCAAATACTGTAATACTGTACACATGC
Organism: Rousettus aegyptiacus; assembly: GCF_014176215.1. NCBI lineage: Eukaryota > Metazoa > Chordata > Mammalia > Chiroptera > Pteropodidae > Rousettus > Rousettus aegyptiacus. Next base: position 87,802,684 of record NW_023416287.1, read on the forward strand.
ATGCATTAGCATGACAGCTAATCACATCGTCTCTTGGGGCCACATAAATTAAATTCTCCACTGAAGGCAAAGCTTTGAGATCCATCAAGAACTATATGGCTGCAGGATGAGATGGCTGAATAACCGTAAGAACAACAAATGTTAATATCTAAATCCTTAACATAAAGAAATGTCTAAACAGTAGAGATTCCTATGTTTTAGAAGAATCATAATATTTGCAGAGCTATAATACTTTATGCAAATACCTGTACCAATTCAAAGGAAGCTGGAATGTAATTTACAGCTTCATTAGGTCCCCTCTGAAAATGTGGGTATTTATCAGGTGAGATACTCAGAAATACAAAAGAGATTTTTAAGAACTTGGAGTATTCCTAGTTTCAAAGTCCTGATGATACTTTTTTTTTTTTTCTGGGCAATTAGAGAAGTCCCTTCCTCCCTGAATGACAACTCTGTTCTTGCCTTGACTGAATATACTGTAATCTACCACCCAAATGGGCTCCTTGTAATGGAAAACTGCTATCCAGACAGCAACCCCATAGACCACAGCCCTATAACTCATATTAGATTTACATGACAAAACATCCCCGGGAGCCTTGTAGAAGTCTTTCATCCTATAAGACTTGCAGGGACTTGGTAATTTAAATTAACAACAATCTAAAAAATACATGGTATTGAAGAAAAGGACTTAAATCCAGATTGAGATGAATTTATCCATAGGTTTTCACTAGTTAATGGATTGAAATTTCTACCTCAAGCAGCCAGAATCATTTTTTATCTTTTCCCTTTTTTCCTAAAAAGTACTTTCTGGTATATATATCATGGAATAAATGCTAAATAATATCATAGTATCAAAAACTCTTTGGCGTTCAATAAAGGAAGTAGTCTAGTAATTTATGAAGGTGGATTTCTAGTTTGAATTATCAAGAGCTACTTATTCAAGGATCTGTGAATGTCAGATACATTGGGGAGGAAGGCTCTTTAAAAAGGACTTTTTTGGGGTTTATTTTGGCCCAATACCGGCGGGTGATATTGTAGGTTAATGCCCTCTGTGATTTCAACGGTGGTGAGAGGTACTCACTATCAGAGACCACATGACAAATTTTAGTTTCTCTTTTCAATGGATCAATCAACAATGAAAAATTCAATGTCAGGAAAATATATGACCATGACAACCAAAGGAAAATCCAAATGCTACTTTACAAATCTAGTTTCACTCACATGCCTTCTTTTACCATCATACACAATATTAGAAAGTAAAAAAAAAAAAAAAAAAAAAAAAAATTGAGACCATTTTGAAGCAGAATACCCAAAGACTCATTGGTTAAAAGACATTGACCAGTTTAGAGGCTAAATTTAGGCAAAAGAACAAAGAAATAAAGAACAGATTAAAAACACAAAAGCCAGCCAGTCCTCACAACCAGTTTTGGAAAGAGAAGTTACAACTTCTGACTTTTCTATGTGATGTGTCATTTTCCTACATGATTGAAATTTTCTCTACATTTCTTCCCTATCAACGCATTATTATACATGTGAATTTAGTGGTATTATTTTAACCAATGAATCAATTGTATCATTTAAGTAGGTTATAGACATGCATAAACAATGAGGAATGGATACTACCCAGAGATATTTAGCTGCAGCTTGACGAAGTAATAAGCCTTCGGCCTATCTATCGAGAAAATTTTCAATATTTCAGGGACAAGTTGATTAAATTACTGACTTTAGGAACCATATATATGGAAATATGGGTATATATACTCTTATTTGTAGCTATACTTATAGATTGATTGGACATTTATAATTTTTGGCTGTTTAATATCTGAAATTACTTCTTATGTTTAGAGACCCTGTACTGTGGTGAATCTGGGCAAATGCCATCATTTAGTGAATTTAAAAGACATTTAGTCCTTGATATTTGAGAATTAGTCATTGCAGACATCTACGCTTAAGGAGTACCATATGCCAGACACTGTTTTAGACACATATGTAGTATACACGTGGGAAGTTATGAGAAGTCAAGGTTAATAAGACAACGACGCATGGACTTCAGACAATAAATATCATAAGAAATGCAAAATATCAAATTAACGTTAACGTAGGATAAGGATCCATTTTGTATTAACAGCTAGAGGATGATGTTGTGGAACGCAAACATTTGGAGGGTTCTGTTAATGGATCAATCCAAGAACTTTCAACATCAAATAAGGCGGTCTGACATTATGTGTCAATAGAGATACACAAAGGATTTTTGATGAGAAACATTTTCTTTTGGCAACAGAGTACTTGGCTGAAGCAAAGTGATTAGAGAAATGGAAGACAGATCATAAGGATATGATATATGATAAAGAAATAGGTAATAAGAATCAAGGCAGATAATGTGAATGGGTATATAATGTATTCCACAGGCAGGGGGTCACTGGACCCCAGATAGTTTAAACTAAGACGTAGATGACCCAACATCTGAGCTGGCTGTGCCAGAAAAACCAACCATGTGATTAGAAGGTTACGACTTTGAGTCACACAATGTCAGCTCAACCTCTGAACAAAGGAGAGATGAGTTCAACCTCTGACCCATAATTTAATCAATTCTAACCAGATAATGAACCCCCAATAAAAGGTTGACATTAAAGCTTGGGTTTTTTGTTTTTGTTTTTTTGGCCTGGCAATAATGTGTGTGTGTGATCAATACCATGGTGACACATCCTGACCTCCTGGGACAAGAACAATGAAAACATATTTGGGATCGTCTCAGACCTTACATCATGCATTGCTCCTTTTGGCTGGTTCTAATTGGTATCTTTTTTGCTATAAAACAAAAACAGTAAGTATAGCTTTCCTTAGTTCTGAATGATCAAACCTGAAGGGTTAGTGGGAAGCCCTGAATTTGCAGTCCGTTAATCACAGTGAGGGTGGCCCTGGGAATCTCAGTGTGGCTGGTGTGTGAAGTTAGAAAAATCTTGTGGAGGACTCTGTCCTCAACCTGTGAGGTCTGGCCTAACTCCAGGAGGTCAGCATCAAGAGTCACTGCATGTACAAAATGAAAACTTTTAAGAAGTGCCCAAAGACAATGAGTGTGTGTTGACCTTGATTCTGCACTATTCATGTTAAAACAGGAGAAATCTAAGAACAATTGTTACTCATAGTAATTTTCAGTCTGTATCTGGGTAATGATTACAGCATTCCAAGGAATTCTACTATAAACAGAAAAGATTTCATTGCTTGTTTAAAAGGAAATAAGACATTCTGTTACCAAATCCATTTTGTATGTAGACAACTTAATTTGTTACCTGAGATATAACTCATTCTAAGAACTCAGTCTTTTCTTTGTTTAGAAGACACTCTCAAATACTAATTGCATCAATGAATAAATAATTCACTTACCTCTATCCAGTAGAGAAGTGTAGAAGAATGGTTGACTTACCATTTACAGTACACAACTCATTCATAAAAGTCATTCTGCTTTTTGTTTAGAAGACACTCCCAAATGCTAGTTGCATGAACGAATAATTCACTTACCTCCATCCAGCAGAGAAGTGAAGGACGGTGGTTGATTTCCTATTTGTGATGTGCAATTCATTGTAAAAACTCATTCATTCTGCTCTTTGTTTATAGGACATTCTCAAACACGAATGGCATTAACGAATAAATTCACTTACCTCCATCCAGCAGAGAAGTGTAGAGCAAGGATCGACTTACCATTTGCAGTGTACTCCTGCAGGAGGATAACTATTCTCCCATGAAGCAAAGATGGGTTTTCCTTCATTCCTAATCCACACGGCCTGAAAAACCAGACCAAAATGGTTGGTGTGTGTTTATCCACACTTGCAACTCTATCATTGAGCAAGGGCATAAAATATGTTTTTTTTTCCAGGGAAACATACTTTTTATCAACATATATTTTATAACTTCTCAGTAGAGTTGACATTTCAACAGCTTTGCAATTCATTTTGATAAATAATTTGCTAGAAAATAAAACAGTCAAATATTTGGTTAAATATGTATTATCAATATTGAGATCAATGTTTACCTCAATATATAAAAAACATGTGGCTCGACAAAAATGTTATAAGAGATATTTACAAGTGTTTTTGAGTTATGCTTTTCAAACAATTGGTTATTTATATTTTAATCCCTAAGTATTTAGAAAAAACCCTTTAAGTAACATTAGGAGGAAGACATTACTCCAATGAAATCATATTATACTAGTTAGACATTAATGCTTTTACGCATTCATAGAAGCTATTTGAGATACTTTTAATTTCACATTTTGATCAAAAAATCAGACATTGAAAAAGGCATCATCTCATAGCTTGTTAGCAGGATCACTTTGAGAGAGAAGACGGTTCTACGTGTTTTTACTTCTCACTTTTCACTCATTGGAGTCATGGTTAAAATTCATTCAGCTGTTTTCTAGGTTCCCAGTACTTAACATTTTGCTCATTCGCTTTCCCTCCTTTCTTTCTGCATAAAAGCAACACAAAATGATACAGAACAGTGAAGGAACCCATCCAAGCTTTATAATGTTGTGGTTCTAATTTGCCGGCCCCTGAAGCCGTCCATCACATAAAAGTGTGTGTGTTAGGGCTTTAGTGTTTCCATTACTTACGAAAAAAAGTATCTCATCTTAAAAAGTCAAACTTCATCTGCGGAATCTTAATTAAGCCACAGTTTGCCTGCTAGAATAGCACAGTAACCATTCTCTTCCTTGAAAGAGAAAATTTAGGAGAGGATTGGAAGCTTGCTCAAGAGTACAGGTTCCTGCTCTTCAAAACCAGAGTGATGAAACCCAAAACCTGCCCCCTTTGACAATGCACTGGCATCCCTTCCCTCCCTTCTCTCTGCTCATTGTCTTTTTACCATAGGCAGGTATTTTTATATGAGGCAAAGTTAGAACACTTGATACGGAGTCTGGTGTTTGACCTATTGGGAGACCATTCTTTCAGCCGAGAAAGCATTTCAGTTAGTGTGTAAATGATTTCAAGAGGGAAAAAACTACTCTTTTTTTTAAATGTGGTCTTTTTTGATTATTTTCCTAGTATTTCTATCTAAGCACATTTTGCCTACATCAGAAATAAACTTTAATTGTTATTATTATTATTATTTTACTTTAAATGGAAAAGGATCCAATTTGGATAATACAAAGTGAATGATTCCACAAAAAGCTATATGCTCACAGGCTTATAGTGTTCCAGTTATAAAAGGAGCGACTTAGAAACAAAATTGGAGGTAATATATATAAGATTAATTGCTGGGTTCATAAAAGAGCAATGGGTTCTTGCTACCTTAATTAACATGCAAAATGCAGGACAGTATTTGCCAAAGCTGCCCTTACCGATAAATGCATTACCTCTGAATCTGCAATGCACAGAATACCATCTAATTGATGATATAGCTCATTCAACTATCTTATACAAAAAGATTAATGGATCACTGAAAACTGGAGAAGAATTATTTGCTGAAAACAATTCATTCAGCTTCTCACTGAAAACATGGTGTGGGTCTTGCAATGGCCTTTAAGAGTGACCGTGTGCTGCAGGTATAGGTTCTCTACAGGAACATGCATAGGACTTTCACCTGTGCTAATTTGGAATATCACAGATACCTTACAGAGATCCCAAACTGATGAGATTCTAAAATGTGTTGACTACACCTGGATCAGCATGTCCCTCGGGTGCTCAAGGGTGCTGATCGGTAAAGCCATGTTCAGCTGGAGTAAATATGACAGAGATCCTCCCCAGACTGCCAAAGGCTTTCTATTTTTTAAAGTATTTTAATCAGATTGAACTAGGAGGCAACATATAAGAGTTGGATATAAACTCAGCAAGTATGTTGAACAAATGTTTATTCAGGGCTCCTATAAAAATCTGTATCAGAGTAAAGAGTTTCTTGGTGAAAATTTATAAACTCCTATGTAAACTAATCCAGGAAATAGAAGAATACAAATTACAAATATGAGGAATGACAGTGGAAATTGCAAGCACTCTTTCAGAAAAGGTCATTAAAGAACTATTAGGAGCAACTTCATGCAAACAACAAGACAACCCAGCTCACAAGGCACTTTTTGTGTAAAAATACAACTTGGACGAGGACTCGAGAAGAAATTGAAAATCATAATAGTTCTCTATATAGTTAAAAAATACGTCCTGTGACCATGAAACTTCTTATGAACAAAATCCATGGTTCAGATGTCCCCAATGCTTAATTATCATTAACGCATTTAGAACAAAAAGGTACATTCTTTAAGAAAACAAGGGCAATTAGGAAATTTTCTTAGCTCATTTTCTGACACAAACATTTTTGAAAAAAATATTTGTCTGTTCTTAGGGGCTAGTGGTTTGGAGCTGCCATGAAAAACTATGCTAAGAGAAGGCCACAGAGCGGCGGGGACCGACTTCTGGGATACACACTACCCAGGACTATCAGTGTCAGAGAGAGGCTTGCAGGCAATGTGAGAAAACGTAGGACAGACTTTAGAAGGCACACACTTTATGTTTTTCCGTTTTTAAAATACCATAGTGCAGTGGAAAGGGTTAATTAAATACTTCACAGTTGCGGTATTCTTTTCTTCTCTCTGTTGTAACAAAGAACCCCAAAGTTACAGGCTCGATACCACGCGGATGTACTACCTTACAGTTCTGGAGGTCAGAGGTCCAAGTGGGTCTCGTCGGACTAAAGCCAGGGCCGCGTTCCCTCCTGGGATCTCTGAGAGAAAAACCTGTTGTCTTGCTTTCTCCGGCCTCTGGAGGCTGCCTGCATCTCTTCTCAAATGACCTTTTCTTCCAGCTTTAAAACCAGCGACCACCTCACTCCAACCTTCACCGCATCACCTGATCTCCTGCGCTGACACAGCGCCAGCCCTCTTTCTTTTATAGACTTGTGATTACATTGGGCCCACCTGGGTACCGAGGACAGACTCACGTGGTTACATTGGGCACACCTGGGTAATCCAGGAGCGTTTTCTCATTTCAGGAGTCTCAACCATATCTGCGAAGTGTTTACCACGTAAGCGAACATACTCACAGGTTCTTGGCATTAGACATGAGCTACTGCTCTGCCCATCACACATGTAAAAATTTAAGCCTAACAGCCCACACCAGACTCATGCTCTGAGTCAAGTACTGATTGGCAAGTATGGAGTATGTACCAGAAATTCTTCTAATTTATGGAAGTATTAACTGATTTAAACATCACATTTATTAACCCCATTTTATAGATGAAGAAACTGAAGTTTCTGGAGGTTATGGGAATTAATTTACTGAAGGTTACACCACTAGGAAGTGGCTGAGCTCACCCCATGCCAACATGGCTGAGCTGCTAATCTGTGTTGCTTCCAATATAGACACAGGAGATGAACCATGCAAAATTTACAAATGATAAAATTGTTCTCTAAATTAATATTAGAATAACAAAAATGTCATGATAAATGTGATATTATATAACTGGCCATTAAGCTAGAACAAATAATGCATGAAAGGCATGTCTGAGATTCCCTAATTTTTTAGGTGAAAACAACTCCAAGGAACTTGTTTATCAGACATTTGGCAATCACTCACGTAAATGGTTTTCAGCAGTTCCCATGATGCTAGGTTACCGTTCATAGCTGTTAAGGCTAGTTAGCAACTTTTCCTTATTCACTCTGAGTACACTGGCAACCAAATACCTGGCAAAGGTTATACCGCAGTATGGGGTAGTCAATTATTACCGATAAAATCCTAATAAAACTTTTCTTACTTGAACTGAATGTCTGAAAATCTGCCTTCTAGGCAACCATTGATTTTTAAGGATATTGAAATAAATTTAATTTATTCAGCCACCTGAAGCTTCTAGAGGTTGTAACATAGAAACAGAGATAAATCAATAATTGTAAAGCAGTCTCTGGCCCTGATGCCAGGGGAACCCAGATCTCGAACCAGAACTTAAAATTCGTAACCACAAGAATGCCATTTAACATCCTTAATATTTAATCTCCTTATTTGTAAAATGATGCTTAAAGGATGTAGCTTTTAGCAATTAATCTGTCTCAGTAACCATTATAATGACTAATATCTACAAATTGTTTATTACTCTGTAGTCACGCATTTAAGCGCTTCATACGTATCGGTCTACTTCTACGTTGTAGAAATGCTTCTAGGTAAATACATTCTCTTGCACATGAGGAAACTGAAGCATGTCTTTTTGAAACTACCTCCAAAGCTTGACGTGTTACACCACCGTGCATGGGCTTCCCTCCTGCTTCACCACCAGTAGTTTTTACAAAGGCTCTGTGTTCCTCTTCCCACGGTTCCCAGTACTCTGCTTATCACCACCAGAGATGGGTCCTCATCATCACCGGCCAGCCTGTGATCTACCTCACAATTCCCGTTTTAGAGTCTGTTCCAAGGACTGGTTTTGGTAGACTGCTACTGGACAGGTTCTCCAGGAAACACTCGCTAAATCGGAGATTTGCACAGTGGGGGTCGTCCCTCAGGAACAAGAGCTGTAAGGATGAGGGGAGAATGAGACAGAAGAAAGCGACTGAATTGTGGTAAGGGACAACAGAGGCCTGGGCCGATCTGATATGATCTGGAAGACTCTTCAGATACATTTCAAACAGAGGCAAGGGAACCTGAAATCTCACGCCCACATCAAACAGTTGATGAATGAATGTCAGAAGCCCTTGCTTGGAGAAGGGTAAAGCCTTGAGCAAAAAAAAAAAGTTCCCTTAACAAGGAAAGTAATCCGCGGGGATGCTCTCAGCTGTAAGGCAATGCTGCTGACAGCTTGGAGAAAAGTTCTGGGATCTTGAAAGAGATTATCTCACTAGCTCCGCGGCATCTGATCCACCCTGTTTTCAACAAATGATAAAGCACATCGATACCACTGTCAAAACCATGTCTTCATGCATACGTGTTTTTGCTCAAGTTTTGCCTGTTAGTAGTAGTTATTTCAGGCAATAGACTATCTGATACTGTTTGCTTTTCCTGTATGTTCTTTGATTTTTTTAAATGAGCAAGCAAGCATTCATTATGTAATCAGAATGCCATATATACCTGTTTTTATTATTTTTTAATTAAAAATAAACAATAAAAAAGGAGTTAGGGCCTATCTTCCACAAATCCTGGTATGCTTTTAGGTTTTTAGAGTTTTTTTAAACCACTTAGGAAAAATATGATTGATATTTAAAAACCTGTACATATTTAATATATATAACTCAAAGAGTTTGAGTTATACCAGTATCACTGTAACCGTCGTCAAGGCCATAAACAGATCCATGACCTCCCAAAGTTTCCTCCAGCCTCCTCTAATTATTAGTTTTTTTGTAAGAATAATTAACATGAGCTCTACTCTCTTAGCAAATTTTCAGTATACAATACGGTGTTGTTAACTTTAGGTCATGGGGAGGTAGTACTTACAGGGTACAAAATTTCAGTTACATAAGAGATGTTCTGGAGATCTGCTATACAAGATAATACTTTCAGGTGTTCAGTTTTAGTTTTTAAATGAGTTCATATATATTCAGCAAATCTTTTTATTCAAAATAATTCAACTTGGACTCAGTTTGATCTTATTTCCGTTTCAATTCAAGTTAAATATTTGTAATCATTCTCCTGTTTCTTTGTTATATATCTACCAAACCTCTCTTAGTTTATATATTTTATGGACACAATTTCAACGGACTGAGTTTTTCTTTCACTGTTTATATTCCTTGTTTCTATTTTATACCTCCTGCAACCAGAGTACACTTTTGTGTTATTTCAATTTCTAGGTGAAATTTGTATTACCTTTCGGTGATATTTTTTGAGAAATTGTTTGTAGGTCAATCTCCTCTTGTTCTCTGTGGATCCTGTCATTTTCCTCAATAAGGCCTTTACCAGACCCTTTCTCCCAGAACTGCAGCTTGCAGTGAGACTAACAGGCTTTTGAAGTTGCTCGTTAGGTTTCTTTGATGTGTTTCTGAAGATTGTAGAGAACACAATCAACCCCTGGTGAGTTCGTATTTGTTTTGATGTCTTTTCAAATCCAATTTTTGTTTCCAAAGTGGAGAAGTTCACAGTCACATTTCTAACAGTTTTTGTCCTTCTCAAGTAACGTCTTTCTGCCTTTCACCTCAGTCACTGTGATAGCATTGCATCGCCCATTTCTGTTTTGTTCTTTAAAATTGGAAAACTGAAAGGTTATATTATTTAAATGATTCTCAGAGAACTACATATGTGTGTGTATCTATATATGTACACATACATATATTAGAACATATTACGGCTCTTTGAAAGTTCATGATCTTCTTGGAATTTATATTCCTTGTATTAAGGAATATTCTGGACAAAAACCCAAGAGAAGAGAAGAGCTTGAGTAATAAGCAGATTATGGTTTGTCTTTCTTGCATCATTTTTGCTAGAAGACAATATTTCTGACTAGTTACTCCAAAAGGAATCTTAATGAGTAATTAGCTTTCTGGTTGGGAGCTTTTATTTTGGAGATATAATGGACCATTATAACTGAGGTTCCCCAAATATTAGCCCCAACTTTAATATCTCAGAGTTCTGATAGGACAGAAAACTTTCTCCGCCCCCTCCCGCCCCCACTTCTCCCTTCCCATATTGTTCTATTATCAGTTCAACGTCAGTGTAAATTCATTATGGCTACCACTTAATTAGCGAGAGAGAAGAAATACCGAAGACAATATGTGCAATGATATGTGTTGCAGAGAAAGTCAAGCTGAACAAGAATGGCGAAAACATGCACAATTACCTCAGTAATGGTTATCTAGCGAATATTAAATGACTAAAGTTTAATTTAAAAATCAAGTGATTCTTATTTGCCCTAATGCAATTCCTGTTGGATCTTAGTATAATTAAACTAATTATATCTGTTCAAAACTCATTTATTCTTCATAGAAATGAAAAGAATCAGGCCTAACGTTCGATGTCCCCAGGCTCAGGTTTTCGCCACCTGGCGCTATATTTGAAAACTAAAGCCAACGTGCTTTGCCACCAATGCTTCTTCAGCTTTAGGACTAATATCAAGAAAGAAAACATCAAGTCTAAAGTCAAAGGAATCTCATTTTTAGAAATCTTTTTCGAACATTCCAACGTCAGCAAGGCTTGGCTAAATGATGCTCTTCTAAATTGCTGCTCACATACACATAGCTTCATTGCATTTGCATCTTTATCTGTTTCTGTTTATAAGTAGATTGATAGGAAGGTCCATCTTGCAATTATATCTTTGTGATTTATCCTGGGTAACTGTCATGTAATAGATGACTAGTAAATGTTAATTTCCTAAAATAAATGTCATTTTTGTAAACTTTATACCAAAATGGCAATAGTAAGGTTGCCTGCTTCTTCCCTCAAATTAACACCGAAGAAACTAGGAAGAAGCTATAAAGCTGAAATTATAAGCTGATATCCAATCAATAAAAACAAAATTGATAAATCATAAGAAAATTATCACATGAAGAGGCAGAAAGGAAATAAAGAGATAAAAAGAAAATCAGGGTATGTCAGAATATATGCATGATTTTGGTGGGGAAAAAAAGCCATAATAAAGGAAATATTGATGAATTCTATATCATTAAACTCAAACTTCTGTTTGGAAGTACAAAGCAGACATCAATTTTGTAGTAGAAGTTTCTATTTTTGCAAAACATAGTAGACAAGAGACTTATATCCGGAATACATAGGGAATATCTATAAATAAATAGGAAAAATGCAAGTAACCCCACCCTCAGAATAGGTGTACACTTGAACATTCACTTTACTAAAGAATATGAAATGTTCATTAAAAGGTGCTCGATTTCATTACTTTCCAAAGAAAATGTAAATTAAAGCTGATTAGATACCACTGCACCAAAATGTCTATAGAGAACAAGTTTGATGATATCAAGTGTTGTAAAGCAAGTGGAGCACCTGGAACTCATAAACTTACTTGTCGGAATGTAAAGCATTTCCAACATGTTGGAAACAATTGGGCATCATCTCCTAATGCATATTGCAAGCCTCTCATAACACAAGTCCACTTCTGGGTACATTCCCAGCAGAACAGTGCACACGTGTATGCTAATATGATGTTAATAGTCGCACTGTTTAAAGCAACAACAACAAAATAATTGACGACAACCTAAATGGTCATGATGCTACATTCACACAGTGGAATACTAGGTAGCAACAAAAATAAACTGCTACTATATTCGATGTCATGTATGTTTCCCAAACACATTAAGAGAGAAAAAGCCAGGTATAAACTACATGATTTCAGAGAGAAAACAGCAGTCTAAGCAGGATTTCAATTGTTCCCAGGCTATGAAAACTGTTTTACTAAATAAATGGAACGAGATCATAGTTGGTGGATTTTGTGAGAAAAGTTAAAGTAGAAACTTATCCGAAATTAAAGTAATGACTTTATGAACAGAAATACATGGGCAAAGTTACTTCACAGAGCTTTTTAAAATGCAATTCTTATTGTATACCTTATAAATGAATAAATTATATTTAAGAAAATGAGCACCATCAATTGTGTTACTATCGTTTATTTTGAAAAAATGTAATATATCAAATATGAAATTTCTATACCCCCAAAACTGGTATTCCTGTGTTCAAGAATGTTTGGTAATAACTTAGCACCTTATGCAATGTCATGATTCCTTTTTGCTGACACATTTGTCAAGTTTGAATGGTTGTTGATATTTAAATGCTATATTTAATCAATATTATTCACATCTATTCAAGTTTATTACTCCTTTAAAATTAAGTTAAAATACATTGTCTTCTAAAAAGCATTTTCACTAAGTTATAGGTCAAAGTAATTTATCTTCTAACTAGACTAATAGCCATTACTGTTTCTAATACTTAATCCACACTTAATCACTTAATTGCTAAACAAAGCCATTACCTTATCTACTTCTTTCATTTATTCTATTATTAAATAGTTCATGGGCTTTCACCCTTTTATATGCAAAAGAAAAAATTTGCTTCTTAAAAATATTACATTTGTATTTTATAAATTAATCTTAGAGCAAATATTGAATTATACATATCTGGCATTAAACATTTATTTACATATTAATAACCCCTGTGTAAATATACCATAAACTTAAGTTGAACCAAATTAAGTATAAAATTTTGCAATTTTTACAAAAAGTACTTTCTGTGAACGCTAGTTGTTATTTATCACTGTTCAATTTTTAATGTTTGGTAAATGTTACTAAATGTTGTTGCAATGAGTTCATAATTTTCTATTCTAAAAAGCTTGCCAATTAATTAAGTTTATTCTATGAGGTTATTGTCAATTCAAAATTTTAATAATGAATGAATATATATATTCATATAGCAACATTAAATAATTAATATTTCTAATGTCCCTTAAAATGTGAAGCCCATGTGGTCATAATTTCAAGGTAAGTAGTATGAATATCATGGGAATTTCTTTCCCAAATCATCAAGTCTCTGGTCACCAATTCTAGATTTAATCAATTAGCTATTGAACACGAGCATATCTTAATTACTAAAAAGATATCTTTACACTTGCACAGATAACTGTCTTTGGAAAACATGATTTTTACCATTTAAAAACTGCTTAGACTTTTACTAAAATAAATTTTGAGGGAAAAGAAAGCCATAAGCAATAGACAAATGGGTTTAAAGGCTTGTGATGGCTCATTTTCCCAGAAGTTTTTGAAACAAGGGCTGTAATTTCCACCATTACAGTAAGCCATTTATTCTAAAAACAGGAAGGGACTATCTATCACTTGGCTATCTTAAAAGAGCCTCCCATTACACATTCCTGATAAATGAACTGCTGCCCTGCCAGCCCACCAGGGAGTAACTGCAACCACAGAACCTCGCATTACATCCTCTCTGCTCTAAGGAATACCTATCTGATCCCATGAAATATTCTTGTTTGTTTGTTTTACAACCTCAATGCTCCTCAATTATAATATCTAAACTCATTTAGGACTCATTTTATCTCCGAAGTTATTGGTAACATACATCAAGAGAACAGTTCTTGCTCTTTTTTTTTTTTTTTTTTTTAGGCGTTTACCTTCAATAGTGAATTAGCTCTAAGCATTCAGGATGACACTTTTGTCTTATTCTTACATAACAGTTCTTATTGCAATGTCAAGAAAGTGATAAGTAGTCCTGAAAAACCCATTCGCAGACAGCATGATTCTCAGTAACTTAACTTCATCTCTTGAATGATGTGATAATTTAGTAAATGAAATAAAACATCTAATTTTAGAAAAGAGAACTTTAACTGTAAAAGCTAATGCACCCTTTTCAACATGATGGATATAGCATTTTAGGAGATTTTAAGTGACCCCAGGAAATGTCACTTTTCTTATACCTTCTCTATGAGAAATTAACATCTGGTTTCTGATGTGCTTGGGCATGACTTTTCCAATCAAAGAGATCAGGAACAGCAAGTAAAAATTTCTAAAGTGGGAAAATAATTACATGCATATGAGAGGTTCTGAAATTGGCTTATAAAAGGGAAAATATTTAAGCATTCAAACAGCATGTCTAATTGATATAGATTTTACGGCAGCAAATTATGTACAGGTCTTCTGGTCGCCAGATTGATGACCGATAATAGGTTGTTGCATTATGTTTACTCAGAATGCTCCCCCTTAGAGCATTTTTCTATGTTTTATCTGGAATTGTAATCTCAGAAAAGAAGTATTTTAGAGAATTATTCAGTTTAATCGTGATCTTTCTCCTCAAGGTAAAGATATACTACATTGAATTTAGCAATTACATAAAAATTTGAAGATAGGCTGAATCGTATGTGTGAAGGGAACAGAAGTGTTGAATTTGGGGGAAGGTTCAATATCTTTTTACAGAATTATACTTTTTGCCAAAGATATGCAGTACCAGACTCATATTTTTCATACATAATCAGAGTTGACAGACCAAGGATATGCTTTCCTATTTTCCTGAATCATGAAAATTTATTATAGGAGTCCAATAATAAGAGAGATAATTTCTTATAAAATCTATTAAATATAACACCTAGACAAGTGGATGAAATCTGCATCTTATAAATAAAGCACATTATCAAGTTCCCAAAATATTTTAAAAGTAAGTACTCTCGTTTTCTACATAGTCTAATAATGTAAAATATAATATAAATTTATAAGAGATCACTAAACACGCACTGGTCTCAGGGTGACAAATCAGAGGAAAATTGCCTTTTAAGTATATATCTGTATGGAATTCAGCAGTAGAAGTCCATACTCATTTTCTATCTGTGTTCTTTCAATGTAAACTGAGGCTCCTCAGAAGGGAATTAGGAGACTGGACAGATGGGACAGGAAAAAAAATAAATGGATAGTACAGAATATTGAAAATAAGTTGTTCTCTCTTCTGTATTTTGCTTAAAGATTGCTTGTAACCAATTCCAAATTTTTCTTGCATTGAAGGAAGTTACTATTGAAATATAAATGAAGCTAGTCAAATCATTAGAGAACTTGATGGACATCCAAATCTTTCGTTGATAAACACGTTTTTGTTAGCAACATCATACTAATTCTAGAAGTAGCCATTTACTTAACTACAGAAATTTGCTTAATTGCTAACTTCGTTATAGCTCCAAGGTTATCCAATTTTAGTTCAATGAAATTATTCAGTTTTAAATGTAATTAATATAGTCATGTTTCACTATGAAAGAAATCAGTTTTCCCTCTCTAACCTTTTTCTCGCCTTGGCTTTATATTTGAATTTAGTAGATACTGAAATCGTGTTGATTCAGCTAATGTGAAATCACAGGGCAAATCAAGAAAAAAGGTCTTAGTCAATGATGTGCTAAAACTTAACTCATTTTCAGTAAAAAAACTTTTAAAAAATAATTGAAGTTCAAGCCTATCTATAAAGATTAAATATTAAATGCCTCTGTTTTAATATACTGTTTCAGGAGGTCATCATTATAAGGATGGGAATCATCTAAATACAATAATGATAACCTGCAAGGATTTTTTTTTTAATTTACTTTAAAAAGTAGGGTTAATAAAGTCCAAGAAATTTGGATTACTATAGCTATTATTTTTTTTATTATTGCTACTATTTTAAAGATATAAATAATTATACAGTTTCACTAGAAAGTAGGCCAGATCAAGGTATAATGGAATAAAATAGTGTAACATTAAGTGTGTACAAGTTAAAAACAGCAAAACTTAGCAGCTAGTTTCACAAATATTTCACTTGTTTTTAGGGTCACAAAGTTCATGAAAAAGTATGTTCGTACTCTGCCCCTAACTTACATCTACCCTCAGGCAAGTTGTCACCATTATTATTTTTGAGATGGGTGAAAGATGGATAATGATTGAAGCTGGGAGGACATAGAAATCAGTGAATTTATTTGCTCAATAAATAAATGAAAGCAGTATAATATTTTATTGACTATTGTTAAAAGGCAGTTTGAAAAAATGACTGTCATAAAGATATAAAAATGAACATGAGTTAAAAGGTTTAATTTAACTCAAGGGTACCAGGTGGATGCTATAACTGCTTCAACAGAAAAAGAAAAGGCATATTTATAGATGAGGAATATTGAAAAGAATGTAAAATGGAGGTGAAATTAGCTTCTTCAGCACTGAGGGAGAGACTATTGGCATTGCCATAAGTCTGTAACATGCAGAATTGTAGAAAACCTCTCAGATATCAGAGGCAGACCAACCGTAGGAGTATCCTCTAGACAGTGCACAGTTCTCTACTGAAGTATATTTTCCCCTATGATACTGGATATTGGGTAACAGCATATATTTTCATGAAAATTATGATATTTTAGATACAGAAAAAGTTCTGCTATTTCTGTTTGTTAAGGTATTTGGAAAATCATGGAAAAAATAACATTAATTTGTAGAGCATTTACTAAATTTATTTAGTCAAAAAATTTTTCATATACAAAATAATAAAAAATTCAAAGCTTTTCTCACAGTTTAATTAGACATATATTTTCTTTCTTAGGAATACAGTAAGACCTCACTTAACATTATCATGGGTTCTTGGAAACTGCAACTATAAACAGAACAACATCTCATGACACCAATTTTACCATGGGCTAATTGATATAAACAAGAGTTAAGCTACAAAGGAGTATTTCCGGTCACAAAAAAACAATACCAAACTTCTAAATAAAGAACCAAAACACTTCTAATATTAAACACTAAAATAAATGCGACCTACATACACATTTAAGAAAGACTAGTAAAAACAAGTGAGATTATTGTTTTCCAATTCGTTCATTCCAGTTCAAGGTCACAGGTGGCAGAAGCCTCTTTCAGCAGCTCAGAGCACAGAGAGGAACCCACCTGGGACAGGACATTCTTCTATCACAGGGCACACGCACACATACCTGCACTGATGTGGACTGAGATGATTTAGGTGTGCCAGTTCACCTCAAATGGCAGGAAACTGGAGCATCTGGAGAAAACTCACTCAGACATGACAAGAACATGCACACTCTACACAGACAGTGGGCCTGGCCAGGAATCTTTTTTTGAACAAAATATTATTCAAGGGCCTGCCGTACACAAATGATGACCCCTTTTTCAGATACACAGCTTCCTGGATGCACAGAATTACAGCACACTAATTTAATTTTCATAACAGCATTGATAGAAAGACAGCTTTGGTTACAACATGCAAATGAGAAACCTGGTATTTAGAAAGTACTAGAACCTCAAAATCCTTACACCCACCCCGTGCCCTGTCCATTGTCCCCAAAATAATAATCAGAATGCCTTTTTTCTATAAAGATTTCATTAACATCATTATGTGAACACATCATCTTGGAAGGAGCAATTTCTTGCTCCATTATTTAATTCTTTAGGTATATAGCACCTCAGTGGCCAAAAAAAAGAAAAGAAAAAAAAAAAGAAAAAATTGTTGAAATAAAAATAAGTAAAATGTAACTTATTTGAAACAACCATCAAGAGAATTTATTTTTCTTTGTAAATACAGAATGGTGTGTCATTTCAAAAGACAGTAAATGTTAAACGTTTCTATAGTTTTTTGCTTAATAGGCTTGGCCCCTTTAACATGATAAATCATATATAAAAGTATCATAGCAATATATCATTATACATTCTGGGGAACATGAGATAATAACAGTTTTATATTAAGTCAGGTTAGATAATCAAAGTACAAATTTTCAGTCCATAGACCTTGATTTCTCTAGTTTAGAAAAAATTCTATTTTGTATTTGTGTTTCCTTAGTCTCTTTTTTTCTTCTTCCAAAAGTTTCCTTTATACCTATTGTATTGACATGCTGAGAAGTTTTCTTTCTGATTTATGCTTTTTTTGTTTTTTACTCTACTACATAGTCCATTGACCTTCTGTATGATACTCCAGGCTAAAATTTGATTCTAGAAAATGAACAGTTTACTTCAAATTGACAACTAATGTTTTGTTTGTTTAAAATCATGTTTCTGTGTAGCCAATTACCTAAAGGGGTAGAAGAAGGGAGGCTAGTTAGAAATAATTATAGTGCGGTGTGGCCCTCAGTATTAGTAATGGGAATAGTGAGAAGCGGATCCATTCTACAGGTGCATTCAAGGGAGAAGAGAGATGTTGCTGACAAGTAGAATATGAGGTGTGCTTAAAAGAGAAAGGGACTAGGACTGAATTTCAGCTTTATAACCAACAAAACTGGAAGGGTGTAATGGATTAGCTGAGATGGAGCAGTAGGTTTTGGTGGGAAGGTCAGGAGTTTGGTATTTGCCATGTTAAACCTGAGACGACTATTAGGGAGTCAAGTAGAGATGCTCATTTGGATATATAAGACTAAAGTTCAAGGACAATATCTGAGCTGGAGATGGAGATTCAGTCCTCAGCATCATAGATTTTGTGTTTAAAGATATAAATCTGTGTGATCACCCAGATGAGCTCAAGAAGTCCTAGAAAATTTCCTGGGTGCTATAAACTGAATGGTTGTGTGCCCCCAAATCCCTATACTGAAATCCTAATCTCCAATGTGATGAGGCCTTTAAGGAGGTGATTAGTCATGAGAGTGGAGCCCTCATGAATGAGAACAGTGCTCTTATAAAAGAGACCCGGAGAGCGCTCTTCTGCCTTCTGCCATGTGAGGACACAGGAAGAGAAAGCCACCCGTGAACCTCTCACCGTGGCCTCTTACCAGACATCGAATATGCTGAAAACTCCATCTTGAATTTCCCAGACTCCAGAACTGTGAGAAACATGTGTTTGTTGTTTAACAACCCAGTTTATGGGACTTCTGTTAAGGCGGTCCAATCAGACTAAGATGCTAATGGATGATGGTTAAATGTTTAGAAGCAAGAAATAAGAATGAATATACAAAGGAGGCTGACATGGAAAGGCCACTGAGAAAAATCGGGAGAGTAGTATGCTCTGAGAGTTAAATGCAAAAGTTTTCTCAATAATGAGGAAGAAATCATCCATCTCAGAAGTGTCTAATAGTTCATATGAAAAGGGAACCGAGAAGTTGGATTTGATAATCAGGAGATTATGGGTGGTATTGGTACAACCAGTTCTGGCAGGAAATGGAGTAACAATCTTAATTAAAGTGGCTTGAGAGGTATTGAAGACAGAACCTCTAAAAAAAAATTATGAGAACATTTATTTTTAGTGATCAAAAACATGATTGTCTATGCATATATACATGCAAATACATTCAAAATTTGAATACTTTAAAAGTTGTATGTGACTTTTAAGCGGAGATATAATGGGGTTAGAATTGTTCATCTAGATTGGCAGAATTATCAGCACATTCATAGGCCGATGTGTTGTGCCGTATGTGGCTAAATAAAGTTTTTCTGACATTCTCGGTATTAGATAAAAAGGACATAAACAGATTAAAGATTTATTTAATATATGTTGCATCACTGGTTAAATTGAGCTTCATGACTGGTGTAATGAGAATACCATAACCTGAAAATCCCACAGAGAGATAAGCATATTTCAATGCCTTCCCACATTAATTTTAATTTTGTGTCTATAATTCATTTTCAGTGCTTCCTTTTTTAAAATAAAAGTTTCAATACCTGCCTTCCTATTTTCAAAGTTTACAGTTCCCTCCAGAAATAAGACTGTATGATGAAAAGAGCCTAGGATAATCTAAGCTAGAAACGTTAATGAATAATGCCACAGGATACTGGCTAAAGGATGACTTTAAAGGGAATTTTCTTAGTCCTTATTACAGCACATAGACATGTGTTATTTATCTTATTCTAGTCATCCTGTCTTCATAAAGCAGAATAACAACACAGGATACCTCATCTTCCGCTGAGAATTGGATGACACAGTCACCACTAAATTATACAATTTCTGTGTTAAATAGATGAATTCACAAATAAAAGGTCTTCCTTTCCAACTGAAACAAATATGTAAAGTCACATGAAATAAGACAAATATTTAAAATCCCACAAAGAAAGAACTTCATCTAGTTAGAAATATATTAGAAACTTTTGGTAAGAATTTTCATTAGTTAAATTCCTGATTTTAAACACTTCCTGTTCAGTGTACACAGGCTATACATACATGAAGAGACGCGCCCATGTTTTGCAAAGTTGCTGCCCAGGATGATAGCACTTTTGCTATGAATTTCATGGGCCATTCCACGGACAGTTTTGGTAATCCAGACTAATTTCCAACATGTATTATGACTGAAGAAGAAAGAACATATACTGATGAATTTTCCCACAGTCTTTCAATTAAACAATCTTCCTTTAGAGGGAGCACCCTTATTAATTATTGCAAAAATGGAGATCTTTGAAAATAATAATTTTGCAAAATAAGCAGATTTTCAGAGGCTCTTGCCAGATTGCTTTTGTGGTCATTTGTCTCCTCGTAGTTCCTTTTAGACCCCAAATGCTATGGTTCACCAGAAAACTTAAACTTACTTATAAAAAATATTTATCAAAATTTTATAATCCCTGATCTTGAATAGAGAAATAGAATAAAGAAACATAATTAAACCTGGAATTTAAAACATATATAGTACTTTAAATTCTAATACATTCCCAAACAATTTGTCATTTTACAATACCCTGAGGGTCTGGGAAAGGATTTATTTAGCTGATGAGAAATGTCTTCATAATATTCTAAAGTATATTAACCCTGATTAGGTAGTAACGATGCTTTGCTTTTTCATGTTATAGCTTCACACACACAGGTATTTTCCCCAGGATTAGACAGGGGTAATAGGTCAGTAGTGATTTCTGTCCATAACCACTGCTACCACGCCCTGCCTTTACAATATGACTTTTTAGAAAGACATATTTTTTTGTTATATCTACATCTATCTACTATATCTATATCTATTTCATCTATATCCATCTCTAACACATACATCTTCCAAATTTAAATACTCCAATTTAAGAGCATTCTAAAATATTATCTCTATGTATGATCACCTCCGATTATACTTCTTTTCCACTGTAATTACACATCATCAACTAAGCCCAGCATATTTCACTGCAGCAGAATTTCTTTGTTTTCATATAAAAAACAGATCTTCCCTTAAACAGGAGGGGCTTGATCTGAAAAGACTATTGCAGTACGAAGAGGGGTATGGTTGCATAGGCAGAAAGCTCCGACCAGTGTCGGAAATCAGGCAGACAGCATTGATTGGGTTAGCAGGTGGTATGGCCAGACAGCTGAGCAGGAAACGTTTTTCTCTGCAGTCATCTGATCTTTGGGGGGGGGGGGAGGCAGGGGGGTGAACCAGAAAGCTTATCTAACTGCACGGACTTATGGGGAGGGGAGAAGCCTCATTAAGGTTTGGTCAAATCAAATTAGCAGGCATTTGTCCAGACTGGAAGGACAAACAGTTCAACTAGTTATTTATGAAACAAAATAAATGGGAATTTGGAGGGTCTGCGTGTGGTCTGTCATAGGAAACAAATGGGCTACAGGCAAGGCTTAACTATGTCACATGGGAGGGTGGCTCTCTGCGCTGTTTTCAGGAATGTAGAAGGATGGGTGGCTTTCTCACTCCTCTCTGTTGTTTCGGAGCACAGGACACAGATAAAGTTTCTACATTGTGATGCTTAAGCAAATTACAATAAGTCCTCGCTTGATGTCCTTGATAGGTTCTCGGAAATTGCCACTTTAAGCAAAACAACTCATAACAAAACCAATTTGACCACAGGCTAATTGATATAAACAAGAGTTAATGTCCTACCGTCTACTTCTGGCCACAAAAACATCACCGAACTTTTCAATAACGACCCCAGATGCTTTGAATGTTAAACACTGAAATAAATGTGAGCCATACATACATTTAAGAAAGATTTAAAAAATTAAGTCAGATCATTATATTTCCAACCCTCCTATTATTCCAGTTTGGGGTCACAGGTGGCAGGGTCCTCTCCTGGCAGCTCAGGGCACAAGGCAGGACTCACCCCGGACAGAGCAGTCTCATCCCGGGGCGCACTCACACAGCAACGCTCACTCGGACTGGGAGAGCTTAGACAAACGCATTCGCTTCATCGGCATGTGTCCTCAGGTGAGAGGAAACCGAAGTACCCAGAGAACACCTAAGTTATCACGGTGACACGTGCAGACCACGGCCCAGGCCGTGAAGAAATTTTAATTTTCCTTTTCTCAATAATCGTATAATGAAACAACATTGAACAAAATGATGTTACCGGAAGACTTGCTGTGTATTGCGGCCATTGGCCTTTGTTTATTGTAGGATTATTTAATAATCTAGTTTCTTACAAAAGAAAAATGGAATAATCTATTTTCTCGCAAAATAATCACTGCAATGCTACTAACGTGCTCTCTCACTGGCTCTCTCTCTCTCCCTCCATTTATGACGTATAACATCCTTCGTTGCCAAACCACTTTTTTTATTCCCAGTTTTCCAGTGAGATTCAGCAAAAGCCATCGTTTTCTCAAAGTCTTCCTCAGGTGACCCAATCCTTTACGTTCACCACTTTCTCTAACACTTGTAATTATTTTTCCATCCAACCCATGGGAAATCTAGTCATACCTACTTTGTACAGGGACTTTTCCATATGGAATTTGAAATTCCAACTAAATGAGAGGTCATTCGGAAGCAGAAAATACTTAAATGATGCTTTTTTTTTTTTTTTGCATTCCAATATTTGGTAAATGCTCCTGCACATGCTAGGTGTGGAATATATATTATTGTTGATGGGAATAACTGTATCGATAGCAATACTGTGAAGATAATATGATAAATGGAGACATAGTATAGTTTAACTGAGTCAGGTTGCAGTTGCTAAAGGGTGCATGCAGAAAAAAAGGCAGAGCTGGACTTATTGTAATTTTGTGACTATCGTATTTACTTTCTGCTAAGAAAATGTCCTCCTTTCGCACTAAGTTCCTTAAATGACAGTCACAGTTGGAGGTTATCTCTAAACTACAAATATCCCGGGAAATATAACTACTTGACTTAATTATAAGCAAATATGAAATTATACACAATCATACGAACACACCCAATAACCAACTCTCAATAGACATTTGATTATAACAAAATAACATAGGAGAAAATGATTTGAATTTTGGAATTGGAATTAGTTCCCTCATCTGCTAGCTCTATAAATTTAGATAATTTACATAACATCTGATACACATTTTTTTTTGTATTTTTAAGATGAATATGTTACTTGCTTCACAGATTATTTGAGTTATACAATGGCATCGATGCATGTTAATATGCACCTTGCTCTTTCTATATATTCACCATTCTCTACTTGACAGGCTGACATTTGATCACTAGCAGATCATTGAAATAGATGGGAAATATATAGCAAAGATCGTTCCAGGCTTTTTATGATTAAATCTAGATTTATACGTTTTTAACCAAGAGAAATAGAATAGTTTTACCTTATACCTCTCCTTTATCATTGCTTGCAATTTCCTTAGAGAAACTTTAGGGCAAAAAATTAGCTTCAATAATTTTAGGTTATAAGAGAAGCAATACTAGAAAAACCATGTGTGAACTAATTTTCCTCCAGAAATACAAGATTTTGTTTTCGTTTTTCTGTAGGCAAGATTTACTAAGAAATAATAGGCTGAGGATTAGAAGTATGATCATTTGAATTGTTTGAGTCATCAGGATATCATTTATCTGCTTCCAAACAATTTTCTGTATAATTTTATTTCTAAATTTCTTTTACCCCATGCTTTCTATTTTTGCTTCTTTACACATCATTTTGTAACTGTTGATAAGTATGTTTATTCTACTTGTAAATCAGTTTACTCCTAATGAATACTGTCATCAGCTCATTCCTCCTATCGGTACTTTGAGAATGCCTCATCATTGGAGCAATAAAAGAATGATCACTTAAAGAGGCTAAGCAAGAATTAACTCATAGGATTAAATAAGGTTGAATTAACTAATAAATAAAGACTGAACCTTGCCAGAACCTTCATCCTGGACTTTCCAGCCTATAGAACTGTGAGAAAATAAATTTCTGTTGTTTAAGCCACCCAGTATATGGTATTTTTTTAATGGCAGCTCAACCTGATTAAGACAGTTGCTAAGAAGTTAGCCCAAAACATAGTGATGTGCAAAATAACGTTATTTGCTGTTTATTTTGGAGTCAATACTTTAGGAAGTAGTTTTAGTAACAGGTCCACTGTGTTGTGGTCAGCTGAAGTCATAGCTGGGCTAGCCTCCAATTAGGCTCACTCCCTCATCTGCCAGTTGATGCTGGTTATCAGCTAGAATCTCAGCTATGACAACGAATTTATCGCTCACTGTTTAACTGTGAATTTTGACTCTTTTTTTTATTTCATGCTCTGATTACAATCTTATCAGTGAGGTCTGGCCAGAGAGAAAACCGTTTTTTTCTAATTCTAAGAACTTATTTTTACATATCAAGAAGTAATCCCAGTGAACTAACTCAGACAAGGGTTTTTCACTGAGGCAGACTCTACCCACCAGACCCTTACTCTTTGTTTCTTACTGGGAAGACCCCGAAACATGGAACTTGATGTTGTGGGGAGAGGCATTAGCAAGAGCCACCTCCTATATCCTAAACTTGGGTTTATTCAAGGGAAGGCAGTAGAAAACAAATGATCTTTATCAGCATAAAATATTGAGAGGATTAGAGTTTCAATATTCTCCCATGCTACTTGTTAATTTTTCTCTTCCTGACAAAGAAGGTAAGAAAATTGGAAATGACTATATTAATGATAGTGTCCCTCTATGGAAGGAAATTATTTGAATTGCCCAGGGCAGAGGCTATTACGCTAAGGACTAGAGGAATGGCAGAACACAGAGCCCAGTAAGGAAAAAACAGAAAAATCATCAGTCTTGTGGACTATATCTGAACATGTTCTTCAAGCCTCTAAAGTGAACAGATGCAAATATTTGTAAATTTTGATAAATAATTGAGGAAACAATGTTGATCAAGAAACTTCAGTCTGGATAGCAAATAAATCTGGGTGTCCACTTTCTAAAATGACCTATGTACCCGATACGCTCCATTCGGCAGGAGGACAATGGCCGCGAGGGCCCTCCTCCTCGGAAAGTCGTTATCTTGTTTAGAAAACCAGTGTCAGGCTCTCAGGAAGGAAGGTCTAGGCTATGCCACAAGGAAAACAACTTAAACCAGACAGAGAGTGGAAGGTAGAGAAAAAGACATGATGGAAATTAATTCGTCTTAGGGCTCAGGGGTTGGTAAACTTTCTGGAAAGAGTTGTGTATTGTAAATATGTTAGTCTTTACAGGTCTCTATCACAGATTTTTCTTTTTTTTTTTCCCCACTCACAGTCTTTAAATATGTAAAAGCCATTGCTCATAGATGCACAAACACAGCCCTGTAGTTGGATTTGGCCATAGACCTAGCTTGCAAATACATGATTTATAAGATTACATCTAGCCTCGACCTTGAAGAACTGGATCTTTCCTCTTTTCTCATGACATCTTATTTCATGGTGAAATTCCAATATCTTAAGAGTATACAAGAAGATCTTATATATACAAATGGCAGGCTAAAATAGATTCCATTTATGCATCAGTTCAGATTCAATCATCTTTTTTTTCTGGCCAGAGTGGGCTTTTAAAGGATAACACCCACCTCGTGCTGTGAAGCTGGATGCTATTTTCCCCACGGCTGTTGCTACTGGTAAGGATGCTGTTGCTTTTGTTGCTTAGTCTCTTGTGTTACTGACTCGCAAAACTCAACCATGCTTCACCTTATGTGCAGTACACTACACTCTTCTCACTTCCCACTCGGTACTTTATTATAGCGTCTCTCTAGATGTCTGGCAAGAATGGGTGCTTAGCCAGTATTAACGCTGTAGCTTGTTCTGCTACAAATTCTCTAATGCGTTTCCCTCTTTCAACCTCACTTTCCTGTCTCCTCATCACTGTTTTCCCAGAATTGAATTCTTTTTGAGAAAATTAATGTTACACAAACATTTACCCTAGATTTTATTTTCTAGAGTAACAAGATGAAAACCTGACACCGGTTTTCAAAGTCATATTAAAGAGAGGGACAAGGACACACTTAATGGATAAATATAACTCACGGAACAATGGA
Source organism: Rousettus aegyptiacus (assembly GCF_014176215.1). Classification (NCBI taxonomy): domain Eukaryota; kingdom Metazoa; phylum Chordata; class Mammalia; order Chiroptera; family Pteropodidae; genus Rousettus; species Rousettus aegyptiacus. The sequence goes on from NW_023416287.1 coordinate 87,829,160, forward strand.
AGCCTGGAGTGGGAGGCAAGGGCAAGAGATCAGATGACAGTATTCTCAATTCTTCCCATTTCTCTTCAAATAATGCTTAAAGTGGGAGCGAGTAGAAAAGCATAAAATGTTTGAGATGAAAACCAGCAAAATAGGAGCTTGAGAGTGCCACTTATAATTCGAATTCTTGAAGAAAACTGCCTGGCAGAGACTTCCCTGTGTCATGACGTAGAAATCAAAGCATGGCATGTTTAGAAAAACAGAAAATTCTGCGGCTGACCAGTTTTTCCCACTTTTCCCATTCCTGTTTGACTTAAAATGGTAGCCAGCTCTTTCTGAATGTTCATCATTTGAGGTCAAGAGAACAGCATCACTGGTCAACCTACAGGGTGAGAGTCATGTGGGCCTCAGTCATGGTCACCGGGCAGCCTCAACCACAGGCAAAAGCAAGGAATATGTGTTTATAGGAAGTGACTTCTGCCCTCCAACACACCAAGGTTTAAAAAAAAATTATTGAGTTTATGAATATGTACTGAGAGAGAGAATGCTTTGGAGGATCTAGGGCTTAAAATGTTTCTCAATATTGGGAAGACGTCAATATTTCATCTTCGATAGTAAATATTATTGATATAAATTTGCAACAGTAACTTAACCTATTTTCTATTTCTTTCCACTCACATCAAAAAAAAAAAATTCCAGAACACATTGTTTATCTCTATTTCTCTTACTGTGCTTTTATATATAAATCATTTTCTTCATTCTTTTTAGTACATGCTCAACACCATTATGTTAGATTTAAACAAAATGCATTGAGTTAACAGAGAAAAGTGGCAGAACAAAAGCCTCCCCAAGTCAGTGAGAGACAAGTGTACGTTTCTGAGTTACTCTTAACACAAGACAGTTTTAAAACACATAGAAGTTAAGAATGAATAAAGTATGGTCTAGGAGGCACAATAATTTTTGTAAAGTGCAGCCAAGAATGTCTCTTTCTATAATAGCTATTGAATTTACAAACACAATTAAAGAGAACTACTTGGCTCATACATCAATTGGACTTCCAGTCTTTACTGAAAACTCCCATTAGTGTCAAAAGCCAGAAATAAGAGCAAGTTTTACTTACACTGTTAGATTTTCTAATGTAAGGGAGGATAGTAGTGAAATTTCTGCTGAATGTATCTATGTGGCAGCTTTGTAAATAATAAGTATAGATATAGCATATCTGTAAAGTTTATTCATTCATTCTGATATTCTCTTATTCATAAGAATGTACTATACTAAAGAAGAAAAAAAATAAATATAATATTCTAGTTAAGAAAAAGTCCAAAAATAGTTAACATTTATCTTATTTGCTTATGTATTCCCATTCTGTTTTCATATCCAAAAAGCAAATTAAAGAATTTTCATTATATTTTTTGTTAAATTTTTGGCAACCTGAAGAAGATTTTACATTCCGATATTGGAATATGTATAATAGGGCTAAGAAGGGCAGAGAAAACCAAAATATAAATAAGAATATAATAAAGTCCAAATATTTAAAGCTAACTGGAGGAAATGAATAATATGAAATATAGGAAAGAAATAAATGGCATACTATGTAATATGTAATGAGAGAAATGCCTTTGATTTTCTATAAGAATATTCATTAATTTAAAGTGAGAGCTGAGAGATGTCAAATAACTTCCCTGCACAGCTGACTTAAATTTTGTCAACCTAAATTAACAGTTTTATTCTATTTTGTTAGAATGATTTTTTTTTCTTTTAAAAAAAGACAGAAAGAAGTCTACGCCCATGCCACCCTGAACACGCCCAATCTCTTCTGATCTCGGAAGTTAAGCAGGGTCGGGCTTGGTTAGTACTTGGATGGGAGACCACCTAGGAAGACCAGGTGCTGTGAAGGCTTTAAATAACAACAACAAAAAAGACAGAAACAGCAGTGCCTTGAGGAAGCTTCGATGCTTTCCTTAATCTTTTCTTGTTATCAATTCAGTTAGTGTTACTAAAAATTTGGGGAAATTAAGAAAAATTTACCTCCCTGTCCTAAGATAGCTTTTCTAATTTTGCAATATTTGTTTTGGAAAAGTTTCTTCTTTTGAAAGAGTTTGGATTTTACCATCAATTCTTTATTTTGTAATGTTTACCTTAGACAAATTTTCTGTTGTATAAATTCAAGTCCACTTTGTCATTGGATTAAAAACAATACCGATTTCGAAGAATTTTAAATGAGCCTCAATGTCTTATGGTAAGAGATAAAATGGCATGATATTTTAATGTACATCTAGTCCTTTAAAATAAAGATTTTGAAAAACATGTTTTCTCTGACCTCTATTTCAGAGATGAACTTGTGATCTGTCTCCAGCAAATTGCCTCATTTATGAGACTGACAGGTTTATAAATTAAGACGATGATGACAATCCAGTGTTTCTATGCATTTATATGCATTTGCATAACTCTATTTCTTTTAATTTTTCCAAAATATGGATGGGCCCACATACGAAATAAAATATGTATATTCTAATTTCACTGAAGCATTATAAACCAATTCTAGCATCTGTGGGCCACTCATTAGGTGACAGCTGAAAACTAGAAATAAGAATTCTTTTTCAAGATATTGACATGAGTACTGCGCTGGGACACCTGTCAGTGTTTGCTGAGTCTGCCAAGTTTTATGATGAATTTGTTAGGGTAGAAGTCCCAAACCCTAAAATATAACTGGGATCTTTCTTTCCCTGAATGCACTGATATACATCATATACATGTTTTAGTTGGGAGCCCAAGGTGTCTCTCTCCTTAAAGCACGTGTGTAGGACTAAGTTTTGGTATTGTTCCTGTCCCAGGCAGCTCTGGGTGCTGTAACAAAAAGTACCATCGACTGGGAAGCTTAAGCAAAAAACACTCATACCTCACAGTTCTGGACACTGGCAAGTCCAAGATCAATGTGGCAGGCACATCCGGTTCCTGGTGAGAGCCTACTTCCTGCTTTGTACATGGCGCATCAGGCACTGGAAGGTAGAGAGAGGAAGTAATCTCTTATTTCTCTTATAAGGTGATCTTATTACACCACCTTTATGATCTAATTACCTTCCAAGGACCCACTCCCAAACACTATCTCATTGGGGGTTATGACTTCAACATATGAATTTTGGGGACACATAAATATTCAGTCCTTAACAACTCCTTGTAAATCTTTATAATCATTTTTAAATTAGGTCAACTCAATTTATGTTATCATGCCCACTCAAAAATATTAAAAGTAATCAGTGTACATTGTCATAACATCATAAAATACTAATATTATAAACATAATTCTTAAACTATGTACCCTGGATGCCAATATTAGTCACTGGGACTATTAAGGCCATTTTTCTAATGGAAACAAAAGGGAAGGATAGCATCTACTAGGCATTTATTCCCAGGATATACACTGAATTCTGTATGATTAACACAATTAATTTTCCAACAATTCTATAAAATGTATATTATCTGAACTACTTAGAAAAATACATTTATTATCAAAATCATGAAGTACTTTGACAAACTTGAAATGATAAATAGAAGAATAGAGATGTAATCAGAGTTTTTATTACAAATTCATGTTTCAATATAATTCAAGGACATAGAAGGTTTAGCTTTGAATTATAACTTTTCTATCCATTAACCTTGAGATGTTGCATAGGTCACAGACAAATTTATACTCTTGGTGGTGTTCAAAGATTTATTCCTTCCATTAGATATATACTCAACAGTGAACTTAGTCTTTCAATAAAGAAGTGACAAATATAAAGCATTTGTATTAACTTAAGAAAATATCCTTCAATTATTAAAAAAGTAAAGTTTCTCTCTTAACATATATCCCTTTTCTCCTTTAACTATATAATCACCCACTTATTTAAGTAATGATGACCCAGGGTTGGTTATTTCCTGGCAGAAAAAAAGATAAACACATCATTACCTGCTGGGAAAACCTTATCCAGAGGTCACTAAAACTATTATATATCATAAATATACAAAAATGAATAAAGAAAACGTGACTATCACACTTTCATGGATTTTAAGATTTTTAGAGTAGAAGGGAGGTGGTAAGATTTTTTTCCCAAGTTGAATAAAATACACTCTTGACTAATGACTATTTTTTAACACTACTTTAATAATACTGTTTTATCTCGGTATCTTTCTGATAATTTATCACTGCCAGGAAAATGTTTATAAAATTCTGATTCTGTTTCAAATGCTATTTCAGTTGAAGAGAAATTATTTCTAATATTTTTCTCTTGCAAAAGAAAAAGCTAATTTTTTTAAATTGATTATTAAAATAAAATTGATAATGTTTCTTTTTTCTGAAAGATTAACATTTGATATTTGGGCATGCCATTTTTCATGAGAACTAAATCATTAATGGGAGTGGGTTTGTGTATAAGTGTGGTTAGGTGCTGTGATTTATGCAAACCTAATTGATAACCCTAAAGTTGATTTTAGTAAAATAATTTTAATAACTAATTTGATATTTTCATCTCCAAACCATCTGGCTCTATCACAGTGAACCAAACTGTAAAACTTTTAAGCAATTAAATAAATCAATCTTTAGGTACTAAAGACATCAAGAAACATCATCACCTCATAAAATTTCAAAATAATGATAATGATAATATCAGAAATATAATTCATTAAAATGAATGAAACTAATAAAAATTGTTCTATTTTTTTACTACTCTTACTATATTTCACATGAACTTCTAATATGATTTCAGAAAATTTTTAATTCTTTCTTAAACATCTATCTTTCCATCTCTGACACAGAAACTGTTTTCATGTCTCCAGAGAACTGCCAGCATATATATCAGGAGTTTTGAAAGGTTACACTTTCAGACAATGAACTATTACTGTCTTCTTCCCTAAACATCTACTCTGAACACTTATACATGGAAAAGATTGACGTTAACACATGTTTGTGCTTGTATAAATCCAGCACTGGTCATGCCTAAGCCACAGTGGCATGGCCTGTTGGAGTGTAGCGTGTCAGAGAAGTGTGCACCCTGCCTTCAAATTCAGTGCAGTGTTTACTGGCTGGGGTCACACCAGTGATTTTGCTGACCTCATGCTGGACAGCAAGCAATGTGAAAAATCCTCACGTTTGCGCTGGGCTGAAGTTTATCCTGTGGCTTGAATTATTATTGATGATGATGATGATGATGATGATGAAGAAGAAAAAGAAGAAGGATACCTAGAATACTTAAGAATACCTGAGGGAAGGAATATTTTATGCAAAGTTTCTGAACTCATACCAATTATGGTGAGTTTGTGGTGGTAACGTGGAGGTTCACATTCTTAGGGCAGATAGTCTAATTCTAGGAGAAACTATTGGATGAGTGCCAAACCTTTACACATCTCCTACTGCTTCTAAATTTACATTTTGGGAATATCAGTATTTATAGCAGTTCTGTTAAAAAAAAAAAGATTGAATATAAGAAGGAATTGACTAGTAGTACTATATTGATTAATAAGTTAAAAATATATTTATTTTTATCTATACGGTATTGACTACTTTATCCCTGAATGCATCTCATTAACACAGAGATTAGAAAACATAAATTTAACTACCCCTTCTTAAGAAATAAGAAAACTATAAAAACATAAGAAATAAAAAGATGGATAGATAATTAGATGATAGATAGATAGATGATCAAAGTACATGATAGGTAGAGAGGCAAATAGATGATAGATTGATAGATAATAGATAATAGATAGAGATACATAATTGATAAGTAGATCACTAGTAGAATAATTTAATGATAAATATTTTCTATCTTTTAAGCTTTAGATTGTTTTAGAGGTGTCTATTTAATTAACAGTATCAATTTTTGAATGAAACTTTACAAATACTTGAACAAAAAAAACCAAATTAAGTCTGTAAATATACACGGATGGCTCAATAAAATGAGCAGTTTTGTTTGTTTTCATTTTTTTAGTTCTAGTTAATAGAGGCACTGTTAAGGAAGAAGCGTGATTTTGAGACTAGGAAGTTGATGAGTTCAGAACTCGGGCAGTTTCTATTTTTCTTTCTTTGACATTTATAAGGTAACAAGACCCAGAAATACATGCACATTTTTAATGCGATATATCAAATAATAAAGTTAATCTCTCTTATTTCATCTTGGCAACCCCTGTCCTCCTTTGCCTCCTCCAGGCTTTAGAGGAAAAATAAGGTTCATTCATTCTCACTGACAATAAACTAACCCAGTTTAAGAAAGTTATTTTTCTTATATTCATGGGAAATGAGATCTTATTTGAGGTTGACTGGATTTACATTTATTGTGCCTGTAGAGGATCCGATTTAAGAGATTAGGAAGTGCTTTATGCATCATGCATTATGAATATGCACGAAAACCCACACTGCCTGGAGATAATTTAATTCACCTTGGTAGTGACATATGACAACGAGGCTCATACGATTTGACCACATACTATATGAATCAGAGATAAATCGAATAGCAATAAGATAACAAAAAAGATAAAATTCTTCCTTTAGCAAGCAAAATTATGCCATATGTTAATCTCTTTTTCCCGTAAATACACATTGTTCAAAGGCAAAAAACATGTTCCTTTTTGACTAATGTCATAATGGTTCAATAAATATTAATTATATGTCAAGTAAATCAGCATTACTAAAAATTATACCTACTCCTTTGGCGGGGGGGCTGAAATATTCATTTGGTAAGATGTCCTTTTGTTTAATTTAGCAGAATATTTTCCAGAGAGTTCAGCGAATATCACACAAGAGCAATGAAACCACATGTACAGAAGGCATTATGCCTAGACGCAATTCAGCAGCAATGGTACGTGTGATCTCCCTGAAGGATCGATTGTTCGGTCTTGTTATCGTTAAACACCTGTATAAAGTGATGCTGGTTGCAGTTACTGCAGGCTCATTTACATTTTAATACGGACAGTACCATTTTGGATGCCACTGGGCCCTGTTTAGAGAAGTTCAAGGACATTCTTCAGGAGTCTTTTGACACATTACAAGTTAGGTTTGTATGTAAGTGCACATAAAATGAAGGCACTGTGGTTTAACCTCAAAATGTAAATGTAAGAAAATCTATGGATCTTACTACTTTATCCTAATATCTACATCTCTGAGTATAAGGCAACAGAGTATGAGCATGAATACAGATTGATATGAACTGCCTTCATCTCAGTAAATAAAAGACGATGTCTGCTTATTTAACACCAGTATTGTTTTGCTTTGCCTAGTTAAGGGTACTTTATGATTTAAAAAAAAAAACCTTAACAAAGCAAATAAATAATAAACTGGAAATATAGATATGCCTTAGAACAGTCTCTGTCTTGAACACAAACTAATGAGAGTGATTTTAAAGTGTTAATAAATCCTCTCTATTGGAAACTTTGTGAAATTTATTGGGATATTGTATTTAATTTATGTATTCCCCTTTTGAAAATTTTACCTCTGGCATGTTATATTTTTAAAAGCCAATAATAAAGTATTTAAATATTGTTCAATATACATAAATAAAGAGGGTTTTACAGTCAACAATTTAGAAGAAATAAAGTATGCCTGGAGGCTTGTAAACTACATCTGATAGCTACAAATCTTAGGAAAATAATTACCATATTATGTATAAAGTATATATATTTGTTCAGAAGCTTTACTTACATTATATATTTATATTTATTCTGAATCTTAAAAATTATTGACATGAGAGATCTCTGGGCATTTATGTAGGATATTATTTATGTTAAATCACAGAGCATTATGTTTTTCTTTTGGAAAATATTTATTTATGTAAGTTCATGAACAATGGCACACATAGAATAAAGGAACACCAAAGTAGACGAAGTGGATTGAGATTTAAGGTAGCAACTGAAGTGAGGAGTTAGACTTATCTTCAACTTCTGAATTACTTACTAAATTAGCATGTTAATTTTAATTTTCATTTTTTAATTATTTTTTTATTTTGATTTTTAAAAAATTCTTTAGGCGAGGCAACCCTTGGTTGACCTCACAGATTGCAAGGACCTTGTCGGCTTACAGCCCCCTTATTTTTTTATTTTTTACATCGACAGCCCCTGGTCTTCCTAGGTGGTCTCCCATCCAAGTACTGACCAGGCCTGACCCTGCTTAGCTTCTGAGATGAGACGGGATCAGGCTTGTTCAGAGTGGTGTGGCTAAGCATGTTCAAATAAATATCATTTAACTGGAATTTCGTTATTTGAGGAACTAAAAATAACCAGAGTCTTCTCCATGTCCCATATGTATCCTCCCATGATAACTCCTATTTCCACCCTCATTAGTGTTCCCTTTTTATTTCATATTTGTTTTACGTTATTTTCTATGTTAAATTATACGATTCACGAGGGCTAGCCTCCTATCGGCTTGCTCACTGGTCTGATCTTAAACAGTGTCTCGTATAAGACGACACTTCTTCGTGCTGAATATATGAACAAAAGAAGGAATGATATTGCCAATTCGCTGAATATGACAATCGCTACGGACAGTAAAACAAGGTTCCGGCTGCCACCGCCGCCCATCGTGTCTGATTCCTGAAAATTCTATTGTTAACTATGTCAAAGTTCACTGTGGATTAATATTGCATTTATCAACATGTCAGTGCAAGAGTAGCATGACTATATATAGGATAGATCTTAAGATAACATATGCCTATGTAGAATGCATTAAAATCTATTATAGTTATATATCTATATTAACACTTATATGTGGTATGTCTATTTCCTATAAAAACAATTTTATATATAGTTGATTCTTTCAAAATTATGTACTCATTATATCTTAACTACCAACATCTATGTAATTATAATGCTCAGATCTTTTTAAACCAGTTTTTAATCCTTCTCTCTCTCCTTTACATGTATTTTTAAATCTGTTTTTGCCTTTATTTTCTAACCATCATGAAATATAGATGGATAGGGGTATAAATTTATATATGACTCTATGGCAAGTATCTAAATACAGTTTGGCAGTAGATAAGCCAATTTAAGGTATATAATAAAGTTAGAAAGGAATTGATTTTTTTACACGTTTGGCCAAGAAATATATGCAAATTATACACATTTTTAAAGGCACAGTAATTGATGTATGTATTATTTGCTAATATTTCTGGAATGAACCAAGTCTAAGTAATTATTATACATGAGGTGGTATTATATGCTTATATTTTGTATAGTAACACATTCATAGTTGCATTATGTGCAAAAACAATTTTTACATTAGACATGATATAAAAATAGATGTTATAAAGATTAAAATGCATTTAAATAGCTGATAACTTATCAGGATAAACTATAAAGAACAAAATTTTGTTTATATGTTTTTTCAATGGGAAACATGAAATATTCTGAATGACATCTATCTTAGAAGCTGAATTATGTACTATAAGCCTGAGTCATTTACAAAAACAAAACTCACCAGAACAAAGGAAAAAGCATATTCTAAAAAAAATAGAGGAAATATTAAACATACTTGGGTTGTAAACACTATAGTAACTGGTGAAAATTTAAATGATTTAATTAAAAGTGCATTGAAACAAATTTATGCCTTTTGTGGCCATTCAAAATTATTTCACATTTAGTTAACAATATGACTTATACATCACAATTTATTAATCAAATCTGGCATATACATGCAAAAACACAATCCCACAATTAACCCGTCCTTTCTAATTTGAAAGTAATAGAAATAATAGCTCTAAATTGCAATGAAATCAAAGTAATCAAATTATTGCTGGGCTTTTATTTTTTAGTAAATGAATTACAAAAAAAATCACAATTAGATTTCCTACTTAAATACTAATCCTCATGCATGCATATGAGTTCATAATTTATGCATACTACCTTGCTGTTTTATGTGATAAAATTTTATCGGTCACCCTATTAAACAATGAGATATGGTACTGGTCCTTTGTTTATTCTTTTCAAATAGTTCATGACATTTTACCTCTGTCTCCTGTGATCATTAATATGCTAATCCAATAGTTATTTAAACAAAATTCTTCAATGACTGGCACATTTTCTCTATTTCTAATAGACAAGCAAATATAATACTCAAATGATCATGAATGGAGTGCTACATTGAAGCAGTCAGATTCGTTGGTCCAATTTGTGAATATCTCCTTTGTTCACTGTTATAAGTTTATAGTACTAAAATTGTCCAAGTTGGGTCTTAAAAATAAAAATATTTATCATAAAACACAGAAGGAATTTATTGAATACTATTTAAAACATGAGTATCAGTCTATTCATTTTATTCAGGTTCTGTTTTTATTAGGTAAATATTTTTTGGTAAAATGATCTTTAAGAGGGAAATTGTGCCTTGTCTCATTTTGAACAATATTCATAATTTGCCTTTTATAATTGAGAATGAGTTTATGGCTAGTGATTCATGTAGAAAGCAGGCAGGTGGAAAACAATGTTTTTCTACAGGTGAGGTCTATTTAAAAGGTAATTTATGCTTACTATATTTGTAAATAGTGTAGCAAATACAAAAGTTGTGAGCAGATAATTTCAACACATTAAATAAAAATAAGCAAGAATACTTTATGAATAAAATGTGTTTTCCATATATCAATTATATCAATATTAATTTTTTATTTTAATTATTTTAACAGCTTCTGGGTCCAAGAAGTTTTTCACTTGAAATTCTCCAGTAGTTACCTACCTGCTCATTCTAATTTTACATTTAATTCCCAACAGTCTGAATATAATATCTTAGATGCTTCTTTCAAACTAAATTAAACTATGACAATCATTTGTTTAAAAGCTCTCAAATGTTATGCTCTCAATGTTGAAGTAAAAATCCTTAAAATTACTTGCGAAGTTCCTCAAATCTAGACACCTATTAATTCTATACTCTCCTGTAGCTAACCACACTGGACTCCATGCAAATCCTCATTTATTTTCACTTTTTCATTGAGGGGTCTTTAAGTTGTTGTTGTTGTTTGTTCTTTCATTAGTGCTTAGTATATTCTAACATACATGATTAAACTTCGTAGAGCTCTAAAAAAGTTCTATAAAAGCAGGGATTTTTTATCAGCTTGTTCATTGATATATTGCAAACACCTAGATTACTGAGTGTCAAACAGTAGGTCATCAATACTTATATGTTGAAATATTGAATGGAAAATGAAAGGAAAGCAAAAGAGAAGAAAGAAAGGAGTGGAAAAAAGTAAAGAGAAAGAAAATAATGGAAAAGAAGCAAAACAGAACATATTAGCATTCAGTTTTTTTTGATACATACATTTTTATTTTCACAAAAAATAAAAGAAGACTCTCCAGATAAAGAGAAAAGCGTGAATAAATTTGAATAGGATATCAACCAAGGCTTTTGTGAAATCTCTGATGAGAATGGTTTAATCATGATATCCCATATAGGAGAACTGAGTTAAAACTAAAAAGATGTACCAGGTGAGGTTATGGAGGGACTTAAAGTGTTTTGAGCTTTGCTCTGTAGGCAGATGACTCTTACATAGCAGTAAAAGAAAGCACGTTTTCAGTGTAGATAGCTACATAGATGCATAGACATTTAGATGAATAGAGGCCTGCATGTTTATGCAGATAAAGACAAAGAAGTAAACTATAGCTCGGATGCAGAAGAGATAATGCTAATCAATTAATCAATTGAAAAAAATTTTTTCTTATTTTTCACAAAAACATATAAAAAATACAACATCTATTCATCTGTTTGTCCAATTTGCTAAATTAATACTTTTTTTTAAAGTATCACTGCCATCTCTAAACAAGGTATCTTCCATGATGAAAATCCTAAGGCAATGATAATCAAATGCAAAATAGAATTTTAAGCAGAGAAAAAAGTATGAATAATAAATGTCAATTACAGACGAATGTATTTCTACAAGTGACTAAAAAGGATTTGAATATTTGATGTTTTGAAATGTCAACTTCCTTAGAAATATTTTCAGTTTTTTTTTTTTTTGTCTTGAATATAAATTGTAAGAAACAGAACTTCTTTCAGGATTTTATTTTCCTCTTTAGTTCTGGTTGCTCCTTCACTCTGTCAGCCTGGTTCTGAAATCCTGATGGAGAAAACTAAAAACCTAATTGAGTCTTAGCCATATGTGTAAGCCTAATTATCATTATTATTCACCTACAATCAGTATTCAGTATTCATATAATTCGTGTATATCCTCACTTTTTACATTAATGAAATAAAAATTTGCTTCATAGTTTAAGTTTTTTATAGTTATAAGCAAATGAAAAGAATAAAATGCAATGTAATATATAAAAAAGATAACATTGAATTGGAACTCAATAGGTTCGAATTTTGTCACTTCAAAGTAGGGACTCTTAGTTGAGGTATTTAATTTCCAGTTTTCGGTCTTGTCATTTTTAGAATGTAGTCAGTAATCTCTAAGGAACCATCTGGCTATAAAATTAGATAATGTATGTGCAAAATATTAGCAAAATCACTAATATTCCTGAAGTATTATTTTAATTTCATTTATTCATTCATCAGATATTTTTGAGTGCTTATGATCTAGGCACTCTCTTCACATTAGAGATAAAATTATGAACAAGATTCACAAGATACTTTCTGTCCTCCTGTGGTATCGATGGGCACAGACAGCAACTTAAAAGATAAAAGACATGCTCATAATTTCAGATAGTGAAAATGGAGAAAATTAAATAAAATGGATATAAGAAATGTCTAGGTAATGTCAGCCAAGTAGGTTTGAGTAGTGAGGAAAACCTAAGTGAGATATTTTAACTTATATCTGAATGGGGAAAAAAGAAGTAGAAAACAGAAGTGGAAGAGGAGAAAGGGAGAGGGAGAGGAACAGGAAGAGGAACAGGAAGAGGAACAGGGAGAGGAACAGGGAGAGGAACAGGAAGAGGAAGCCGAGAAAGCAGGATCTGGGGAGAAAGGCTTCCAATAGGAGGAAAGACCAAGTAGGAATTCCCTGCTTTAGGACAGAACCTGGACTGTTGACAACGGCAAGAAGAGCAGATGGGTGGAAGATGTAGTCGAAGAGGGAAAAAGAGTAAATGCCCTCTCATATGTAAGGGTCTCTTCATGGGGGGAGAGTTTGGAATTTACTTTTTGGGCAAAGTGGAGCCGTTGGGAGCTTTCATGCGGTTGAGTGAGATGATGTGATTTTTTTTTTTTTATGATAGGCTCTCTCTAGCTGTTGTGGGGATCGATTTCAGGGATCAAATTTTACACGCAGAGAAGTCACATAGGACGGTTATGTAGTTTCCCAGCCAGCAAGGATAGCAAGCTGGAAAAAATAACAAACTCCAGAATTGCACAGAAGTGAACACCTTTCATCTTAGGTAAACATATAAACATTGAAAGAGGGGGAAGCTGGAAAAACATCATTTAATTATCAACTGTCAGACACTATACATGTACCTCATATGCTTTTTCTTCTTTAATCTTAGAAGCAACCTTATGAGGTGGATATAATCACATTCCTGCAGTAAAAGCCTCATCTCTGAAGACATTAAGTAAATTGTCCCAAATTCCAAAGCTAGTGAGAGGTGGTGCTGTGTGTTGCATACCATTTGCAAAGCATATTCTCGTTTATCATAAGATATCTTGCAGACTCCTTTGATAATGTCCACACTTGAGAGTAAGTGGACAGAGCTGTGCCTCCATGAAGAGGCCAAGTACAGGGCACAGCTTCAGGGGTGACAGAGATTTGCCCCGTGCTGATGCGCTATGCAAATTACCGATGCTCTAAATACCTGCTACTTCGTTGGCCTCGTGCCTTATCTCATATTCCCGGGTTTTGGAACACTTACCATCCCGGGCCAAATGCGTGATATTTGCCCTATGTTCCAAACCTTTGGTAATCATTGCAGGTTTAATTCTGAAATCTTTTTATGTCATGGTATCTGAGAGTATCCCTCATATCCACCTTACTGTATTACTGTATCATGCCATCATCGTTACCATCAGTGGGCCATTTCTGCGCCCACTCACCCCCTTTCAGCTGAGCGAGGATGCAACGCGTCTCCCTGACCCTGAGTCCTGAGCCAACTCTTCTTCTGAAATGCCATATGGATACATTTCTAAAATCCAGAGGTCTCAATCTCAGTCTCTTTCTCTGTCTGTTTCTCTGTTTCTCTCTCTCTCTCTTTCTCTCTCTCTCTCTCACACACACACACAGTTGTGTACATGTGTCACACTTGACTAATTGCTATATTGTACCTTAGTGTGACTTTCAGTGGACTGTACTCTTCTCTATGATTTTTTTTTTTTCCTTTGGTCCCACTTAGTAGCTGATAATACAGAAATTGTCTAGTGCTAAATTATATGTGCTATGTTGTTCTTAAATTGTTTCATATTCCTACACTATTATTACCTGAGCATATTTCCCCTAACTAAAAAATGTCCTCAGTACAGGAATCAATTCTTCTCCTAAAAGTACCTGAAACAATGCTTACTGAACAGCAAGGAGCAAATAATACTGATGCAGACATCAGAGAAATAACAACGAAAACCAAAATATGGGTTTCTCTATCTCACTTTGGCATCAAAAAAACTCTACTTTCACATGTCTATCAATCAGCTGAGGTTTATCATTTATGATACTTTTTCTGGATATCGATAAAGCACACATTTTCATCATCAAGTGTCTTATAACCATACCTATTCCATCTTCTGTTATTTTTTTCTATTTTATGTCACCACTTCTTAAGTGAATTTTAAGCAAATAAAATGAAATGAATAAAGAATTGAAATGCAACTCTCAAGGATGAGGTTTTCAGAAAAAGTGGTACCCTTGCTTAGGGAAATATACTTGACCTCGGCCTATTGTTCTGAATAGAAATTATATCCAATCCATCAGTTCTAAAGTCAAAATGATCAATTCCCGGCAGCAGTAGGTTCTTCTTTCCAGGAAAGATCATTTGCTTTTTCCACTATCGGTTCCTCTATAATGCTAAATATTTAGAATATATTTCCAAAAACAATACAAATGTGTGTTTAATGAGCATGACAACTGCTAGCTAAATCGCTGGAAGCTTGAATATGCGGAAGAAGAAATTCGGTCTGTTTCAAGTGTCAACTACTAATAAATTAATTCAAAACTATTTTAGCATTGAAGGTTAATATGCATTTTCGGTGCTGTAATTTCCTTAAGGGAATTTGAAAGGGCACGAGAGTAACTCTTTCTGTGAACTCCGGGACCAGTAAACTGTGTTTTAGTGTCATTTCCCTCTGGTTTTATTAAGCTCAAGCACTTGGTCAGAAGAGACTGCAGCAATGCAATGTGCTTCTGCTCCCTGACCCTCTCATCTCTAACATGTTAGACCAACCTACTGATCATACATAAAAAGACATATTGAACACCCCTACTGTCTGCAAATCGTTCCATTCTCTTTCAAAAAAAAAGACTAATTTCTACTTCCCACTTGATGGCTTGCTTGTGTGTGCCGGCCCCTTCATCCTCATATTTACCCAGATGCACACACAGTTCACAGGGGCGCATCCATCACATTGCAGCCTGAAAGTCATTGCTTATCTGTCACCCAAGCAAGGCTTCATTCTGTCATTACATTGCCTCATTGGCATCGTCTACTTTTCATTCCTATCAGTTTTCATAAATATAATTAGGCATTACTTTTTACGCTGCCTTTAATGTTTATTTTCCTTTCCGGAGTATAAGTCCCAGACGGCAGGAACCCCTCGTCACCTCCTTGGCACAACACGCACATACAGGCACACGGAAACTTCTAATTGCATGAATAAATGAATGAAGCTCTATTGTTCTTTACACATTTTCTCGGAATTGGATATAGGGGAGAAATCTAATTTGTTTTCTTTTTAACAAAAAATACATATATATTTTGGTATACTTAAGAATTGGAATGAAACACTGAGTGACTATCTATCCATTTTTAATTAAACCCAATTTTATGTTTCATAGAAAATTCTCAGATAGGAAATGCAGTATCAATCATTAACATACATTTGATAAAATTATCCCCTAATGCACAAGTAAAAAAAGGTTACATTTTTGCTTAAGGCTGAAGGGTAGCAAAATGTGCCACCTCAAAATAATGCTACTCCGGCATATTGATTACTTTGAGCTGTAGACACTTGAAAAACAGTAAAAGCAGGGAGAGGCTTTCTCTGAACTCCCCTTATCTATGTAAAGACAGATCCTGCAAAGGGAACTCAATTATCCTAAATCCCTCCCAGGGAGTTTCATCAACCAAGGAAGATGACTCTTATCACAGGAGAGGGGAGCAGAAGTCTTTACCACACCCAGGCAAACTTGGTCACAAACGATTGTTAAATTAATTAAACAAGGAGGCTATTAGACAGATGTGGCCCTAATACTGTGGCGGCCTAAGGAAGTGAACCAAAAATCTAAGAATGTGCACGCCTCATGCTTAGGAAAGCCAGACTCTAAGGCGACTAATCACAAACAACCAAGGAGGCTTTGAGCAGCAGCCAATCAATAATTTCCTTTATTTGCTTCTGCATGTCTTTATGTCTCTCTCCCCTGGTTTTGTTCCAGAAATGCTGCCAACCACTCCATTTCTTTGCGCTGCCTGAATCTAACAGACTTTCCTCAAATACACTCTGAATTTTCTTTAATTATGCCTCAGTTTCTCTTTTAACACTATCATACCTCTGATCTACTCTTCTAAGGGCCCATTTTCTGCAAATCATTTCACTCTTTTCTAAGGAGCCTATGTACACCTCCCCCCACCTTTCCCTATAAAGACATTTAATCCTGAATTCTAAACATCCTCAGGGAGTTAAAAATGCCCATTTTTCACTGGGCATTTCCCATACATGCATGAAGTATATAGGTTGATAAAATCCTATTTGTTTTTCTCTTGTTAGTCTTTCACTACAGGGGTCTCAACTAAGAACTCAGAAGGACAAGGGAAAAATTTTTTTCCTTCCCTACATGACCTACATTTCAATAACTTTTTGTGACTGTCTGGTAGACACTGCTGTAACTACTCTAAACGTATCACACTAATATCCACTACAATACTCTTTTTGTACAAAAACACACACATATTTTTGACTTAGGGGCAGTCCATTCTAACTTACTGCCGCAATTCTGGGGAGTACGCACCTGATTTTTTTTTTTTTCCCAGTGGGTACAATGCATTGACTTCTAAAATAATTAGAAGTGTTTCTAAATCCTACATCTGTACTCTTAATTCAAGTACTTCTCTGAGTTTTTCAAATAATTGGGCTTATGCTAATGATATGTAATTTAAAATTAGGCATTGTAGAGGTTAGTGATACGCTGCCAGGAAAAAAAAAATGTAATTTTAGCCTTCTCGAACAACTTCAACAGCACTATCAACACCACTGTCAAAAACATGACAGATGTGTGAGCTGGACCTGTCACATTGCTCTGCCCCACTGTCGGCAAAAATTAAGGAGAGCGGGGTAGAGGTGAGGCCCAGGTACCTCGGTCTTCAGCTTTGCCGGTGTGCTGGCTGCTATGCTACCTTTATTAAACTCCTAAGTACAATTCATTTAAAGTTTTCACGAACGGTATCTTAGGCAAACAGTTTGGTTATCGCTCAGTGATTTGTGCCATTCACATACTCCCTATTTAATTCCTAGGGCAGTATCATATCATCGATGTGACTGTAATTCTTTGTTCAACGTGTATTTTATTAATTCAATGACTATATTGGCCCAGGTCAATAGTTTCTAAAATGCATCTAATGGATTTGTAGTTTGAAAATTAAGATTTTTTTTTTTTTGAGGGTACGGACCAAAATTTGAGATGACTTGACAATTCAAAGCTATTTCACCTCTAGGAGTAGTTTCAATGTATAGAACTTGATTCCAGGGACCATGTTTCAAATTCTGATGCTTGGTTTACAGCTTTGGGTTTTTGTTTGTTTGTTTTTGGTTGTTGTTTGCTTCGTTTTGAAAGGCAGAGAAAAGAAAAGTTAAATTTAGATACATTAAAATGCTTTGATTTCAACTAGAAAATTCTAACAAACCAAACTCATGTCTTAACCAAATCATTATTAAGGTAGAGAAAACTGTAATCAACATCAAATATTTCTTTGGTACCCCTTTTCACTCAGCCCACCTTTTTCTGTTGAGTTGTAGTTGTTTTCCACTTAAAATTAGTTCTACATGTGTTAGAGCATCATATAATATGCAGATGTGCTCGCTTTTAGTGCAGAGGCATGATCAAAAATAAATAAATAAATAGCCATACAAGACAACTATGCAAATCATATCAATTGATAAAAAAATTACAATATTTAAAATACAATTAAATGCATGTTTAACAAGAAACTGCCAAAAAGATTTCCAAACAATTTCGCTATTTTAAATTCCCAACATTAATGTATGAAAATTCAAGTTACTCTACATCCTGGCCAGTCTTTGGTCTTTTCAGTTTTAGGTTTGGGTATTCTGATGGCTGTGTGATGGAGTCGGGAAAAGATTCACATGCATGTGACATGCCACTTAGAAGGGCCTTGTCTTTGTCTGAATGCTCAGCTGTTGCAATCTTGACACACTTAACGCTTTTTGAACAAGGGGCCTTGAATTTTCATTTTACATAGCACCCCACCTCCTTCCAAAACTACGCAGCCAGTTCTCATGGTAATTTATTGTTGTTAAATTCATACTTCATTAATGACTAATCACGTTGAGCATGCTTTTATGTGTTTATTTGTCCTCTGAATATTATCTTTGGTGGAGTGTTTATTGAAAACTGTCTCATTTTTATTTGTTTTGAGTTCTTTATATTTTCTGGATATAAGGTCTTTATCGGATGTGTGATTTTTCAAATATTTTCTCCCAGTCTTTGCCTTGGTTTTCATTCTCATATTTGCAATGTTTTAAAAGGGAAAATTAAAAAAAAAAACTTGATAAAGTTGTTTTTTTTCTTTTAATTGTTCTTTCCTTATTGTATCTAAGACACTCCCCTCGCTTGATATGGGGGAAATTATTAGCCAGTATCACTTCAAATATTTTTCTTCCACAATTAATTGCTTTTTCCTTCATTCTGATATTTTATCTACCTGCATATTAGACTATATGATAACAGCCCTTATCACCTGTATTGTCTTAATTTTAACAACCGAGTTTGAATACTTATTTTTGTGACAAACATCAGTAAAAGTCTCTTTGAAATAAGTCCCTTCTACACTTACTGAGCATTTATTATACATTCCAACTTCACTGTCCATATTAATATGTAAGTATATATATATGTCCCTTAATTTATGTTTATTTCATAAATATACTTGAATGTATAAATGTGTGTGTGTGTGTGTATATATGTGTGTGTGTGTATGTATATACCCATCCTTTTTTATTTCTCGTTAATCATTCCTTATTTTCTTGTCATTGCTTTCTTTGTCACATAACTTCTAGTTCTCTGGTTAAACACTATTTTAGTAAGCGCATTTTATTTTTATTCCCAAACAACATGTTTTGTTCCATCTATTTTTTAACTAAAATTCTGTTCGAAGAAACCTCATGGCTACTAGAATATTAAAATTAATTCATGACTATGAATGACTCTGTAGCTTTGATTTTTACAAGGATATACATATATATACTTCTCAGGCTGCATTTCATTTCTCTGGTCTTTGAAGATAATCATCTTCATACTGTGTTGTAGCATCAAGTGTTGCTACGAAAAGATAGAGCTAAAATTATTTTGTCCTCATTGCATATGACTTTCTGTGTTTTTATATTAAGATTAGATGCATATAATGTAAAATTAAAATAAATCACTTCAACACGATAAAGGTGCACACCTTTAATGCAGAAACAAGGGTAAAGTTGTCTGGGTTTCATGTACTTGGTCACCAGGGACCTGAATTCCTTCTACATTTCTATTGTAGCAACATCAGTGCATAACTCTGAAATTTGAGTTCACCTCATAGTTCAGAGTGGCTAATGCAACGTCAGTTATCATGACAGAATTCTATACAAGAAAAAAAGAGTAAGAGGACAGAGGCAAAGGCAAACAATCCCCAACTGAATTTCGATATGTGGATTTCTCTTATGTGCCACACACACAAAGCAAAACACAACACGAGTGAGCACAGTGGCCGAGCACACGGGGCACCCAGCCTTCTGGTCCACTGACGTCAGTGCGGGGTCCAAGACACCTGCTGGAATTCCACCCCCAAGACCACAACTTTAGCAGGAATTAGTAATTAGGTTATTTCTTTGTATTCAGTGTTTTATTCTCATCCTCAGACTTTCAGATAAGTAAAACTGAACACATCCTCCATAAAATTTGCAGATGAGGATGTCTATTTGTGTGTGTGTGTGTGTGTGTGTGTGTGAGAGAGAGAGAGAGAGAGAGAGAGAGAGAGAGAGAGAGAGAGAGAGAGAGAGAGAGAGAGAGAGAGATGGGATTTGATTTTTAGAAGAACAGGTGTAACTTTAAATTTCAATGAGTTAAGGAAATTTATGGCAATTTGGAGAAAATCAACTCGATATTTTCAGTTAATGAACTGAAAATAGTTCAGAATGAGCCCAATTGACGAGGACATATTTTATCAATTAGTAAATGCATTACAGGTAGAAACGATTACTCAGTGCAGTTTTGAACGTGGCCTGAAGCAAATGTTAGGATCGTACTTTAATATACAGCAATATGTGGTGTATGGTTGCAGCATTTACACAATTAACCTTGCTTATAATCATCCCTCTAAATCTAATCTTATGGAAAACTTTCCTAATGAATAGATGGAGGAGTTAGAAAAATTAGAAATAAAAGAGCACAACCTGTTTTGAAAATGATTTTCTTTGTTATTTATAGTCCTCAAATTCATGCTTTGAAGTTTTTTTTATTATCACTAGAACTCCTTTCAGCTCTTAATTTAGCAGTGAGGCATTTATTGATATAAGTTTAGAAATTTAGTGATTACAAATATTATATTGATGCCTTGTCTCTCACCATTCAAGGGCAATGCACTTACTTTTAGAAGGCATTATGTTACATAAGGATACAAAATTTTGAGATAGAACGTCTCAAGATTAAATCTCAGCTCTAATACCGTCTAGGATCAGATCTTATTATTTATAAACATCATTTTTAGTAGTCACAATTTTCTTTACATAAAATTGGCATGATCTTTTTATTGTATTTCTTGTGGGGATGGGGATTAAATTTAAATAGCCAAACACATGTACAAATTCGAGTACATAGAAATGTTAACTTTGGTTCTTTTTTCACAAAACATTGAATAATGAATAAGCACTGTCAAGACTACATTAGATATGACACACTATATGGTGTAGGTGGGTATAAAGCCCTTGATGAGATCCCTGAGTGATTTAAGGTGGTGGTATTAAAACTTAGACCTGTGTTTTTAAGAGTCTGATAAACAGCTGCATGTTGGCTTTTCCATTTTATCCAATCTTGCATTTCTGGATGTTTAAACAATTAGGTATTCCAATAATGAATTTTCAGTTTTCATTTATTGGCAAATGTCCTATTCCATCTTTATTTTTGAAAGATATCATTCATGGGCATAAATTTCTTGGTCAATGACTTTTTCTTTCCCCCAGAATTTTGGATGTTATTTCATCTACTAGTCGCCAATGTTTCTGATGAGAAGTGAGCAGTAATTGTATTATTCATTGTGTACTGATTATTTTTTTTCCCCCTTTCTGTTTTCAAAATTTACACTTTGCATTTCAGAAGTTCATGACATGTCTAGACCTGAATCTCTTTCTATCTACTTGGGTTATTTTTGAGCTCAGCTCTAAGGATTAAAAGTTTCTCATCAAATCTGAGAAGTTTGGGGCCATTATTTCAAATATAATTTTTATTCTTTTCTATTCTACCAACTGAAATTTTCATTACATCTATGAGGGTACCCTTGATATTGTCACATAGGTTGATAATTCCCTGTTTATTTTTCATCATTTTTTTCTCTTCTTTCTTATTTATATTGGATAATTGTATTGTATTGTCTTTGTTTATTATTCTCTATTCTTCTATTTTAAAGTTCCAGTACATACAGATAATTAAGTGAGCTGTCATAAGTTTTAAGAATCCTTAAATTCCCTGTCAATCTTTTTTTCTTAAAATAAAAATATTAATTGTTAAACACTTAAAATAAGAAAAATAATCAATTATTTAATAAGGAATACCTGAATACTATAAGTTTCTTCATGAAAATTTTCCTAAAGTCTAATTTGTGTAGAATACATTAATAAAATATCAGGATGTACGAGAGAAAAGTTTTCCTTGTTTTAAAATTTTTTTTACATCTATAGAATAAATGCAGTTAACATTGATCATTTACTTAAATAATCCTTTAAACATAAAAAAATGTTGAATGAATCAAAACGAATCAATCCTAGCTAGGTTCAAAGATGACATCTATAGCAAAGCACCACTTTTTGAGGGATTTCATGGTTTTTTTTGTGTGTGTGTGTATATATGTGTGTCTATGCCTGTAGCAATTTATCATTAATAATGTATTTTAATAATTTAAGAATTATTGTTATTATTATTTATATTTTGATATAGTATAATAAATACAGTTATCTTTAATATGTTTAGAATAGTTTAGCAAATAAACTTGTTCACATTCACTGTGGGAAATGAAGATAATAAATAATGGGTTTATGTAAGTTTTATTGATATATAAGCCCAAAGACACTTCAGATCACACAGGCACTCACTCTAGGGTGACTACTTTCACAATTACTGAAATGTCACCTTTAAAGCAAGAAAAATATTGTAACTGTCATGTGAATGGAGTGACCATGGAAACAGCAGCATTTATGTTGTTCAGTAGAACTCTCTAATTTGTGAATTTGTGACCTGGTGACTGGTGAAAATCAAATTTTAGAATGACAAAAACAGATGCTTCTTTATCTATCAAGAAATCTAGGTTTCTTTTACTATAGTACCAGTAACAAATAATACAATATACAATAAAGGATGCTAGAAGTTACTCTGTATACAGAGCAATTGTAGAATCTTGTGTTTATACAACAATTACAATTAAAATTTCCCTGACACTGTGACTGGTGG
Organism: Rousettus aegyptiacus; assembly: GCF_014176215.1. NCBI lineage: Eukaryota > Metazoa > Chordata > Mammalia > Chiroptera > Pteropodidae > Rousettus > Rousettus aegyptiacus. The sequence continues at coordinate 87,852,151 of NW_023416287.1, forward strand.
AGGGTTCTTCACTATCGTTTTATATAAATCCATTACTAAAATGATTAGAAAAAGGGCATATACAAAGAAAAACAATGCTTCCAGCTTTCAGTCTTGAAATAAGATTTACCTATAGAACTACCTATAAATGTTAAACACAGTGGCACAATTTACTTACTTGAATTATGTAATAAGAACTATCAAGAATTTCAATCAAATTTATTTTACATTAGTTCTAAATTACAAAGACTATCTCATTCCTCTCAAAGGACCGCTCATCATTTTGTGTCTATTATGTAAATGACAACAATGTAAAACACACTGGGATTGTCTTATCCATGCTCCATGTTTTACAGAAGCTTAAAAAATTAAAAACTATATTTTTTCAATTCCCTTATGGATAAGGTTTTAGATATGAATGATTGTCTGTGAATCAGATGCATTTATAGAGGTTTAGAAGGCAGAACTGAAGTGAAGAAATGATCATTCTGGGAATACTGGCAGTTCTCGTTGTCAATCAAGCTCATGGATTTTTGTCAACAGTTTCGAATGTTCATTCTGGATAATGTTCATATCCTGAATTTGAGTCTCTTCATATAACTCGTGAAGCTGGGGACTATAGCTTTGGGTCTATCTCTACTGGCCTATTAGTGTTCAGAGTCCACACTGGCCTAAGATCTGAAAGAGAGCTTCATGTAGTTTTGGGAATAATTCTAAGGTACATGAACTAGAACATGATTTTCCAACTTTCAACGATTTTTATAAGTTCCATACTCTCTGTATTAAATCTCTTTCTGACCAAATCATCTAGTGGAGTTTTTACTCCTTCTATTAAATTCAGATTAACCACAGCTATTTGTAAATTTTTAATTTAACTATCCCTTAATGAAAATGTAAAATGTAAAACTATCTTTAGATTTACAGCGTGAAGATATCAATACAGAAAATTAATGTTTTTCTCTGGGAAAGGGTTTTTTCTTTAAACTTTTCTATAAGGATACATTTTAGTAGCCTTTATTTCCTAGTGAAAATGTTTCATACTACAAATGTAAGCATTTTTGTATGTTTACCAAACCAGGAAGAAATTTTTACAGTTGAAAAACAGCAAGTAGATAATCTTTTGAATTGCACTTACAATGTCTTCAGAGGAAAATACTAACAAATGTAACTTAATCATGTTCCTGGATTTCTGGTATAAAGCTTAGGGGAAAAAAAATCAAAATTCCAATGTAAATGTCTAGTCGTCTAATAGTGATCTTTTGTGGTCACAAAATAACTGTACACAACTTCATCCATATAATCTAAATAGTAATTGATTTTTAAATTATATTTAAGAAAGATGTTAGCTTTAAAAGAAAAAATCTACAATAATTTCTATTACATTGTCATTTTTAAGTCAAACACACAAAACTATCTGTTCTCTTGTGTTATCCTACACTTAGGGCTCCATACTCCTAAGAACATTTGTGTTTTACTCTTTATTCATACATCAGGTATACTAGAAAGACTATTTAAGAACATTAAATTCTCAGTGCTATACTATACTTAACTGGACTATGAAGATGATATTCAGTATTTTGCTGCAATAAAGTCTTTTCTATTTCTTGGTATATATCCTTCTACTCAGCATTATGACCGCCACTGTCTGGTTTACTCTCAGAATTTCCTCCTTCTTCCACTTTAAACCATGTAATACTAAAATTTCAGGTTTAAATTTTTTAACACTATGGCCATGCCTCCCTGAACAAGCTTGACCCTGATTTTGGAAGCTAAGCAGGGTCGGGCCTGGTTAGTACTTGGATAGGAGACCACCTAGGAAGATCAGGTGCTGTGGGCATAAAAAATAAAAAAATAAAGGATTGTAAGCTGACGAGGTCCTTGCAATCTGTGAGGTCAACCAAGGGTGACCTCGCCTAAAAAAAAAAAAAAAATTTCTTTTTTACAAATTACATCTACTGTTTAATTTCTGTAGGCCTTCCCAAACATCATACCACTGCCAAATGCTAGATATGTGTTCTCTAAGACACACTTTTTTCTAGTCAACGGATATCAATGAAATTCGATAATACGATATACACATTAAAAAAAAATAAGATAAACAACATACATTAAAGAACATGGTTAGTAATTTGGATTTCCTAGATTTTATGTTTTGAGCAGTAACATGAGTACGTGTGATATTTCTACTGCTATAATGTGAATATTTTAAAAACAATACAGGTTCTTTTAAGAAAGTGAATTGACATATTGTGTTTTCTCATAAATCCTGAATAGTAGACAAGTGAGTAATAACATTTGAATACTTCTGGCAGTGTTTTCAAGTTAACCATTTACAAATGCCTTCAGGGTTATGCCAAATAAGATACAATTCTAGTATTTTGCTATTATTGACTCATAATGTGGCATGATTATTATTAATTAGTAAATTACTAGGTTTACTATTTATAAATCTGGCTTATTTTTATATCATTCAGAACCATTTTAATATAGGCATAGATAGATGAATGAATACATATTAACATACATTTATTATAATATATAATATAAAATATATAAATATATACAGAATATATGAACATAAATATAAACATAACAAATATATAATACATACATATTTTTTCTGTAACAACTAAGAAATATGAGACCAAAATTTTTATCTTATTTTGGATTAAGCATACTTTATCCAAAGTTGATTATGGCATCATCTCATAAATACATGATGAATAAATAAATGGCAGATGTTTTTATCTTCTATATACAAGATACTGCACTAAATCATATGCACATAATAGGAGCAAAACAGATAGTCCTGATCCAACAAATTTTAATCAACTAATACAGACACTCTATTAAACTAGAAATCCTCTAATTCTCTTGTTAACTGGAAAGTAGAAAATGATGCTCTATACTTGTACTTCTGAAAAAATAAAGTTCATTGGTTTATTCTTTTTTCTGAAACAAACGAAAATAAAAATAAATGTTTTCAATATATTGGACAATAGGCAATGACAGAGAATAATCCATCACAGATGTGAACCAACATGGTGAGTCCCATTATTACTTAAACTTACAGCCTTGATGGACTTTCTAGTCTAGAGAGTGGAACTGAAACGGCCAGAGCTGAGCAAAATGAGCTGAAAGACTAAGAAAACTAGAAAATTCAGCTAGAGTTTATAGACTGGAATACTACAGAGGAAAGAAATGTAAAAAAGGAAAAATCTGAGAACCATCTAGGGTCTTCCACAACTATTAGAGTGCTGACTGGTGCGGTCATGGGGAAAATACTTCAGATGGGGAAACAACCCTCTAAAAGGATTTAAAATGCCCTATCTCACACAAAACCTGGATAGAACCTATTACCCTAAAACGGACAAGGTCCTCTCAGAATCTATAGGCTGCTGGACATAGTACTCAGAAGGACTTGTCTCAGCAGTGTGGAATCATTTAGTCCAAAAATAAAAGCTGCACTGGTCTAACTTAAAGTTTCTTAAAGTACTTTTTGAAAGAATTAAATATATATTATCGTTTTAACTTTATTCCAAGAAAGAGCTCAATAACGGATAGACTGATAAGAATACAACAAGGTCTAACACCCAACAAGGTAAAATTTACAATGTCTATCATTCGATCACAGATTACCAGGTATGCAAAGTCCAGAATAATACAACCTATAATTAGGGGAAACTTGACCAATCAAAATTGAAACAAAACCTACACAGATGTTCAAATAGCCACAATAGTAAATGAAAAGTTTTTTTTTTAAAGTATTCTTATGTTAAAAAGTAAACAAACACATGCCACATGTAAAACAGATTTAAACTGAAATTCTAGAGATGAAAACTACAATGTTTGAGATTTGTAATATACTAGTTGGAATTAACAGCAGATCTGATGTTGCAGACAAGGACATAAAGAAACTTGAAGGCATCCGGAAGGGGGAAGAAAAGGCAAAGAGAAAAAGTAACTTACAAAATGTGAAGAGTATCAGCTTTTGAAAACCTTAAGAGGTGCAAATTACATCTCTGAATAAGAAGAGAGAATAGGGAAGGTGACATATAAATATTTCAGAAAGTAAAGGCCGAACACTTTTCAAATTTGATGACAATTATGGAGCTGTAGATCCAAGGAGTCCAACATTCCCCAAGCATAAAAAGCATGAAGAAAATTAAACATCATCATATCATATATATCAGAATCAAGTTGTACGAAAGCTGAGAAAAAAAAAATCTTCAAAGAAGAGACAAAAGGAATGTTACCTGAAGAAAGAAAGAAAAAAATATAGAGAGAGATTTCTGAGTGGAAAGAATGTGAGTGAGATGAGGGTGAAGTGGTGTCTTTAAGATAGAGGAAAAAATTGTCAACGTAGAATTCTGTATTTAAAAAAATAAAGCATATATCAAAAGAACAAAAAATTGTAGCTAAAAATTCTATATCCAACAAAAACAGCACTTAAAATTGCAAGCGAAATAAAAACATTTAAAATTGATAAAATTAATCCCCAACAGACCTAGATTATGAGAAATGTTATGGATAGTCCTTTAGGCACAAGGAAACTGGCATGATCGATCAATATGAATCGACATAAAGAACACTGGAAAAAGTTCAGGGTTGAATAGAAAATATTTCTAGTTAAATATTTTAAGATAATTGACCATTTAAACACAATAATAATAATAATATATTGTTAGGATATATATGTGTGTATATTTTATATAGCTATCATAGCATTAAGTATGTTAGGGAAAAAATAAAATTAAAATATTTTAAAATTCTTACATCATATGTGAAATGTTATAATATCATTTGAAAGTAGACTATGGTAAGTTAAAAATGTGTATTATGAACATTAAAGCGAGTACTAAAATAACAGAACAGTTATATCTGATAATCAAATAAATAAAATGTAATTAAAAAATATACTCAATTCAAAAGAATGCAGAAAATAGTAATAAAGAGAACAAAAAAAATAAATGAAACAAACAAAATAGTACATTTGAACCTAACCATGTGAAAAATCACATTAAATGTATATTGTCTCGACATCCCCAAGCAAAAGACAGAAATGGTTAGCTGAGTGTTTATATTACTGCTAGGCAAAGTAGATTTCAGAATAAAGACTAATGTCAGAAATAAAGAATATAATTTCATAAAAATAAAGAGCTCAAATTCATTGAGAAAATAATAAATGTAAAGATTCATGCACTTAAATATGTTGCTTCAAAGTACATGTAGCAAAAACAGGTCTGCAATGAGAATTAGACAAATCCACATATATAGATGAAGACTGCAGTAACTTCCCTTCAATAAATGATAGAGAAGGCCCCCAAAATAATAATGGAAACTTTTACACACCTTTCTTAAAAAGAGTAAAATTTCTGGTATGGGCAGACAAAGCTAGCAGACAAAATATTAGCAAAGGAACAGAAGCGGTGAGTATCATGAACCAACTATACACATCTGACATTTATAGAATGTTCTATGAGGCCAGCATTACTCTGAGCAAAAATAGAAAAAATATATTATAGGAAAAGAAAAGATCATTAACCAACAGAACATAGATGTGAACATAATGAACCAGAATTTTAATTAACATATGCAACACTGAAAAGTCCAAAATGTAGCTAATAAATGGAAGGCATAAATAGAGAGATATACCTTGTTCCTGGGTTGAGTGACTTAATATTGTTAAGATGTCAATTTTCTCCAAATTGTCGCTTAGCGGAGCTCTGTAAACTTTTCTGCTTAAGTCCAGATGGTAAATGTTTGGGGCTTTGCAAATCATAGAATCTCTATTATAATTCAACTCTACCTCTGTAGCAAGAAAACAGCCATAGACAATATGTAAATGAATGTCATGGCCGTGTTTCATGAAACCTTATTTACAAAAACAAGCTACCAAGGTCGGTTGGCGAGAGGGCCACAGTCTGTCAATGCCTGATCTACAATTCCACAAAATCCCAATTAATTTCCAGCAGGAGTTGTTGATGAAATTGACAAGCTAATTCCAAGAAGACTTTGAAAATTCAAAGAACCTAGAAGAGCCAAAACGACTCTGAAAAATCAACAAAGACAGTGACCTACTTATAACCCTTCCATTTAGAAACTTACTATGAATCCAGACAGTGTGGTCTTGCCAAGGCCCGCAAATAGAAAAATGAAACAATGAAGTAAACAATGAAATAAAAGGCCTAGTCACCAATTACGATGTGTGTGTGTCCCCATACCACCAAGCAATTCTCTGGCACCAGGTGGGTGTCCTACAATCCAACTCAGTTCTGACGCTACCCAGAGGCAATGTCAGAGTCCGCAGATTAAGGGGTCAGTCCCACAACACTGAGACCCCACACATGATTCGGACACCAGTACCGAGCCCAGGTTATCACCTGAGCTTTTGACACTGCGGCTATAAATGGTAGATTTCAATGCCCTCTCCTTGTGTTCAATTAATGTGCTCGAGAGAGAGAACTCAGAGAAACACTTACTAGAGCACTCGCGTTTTCCAAAAGTATATACCAAAAATCTGTCACAGCATTTTGAGACCCCTTTAAAACAAAGTTTAATGAGAAAAAAAAGAGAGAGAGAGAATATAACTCAGGAACAGTCAGATAAAAGAGATGCATAAAGGTATGGGAAAAGGATGCAGAGCTTCCACACCCTGAGTGACATCTTCACATATGCGCCAACCCAGTAGTCCTCTGAATGCTTGTCCTTTTGTTTTTTTTATGGATGGTTCATTACACAGGCATGGTTGTCATTACATTGCACTGGCCATTAATTTAACCTCTAGTCCTTTTCTTCTCCCTGGAGGTCTGAGGAATTGGCACTAAAAGTTTCAACCCTCTTAGTCCATGGTCGGTTCCCCTGGCAACCAGCCATCATCCTTAGGTATAGTCCAAAGGACAAAACATATATTTTTTATTATAAATCACAGTATGATGAGAGGGTTGTCTCAGTCCATCTAGGCTGCTATAACAAAAAATACCATAAACTGGATAGCTCTTAAGCAACAGAACTTTATTGCTTACGGTTCTGAAGGCCATGAATTATCAAATCAAGGGGCTGGGCAGATTCAGTGTCTGGTGGGAATTCCTTTCCTGGTTCACAGAAGGCAATCTCTCACTATAACCTCACATAGTGGAAAGGCAGAGGGACCTCTCTGGGGTCTCTTTCATAATCTCATTCATTAGGATTTCATCCTCATGACCAAATCAATTCCCAAAAGCCTCACCTCCAAATACCATCTCATGAGAAGTTAGTTTTGAACATAAATTTGGACATGCATGTATGTAGACAATCGACTTTTGAAAAGTAGTCAAAGGCAATTCAATGAAGAAAGAATAGTCTGTTTAACAAGAGTTACTGGAACACTTGGATATTCACGTACAAAAAATAAACTTTATCCATACTTGTACCAATAACAAAAACTAACTTAAAATGTATTATAGACCTAAAACAAAGCAAATAAAAAAGAACATTCAGAAGCATAAAGATAATCTTTGTGACTTTAGGTTAGACAAATAATTTATACACACACACACACAAACTTTCATTCTTTGAAAATAGTCTTAGGAAAATAAAAAGAGAAACCACGGACAAGAGTATATATTTATAATTCACATATCTGAAAAGGAGCTTGTATTGAGACTATGTAAAGAACCTCAGCAATTAATAATAAGAAAATAACCAAGCCAATAAGAAATGGGCAAAGAAATATTTCACAGAAGATATATGAGTGACAAGTGTATGAAAGATAGACAATATCATTAGTCCTTGAACAAATGCAAATTAGAATAAGAAGATACCACTATTTACCTATTAGGATAGCTAAAATTAAAGTAACCATGAAGATTGTTGTTGAGATAGTGGGCCATCTGGAACTCTCACATATGCTGCTGGAAATAGAAAATAGTACAACTACTTTAGAAAGTTTGTCAGCTTCTTAAAAAGTTAAACATAAACTTACCATTCCATTCCTACGTATCCATCCAATAAAAAGGAAAATAGACAGGAATGTTCATAGCAACTATATCTGTTGTAAACAAAATTGAATCAAATCCAAATGTTCATTGACAGATAAATGGATTAAAACTCTGGTATATCCATACAATGGAATATTATTCAGCAATAAAAATAAAAATACACAGTTAATGAATGAATTTCAAAATAAGTATACAGAGTGAAAGAAGCCAGACAAAAAAGTGTGCATGGTGTGTAACTCAGTAATATAAAGCACTAGAAAATTCAATGTAATCTACAGTGACAAAATCAGTTTAGTGGTTCCTCGTTAGTGGTTCAGCATGGGTAAGAGGGCAGCATGATAAATAATTTCACGAAGCTTTGGGAGGTGAAAGAAATGTTTGGTTTTCTTGTTTGTGGTGGTGGATTCTCTCTGTGTATATAAATGTGTCAAAACTTATCCAATTTTATACTTTAAATATGTGCAGTTTATTGCATGTTAATTATGTCTCAATCAGTTTAAAAATGATATGTGAACGAATAACATCTCGTACAATCAGAAGACAAGGAATATATTAAAAATACATGTTAAAGCAGAGCTGAGCATAAACATAAACCATAAATGTAGAACAGATAAGTAAAGTGGGGTAAAAATAACATGCAAAAATAGTACAGGAAGCTGTCTGAGAGTCAGCTGGTACGGAATGGTTTCTGATCGGTCCATGCTGTGTAGTTACATATGATTAATATTTTAACTCTCAGTCTTGTTTTAGGAAGCACTTGAAAGCATATTTCCATCAGGGGGGTAAGATTCATTTAGTTACTCTAATATTTATTGAATGCCCATATTGCCAATTAATATGTGGCATGAATTCTGAAACGTGTGACGGATATGCTTTCTTTTGTCGTACTCCTTGGGGATTACTATTAAATAGAGCATGGCATATGAAGAGATGAGCATCCAGACACAGTCTTCGGATCATGTTAAGTTACCTGAGATCTTCTGAATTTCTAGTATTTTACATCATTGCAATTAATAAAATTTGGCGAAACATGCATCCCTATACAACAGAAGTGGATGATTTAAGACTTGTGTCAGATTCTTGAACAGTTCTATGAAGAATAACTATAACTTAGAAGATACATTGATTGATATCATAGCAAAGCACACAGCAAGTCGAAAATCTTTTGTTTTCAGGAGCATTGATGATATGCCTCAAGCTGCTCTGTAATTGCTTTATTTCAGAATTATTTTTCACTGATGTGACTGGATCTTTCCAAAGAAATGCTTCATAGACAGAAAGTTGAAAAGTGTCACAACCCTGCAATAAGATCTTTTACAAGTAATTACCAGAATGAGTCACCATTCCGGATGGTGAGTAGCATTGATTTTTAGTCCCTTTAAGAATTTAACTTTTTTTTCTTTTAACTTGTCTGAAAGCCTTCAATAAAGAAATGGTGCTGAGTATGTAATCATAAACCTTTAAGGCAATGACATAGGGGAAAAGTGATTCCCTTGCCTTTCTTTCAAAATATATTTGAAAAACATGGCGCTAGAGACAAATAAACTTGTAATACCCTTTAAACTCTGTCAAGATGTCAACAATATATTAGGGTGAATATGCTTTATATTATTTTTAAAACTATAGATAAATAGATTAAAGTCAAAATCAAGAACAAGCTACATGCAACAATTTTAGCCTATTGTTAATGTTTTTTTAAATTGTGTAACTGCTTTCCAATGGATGATAAAGGCAGGAAACATTCTACATAATCGATAGGCTTTTTTCCCACTGATTTGCCTTTCATTTGGTTGGTGTGAATATTCTTTATGATTGAAATATGTTTAGGCCCTTCATTTCATCAACAAACACTTATTGAAAATAAATTGAAAAGGACTGTTGCTCCAATGTGTGAGTTATCTCATTTTATTTTCACGATAATCTGTAAAAGAGTTTCTATTTTCTAAATGTTACATATGAGAAACATGAGCTTCAGAGACTAAATATTTCACTCAGTCTAGCATAGCAGACAAAGTAAGAGTACAGGCCCCAAAAAGATTGATCTAACTTCAAAGGCAAAAACATAAAACCAAAAAACATGCCAGTTAAAACAGAAATGTCAAGCAACATATAACTGATTTTATTAATTTTTACCATTTCCTGAAGCCTTCCTGTTTTTTTATTTCAAGAAATATTCTGGAACATAGATACTTAGAATTATATTCAAATTGCATAGAAAGTAGGAAGGAAACATCTATATTGTGTTTCTGTTTTTCTGCTAGAGAAAAATACCTATGCTAAGGATCTTTGTAATTTTACCAAGAAAAACCTGATTCAAACAAACAAGAAAATAAACTCGTATCTGAAATTCCATTAGCCAAAGGCTTTCAACATGAGTTCAGTCAAGCTTATAATTTAATTTTTTTCTCCACACATCTTTATAAATTCTATTTCTGATCATAGGGTCGGGGCTTAATCATATGGCCTAAAATTCACACTGTGAAACCAATCTCAAGTATCAAAAGTTAAACATAAAATAAAAAATCATGGAAAAATAAGTTGAAGAAGAAACTTCACTTACATTTACAGAAACTTAAGCTATTTTCCTTCAGAGGAATTTTTGACAGAATATAGGTCATTTAGCAAAAGTGTTTCTAATGAAATAATAAAGCTACCAACTGGGTAATGTAATATAATATTTGTTCTCTGTGATTGTTCTCTATATCTGAAATGCTCTTGGGGGTTCTGTACCTTCAGCTGTATTATAACATAATTTTTACATATCTCTAATACAGCACTTATGACATACCATAATTATATAGTAAATTATGCTCGTCTTCAACTAAAACGTGAGTACACTGGTAGCAGCCAAAATCATGTGTCATTAATTAGAAAATCTCAAATTCTTCAGTGATGTTTCATTATAAACCTCTCCAGGCTTAAATAAAGCTGCCGCCATTACATTCTCTTTTTTTATCCACAGCCACCTCAGAAAGCTACGTCATACTTCCAATGCATACCACACTCGTTCATTCTTCTATGTTTTTACATACATGTTTCTCTTAGAAATTAAATCTCTTCCTCCCTCGCCTTCCTTTTTGTCCTGGAAAAATTAGATTTATCCCACTAATTTTAAATACTAATTTTAAATATGAGTTATTGATAAACATTCATAGGGTTATACTTCTATCATAACACTTGGCCTATTTCAATGTGAATGTTGTTACGCTTCTTTGTTCCTATTTATGCCTTTTTGTTTGCCCAAAGTCCATTTTTCTACTGTGTACCAGCCCCTTTTATGTCTCGAATGGTTGTTTTGGCCTATCGGTCTCATCACCCCATCTTTCTCTTTGCTATATTGTGTACTATGTGAACCAGGAGTGAGGAATTGTAATCCGCGTCATCTACAGAGGTTGAATTCAGGCATGCAATAGCATCAGGGCTGATCGGAGCTGTCTCTGTTATTGCATGACTAGTAGGAAAGAATAATTTTCTGTCTTTGGAAATGCTGAACTGGGAATAATATCGTGCTGGTACTATTGTCAGTTGTCTCATCTTCTGGCTAAGTGATGTTAATAAACCTAAGTGACGTTAAGAAGAGCCAGATGAGAAAACCTTATTGCCTTTGTCTTTACTGCTGGATACAGCCATTTCTGAATCTATACCCATCTCCGGACTTTTCAATTTTATAAGATATCATGTTTTCTTTTTAATCAGGTTAACTAGTGCTGAATTTCTATTGTTTTCAACCAATAATGCCTTAATGAGTAGAAACTGTTAAAAGGAGTGTTGGGTAAATAAATGGATCCAGAATAAAATATAGCAAGGACCATTCTGGCCTTCTTATACAAGTTTGCAGTTGATTAGCATGATAACTAAAAGTTTATAAAATTATACTTTTGTTGTTGTTGTCGAGCCACATCCTATGAAGTATATGTCTTTAAGACATGGTAGAAAAGTAAAAGTTTTAGTCTCTTCATGTAGTATCCGAAAGATTCTTGATGTGAAGAACAGATCAGTTCAGGCTTGCTTTTATAACAGCCCTTTGTAGCTTTATTGAGAGATCCCATTGTATCTGCCTTTGACTACTCCAGGTTGTACGGGAGATTAGATAATTAATTGTTCTGTGGATCTTCCAATAAATCTGAAGTTTGGGTCAAGAAGTTAGAAAATGTTTGCCATGGGTTTCTGGATAATGACGATCCACATGATAACCAAGGCAAAGGTGATTCGAGAATGACATATATCACACAATTGGCACTGGAAATAGTGAATATGACTCTGAACTTTGAGAAATTTCTTTTTTGGCAGGTGATAAGAGCATTTTCAGTGTAATTCTGATAGTTACATGAGGCAAACCCAGTGTGTAATATAGTTACAGAGTTTTATGTATGGAAATACATGTCTATATCATTCTATGGTGACAGATACAGTAAAAACTTATTATCATCTTCCGAGTATCTCGTTTTCATACAGTGGAAAACTTCTGGCTTCCTTACACACCATTATGAAGACAGTTTTAACTTCTCTTGTGAGTCTGAAATGCCTGCTGGCCCGGGGAGGGAGTGGTACCTGCTGGGTCTAACCAGTATTGTATGACCCCTTTCCGTATCATTGATTGAAACTATGAAACCAAAGACTGAAGCAAGTACATTGGTAGAGAAACACTACCTTTTCCCAGGGAATGGGGAGGGAGTAGAGTTGTTAAGACAGGAAAGTATTTAGTTAGTGGGATTCTGGCTGCCAATTTTCCTGCCACAGAGAGAAACCACGTCTATAGAACGATCCCAAGCTCTGAGAGAGACAGACACCTGAGATGAAGAGAGAGAGAGGATGACATGGTGTTTTTACTCCTGGTTCAAACCAACAAAATCTCCAGTTATATTTAATATATAGTCATACTTGGCCCTTTGAAAATTATTTTAAATAAGTTATTTCAGGACACATTTAGACCTTTGACTAAATATCTTCTGTAGGCTCAGAGATGGAAAAACTTGTTCACAATTACCTATCCAGTGATGAGCATTATTTCTGACACTAATCAATGCTTGGCAAATGAGTGAATAATGCAAATATATTAAGCTATTATTGGACATGCTTAGTTATCATCAAAACATTAATAAGATTATTGCACAAATGAGATTTCTGTTACTTTTCTAAAAATAGCTCTACTTAGAATCCTATGTGCATCATAAATTAGAATGCCCAAGTTTTAGTTTAAAATTGCACATGTGTCAAGAATATGAGACATTCATTATATATCCTCTTGTTAAAATATACCTCATAAAATTATACGTACAGGGAAAGAAAAGAAGGAAAATGTGAGGAATAAAGTAAAAGGGAAATTAAAGGTCAAATGTAATCTCTTAAGAATATATGAAAAAACACTACTGATCATTGTTATGAATTACCAAGGTTACTGATTCTTCAGAATAATCAGATATATAAAGAACAGAAACTATAACTGCATTTTTAAAGTTAATTTTTAAAGGGTTGTACTCTAGTGGTTTATATTATTTAATTTTGCTTATACTGAAAAATTATTATAACCTATAAATTGATGATAACAACTCTCATCCCTCAAGTATATTTATAAAAATTTACTTATAGAAGAGGTTACTGACATTTTTAGTAGACACAATTATCTATGTGAGTAATTGAAAGGCGCTATATTTTGAAAGACAAAATTCTAATATTAGAATACATAGCATGATTAGCGATTACAATGTGTTTTATTTAAAATACAAATATGTTTTAGAAACATTAATGTAGAATGCAGCTTTGTTGTAACCTGTATTCATTAATTTAAAACTTGCTTTATACTAGGTCATAACAACACATTTGCATTTAAATGTATTATACATATATTTTTAGAAGAAAAAGACAGGCTTAATTATATTAGTTAATATCTTATTTCCTTATATACATTAAGGAAATAACAGTGCTCCCTTTTGTTCAACTTCCTGATTAAAATACAAGTGCCATAATTAAAATGTAGTTATTGTTTAAATAAGAAAGGGAGCACGATGCTGTGGTTAAAAAACAGGTTTTGAATTCACTTTCTCTAGATTCAAATCCTGTCTCCTCTAGTTACTATTGACTTGATATACAGTAACCTTTATAAGCACTATTTTCTTAACATGCAAAGTAGTAATAACAATATTTCCTAGAACCTACTGGTTGAGATAAGGTGATGAATTCAAGATAAATGGAATACTTTTTATTGCTCTGATATATACTTATAAAAACTGAGGATATATTCCTGCATTTAATTTTAAATTTCGAAATGCTACCATATAACTTTAGCTTCTGGGAAAATGAAGTGGATATACTTTTTCTTGTTCTTCCTACTAAGTATAATTTATGACTTTGGGTATTATATTATAAAATAAATATAAAAAATTGCTGAATGATGGAAAGAAGACTGTCCATATCCTTCATAAACACAAATATAAAAATCCTTAACAAAATATTAACAAAGAAAATTCAGTAATATATAAAAAGAATTACACATCATGACCCGAGTAGAGATTTTCCAGACATGCAACATTGAATCAATATTTTAAAACCAACCAATGTAATCCTAAAGAAGAAAAATCACATGATGTGATTGATTAATGCAGAAAAAAAAGCATTTGACAAAATTCAACCCTCATTCAGAATGGGAAAAAGTATTAACAAGCCACATAGCTGACAAAATGCTAGAATCTAAAATATATAAAGTCGTCTCAAAAATCAACAGTAAAGAAAACTAATTCAACTAGAACATAGGGAAAATACATAGAGATCTTAACATTTTAACAGATATATACAGATGACAAAACACACAAGATGTTAACAAGCATTTGCCACCGAGAGTATAATTAAAACCACAATGGGATCCGTACCAATCAGAATGGCTAAAATTAGAAAGACAAAAAAGTGGCATCATCAACCTGGCTAGACAAATGAGGAGGGCCAGCAAAGCAGAGAAGTGTCTACTAAGGAAGAAAGAAAATTAGGAGACTATGGCAGTTTTCAAGCCACGTGAATATGTTGCATCAAAGAACAGGATTGATTGACTACGGCAAATGAGACTTAATAGATTCATCAAGATGACTGAATTAGTGTGTTGAATTGTAGGGTGCTGAACTCACTGTAAACATTCTCAAAGTAGCTGTAGTAGAAAAGCAGGTGTAGCAGTCATGGTACAACTAGAGAAACCAAACCAGTAGGAGATACAGAGCAAGAGACTTATTTCAAGAAATTTGTTCATGCACTTGGGGGGCTCGGTAGGCAAACTGGAAATCCTTAGTGCCGATTATTAGGAACAGCAGGCTGGAACCTTCCTGAGGGAGCTGAACCTGCAGTCCATCCACAGAACTTCTTCTTCTAGGAAGACTTCATGCCTCTCTTAAAGCCTTTCGATTGTCTGAGTCAGGTCCTTCCTGATTACCTAGGCTGATCTCCTTTACCTAAAGCCAACATTAATCATATCTACAAAATACCTCTATGGCAATACCCAAACTAGTGTTTGACTGAATAATTACAGTGCTAAGTTGACACTTAAAACTTGGCCAAGAGATTAAAAAAAAATGTATATAAGAAAAAAATGAGAAGAAATAAATTAGCTCAACAATTCTTACAACAAAGAGAAAAATGTAGCATATATCAGGAGTAGCAAATTTCTATGCTGCTAGAAATGACCCAATAGATTAAAAAAATGAAAAGATACATTTTAGAAAGTAGAATTGCCAGAGCAATATTCTTAGATATTTGATGGAGTGACCCTTATACATAAATGGAAGAGTTGGCCTTAGAAAGCAGGAAGGAAATTACACTCCTCTTCAGAAGAGGGGATACTGAGATTATGGGTTAAGTAGATGCTGGCTGTTAACTAGAAAAGACGGTGGAAATTTGTATAAGTTCTTCTTTTTGAGGAAAATAGTAAATAAGAACATCAGAAAAGAATGGCGATGGAAGAGTCTATGATAAAGAAGCTTTGAGTAGAGACCAGGCAGGAAATAGTCACCTGGGAGATGGAGGATATTAGGGAACTTGGAAAATAAAGCAATCAGGCTTTACAAAATAGGTCCGGGGTCATGATTTTCAAGTGAAACTAGTCATTGTGGTTATGTGTTTTTCACTAGGCATGCTTGGCAGCGAGGACTGTGCTGATAGCTAGACAGTCAATTTAAGTTACCTGTCTAGCAAGTGGAGTGAGCTCAGAGGGTGCAGAAGAATGAATATCATGGCTAGCCATGGAACATAAGCTGGTTAAACAGGGAAGCAAGAACACGTACAGTAAGAGATAGGATACAAGCTTTGTAGTTACAAAGGAATTATGTGTTTTCAGAATTGAGATGCTAAATTCTGATGTTATGCGACATGGTCTAGGAATCATCGTGGGTGTGAGAAGTGAACAAAAGGCTGATTCCAAGACCATGTGAGAAGCAGGATTGAAAGAACTGAGGATCAAGGTCATATATATATGGACATCATAGTGAATTACGACAGGAGGCAATCAATAAATAATTCTTAATTTAATTAAAGAAAAAAGTATGAGTGGGTATGAATGTGAGTGTAAATGGCAGCCACTCAATTATTGATTATAGCAAATAATTATATCTATTGTAGTAATTATTGCTAATTACTAATGATAAGAAAAGAAAGACTAATGATAAGAAAAAAGACTACTATAACATAAAATTAAAAAAACAGCTTCAAACATTAGGAATTTCTTCACAGAGAATAAATAATTGAAGGTCATGCACAGAGAAATCAGCAATAAACTTGACAATGTCGAGTCAGGAAAGAAGGCAGATTTGTTATCAAATACGCAGAGAAAAAAGTGCATGTCATAGGCTTAGCTCAGAACATGAAAACAGACTGGCTAAAGACTTCACATTTCATCTAAAATGCAATGGAATGTTTTAGATGAGTTTTGAGGAGAGATGACTTTCCTGAAAGGTCTAAATCCCGAAGGTGTCTGCCCCTGTGGGTAGTGCTAATCCTCCATGACATTTCCTGGTAGATGTAAACTCAGAAAAAAGCACCCCGTGAGGTCGCCTAGGTTACATAGACAGCTCTCTATTGTGTGTAGGCAGCACGATATCAGAAAATAGTGCTGCCCGTGCAGGCCTTCGGAATGAAGCCTTTTTCTGCCTTGTTGGTTCAGGAGCTGGAGAACTTCAAAATGGCCAGGTAGCAGTCTCAGCATCCAAGTTAAGGGAATCATGATGATTAGGATTAAGTTGGGAAGAATTGACTTCTGAAGAATGGTAAGTCGTCCCATCCATGAATGCATAATGTCTCTCCATTTACGTAGATAGTCTTCGATTATTTCATCAGTTTTGTAGTTTTCTACATACAGAGCCTACACTTATTTTGTTAGGTTAATATCTAAGTATTGTCATTTATTTTTGGTGCTATTGTAAATATTTTCCTGCTTATGTTGCTTTGCTTTTACCTTCCATACTTGCTTCTTAAATCAAAGCATAATGCACTGGATTAAACACAATGGTGTATTCATTCATTACAATGCAAAAATGAGTATGGTAGCCTGAAGGATGTTATGTAAACACAGCTTTTCAAGTTTCCCCACCTATTCCTCATGATGAGCCGAGTTTGGCACCTAAATTTTACATCATCTGTGCTGAGTCATGGGATAAGGCTCATTAAGCTTTCTCTATCCCAGACAGTATCTCCTTTAAACTCCGGCGTAATTCTTTTTATGGTTACAGAAATAGCTTTCAGTAAGTTGTTACATGGGTCTAATATCTGGTCTCCTTCAAAAATATTTTATGACTCCTAAATATATGATAATGAGTAAAGAAAGCCTTATTGTAGTTTTCAGTGCTATAGGGTAAACGTGACCTGTCTGGGACTTGCACAATGAGTTCAGTGTCTGAGGCAAACTCAGCACCTAAGTCGTGACTGGAGTGTGTAACAGCATACCTCTTGATACCGTCAGGGCTGACTTTGTTTTAAAAGTAACTTTTGTCACTTTTTGTCAAGAGAAAATAATGAGAAGAAAGCGTCATTTCTAGATGATTTTATTTCTATAGAATACTCTTTCATTTGGACAATTTATTTCAGCATTTTTGATCTTTGAAAGCTAAGTTTATTCAAAATGAATAGGAGTTTCCATGAGTTCTAGGCATTGTTGAAGGAGTGTAACTGTAGGAAAACAAAAATACTGACTGTATACTAAGACAAAAAACACGAAAAGTCAAAGTTTGAATTAAATTCTACCTTTAGAAATACACCTTATAGTTATATATGCATTTACCTTCATTCTTATTGACATTTTGTGTCTTTAATCCTTATAAATATTACTAGATCAGTAATGATATTGTAATTTAGGAAAGATAACAATACATAAAAAGTTAGAAAACTAAACTGTTCCCCAGATATTCTAAATTAATCTATTACTTTCATTTTTAAAGGAGAAATAGTTTTGAATCAAGTGCCACCAACCATTACAGAAAATTTCTTCTCTGAAATTGTTTGATTTAAAGTTTAAATTATCTCTTTATGGAAAACCTATGCAGTGACCCCAGGTATAAAAATGTAATGTTTAATGAAATAGAGAAGTATTTAAGTTTTAGTTCATTAAAATGCCAAAGAAATATTAGAATACAATATTAACAAAAATGTCAATTTGCTCATTTTCCTCTTTTAAGCTTGAGTAACAAATGAGTTTAGCCCATAGGGAATCTTAAAAAAATGACTGTTATCCAAATACAAACTAGACAAAAAGCTCTGAATTTATTTGACACTATTTTATTTTGCTGCCAATTATCCAGTTCTATATATTTCATTTAGTTCTTTCTCAATCCTTGGTCATTTCTGATTCATCTTTGGCTGGTATTAGAAATGAAATTTACCTAGTTACACCCCCCCCACACACACACACACACTAGAATTTGATGTTATATTTCAAAAGAAACATAACCAACAAGAAAATAAGTTATATTTTAAAATAAAACTTACAAAATTTCTCAAAGCACCTTTGTCTAACTTCCATCCAACGATCAAAATCTTTCACTTCTCATCAGTGTAGAACAATATTCTAACATACTATTGGTTCAATCAGCAACTGTAAAGCTGGTTGGCCCCTCTAATGTAGAATAGGTTGATGTACCAGTGTGTGAGTGATCTCATCCTGAATACTCTTTTAAAATTCAATGGTAAAAAATGTTACTGAGTTGTTCAATAGAAATACTGCCACTATTGATAGTTTGCAGGAAAGTATGTGGTAATACAAGTGAGGAAAAGTTTCTTTTACTAATTGAACATTTTAAAAACTGAATTGTAAAAATTCTATTCATTCAACAGAAATAATACTATTCAAAAAGGTCTTCATAGAAATACACAGTAATCCAAATAAGAAAAGTTCTCATACTGAGTTTCATTCAACAGAAATAATACTATTCAAAAAGGTCTTCATAGAAATATACAGTAATGCAAATAAGAAAAATTCTCATACTGAGTTTAAGCATTTTCTATTATATGCATACTGCTAATATTGAGGCACGTACATTCAGGTCAAACAAAATATCTTTAAAAGCATTTATCCAATACTATGATAATGTATGTGTCAAAATAAATATCAGAATCAAAAGAACATTTAATGCTAGAAAGACTTTGGCTTTTATTTTGTTGTATAGTTTTGTCATTTCATGAGAGCCAACATATTCAATTTTCTCATGTGGGTGAGTTAACCATAGAGCTATCTGACCCTTCCTTTGATGTTGACATTGGAACTGATTCATTCTTAAGGAGGCATTTGGAGGGAAACCATCATTCATGTTTCCTGTGACTTACTGTTTCTTCTAACAATATTTCTCCACAGTGACTTTAGAGGGGCGAGAGAAAAAAAGTATCTCCTCAGATACGTCAGGCACTATTGTAAAGTGCTTTAACAAATGCTCATGATTTTGAAAAACAAAACTAGTATTTTATTATTGGAAAGTATGTAATATCGAAATCACTGTAACTACTTAGACTAGTTCAACACAGAAGTGAATTCAATTTTCACTACTATGGTTACTTCCTCTATGACTTGGTAAATTCTCAATTTTTTTATTCTAAGAAAATAGCTATTGTATGTACTGTTACATATTTAAAAATATATATATATATTGTTAAATTAATTAAACAAGAAGACCACAAGACTGAGGTGTCTTTAAGGCCTCAGAAGCCCGTGTAAGAAAAGCAATACCTGAATATAGAACTCTCGAGGTTAAGAAATTGAAAGCTAAGGACAACTAATCAAAACCAGTCAGTTAAGCTTTCCCAGACAGGACAACTGCTTAAGCTGTAGGTAAATTGTTCCCTTGTTTTGCTTCTGCCCCTGGTCTATAAAAGCTTGTCCTGGGCTCCTGTGGGTGGCATGTTTCATATCGCTTCCAGTGTGGCACTGCCCAACTGGAATCGACTTTTGCTCAAATAAACTCTTAAAAATTTAACATGTCCCAGTTTATCTTTTAACATTATTAATGTTTTACTGAAGCAGATGTCCAGTATTCATCAGTTATTTTCTTTACATAGGTGATTCTTGGGGGATGAATGTTGAACAAACTTCAATAAGAATTATTTCTAATTCTTGAAGTAAAACAATCTTTATGGGATGGATGTGTATAATGTCCTATGTCACATTTTCTTGTTCATTTTCTAGTCTTTTAATCTCAGTATTCGGTTGTTTCTATCAGGAAATTGTTAAAAAATATTTTTACTATATTTCTCTCTCATTTGTTCAGTTATTTTTCTAAGAAACTATAAGCAGTGTTATTTCGACTGTACTTTCACCTGTAACAAATATCTTCCATTTTCTTCATACTTGTAATGCTGCTACTTTCCAATTAAAATTGCTCATTATTCTCAAGCCCTCCATCCTATGTTTTCAAAAGTGATGTTTTATTTTCCTGGAGTCATTTCAGTATAGATTTTATTTTTATTCCACATTTCTATCTCCAGTTATGCCAAATCACTTTTTATCTTCATCTGCTGTCTTATCGCTAATCCTTTGAAATGTTACTCTCTTTTTTTGAGCTATTGATTAAAAAAAAAAATTTTATAACATTTTCTAATTTTATTCTGATTCACTTCTCTACTGGCATAGCTATTCCAGGATGCTTATTCATTGCCCGACTTGTCTTTTATGCTTTGTATTTATATTTTTTGTTTATTGCTGTTTTTCTTTTAACTCCATTCTTTTTATTTAATATTGTTACTTCTCAGATGGGATTTTTTTTTCTTGTGAATATAAATCCCTAAAGGAATACTGTGACACTAGAGTTTTCACGGTTAACAAGAGGAGTAAGATGCTTGAATCCTGGTATATTGTTTCTGAACATGTTCTTAACAACATACTTCTGTGAGAGTGTGTTTTAACTGGGTTGCTGGAAGTTTACCTGGTTCCCGAGGCTGAACTGTGTGTGACATATTTTATGGGTGATAATTTGCCATCTGTTTCTCTTGAGCTCCCCAGAAGTCTCTGTCTTGATTTCTGTTCAATCTAAGTGAATTTAATTTCACTTATAAAAACAACACCAGAGCTGAATACAGGAGACCATGATGAGTGTTATAGTTCTGTCACGATCAATGGTTTTATAATAGATAAACTACTAACTCATTTAGAGACTCAGTCTGTGGCATTAACAAATTGAAAAAAATAAATTTATTGAACATGGAGAGCTGTAATATAATTACAATAATGTATTTTAGTATCATAATCTCAAAAATCAGAGTGTACAATTGTAATCAATAGTAATAGAGCCAACCATTTGTTGGTTATTCACTGCGAGTTGGTCCCAGTACTAGCTCGGCACTGTGATGAAGAGAAAGGTAGATGAGACACGGTCTCTGCACACAGTGGAAACCACGCTGCAGTGGGGCTGTGGCCGGAAGTGTGGTGTGCCGCCCAGAGCTCCCATTTAAGATACAGGCACTCATCTCCAGACACTGAGTTTCTGCTGCTGACAGCTCAAAGCTGAGCCCCTCTCTAGGCATTGCCTTCTGCCAAAGACAGTCATCTCATACAAGCTTGCATTCTGTCCCCAGCAAAGGCCAGCCTCTGATGACTATTCAAGGGAGAACACAAAGGCCCTCGACCTGTTGAAAAATTCCTAAAAGCCATTCACTGCAGAGTTCCTGGGTAGCTGCCTCTGCTGTGACTCCTCCTTCTGCCAACCCCGCTTCCCTTATTCTCTGAGAGTTTTTGTTTTTCTTTTCCTTGGAGTACTTACGAATCGACTTTCTGCAGCACACAAATCGCCATCTCAGAATCTGTTTCTTGAGAAAGCAACCTGAAAGAGTCTGAGGTATAAAGGGCATCCGACATCTGAAGATCTGGAGATAGGACAGGGGGAAGCTCTGTGTCTGTGCTGAGGATAGAGCAGGTGCTGTACTCAGAGCCCTGCGCGCACATCCAGCAGGATGCTCGCTCCATCACGGACACGATCTTTCTGTCAGAATGAAATAAATCCCAAGCAATTTGGACATTTGGATTTAAACAATTCTGTCGTTTCTCATCCTTTTCTTTTTGGGAGTGAGGTCAGCTGTACAAAAGAACATACATCGCAATTCTTGCTTTATTCAGCACTATCATATTTTGTCCTTGAATTACTATTATCCACTTTTCTTTTATATCACTATTTGTTTTACTAATATGATAGACGGGAAAGGCACATCAAGTAACCCAATAAGTAAAAATTATCGATAAGTTATGAGGACCTATTGACATTAGTCACATTCCTCCAACTAGCAACTCCCTCTCCAACTTCAACCCTGATGTAACTCAATCTGCCAAATGTGTGTGTGTGTGTGTTTAATTAAAGAGTATTAGTTTTACTTGGTTTTAAAATTACTTTGTACTCTTAAAAGTTATACTCAATGAAATCTTCTGTGGTTTATTTTTTTACTAAACATTATTGTACTGAGTTCCATTCATGTCATAATATGGGCCTGTATCATATTCAATTATGCTACTATATAATATTCCATTGTGTGCTATAACATATTTCGTTATCTTTTGTTCAATTAATATTTAACTTGTTTCCAATTTTCTTTCCTTATTTATCAACAGTGCTGCTATGGGCATCTTTTAAAAAAAAATCTTATTGGAAAAATGCAAGAATTTTTCCTATCTATATTCCTGAGTTAGGTATACTCACTTTACAAGATAACCTCAATTTATTTTCCAAAGTTATCATGCCAATCTACACTTCCACAGCAATCTGGATAGATTGATGGTTCACATTCTTGCAAGTGCTTGGTACATCTCCTTTGTGACAATTAGTATTGCCAAACTGCATGATTTTTGGTGATACAATGTGTTTAAGATAGTATCTTAGGATCTTAATATCATTTTGATTTATATTTACCTGGTTTGAGCACATCTTCTTCTATGTGTATGTGCGTGTGTGTATATAATTTATATGTATACAAATATATACACCAAATGTACATATACACCACACTTATATACAATGATTATATATACATATAAAAATTTGATAAAGTCATTTGGTGGAGCCAAGTTGCATGACTCATCCACCCATTATTGTGTAAATTTTAATTTCTCAGACTTCGGAGACAGACACAGGTACAAAGGAGTCCATTTCTAAGTCTATAATTACAAGCATAACCTCCTCACTTATAACATAACAAGAGTAATAATACCCTGTATTAGATACACAAGAATCAGATGATGACCAAAAGGCAATTAATGTATTGGCTAGAAAATCTGAAGCCATCAATGAAATTTTACCATCAGTATTGTTGATATTATCCTTTTTATCTTTTTGTTTCTTTCTTTTTTTTTTTTTTTTTTTAGGAGAGGTAACCCTTGGTTGACCTCACAGATTGCAAGGACATTGTCAGTTTAAAATTCCTTATGTTTTCTCATTTTTTTACGCCTACAGCACCTGGTCTTCCTAGGTGGTCTCCCATCCAGGTACTAACCAGGCTCGACCCTGCCTAGCTTCCGAGATCAGACAGGATCAGGCTTGTTCAGGGTGGCGTGCCCGTAGACTCTTTTATTTTTATGTTAAGTCTGCCATAGATTAAAATTTAGGTCATGTATTTAACTTTTTCTCCACCTCCCTTATATTTTTAAATGATTTGATGGTTTTGCTTTTAAAATTAAACATTTTGTCTGAAATTGATCCCGATATTTAGTTTTCCTTTTAAATCTAACATTTCCATGTAGATTTGAAATATCAGGAGTACATTTTAAAAAGATACACAAAATACAGCAAAGTGGGTAGCTCCGCTCAGTGTAAAACACTGGGTGTTTTCTAAATCTAATTTTGGAATCATTCAATTGTGGGATATATGAGGGGAATGGAAATGGCAGAGATTCATTTCTTTGTGTTTAAGAAACCCATATTCCCTGAGATGCAGGGGAGAATTGAGTCCATTATTTTGCAGCATTATTGAAAATCACTCTATTTCCCCTCTGGGCTTATGGAGCTGAAAAGAATTTCAGGCCATCTAGTTACTGTATGGCATTACTGATGTAATGCATTCCATTGTGACCTTCCTGACTAAAAGAAGTCTTATGTTTTTCAGTTTCTAACTCATTTCAGATTCAAACCTTTAGATAGGTCCAGGGATTTGTTATATCTAGATAGACTGTTAATGTTTTCCTTTTAAAAGCTGAGTTTGTAGTATGAGTCTGTTCACTTCTCCTTAGATAAAATAAGCATCAAAGGATAGATAGGCCCTGTCATTCTAGAATCTCTGCTCCTCTCAGTGATGTACAGATGCCTTATAGTTTAAAAAAAAGATGTAGAACAGTCATGTTACAGCCAATAAGAAGCAGTTTTAATGAACTATTGAAACATGTTATTTTTCTATAAATTACCCTGAAAACTTCAGTTCCCTTCATTTTAAATTAGGGGAATCTCTGATAACCTATGGCAATTAAATGGAAGAAAAGCATGCCACATTAATAATATACAAACAATAAATGTTAGCTGCTTTAGTGTTCAGTAAATCCCAGGAAAATATTGTAAAACATTATTTATAATCCCTTAATGAAAAAGAGTATATGTTTTCCAGGTGTTAATAACAATATCCAAATCCAAAAATATTTTGAGTAAAAAATATGATTAGTAGTATGCATGGGAATATGCGTATTTTTCGTTTATTTTTAAACTTTAAATTTTGGGAAATCCAAGATAGAAATTGTCAGGATGAAAAAGCTGAAGAACCAATGAATGAATCGAGACAGAACATAATGTGATTCCTCGTGTATCCATCATATAGTGACAGCTGGATCAAGGATAAAGGTGAAGAAAAGGAGAGGTACATAATGTCATTACATTATTTCCCATTCCCTGCACCCCAGTGTCCTGTTTGTCCTGCAAGGTTAATGTGATTGCATTTTGCCCTTCTGTGTCTCCCTGTGTTGTGTTCTCCCTGTCTGGTTCAGTTCTTGACAGGTGGTAGGTGCCCAGTTTCCTAAACGAGTGAATAATTAACTGGGAGGATGAGTGAATCAGTGAGTGAGTGAGTGAGTGAGGAAATGGATGAATTTGAAGACGTGAGTCAGTAGAAGAAGCTTATTTAGTGATGAGAGAGGCTCTCATTTGGGCTCGCAGTGAGAGCAGTTTCCTTCAGAATTTCAGTCCAGAGCCAACGCGACAAGCAGAAGGAAAAATGAGAGCTGTACCCTGCTTTAACAACAAAACACAGTGTGTGGTATTCCAACTACCTGAGTCTTTTGAGTAGGAGTAAATCCACCCACAGGAAGGAAGCGTGGAAGTGGCCCGTGGGGTCTCTGACGCAAGCCCATTTTACACCGCCCCCTTTTAAGAGATGGGATATCCACTCTTCTGCTAAAACTACCGGATCTGCTACTGTTCGAAAAATGAAATAAATATCTTAGATATAGGAGAAACATGTTTTCAAATTCCAAATACAACTGTTTCAAAGAACCCTTGATTTTTCCGAATCTGATTATGCAAAGAACCCTGTAACTGAGCTTAAATCTTACATGCTGTTTCCATTCATAATAGTATGTACCTATGCGCATACTATGGTTTTCGCTTGGAATAACCCTCCTGTAGCTTTACTGTCACACAAACCCCTCAAGCCAACCACCACTGCAAGCTCATCTAAAGCGAGAGCTCCGTGTTTCAACTACTATTGTACTTTATTTTCATTTTGTATAGGACTTTTTAATATTTTACCTTTATAGTTATTTAATTTTTGCTACATGTAATTTTTCTAATATGTATAATTTTAAGAAGTGCATTGGTACACTCATGTTTTCACCTACATCCTGACACAGAAATATAGTATTCTATATGTTACATATAGATGACTGTCTAGATGTCCGATGACTGTATTGGGTCAAAAGCTACTTTATCTACTTGAATCATTATTATTTTATCAATAAATAAAGGGTACGTGAAAAGAGTGAGGTGGGTATACGGTTGGCTTGGATAGAAGGGAGACATTCCAAGGAAATTCCGAGAATATTAAGTCGATTACAATTCTGAATAATAGTCACTTAACGAAATGGAACACTGGAAAGAGGTATTTGAGGATAGTTAACATGAAGAAAAAATGACATATCTTGTAAGGCACAGTTAAAGTAATATCCATGCAAAACCCATAAACAGACTCGGTCATCATCAGTTATGTCTTATTCCTTTTGGAAGATAGAATGTTAGCCATCCATAGGGGGGAAAAATATATCGGAAAGATTAGTGAATGTACCGTATTGTTAAGAAAGATATTCAGGGAAATCAACTGAAAGAAACAGAAGATTTCTAAAAGGTGCAATTATCACCCTTTAAGTACATTCTACCGAATTTAGTACTTTATTTCTTTTGGTCTACAATCTATTCAGAGAAAAATAGTTACATCCTTGTCTTTAATTCCCCCTTAACAATAGGTGATGTTTGATAGAAAAAGGAAGCCCTTATATACTGTTCAGGAGCAAATCATCTTTTATAATGCTCTCTCAGTATAAAAACTCTCAGAGGGGTCAGCGGGACACCTCTCCATGGCAATTAGCCAGACCCGTTTGAACGGGATGCTTCTGGGGGCCGGTCCTCACCTCCACCGCTCTGCTACATGAATCACTGCGTTGGCGTTTGCCTAATGAAGCACAGACACAAAGCAATCAAGATACAACTAGAACAAGCTGGTTTGGAATAAAACTGTAAAATTAGGTCGCAGTGGAAACAAAAGGACTACTATTTATTTTATGTTGCAGTCAGATGGCCTAATGATGTGAATCCAGCTCAGCGTTTGGGCAATTTTGGAAAATGACAGAAGCAAACATGGTATTATTGAGTGGAAATCACAGAAACAATGTGCAAGGTCAACAATAATGTGCTCGCAAACGCGTGCTGAAGTTTCAGCTGTGTAGGGTGGAATGACAAACAGAAGAAAGGGTGAGAGGTCTGGAACTGGGAAGGGGTTGAATTCTGGAGATAGGACAGCCAGCTTAGTTGAGAGAAGTCACGTGAGTGGCAATTTCTCAGTGTTCCTGACGTTACTAATGATGACTGGGTGCACGTGGCCGCAAACACAATAGAGCGTTCTCCATACGTGTGAACCACTGATTCCACAAGCGGACATCCCCCTGCCCGACCTTCTGCTGTTGATGATGTAACTTGGCCTTCAGAGGATTAACTACGGTAACTCCCATTGGCTGTATCCACTTGTTTTGCAACAGAGCACCAGGCTCCTGATGTAAATGTTCTTCTTTCGAATTTTTCATCAAAACCACTGCTTCTTTGAAAGCTATATGCTCGGAGTAAAGTAAAAATGCTAAAAACTGTCATCCTTAGGTAAATCATTTTCCTCGCTTTATTTGCAAAGACACAGTTGAAATGACTCTGTCAAAAGGTTGACAGGTTTAGCTGGAAAAAAAAAAAACACATAAAAGTGTTCCATTTCTCTTCCTTTCAAAGCAAGTGATTTCAAAGGCGGGGTTATCATAGAATGAGGACTGTTTTCTGGAAATAATTTTTGGAATAACTAACAAATATTAATTTATGCTTTTCATTTGGTGATTCCCAGTTCGTTTAAGAAAAGTTTATGTTATGCAATACAAGTAATTAGAAGTGTAGGCATCATAATTTTATTGTTTTTGGTGTATTTACTTGACTAATATTTTTTTTTGAGATGTCATAAGGATTTTGGATATTTAATGTAGCATATATTAATAGAGATTCTGACCAGTGTGCTGAATCATTATTAAATTATATGTAATTTCAAAGGTAGAATGCAGATCATGGACTTCTTTAATATGTTCTCTAATTATAACAAAAAAAAACAGCCTTATTTGACATAAATCTTAAGTTAGAATAACAGTTAAGGAATTGTCAATAGCAATACATATATAAGTAATAATAGTCTTGGAATAAACATACTGCATGACCTCCTAAAATCTGGTCTGCTTTATTTTGTTCACCTCTTATTTTGTCTTTTGAGGAAGAATATATATAGAAAATAGCAATACGGAGCTAATTAAAGATAGCCATCATTCCAGGTGCCTCAATCTTAACTGACAGTTTTTTGTTAGAATTTCTACAAATTTTATCAAGTAACATCTTTGGATTTTTCACGGCTTATGTATCCCTGAAACTATGAGATTCAACTTCTTTCTTCCTATTTATCGATTGCTTACAATGTGCAAGGCATTGTGCTACACACTGATTATGAGTGGAAAGCCTTTGTGGAGTTTGAGTCAAATTCTGTAACTGCTAAATTGAGAAGTGAAGACCCCGTCTCTTTTCTTTCAATCTAATACTTTAAACTATCCCTTGATCATACCACTCCTATCTTCACTTTTCTGATATAATTTATCTTTACACTACAGTTAAAGCAGTCGTGAAATTTAAAGTCACAGAATTGTGAATACAGGAGATAAACTTCATAGCTAAAACTTTTTTATAGAAAAAGTCTGATTGCTTTCTGGTGTATAAATTAATGGGTTTTTAAGTGGGATTCTGATGTGTAATGCAGTGGTTAACTGGTAATTTAGGAATATTATTTTAGCCCAAATCTGGTTCAGAAATCCCTTTCTTTTTGTGACAGCGGCCTCAGCTGGGTTTCCTGGGTTTGGGGAGGATTAGCATCTAAGCACTTTACGAGGCTAAGTCTGCGATAAAAGTGTGTTACATATGCTGTTCCTAGTGTGGATACAGCCACTACTGTCTCCAGCATTTTTCAACTTTCACAATGAGTGTTGATAAAGTTGCTTCTCAGACTAAAAGTCATTTTTCTACATTTGTTTCCCCAACTGCCTTCATCAGTAGCTCACGTGCACCCAGGGCAGATGTGTGTGTGTATGTGTGTGTGCTTTATTTTTAATTTTCTCAATGTGACTGAGGTATAATTGACAAATAAAAGTGGTTATATCTAAAACTGTACAATGCAATGTTTTCATATGTCTATACTTTGTGAAATGATCACTCCAATCAAGTCAGTTAGTACATCTAACACCTCACAGTTACCATTGTTTCTGTGTGTGTGTTACCATTGTTTCTGTGTGTGTGTGTGTGTGTGTGTGTGTGTGTGTGGTGAGAATGCTTAAATACTCCTCTTTAGTGAATTTCAAGTACACGAACCTGTAGTAGATACACAAAAGACAGAGAAAGGGGAATCAAAACACACTAATATGGAAAATGATCAATTCACAAGGAAGGCAGCAAGAGAGGAAGAAAGGAACAAGACAAATACTCACGAAACAGCCAGGAAGCAATAGGAGTTGTAGGATTCCCAGTCACAAAATCTCCCTTGAAAACCCATTAATTTGTATACCAGAAAACAATCAGACTTTTTCAATAAAGAAATTTTAACTATAAAGTTTATCTACTGCATTCGCAGTTCTGTGACTTTAAATTTGGCAACTGGTATACGTTTGTAAAAATTAATTCTATGGCAGTAGTAAGTCCTTACGTATCAATAATTTCTTTACATGTAAATGGATTAAATTCTCTGACCTAAAGGCACAGTGGCTGAATGGATTTAAAAAAAAAAAAATCCAGCCATCCTCTGTCCCCAAGAGACTCACCTCGGCTTTCAGGGCACATGTAAGCTCAAAGGGGAGGGATGAGGAAGATGCCCCATGAAAACGGAAACACACAGACGGCAGAAGCCGTCCTTACGTCAGGCTGCCGTCGTTTCTGAGTAGTGGTGCCTTGGGCAAGTTTCCCTCCCTTTTTCTGGCTCCCATTTTCTTGTGGGAAAGTCTATGATTGGAATAAATATCATTTCTTTATATAAAATATTTCTAGGTATTTTATCTTATCTTTCCAGGTATTTTTTATATTTTTATTTTTATTGTTTTTTTTTTTTTTTTTACTTTTAACATGCTCTGCAGGTGATTTGTTTAGCTTCGTTAATATGATCATCGATGTCCATTTTAAAATTAATTCTTGAATGGTCTCATTTATTAGCCCTTAAATTATTGATTCCGGTCTCTTACCATTATCTAAAATTAAATAAGATATAAAGTCTTATAATTCCACTAGTACTTTTCATTTTTTAGCCCTCTTCTGTGAAAAAAATATCCTTCATTTTTACCTTCAGTTTATTAATTTTTTATTTAGTTGTATTTGTGTTTGTTGTTAAATAATCCAGTTAGTTTTAAATTCCAACAATTATGTATTTATTTCTAGATGGTCTATTACGTTGTGACTCAAAATTTGCTTGTTTATTTTTAATAACCTTTCCTTAACTGATAAGATTTCTACTTCTGCTTTTTGATCTCAGAAGATTTCTTTCCTGTCAGCTTAACAATGCATTAAAATATTTATCCTTAAAAAGATTTTACTTGGCACTGTTATTCATTTTTTTAAGTGGGAAGATGGCTCAGATTACTTTGCTTCTAGAATGTTGATAAAATATTTACAGTAGTTAATCTTGCAGCTTTCTAACTCAATAAACGAGTCTCACCGAGGGACCTTCATAACCTTACCTGCGTGAAGCTTACTTGCTAGGGCCTATGGGGACTCGGGGCAGGAGTTCAAAACCAGTTTTATATTTCTGTGACTGTGTGTATGTTATCCCTGGTGCCCTTCAGACTGTGAAGCCATTTAATCATACCCTGGGGTTTGCCCTACAGGCTGGCTCGTTCCCTCAAAACTGGATGAGATTGTCAGATGGGAGAAGGGCTCTTGGGTCATATTAGGTTCATACTTGGGCTTCCCTTTGGAATTTTGCTATTGAAATTCACTTTATTCTTGCTCAATAATTGGAACTTTCTGATCCCTTGTGACCTGTCTACATGTATAAATCTGAGCAGGTATAAAACTTCAGTTGCCTGAAAGGTACTAAATCTAGAATACGCTACTGAATCTGTGTTTTGAGTGATAAAAGGTAGTAAACCGGAGAAAAGAATAACAAAGAGAATCTATGATGAGCCTGTATTAAACCAACAAAGGTTTCAATTATCACTTTTGTCGCTTCTTCTCTGGCCTGGCTAGGGACAATAATGTAGACAAAGCTGTGACGTAGTGTAGAACTCAGAATGCTGTGATGTAGGTCAATTTTGTCCAAAAGGACAGAGTAAGAGAGAGCTGTCTTGTATCTCACTAGAATTTTACCTTGAACTTTTAGGCCAGTGTCCTGGTAAGAAATAACAGGACTTTGTTTTCATTTGTCTTCTAAACCTGTGTTATCCAGACACCTCCAGAGAAAGTTTGTCTGCCAAGAACAGGATTAATAGTCCTGGGAGTCCTGCAACTCCACCTTCTACTTTGCTGTCTCGAAATAGCTAGATGCAACAAACTTTAAAAGCCAACTCCCTAGAAAGGCCTAGAGCTCCCCTTGAGAAATCAAGGATAGTGTCTGGTAATTGGTTTATCATGCTCCCTCCCATTAAGGCTACCCTACTGATTCACTACATGAAACAGAGTTTTCCCTAATTTGAAATGAATGGAAACAGAGAATAAAAACTGATCCACTAGGTAAACACCATGGAAACGCACTTAGAGTAAGAGAAAACTATTTGAAAAAGTCTGTTTTCATTATTTTTATACAGTGAATGCCTTTTTCCTAGGAGGCAGCTGTGCTATTACTCAGTAAGGCATGTTTTGATAAGGCCCTCAGTGCTACTTTGAGGCAGGATGGAGGACTGCAGAGGGCCCAGTGGTCAGTCTTGGTGGTCTCATGTGGGGAACTTTACAAAATCGATTACACAGATCCCATCTCCAGAAAATCTAGTTTAGTTTATGCTGGATGCTGGCTGGAGACACCAAGAGGCATGTGTGAAAAGCTGACATAAGTGGAGCCATTTTAAAATGGGGCCAGAAACGCTATTCCAGAGAAACTGCTTACATGTCTTGTTCCTTGAAGTTTTGGAATATTTTAATTGGGCAACATAACCTTTGGCCTGGACCAGAGTGACACTGTCTCACAAACAACTATGAAGCCAGCAGGAAAGTAGACAATCTTCCCACAAGGGCTGCTAATTTAGGATGTTCTTTTTGGAGGTAGAATCAGTAATCAGTCAGGTACAACTCAAGATGAACTCAGTGTGTTTAAAACCAATAGCGAGTCCTGTTCTCTATTCACATAATTATTTCCCTTCTTTTTCTCCTGAGAACTCCTTGCCTTCACCCTGTAATTGGGACACAGTTTGGGTTTCCGCTTAAATCTGTGCCCCATAATTGCAATTCTGAAATCTCAAAGAAATGCATGTTGCCTCTAACTCATGGCTTTTAATTTTTAGGTTAACACAAGCAAACTCTAATATGAAGACAAGAATGAGGAAAAAACTGGTATTAAAAGTGGAAGCCTCCGTTTTGCTAATTGTTGAATCCCTCTGATTCTAGCCTCCTGCTTGGTGTGGAGTAAGGGCTCCACAAACACAGAGTGCAAACAAAGTAAGTAAAGAAACAGTGAAATGTCTAAACAAAGTGTCAGATGCCAAGTGTGGATCAGAGGGAAAGCACAGAGCCCCCGGGGGCTGCACGCACAAGAGGGGTTGTGCATTTTCATGGACTCTTTTCTAGGGTGATCATGAGAAATATTTGGGACAGAGCTGAAGGCAGGAGAGGGCATTCCACTTGGGGTAGTCCCGGGAGGAAGCGTTCAGCCACTGTGGGGTGGGTCGCGAGCTCTGCTACCCACAGGGCACATGTGGAGATGGAAAGGCGGAGGGTGAGAAAGTGCTTTAACCCTAGGGAGGGGAGCAAAAGACCCTTACAGGTCTCCTAGAACAGAGTTCTTCTTCTACTAGTGGGAAGGGGTGGATCACTCAGACCAGCCTGGAGACCCAGAAACACAGCGGTTCCCCAGGAGATGGGAGAACAGAAAATCCTTTGCCATAAGCAGCAGTCTACTGCTCAGAGAGACACCACCGCATAGAGAGAGACCCGTTTGAAGGGACAGGCACCCAGAGAAGGTCTAACTCAGGGAAGGGTCATTAAGAAAAATTATTCAGCAAACCAGACACCACCCTGAGGACGAGGTGACAATGGAGGAATCGGAAGCCAATGCTACACTGAAAAAACAAAATCCACATCGAATTCAGTGCTTGAATAGATTAATTCGACTCCCCCCGCTAACGGACGAGTACAATATACACACACACTTCCAGTTATAAATACCCAAGTTCCACACCCAAAGGTGACCTAGGAACAGAGAGGGAATTTAAAATAACTATGATTAATGTGTTTTTAACATAGAACAGGGAAGAGCAGTTGGGGGATTTCATAGAGGAATAGAAACTGTAAGGAAAAAATCAAGTGGAAATGCAAGAAGGGTAGCAGAGATGAAAAGTCCCTTTGATGGGCTGGTCACTAGGCTTGACATAGCTGAAGAAAGAATCAGGAAAGATAGGCAAAAAGAAATTACACACTCTGCGGCACCAGAAAAAAAAAGAGTAAAAAATAGTAATATGCCAATAAAGAAAATTAGAGTCTCTATAAACTATGGGAAATTTTCAAATAATTTAACCTACTAGTAAATGGAATCCTAGAAGCAGAAGAGAGAATGTAGTAGGAAAAAATTAGAAGACAGAAGATTAAGACATTTCTGAAAACAATGAATGAAATCAAACCATAGATTTAAGAAGCTGAATGAATTAAAGAGAATAAATATCCACACGCACACAAACATACACACGTGCACGTACACACATCACGGCCACATTACTGCGTATGAAAGATAAACAGAAAATCCCAAAGCAGCTTGGAAAATAAAAGATATTATTGCTACAAAAGAATAATGTTTGTCATAAGATAATGGATTACCGCTCCAAAATGCTGAAACAATTACATCACTGCCAGCGCCGAATTCTATGTGTGATGAAAATGTATTTCACTAAAAATGCAGAAATAGACATTTTTTCAGACAAACCAAACACAGAGAATCCATTACCAACAGATGTGGACTACAACAATGTTAAAAGAAGTTCATTTGGCAGAAGGAATAAAAAATAAACAGAAACGTGCATCTTCAAAATATATGGTGATCAATGGTTAAAATAAACTTAAATATAAAATGTATTTGTCTCACTTTTAATATCTCTAAATTAAAATTAATGTTTAGAGCAAAAACAGTACCACACGTTGTGTAAAACATTTGAAAAATAAAATGTGTAGCAGCACCAATACAAAAAAATGGTAAGGGAAAACCAGGAATATGTTGTAAGACGTGAAGAATTATAATATTCATTTAACGCTATACTTTGATACATTACCGAAATGTACTGTAAAGCCTAGATTAAAAAACATAAAGATAATCATAAAATATCCATAAAAAGGAAAACAGAAAAAAAGTGGAATAAATAGTATATAATTCTCGATGTAGATTTTAATCCAACCATTTTAAAAATTGCATTAAGAATAAGTAATCTATTCATACTAAATATTATAAGAAAATAGTTCCTTACAATATATTCTGTCTATAAGAATCATGCTTTAAGTACATACATTGGTTGAAAATGTGTTACTGAAAATATACTTATTTTGTAGCATTAATCGAAAGAAAGCTTTAGTGAAGCATTAAATCATAGAAGGTGGAATCTATTAAGAAATATTACAAGGAGAAAAAGTCTACAAGGAAAATGTCAGGCCTAGATAATTTTTCTGGTAAATATCCTCAAATATTTAAGCAAGAAATAATAGCAATTGGTAATAAAAGTTTCAAAAATACAAGAGAACACTTCCCAACTAATTTAATAGGGCTAACATTATCTTGATGCCAAAGACACAATCATATTATTCCTCAGAAAACTCATCTTAGTAATAAAGGAAGAAAAATTATATGACTATACGAAAGAAAGAAGTAAAATTATCTCTGTTCACGGACCACAGGATTGGCTACCTAGAAAACCTCAAACAATCTATTAAAGCATTACTAATTCTAATAAATAAGTTGAGCATTTTCACAGAATATAATGTCAATATGCAAAACCTACTGTTTCTATAAATGCAACAGGCAACTGTAAATGGAGTTTTTTTAAAAAAAAAAACCATTTACAATAACATCAGAAACATCAAATACTTAGATATAAATCTAAAAAATATATATTCCTGTAGGATCTGTATGGTCAAAAAGTGCAAGACCATTTTGGAAGAAATAAAAGAAACCTACACTAAATTTATTGGGCATCATTATTTAAAGGCAAAGACAAACAACAAATCAAAAACTTTACTTCTACTTCACACTATGTACCAAAAGTTATCTTGAAATTTGCCACCCCCAAAATTCTAGCATCGAAAAGATTTGCAGCGTAACACCATTTAGAGGTTTCCAGCAACACTTGCATCGGAACCATCCTCACAAGGCTTCAAAATTCCATCTACCATTTTTGTTTTTTCTGAATATAGACTAAGAAAACTCCTGTCTCCATATGTCAATGCAATTGCCTCATTCAAGGCAAATCGGCTTCCATTTGCCATTTGAAAGAATAATAATGGTACATAAAATGAAGACGTGTTTTCACTTCTAACATCTGATCAATTTGTTTCAGATTAAAAAAAAAAGTGTACATTAAGTTGAATATTTTCATATTTCAAAAATTTTATGCAAATAATAATCAGAACATGCACGGGTTATGTCTACTGCCACTCTAATTCCATTTTTTATGCTCTGAAATACAGCTATGAAAGAATAAAATGTTTGATTTATATTTAAATGACCTTTAATTATTCAACAAGATAAAAAGTCAATGCTGCTATAATGCTTTGCATTCATTTGATTTTATAAATTGTATAAACAACTTGTTACCTGGAAAAGATTCTTTTAATTTTTACACAATCTCGGAATATTTATTTAAATATTTAACCTGTTTGTATTTTTAAGTCCTATTATTTCAGATGTCAATGTTTTCTTTTTTCCCAGAACTTCAAAATTATCTATACTATTTTCTATTATTCTCTATTTAGTTGTTTTGGGCCTAATTTTGCAGCTCCTTATTACTTTTTCCATGCACACTTCTTATGATCTATTGAATCTTTAATATTAATCTATATATTCAAACTATGCATTTTCACTTAATTTTTCTCTATCATATATCCTATCTGATCTCACTGAAAATATTTACATATTTAATTTGACATATTTGATCCATTTTTGTTGTTAATTTTTATTGAGATGTACATTATTCACTTGAATTTGTGGGGTTTTTTTTTTCATAGTAGTTATACTCCTCATTTTTCTACTTATTTCTCCTATTTAGTTCATACTCATCTATGGCTATCAATTCGTGGAGGACGTTCCCACCGAGGCCCTGGACCTCCCCGGTGTGTTGACGGAGATATTTAATGGTTTAGGCTGGAGTTCATCTTTTCTATAGGCTCCCCCTCCCACATACCTGGATACTTTGCCTCAGAGAAACTTCTTTTATTTCTGACAGAGCATGCCTCTAAGACCGTGCAAATATTTAATAGGCTTCCCATGTGTCTGCTTCCGGTCAATTCCACGTGCTATTTCTTGTTTTCCGACAATGTCCAGAAATTATGTGTTCAATAATATTTGATGAGTAAATGAAGGAACAAGTGTATATGTGTTTAAATTAAGTGATAACTTATTTTTGATTAATGGTAACAAAGCACAAACATCAATTCCTTCCCTCCCCCCCCCAGGAGAGGGCTGTTATTACACCTTTAAAAGTTCCCAAAGATCTTAGGAATCACATGGCATCTTGCTTTTTCCATAGCTGGGTGACTCTTAGATATCATTCCATCAGCCTGCTGAACTGTTCTTCTTTGAAAAACATAGATATCATCCAAAAATTATCTGATATCCTTGTTTTTAATCACTGTGGCTTGCTGAATCAAAGCAACTGAATTTGACACAAGTTCAATGTCATTTCTGTCATGAATTAACTTATTTTTTGGACCTGAGATACTGAACAAGCAATGTCTGTTCTCATTCAAATCCTGCGGATGTATTTTTCATCCACGAAAGTTTAGATTTGAATGAGAGACCTGCTTTCCCGAGTAACAGCTCTGATGAGGAAATGAGCATGCACAGACCACATCTGGAAAAGGAAGCCCAGTGCCACTGCCCCCCCCAAACCCCCCCCTCTCCCGTCACATTCTGTTTGTGACGGCAGGATGTCAGAACCACAGCCGGTTCCTTTCAATTTTCCCATCATTTGTCAACCCGGAGCATCTTTTTTTTTTCTCCTTTCTTTTTAGGGAGAATGAGCCCTACACTGATGTGATTAAAGTCTTCTGGTGTCCTTTGCAGTAACTGTCCCTTCAGAGTGATGTCGACATTCTCTGGAATGTCAACAGTCTGCTTGCTGAGAATGGTTTTTCATTCTTTCAGCAGATGCGGCAGAAAGTGCTGATTCCTTTTAGAATTGAACTGTTACATACAAGTGACTGATGGATTTAAATTGCGGTTGCTCTGCCTGTAACCACAGCCTTTAATCAACGTTTGTTTGGTGCAAAATACAAGTCGGATAGTCAGTGCTGGCCCCTCAAAGACCGCACAGGAACAGAACCATATACATTTTGCTATTACAGAAGGGAGTGACGTATGTGCAAAGTGAGTCAGCTGGGAGAATAATTCTAATTTATTCTGGAAATTGCTTGATTTACCTTAATAACGGATGCTTTAGCTAGTTGCTCAACTGGCTATTAGTTACATAAGCTTTGGTTGCAAACAGAAAATAAGTAAGAGATTTATGTGATAGTAAGTCATAAAAAGCCATCGTACAATGTGGAGAGTGTTAAAATAAATATTCAAATACGCATAAAAGTACAGTGGAGAAAGATGTTAGCTTAGAATAGATTTTTATAACATATAGCTCTGCAAAAACCTTTTAATCAGTGGTGGGCTTATTACGATCGTAAATTTCAGTAAAAGCCTGAAATGCTTTTCTTAAATATATCTATTGTTGTTGGCTTCTGAACCTAAATTAGGTATTGAGACTTACCTCTTATTTTAAATGCGATTAACTTTATTAATTCTTTCCTGGTCTGATGATATATTTATGCCACAAATTTCAATTTCTAAAGAAATAAATAACTGTTATGCTGACAAAATACACTTTAGTGCAGGCTGATAAAACATGAGTCGTTCAAAAATCGCATGAAAAATATATTGGAAGAGATGTATATTAAATTTTGGAAACAATTGCTTATGAAACTCCAATCATTAAAGAATCTTTGAAAGAAATATTAAATTACAAATGATAAGCACTTCATAAAATGTTACATAATCTCAAAATACTCTGGTGTTGGTCGTTTTAAGAAAATGACTTCTCCAGGTTTAATAGAAATAAATGTATATGGTCAAGTAGGTAGATACGCTCTGCGTCACTGGGGAGAAAGGAGAACAAGCTTGTGTTTAGCATTTCACCAATCTGGGGGAAAAGAAGCTCCTAAATGTGACCAGACTCTTGCCATTTTTACTGCTCGGAATTTAGCTGGGCCCTGGGAATTATGTTTGGTAATAAGCTCTTTAGCACATTTGTAGCAAGGGATAAAGTTCTTAACTTGGATGAGTGATGCTCATTCAACCAGAGCGGATTTTAAAGGGATAGAATATAGGTCAGCAGATTTCTCTGACACACGCATAACCTTTCTGTAAATGCGCTGCCTTTATTTTTATATCAAATGAATGCTGGGGATTCAAAGGTATTATTCACAAATAGGATATAGTTTCTCAAAGGGGGAAAAAAACTAGCCTATAACATGCCGACCCCTGGGAAATAAAACACCAAATCATTTCTTCTTGAACACCAAAGGAAGCCTATATGTTTTTTTGTCAGTCACTTTTGCAGAGAAAGAAGACACTAGAGCTTCGCCATCGTATCTCTGTTTCTATTAGGTTGTCAATTTGGTTTGAGTTTTCATCAGAGTCGGATTAACAGCTGGAAGAGAAAGCTGTCTCATCCAAATATACACCAGGGGACAATGAGGAAAATCTATTAAATCTGACACCGGACAATGGTACTTATTCAAGAAGGCGCTTTGAACATTTGTAATAGAAAGTCAACTTTTTTGTAAAAATTGTTCCGATAATTCTCACAAATATAGAATTTAAGATTCTATTTAATGGCAAAAGCATTCTAATTCAACAAAGGAGAAACAAAGAGCTATATCTGTATGTATTATTAATTATTTTAAAGAATTAATGTAGGGAACCAAAGGAAAATGTAATAAGATTCCAAAAACTATCAGTGCCAGAATCCAATTAATTCTACATAATAAAAAATACATATTTTCCCTAGATTTGTTGTGGAAAATGAAAGAAAAAGGGGTTGAGGATTGCTATAGCTATACCATAAATGATAAATACTTTTAAAAGAAATAGTTGAAATAAACATGATAAAAAATTAATGTTCACTAATTTAGCTGATGGCAACACAAGGGCCACTACATTCATTTCTGTTTCTTTTTCTATATATTTTAAATATTTTGTAGTTTTATTTAGTACAGAAATAATGAAAACATTTGTAAGAGACAGCAGGTCTTTATTAATGTCAAAAAAATTCTGATAAAGATAGCCATAATATTTGTGTGCTTAAATGCAGATTGTAAATTATTTTCTATTGATTTAGACTTTTTACATGAAAACCTATTAAAATATTATACCACCACCAATGAAGCAATAAAATAAATGTATTCAGTTTACAGTTAGAACAGGAAACTTCCAATGTGAAGAATGACCCCCCCCCAAAAAAAAATCTGCTTCACTGATTTCAAGGAGTGTTGCATATTTACAGATTTAAAATCTTAGATCAAATAATATACTAGTAAATGGATTACCACCACATAAAACACAATAAGATTATTTCTATTTTATGGCAGCGA
Source organism: Rousettus aegyptiacus (assembly GCF_014176215.1). Classification (NCBI taxonomy): domain Eukaryota; kingdom Metazoa; phylum Chordata; class Mammalia; order Chiroptera; family Pteropodidae; genus Rousettus; species Rousettus aegyptiacus. The sequence continues at coordinate 87,892,325 of NW_023416287.1, forward strand.
TCTCACATTGTACTGGAAAAATAAAGCTCCTGTGTATGAATTCTGTATCGCTCTTGACTTTAGGTCGACTTTTGAAAGACAGAGCTCTTTACTTATCATTCTTGAACTATTCAATGGATCCTAAAGGAAGTATCACTCCCTGGCTCTCACACAAGCTATCATAATGTTTTAAACAGCAGGTCATGCAATGTACAACCTCCTCCTTTAATAATCAGGACCCCCATAGGTATATGTCTTCTAAGGGCTCTTCTATGTCCCCTAAGTCAATTTGACCATCGGACTGATATCCCAGTCATAATTATTCCTCTGTCAACTGGTGTTAGCATCATATCGTGACTGGAAATTGTCCTCACTCACATCCACCATTCATTAGGTGCAGAAATCAGATTTCCTTTTCCCTATTTTAGCAGGTTGAATAGTACTTCTTGATAAAAATGTTTCCATTACTTTCCTTTGTGACTAGTCCTCAAAATTGAAATTCACTTATCTATCATGATGCATGCACAGAGCATTGAAACATGTTCATGACACATTCTGAGCACTTACACACACTAAACCATTGGACTGCTATAATATGTTTTCTCATAGCCCTTTCTCTCAGGAATATTTCGTTCCTAATAGCAAAGTCTTATTCTTTCACAACATACAAAAGTTTCCTGATGCATATCTGTGTACAAAAATGAGTCACAAACAATCTTTACAAAACACAAAAAGTCAACAGCTATTATTATTTGTCATGCTTTTATGTCTCCCCATATAAATGATATAACCGAAGCATACTTTATTTTCTAAGAGGCAAAAGATAGTATTTCAAAATGTAGAAAATAATGAATGTAATTGCATTATTTGATTATTTGTTAAGATTCCCTTATCTATGTAATGTTTTCATTACAGACCTGCAGAAGGAGGTTAGAGGAGGGTGACTAATCTGACTGACTAGAAGAGTTAGTGGTTAACATTCACGAAACTGTTTCCTATTCAGATGGAACGACGGGTCTAGGGTGACTAGCTGTGGCCCAAACTCTTATGTACTGCTCACTTCTGGACCTTCTTTGATCCGAAACATGAGACTTTTCTCGTTTTCTAGGCAGATCCTGTTTCTGCTGTTTAAGAATGTTTTAGCTTTCCTATCTTTAACTAAACGGCCAAGTAGATTCAATCTGGATCAGTTCTTTCTCTAATTCATGGGTCCCCAAGCCACGGGCCATCGACCAGTATTGCTCAATTGCCTGTTAGGAACCGGGCCACACAACAGGAGGTGGTGGGTGAGCAAGCAAAGCTTCATCTGTATTTGCCCCCACTCGCCAGCACTAGCATGGCCGCCTCAGCCTCACCGCAGATCAGGCATTAGATTCGCAGAGGCGCTCCGGTCCCTGGTGCCAGAAAGGTTGGGGACCTGCTGCTCTAATCTATGACTGAGGAATGCTATTTCTATCCTGTTTTACGAGAACTTGAAATTTCATGTTTGTGTAATTTCTGAGACATTCATGAATATATCAGTTTAGAAAAAGGAAAAAAACGGTATAAAATGGAAATCAGAAAATAAGAAAGTTTATGATAATTCAAATATCAATGCTAAAATAAAATTGTTTTAAAAGATGAAATCCTGGAAGACAAAGCTGAGAACATTTCCAAAACAGAGAATAAAATATAACAGGTTAGAAGATGCTGTATTAAAATTTAAATATGAAAGATCAATCGGAAAGTTCTATTGTCTATTTAATAATTCCAGAATAGACAAAGAAAATAGAAAAAAATTTCCAATGCCAAAATAGAGGATGATTTTATGAAGCCAAAGAATGTGTGCGATGGTTGTTTTTCGTGTCATATATAAAAATTTTTGCATGACTCAAGGTCACAATTTCCCCCAATGTTTTCTTTTAGAGTATTTATAGAAATAGATTTTTTACTTGGGTCTTTGATCGAATGAAATTTATATTGTACCTACTGTGCAAGATATTAATCAAATTTAAATTTTTTATTCTTTTTAACTTTCAATGGTTTCACTGCCCTTTTTTTTTTTTTTTTTGGAAGACTATTCTTTCTGCGCTGAATATCTTTGTAACTTTGAAATAGATTTTTAAATAAATATTTAATGTCCTTGCCTGCTAATTATAAAATCTGAGTCAAGTCTGGGATGGTTTCGATTGATTTATTATTCTTCTCAGTGTGTCATTTTCTTCCTATTGCTTTGCTTGGCTTGTAATATATAAATGGATATCAGAATCATACTTTTTACCTTAGCGGGTATTAGATATTTTGTTTTCCTTTAACTACCACTGAACTTTGTCATGGGATGCAGTTAAGTTACTTCAAAATGGGTTGATCTTTGTAGGTCCTTCTTTTAAGATTTAGGCAGGTGTGGAGCAGCGCTTATTTCAGGGCTAATTTTTCCATACTACTGAGGCAAGCAAGGCATACCTCGTCAATATTACAGATTTCGTCCAGACCGCCGGTCAAGCAAGAATAGCAATAAGGAAAGTTAAAATCTTTTTGCTGGTAATGGGTCTTGCCTTTAATTTGTAAAAAAAAAAACAAAAAACAAAAAAACAAAAAAAACCACACACATCTATGAAGCTCAATAAAGAGCAATAAAATGAGGCATGCCTGTACTTCATGTGATGTCCCATAATGCTTGAGGTTTCCCAGTCTGGCTGGTGGGAACAGATATTATTTTTGACCCTGTGTGAGTAAACATCAGACAATGTTCCCTCTAATATTTTGGAGTGACTCTTTCCTCAGTATGGGTAGTTAACATGCGTGTCTTTGTGGTTCACTGTTTAGCTGAAAACTTAACTCTGGGTTCTCTCCGAAATTCGGTTTTCTAAATAAGTTGGCCTGCAATGTTATTTAGATTTGTCTCCTCCAATTCCCAACTTGCTGCTTCTGCAACTTCCCTCAACTTGCTCCCTGGCGCCCCCTCTGATGGGCTTTAGTCTGAGGAATCACAGACACATCTAAACAGTTTCCCTGTCTTAGGCATCAATCTACTTCACTGTCCTTTGTACACCGTGTGAAAATCTTTGCGTCACATATTTTGTCTAGTTTTTTTTTTTTTAATTGGCGAGAAAATAAATCCTGTCTTGGATACTATATATTTTTATGACAAGCAAAAGTCATGATATTTTTCATAATAATAAAATTCAAAACAGTGATGAAAGGAAATTTAGGAAAAGGAAAAATAAAGAAGATAATTATGTTGATAATTTTTCTTTTGTAGCAAAAGTGAACCTAGTAAGAATTGTGGCTTTATGGAAGAGAGTTATTTTGTTTGTTTTTTTATATGACACTTTCTTGGACTTTATCTGTCATCTTCTTACATGTTTTATAGTTTCTTCAAGTTTAATGTCAGCACCATGGATATAGTTTCTAAATAGATATAGTTTCTATATCTATATCTTGAATATGCATTTCACTTTATTATAAGTTCCCCCCTTTAAGAACATTTAAAAATATATTTTACTGCAATTTTACTATGTGTGCGACTATGACCTGCTAAGGTCAACTATTACATCTTATTCATTTATTTATTTTCAATACTATTTCTCCATAAATGTTTATGCCACCAACATTTCTCATTTTACACAACACACGTTATTGAAAATATTTATGGAGAAATAATAAAATAATTTTATTGGATGGATGCATGCTTAAAATCGATTGCAATTACTTTCCTTTAATCAAAATATGTATACTAGTAAAACACCAGTACATAAAAGTAGTTAAGTCCTAGTGATTTTGAGAACCTGAAACTGAGAAAAGTTCATTATAACATTCAAAGACCCAGAGTTACTAGAAGCAAGGAATAGATAAAGGTATAATGAAATTTCTCACAATACCAATTTGTAGAAGAAATTAAGTATATCTTTGTTTAAAACAGACAAAAATACTTTTTAAAACATTAAAACCTTTGAATGTATCAAAGATGACAGAGTATATATTAATATCTTCTGTTCATGGTCAAATATTTAATTAGAAGAGAAAATAATAATGGAGAAATGCTTTTAAAAAGCTGAAAGATTCATATAATCACTTGTGAACTGCATTAATAACAGCGGGTATTTGACTCTGACTACACATATCCATTCCACTCATATTCTGGCTAGACTGTCTTTCTGAGAGTTAGAGCTTCTGCACATTGTTTATATTCAAGGGGAAGCTTCAAGGGCAGAAGCAGCACAGAGGGTGTACCGCAAAGATACTTTACACCTCAGACATTCAGATGAATGACCAATTGACCTCTGGTCACGCTGTAAAATAAACTGTTATATAACCTTTTGAATGATTACAATAGCATGGGCAAAGATTAAAAATACTATATAGCAGCATGGTTTTGTACCCATGGTTCTAGAGTGAAGGCAGATTTATGTGGAACTTGAAAGTGTGCTTAAGCAAATTCTAGCGAATTTTCATTCAATGCTTCACTATTTCTAGAAAACCTATAAAAAAAATAAACATCAATTTTCAGGATAGATTTCATTGGCCTTTTGGGTTCTAAAAATTATGTGATACACTCTCATACATTCATTTTTTCCTTCACGAATTCTTCCTACCCATCCTTCCTAGCCTTCTTGGTTCCTTTTTAAACTTATTTCACTTTCCTTGCTGTGGAATTTCAGGAATCGAAAAATGTTATAACTTGGAATTCCTAGAGCTTTCTCAAGTATCATGTTATACAGTTTCTTTTTAACATTTGGCCCTTAAATGTTCCAGCATATTTTGGAAGATATCAAACCTTTAAAAGAAGAAATTATGCTTCAAGTAACAGAGGAACTGACTTTAGTAGGTTGATAATGTATTAAAGCCAGATTATCAATTGCATTTTACGCTAAACTAAAATGACTAGAAATTATCCTGAATACACTCAGGAATCAAAACACAGCATAAAAACGGATCTGTGACTAAGAAGGCATATGTTAATATGGTTTTAAATAGAGATTAGCAGATATTTCTTACAGTATCGTGAGAAATGGATTGAAGAGGAGGAAAGTCTGCAGGCAGGGAGAAGAGCTTATACAATGGATTGTCAGCTCTAAACATTTTGAAGTCTTTGTAATTCTGAATTACATGATAGGTAGGAAGTGTTGTTTAAACCTGGATTGAGGAACAAATGCCAGACTCTGGCAGGTTATAAAGCATACATAATGTCCAAAGACACTCTGGATTTCTACCTCTTATTTGGACACATGTTGAAAGAAATTGTGTCTCTATGGCTCTTAAAATTAATCAGGTCATTGACATAACTAAAAGCCATATGAAAAGAATTGTAACTGACAATGGTAAAATCAAATAGATTCTAATACTGGAACTCAGAAAGAAAATGGACTATACGATTAAAGCCTGACATACTGTTTTTATATTTAATTATGGCATTCTTTGATGGAGAGTCTGCTTCAAATCTAGTAAGTACATTTATTAAATAAAATTTATTTACTGACCACTGTTACTGTCATTTTGTATACATTCTTATTTTATCTGCGGAATAACTTTCTAAATTTTAACTATCCAGTTATAACAAACCAGGAAATGTAAACTCGCTCTCACAGGGTCGATGACTAAATACACTGGATTTACATTTGGGGACTCTGGGGACACAGGAGGTGCCTGAATTCCCCTCTGCCTACAGAGGCATGGAAAGTACAGGTCCACGTGGATAAATTCCCTCTGAAATTCAGAAGCTAGCTGAGTGAATCCTACATATCAAGGGACTGAGAAAATACCCACCTCAAAATGGATAACAAAGACTGAGACACATTCTCTCCATAAACCCCTCACTCAGCACAGTGCTCTACAACTGGGATGAAATCGTCACCTCCTAGCTTCTCCCTGAGGAGCAAAGGCTTTGGACCACACACGTTAGCACCCCATCTTTCAAGACTGACACCTGAGGGACAGGGCGCCAAGTCACCTAGCTCTGAAAGCAGTGGGGCTTACATTCAGAAATCCCATAAGACTACAGCAAACGAAGAAACAGTTCTTAGCAGATACATAAGCACTCATCGTCGCTATCTCCCGGGGGCTTCGCATAGAGAGAGGAGGTCAAAATGTCCACCTTGCAGGCCTTCCCTGCAACAAGCCTGAAAGCATATTTTCCCAGTGGCTGCTTGAGGGTATAGCTTCTAATCAGCCTGCGTCTAGCCACAGACTGCAGTCCTCCTCTTTAGGAAACTGAGAGGTTTTGGCACACTCTCTACTGTTGTGAGCCACCGAGAACAAAGACGGAATCATGAATGACCAAAAAGGTTAGTGAGGCAACCAGGAGCTTGACCGAGGCAGATGGAAGAGGTTCACTGCCTATGTGAAGACTGGGAGAGGTGGCAGAAACCAGCACTGAAAGGCAAAGAAAATAAAGAAACAGGAAAATAATGTTACCAAAAAAATCTCCAGAATCTAATCTTTAGGGAACAGAGATATGTAATTTATCCATAAGACAATTAGTGGAAAATTCAACAGAAAGCTGGTTGGCCATAGGGTATGGGATTATACATTCAAAATGCTGAAAGAAAAAACTGCCAAGAATACTCTACCAGACAACATCGTCCTTCAGAACTGAAGGAGAGATACAGAGTTCCCCAGGCAAGAGGTACAAAGATGAAGGAGTTCATCACCGCTTACGCCAGATGTACAAAACATGATCAAAGTTGTTCTTCAAGCTGAAATGAAAGAACACTAACACTGACTGGGAGCACGAAAACGTATAAAAATATAGAACTTGTTAACAAGATATTAGCAAACCAGTTCCACAGTGCAGTGAAAAGACTGTATCCATGATCAAATGGGATGTCTTCCGGGGATGCTAGGCTGGTTCGACATGCCCGAGTGAATCAATGTCCTGTACCACGTGAAATGGAGGTTCCTCAAGGAAATACAACTACCATATGATCCAGCAATACGCTTCTGGGTATTTATCCAATGGAAACAAAATCAGTATCTCAAGGAATATCTGCACTGACACATTCATCATAGCATTATTCACAGTAGCCAAGATACGGAAACAACCTAAGAGTTTGTCAACGGATGAATAGATGAAGAAAAATACACACACACACACACACACACACACACACGTACACACAATGGAATATTTTTCAGCCTTAACAAAATAAATTCTGCAATTTTCAACAGCGAAGATGAACCTAGAGGGCATTACGCTAAGTAAAACAAGCTAGACAGAGAAAACAGATACTGCATGGTGTTACTTATGTAAGAAATCTGAAAGAAAAAAAAAGTTGAACTCAAACAGAATAGAATGGTGGTTGCCTCAGGCTGGGGTGTGTGGGAAACAGGAAGGAGCTGATGAAGTGTACAAAATTTCAGTTATAAGATGAATAGTGTTTGAGGCTCTAATGTATAACATGGTCACTAGAGATGATAATACTGTATTGTGTAACTGAAATTTGCTAAGAGAGTAGAACTTAAGCGTTCTCACCCTCCCCCAAAAAGCTATGAGGTTATGAATGTGTTAATTAACTCAGAGATGAGAATCCTTTCACAATGTACATGCAAATCAAATCACATCATTGTACACTTTAAATATATTACAATTTTATTTGTCAGTTACATCTCAGTAAATCTGGAAAAAAAAAAAACCATTGGATTTAAAGTGCAGTTACCTGACTTCAAATTCTTGCATCATCTTATTTTTACCAGCTTTATCGAGGTGTGATTGACAAATAAAACTGTATATATTTGATGTGTACAATGTGATGATTTAATGTGTGTGTACATTTTGAAATGACTATCGCAATGAAGATAATTCGCATATCCATCACCTCACATAATTACCATAATCCTTTTTATTTGCAGCCTTATAACATATATTTGCGAGCTTGGGAGGGAGGAGTCATGTGTTAATACAGAAAATGACAAGAAATGATTATATGTAATCTTCTGAGCTGTACAGTTCAAATGTCTATATAGCTTTCCATTTTTACTTTGAGATCGCGCTTTATCATAAACCCCAAAAGTTAATCTAAGTCTATGCATATTTCATTGTAACATCAGAAAATCAACACTGAAAAGGAAATCTTTAAAAAGCTGCATGCCAGAAAATAAATGCATCATCCAAAGAACCAAAATTTAATCTAATAGCAATTTCGCCTTACTTAAAATCATTGGTTGCATTATTTGAGGTGAGCTACTATTATATTCCAAGTCTAGTTATCCTAAAAAAATAATCAAATTTTATTTTTTCACCTAATAAATTCCAATCCAAATGATCAGCAGACAGCTTTCCTTAGAATCAGAGATCATGGTTACCTTCCTGCTGCCTCTCTCTGAAACCTTAGGTGCTCAGTGATGCCCTTGGAGAACCCCAAGTCTAGCCAGTAGATGAGGGAAGAGGGTGTGAAGTCCCGCCCCCACACCCCCAACCATTCTTCACTGCCTCACTTCTACCCTCATTTCATTGTGAACACCTGCCACTGGGCACCTCCTCAGTGAGGTGTTGGTTCTAGTCCAGAAGCGTCCCCAGGAAGAGCATCCTTGCAGCTTGCGAGTCTTCCTTCATTATTAGAAGGAAAAAAATTAGTCTATCACACAACAGTGAGAGTGAAAACACATAATTATTATTCAAATAAAAGCAAATAAACACCAGAAGACAACAGCACTCACAGGCAGTGATTGAAAGAACTATTAAAAAGAATGCGTGACATAAAGAAGAAAGATATGCTTTAATCTGTTTCAATCTTCATTATCGTAATTCGAAGTATTAAGTAATATAAGTATACACACATATACATATATATGCTATTTTTTACTTTATATGTTATTTTTATAGTATTTTTTTTCCTGAGAGCCTCTCTTTGCATTTAGCTGACAGATATTCCATTAAAATAAGAATAACAGCAACATTCTTCTATTAATATTGTTGTTTTTAATTTTACTTGTGCATTACTAGTAGTGGGGCTTCAATCAGACACAACACCAGAAGCCTTGCCCAAATTTCTTTAATAATTTCCAGGATTCTAGTACTTTAATAATACCCAAAGTTATAATGTAATCCTTTTTCCACAGCAATATTTCTGTAATAGTAAGTCTTGATTTTCCCTGGATCTCCTCCTGAAAATTGCTATAAATACAGAATTTTATCAGGCGAGCCTTCGATTTTTCTAACAAAGATCTTTCTTCACTCTGGCATGGACCTAAAGTCCTTATGCAAATGAGCCTACCTCTTGAATTTATGTGCCTCTAAAATGCTTCTGTCACTGGTGAGGAAGACATATCTATGTCATCCAAAGATCATATATCTGCTTGTTTAGTGTAAAATTTTGGAGAAGTTTATTTAATTTACAAAGATGAATGATTCAGCCAAAAAACCTTATGTGAAGATGAGTTATGATTGGTATCTCAAGCTTTATATCTCACTGTTTCCCATATATGTAATACCTGAACAATACATACAATGCTAAAATGAGCAGAATTAGGGACCTGAGAGACCTTTGAAATCTACAGTAGAGACGCTTGGAATGCTTCACAAAAAATGTTTAGAATGCCCAAGAAGTTTCCTTTCACCTATGTTTAGGATTTCCTGATATGTAAATTTGTGGAAAACTATGTAACTAATTATCAATGTAATACGCTACATCTTTAGCGATGTTAAGTATAAACTCTGTTTTGAGTAACCTATTACAATACCCTTGTTTTTTAATAAAACAATGGGAAAGATTGATTTTAAAGATATTCTTCAATCACTAATTTACTATGAATATGATGTGAAATCTAAAGTTATATGTCCAACTTCACAAAGTAATGCATCATGTATCTGAGACCCAGGGGACCAGATTTCCAGCTGTACCTGTTGAGTGACTTTTTGGTATTACTGTGACAATAAATGTCAAGACTTCAGTCTTTCAGGTTCTTTAGCTGTGTGTCTACAATTAACTGGTCCATGATCTCACACTGTAAGTGTGCACTGCTAGCAAAAAATGGATAATTAACCTTCTTTAGGAATACCAAGTACACATTCAAAGAAGTTAAGAAGGACAGTATAATGTCATATGGTACCACTTCATGGATAGTGCTTAGTATAGGATAGTCCCTCCAAGGTGCCGTCTGACTTTCTTTTAAATAAAAATTTATAAATTTGCCTACTGAATTTTTCTTCCTTGTGTATTCATACAGATTCAGGAGAGTCTTATAAATTCTGAGGGACATTAGAATAGTTTCTAAAGGACACTGAGAAACAGCATATTTCAACACTATTTTTAGGATTGATAAGCTATCAAGTAATTAAGTAATTGTTTCTAAACTCTTATGACTGGCAGTAGAAAAACTCAAGAGTAGGTATACTTCCCTGATGGGGTGTTATCGATGAAAGTATATTTGAGTATAAAGGAAACATTTTTATAAAAATGTCCTCGAGTTAAAACTCTAAAAGAAATCTGATGTTTTAAATTTATACAATGAACTATATAAATTCAAAAATACGTGAAATGCAGAATAACTCTCAAGACACTACAGTTCAGTATAAGAAAATACTGACAAACATTGAAACTTTAGTCAGCTTCCGGAACCTCCCTTAGGCCCATCTGTGCACTTTCTGATAAATCTGATTTTTAGCAAGAAATCAGTTTAACCAGAACTACTCCCACCTGCCTCAACATCTAATCCCCCCCCAATATCTCATCAGGTTGCTCCTACTCCATCATCCCCTGGCGACGTCTGATCACCCTGGCCTGCGTTGAGAACGAAGTCTGGTAGGTCGTTTTGCTGGAATCCTCTACCCTCAGTATTTCCTCCTAGTATTTTTCCATCCACTGACCACCCTCTCACACACACTGCTTCTTGGCTCAGTCTCTCCCACTGTACAACCCCATCTCATTGGCCTCTATAATTATGGTGACGGTGGTGAGTGAAGTCTGCCTTCCCATCTGTAACAAGTGTCTTTGATTTTTTTTTCCCCTTTAGTAATACCTGATGAATTCTTTTAGAATATTAGAAATGATACATATAAATGTTATCAAAATTGTAATACCTGGGATGAAACAACAAAGAAAACTAAATGATTGTTTTTATTTATTGACACACTTGATTTAACTCAACATGCCCACCTCCAAGGCTTGGTGAAAACCATGAGCATAAAACTCTGGTTGGATCATATCATGTTCAGATAGGAAATGCTCAAAGACACAGATTCAAAATTTAGAAAGTAAAAGATTCATAGAAAATAATAAGCTAGAGTTCTTTTTAGCTATAATCTCTTTAGCGCTTTTTAGCCATAATCTCTTCAGTGTTCTGAACCTTAAAATTGAAGACTTCAGCCTTTCAGAACTACAGTAAACCGAGCCAAGGCTCAGTCCTATGTACTAGAACCATCTTCGCATCTCTCACTGTGGTTGGGCATGGGACTCAAGTCCAGATTCATGTCTGCAGACATAGACTCTTCGAGAAACTGGAGCCCAGATTCTAGTTCAGTACAGATGCAAACGCACAACAGAGCCTCGACACATGGTAGATATTTCAGCAACAGGTTCACAAATGCACATAAATTACTTAAGTAAAAACTGTCAGAAGTCACAGTTCAGAGTCTTCTCCAATGCAGTCACAGTGATTCTTCACACATTCTTCCTGCTTATTACTACTAAAACTGGTTGGAAGGATCTCAACCAGTTATTTGGGGGTGTCCTGGTAGTAGAAAAACTCCAGCAAGTGCATGTACAAGCCGACTGCACAGATAAAATAAAGCTAACGGTCTAGAAGATAAGAATTTGCAGAGGCAGGCTCAGAAAAATTGGTTGAGGCAGTTTTGCATCTGCCCCAGAAGGTCAGACTGAACAAGAATAAACATTTGTAAAGTGAACAAAGGTGAAAGAGTAGGTGAGGACCTTTGGGAGAAGGATGAACACATCTGAACGCCATTTGGGAATCGAAACCATGGAATATGCTCTTCAGGGCCATATTTGTCCATGGCCTCCACCCCGAAGGTCGAAAGCAATTTTAAATCACTTTAGTGAGCAGAGCCGAGAAGCAGAGATTCTGTCCAGACGGACAAATGACTGATCGCAGTGTAAGCTGCCAGTCACAACATGGGGAAGGTAGAGTCACAATTTACAGCCCTCAAGACAGCATTCCTAAATTATAAAGTAAAAGAATGTGTGACCATTAGCAGATCAAGGAAGAAATTGTCAGAAATGAGAAAATAGTTCAATAAAAATGAAACTGGTTCTTGGGATTGCATTCTTTCTAGTGTCTAATATTGTAACAGGCAATAAAGACATCAGAAAACAGAGGTTTTAACTGATTTTGTCAAGCACCCCCAAAAGCTCACCTGGGAGGGAAAAAATGATTACGTCTGGTTTGAACACTGGCAGCATAGTCTGGAAATCAGGATCTGCCTAACACTCGCCTCCATTTGTATTTTTAGAACTCAGAGCTCCTTATTCCTGTGTGAAAATGCACACCAGCAAATTGGACAATAGGCTAATATATTCTGTCAAAAATAATAACATTTGCTTTTAGGTTCCCCCTCCCCCCTAAAATGGTCTGGGCTCTTTGTAGAAAGGGAATATTTCTCCATACAAGGTAATTTAGACACGGATTTCAACATAAAGTTTGTAAAGAAATGGCAAATTTCTTATTTCTTATTCAATCTTGTTTATTCTATCGTCACAGAGTCTAGACACAGTATAAATAAGAAAATAAATTATTAAATATACGTTAGCTAAAGAATGTGTCCTTCAATAACCTCAGGCAATCTCCTTTGCCCTAAAGTGTATGAAAGCAAATTCCCAACAGGACATACCCATCTGAGCCATACAAAATCGTGAGTAGAAAAACCCAGGAGATGATTCTCATCAATTCTTGTTCCAGACAACATCCTAAATTATGTCATTAATAACTATGTTGTGAGTTATTGTTGTGACTTGTGCACAATCTCATTATTCATATGTCTGAAAACATTCCCAGGTCCCTTACTAATCTTGGTTATCAGCTACTTCTCGGCAAATGGATCCAGTTTAAACATATCAAAGAGATGGTTGGATATGGGATTTAATAAACAGAATTGAACTAAACTGGTTTTTCTTAACAAGTAGTGACTGACTTTTATTTGACTGCTTTTCTTATAGAGACTGCAAGTTCCAAATTGGCAGGCTCATTCTTTCCTGATAAAATAGGAATTTGCTGAATTATTTCTTTGTGCTCTATCAGTTGCCCTTAATAACATATTTGTTCAATGGCTTCTTGCTGCTTATATATATATTTTTTTTCCCCCAATGCTATATTTTCGTAGATACAGATGCCTCTATTCTAGTGATTGACATCAAATACAGTGAAATGACTCTGGCTGGCCAGACTGAGGTTGCCGAGAACTAGAATTTTTCATATATCATATTACAGAGCCAGTTAGTGCCAGGGTTGCTGGCCTGCTCAGCCTGTCATCAGCCTTTTCCTTTGCCTTACCATTTCCCGACTTGATGAGTTCTCTAAAGTCATCTTAGGTACAGCTTCATTAAATCAGGCTACTTGCTCTTCTGAAGATGCTTGTAAATTGAGAAACGTATACACTGCCCTATATTAATGGATTGAATTTTCTAGCTGAACTTGATCAGAACATACAGAAATTCCTACAAGAAACTCAAGCACATAAATCAAATTAAATGGTGACCCTTTCAGGAATTTTTCTCAGCTGGGCCGACAAACCAGACTTTTTTGGGGGGAAAAATAAGACAACTTTTCACCACTATCCTCACTTGTCCATTTCTTTGAGAATAAGTTCATTTTTGTTGTTGGTCAATCCAGTTTTTGAACAAACCAAGATCCTTTGAAATAGCGGAATATCACCAATGACAGAAAGTTAATCCTAGGTTGTGCATAATCATTGTGTGCATAAAATTTCGAGCTTTGGTGACAGATTTGTAGGAAAATGATCCTATCATATTAACAAAATTATTGTGATTTTGAACAACCTTCTTTGAAATTATATCTCCTGCAGCTTGATTTATTCTTTGGTATTTTATGTTAGCATATGTGAAGTCTATGTCTGTATATTATTATACCTACTTTAATTTTGTCTTATTGCTTACAAGAGTTTTCAGTTGATCAATATATCTGTCACTTATTTTCAAATTCTTATCTATAGATACAGTCAATTAGATATTAAGTATTAGTGATGATTATGTGTGCTTTCTTGTTTCTGATCATATAAAAAATGTGTTTACTATTTCCCCTATGGGGAAGTTCATGGCTTGGTGATGATTATGTATATTTATACACATAAAAACTTGTTAAAGAGGCATCCATTCATTTAATTCTATATTATTCATTGTTTTCAGCATATAGATACATTTCCCCTTAGAAACAATGAAATAATTTTAGTAATAGTTTCCCAATTTTTATAATACATGTACATTCTCAAAAATAACTCTAATTGAATATGATGTATTACTTTTTGATTATGATGCCACAGTCTCTTCATAAATATTTTTTTAGGATTTCTACAATGACACATAAGTGAACAAATTTAAAATTTTCTTAATGTCTGTAAGTGTAATTGTTCGAAGTCTTCTTTTGGGTCCAAACTTTAGTATTTATATCTACTTAATTAAAATTTTGTTTTTTTTCTTTTTGTACATTATAATTTATTAATTCTAAATCATTTTTAAGGTTCTGGAAAAATTCCTCTATGGAAATGTCTGAGCTTGGTATTTTAGGATATGTTAGAAAACTTTCTTTCTTCCACGAATGGATATTGATCTAATTAGACTTTCCTATTTCATCTGAGATTAATTTTGGTAAGTTATATTTTAAGCCAGGTTGTCATGTGCATTTGTACAGACTTATGCAAAGATAAAATTTGTTATTTTTCTTAAAGTTTCATTTGTTTTTATGGTTTTTCTCCCTCACTATTTCTTGTTTTGTTTGTATATACTTTCTTCCTGTGTCTCTAGATTAGGTCGTTGAAAAATATATCCCTTTTACTGATTTTGCCTTACGGGCAAACTTTTACATTTACATACATGGTCTGCAGTTTCTCTGTTTTCAAACTCATTAATTACTGTTATCTTTACATCTTATTTACTTCTACTTTCTGACAGCTTTTTAAACATTTTCTTACTTCAGATGAATAATAGATGTATTTTTATTTAAAAAGTTTTTCAAGCTATTTATATGTACATATATAATGACATAACTGTTTCAAGCCACTTATTTCTAAGAATTTCTTTAGCTACCCATAGATTCTAATATGAGGTATTTATTATTTTTTTGTAAATCATGCTACCCAATTTATATTTCCCCATGGATATGAGGTTTTTTTTTTTTAAGTTTAGCTCTGTCTTTTTATTTTATACAAAGATTTTAAATTTCAAAATAAAATTACCTATTGATTTCAAATTTATGTTTTGGTTTTGATTTTTTATTTTATTGATATAAGATAGTTTTGTACGGGTCGTTTCTAATTTGGGGGGCTTATTGAGAATTTTCTCATGGGTGAATATATAATTCATCTTCATGTATCATAAACAGGCTCCTGGAAAGATATATTTTGTTTTCTTCCACATTTTAAATTTATTATTTAAAAACATTTATTGAGAAAATAGAACACAAATATAACACAATAATGGGAAATGCACACCTAGCTTAATAAATTATAATAATATCCATAAGTTTACCACATGGGACAAGAAATAAAGCATTGCGGCATGCCTCTAACTAGGTTTGAGATTTTCCTGAATATTTTAAAGTATAAACATATATAATTATAGGAATCCAATAAGCAGGACTCAGAACTTCATGAGAAATCAGATGGCTTAAAGTTTTAAGTCGGTTCCTGTGAATACTAGTTTTAATTTGGCATTACCAGCCATCTCAAACGCAACTTTTTGGGTTCCATACACCAAGCTCAAGGAGTCTGCCACAAATAATGTCACTTCGTGTGACATCAGCATTCCGTACAACACTCAAGATGATTCTCCTAGCCAGGTGGGAAGTGAGTGACCAATGTAACAAAGTCCCATATTCCTAAGGCCTTGAACCTCTTTAATGTCATTTGTGTCCTTTGAAATGGAGCTCCCAAAACAGAGTTAGATTTGCAACAGATGTATTGCTGTTTACTCCTGTGGATGAGACAGGGGAACAGGAGTGGCGGCAACCAGGGAAAGCCTCTGGGCTGCGATGCAGGCCAGAAGCCATGATGAAGGGTCCGACAAGAATCTTAGACAGGCGCAAGGAAAAAAGCACACAAAAAAGAAAAGCCCTCCAAAGGGTTGTGTTCTCATCAGTCTAACTCCATCTGCCTACACCTTTCAAAGAGCCTTTCAAAAATGCATGTTTGTTTCTCAGATGTATAAAGCTCCTATTCGCATCTGAGGCACCTTAAGGGCTATATTTATGGAAGAAGTTGAATCTTATGAAGATTACTTTAAATATATATCGCTTTATATGGCTCAATTTACATAACCCCGTTGAGAACAGTCTCCTCCTATCTAATCAAACAGTTAAAGCGCATCTTGATCTGTGGGGATAAACAAATGCAATAAAGAAATGAATCGAAAATAATCTCGATAAAATCTTTTCATACCGGTATTCTCAACATTTGACTGTAAGAGCATACATGTCTTCCTTTAATACGATGACCATTTTATTAGTAGTAATGCCCTACTCTACCTCTCTCATGGACCAACACGCGAGACACGTGGCATTTATTCTCCCTGTTTTCGAGAACGTTAATTAGCACACTTCTAGATTTTCATTTCTTTTCAACTGATTGGCTTCTGAAATCAAATTATTGCTCTAGCTAAATACCTATATTTTAATTGTTTTAAGTAGGTAAAAATATATATGACATGAGTAAATTAAATACGAATGAAAACCATAAGTTGTCTTTTATGGAAGAGTCAACTTACTCTTGACTAGAACTGAAAAATATGTCTGAAATAGGTTTGGTGTTTTAAAAAACTGACTGATACTGATTATACTGTCTTCCCAACAATTATGGCTGGGGATAGATGCTGGCGGGTATGTTTCTATGTACAGAGAGAGGAGTAAGTATATATAGTCAGAGTGAAACCGAATATCGCTTTCTCTCCAGTTATTTGAGTTCCATGATTATGACTGTCCAAAGTGGGAAGAAGGTATGCACACGAAATGTCGAAGCCAACTATCATTCAATATAGTTCCTTCCCAGTAATAAATTTGTAGCTTTTACATATAAAAACTGGGATTCTTGATTTATTCTCTAGGACAAAGAAAGACATTTTCACTTGGCATTGTTGTAAGCATAAACAGAAGTGTACTGAGAATGAAGAAACCGACGGTTACTAGGCTCCATGTATGGAAATAGTAACATCTCCTAAATAATGTATTATAATGAAGAAAATACTGGAATAGTGAATAAGTAGTATGAGAACAGCATGAATAATTTAACAAATTTCAAATAATTCTGAATATTCTGAAAGGAAAGCAAGAGTAAAGATTGATACTGCATCCTTAACTCGCTTTCATCTTCCTCAGTCATTTTGTAAGGCTGTTCTCTAGTCTAATTTGTTTTCCACTGTACGCTAGCAGAAGGAGTTTACATTTAATGAAAAATTTGGGATTAATATGTATACTTTTAAACAAATTTAGGAAGTAGAATTTAAATAAATTAACGTTTTTAGGATTGTAAAGACAGGATTATACAAGTCTGGTTTAGCATCATGGATTTCACACTCAAAAATCAAAAATGGATGTTTTTAGGGTAGACTAGGATAATGCTGCATTCGGCAACATCACTGCTCGAGATCGTGACGGGCTGAGGTGCTCGCTGCATCTCAGATCCACGGCAGTGTTGCCTTTAGAACCTAACTGGACAGTGCCCTTCACATTTTGAGTTCCCAAAGGAGGTTCTAAAAGGGAACAGAAATGGACTTGAAGCTCTACTCATTGCAATAATATGTAACTATACACAAATATATAGAAGGTCCCCAGGTGGGAGGGGGGTATCATGTGCAGCCTGTATTTCCCTATCCTTAGCCCTCTGTGTTTCAGAAAACATTCTTATTTCTGAGTGGCATCCATTCTTGTAGACAATTTTCCTTTTTCCTCCCCTTGTTATTGCTAAGAATCAATCATCCAACACCATGCAACTGACTCCAGGATTCGAGTTCAATGCCTTTAGTCCTTAGAATGTGAATATTGAACGGGCACACTTAAATGTAAAGAAGCTGGATCTAAATTATTATCACTATTATAATGGCAACACCCTCTTTAATCTGCTTTTAGCTTCTGAATTTCCTAGAGCAAAAATAGTTCAGCAAAGTAGAAGGATAAAAGATCGACACAGAAAAATTTATTGTATCTCAATGCATGAGCAGTGAACAACCTAAAAGGCAACTAAAGAAGTCAATTTTCAATAATGTCTAAAAAAAAAGTACCTAGGAATACATTTAACCAAGGAAGTAAAAAATGTGTACATTGAAAACTACAAAACACTGCCAAAAGAGATTGAAAATGTTTTAAAAAGTGGAAAGACACCCCAGGGTCATGGATCGAAAGACTTAATATTGTTAAGATGATAATAGTACCTAAAGTAATTCACAGATTCAATGAAATCCCTGTCAGAATTCTAGTGACCTTTTAGCAGAAAATGAGAAAGCCAATCCCCAAATTCCTATGTAATTTCAAAAAGCTCTAAACAGCCAAGAAAAAAAACTTAAAAAATAACGAAGTTGGAGAACTCATACCTCCTAATTTTAAAACTTACTACAAAGCTACCATAATTAAAACATTGTGGTACTAGCATAAGGATAGAGAAATAGACTAGTAGAATAGATTGAGAGTCCAGAAATAAACCCATATATGTATGGCCGATTCATTTTCAAAAAGGGAGCCAAGACCACTCAATCAGCAAAAAGTAGTTTCATCAACAAAAATCTGCCAATAAATGAAGTTGAACAATACCTCAAACAACTAGCAATAATTATCTGAAATGAATCAAGGACCTATATGTAAGTACTTAAGCTATGAATGTCTTAGAGGAAAATTTAGCAATGAATTCTTAGGTATTACTACAAAAGCACATACCACAAAACAAAACACAGAGAAATCATCCTGTTAAAATAAATACAAACAAAAAGAAAAACAACTTTCATGCATCAGAGAATGTTACTGAGAAAGTAAAAAAACAATCAACAGAAAGGGATAAAATATTTGCCAGTCAGATATCTGATAAGTGTCTAGTATCCACAATATATAAAGAACTCTTATTTGAGCACCTGTTTTCAAATCGTGTGCTACCTGGCCATTTGTTTATCTTTTTTGGAGAGATATCTAGCCAAGCTCTTTGACAAGTTTTAAATTGGGTTTTTTGAGTTTTGGTTTTTGAGTTATAAGAGGGAAATTACTTGCATTGTTTTTAAACCAAGTTCTATTTACCTTCATGACACAGAAAAGTGAGGAAAAATGATTTATGTGTAGAGTATATACATTAGTTAAATTGAATTCATTCTGAGAGGTTTTTTTGGTTTGTGTTTTTTTAAGCTAAGAGATATTTCCTTTTAATTATTCCTATTTAATTATTTCATAGTCTATCTACACACACACACACACACACACATATACACACATCTTTATTCCATTCTACTGATTAACAGTTTGTTGTAGTGACAATTGATCATTTATATTCAAAATCAGAAACTGCCTGCAAAATATAATTATATCCTAAAATGTTTCAGACCATTTAGAATGGAAGTTAAGAATTTAATAGATGGAGAAAAAAAATTTGCTGCTGTAGCATTATTGCGTTTATCTGTAAATGAAAAGCAATGGTTCTCTAGGAAGTGAGGAGAGGATCTACTACACATACAAGAATTACGAAGATTCGGGGAGAAAATGTTATTTTCTAGCATTAATAGGATTAATGCTATGAATGATCATACTGATTATGAAATATATAGCTGGTGATTTAAATCCAAATAAAACATAAATGGATTAAACATATATGTATGTACAATGAAATACATTGATTTAGTATTATCATTCAACACATATTAAATCCTATAGACAACGATGCCGGAATGGTTAAATTAAATTTGCTGCATGATACATGTTATTTCCTGAAGCTTCCTGTCTTTGCTAAATTTAATGGCAATGGTCACCGTGCTTATGCCAGACATTTGACAGATAATTTGGCATCAACCTTTGCCTTTGTATCATAATTTCAGGTCTCCGACAAGAATTTAATTTTGCCTTTAAAACAGAAAGCATCCACCAACTGCCTTCCTGCTGATGTCGAGACAATAGATTTTTCCATTTTAACCTGTAGGTTAGACTATCATCATCATGCCCCTTTTCTAAATGGTCTTTGAGGAAAAAAGAAAAAAAGAAAAACTGCAAAAGCTCGACTTTAGCAAAATGCTGCTGTCAGAATTTTATTCACACTAAATGGCCTCAGCATGTCACAGCTTTCCTGTGGGAAGTGCAATGGCTCCCTGTCAAATACCAAATTGATTTTAAAATTGCTTGGATGGTGTCTGAGGCACAGCAGTTGGGAGCTGTGTGTTTATCCGAATCAGTGTTGGTACATGAGCCAGGGTCTCCTCCAGCGGGTGGGAAACATGTTTCCGCATGTTCCAGGCGTAGGAGAGGTTAAAAGCCTCAGGTTCAAAAACTTAACCTGCACATATGGGGCTCACAACACAGCTGTCAGTTAAGCGTTTGGAATATTTAGCGTACACACTGCTGGAGCAAGCACGTTCAGAATATTTATATGCTTCCGTAAAGCGTATCAACATTTAACAATTGTTTTATAATACAGGACCTTTTATTCTTAGATTGGGACGTAGAAACATGCCATATACATAATAAAGACTTAAGGAAACACAGACATTTCCAAATGTAGCTAAGTTCTTTGACATTTAAAACTTATGAAAGAGCGTCAAGGATAAGTCAACAGAACTTGTGAATTCTCTGAAGATTCAGTAAATTTTAAGACAATTAATCTTTATTTTCACTGTGCCTATTAACAGTTGGTTATTTAAAACACACAGTATGATAAATTGCACCAACTATGCTTCAAGTGCATACACAAGTACTATATACTTTATCATTTAGTTTTAGTTTATACTGTATCTATTTTTGAAAAATATAAATGAATTGATTTTGAAGAGAAAGAAGTTCGTTAGAAAATTTAAGAAATAAGGAATAGAGAAAAAAAAAACACAAAATAAAGTTAAAAAAAAAATCAAGCCTATTTCCACCACACAAACATCTTTAATATGGTAAACATTTTTATGGAGGGGTAGCAGATGGCACGGATGCTGGTGTGTGTGTGTGTACGAGAGGATGAGAGTGAGCGTGCACACGCGAGTGAGCGTGCAAGCAGGGAATACATACAGTCACCTGGAGGACCACAGAAGACCAGATAAGACATTTACCCTACCTCTGATGGTAGACGGAGCATGGGATGTAATGTAGAGGACAATTAAAAGGTATTTTTGATTGGGCTGTAAGAGATATATTATATTCACAGAGGGTAGCCAGGTTTGATCAGGGAATAAAAAAGAACCAAGCTTATTCCGAGAAAGATAAAGAGAATGTTGCAAATGAGAGACGATGAGTATGAGAGAGAACAGAAAAGATTCTGGAGGGCAGAGGACACTAGAGATGGGGTCCCACTGACATTTGCCCAACTACACTGGCATACACATTTATTTGATGATGATGGCCCAGAGGAGCTAAGACTTCTGCCATGACTGAGGGAAGGTGATTTAGAAGGCACGCAGCGATCAATCGTGATGATGTTTCTGGGAAAGTGTGTGGGTGGAATCAATTTTAACTCCATGCATTCTGCCTACTCTCTACCACCCCCGCCCAAGGTTTTACTTTTGGAAAGTTAAAATATCGAGTCAGGCTGTGCATTGTGGTTGAGACACGAGAAGACGGTGCTCTGCTGGGCTGCTCTGAAGTCCTCCTCTTAGCGGGGAGTCGTCTATCCAAGCTCCTGAGACCTCCTGTAGGACCCGGGGTCCTTCTCGCCAGAACACACACACTCTGAGAGACATCTTGTCACCCTGGGTCTTTATTCCCCTGTCCAACAGTGGCGATATCGTCAACAGTACTCATGTTTCTCTATATTTGTTTAAGTGATAAAAGAATGTGGCAAGGGGCCTGAGTCCGCTTTTTGATGTTTGAGTGCCGCCGGTTTTTACGTAGCACCCTTCTCTCTTCCCTCTGCCTCACGTCCAGGCAAGGTGACAGCCTGCGGTCTCCTTCCTTCGGCGCAGGTGGGAAGCTCAAACGGAAAGTCCCTGCCTGCATGTGGGGACCGTCACCTGATCTTTACCCCTGAGCACAATAAAAACCCGACATGCGTTCCTTCTTGCTCTTTTAAGCCATTCTGGTGACTTGCTTAGGTGACCTGCTCTGCACTCCACAAGACCTCAGTTATTTACATGAGACACATTTCATGTACTCTTGGGGTGTGTGTGTGTGTGTGTGTGTGTGTGTGTAACCATAAGCCTCGACGTTCAAGCCAAACTGTACGTATGGGTTCGCTTGCATACCAGGGCGAGAACAAGGAGAAGCATGCGGTGAACGCCCTGACTGTGGATGGGAAAGAACGTAGGTATTTTCGATACTGAAAGGAGTCGTACTTTCAACCTGCAATTAGAGTGGCTTCAATATCGATCTCATATATCCTTTCAAAATGAGATGTTCCGTCATAACCTGTAACGGTAAATACAGTGAGATTTGAGAGTGAATGTTTGTGTGGCTTTTGTGTTTGGCAAAGCCAACTCTTGATTAAGCTAAAATACATTTTGCAATCCTACAACCTAAATAGAGCTACGAACAGTTGGGGATAAAATGTCCCCCAGGTGTTGTTAACTGTTGGGCCAATTAGCTCTGCTACCCTGCCCGTAAGCCCAGCCAGATGTCCACTCCGCACCCTCCCTCTGGACCCACGCACGTGAGCAGAGGGGCATGCTTGGATAAACACACCGCCAGAACCAGAGGCTTGCATTTTGGAAAGGGTGAGAATATTGCAAATTTTTCAACCTGTTTTCCTGTTGAATCAATGTGCAATGTTCTCAAAAGCCAGGTAACAGTAGAACCGGGTATTGAGATACTTCTAAGGGAATTATTGTCTGCTCATCTCCAGCAAGTTGCGTTTAGCCATTGGACCTGAAGTCTCCTGCATTTCTCAGGTAGGAGAAGACACATGGAAGACAGAAATGTCATACAGATGCCAAAGAATATTTTTGTGGCGATAAATCCTTTTCTTTTGGATTCTATTCGAGTCTCTGGTAGGTCATTTCTAAATGAAGACATTGTATAATAGATAAACGCATGCAAGTCTAGGCATGATGTTACGACACAAGCCATTCATGATGTTGAATACACTCTTATTAATGAAATCTTTCCTGTGGACTCACGGTGTGAAATGGGAATTGCCAGATTCCAGTTTTTAAATGCTTTTGTTATACACCTCATTGCATATCTTAGGTAAACCATTTGCTCTTGAATTCAAATGCTAGTATTGGACATATTTACACTTCAGTCTCATCTCTCACACTGCATTTCACTAAGCAGATGTTCAAAAGTATTTTAAGTTATTACTATAGCAATATTGTTAAATAAAATTTAAAATTTATATATTTAGACCTACCAAAACTGAATAAGAAACTGCTATTTAATTGTTACTTATTTTCAGATTAGTCATATTTATTACTTGAGCCTTAATTTCCTTTTGTGTAAAATAATTATTTTATACAAAATTAGTATGATTTTGGGAGACTACATGGGGTAGTGTTTAAACTAGAGGCTCAGGAATCAAATTGCTTAATTTCGAATTCTGATTCTGCCTTTAATGACTGCAAACTGGGTTATTTAAGTTCTGCCACATTTATGCAGAGATGCTTGAGTATTAAGTGCTAAATGCTTATAAGTGTACCTAGAAGAAAAGTGTGTCCCTATCTAGATCACTTATCATCATAAATAATTGTGTTAATAATTAATCCTAAAATTTTATAAGAAATGACCTGGCAGATCACTTATTAGGAAAAGATACTTACAAAACAGTTCATTTCAGCATATAACATAGGAATACAATGCAGAATATAAAATAAAGTTATTTATTCAACTATCTGACTAACAAAGTTTCTCTAAAGTAATGCAAAGGCACTGAAGCTACAAATCATTACTGAAATCTTTAGCTTTATTTTTTTTTCCTTAGTAGATGGATTATATCCCGCAAAACTATCCATTTGGTAAAGTCGATTTCTATGCATTTTTTAGAAGATCAGAACGCACTTCTCTATTTAACAACAATAGGAAACTGGGAAGCAGATGAAACATTGCAGCGAATCTCATGAGGGATAAAGGGAACAATTACAGTAAAATCACTTTAACGTGGTTTTAGGAGCCAGTCTCTCCAACAGCATAAACAGGAAAATCTTAGAACTATGAAAAAAATATATTGACAAGTACTGAATAAACAACATGTTCTCATCAAAAATGTCTTAAGAAAGTTTTTTCTTTATGTATTTCCTAGTGTGAATTCTAATGATATCCATGTATTGTTTTTTTACACTGAGCACTATCAGGACTGTTATTTTTAGTTTATTTACAAGTGTAATACTATTTATTTTCATTTCAGTTGTCATATGTAATTCCGGCTTTCATTGTTCACTCTAGGCTAAATAGAACTCTCTCATCTTTCAGTATCCATAGTATTCCTACAGAACATTTTTTAGCACGTAGACAAAATAAAAACGCTTGTATGTGATCGAGTTTGCATACAGGGATATGGCCCTATGCCACAGAAACCATACTTGATACATGCTGTGATTAAATGGGCCTCTCATCGAATGCTAACTTCAACCACTGGTCTCAGAGTCCGGCTTATGCAACTATTATTTGACAAACAGTCCTATATATCTTACTGATTTCCTACAAAAGCATTTTAATATTATAGAGATTGTAAACACAAATCATGACTTCTGACATTGAAGAGGTCATAATGATCAAATTATACAAAAGTTGTTAGAACTCTGTTTTTAGTATCTACATATACTCATTTTTATAGTTTAATCACAGATCCTTGGTCGAAATTTCAATATAACATATAGCACTTAGAGAATAAAGGCAACATCATTCATAAATTTATTTAGGAAATATGACACCTAAAATTATATTTTAATGCACATGTTTAAACTGTCAACCTCAAAGTAAGGGGAATGTTATTACACGCCTTTATTAAAAGAACTCCGTGATGCCTGTCAGAGATGCCCAGGACAGTGGCTACGTGTACTTCATAACCATGCACTACGGTGCTTTTGGAGCAGCCTAGACAGCTTCTTTATAAAATCCTTAGAGTCTACGGCCATGTCACCCTGAACACACCCGATCCCGTCTGATCTCAGAAACTAAGCAGGGACGGGCCTGGTTAGTACTTGGATGGGAGACCACCTAGGAAGGCCAGGTGCTGTAGGTGTAAAAAATTAAAAATAAAAAACATAAGGGATTTTAAACTGACAATGTCCTTGCAATCTGTGAGGTCAATCAAAAGTTGTCTCACCTAAAAAAAAAATAACAATTAAAAAAATAAAATCCTTATAAAATTGCATATTCCTCAAAACAAAGATGTCTTCAACTTTCTGACTTTGTCCAGTTTGCAACTACCTCATTTTGACAACATGTTCTTAAGTAGCTCAGAGAATGAGATAATAGTGAACTTTCCTTCAATATTTCACTAGTAGTTTGAATCCGAGGCATTCTCTCTCAAATTAAATGACACCCAGCAAACAGTGCCTGGTTTGCTGGATGGGAGGGAAAGTAAAATCAAACAGATAAACAAAAGTCATATTGCAGACACTCCTGTATCCAGCCTCCATCATTAAATTTAATATCGCCGTTAAATCGACATTTTTATTTCATAGACTCTTGCCTCGAATTTTAATTCTCCAAGTTATAATGAGACACGACCGTAAGAAAATCGCAATGAGTGAAGATGTATCACTGGATTGCATCCATTATTATAAGAGCTTCCACTCTCCGATGCAGTGGGGAAAATAATGCCCTTTCCAAGTGTATCAAATTATCACCACATTTGACGGCAAGCATCTGTTAACGGCATAAATAAAATGCAAATAAAAGCATAAAATATGTAAGTGTATGGGAACGACGATAAAAAGCATCTCTTTTCAATGAATTGTTCACGGCTCAGATGCAGAGAGTGTCTACACCGACTCTTGGTAGAAATAAATGCAGTGCATTACATATCTGCAAATTAGTTGAAAATACTATAAACATCAAGATCTATAAAATATTTCCATCACTATTTCACCCAGTATATATTATTTAATTTGAGCTATCATGTATGTGTTGACTGTAGGAAGAGAAATTGGTCAGCCTTTGCAGAAGTATGTCTCTATTAGTTCATGTGGTAACCTAAAAAACATTAATTTTTAATACAGATTTTTAATCATTAAAAAAAGAACCAAACAGAAGTATAACAACAAATCACTTTTTATGTACCAACTTTTTTAAAATTATGGTAAAATACGCATAACATAAAAAAAGTACCATTAACTATTTTCACACGTACAGTTCAGCAGCACTTAGTACATTCATACCACTGTTCTGCCATTACCGCCATCCAGCCACAGAAATCTTATCTTACAAAACTAAAACTCTGCGCCTATTATAAAATACTCCCAATTCCCCCAAACCTCCAGCTCCTGGCAGCCATTACTGTACTTTCTGTCTCTATGAATCTGATTACTTGGAATAGTGAAATCTTATAATATTTGTTCTTTTGTGATTGGCATATCTCACTCAGCATAATGTCCTGAGGGTTAACCGATGCTGTAGCACATGTCAAAATTTACTCCCTTTTTAAGGCTGAATAATATTTAATTGCATGTATATAGCACAATTTGTTTATTCATTTTGTTTATTCAACAGTATATACTTGGATGACCTGCATCTTCCGGCTATTTCAAATAATGTTCCAACAACGTTGGTTGTACAAGTATCTCGTTAAGACCAAATTTTCAATTCGTTTGAAAATGCCAGATTATATGGTTATCTCACGTTTAATCTCGTGAAACTGCCATACAGTTTTCCATTGCAGCTGCACCATTTTACATTTTCATTAACAGAGCATGAATGTTCCAATTCTTCCATATCCTTCCTAAAACTTCTTTATTTCCTGTTTAATAGTAGCCACACTTAAAAATGTGAGGTGATACCTCATTGTGATTTTTATTTTTCTCTAATCATTAGTGATGTTGGGCATCTTTTCATGTGCTTATTGGCCATTTGTATATATTCATCAGAGAAATATCTATTCAAAGCCTTTCTCCTTTTTTAAAAATTGGAGTTTTTGTTCCTTTGTGAGTTATGAAGATGTAGGAGTTCCTTATGTGTTATTGATATTAATTTCTTTATATGCTTATGATTTGCAAATATTTTCTCCCATTTTGTGGATTACTTTTTCTCTCTATTGCATTCTTTGATGCGTGAAAAAATTTCATCTTGGTGTAGTCAAAGTTATTTTTTTCTCTTGTTGCCTGTGCTTTAAGTAACATATCCATGAAACCACTGACAAACACAACGTCATGAAGTTTCCTCACTTAAAATCCCAATACTAATACTCTGGCAAAACTGTTATGTTGATGCGGTTCTTCTTCTGCATGTTTTCCTTCATCTTCCTGCTACATCTTTTCTCAGCAGCTGAGCCTGCATACTCCATGCATCCACCCTAAATTACTGCAGGCGACTTTTCATAAAATGCACTCTAACAATCACACCTTATCTCTACAAATAGTGATCTACACTGTCATAATAATATAGAGCCACGTCACAAAATGTGTTTATTTTTTCTATCTGATTTGTTCTGTCTTCACTGTAGATTTCATTTTAGTATTTGAATGGCAGTAACTTTATTATATTGCAGTATGCAATCGAAACAGATATAAGCTTTTCGAGCAAGTAAAATATCTATGTAGAGCTTCCCAGGAAAAAATATTTAATTCCGTGAAACATTTTTTAACTATTCTACTCCTTGGAACATCATGATTTATTAACCTCTGATTGTCATTCCATCCTTATAGCAGTTCTATCCATCCTGTCTCTAACACAATACGATTTGACATCTATTTTAGAATTTTCTCATCCCCATTGAAAATAGGGAGCAAGTGTCAGAACAGTACCCCTGATGTCACCTGTGGCTTCCGGAAAAGAGCCACAGTTGACCTAAACAACAAAGACATGCCATCATCAGAACTCTCACGAGCTCATAGATCAGGGGGCTGTTTGACTTTCTCAAGGAACAAAGTCATCTAGTAGGTTCTCTTACACCATAGATCCATTCTCGCAGGCCCTCATTCTGAGTTATTTGGTTCTTTTATTTGTACCCTGCCAAAGAAATTCTTAAATCTTCATCTTCGGTGAGCCATTGCATTTCCTAGCTTCCAGGACCAACGTAGTAGTGTATTATGATTGGTTTCCAGTGTTATAGAAAGTAAGTTAAATCATAAAACAAAGGAGAGCACCCCTACTCACATCAACAAAACTCACTTTCTCCAAATTTAAATTCTGATTCCTTGTTTTTCCAAAACCCCCATGATCCACTCACAAGCATGCTCTGCAAGTCTCTAATAATTAATACTACTGAATTACTACAGATGCTTTTGGCATATGGGCCATTTTGTACATTTTTATACATTTTGTATTTCAGTCATGTCAGCAGAGATCTGACCTCATTATTGGACTTGCGGCCAGGAGAGGATGTAGGGGTTCAATTCTGAGAGAAAAATATTGTCTTGCAAACTGTCTGTCTCACACTTAGGAGTGATGGACCCACTGAGGAAACCTTGGATTGGAATCAATTCTGTTACGTGTCAACCCACAATTCTCTCTGGGTCTCAGTTCTACCATTTAGTAGGCATATGAATTTTAATTACATTGCAGGTCTTTCCTGCCCAGGTTTTAAGTTCTGGACATGAAATAAAATGTGGAAATCATAACTTATGTAATACATATGTACATATACACGCACAGAAAGAGAAAGAGTGTTGGGAATTAGTTCATTCTTGGAATTTTAGGTTGCAGATTTGAGTGCTAGACTTGAAATTAAATGGTGAGCTAACATTAGGATACACCCCTGACAGCGCAAGCAGAATTATAAAGAAAATAAAAGTTTATATATGAGAAATGAATTTGGGTTGTTGAAGAGAAAAAATTAAGGAGGTGGGCATGAGGATTATCTTTTAAGTAATGAAAAAATACTTTTATAAGAGGAATTGGATGTAAAGAATAAAACTCCAGATAAGAGAATTAAAATTAATAGTTAGAAATTATGGTGAGGAAGAGTCTGTGTTAATATAATATTCTAAAAACAACTACAGAATGGGTTTATTCTCACCTCTGTGGATGAGTGTAGCAGGGTCGGGATGGGCGTTTGATGAGCGTGTCGAACAAATTTATGTACCTCCTGAGGGCTTGGACTATTTGCTCAGCAATTAACTTTTGCTCATGAAACTCTAGTATTTTACCTAGCCACATTATGTTATAATTAATTCATGATTATATTTAATGATCTATTCAGGAACAGGAAATATTAATATACTTAATATGCATTTCTTCATTAAAATGATTTGTACTATAATACATATAACATTTTCATTTAGGAAAAAATAAATAACTACTGACAAATTCAAAACAGCCTAGAGGTATGAATTCATTTATAAAAATAAATAAGAAATGTCAGTATTTTCTCACATTAAGTACTGTTGAAAGTCATGGCTAAGATATATTGATATTTTTCCTCATTTTATCTTTTATTTATTATAGATTTATTTTTCTACTGCTATTAATCAATGTGAATGTAACTTAATAGCTTGATTTTTTGTTGTTTCTATGAAACTTGGCTTTGCTAGGCACAATAGTGATTAAAGTTTAATGCAAAGTACAATTTATAAAATGCCAAGAAAAAAAATGAAGATTTTAAATATTTATTTCAAATTTTCGAAATAAATTTGCACCCTAGAAGTTTTCATCAATTTTAATTCTGTTAGTTTACTGTCATTTGGTAATTAAATTTATATCGGTGAATATAAATTTCACTGATTTCACAGTATACATATCTACGAGAGGCATGTGAACATACTGTCTGCACAACAACCAGAAATCTAAAACAATGATCTAAGTATTTAGGGCTCTCTTTACTTTTGAAAATAATGTCTTTAATAATTTCCAAAGACATGTATGAGATTAACAGTGTTGAAAATGGAAATGTTACCCTACCTCATGGTTAATTTCACATCAACCTGGCTAAGCCATGGTACCCATACATGTGATAAAAAATTATCCTAGGTATTTTGCTTCAGTGTTTTAAAATGAGATTAACGTTTAAACTGGTAGCCACCAAGTAAAGCAGATTACGCTCCACAATGCACGTGGGCCTCGTTCAATCAGTTGAAGGTCATAATGGCACAAAGATTGACCTGCCCTGAGGAACGGAGAATTTGACTGGCAGACCCCATGGGCTCTTGCCTGGGTCTCCCACTATTCAATTTGCTTTATGATTTTTTTGTCATTGTGCCAGGCTTTTTTATATTGTAAAAACAACATAAAGTAACAGTGAAAACTCAGACATGGTAACTCCTCAATAAACATTTTTGAATGGTTGACTAGATGCATGAAAAATAAATGAATTGGAAAAGATGATGGATTTTATGATAAAATTATATGCTATTTTATGATACGTTTATTGACAAAATTACTCATTTTCCACCAGTGTAATTTTCACAGGCCTCTAAAACTTGCTTAGGAATATGTTGGAGTATCCATAGTAATTTATCTTGGGAAGTCAATTTTTATGACTTTTGAATTTTTAGCATTGGAGAATTTGGAAAATATTAAAAATAAGTATTTAGAAATTTTAAAGTGCAGAATATTTACAAACACCATTACTTCACAAAAATACAAAGCGCCATAAAAAGTAAACGAAATAATTCTGAAAAAAGTGTATGAAATGAACTTACAAGATTGAAATAGTTGCATTTATGCTCAAATAATTTTATAAATTAAACTAAAGATGAACAAACTGGACTAAATCTTACATAACCTAATATTGAATAAGGTGGTTAAAATATCAAGGTAAAGAGCAAGGGAAACTCAGAACAGAAAAATTAAAAAAAAAAAAACCTTAAAATATTTCTCTCTATAAATTTGAAAACCAGATGAAATGTGTGCTTTGGTAGAAAATATAATAGAGACTGCAACCAGAAGAGATAGAAAGTGTGAACGTTTTTTTTTTTTTAAATAGAAAACTATTCCTGTCTGATCGCAAAAGCTAAGCAGGGTCGAGCCTGTTTAGAACTTGGATGGGAGACCACCTAGGAAGACCAGGTGCTGTAGGCATAAAAAAATTTTTTTAAATAATAAAAAAATAATTTAAAAAATAAAATAGAAAACTTTAAAATAACTTCCCAGTAAAGGGTATAAGACTCATTTTTTTCCCTGAGGAAAATTTTACCCAATATTTAAAGATTGGAAAATAAAATGATACCTAAACTATTTCAGAAAGAAAGAAAAGGACAGAAAATTTTTATTTTTTTATGTGAGTATACTGTAGTGTGATAAACATAATAAAACAATACTGTAGGTCACTTGTGAATCTCACTGAAAACTATCATCAAACAATGCCAGAGCATCTTAGAGATAATGTATTATGACCAACTGTGGCTCGATTTTGAAATTCAGTGATTAGATTATAAAATCCTTTAATATGATGCATTATATTTGTAGAGCTGGGAAGTAATATCATAATCATTTCCAAACTAGAAAAGCACATTTTAAAAAATTGGACTACTACAACAAGTACTCCAGGTAGGCACAATAATACTCATTTTATACATGAAAGAAACCTCAGATAGGCTGCAGAGGAGTGACCTTGTACTCCAGAATGGGGAAAGGGGTCTGAAGGTCTGAATTTTTTCCTAGATATTCACCTCATCTTTCTAGGTTCTGTCACACTCTCTGTTAGGGAAGCCTGAGGTCACTAAATCCCAGCCTTTGTGAATTTTCTGGTGCAAATCAGGTAGTATCTTGACGTGTTTCATTATCATCAGTTTTAGAGGTCTACTTTGTTGCATTTGCTAGGTCATTATCACTTTTGCATTTGTTGTCTAGCTTTTGATATTTTAATTTTTTTCCTTTATATTCTCCATGTTTTGATTTTGTTGTTCTGGAGTTATCACTTAAAAAAACAAATGCCAATTTAGGGGAGGTTTTTTCCTGAGGCAAGGGAGGTGAATCCATATATTCATGCCTTATTTTATGTGCATGATCACAAGGTTTTGAAAATAACATTTTTTATAGTATTGTCTGTTTATCACCAGTCTATATCCTCTTCGACACTGAAAGAGAAGACGTGAAAGAGCAATCATGAGTGTGGACAGAAAAGCAGAAAATTGCTAGAAAGGATCCGGTGACTCAAGCACAAGTGAGACGATGCCAACTGCTGGAGGAAGAGGCTTCTCTGAAAGCTATTTGCTCCTCCAGTCAGATTCTATTAGTTACACATGTCAAGATGATAATGTAAAAACTAGCTATCAAAGCGAAAAAGGGCAGAACAAAAAACACCCAAAATATTTATGCTATGCTAATTACCTGGTACTTCCAATATTGTCAATTTTCTCTACCGTATGTGAGTTGTTCAAAAAAACATTGAGTCCTGGAAATATACATACCATATATACATACAAACATAATTACAATTTCCTGGCAGGTCTACAATACACTGAAATTGACTCGCCTAGTTTTAAGATAACATTTAAAGTCTTTTTTCCTATATCGTCTTTTTTATAATAAGTGTAAAAGTTGAATCTTCAAGAGGCAAAATATGCTCATTCAGTAATGTTATAATTTGAGGGAACACAAGAATGTATAAGCCAATGTAACTTTTGTCATCTGGAAGTATTTATTTTACTGAATAATGTTGAACTTTGTTTATAAGTAATAAATTTCATGACTAAAAATTATATGATTTTTTACTAATATATACACATTTCTTCAGCTTTCCATTTGTTTACTGTGTGGGATGCAATCAAGTAGGTGTATTTAGAAACTAATGTTAGTAATTGCCTGGTAATTTTCTCACAATTAGCAAAAGTTTTTTTTTTTTTTTTTACTCTGGAGAGGAGAAAAATAATGTGGGAGAAAAGAGAAGGATATAAACAGTAAACAAAGAATCAGGGAAATCAGTGTTATAATTTTGAGTTAAAAGAAATTGAGCAAGTATACACAAAACACTATATTTCACTTTCTTACACCATGAGATCATGAATTAAAGTATCTGTTTCACGACCTACAGAAATTGGAAAGCCTTTTTTTGTTGTTTTCTACTACTTAAGGCAAACATAGCTTCTGTGTATGCCATGGAATGCAGTAATCCAGCTTAAGAAAAGTATAGCTTTATGAATATTTTTTCTATATAGATCAGAACAAACATACATAAAAATCACGGAATGATTTTTAATTCTAAGGAAGATAAAAAGCTCAAATACAAAGTCAGGAGAATAGAGAATTACAAAATATGACGGAGAAAGAGAAGGCGAAGTCTCTGGATTTCGATTTTCACTGGATGTTATTAAAACTAAACAAATATCACTCTACGGAATTGCTTGGTCCTTTGTGTAGATTTTAAAAAGTAGAAATGCTTTTACTGAGGTAAGCCTAAATCAAGTGTGATTCACATGTACGCAGTTTTACTCTATTTTAGCAAGTTAGACAGTGTTAAAGAAGCCCAAGGAATGGCCATATTGAACTAAAATCCCAAGATATTGATTTATTTTAATGATTAGTTTATTAATTTTAAATGAGATACTCTTCTGGTTTTAATTCATGGTACTATCTCTCAGAAGAAAATCCATGATGAAGACCGAATTATAGACAAAAATGGTATTTAATGAAAAAAAACTTAAAGCCACCTTGGAATATCCTTATGTGGTGATAAAACTATATTTCTACACTAAAGCTTGAATCTGTATTTAAAATTCAAGTAACGATAACAACAAACATGAAGAAACTATTTTCTTTAATATTTCCCAATGATTTCTGATCTCTACACAAAACAATACCATGCTCTTTAAAAAGTTATTTGAAGTAGTTTGTGATTTGAAGGAAATATTATATTAATTTAAATGCTCATTTTTTAGTCCTAAGTATAATTTGAATATTAATTCTCTCCAGATGCTGAATTCTGCATATAGCTTATGCCATTTCTGACAAAATGATTTCTATTTGTAGCATTTCAGAGAAAAAAATTGTTCTCTGTGAAAGCTGTCACCACCTAGTCACTGGCTCTTAGTATATAGTTAGTTCCTCAGTATTAAGATTTTTTTTTAAGACTTTAACAACATGAATGAACCACAAACAAATAAAATATGTCGCTCCTTTGGAAGGAAGAAATAACATTTTCTGCATTGTTTTCAAAGATAGAGAAAATTTGTTACAACATTAGGAAAAAGAAAGAAAGGGAAAAAAAGAAAAGGAAGTTATATATACTATGTCAAATTGAAAGTATATTCTCTCCTACTTATACCTAAAAATTAATATCAAGAAGATTGTACCATAAATGCACAGAACAACATTTGATGCAATAAACTTGTCTTCAAATTCTGGAATTCCAAATTCTGTTCTTTAAAATTTCTGTAGCTATATGTTCTATATCATCTATTTCTGTTGGAATTAAAAATTATTTGATTCATGATAGCAGGACAATTTGATCCCTGGGCACAGATTGAAGGAAGATATATAGTGCCATCTTCTATGACTGAATGTTTGTGTCCTACCCAGAATTCATATGTTCAGATCATAACCTTCAAGGTGATGATATTAGAAGGTGGAGTCTTTATCGGAATTTGTGCCTTTATAAAGAATCCCCAGAGAGCTCGTGTGCCTCTTTGGCCGTGTGAGGTTACAGTAAGAAGACGGCCATCTATGAGAAAGTGGGTCCTCACCAGACATTGAGTCTGTTGGGATTTTGATCTTGGAACTCCCAGCCTCCAGAACTGTGAGAAATAGATTTCTAACATATATAAGCCACTTAGTCTATGGTATTTTATTACAGCAGCCCAAGCAGACTAAGATACCATCAAATATCTAATTTTAATTGCTACATATTTCAGTCTTTAATAGTGCTGACTTTTGGACCAATTAACAAGGTAAAGGTCTTTAAATTATAGAGATCGCCTTTAATTATCCTCAGTGCTGTTTGAAGTTTTCATTGCAGAGGCGTTCGTTCTTGTCAGAAATTTTCCATTTTATTTTTTGATGCATTATATATATTTTTTATTTCAATTTCTGTTTGTTCCTTGCTATATGTAAAATATAGTCAAGTTTTTATATTAATCTTGTGTTCTGTAGTTTTACTAAAATTATTACTTCTAGCTTTTATAAATTTCATAAGATTTTGTTTAACATAAACTATCATACCCTTTGCAAATAAATTCGATTTTACTATGACTACCCTTATTTTACTTAATATATAACTTACTTGAAAAGAGAAAACTCTGGAATTTTCCAGAGGACAGGATATCTATAGAGAGATTAAAAATATATTTAGCAAAATGATAAGGCTTATGTTTGAAGAAATTAAGAATATTAATAGAGATGAGTCTAACTCCCTCTAATCATTGCCCTAAAACTAAATGTGGTGCGTGTCTTAAGTGTGCTACCAATAATAGCACACGCAGTTTTTCTTGACATAAAGCTCAAAGAAAATGGACAATAAGATCCGGTTCACAGCCTGAACTGATTTTGTCTGCATTCATCTTTGCATCAGAAGGAAGCTATTGTTGATTTTCTTTCCACACGTGTGAGATCACACACGTATCATATGTTAAGTTTTACAATACGACATAAAGATATTTGTAATTTATTTTCTAGTGAGTCAGGGGATCTAACACAGGTATGTGAGAAGTGACTGAAGCCGCTTAATTTGCAGAAGAGAAAATTTGATATGAAGAGAAATCTTGTGTATAATATCTGATAGTGGTGTCTAAGCATCTGAAGGAGCCAAAATGCAAAAAAAAAAAAAAAAAAAAAAAAAAAAAACCAAAAACAAAAAAACAAAACACGTGACCCCATCCCACCAAATATCAAATCGTGTGGGATTGGGCTTTATTAATTCACCTGACTGCCACGTTCTAACATGATGCCATTTGTTGCTTTATTACCCCGCTATTGGAGAATCCCAGATTCAAACCTCACATGCTGTTTTGGTCCCATTCTTTGCAATTGGAAGAGAGAGCATTGTTGTTTCTTGAGTTGACATTTGGCACAGTTAAAACTTTCAAAGTTTTTAACATATTGGCAAACAAATTTGAGATAAAGGACAATTATTACTTGTATATTATTACTGCAAGTTGACAGTGTTCATGCAATGAATTACTAGATTTTATTAGAAATACTTAATTCACACTATCAAAACGTATCACATTCAGAGAAAGGGCGTTTGTGCTTATTTAAACATTATTTTCAAAGCAGAACTCATTTTTATATCAAATAGTCGATACAATTATTATTTGAAAAGTTATTCTTTGTTGTCTTTATTTCATAGGTTTTTTACAAACCTAAGTTCTTAAGAATGTTTTATATTAAATATGTAACAAAAAAATTAGCTTTAGGATCTAAAAAAGAAATACTGATATCTTAGCTCCATACTTTTCTCGTTCTTCCTTTTCCTACCTATTTGCACATTCCTCGCTGTTAATATTATTTTCACTAGAAAATTGATTATTATTAATTTTAAGTGGGCTTATATTTTTTGGTAAGAATTATAGATATTTAAAACTGAGTGTTCTTTCAAGTTTTTAGTCTCCACTCATATTTAGGTTAAATCAACTTTATCTGACCATGTTTACAAAACAAACTCCATTGTTGAATGAATTTGGGAAGTCTTTTTCCTTATGCACAATAATCAATGTACACAAATGAAGCAGTCATTTAGGTGAACTTAAATATACTTTATTTTCAAGACCATATCAAATAACGAATGCTCATAAAACACTATTTTTCCCAGGAACTGTTTGAGTCGCCTCACGTGAAGTTAGTAAATGCTTGTAGGTTTATTATTAGCGCCATCCTACCTTTGAAAAAACAGATGCACAGAAGCTCAGGCTACTCAAGCTTGAGCCAGTCCAGATGGTTTTTTTACACTGAGGCTATGAGACGCCACAGCGGGCCCCGCAAAGTACTTTTAATTTCCATCATGTTACAACACTTCACGCTGAAATTTAGAAACATGTTTGTTGACTTTGCGTTTTATGGGATACATCTGATATAACTAAAATTGTGATTTTTGTGTGTAAATGATTCAAATGTGAGAAATTTTTAAATGTCAACTCCATGTTTTAACTGAAGCATTTTTCATTTCACTGTGAATATGAACACCTATTCATTACGGTAAATCATCTCAATAGTCATACTATATCAGGATATAAAGAATCCTCTACCCCTGCTAAATAGTTCAGGAAATTTGCATCGATTTTCATATTATGCCCGTGATAAACGGCGAACTTCAATTTAAAATCCTCATTTAAATATGAATAGCCAACATCACTGCTGTGTGAATCTGGCAAAACTGCTAGAGTTCTCAAGGTCAGGTCCCTTTCGGGGGGCTTTCCGTTATGTCTCCTGTAGTAATACTTAATACAAACAGAATAATTTTGCAAATGTCAGTGTAATGCCTTCCTATAATCTTTAGATTAAAAGGAATCAGTCTAAATTATTACATTAAAAGAGAAGAACTTGTGGAAGTCCACTGAGTTATTCATCTCCCCAACCTTATTTGAAGCTCACATCTGTGTTATCCATGGTGACAACCCATGAGGTACAAGATTAAGTGATACTTAGAGAGTCCACAGTCTCCTTTTAATCTGCTTGCTGGAAAAATCCACTCTATTGTCAAACTGTTTGGGAATGCTTATGTATCCCATCCTGAATGTCACTGGTACCTGACTTCTGCCTGAGGACAGTGCTCACCTGGAAGTCCCCTTCGGTGCCTGCTGCTCACTCTCCCTCCCACCGCCGGTACACCAGGTTCATTTGGAGAGCGCTCACTGGCCTTATTTACCTCTCACTCTTCCTGTCACTGCTGTCTACCAATTTTCTGGGCATTCTGCCCCATTTTTCATCACATCTTTTTCTCTTACCCAAATCTGACCTTATTATGAACATCTAAAGTCATTATGAAATCAAAATACAGACAGACCATTTATGCTCTCCACTTTACCCACCTACTCTCAGGATCAAACCTTGAAACTTGTCACCATAGATAACTATGTAAAAAAAAAAAAAAAAAAAAAAAGAATTTCAACATCCCGTTTTCTGAGCATTGCCAGATAGCCTTCCTGCAATGAACACCATCGATTCTTTCCTGAGACAGTCCCAAACCAACTCATCTCAGATATCTTTCTATAAAAACACAGCATATATTCTCTATTACAGTTGAAATGATAGTTATAAAATCTAAATATCATTATGAAAACACCATATTTTATTGCAGCTCTTGATAAACTGACCAAAATTCTTCGCTGTAACACTTAAATCCTTCATGAGCTAACTTTGCTTTTATTATTTTTTTGTCATGTCCCAACTGAAGGAATACATATGAAAATTACGAAGAACTGATAATTTATTATTGAAAGTTCTCCAGAGGAACGGATTCAACAGGATCTCTCTCTCGTCAAGATGGAATAAATCAGTCAAGTTATTCTTCTATTATCTAGGTGAAATTATTTTTATATCCTTTATTGACACATAATGGATATGATGCACTTTGAAACCAAATTATTTCTGACCATGAAAATTGATTTGTTTGGAGATAAACAGTCAAAAGACATGAACAACACACTAAAATTTAAAATAAAAGTTAAAAAAAATTAAATGGGGTTTGACTGTGGTCTGCCTGAGGTAGTTCTTGAGGCCAGATACAGGATCTTCAGAGTCACAGGTAAGATTGACTTGTGGTCCACTAGGGGTTACTAGCCTGGGGTAATTGACTCTAGCCAATATCTGAATTCAGCAAAAAAAAAAAACAAAAAAAAAAAAACAAAAAAAAACCCAAACTGAACTAGCATCCTTTGGGACAGGTTGGTCCAGAAGTGGCTAATAAAATTATACTGTAAGTAAAAAAATGACAGACATATATGCAAACTTTAATTTTCTAGTAGCATGTTTTAAAAAGTAAAGTTAATTTTAATATATTTTACTTAACTCAATATAACCACTATATTATCATTTCAATATGAAATTATTGATATTATATATTCCTTGTTTTCATATTGTCTTTAAAAGCCTATGTGTATTTCACACTTACATAACATCTCAAGCCAAACTAGTTTCATTTCACATGGTCAGTAGTCAGATCTTTCTTGTAAAAATAAATATTGCACACAATATTTTATAAATGTTATTGCTGGCACTATTTTAAGGAGTTTGATTTTACTTGAAATGTGGAGGAAAACATCAAATACTTAAGGATAAATGTGGAGAAAAGTGAATACATCTGAGACCTGTTTAAGAAGTAGAGTCGACAGAACTTGATGATGAACTGGATGAAGGTGAATAAGAAATGG
Source organism: Rousettus aegyptiacus (assembly GCF_014176215.1). Classification (NCBI taxonomy): domain Eukaryota; kingdom Metazoa; phylum Chordata; class Mammalia; order Chiroptera; family Pteropodidae; genus Rousettus; species Rousettus aegyptiacus. The sequence continues at coordinate 87,931,894 of NW_023416287.1, forward strand.
GGAAAATAGCATATTACACCTCACAATCGCCTTCATCATTTTCAGCCACGACCTGAATTAGGGATGGGGACACCAACGGCCAGTTTCTGGTTGAGAAACGTTGAAAGTCAGGAAAGCAGAGCCAATTTAGAAGGCAGCAGAGTAGAAACCATTACTCTCCCTCCAGAGGTCTCAGGTGTAAGCACAGGCTTTGGCAGACGAGAAGTTATGCAGACCGTCTGGAATTCCCCTGAAAACGTTCCTGTCTGTTGTTACGGGCAGTGCTGTGATTGGGGAATTCTCCTTGTATTTCTGCAAGTTACTGATTTTCTAAAACCCAAGATTAAAATTGAGAGGTAGCAATGGTTTCCTAGGTCTTGACTTCTTCAGCATTCTCAAAGAATTCTGAGGGTATCATTCCCTGAATTAAATACCTGTTTGCAGAAAAGAGTAGCTGTCTGTATTATTTCCGTTTTAACTCTACTGAGAAGAATTAGTTGTGTAGGATCCAGAAAGTGAAAAAGAAAAAGGCAGTTATTTCGTAGTGATGCTGAGACCCGTGCGCTTCTGAGGAAGTAATGTACTATGGTTTTTTCCAGGCCTTTTTCCTGCAAATTTGCTGGCCAGTGCTATAGGCATCTTGTGATAGCCTAAACTGACATTTCCTTGCTAATTTGATAACTTTCTGATTCTCTGAAAACTAAAAAAACCAACCAAACAAAAACAACTATCTAGGAAAGGTTCTCCTAGACTTTTATAAATCAAATCTTTCAATAATTCTCATGCAATTACATTTTATCTCGTTGACTCATCTGGAGTGATAAAAATCAATCTTCAATAGGCAAATCACTCAGTCCTGTAAATTATGTTTATCGATAACAACATCAGGACACATAGACAGAAAATAGTGGATTTTGACAACAAATTTGTCAATGTTTCTTATACTCTTATGAATACTTCTGAATAATATGGGTTCTGGGAAAGCATGTTTAGAGGATATACACGTGTTAATGAGAGCACCCACCTGGAGTTCACCAGCTGATACACGAAGGGGCAATACTAATACCCTTCCATAGAAAACTACCCTTAAACCTTAAGCTTTCTAAATGTTTGTCTATGATTTCAGTGAAAAAGTAGGAAATATGTTATCATATTACCAGATGCAGTTAAGCTGACATATTGAAAAATAATTTGTGCACCATTAAAATTTCTGTTTTGTGATTTTAGCCAGTTTACTAAAGTTTATGTTGACATTTGTCAAAACTAAATCTTTCATTTACCAGAAATCACGGGATAACTTTCACCTCCACTTTGTCCCATGTTTGACATAAGATTAAAGAAAAGTAGTGGGGGAAAGTCACACAACATAAATGTACAGCAACATTCAGTCTGCAGCAGGTCATTTAATTCTTATTCACTTGAAATAGGGGGCATCTAGGACCCAAAAAGAGCAATCGCCCCACTCGGTCCAACTTTAACCATTTTTCTCTTTTGGACAAGTAAATTGTGTAAGGATAATTTATACCTATCTGAAGAACCTAATTGATTATTTCATTGATGACCTATTATGCACTCAGCTCTGCACTATGCCCCACGATTATTAAAGAGATAACTTTTTTGGCAAAATAAATTAGAATTGAGAAAGGAGTAACAGATATGAATTTTAAAAATCTAAGCTACTAGAGATAAAAAGATCAGTAATCACTGTATTTTCCCATGTCCTGCAAAATGTCATTATGGGACTGTGCAAATTAAGTGGCTTGCACTTAATCCCTTTGCTAAATATACTTCTTTAAGCATTTACAAGTTTCTCTTAATTCTGAAATCTAGCAGGCTGATTCACAGTGGACTATGTTTCAAAATAAAATTGTCCATAAAGATACTGTAGTTCCATCCTGACAAATTCATGTTAGAAAAGTTTCCATAATTCTTTAGTCAAGTATTAAACCTACTTCACTGTTAAATTACATAAGAAAGAAATGATCTAAAGGCTTTTGTTTTAAAGAAATGACAGGGATGGCCACTACTTAAAGAAGATGCGATTCTTATGAGAAGTGCTGTATATGATAATCACTCTACCAAACGTGTCCATTCAAAGGAATGGCTGCTTTGGGAGAAATTAAGGATGAAATGTGGAGTTATTTGCTGAAAATCTAGGTTATATCAAAGTCATGCAATCTCCTTTGAACCAAGCTGAGTTAAAACAGAGGCAACAGACAAAATCGTCTACTCCTTTAAGGGGTGAAAGTACCAGAGAAGCAAAGATAAAAACAAAATAACTTGATAAAATAATTAACAGATTGAATAACACTTCAATTCACTGGAATATATCCAATTAGAAGCTTGGATAATATTTTCCTGACTATAAAGTACGGAATATGTTTACTAGTTGTAATTATAATAAATTTTAGGTACCAAAAATCTTATTTAAAATATATTTCCACATACATTTTCTAATTTGATCTTTAAAAATAGGCCAAATCTATAAAGCACGTGTGCATTCCGACAAAGAACTGTATTAGGCATAGGGAAGTTATGGCAATGTAATTTTTTTCCCTCACTTCTGCCTTCCTTTCAGATAGCAATTAACATGGTGGATTTTGCACATGGATAAACTGAAGTAGGGAATTTCAATCACCTTCCCACATCTGATAGAATCCACACCGGGTTACCAGAGGGGAGGAGGAGCGGGGTACAGAGGGTCAAATATGTAATGCCAGAAAGAAACCTAACTATGGGAGGTGAACACACAGTGTAAATATATATATATGCCTCACTGTTACAGTGTACAGCTGAAACTTACTGGATTTAATTAACTAATGTCACCGTTAAAAGAGATAAAAAGTAAATAAATACATCCACACTCGAACATGTTCCCTAAGCATAATCCAGGCAAATTCCAGATATTAACACTAAGACACTGAAAAGAAATAATTATTTAAAGCGCTCAAAGACTGAAATATAGCTATAAATGTACTGAATTTCCAAAGAATATCCTAGAACAAGGGTTGGAAAACTATGTCCTGTGGACAAACTGCCTGATTTTACAAACCATGCTTTATCAGCACGAAGTCGAGCTGACTAATTTATGTATTGTCTATGGATGTTTTTCACTATGAAAACGAACTTGGAAAGCTGCAAGAGGCCATATGCGCGGCGAGCCTAAAATGTTTCCCATGTGATTCTTTACGGAAAGATTTGCTGACCACTGCCCGGAATCCACGAGGCCACGAGGTTAAATTTCGACACAGCTGTCGTGAAAAGGAGCGATCCACAAAGCGAACTCAAACCCCACCCGAAGCTTTTCCCTGAGGTGCAAAAGGTGTGAACCCCACACTGAGCCCCCAAACATCTAGCTTTGAAAACTAAGGGGCCTGGCGACCAGGAAGCCCGCAAAGCCTGCAGCAAACCGAGAAACCATTTTTCAAAGGCCCCGCCTGCAGCTCACAGGCCCCAGGGCCCAGGGCACAGGCAGCCCTTTGAGAAGCACCCAGAATTTATGTGAAAAATGCTCATTTTCTAACCTTAAAGCGTTGACCTGCGGGTCAGGGTCCTCCTGGGATTTGCTCCAGGGATGAAGCCGAGGGTGTCGTCATTTTCTTCCTCTTTGTCCCAGCCAGCGCCATCCTTACGCCCCCGCGCCTCTGCCTGGCTCCAGCTGGTCGGTGTCATGGTCACCTGCTCCCTCTCTGTGGCTCAGCTCGTTGGGAGAGAGACGTCTGGTCCAAGCAACAAAGGGTGAAAAGCTCGGAAGATGCCACCCTCGTTTTAACAGTAATACAAGCAACGACGACTCAACAAACTGAAAATCAACACTTTCCTTAAAGCCACGGGGAGAACCGAGGCGGCAGCGGCTGGCGCGGGGCCGACCGCCGCGCCCCACGCGGCGGACACAGGTGAATCGCGTCCCGCTGGATTGGTCTCAGCTGCAGGACCCGCCCCGGAGCCTGCACCTGAGGACGAGGGCGAAATGCTGGAGGTGCAGTGCAGGCTCACGGGCCGGGGGAAACTTCTGGAAGCTGCAGCATTTCCCCTCTGGAGTTCCAGCAGGTTCTCAGAGCCACAAAAGGAGGAGGAAGGAAGAAAGGAGGGAAAGAAAGAAAGGCCTTGTGTTTCTGGCGATGGGAAAGGAAACGTAACCATCGTGAAAATATGCCCGGACTGTTTGTGAGTCGATGGAACGGTATTTCCATGGCCTCCCGTCCGGTGAAGAAGACCTCAGCAGAGACTTACCCACCCAGAGCACCCAGAGGCACGACGTGTATATATATGATGCATATCACACGTAGGAGAGGCTTTTGCATTGCACGACGCTGTGAGATGCTTAACAAGTGTGTGTGTGCATATACATCATTTAGTGTTTTAGAATGGAATCTCCTTCAAAAATTAAATATTATAAGGATTATGTAGATTTCCAACTTTAATGATATTTAACAGTATTATTGAAATGGATCTTTTGAAAAAAGTTAAGTAAAAAATATATAAAATTTGCATTTTTATCTCTTCCTATTTTTAGCAGTTGAGGGACACTTCAGGGACATATTGTCTTATAAGTCATTGAACTGGTTTAAGTTTATAAGATTTAATCTTTCAAAAGGATTAACAATGTTAACTACGCACTGTATCTCCCCAAAGAATGTCTACTAATACTGCAGTATTCCAAACCAATATCCCTTAACTCTTTTATTATTAATGCAGAGCAGTATAGGTATGTTATTTTAAAATTCATTATTGCTGATTTTTCTCATGTGGGGCAATGTCTTAAGGCAAAGGCTAATTGTAAAAGCCACATATCAGATAATTTCTATTTGAATCAAGGAGCCACCTGGAACTGGGAAGTATTTTGAATTGCTTTATAAAGGTGACGATGCTCTTGAAATCTCTATCCCTCAGTGGGTCTGTCGCCATGTTTAATGTAGTTAATACATGTAAGCATCCTATCTTTCAGAAAAGCAATTAGGGAAAAAAAGCAAAGCAATTAGAGGTCATAATGAAATACTCTGATTTTGTAATGTTATGTACAGGATGAAAATAAATAGAAGTGATTAGGGAAGGAATTATTGGATTGAAATCTGCCTCAGGGAGTACATGCCACAGAAAATAGCATTTGGCTTTTAGAATCATAAGGCATGAGGCAAAATAAAGAGTCAGCCTGGAAATGAATAGCCCTGCCCCCATAATGCTCTTGGAGTTCAAATCCCAAGGTTCCACAAACTTGGTACAACCAATTTAATTAGAAAGGGAAACACATTATAAACAAATGATTTACAATGGCAGAAGCCCTTCGGCAATCTGGAATGTTAAATACTCTAAGATGATTCACTCATAAAAGCCTAAGCCATGACTTTCTGCCCTAGTTCTCTCTATATATTTTAGTCAGTCTATAAATTGCTACTAATGTTGCAAACCAATAATTAAAAAAACTGGAAATCATAACAAATTGAGGGTTTTAACGTAAGTTTCTGCGTCACTTGAATTACTTCGTTATGTGCAGTCGACTCTAGTCTCTTCCTGGGAGCTGCTAATGATGACATTCGCCTTGGCACAAAATGCAGAAGGGCCATGTTCTTCCATGTAAGGAGAAGTGAGAAGCCGGCAAATATCATGTGGATGACCTGTCCACCTGGCTTCTGCCAGGTCAATCAAGCCTCATTTCAAGCAAGAGTAACAAGGCATTTTAATGACCTCGTTAGAAACATAGTAATGATTCAGCGCTAATAACTGCCCCCCACCTTGTTCTAATACTTTCTCTATAAATATTACACAGGGAGGATTGTCAATTACTTGCTTTCCACCAGGGAGAGTAGAAAGGGAGTGTAGAAAGCAGTCAGTTAGGCACATTTGCCCTTCGAAAATGCGTTTAGATATGTTGTCCCTGATTTATTCTCTTTCCTGTCCTCACCTTTTCCGAATTTACTACTATAAAGATTTGCACCCCTTTTTGCCCTAAATTTGATCAAAAGACATTTTTAAATGAGGAATTTCAAGCACAAACTTCAAGTTAAATTAACGTATCATTCTATGTTGGCCACCTTAAAAATTAATACCACTTTTGAATATATATGTTGGAAGATCAAAAATAAAACCGATTCAGATGTGTAAAATATTGGGTGATTGATCTGCTTCTCAGCCCGTTGATTTTGTACCAGGACCATACTGTGATTGTTTTTATCCTGAGTCAAGTGGGCAGGTGCTAGAGGAATCAATAGACTTGGCCCTGGGGCTCAGTAGTGATAGTGCCTAGTATCTTGGTATCTGGGCTCATCTTCTGGTCAGTTGCTATCTCCTCTAATCTCTGTTAATGATAAGAGACCTGCAGTAGTCTGATGTCAGAAGGGGAGAGGTAAAGGAACATGTGGGGCTTATTGTTTTGTTCTCGTTCCTGGGGCAGAGATGCCCGCTGGAAAAGAAGTCAGATAACCAGGTCTGTTTACTTATGGAAGCCTACTTGATGTTACTCATCACATCAGAATCATTCGCCAGGTGTCTTGAGTGCTCAGTTCCGTCTACGAATCTCCAAGGTCATTGCTTAAAAGCAGCTGCTAATCCCTGTCTCTCGTCGGGGATTAAATTATGGAAAGAAGCAAAACCATCAAGCACATTCTAGTGTAAGTGTGATGTACTGCAGAGCGTCCCGAAAGGGAAGAGCGAAAAAAAGAGGCAGGGGATGTGGCAAAGGCCGCTGGAGCGGATGGCAGTGGCTCTGAATTCTCCAGTGTGAAGTTAGTGTCTTTTCCACACTGTCCTTAGTGTTTTTTTTTTCTTTCTTTTGCTCATTATTTGTTCAGAACAATATAAAAACCACACAAGTACGTCTCCGTATGCTTTCTGTGCATGATTGTTACTATGGAGAGGGGGAAATGTAAGACGTATTGAGTCAATTAATACACTCGGTTTGTATGCCATTGCCTAATATAACAATGACTTGAGAAGAAATGTGTTTCAACAATCAATGTTCCTTAGGAGCCCACGTCTGTTCCGAATGTGTCATTTCTATGGTTGATTAGCAGCAACAGGAATGATATAATAATGGTAAATAATAATGGTAAAAAACAATATTGACATTTAATTTTGATGGTAGCTGTCTAAGCAATAATAATTTAAAATGGATACATATGTCTTGAACAAGAAATGCTCATCAACTCTTCCTCCTGTCTATGTATACATATAATTTATATACAATCAACAGTCACAAAAAATTATTAGCAACCAGATGTAATTAAAGCCCTTGAGTTAGTCATCTAAGGAGGTGGTGGAAATGAGGACAATGTGATCTAATGAGTGAATGTTGGGAATGCGAAATCATCGTGCCGGGGGTTACATTATCGCCACTTGTCCGGGACACGATGTCAGCCACATACTCAGTCTCTCTTTGTTCCAGTTTCCTTGGTAGTACCCTGGGAACATCAGTAATGTCTCATATAGCAGGATTAAATGAGGAAACACTTCACACACACACGCTTAGAATGGGACCTGGAAAAAAGAAAAGAGAAAGAGCTAGAGAGATTTACAGAAACAGCTTTGTTTGGCTTATTCAGAAAATATTAGAAAAAATATAGATCCTTTCATCGTTAATGTTTATCTCTTTGTGGCCAGTAGCATACTCAATGAAGGCAGTTAAGAAGCAGGATTCTTTGCAGGGAAGCTGAGCTCAGCACCTGGTCCCACCTTGGCACCAACCTGCCACCTTTTCCACATTCCCTCACTTCACCTCTAAGGTCCTCGCCATTACTTTTCCCAGGTGATGACACTGATATTTTATTTGATAAGATTTTATTCAAGGTTTATTACGCAGCGCTCAACTTGAGGATGTACTAGATAAAAATCTTTGATGTTTGTTATTTACTTATTGAGGACACAGAAGTGTGAGAAAAATAGAATTTTCACAATTCTACTTTGGTACAGATTTATCTTTTAGGTAGCTGTGTAAAATGATAATAATGTGGAAAATAATAATAATAAAGTAATATGATTATAGATAATATTTTATAAAGAGATAACTTCTTGCACTTAAAAACTTGTTATCGGAACAAATTGTATTAACAATGTGTGATAATAGTTACTATGAATGAATACACCTATGATTTATCAACCTCTGATTTTGTTTATAAAATTGTAAAACGTTTTCAAACACTTCGGTGAAATTATCTCTACGTAAATCGAATAGTCAAGTGCAGGTATGTGTTAAGCTTCAAGGAAGTTAAAATTAGATAACTGCAATGGAAGCTTCGAGAATAAAGTAGAGGTCATCTGAGATGAACAAGAAGTTTCTGAAAACTGAGGTGTCAGTATGAGTTGGACAAATGCCTAGAACTTGCCCGAGCCCTAAGAGTGGATAAAAGAAGGAGCGATGATAAAATCTTCCTCATCAGAGAACATATGAAAATGTGTCCTTAATTTTCGTTTTTAAAAAGAGAGAGGACAGGGGAATGTAGGTGGAATCCGGGCTGCAGCTTTGCATTCCATATTGTCAGAGGTGATGAGAACAATCTGCTTTGTAATTTAATTTTAAATTCTTAATATAGAATTAAGACCATGGGTATCAGGCGTTAGAAATTAACAACAGATTTAAAGCTTTCTCTTGGAGTCATTAACATGTTTCTTTTATTTCTTCCATGTAATTCCAAATAACACATAGAAATAATTTCGTTTCTTCTTCGGTTACAAAGGGAGCAAAACCAATCCTTTTTTTTTTTTTTGATAAGCTTATTTTATATAAAATATATCTAGAAAAAGTTATCACTGAATTTGGTTACTACTTAGCAGTTTTTTTTCCCAAATAAATGTCATAGAGGAGTGACTTTAATCAGAATATTCATACATAATGTATAACTTGAGCAATTAATTTTCCATTGGTAATAATGAAACATTACCTTGGAAAGGTCAAGGTGGGGAGGCAGTAAGTAACAGCAGGCTAATTATTGGTCTGAATTAATTCACTAGAGTAAGGAGATTGGTCTATGAGCGTTTTACAAGATCCTTAATAATATAATAACATTTTGTTAACAATAACAGGTAAAAATATTGTGTTTGCCACACATTAGGCACAGTTCACTCTGTATATGTATTATTTTAGTTATTTCCTACAATAGTACAATGAGCAGCATGTTCTTGATATCCCTATTGTAAAGGCGAAGCTACAAAAACAAAATTTTAAATAACTTGCCAAAGTTTACACAACAAAGAAATGTTAACAACTGGAAAACAATTAAAACAATTAAAAATATATTTTGTAGACCACTTACTCTCATTAACATGCAAATAAGATATTACAAAACCATGTGAATCATACATCATCTCCACTCTCTTTTCTAGACAAAACATTCCATAGATTTTTACTTTTATATAGTCATGAATATATGGTAGTTTCCACGTCCAGCCTTACATGTAGCTGAGATAAATCACTTAGCACTGCAGAACTCAACAGAACTTATCACATTTCAAATATCGAAACGAATAAGCACAAAGGAATAGCATGAAATAAAGTTGCGTAAACTATTTTAATATGCATACATAAAATATGTAACATAACTTTCTGCATTTTAAGAATGCTATATGTTTTAAGAACACTATAGAGATACTTCTTCATATTTTGCTTATGGTTTTATTAGAAATTCAAATTTTAAATTCTTTGAACTACATGAAATGCCGAATTAATTTGATATGCTAATGTATCCAGTTTATTGATTAGTTCATAACTTGAAGGGAACATAATGAAAATATTTTATTTTATTTTATTCACTTTTTAAAAGCACTTGATCTTTCTGATGCCCACCTTGGCCAAGTCGCAGGCATTTTAAACAGCTTCTGGTCATTGCAAAATAGTTTTTTTTTAAAAAATCCTCTTTCTAGGTACCAGAAGACTTAAATCCAGGCGAGGCGCTCTCTCTCCGCCCTCCCCCTTTCTCTTTGGCCTTCGGGCATCTGGGCAGGGCTGGAGAGAGGAGGGATGAGTGGTATGAACGCGGCTGGTGCTGTCACAGTTCCGCAGCCAAGGTCCTGTGCGATGACAGGCGCCTCACTATCCAGCTGTTGACACTCCATCCTGGGGCCCATGCTTGCGGGATCCGGGGACATTCTAAGAACTCGAGGTTCCTGTTGTTCCTTAGCCTGTGTGGCATCGGATGACTGAGTTAGGCTGCCTCTCACCTCCTACCTTCCGTGTAAAATTTCTAAAGCTGGAATCACTTAACCGATGGACAACTCATGCAGCTTGCCTGTCAGAGGCTAGACAGTGCATTTCGCCCCACTGGCCTTTCTCCCTCTTCCTCTCCTATTTTAGACCAGTCGGCCTTACATCCTCAGATCTAGGAACGAAGGTGGCAACAGATTCTAACAGGGCCCAAGGACAGACTTTGCGATTCAGATGTTAGTCACCTCTCCTCCAGGAAAGCACCATTTTTCTCAATAGATAAATAACAGATGACAGACAGATAGGACGGACACAACTGAAAATATAAAAAGCCACATATTGCTGTCCCCCAGCCTCTCAAATCAGTCCCAGCCTTTAATGCATTTGATGTTTAATGTCCTTCTATATCACATAGAAGAACATGAAGCTTACCTTGCGTGTTCTGAGTGGCCCGCTAAGCTTAACAGTGCATTGGTTACCATGGAACATGTTTTCACGTTCGTCGCATTTGATGGGAACTTACAAAACTTTCTACCTCAATCATTAAAGGACCCGTTCTGACTGGCTAGTATAACATCATTACCTTTTTTTTATTCCAGGTTATAATATCAATAAGTCCAAACAAGCAAAAAAGCCAAACTTTTTAATTTCTAGAAATATTTTGAAAACTCTTCACCCAAAACCTAGCCAGTGCTAACCCATTCTGAAAACTAACACCAGGTTCATAGTCAACAAAAGTCAATCTGGCTTCTATATATGATGAAGTATTGATCGGGATTTATTATTACATTCATTTAAGAAATATTTATTGGTCACTTACTATGTGCTAGAAACAATTTTAGACAAGAACAAGTAAACAGACCATTCCTTGCCCACTTAGGGTTTCCATTCTAATAAGGGATTAAGACAATAAAAAGAAAAATGTATGTAATATAATAACACCATGTGGCTAAGTGATTTTGGAAAAAGCAAGGCAGGGCGAGAGCCACAGAGGGGACGATGACCAGGTACAATCTTCTGAGGAAACCACAGGTGATCACAGACCTGAATGGAGTGAGAGATCGAACGACAGAAATCTTTGGAGGAAGATCATGTGAGGCTTAGGAGATGCCCCTGGAAGGGCTGAGAGGCTACAGACATACGCAGGGACAGGATAATGCATGTCTGGATGTGTCAGGAACCTGCTGGGATCACTCGGCGCAAGGAAAGCACGGGGTCTGCGTGTCCCGGCAGAGTGACAGCGGCCATCACGAGGCCGCCACCCCTTCCCGTGCCCTCGCGTCTGTCAGGCAAGGCTTGCGCCGCTCGTTTTTACTTACTGCTCACAACACTCATGTGAAACAGGGAGATGGGGCCTCATTTCCCAGAAAATTACACACTTGGATCCAGAAAGGTTACGCAGCTTGACAAAATTCACGCTGTTATTTAGGTAAAAGTGGGCTAATTCAGACTCAGACCTGCGAGGCTCAAGCAGGTGCACTGTGGGAACAGCTATTATCACTAGGGTTTTAGGGACATACCTGTTGCGACCATTAGCCATCGAGGCGCACGTAGAAGCCTGTGAGTTAACTAACAGCGATGCTTACGTGCTTCAGGAGTTAATGTGAAGCTGTGCTATTTTCATAAATATCTGCATCGACTGAGCCTGTATTAATTTTACAAAAATCAGATCTTAATGCCATGTCTTTACTGTAGGACACAGCTGTGTTCTTGCAATATCCATGTGACTAAAAAAAGGTTAAAATAGTTATCAAAATATTGCCAGGTATAATTTCTAGGATATTGCAGCTTCTGTAGTAGACTTATATATAGCATTTTAAGATATAGTTTAAAAGGACACTATCCAGATTAGCCAATATGCAACCTTATACGCTCTTCTCCCATGTATCCTACGATTTACAGTTATTGTTAACTAAATCAGTATTTTAACACATCTGCTTAATGCCAATGGACACAAATATTAAACCCCTTTGATGGGTATACTGCGTCCATGTGCATTTTTATAAGGTGCTCATGCAAACTGCAAAGTTGTTTATGACGTTTTTGTCCACGATAGAACCTTCTGTGTCCCCAAAACATCCTATTTTTTTTTCTAACCTGTTTTCCACGGATTGCTTCATCTGTTGTTTATCATACTTTCATTTTTTGACCAAATATTACATTGCATTCTTTTTAAATTCAAGGAAAAATCCTTAATGGAATAATTTATAAAAATTTTTCTAACTATTCTTTCAATTTTTATGTTAATATCATAGGAATATAAATGTTCTCTCAACTCACTTTTTTATTTTACTTGCAAGTTTTCACCCTTTTAAAATTTTCTTTTGTTTAGTATTTTTGCTCTTCCCTAAAGAAATAATGATGATTTCCTCAGTTTATGTTTGCTCATCTACTTTTAATATCTTCCCAAATTGTATTTCAAATCTGATTTTCTCAGGCTGTTGTAAAGGGATGACATCTGTATTGTCAAAATAATGGTACTGGTGAAACAGCTCTTTCATTACATGGTATGGATGTTTATATTTCAAAGCACGGAGAGAAAATCTAGTAGTTGTTCGACGACTCCAACTTTAGCTCACAATTATTCACAATATTTGATTTAAATATATAAGGCCAATTTAGATCAGCTCACTTTCACATGCTATTAATAAAAAATGAACATATAGATCAATTTTTAGGACACTGCATTCACGACTTTCATTCTGTTCAAATTATAAATTTTGCTACAATGATTTGAATAGAATAAAGATCTCTCTTAAAATTTTGATTAAAATTAAAGTGTTTTATCTTATTATCTTATATTACCATAAAGCTTTATGTCCAGCAGCTTAGCACTTCCCTTCTTAATGTATGATAAAAGTAACTACTGCGCCTAATTTCATATTCTATAATAAAAAAAACACACTGGAGAATACGTTATATCCTAAGCTCTTGATAAAAAAAGAAATGGTGAGAATTTTATCATTTTTTATCCTATGCATAGTAAGAGTCAGTGTAGTTGATCGTAATATTTAGAATGAATATTAATTCAACTTCGAATCTAATACTCCTTTCAATTACCTCTATCATTTTTAGTAGCAATAAAAATTTACTTTTTTTCACAATTTCTACCATTTTTATAAAGTTTAATTTAATGAGGAATAAATATTGATATATATTTTGTAATCTTATTGTGACATGATAAAGATGTATTTTGGTCATACTTGAAAACAATTTATGAAAAATTCCTAAACATGTTTTATGTCCCTTTTCTACACAAAGCTGTAATATCAAAAATAACGCAGATTTATATGAAAACTGATTAACATATGACAATTATCCATCTAAATTTGAAATCATTTTTAAAGTATGGTCGTGACGAAATTTTAAAATGTCAATTTGAAATGAATCACATATCCTAGTAAGAAATTTGCTTATTCATGTAAACTAAAAGTTTTTTCAGGTTTTATGTAATTACCCAGATTCCCCTAGGTGTTGAAATTTATCTCTATAGAATAAGGAGCTTATCGCACATAAAAAATCTTTACTCTTAATTGCTAACTTTGATAAATGCAGAAATGAAATAATACTAAGATACTGTAGGTTTAGTGCCTTTCTCACATTAAATATTCACAAATTTTGAGAGTTTGTATTAAACGATATGAAAAGAAATGCTGGAAGCCTCCGTCAGGGACATGCTCACGCTGGCTTGCCCCGGCTGCCGAGAGCTGATGTTCGGTCCCCCGCCCCTGTGTGCACGCAGTGACATGCAGGCAGGCCGAAATGACCATGGGGTATTTACTCCAAGGAAATCGGAAAATACTGTGTACTGGTCTTTTTCTTTTTTCTTTTCCCAGAGAGTTGAAGCACGCAACTCTTTTAACAGGAGACTACCAGTTTGCCTCCAAACACATTAACATTTGTAAAATTTTAATTAAAAAAGCCCTGATTATTAGGCTGCGTAGCAGAACCAAACATGCACGCTAACCTCTTAAAGCGAGGCCCCAGTTCATTCAGGTAATCGTAATTTTCATCCCGATCAGACAGTGCTGAGCCGATGGAGCTCAGGGATCCAGCCAACGACCCAGTCCCCTCAAAAGCGTAGGTCTGGAGAGAGTCAAAGGGAGGGGCGCAAGGGTCCGTGTTGGCTTCTTCGAGCTTTTCCAGAATGAATTTCCTGAAAACGGCGCTGTCGGGGCCCACCTGCAGGGACTGGCGGTACAGGCTCCGCACCTGGGCCGCGCGTTTCCGAGACCTGGGCTCCCGCAGGACGGCGCCGCTCCTCAGCGTCCCCATGTCAAAGGCCTCCGTGTCTGCCTCGCCTCCCCCCTCCTCGTCGTATCTGAAGACATTTTCCCCGAAATCTTCGCCTTTCTCAGGAAATAGGGTCTGCTTTCTTTGCTGTTTCAGAAGCAGGATCAGAAAAATAAACCCTGACGAAGAAAGCATATCAGAATATTAACACATCAATATATAATGTAATAATATAATATAATATAATATAATAATATAATATAATATAACATGATATAAATATAATGTAATACAATATATAATGTATTACTAAATAGTATGTTATTTCTAATAAACTTTACAATTCTTGTTCTTGTTATAAGCTCAAAACACAAGCTGGGATTTTATGATTTTAAGACAAAGATGTATTTTCTGCTGAAAGTTTACAAAGGGGTTTGCAGAATGACATAGAGAAATATGTAACAATCATTCTGGTTTGTGATTTAGGGTAGAAAAACAAAAATATAGTGAAATGTTTTTGATGATCAATTTAAAACTTAAAATTTTATTTTTTTCTTATATATTGGAAATAGAACAAAGCGGAATAAGGGAACGTTTTCCAACCTATATGCATTCGTCGATTTAGTAATTAATGATACAAGTTAATAAAAGCTAAGCATAATGGACCAGTCTGATAGTCCCCACTGAGGGAAATCCTGTGTCATAATTATTTCCAAAGTTAATATTTATAAACTACACAGCGTGTGCCAGGCATTTTTCTAAAAGCTTCACATGTACTCATTGATTTCATTGTTACGATGCCCACATATTATTATTATTCCTTATTAAAGATGGAGAAACTGAAGGACAGAGGTGTTAAATCACACGCCCAGAGCCACACGGCGAGGAAACGGGAAGCCACCGTTCGAAACTTAGACAGTTGGTCCAGAATCCGCACTCTGGGACAACACGTTATTTTCTGAAATTCTAAGGTGTTAAGTTTTTAAATCACAGCATTGGTATTTCCACACTCAGTCTTTATCAACAAGATAATGTTAACATCAAGTAGAAGAAGGACAATTGCAGAACACTTTATTTTTGCTTTAAAGTGTACATGAGCGTGTGTGTGCGCATGTGTGTCAAGGGCAGTTAACTCTTACTCAACTGTGGATCTTAAGTGGCTGTTCAAAATTTCATACATAGGACTCAAACTAAACTTGGGCAATATCATTAATATTATCGGAAAGATAAATATATTAGGCAATATTTTATATAAAATTTACAATTAAGACATTGAAAAGTGCTCTGGAATTAAATAAAATCATCATGTTTAAATTCAGTACTGTACTTTAAAAGTCATCTGAGATATGTGGTTGAAATGGAAAGGCATCTAATAAATAATTCCTAAATCTATGAACTGGAGAGAACACACATGAAATTTTCAAAGGAAACTACTGAATATTGGCTGCCTCATTCCGCCACCCCAAATGTTCTGTGTCCCTTTGCTGTGGCTGCTCGTGATCTGCTTGCAGGCTTTGAGGGCTTGGTTAGGTCTAAGCCCGTGAGTAACTGCGTACTTGCCCTACCCTCAACACTACACTGTTTGAACTGCTTCTTGATCCTGGTATCTACTAACTATGAATCTCTAAATTCAGTTTTCTCATCAAAGATTATTAAAAATCACTTCAAAACCTGAAGCGAGGTAGAAAAGAATGGTCACGCTGGGTGGTCACAGAGGAATGCACGGGTTTTGAAGCTTTGGGAAAGACGGGGAGAGTGAAGGTGGGGGCAGGCGAAGTCGGGAAACGAACTGCACGCCGGTCTCAGCAGTGAGTTGGGATCCCAGAAGCAACGGCTGATACAGTCGCTCTCAGCACTGAATCAAGTTGGGTCAGTTTTAATACAAAGCTATGAGGTGAGCAAGAGAAGGTTTAGATGATAGGTACTGGTAGATTAAAGGAAAGAAAAGGGTCATGCTAGGTGGATCATCTGTCACCCCGTAAACCCAACTAACTACATGAAACACTTGGGGTTCATTTGCCTCATCTGTAAAATGAGTAGACCTTATCTTGTGAAAATGATAACAACGATAATAAACAGACAAAAAATACCGGAGTTAATTGACTGAGATTTCTTTTGTGTTTACAACTCTGAAGAAGTAAAACTTTCTTTGACATTCCTGCATGCTAATATTTACTCTTTTTAATGCTCCAAAAGCCCTAGTGAGTTGCAGGGTAAGGCTGAACAGCGATGTGCTATAAAACCTCAGCACATCACTTACTAGCTGCATGGCCCTTTGTAAAGCACATAACTCGGAGTTTCACAGGTGATAATAGTTACTATTTCATGAGGTTATTGTAAGGATCATACTGCATAACAGAGAAAAGCACTTAAGGCACTCTCCTGGAGTGTAATAAGCCCTCAACATAAGTGTGCCATTCTTATTACTAATTTTTATATAACTATATGTTGTAATAAATGTGTAAAAACGCTCCTAAACATGTGTACACACACACTCATATAATCATAACATTCAAGGATCATTGATTTTTAGCTTGAAATGCGTAAATGCATATTCACTATTTTTAAAATATACTCAATTTGAGAATTGTAATGCATTCAAAAGAGCAATTAAACACACACACACACACACACACACACACACACACAAAGCCACCTTATACCGCTGTAATGGAATTCACTGTTTTCTATATTTATCGTTATTTTCAATAAGTGAAGATGTGTTCCGTTCGGCACTACTTACCCAATATGATCACAATGCACATCAGCACCGCGATGATGACCTTCGTCCTGAGCCCCATGGAAAGCATAAACCCCTCGCTGCTGCAGGTCCGTGCACTGCTGCTGTCACCACAGTCGCAGACGTGGATGGTGAGGGTGTTGGTACTTGTAAGCGATGGGATCCCATTGTCGGCAATTAAGATGGATACGTAGAGGACAGGCTCTTCTTGAAGGCTAAAACCATTTCTATTAGTCAAAATTACAGCTGTGTTATCTAAAACGAAAATCCATGTGCATCATTTTTTTCGACCATATGAAATAAATTCATACCAGGCATTTGTACTAGAGGCAATAGTATAGAGATATCTACATAACTTTTTTCAGTACAATTTCTTATGCCTCAAATCTGTATTTTCTTTTTCTTTTTTCTTTTTTTTTGTTTCCATTCCCCAAAATACTTTCTGTAGAAATCAGACGAACTTGAGAAGAAACAAACTATAAAATGCAAACGAATGGAAATCTTTTGAAATGTATGCCTATTTATTTTTCCAAATCATCTTTTTAAAACAAATTCTCCACCTTGTTCTTAAAGTCTATAAAACTCTTTTAATTTAAGTTACTAGACAGATTTAAGAGGGATGAGAGTTTATTTTTATATTTTTTAACATATAGTCTATTTAGGACCATAAACACTAAACCAAATCAATTATTTTCTTTGCTTTAATATATTTATTTTGCCTCAGTACCTTATTTTTATATGAATATGAATAAAACTAATCCACATCTTATTTCTTATATTGATATTTCAGTTTTTATCATGAGTTTATCTGATTTCCCTTCACTGGGGAATTTGACAGGGAGAAAGGGGACATGACATGTCTGTGTGTCTTCTCCCAACAAAGAATGTCCTCCGGGAGGTATTAGGTTACAGATGCTTGAGTAATGGACCCAGTGGTGATTCATATCTTTGGAACATAAAGAAAATTAAAAACTGAAATCCACATGATGATAAAAATAATTTACTGAAGTAAAAGAAAAAAGAAGAGTGGCTTTCTGTAAAGCTAAATTCACTTCTATGTGGAAGGAAAAGAAATTCTATCTCCCCATAAGAAATTTTTTGGAACATTTTGTCCTTAGGTTGATATAATCATTAATTTTGAAGGGAGAAAAAAGAATAATATTAAAGCAATTTCATATATTTATACCCATAATGAATGATTCCACATATCTTGAAATCAATCCAGGTTACGTGACTACAACTTAGGGATATATCTTTTTCTTCCCCATAGATTGAAGTCTGAGTTACATGACATAAAAGGAACCATTATTATCAGAACTACAATTATATCTGCAAGGTCATTCAGACTTCACAAGGACTTCTAGCCATTGATTACTTGAAAAAGTGCTTCTAACTTTAACAAATCCTATACAAAATGGGGCTGGTCTTTTCAGTTCTTGAGTTTGGTTTTTGTTTCTCAGTTTCATTTCCACTTCTTGCTCTATATCTCCACATTATTATGTTGCAGGAACAGTATCAAAAGCAATGCTATAAGTTCCCTTAAAATCAACCGCGGTACTCGGATAACGGCTCAAAGTAAATGGAGTTACCTTGATTGTCTGTGATTGTAAAACTAGAGTTCTTTGAGTCTTCCACAGATAAATTAAAGTCAAAATGGTGATCTTCTATGGAGTCATCTCTGTCCACTGCACTGATGGTCTGAATTATCTAGAAAAAAATATAGAAAATGTTTTTTTTTTTGATTTAGGAAAATGATCACTTTTATTATTATTATTATTATTATTATTATTATTATTATATTCTTCTTATTATTTTTTATGGTTAAAATTGCTTCACCAAAACCTTTATGGACATTGCAGAGGATAACTATTAAAATTGATGGAGATATTAACATAGTTTCTCAGATTAGAAATATCTTTACTTGCTCCTTTCAAAAGAATGCTTTAACATTACATAATAATGTTTTGTGGGTAGACCAGATGGTTTCCATAAGCTAAGTTCGTCAGAAGTTCTCAGGACACTGTTGCTGTATATCAAGACTCCCTCCCATCCTTCCTAATTGTCTCTCTTCCTTATTTCCTTCTTCCTTCCTTACCTGAATGCCAGACATAATGATTTACTGAAATTGTATATTTCCTGCTTATAACTGGAGAAAAGTTATTGTCTTACTGAAGTCTTTGCTTAAGTAGAGAGTTTTCAAATTTAAGGAAACAATACATTGAAAGCTTAGGGGCAATGTACATAATTTCCTTTGAATCATAAAGATTATAGGAAAAATATTCCACATCGAAGAAGTTCCTTTATCTCAAATCATAAAAAAGCAAAGTAATTCAGTTATAAACAAATTAGTTCTCAATTAATTCTCTTCTTTCAAGATAGGAATGTGTCAGTCAAGTAGTTCATTATCATCAAAAAAGAGATATGCTGTCAAGACCTCACAGTGAGATGGTGATTAATTCTGGAAATTAAAGTAAATTGATTATACAAGTTATTGTTATGAATTTTCTAGAATTAAAGAGCTTTTAACAATGTGTCAAACAAAAATTATACTTAGTTGCAAGATGACGTACCTAAAATTTATGTTATACTTCAAAGAACAGCTCTCTCTCTATGTGCATAAAGAGCCCATGGAACTCATGCAGTTTACACATTATTTCTCCATATCCATTTATCTTTATCTTTATAACATATTCCTAATTAAATTATAGTCATATAGCATTAATTAAATAAACTAATGAGAAAAATATATTTTCATTCAATCCATGCCAACAATAGTAAGAGAGTACAGTCCCAGTATAACGATTTTCTTCTCATTACCTCAAAATTTTGTAGCCAGGGTGAGGGCAGGGGCTTACAAGTTTGATATTCTGAGTCCTGGCTTCACCACTTACTAGTTTTCTAAGCTTAAAAAGTGGAGATACTAATACTCAACTTTTAGGATTGTGTTCATTGCCAAAGGGCTTGTTGACACTCAGTATGGGTCTGCTGTGTGTTCTCTTCATGAAAATATAGTCACGATCAGTTTTCAAGGGATGATGTCCTGACTATTGTTAGTAATCTCATTAAAGGTATAATTGTTCTATTAAAATTAAAAGCAAATTGCAACAATTCATCTTTGTTTGCTGGTGTACACAGTCTTGATTTTTCAGACAAGGGATAGTTTTATACCTGACTTTCTGTTTTAAACACATGCATCTGACTAAATGTTGAAAACGTCTCCCTTTCACTATGAAGGCTTAGGAACACTAGAGTGTGACTTTATATATATTTTTAAATATGTTTAATTAACCAAACGATTCTATATATGTACATAGGTAAATTGAGAGTTTCAACACTTTGTCCCCTTTTCAATGAGCATTTGCCACTTACATTTGTTTTGTAAATTGCGTTTCCATATGTTTAATTGGATTCCACCACTTTACAAAACTAGGCAGTTACTGACATAGTAGAATCAGTTAATTATTTTACTGAAGTACAAAGGGAAGAAATATAGTCATTTCAATCAATTTCTTTGCACTATGGCTTTTTTTCTAAAAAAAAAGAAAAAAAAGAGGCCCAGGGCCAGCTTACTAAAATGTCCTTCTCAGATTAATCGTCCTGATTAAAAAATATAAGTCTATATTCATTTCTTCACAAACTATAGTTATGGCCTTTATTAAATGCACATTTCTTTTTTTTGATAGCTTGTCAATGAAGCAAATGTTACATCCTGATTTGGAGCAAACAACACATTTGAATTTGTTTCCCAACCTAAATACCAGATATCAATGAAATAATTTTTAATAAGGTTCTCAACTATAAATTGAATAATAAACTAGAAATCAATATATAGGTGTTGAGTATTAATTGACTTAAAGTATCAATTGCTTGAAATGCGCTTAATAAACAATTTCCTTCAATACAAAAATGTTAAAGAGAGAGTGGGAGTTGTAGTAAACAAATATGTGAAAGGATTTTTGTAAAATCTCACCTAAATTGCTTGCTTATCTAGTTATTCTAGGTATTTGCACCTTGCATCAAGATGTAGATGCAAATTCTCTCTCCCACTGTCAAAAAATCATTGTCCACAAATATGAACAAGATCATCACTGTTTATACCACTGCACTGAGAAAATGATTCCACATTAGACCTGTTTTGACAAAATAAATTTATGATTCAAAACATTGTTGAATAGCTGTCTGAAATGTCAAAGTACTAGTTAATAAAATAATAGCATTAGAGCTAACAACAATAACAACAACAAATCTAACCTATGGTCTGTTTTCTTTCTTTGTTTAGCACATTATTAGGAGAAAAATGTTGAGAAGCTCATAATATTCTAATGTTTTGATCCTGGAATAAAGGCAGAGATACTCTATGTTTCCTAAAAAAACCTTTTTATAAAATTATATTACATGTATTTAAATGCCATAGATATTGTAATGTTTTCTCATTAACTGTACAAATCTACCTGCATGCAGTTAAAAATTATACATTCTTAGATTTTTATCTCAATATAAATATATATATCTTGATTTTCTTTTGTTAAATTTAAAAAATATGGCTAATAGAAAATCATGTCATCATATATAAATAAAAAAGATTAAATTATAAAAATATCTGATTAATATCTGATGATACCAAATGTATCCATTTAACAAACATCTTATCGGCATTAGAATATGCAAAGCCATCTCATGACCCTGGTGTCCAATGATGCCTGGGGCCAACAGCGGCTCTGTCATCACTGTTTACATTCTAGCGAGGCAGAGGGACAAGCAGAATTGTGAACTTAGAGTGTCGAGAAGGTATATCGTACCTAAAGCACAGAACCGAAGCATGTCATAAATTACGGTCAGAAGAACACGTGTCAGAAGGGCACGCGTGTTCTTCTGACCGCTGCCTCTCCACTATGTACGCCTAACGTACATAACGACTGCAATAAACTGTGGGGGTCGGGGGACTCGACATCTAAACTGAGACGAAAAGATGATACGCAGGGGTGAGCCGTGACTGACTGCATCACCGCTGTTCCAGGCGTATCACAGAGTTCACACTGCGTACTGAGGGCCACTCGCAAGTGCTAAATTGGAAAAGACATGAGCATTTTATTTTTATTTAGGATTTATTTAGGGTTGTGATGATCCCAAATCAGTAGGAAAGAGCCACATTTGAGAATGCTCATTCTGGAAACACTCAGTGTGGATCCGCAAATAGACAACCTACTTAGCAAGTTGTTTCCATGATCCAGGGAGCAACTGGTTAGCAATCAACACTCCCTGATGTAATATACAAAAAGACAACAACACAGTTACAGGCTCTAAATTATTTTAAATGAAAATTAAATTTATATGAAAATTACCAAAGTGTTTACATAAACTGAAGATGGTACAGCGTGATTCCAAAGGGAGATACAGCTTCGTGGGTCCCAAAGTTTCCTAAGGGTTTGCCAATATAATCGAAATAAGGTCTTTTTTTTACCATTTCCAAGAGGGCACACATGTTCTTCTGACCACTGCCTCTCCGCTAAAATCTGAATGTCATGGAAAGTGTCTACAGGCCCACAGACTTACCTAAAAAAAGACCACTGATCAACAACAATGGGGCACCCCTTCACATCAGCTGTGAGACTGGATAATGGAAAGTTTGATTTTACAGAAACATCCCTTAGCAGGGCTAAGCTTCTCTCCAGAAGAGATGTTAGGTTCCTGCTGTCTTGGAAAGAGTTAGGATAGAGTAAGATCGACATATTACATAGGTATTTAGGAGCTAGAATCAACAGAGCTTAATAACTGGTTAGATATGGAGAATGAAAGACTAGAATGAATTCAGGCTGATGTCCACATGTCTGTCTTGCACAACTTGGTGAGTTACAGTAATTTTGCTGAGGATACTGAAAAAAAAGGGAAGGCTTCGAAGCAAATTTGGTGTAACCATGGGACATGTGAGTAAAAATTTTCTCTAGTTAGCTGGACATATAACCTAAAATAAAGAAATGGCATAAAGGTCTATGAACTTTGAGACATAGAGGAGGATGAAAGCGGAAAGAGTGAGTTCGAAAAAGTAACAAGGACAAGGAAAGTGAGAAGCAAACCAGATTACAATGTGGGCTCGAGAGACATTTTGGCAAGAGGATATTTTTACACAGAGACGATGCAAATGTCTTTACATTAGCCCAAATATTGGTATGAAAGAATCTAAAAATCACTGATATTACACTTCAATTCTGGAAAAAGGTATTTGGCATTAGTCAAGAAAGTAGAAATTATTAAGTTGAAAAATGATACATATTTCTACCAAACAGGAAAGGCAAATTGCTGTAATGTCAGCTCATTTATTATATCCATATTTTGCAAACCACTGAAAACTTCTCTCCCTCTTCTCTTCCTGCCCCATCATTTATACATTAAGAACAAAAACTGAAACCTCTGTTTACACGCAGAAGTCATTAAGAACATGTCTGGTTTCCTCTAGAATAAAATGCAACTATTCTGGCATTTCGATTTTCTATAATGAAAGTATTGTCTAACCAAAGCAAATACATTCTTCACTTGTTATTTTGCCCAGCTATTTGAGCCTGTGGGAAATTAGACAACAATAATCTTTACGGTATGAAAAAATATGTAAAATATTTCCTTAATGATTTTTAATTTATTACATGTGAAAAATCATAATATCTTGAATGTATTGTTTCAAATAAACATGGAGAAATAATTCCATCTGTTTCTTTTTTACGTTTAATTGTGGTAATAGCACTTAACAGGAGACCTATGCTCTTAAATTTTTAAGAGTAAGATTCAGCATTGCTGTGTGTGAGCACAAAGCTATAGCAACTGGTCTCTATACTCGTCTTACTTGACGGAAATGTTATTCCTGTCGAATTAGCAACCCCATTTTTATTATGTTTTAAATGTGGCTTCAAGGAAATTCTAGATTTTATCAATTTATTTGGCAGCATTGTACTAGTCTTATCTTCTTAAGTAAATTTCATTTTTTTCAGTAACTTTATTTCATATGTATTTTCTATATTATTGTACTGACCTAAGCTTCAGAACACCATGAAACGATAGTGTAAAAAATTTTCTTTCTCATTATTGTTTTAAAGTTAAGATACCACATCTTTTAGCATCAAGACTTTACAATGGATTTATGTATTACTTATACCATTTATTTATTGTCTGTTCCAACTTGTTTTATATGTAACCCGGAATTTAAGTTTAATTTTGTCAAAGGGCTTTAATTTTGTCAAAGTTCATGCGTATCTATATATTATTTGTATATCAATGTGTCAAAAATAGTAATAGCTTTTAAAATACTTTAAAATGTTTTCTAAACTAAACATACTTTTTTGGGGTTATCAACTTTTAATACCTTCAGAAATTGCTTTTAATTACAATTTACATATGAGGTTTATTGTCATATGCTGAATAACTTTTTTCTGTTTGAGTTTATGTGTGCAGGTGTTTAATTTTGTCATTTTTTTCCAGGAGTCATTTGAAAAAGAATAATGTCACTTTGCTCTACAGTTCTTATCTAAGAATTTAGTAAAGATAAAATACTAGTACATAAGCAAATAGATAGAATTGCCCTGTTAAAAGTGACCTTGTGATAGTATAGTTATAAGTAGTGTGATGCATACAAGTCATTCATGAGGGGCCCATTCCCTTGTGAAGAGATTCCGAATGATCTGTAATACGTCTGTGTACACTTGACACTGCGCAGAAACAACCCTGCCAATGTGTGTCGACACATTATTTTTCAAAAGAAATTTAAGTTATATAGAAC
The DNA here is from genome assembly GCF_014176215.1 of Rousettus aegyptiacus. Lineage (NCBI taxonomy): Eukaryota > Metazoa > Chordata > Mammalia > Chiroptera > Pteropodidae > Rousettus > Rousettus aegyptiacus. The sequence continues at coordinate 87,956,743 of NW_023416287.1, forward strand.
TCACGACAAAAAAAGCATGTAATTAATATAGTTAATAAAATTTATTTTTATCACTTCAATATGGGAGGACTACATAGCAAAAGTTATTATATGTAATACACGGCATTGTTTAGATGTCAGCAATATATCATGAGTTCTTACCTGCCCAGAGCCTGCATTTTCACAAACGTAAGTCTCATAATAGTCAGAGAACTCAGGAGCGTGCTCATTGATATCGAGAACTTGTACATACACAGGAACTGAAGAAATTTGCTGTGCATTGTCTGTAAATTGAATAAACAGAATAAAAATTAAGAATGTTAGTGCTTTCGAGGGGGAGGGTGGGTCATAAAAACTGCGTAGAGGCTATACGATATATTTTATTTTACTTGAATAAAAGCAATCTGAGGACAGGATCTCTGTATAATTATTTTATTTATCAACAATACATCCTAGAAAAAAGATGTTCTCCACACATTCCGCTCAACCAATATTTATCAATTGCCTTGTACCTGATATAGAGCAGAGGAGCTGAAGAGGAAAAAAGATAAAGTAAATCATTAGGTACACAACACTTTTCTAAATCTAGGAACTGTTGAATGTATTTGCATTAATTCATCTAACTCTGATGAAGATGTGTATTATTATCCTCCCCAACTTTACTGATAAAAACACTAACAAACGATTTAGTTTAATAAATTATGGTTAAATGATTTGCCTGAGGTCACAGCTAAAATAGAAAAGGCGGTCAAGATGCCAGCAGTAAGCATTCTTAATGACAGCATTATTCAGTGTAGTTTTTAAAAACAAAAATGGAATTGGAATAACGATCTAAATACATTTTAAAATAAAATAGTTATACCAAACTCTAAGTGAAGTTTAGAGAGAGAGAGAGAAAGAGAGAGAGATTTGGGAGGATTTTCTTAAGCAGACAAAGAAATACAGAAACCATGAAGGAAAGGGAAGAAGACATGGTTAAATACATTTTTTAAATGGCAAAACAATATGTAAAAAAAGCCAAAACAACAAACAAAAGTGATCTATAAAAATGTTTGCATTGCAAGATGAAATATTAACACAATTTTAATTTCAAATCCTGAAAATTGATATGAAAACACAATTCAATGGAAATATTCACAAACTAGAAATTCACAGATGAGAAAATTCAAATAATTCATACCAGGTCTTCTTAACCTCACTGATATTTTGGATGAGATAAGTCCTTGTTTTGGGGGGTTGTCTGAAGATTGTAGGGTGTGTAGCAGTGTACTTGGCCACTACTAACTAAATACCAGAAGCAATCTTCACTCTAGCTGTGAGAATTAAAACTGTCCTCAGACATTGTCAGGTGTCCTAGGAGGCAAAACTGCCCACAACTGAGACAAACTGCTCTATCATATTCACAAAGGCTGTAGTTCACTGGAAATGAGAATGAAGATTTAGTCCATGTGATTTGTGTAACACAAAAAACAGAGCCAGAGATGGCGGAGTGCTAAAAAAAGAATGGGGACGTAAATCCTTCCTAGAACCTAATGTGGCAAAAGATGGTAAAAATTAAATTACACATATCTTTGACCCAGTAATTAGCTTGGGAAATTTATGCTTTGGTCCAAGGCACCAGTATGTAAGAATATGCGATTTAACTTCTTTATTCCAGAATTATCTGCATCACATCCAAATAACTGGAAATGACCCAAATGTGTATCAAAAGAGAATTGGGAAAATAAATTACAACCATACTATGAAATTTTGCGTGCTTATTAAAAATGGATGAGTCAATGTAACAGATGTATTAATATCATGAGCTTTAAAAATAGATTTTAATCTTGGTTCTCAGTTTGAGAAAAATGCTTAAGGACTGTTTGTCTCAGTTGGTTCTCTGCAAAATGGAAATGATACTGGTAATTACACTATAGAACTGTTATAAAGATTAAATGAATTAATAATACATATAAAATATTTAGAAGATTACTTAACATATAAATAGGCAATAAATATTAAATACTATTATTTTATTTACTACTAACAAGAGGTCATATGCATGGTATTTTGTGAAATGATAAAAAAGCAAAAGGCGGCATAATATAGTCCATATTTGTATATTATTTTAAATCTGTAATTTTTTTATTTAACAACACTGTGGAAAAGGTATATACAATTAATGGTTAGAAAAAGGGGGTTCATTTGTTTCTCTTAACATTTCCATTTAGAATCTCTGTCCTCTTTTGTTTATGAAATGGCTTTACATTTCCAGCTGTAATTTTTAAGGGCGAGGACTTTTTTTTAAAGTGGTTTAATTCTCTCTTAAAAACAAGGGAACAGACATTTCCTCCTTCCTCTTTGAACATTTGTAAGATTTTTCTCTGTTTCTTTAAAATGTATGCAGACCTTTTCAAAGTTAAATGAACCTCTTGCCAACGTTACAGCTTAGGTTTGTCCTTCTCAAGTACTGGGCACCAACTCTGAAAAGTAATCATTAAGGAAGACAACATTCCTTTCTTCCAGTTTTGGGGGAAGGTAGGACAAGCTTTAGCAAAGGCCTCGCTTGACCCCAAGCTGCAAAACTATCTCTTGCCCTAAAGGTATGAAAAGCTTAGTTTTTATTTGGATAAAGCCAATTAGCAAATGCAGATGATCATTCCAACTACTCGGTGAATTTAAGATGAACTATGGGTGACAGATACATGGTTAAGCCCTCCCACTTGAAGGCTAGTAAATGTTTATCTTGAGAAAACTCATGGGATAGGTTGTATCTGCCTGGCTCTATGAAAGAGTGAGATTTCCTTTTGTCTTGGCAATATCTTAGTGGATTTCCTGTAATTCACATCAGATTTTGGTTAAATGTTTTTCAATTACAAAATTGTTTTCTCTCATTTCACTGTTAGAGAGAGGTTTTCTGGGCTGAGGTGAAATTTTCCTCGTAACTATTTTTTTCTAGTAAATAACTGTTACGATTATGATAGAAATTGCAATTTTCATTTAATTAAAAATTAAAATTGCCAGCTTTAATAGACAAAAAAAAAATCCATGGTCTTTAGGAAATATATAAACCATTAATTATTTTGAGATTCTTCTTTATTATGTTATATTTAGGATAAAATAGATAAATAAAACATTAATATATGAAAAGATACTCCTAGAGATTTCAAGATGAAATGATTCGAAATTTAATGCTCATTTTTTTAATGGTTAAACATATTTCACCACAGAACAACTTTTGTTTAGATAGTAAAGTGGAAAAAGTAATTCAGGTACATGTAAGTTTAAGAAAAATTAGTAAGAAATTCATTTAAAGTTTTTTTTTTAATCTTTTTTGCTGAAAAATCTGTTTAAAATTAAGTTCAGATTAAACCTTTGCCATGACTATATAAAACATACATATGTCTTCACAGCTTTATTTTAGAGAACTTAGTTTTATTCACTTAGCTGGCATGCTGATAAATAGTTTGTTGCTTAATATGGGAAGTTTTCCAGGAAAAAGATTAAGCAAAGTAACTTCATTTGCTGAAAAAACAAATGTTACAATGGAACATCTCTTTCCTATAATCAGCGTAACTGTTTCCTTGCAAGCTCCTAGGTAATTGACTCTAGTTATTTACCAAGTATCTTTCACCATTTTATTTGAGGCTGTTTTCCACTATTCAGGTGGTTTGTTTATATTACTACTGAGACTTAAATAGTCTAACAATTATTTTTGCTATTGATAACACAGTAATGAGAATTTGGGACCTAAAGATATTTTCTCCAAAATTATTCTAAAATGAGTTTAATTATGAGCACTGAAAAATTCAGAGAGGAAAAATGCATGAAAATTGGATACTCAGTGTTACAAAAGTTCTTTCTAACCAGTTTTCCTTACAACTTTTTTTTTAAATGCATCTTCAAAGATAAATTAAATAAACATTAACTTTGCGGGTTTCTGAAAGTATTTATCTATTGTATTTTAGAATTGCATTTTGCATCCTGTAATTTTTCAGCTATATGATAAAAATAATAATGGGAACGTGAGAGATGATTTGAATGGAGACATATTAAAATAGAGCCAGAGTTCCATTTCAGAGTATCTAGCAGGCATGCTTTGTTTTTTTTAAATCTTCCAAACTGGACCAAACCACTGATATTCTAAGAAATCAATAAGGATACGAATATGCTGTTGCTAAGGACTGATGAAATTAGACTTTGCCTATGACCAAATTGCTAACCAATGAAGTACAAATCTAGTTGTACCTCATCTAGCACCTTATCTTCTTCCTCCCTCTTTCCCATGTAACACCCAGAGCCTCTCTCCTGTGAGGGGTTGGAGGAGAATGGGGGAGGGGGATACTATTTGGGTTTATGCCTGAATCTGTATTCCAGAATTGCAGTTCCTTCAATCCTAAACAAACACTATTAGATCAATTATTGGAGCTTGGGTTTTCAGGTTGACAGGGAAAACAAATCTCTCTTTCTCTAAAAGTACATTTTTATTCTAAGAAAACTGATTTTATATCACCAGGAGCATATCACTGTGAATTGTATAATTCCTGTATGTAGTAACATTCCTAATTACTTATTTCTAAAACAGTGATTAACTTCTAAGTATTAAATTCTATATAAAATAAATATATTCACATATTTATATTTAGTTTGCATTTTGCAGGCATTTACATTTTTTTTTTACTATTTTGAATCTTCTTGTACTTATAAATTGTTTAATACAATATCTTATAATTCACAAACTTTTAAATAAATGTACACACACACACACACACACACACACACACACACACACAAACCCCTTAATACTGTGAAGGCTGTTGATCAGATGACAAGCAGCACCGTTGAAAGCTAAAGTCTCGTCTGATTACTTGTGTTGGGCTGGTCACGAAATATTTGTATGCCTTTTTTGAACAAAATATACTATGACGTAATTACAATATTTACTACATTATGTAATTTTTATTGAATATATGTAAATATACATTCATACATTGAATTAGTAATTTTTATGGACAGCAGCTATGTTACAACACAAATATCAAGTGACTTTTTTTGTTTCATTTGTGATGCTACAATTTATATGCACTATATTTAGAAATAGGCAACAATATAAATGTTTCGATTTTTTTCTAGAGATCTTCATGACATCCCTCTAATAAAAGTAATCAGGTAATTAATGGGATAAGATATAATTAAATTATCTTGCAAACTTTATATACCATTTTATTCATTTGTAATAGATTAGTGTTTGGTGTTTCAGAATACACATAATAAATTTTCAAGATTCACCTTTCTAATAACTTATATTTTAGTATTCCTTATTTAACAAAATTAAGTGATACATTCTTACAAAAAATCCCCTGTATAAATAAGATAAGCTTACAGGGAATAATTCTATAAATTTATTAAAACATGCTCTTTTAAATGGCGAAAACTATTTTATAGAGAAATGCATTTTTATAAAGATGTCCAGTCTTCCCTTGAACTGCTTTGAATTATTTTTCTCAAGGGTTTTGCAAACAGTGACATTATAAATAATCTTTTCTCAGAAATACCCAATAAATAAAAGCTTCTCGATTTTTAGAATAAACTTCTTTATGTTTTGGACACCAAACGACTTGGCATTTCTCCTACTGCAGCAGACAGTCATCCCTTAGAACATCTGCTTCCCAACCTTTTCTAAGTTAACCGGAAAGTTCAAAACCCAGACGTGATCCTCTTGCTGTGTTTCCATAGAGTTATTCAATACATGACAAAAAAAAATATGCAAGAGATGCTTTATAGTCCTCCAAATCACTGGCCGACTGCTCAGTCAAGTGAGGAGTAAGATATTCAAAATCGATCCAGGAAAATAAACAAGATTATTGAAAATCCATGCAAAACCGAGTTATAAAAGAATGCATTCTATAACATTTCATATTTAAAATTTTAATCTGAATTAAATTTTAATTTATTTAATTATTTAATTTAATATAATCTACTATATTAAATCCATCCCTGACTAAAGAAGGGAATGATTCGACAATCTTATATATTGTTATATCTATTCCTTTGAACTTGAATTGGTACGATTGATTTAACACCTGATTAACTGACTGGAAAATCTGAAGACACTATCCAAGTGCTAAATTGGAATATTTTTATCTTACAATCTGAAAATGAAATCTGCCTATCTCTGAAAAATAACTGGCTTGGTCACTATTGATTATTGAAGGTGTGACTATCAGCACAGGTGATGTCATGATTTTAATTTGAAACTATATTCGTTTTGTGATGTACAGATTTCTAATAAATATTTGTTTGAATCCTTCATATTATTTCCCATAATTTCATTGAAAATGATATCATTTTTAAAAGCCTAAGTTTTAAAAAGTTGCCTTAAAGTGCCACCTTGTCCCTAAAGTCCAGGAGTGTTGTTAATATTTTATCCTGCAAGCAGCACGAACACAGGCATGTTCGACTTTGAGAACAGTCAGTGCCCTGTGAACTGAGTCTAACCCGATCACGGTTAAACAATACAATAGTACTAATTGGTTTTAAATTAATTTAAATTAAATTTTTAAATTCTGACTCAATAGTTTTACTAGTATTTATATAGTGGTAAAAAAAAAAAACGTGTAACATTGATTAAAAAGTTCTCAAAATTAGAAATTTTGTTCTAAGGAAAAGAGTCCTATGAAATAATTGTAATTTCTTTCTGCCCATAGCTATTTTTTAAGGACGGATATGTTTTTTGAAATGTACATAAGACTTTTTTTTCATTAAACTCATAACTTCAAAAGAAACTCATATATGATATTACTTAGTTTGAAAACAGCTTGTCAAATTTATATTTAATTGTTATAAATTTATATGAAAATGTATCCATAAAACTATTATAAAGACATGTAACTAAATAATAATGTTTTAGAATTTCAGAAAATTTTTTGTTTTTTTTGTGTGTTTTTCCATGATTCATTTCTTGCATTAAAATCATATATCGTCATAACGCAAAATTAAAGGTATTTTGTGGCAAATATATTAATAAGCTGTGATAAGAGTGAACGGATATTGTTAGTTTAAAATAACAAAGTACACATGTATGAATTGACATACAAAATATCATTTAACTCTAATTCCAATAACAGTTTAAGCTAGCTTTTGTCCCTATATTCAGCGATTATTGAATGGCTTAAAAATTATGGCAAACCAGCATGTTGTTCTCAAACAGGGACTTACATTTTTCTGTGGCTGTAATACTTAGGTTGTACCAAGCAGTGCTCTCTCGATCAAGAGGGGTCGTTGTGACGATTGTGCCATTGTCATCGATAAGGAACACTCTGCTTCCGGTAATAGAATACCTGTACCAAAAAGAGTATGCCTTAATTTTATTTTTCTATGTATAACAGAGATACATAACAGCCTTTTGAAACAATGAGATAAATTGTTAAATGCATAATCCATATAGCAAATTTAATGCTGAACTATTTTCAAAAAGGTCCATTCATATATTTAAAAGTCAACTCAGTGGAAATAGAAAAAAAAAACTAAAATAGCCTCAGATTTAAATTGCTGTATTCTAAATCTAAACACATGCCATTCATTCTTATTCCCAAGAGAGAATTTTAGTAAGTGAATAACATGGCTAAAAAAATATGGCAAAATGTCATTTGTAAAATGAAGAGAAATGCATATGGCAGGGGGTAAAAACTAATGCTTGAAAACCTTTTTTTTTTTTTTCCATTTGAAGCAACATAAAACATATCAGCCTGGACTGCTCTGAGTCTCCTGCACCACATAGTCGTTTGCTAAATCTGTGCATCGTATTATCATTTCTTGATTACCGATATATGAGAATTTTTATTTGTTTAAAGGAAACAATTTGATGCTATTTAGTAAAGCATATATATGCATGTATGTATTTATTTACATACATGCATATACATATATAACGTACATATATATACATTATGCATGTATGTATTTATTTACATACATGCATATGCATGTATGTATTTGCATGTATGTATTTATTTACATACATGCATATACATATATAACGTACATATATATACATTACACACACACACACACACATCTCCAAAGTAAGGACAGTAGATCAAATGTGCTATTCGATCATACATGGAATAAAGCCAGATAATAAAATTCTGTCATGCTAAAGCCTGAGAAATGATCTCCAACTCTGCAGTGAAAGAAGCCTTTGAAGTACTCAGTATGTCTTATTTGCTTGCAAATGATTAATAATAAAAATTGAAGAAGAGTAATAACTAGGGTTCCGTGATGGTTCTCATTGCATAAATATTCCGGAAGACTGAGAGGAGACATCAGTGGGTTCTGCATAATCATGTGGCAAAAGATGAGAAAATTTTAAACTTGAATTGACAGGTCTCTAAAAATATCAATAATTTGTAGCTTGACGTTCCAAGGACAATTAAAATAGAAATCACAGAGGATTAAGCTTTCTATAAGCTTTCTAGAAATTGTTTTTACTCTTATTATTTTTAAAATTGCTTTATAAGCAATTTACTTACATATCCACAAATGGTCACATTTCCTACCTGAGAATTGTCGACACAATGAAACAGTAGTTTAACAGTTAATATTTTGTATTAAACATCTAGAACATCCAGTTTCTATAATACACTCTTCCAAATAAAATCAATCAAAAGTAAGAGATTATTTCCAAATAAAAGTTTCTTTAAATACAATCTGAGTCAGCAGTAACATTTTAAATAATAGTCATTATATACCGTTTAAGAAAGAAAAGATATTTGCAATATATTTTAGAAAGAGCTTGTACTAAAAAGCTTAAACTGTGACATTTTCACGCTTAGAAGTTTAATCTTCTAATCTTTGGTTCGTTTCAAGTTTCTCTTTATGGACTCTTCATTCCCCTAAAAATGCTGAATGAATAAAATGTGACTGTGTAATGTTTTCTCTTGCTAACAGCACTTGCCATAATGATGTAAACAATTGTTTCTTCCATATATGCTCTCCATATATCTTCATGTCTTGCTCTTAATGCTCGTATTACTACAAAAGCATTATTCCCACTTCATGGGAGAAGAAACTGAGACACATAAAAGCCAAATCTAGATACATTTAATTTTGTTTTCATGGTACATTTTGAAATTTGCTAAATCAAACTATACTACATGAGAGAAAAAAATTGCAATCCCAATATATAGAAAGCAATCTTATTCAAAAGGCACTTCTAAATGAAAGGATGCCCAGAAAAGGCATAGAAGGATATTCTTTTGATAGGAACTCATGACCTATTTTTAAATGTAACTAATTTTAGAAGATGAAAATTGTTACTGAGAATATTTTTGGTAGAAAATAAGGTAAGTGGTCCTATAAAACACACATAGCCTCTGTTACTATTTGGGTGTGGCTCAGTTGTCTCATATATACATAATATTTTTACTCATAGTAAATATACAACTCTAATAATTTTTTTAAAGCATGCCATTTTTTATTGATGTTCATAGGCATTGCTGTCAATCATTCATCATTCATTGTCTTATTTATAAATCTACAATTTGATATTGAACTGTTTCCAACACAATATAATTTATAATTATATTGTAAATGATAATATAATAAACAGCTTAATCACTAAAATATTTTAAAATACTATATATTCTTTAGTATTCTAAGAGGTTAATAGATATGCTACTTTAAAAATCTAAACAATTTATTTATTGGGTTATAATTATGTATATATTAGATATGCACTTACACTTATCACTAAAAAGGAACTATATCTATACATTTGGAGGCACTGTATTATGATGAAGAATTACAGTGGAAAAGTGGGAGCTTCCTTCTGTCTCAAAAATTTAAAGAAGCTCCTGCTTTGTACCTGCAGGCTGTCCCAGAGCACAGCAGAGCCGGTATCTTAAAAAATACATGGAAGTTTGTGTAATCCTCTGGACGGTGAAGTGTGGACGACAGATGATTAAAGGAACATGTAACGGATTTTGTTTTTACGTCTAACCAGACTTACAACTTGAATATTTTTTAAAAAGATAAAAATATAGTGTACAAATACAACAGACTCATTTAATAGTGGAAAATATTATTCAACAGTATTTCAGAAATTTATTTCTAACCAATTGGATCTATTTTATTTTTACTGCTTTAAGTGGTGTCCCACAAAAAGCTTTCTCAAATTTTGAATATCATTTTTCTGAAAGAATATTTAAGTGAAGCACATTGTGATCAGCTTCCTTTCTTCTCTGACTTGGCTTCAAGAGTCTCCTTTATCCCTTACCTCCTCAGCCCAAGTCATAGAGGTGGCCACACTGAATCTCACCTGGTGATTGTCTAGTTCTTGCAGGTTTGCAATTGCTTATTTCAATGCTTTTTTAACCAACAGTGAGGCTGCCTATTTTAACTAGTCTAAATTGTTGCCAATTTGGTAAGTAGCATATAAAGAAATACAGATATATCGTAGTTACATCTGCATGAAATTTCGTACGCAAGCTAATTCATTCATTCATTACTGCAAAACTGGCCTTCCTGACATACATACAGGATAGGAGATCTCCTCTGGTCTGGATCTGTGGCCGAGACCACGCCCACCCACGAGCCCTGCGGCTGTCCTTCCAAGATGTCAAATATGTAATCCGGACGCAGGAAGACTGGAGGCTCATCAGCATCTTCCACCTGGACTCGAATCAAAGTGGTGGAAGCTTCAGCGTGATACCCCATGAGCTGTTCATCAACATTGCGGTTTTTTACTTTTGCTCGAATGCGATAGTGGTTCTGGTGTTCAAAATCCACTTTCTACAAAGAAAAACAGTTGTGCACAGAAGAAATGGCTTCAGTAAGCCAAGGCATTATTTAGAAAAAGAAAGTTCTCGCTGTTAAGCCCAGTTTCAGTTGCAAATCCTGATGTGTATTTTGTTGTTTACATCGATTACTAACTAGTCTATGTTTTGGAATAATAATTATATTTTTTATTTAGGTTTAAAACTATACTTTTCTGGGAATAAATATCTTATGGAATGGAGAATTTATTTATTGTCATTTAAGATCCTTTCAAAATATCCGTCCTCTATTCGAATCTTAAAAAAAGAAACAAACCTGTTCTACGTACAATTTAAGAACCTCTGTAATAACAAACTCTCATCTCTAAATGCCTTGTCTCCTTAAACTATAAATCACAGGTTCTCACTTTAATGACTTAAGGAAGCAAAAACTAACTGGTCACATAAAATATTTGCATGCATTTCTGATTCGCTTCTGCATTATTCTGCAGAGCAAATAATTTTAACACGTTTACCTTTTTTAATATAACCGTTCCTTCTTGGGTCTCATTGTTAGTAATGATGTCAAATGTCTGTGAGGCATCTTCAATGCTGTAATCCATTTCTGCGTTCTCTCCTATGTCATTGTCATACGCCTTGATTTTTCCTACCGAAGTACCAGTGGGTGCGGATTCAGAAATGGTCATACGATACAAACCTTAAAAAAAAAATCGAGATACTTTGCATAAATAATCAACTTAAGAATCGACCAATTATAGCATCCTTTATTTGTGGATTGTAGGAAAACCCACACCCACCCTTTCCGCCAGTTACTTGTTCTAAATCTCTCCTCTGTCTCTCTGTCTGTCTGTCTCTCTCTCTCTCCACACACACACACACACACACACACACACACACACACACAGTGATGTATATATACCGTCTGTGTGTGTGTATACACCCTTTATTTTTACAATCTGGACATTTCCCTGATAACCTATTTAAGCATCTACAATTGTCTCTTAAATATATCTTAAGAAGTCCTATCACCAGTAAATATAATTTCCAAATTTCTGTTCATATAAATAGCTCTCAATATTCATGGATTTATTTTTTATTGTGCACTTCTAAAATCCCAACTTAAATTTGATAAAAAAGAGTTCTTCGATTTTACTCAAAGATTCTGATAACTAAAATTACCAATAAATGTAAGTGGGAATTAAAGATGGGAGAAACCGAAAGCCAGAGGGCTAGTGAAGAAGAGAGATGGGATCCAGGGCTCGACATCAGAAATTCACCAGTGGAAGGCAGGGGACTGAAGTAAAGTGGCCGCTGAGACAGAAGAAAGAGCAGATGAGAAAGGCACGTTGCTTCAAGGAGGGATTGATCTCTCAAATCCTGCTGGGAAACCAAACTAGATTAGCTCTGAGATTTGGCTGGGTTCAGTTGCATAAAATTGACTAGATCGATTTAATCAAATAGTGTCGATGGAGCCTGATTGGAGTAGATACCACAGAGTTTAAGGACAGTAATTGAGGACAAGAGTGTTGACGCTGGTACAAATATTTTCTTTGAAGGGGAAGAAAAATAAAAGGAAGCATGATTAGTTGAATGTAGAAGCGAAGAATGTGTTTATTTCCTTTCGTTTTTCAGAAACGTGCGAATGCTATTAGTACTGAACCAGTAGAGAGGAAGACAGAACGCAACGGAAGGGGAGGACCGTCTGAGCGACGCCACTGATTGAGAGGCCAGAGCACACTGTGCACGACAGAGGAGGTGTGAATATTTAAACTGAGAAGAGGGTGATGGGATTTCGATAAGGCAAAGCAGGTTGGGCAGAGTGGGGAGGTCAGCGTGCTTCTGTTCTGTAAGAACAGTCAACACATATGGTTTCATGTGATTATGGAGTGGGAAGGGAAGAGGAAAATCCCTATCGCCTTCAGAATAAGGTAACTTTATGGTGTCAGAATCATGTCCACCCACATTCAGATTTGACCAAAGCTGGTCATACTACCATCGTACTTGAGGATTCTGGGTAACAGGGTTTTTTAAAAGATTATCTCAGTTTGTTAAAAACTGATAAATATATATATCTATATTTAAATCTAAGAAAGGCAGCAAATGTTTCGAGGGCATTCTGTCCCAGCAAGTTTCTCTGGGAGTTCTCCACCTTCTTGTCTTCAGCTTGCTATTCTACCTTCATCTGAATAAAACGCAGACTAGATTTAGTCGAACTGATACACTATTTTTCCATGTTTATTATATGCCAATTATTTTATGCAGTCCTGGGCATTTCAGTTTTAATTAGACATTATCTTCTTGTCTTTAGGGCAAACTAGTGTTGTAGACAGCCATTTACAGAATACGTTTCATAACTCGGAGACCGAAGTCACAGGCTGCCGCCCTGTTGCCTCGATGCCACCCCGAGAGGAGCTGTTTCCTAATCCATAAAGAAAGATGTCGCTCGGAGGGTACAAACTTGCAGTAGGTAAGACGAGTGAGTTCTAGAAATCGAATGTACAGCACAGTGACTACAGTAAATAATACCATTTTCTAGAATGGAAATTTGCTAAAAGAGTAGATCTCAGATGCTCTCACCACACACACACACGCACACACACGTGTGCACGCATGCACGCGGTAACTGTGAAGAGATGGATGTGTTAATTAGTTTGACTACAATAATGATTTCACTCTGTATACGTATATCAACACGTCCTGCTGTACAAATCAAATATGTACAATTTTTATTAAGAGAAACACGGTAGCCACATTTTTAAACTAGCAAAATTTAAAATTGGATGATAGCACAGAAATAAAAATTCAGATTTCTAATATTTTTCAAAAAGTCAGATCTGATAGCACTGAATCAGAAACAAAGTGACTAAACTGAGTGGCGTCTGCATTATTCAGGAGTGTGAGTGTGTGTGTGTGTGTGTGTGTGTGTGTGTGTGTGTATGTGTGTGTTTGATCTACTTCTTTGCTCCATACTCATCAAATTTTCCTTCTATCATGCTAATTGCTAGTGATTTCTGGAAATGCCTGCAAATGTGTTTCTGCAGCCAAGAAAGAATCCCCTGAACAGAAACTCCTTAGACAAAAATCCCTTCTAGGAATTTCCTGAACCACACTGTGTGATTTCACCTGAAGTTACTATTTAAATGTTCAGAGCAGGTGTGACCTCCCTTTGATACAAACATAGAAAATGAGATATATTCCTTTTAAATCATTACCTGTAGCAGGTAGATGAATGGTTCCCCATGATATCTGTGTCCTATGACCCCAGAGCTCATGAGTATGTTACCTAACCTGGCAAAAGGGAATTCCAGTTGCAGATGGGATCGAGATTGCTAATCAGCCAATCCAGAAGTGTGGAGATGTCTCGGTGTATCCAAGTGGGCCCATCTAATCCCACGTGTCCTTAACAGTGGGGAAAGGGGCAAAAGTGTGGGTCAGAGAGATGGCAGCGAGAGAAGGCTCTGAGATCCTTTGCTGCCTCCGAGATGAGGGGGCTACGCACGAAGACCAGAAAGGGGCCTCCGGGAGCTCACCATGTCCTCCAGTTAACAGCCATCAAGGAACCAGAGAGCTTAATCCTACAAACACAAAGAACCAAATTCTGCCCACACTCAAATCCAAGGAACCAGATTCTCCCCTAGAGCCCAGAGAAAAGCATGCAGCCCTGCAGACACGCCTTGCTGGTCTCACTCAAGGCCGGCTGAGGCTGGCACCTGACATCTCTAAGATAATAACTTTATGTTAAGGCAGGAAAGTTTGTGGTGCTTTGTTACAGAAGCAATTGAAAAAATAACACATTAATTACTTTCGTATTTGACTTTTCACACTGATGAAAATAATCACACCTTAGAATGACTGAAAGATTTATTTTCTATAATTTTAGTGCTGTTACAGTGCTTTTAGAATGTGAATTCTAACATCTGCATATATTTGAAATACAATAAGAATTCAAAATGCTTTCTACTTACTTTCTTTAAATATGGGTTTGTTGTCATTAATGTCAGAAAGTTTAATTAACACACTGGTTGTTCCAGACAGCGCTCCAGGCAGGCCGACCATGTCTTTGGCTTGAATAATTACCCAATACTCATCTTGGAGCTCTCTATCCATTACAGAAGATATTCTTATGACTCCTTTAAAAAGGTGATAAACTTTAATTATTTTTTCATTATTCGCCATGGCATGTTCCTAATTAATGTCTTAAAAATTCAACCATATAAACTTTCTTTTGACAAATTTCAAACCAATATAAGGACACTGATCTGGAGAAAAACAATATAATAATAATAAATTAAACAACAACTCTGCCTAGCATTTAGTGTGTTATCACAACATTAAGAACACTAGTAGGCCCTTAATAACATACCATGTTAAGATAACTCAGAGGTAGAGAAGAGGAATGTCTTATTTTTACCTCAATATTAGTGTGCTACAGGTAATGTTTCCGCTTGGAAGAAGTTAGTTTATTATAAGTAAATGCCTAAGTTACAATACCAAATTTACGCAAAATATATTGTCTTCCTATGATGTCTATTTTGTCTATTTTCAGTCACAATGGAGAAACAAGGGTTGGTTGTTAACTTAGTTCTTTATAATCTAATAATGAAATAAATATATACACAGACAGTCAAACTGTCCATTCCTCAGATACCCAACTTTCTATCCTCCTCCTCTGTGCATTTCCACACTGGCCTCTGGTTAAAGAGCCTCAATGCTCTCAAATCTCAGGAATTTCTCATATATTCTTCCCATGACCTTGAATGCTCTTCCACTGTCTTCTCGTTGGCCACAGGCTCAGCTCTGCATGTCGGCATATGGCTGCATAATACCAAGTAGTCCTCACTTTCTTTCTCTTACTGGACCTTGTTTGTTTCACTTAATATGTTGACAAACTGAGTGCATGTATTTATTAATTTTCACATGCTTCATATGTATTTGTAGTTCCAAGAGAGAAAGGTCCATGTATTTTGTTTGTTTGTTATTTTTTTAAAGGTTGCAATGTCATATCGCTCTAAACCCAGGATGCTGTAAAATGCCTGTACCACATACGACACTTCTCAGTCAAGATTGTGTGAGAGAATTAAAACCTCATGTCTTAGCGAATCTGCTGCATGTATTAAAGCAGTTTTCGTGCTGTGCATTCAGAATGATAAAAGCTGGGTACCATCCTGGGGAGAACCAAGAATACAGTAACTGGAGTCACATTTTTCAGCATCTGATTCTCTCAAGAAACCCTGACTGAGAACGGCTGAGACATTTAATATTTGCTAAATGAATGAATCAATAAGAATTGTTTAAAGGTCCAACAAAATGCTCTAATTCTTTTAAGCTTTACACGTCACCAAGATGGAAATAATAATCTGCCTGATACACAGGCATAGAATTTTCCTTCTTTTGACACTTGCCACATTCTTGATGGTTGGTTATGTACTTAAGTAGGTTTTCTTTTTCCATCTTTAGAGTCTATGGCTCTTAAAGGCAAGATTTATATGGGCTCCATCTTCGTTTTGAACATGGCAATCACTATTTGTAAAATGAATTAGTGTAATATTATTCTTATGCATCCGATTGACATATTTAAAAGAAGAAAAAAATGTTTCTCTTATTTATTTTATAAAGTATTCAATTGACTCATGGAAATTGGGGAAGTCAGTTTAGAAAGATCAATTTTTTCTTTATCTAAAAAGTACGTAAAACACAGAACTTCATGTTTTGAAGGCGAAGGCCTCTTATTAGTGCCTAAAGTGAGCCCTAAATCCATGCCCTAGCTCAGTGATTCTGCCTGGATTTGCAGGTGTGTCTCCTTGTGGTTTCAGTTAGCATCTCCATGATGATTAATGAGGTGAGCATTTTTAACATTTGCAGGCTTTTCATATGCCAACTTTCACTCAGTTGCTTCGAAATGTCTTTTCTCCTTATATTTTTAATTGGGTCGTCTCTTTCCAATTGATTCGCAAGAACTGTTACATATTTTTTTGTGTCTCATACACAGACCATTTGTGGTATGGGTGTGTAAAAGTCAATCTCTCAAACTTAGAAAAATCATCTAAAAGACTAAGAAGAATTAAATGTTTAAAATTAAAACCCATTTATTTATTTTTATAACACCGGGTCTGCTGTACAAAATATTTGTAAGCTGAGAATTTTTGCTCTTACGTTTGCCTACTTAGAATCATGTTGAATTGCACTTTGTTCCATTCAGAAATACCTGTTGTTGGTTCGATGGAGAAATATGGTTGGCCTTGTAGTAAGTTGTACAGGAGACGAGCGTTATTGCCACTTGAAGGATCATCAGCATCACTTGCTGTCACCTGGATGACTAATGTTCCTGAAGATAAAATATATAGTTACAAGAAATTACGAGTGTGGTCCTTCTCAACAATGAATTCAGTTCTGTAAAGCATTCTTTCTTTACCAAGTAAGATGATGTACAATGGAAGACCAGTCCATCTCGTTCTGAATTATAAAACTAACTACATAATATCTCTCTGTATAGACAAGAGAATATAACCTCATACAAAATAGCTCTAATCCCCATAGACAATTTAGAATTTTAAACATGTAGGTCTATGATATAATGAAATGTAACCTATTAAACGATCCATTATAATGTGTAGTTGCCAAGTGGGCATAAATATTTTGCCTGCTTAATTCCCTTCTATGAAATAGCCACTATTCAAGAAATTTTTTAAGTGCAAAGCAAAATCTACTAGATATTGATAAGGTAAGCATTCTCATTAAAATTCAGTAAGAATCAATAAAAATAGGAAAAATATGTACTTATACATTAAAAGTTAATGCTCAAATTAAACTATTTCTTAAAGTATGTAGCTTTTAAATTATCTTTATGCAATGTAGCCTTACAGGTCTTGCGGAAAGCCTGCATTTATTGGAACACGACATTCTGTTTCCTTAAGAATAGCAACATGAGTGACAAAATCAGGTACCATGTGTGATTTTCTTTACAACTAGCATCATGAGTTTTTCATTACAATCAAATTTTATAAAGTGAGACACTAAGATAGAGAGACATTTGGGTCTTCGGTAATAAAAATGTTGAAATTGTACCATGACCCTTAACTGTACCTATGTGCTGTTTTGTCTTACCATTTTTATGTTAGTTATTTAACACTTGTTTTATACTGTGCAACCACTCAAAACACCACCACTCGAAATGTAGACACATTAGTTTCAAGTGTTTTAAGACACATTCCGACCATCTGTGATGACGTAGATGGACCTTAACAGCATTATGCTAAGTCAGATAAGTTCAATACTATATATATATACATACACGCACACACACATACACATACACACACACACATATGTGTGTGTATATGTGTGTGTGTGTGTATAGTATTGATTTCAAAATGATTCATTTAATTTAGTATGTAGTTTATTTTCATTTTTATTTATTTTTTTAAAACTTACTGGGGTAACTTTGGTTAATAAAATTACATAGGTTTCAAGTGTACAATTCGAATATCCATCATATATATATATATATATATATATATATATATATATAGTGCTGCATGCTCACCCCCCAAAGTCGAATCTCCTCTGTCCTTATATGTTTGACCCCGTTTACCCTTATCTACCTCCTCCTCTTCCTTTTCTCACTAGCAAAGGAAATCATCAAGAAAAAAAATGGTATGTAATTTTTTTTTTGTTTTAAATTAAGTAGTAAAAATATTAACAGGCTCTTCTTAGAATTAAGATATAAATTGTCTAATAAGAATGCTATTTTTACAGGTCATTTTAGTACAAGTAAACTTTGATTAATCTGAAATGAATTTATTGAGAAGATGCTGAGTTGTATAATGGTCAAATACAAAAGCAGCACAAATTAAATGACATTATTTTGACCTACAGTCTGAATCTGTGATTTTGGTAACAACAAAAACAGATTTAAGATATTAGATAATCTAGTAAAAATATAATTTTCGAAAATCAAATTCATGATGGAACTAATGGTCTAATCAGTTAGTATATCTGCTTATTCCTCACACTGATAACTTATTAGTACAAGGGCTATTATTCATTCACAGGTATTGATTATCCTACTCATCACCTGAAATATCTAAAGTATTCTTCAAATATTTGTGGTTTTCTGTCCACAACCACCTGAAAATTAAGTCATCCTTATTATTCTTTGGTTATAGTTTTGACACCTCTGCTTTTAATAATATGAGAATTTAAGTCAAATAAATCAAACTGTGTTTAAGAAAGTAAAAAATAATATATTCAAAGAAGGTACATAGTGTAATCCATAACAACCTTCATCGCTTTCAATTCATGTATGCAAAAGAATGTTTCATAGAATCTAATTTTCGTATTTGATGTATTTGAAGAAAGATTTTAATTTTTCTGAGAAGCCTCTGCTATATGCTAATATTTGTTACAATCCATAAAATAAAAAACTGAAATATTCTAAATCTGTATGTATTTTACATAAATTGAATTTAATCTCTTTTTTTATAATGGCTCTATATATTTGACATATGACATATTTGTTCCATATTGAAGATAAATAGGTTTAAAGCGAAATTTCTTTTTTTTCCAGCTTTTTAATAATTGGCATGTAACAGTATGTAAGTTCAAGGTGCACAACGTGATGATTGATACACATATATACTGGGAAATTATAACAGCAATAATGTTAGTTAGCAGCTCCAACATCGCACATAATTACAATTTTATTTATTTATATTTTTGGTAAGAATGGTTAGAATTTATTCTCATCAACTTCCAGGTGTATAATAAAGTACTATTAAAAGTATGCTATATGTTACATCTCTAGCATCATTTCTATCTGTTGTCTTCCTTGGAAAAATGCTTGTTCAGGCAGGTCCTCTTACCATTTTTAATTTAATTATATTTTATTTTGTTTATTTGGTTATTGAGTTGTATAAGATCCTTCTACAGTTTGGTTATTAACGCCTTAACTGATAGATGCTTTGGAAATATTTTCTCTCATTTTGTAAGCTGACAAATTTTCTCTTCATTTTGTCAATTGTTTCTTTTGCTGTGCAAAAGATTTTTCAATATTATGTAGCCTAATGTATTTATTTTTGTTTTTTTAATTCTGTTTTGGGGTCATGCCTAAATAATCACTGCCAACACCAACGTCAAGGAAATTTTTCCTTACGTTTTCTTCTAGTAGTTTTACAATTTCAGGTCTTATTTTTAGTCTTGAATTCATCTCAGGTTAATTTCTGTGAGTAGCGCAAGATAGGGGTCCAATTTTATTCTTTTGCATGTGAATATCCAGTTTTCTCAATACCATTAATTGAAAAAAAAAATTATCTTCCCTATTGAGTATTCTTGGCTCCAGATTATCACTCTGGCTAGGACTTCCAGTACCACATTGACTAAAAGTTGTTAGAGTGGGCATCCTTGTCATTCTGATTGAGAAGCTTTTAGCATTTCACAGATGAGTATGATGTTGGCTGTGGGTTTCTCATCTATGGCCTTTATTATGTTCAACTTTGTTACTTCTATATCTGATTTGCCAAGAGCTTTCATGAAAGAATGCTGAATTTTGTCAAGTTTTTTTTTCTGTAACTGTTGAGAGAATCAGATGACCTTTATCCTTTATTCTATTTAAGTGGTGTATCATGTTTGATTTGCTTATGTCAAAACATTCTTGCAGCCCAGGTATAAATCTCACTTGATCATGATGTATGACCCTTTTACTGTGTTGTTGAACTAGGGTTCCTAGAATTTTGTTTAGAATTTTTGCATCTATATTCATTATGGATAATAACCTGTAGTTTTCTTGTGATGACGTCATTTGGTTTGATGTCAGGGAGGGTAACACTGCCTTCATAGCATGAGTCTGAGTGTTCCAACCTCTTCAAATTTTTGGAAAAGTTTGAAAAGTATTGGTATTGATTCTTCTTTAAATGGTTGGTAGAATTCACCAGTAAAGCCATCTGGTTCTGGACTTTGGTTTGTTGTGAAGTGTTTCTTTTTTATTACTGATGCAATCTCCTTACTAGTAGTCATCTGTCTGCTCAGATATTCTATTTCTTCATGATTCATTCTTGGTAGGTTTTATATTTCTAGAAATTTAGGTATGTTTAGGTATGTTTCTAGAAATTGTACACTGAGAAATTTCAGAATTAGGAAATACTCTTTAGTGGCTGCCTGCAGCTCTTTGGGTCACTATGGGTCTCAACCCCATGGTGTCTCCATCAATATTTTCTCTTCATTTCCCAAACCAATCTAATCACTTTGGTAGTATTTTTATCCATCCACACACTCATTTGTTTACTTAATCATTCCAAACCTCAGATACTATGTGATTCCTGGCCTACTAGATCTTATATTTCTGTGCGGAAGAAAGATAATAACTTAGCAAATCCAGACTGACAAATGGGAAAACATAATGTTTATCTCAATTCCACTTGATAGTTCTGGCTTGAAAGTAACTGCATTTCAAATATAAACGTCCTCAGTAACAGCCCATTACTTGTAAATAAATAGTATTTGTTAAACAAACAACAAGTAGTTTGTAGTTTTCTTGGATTTCTCTTTCTTGGATTTATCATTAAATGTAGACTCCTTTTAGTAGTCTATGAAATTCGAAATTCTAAGTTCAAAGTTCAGGTTCCAATGTAATTGGTAGCGGACTCCAATACAATGCAAATATATTTAAGGAAGACAACAGAGAATAAAACACACTGGTTGCCTTTTAAAAAATAAAATAGGTGGGTAGGGAATTCAGAAGTAAAATTAACACTCAAGAACCTATTAAATGGCAATGGATGTAGAAAGAAGATGAATAATTAAAGATATATTCAGGCGAAAGAATCCACATTATTTATTAATTAAATATTGAGATTGAGGGGAAGAGAGAAAATCATATATAATATTAATTGGTTTCTTCAAAGCAAAGTTAGTAACTGTAAGAATGTTTCAGAGGGAAACCACCTACAAAATGGGCAGTGACAGGGATATTCCGTGATTTCCGTATTAGGTAACATTTGTAAGCAGTTGACCGTCATTCTGCTGACCCCTTCTTCTCACTGACAGGTGTAAAAAGTGCTCATTGATTTTAATATGATTCCACACACAGCCTGACCCCTGAGGTGCTTCCGCAGGATGTACTAAATTACACAGACTGACTGGGTTAATATGTACAGCTACCTCTAACGGCAAAGCATAAAGACATCGGTGGGAGCCAAATATGTCATAGACCAATGATTTGGGATCCTTACCAAATTAATCACAGTTGGTGTCATGCTATACTTGGTGCCGTGATACCAATGCCATATTATACACACTACAGTCTCCTCGCGGGTTTGCAAAATGGTTGTTTTGTACCTCTTCTGCTCCAGCTAAAATCCCAGCCCTCTGCTCTCAGTTACTGCCTTTGACTCATAAACCACTGATAAGATGGAAACGACCACTTATTAACTGGTTTATTGTCAACCCATGTGCTGTCCTACCTGAACAGTCCCCTCTACTACTGCCCTGGACTCGATGGCTCTTTCTCTTAGGAACAGCTTTCCAGCAGTTACAGCTCTTTTATTTTGCTTCAAAGATACACGTTTGGATCATTTCCTACAGTATATAACTGCCCTATTAAATTCCCCATCTTAATAAATGATTGAACAATGATTTAAAAAAAAGTCTCCTTTACCTTCATCTCCCTCTACTGAGTGCCTTGCATCTCTATTTTCTCCCCGTAGCATAACATCTTTTAAACCTGGCTAAATTAATTGTCACCTCCTCTTCTTCCATTCATGCAATAGGATAATCTCCAACATACCGCAGTTAGACAGATTCGGCCAAATCGCTGGGGACCCTCGGCTTGCTAAACCGAAAGTCGCTGCTCAGTTTTGACTTTATGCCACCTCAAGCCGTCTCTCCTCTGTGCCCTTCTCTGCTTCCTACATCACCGGCCTACCCCATTCATGCTAATTCGCCAGCCGAGCCCATTTGGTCACCATGCAGGCTTGTCCTTTCTCTACCCTCATTCTCCAGTAAGGAGATGTCATCCACTGCCATGTCCACATGCTTACTATGTGCCAATAACTCCCACATTCATAATGCAACCCTCATCACCCTGCCAGGGGAGTATGTTTCCAGAACATGACATGACGGGCCTCTTTGTATCATTCCCTTCAAATACCACCTCCTAAAATGTTCCCACTTCCCCGAGTCAATTAATCATTATCATACTCTACCATCATTGATACTTTCATGACGTACAGTATCAAATATTACCTTATTTATTAATATAGTTATTTATCATTTGTGTGTTATAACTAAAACGTAAGTTCCATTCTAGAGATTACCTCATATATAACCTTTACAACTGAACCTCTAGTTTCAAAGAAAAGTTCCTAGAACATGTTAGATTCATAATATATGCTTGCTGAAAAAACAGAATGAGGAAGAGAGAAGGAGAAGAAATGGTTCATTGCCTAGCCACACAGAACAATATTAAAGTGTCCCTACATCTAATAATAATTGGTTTTAATATATATTACACAGCTAATTGTTTATGCTGTAAAAACCTATGTTCTGAAGATATGTAGAAAGAGGTCTTTAAACCGCTATCTAGAATGTTAAAAACAAAGTATTGGGAAAATACACAATGAAATATAGATTTTTAGATTCACATGCCAATGAATCACAAGTTTTGGTAAAATAGTTTTTAAGCAGAAGGCAAAATTTTAAGTGATCGTTATCAAATCACATTTATCACATGTAAGTAAATTTTATTAATTAAATTTTGCTACATATTGTTATCAAAATTTTATGACTCGGTGACTGCGTGGACAAATTTTGCATAGACCTACCGTAATTTCCTCTCTCCTGGGAAGATATTTCTGATTCCTAAGGCTGTCAACTCTTATCTTATGGAAAATATTCTCTTCTACATGTATTATATTTAAAATTCTTATAAAAGTAACATTGGGTTTGAAAAAAAACAGTAAAATGTATATAGCTAAACAGAGATATTTAATCAATTTATTTTGTTTTATCTTCATGTTCTATGGTTTTGATGCATAGAGTAGTTTTGTCTTATAAATTGGCTTTTTCTATTTTTACATACATATCTTATGTGCTTTTTTTAGAATAGAAAAGTATACTTTGTCTTCAAAAATAAATTCTTATATCGAAGACATTAGTACGCAAATAAGCTAAAAAATTTTATGGATCACTCAAATTAACATGTTTATCCTTTTCTCTATTGCTTTGAAGACTGAGTATATTTTAATGAGACAAATAATATATTAATATACACTACCATTATTTACAAAATCATAATAATAGTTTAATTTTTCCAAAATTTTACTTAACCTGTTTGTAGAAGTAAAATGCAGAACTTTAAATAATTCACTTAATATGCTCAAAATCTGAAATCTGTTTTCATTGTTCACAGATGTTTGAAGTAAGTTAATATGCAATACCTTCTGGCGACATCTCTGGTACAACGGCCTCATAAGGTCCATCCAGGAATTTTGGTTCATTGTCATTGACATCCGAAACCCTGATGACAAACTCGGACTCAGGTTCCACGGCCTTTCCGGTAGCGGTGTCTATCACCTGGGCTCTTAGAGTATAGAGGGATCGTTCCTCTCTATCAAGCTTCTGTATGGCATAGATGTCACCTGTTCTTTCATCAATGACAAAAACACTTCCGGCTCCAGCTCCCAAAAGCTTGTACTGGAAAGAGGTGTTTCCATTGTCTATATCGGATCTCAGCTAAAGGTGCAAAGGGGGACGATTTAGTTTCCAAACATGTCAAAATGGACAAGTCGATTTCGATAATTTTATTTTCATGTCTGTTTCTCATTCCCCAAGTTAATAATTTCATATCATCCCCTGTTATATTAAATACAGTATCATAATAACTTTAAGATTAAAATCTATACTGGGTATATTCTATTCAATTCTCAAATATACCTTTTCTTCTTGTGCTCTCATTATTTTTATTTTTTAAAAGCAAAGTAAATCTGTTCATCATTCAGAGTGTTGATGTAATTTTGAATTTTATATATATAAAAACAAGGGTTATTATGATAAAAGTAACATTGGTTATATGTTCTTTTCCATATTTAAGTTATTTTTACATAAAGTGAGGGAGCATGCCATAAGTTCCACAGTATCCTTGATTAATCACTTACAAATACGCCCTTCTTCAAAGTAAGGGCTTCTCCAAAAATTTGCAAAGTTAACCAAGAAATACAATCTTAAATTCATAACTTTTCTGATAGTTCAAGGTAAAATGTGTTATTCTAGATTAGTTAATAAATTGCTTTTTGTGATTGGGGAGAATATCTGAATTTATCTATAAACAACCAATTTTAATAATGTGTTGAATATCACTTCAATGCAATAAAAGAAACAAATTGGGATTAATAATAAAAAAAGATGATAAGAGCTATAGCTCCTTTAATTTGCTAATCTTTCATTACTCTTAAAATAAAAAGTCTCTATGACCTAATGATAAGAAATTAAGGAAAACAAATATCCTCTCAAATAAACATGTCAAATGAAAACAAAGTATGGCTTGTGGTTTTCAAATAACATTTCAATGTTGTAAAATTTGTCTCAATAATAAAATGAAGATAGGTCAAATTTAGTAATGAATATGTGTATTTCAAGTGTATTCACAGTGTAATTTTTATAGATCAGTGAGCTTGATCTTTTTAAGAACTCAGATTCAAGTTAAAAAAAGCAATATATATATATATATATTTGAATATCTGCTTCTTAATGACTCAAAATAAATAAGTTATACACATTTCAATTTCATGGATTCTAGTATTATAAAATTTCCTCTATTTCTATTCAAAACTATTCTCTTAATTAAGCAGTTATTATCAATTTGGCAAATCGATGTGACTTTAAATTTTTACCTAATCGTGATTGACAAACTCAACCTCTTTTAACAAATAAGTCAAGAAGAAATTTATCTTGGACACATCTGTTACTCTTTAATTTAACTAGCTATTTAAAGACAAGCACCTAAACATTCATCATTGCTCTCTTTTAAAACAGTTATCTCTATGTTCTTTGAGCCTAAAGAGGTTGTTTAGAGGGAAAATATCTAGTCAAGTATTTTCAGAAATATTTTTACAGAATGAGAAAATATGCAAAGCTATGTGAATGGAAGAAATGGGAGATTTGTGTAGTGAGCAGAAAAACAAAACTAGAAAATGTGAGTTATCCAGGAAGGTAGTCCCCATACTGATTGCACTGACGCGCTTCCCTGCAGAGCCTCATACACCAGAAGTCGCCAGCCCATGTTAGCCTTTCACCCGATCCAGTGATGGAAGAGCACACGGTGCTCTGTGAAGCCCACTGTCCATGTGGCTTAGAGACTCAGTTATGTAGCAGACACTTAACTATGGATCTCGTTTATGGCATTCTGCCCGTGATTCACCTGCCGTCATCTTAGGAAATGAAAAAGGATGAAAACTATTACAGCAGGCACTCACACACACATGCACATACACACACGTGCATACACATGCATGCGTACACACACACACACACACACACACACACACACACACACACACACACTTTTGAAATGTTTGCCTGAGATCCTCCTCTAAGCCTTCAGCTGAATGTACTCATATCCATTTGGATGATGGGAGAGACGCATGCCTATGGAATCAGAACATCAGGCTAACACTGCAGTCCTCCCATAAGGGCTAGAAAAAGGAGTAATGAATTTTGCGTGCGTCACCCTTTGGGCCCAATTAAATATTAGTGTCAGTTAATTAACAGTGAAACTTAGTTCAGTTCATTCGTCTAGAGAAAGCTTTAAAGAAAAGGACATGCTATTATAATTACCTCCATTTAAAGAAAATCAAATAATAATAAAAACCAAAAATGTAAATAGAAAATAGTCTTTCACATTAAGGAAATTTTCTTAAAATATATTCTTATAAAAAAGTGAAAATAATTATTCTTTATACTTCGACTTCACTAATCAAATGAAATGTGTAGGTTCTTGAAACTGCCTAACTGTAAAATGATTTGGTATTAATCTGCTTCATTAAAAATTAATGAGGGGTAAATCAACACCTACTTAGCATAACAGAAAATGAAGCTAACTACTGTTAGTTACGTTATTCTCAGTGTGGTTGCTTTGATCCATTACCAAAAAAAACACTGTCAAATTTCCATATGTCTGTAACGAGGGCGGCATTTTTATATGGGGGACTAAAGTGAAATTTGAAAACAAGGGCTGTCCCTCCTCCTCAAGCTTTTGTGGCTATTTCCGGTGCCTGTGAATCCGAAACAAGTAATTTTGCTGGTATCTGAAGCTTTCTAATGGGTTTCCTGGGAAAACGTAGAATTCATCAAATACCACAACTTCCTCAACTCATTCATTTAGATTTATACAACATTATTTCCTGCAACATTTTCAGAAAATCAGTACCTGGCCAATGTGATGACTACTCTTATTCATTTCCTCTGGTACAAAAAACTGATTCCACACCCAGCCACGCCTCACTCTCGAATGAGACCCCGTTGGGTGCTTAACTTCCTCTGTTTTAGGGTTTTCTATTGCTCTGAAGCAAGGCCATAGGAGAGGAATTCCCAGCATAAAAGGTAGCAATGAGGAACCATTCATTCTTCTCTTTGGATTCTGGCTGATACTCTTCAGAGGAAACGGTGTGCTGCAAACAGAAATCCTAGGTTCCTTTATAATCTATTTAAACTCTTAAGCGTCTTTCATATTCCTAAAGAAAGAGAAACAAAACAAAATTTGACATTTTAAAATATTTTCTCACGTAATTGTTAAAAGAAATGATGCGATTTTTGCATCTATACAAATGAAAGAGAAATATACATTTATCTTTCAGTTAAGCCAGTTAATTGTATTTTGTAGTTTTGCAATAATTTGAATGAAATACTTATAAATTTCTGCCGAGGCGCTGTCCATTTTAATCTGTAGTCAAATCTGTCTGAAGGTGGAAGCTGCTCTGACGATCTCCATGACTGATAACTGACATTGGAATACATTTTTTTAATCCACTTACTTCTTCCATTTTATCTCAGTAAAACAACAACAGCAGCAACAACAACAGAACCCTCCCATTAAAGCAACAGTCAGTCCAGGAGGAGAAAATGTGATATTTCATGTCATTTTAAATAAATGTTTTTTCATACAATTTTCTAAACTATTGTTTTATGTAGTATTAAATAAACAAATGACAATTCAACTCTCACTTAAATGACTGGTAATTCTCACCCTTATATGTCATTGAATAGCTCTGCACTTTTCCACGCCTATCTAGTGCCTCCATAGAACCAAAATGGATTTGTTTGTTCGAGAATCACTAAGAAAAACAATTTTGTCAGATCTACAACGGAATTCAACTCCATAAGCAACAGGAAAGCTATAGTGTCCCTATTTCTGTTAGTAGTTTTCTCTATGATCTTGTTTTGAATCCTCACATATTTTGAATGTTCCCTGAGAGATGTTTTAGGCCTTCGACTCCCAATTGCAAGAGTGTTAAAGCGCACGTTGTCAGAAATGGGGGTTGTACTGTCTTTCACGCTTCTTTCCAGCGGACGCATCCTTTGTGCAAGTATACTTGATGACGGGCAGGGAGAAATTCGGCTGAGGTGAAAATTAAAGACAAATTTCATACATAATGTTGAATATCTGAAATTCTAATATGCCTGTTTAGAAATTGTTAAATATGCATTTTTGATACTTAGTGCATAACAACATCATTTGGAAAAAGTGCAGTTTCCTTTATAAAAAATATTTTGTATAAATTTGGGAAACTATCACTAACAGTGACAAGTACACTTACAGTGTTGTGCAAATAACATTCTTGTTAAATTTATATTATGATATTTACATACATCTAGAAATAGATAAAGTTGTATAAGAAACTATATTCCATTACTCAACTTCAAAACTATCATGGCTTGGACAATCTTGTTTCATCCATGTACATACCCAATTTATGATATTAAAACAATTTTCACATGTCATAACACTTGAACCATTCAATAACAGACACACACACACACACACACACACACACCTACTGAGGCACAGATATTACATATCTGTGTATATGTATCCTTCTAAAAATAAAAATTGAATAGAAAAAATTAAGAATAAATCTTTAATGTAATCAAATATCCAACTAGTGTTCAATTTAAAAACATTTAAACATCTTTGATTCAGAATTCCCCTATATCCAAACGATGCAGGTTGTTAATACATTCCTTAAGTCTCATTTGGTCCATAGGTTTTATCACTCTAAACTTAACTTTTCCTTTTGGTTCACGTATTGGACAAACGAGGTTATTTATCCTATAGAGTTTCCTGCATTATGTATTTTGCTAACTGTATCCCATAGTGTAATTTAATATGTTTCTTTATTTCCTATTAATTATTAGAGTCTTGCTTAGATGCAATTTTAAATGGTTTTCAGAAATCCTCACAGTTAGTGTTCTCTGCTTCCTATTCTATGATATCTGGATGCATAAAATACCTAGTTTTTCACATTTTGTTTTTAGTGTTAAAGTCGTTTTTGTTTCTAAGATTCATTAGTAGATTCATATATTGTCAGTGGATCATGTATTATGTATTTCCTATTCACCCTTTCCTTTAAAAGTTTACTAGTTACTGATGATCACTGATGATCACAAGTTGACTATTTCAGTGACCACATGGTAAAATGCAACAAAGAAATAGAATCTCAAAAATAACAGAATAAAACTCTTGCAATTGAAAATATAATACCTGACATTAAAAACAAAATGACAGTATGGTTTTGTCAAAAGACTGAATGCCGCAAAAGAAAATATATTGGCTTTAAGGATTGTTTAAGATAAATTACCCCAATTAAAGTACAGAGATAAAATAATGCAGCAAAAATATTTTAAAAATAAAGAGAATTTCAGTAAATGTGGGATAATCTCAAGTGGTAAAATAAATGTATAATTGGAGTCCAAAAATAAAGGAAGAGAGAGAGATTGGGTTAAAAAATTATACTAATGGCCAATAGTTTTTCAGATTTGCAGAACAGAATCACACCCCAAAAAACACAAAAACAAAAATCTAAGCATGTAATTGTGAGATTACTAAAAACAAATATAAACAGAAAATATTAAGATTTCATCAGAGGAAAGGAAATAATAAAACTATCCAATAAATGTTCCTTAGAAATAATGTAAGACTGAAGGCAATAAAGTTCTGAAAGAAAAACTTTTAACCTACAACTATATATCCTTCAAAGTAAAGTAGGAAAACTAACAGTGTAACTGCACTATAAGGATATTAAGGAGAAATCTTCATAACAAATGGCATGTGAATCTATATAAGTAATAAAATAAGATGAAAAATGAAATATATAAGTAAATTTGAAAGGCTATTCTTGCACTTTATTAATATATTTTTTAAATTCACTGTTTATGCACTAATAACAATGTTATAAGAAGTAGAAGTAAAATTCATGATGATAATGACACAAATAATGAGATGTGAAAATAAAACTATCTGGTAGTCAACTTCTTGTAAAGTGATATAGCAGTAATTCAAGTAGACTGCTGTGACAAGAAAGCTATTGATGCACACAACGACATCTCAACATAATTATGCTGAAAGAAGCCTGATAAAAAAAAAATTCACATTATATGTTTCCATTTATATATAAGTCCAGGAAATTTAAACTTATCAGAGTGACAGAAAGCCAATGCGTGGTTGAGAGAGAATGGAAATGAGGAAGGAAGAGAACGAAAGGATTAGCCAGGGTCATGAGGGAACTTGTAGAGATAACGGCTATGTTCGTTCTTTTTATGTAATTATTTTTATTTATTATTTTTATTTTTATGATGGCTATGTTCATTATCTTGATTGAGATGATGGCCTCACAGAAGTATAAACGTGTTTAATGTATAAACTAACATCTATTTTTTATTCCCTTGTACATGAAGAAATTTTCAAATTTGTTCACTGGGAGGCAAATGTAAACCAGATTAATTGGAAAAATTACATAAAAAAGTAAGTTCAAATTAGGGTACTATATGATATCAATTATAGAAGTGTTTCCAAATTATAAGATGATGCCCTATGAGACTACTGTCCATAAATAGATTTTATAGTATAAGTCTGGGGAAAGAAAAGTGACATGCAAAATTTTATCATGATAATTACTGTGATGGTAGGGAGAGAAAATGGTTTAAATATGGAAGTTTAGAATCATCTGTCACATTTTTCTCCCTTTAAAATAATCTAAAGTGTATCTGTCAAACAATAATACTCATTAAATCTGGGTGCTTTTTCTATTATATGCTATATTTTTCAAGTTAAGTGATTGAAAATATTTCACAATCAAGTTTAAGATTAGAAGTTCAGATATCATTTTATAATCTTAAATCATAATAAAATGGATATGAGTACTCTTTTATTTGAAGTTTTTTTATATAAAAATACAAGAATAAAATGATAACAGTAAGTATATCTGAATGATGAAATATTGTGGCTTTGTTTATATTATTCTACATTCTAAATTTTCTACAATGGTCTTATATTTCAGGGTGAGAGAAAAGATTTCAAATAATGGCCTACTTGTGATTGAAGACTGTTGGCAGCTGTCAGCAGTGTCTGACTAAGGACTACTCAGGTCTGTGCCCAGGCTAATAAGGAAAAATGCTATCAATTAGTATTCTCAAATGATCTCTAGAGAAACAAGTAGTGATATCTTTGTCCTACATTTACAATTCTAGTTATATTTTCTAATTAGGTGAATAAAAACCTGTATATTATTTAAATATGGGAGAAAAAAGCATGCTAATACTATTCAATGTTAGTGTATTTAGATTTAATCTCATCGCCAGTATGTGGGCATAGTTATAAATATGTATTAAATAAAATGGAAAGTACAGTATATTTCAAAATACATTATGTATAATATAAAATGTCATTGATATTAACGCACTACACAACATCATTACATTAATATCTGAGTAACACTATTTTCGTAAGCACCAACATATTATGTCCAAGCAGAATCATATCACTTTAGTTTTAAAAAGTGTATTTCACCTAACATATTAAAGTCCCATATGAAAGAATTTATAATAAGAAATTTTAAGTGACACGCTCAAATAGTTAATTACTGCGAAGACAGGACTGGAAACCTAATCTTAAGAGCAGAGCATGTACCCTATACATGGAGCATTACTCAACAGAAGATGCATAAGTATCTAACATCACACATGACATCTGCTACCGATAGTTCCTTTTATTTCAAGTGAATAAAGACCTGCAAATTGTATTTTAATGTTTGAATCAGTCTTGAAACTATACATAAGAAAATGCTTTGTTTTATTTCCTTTTAGGACATCTTCCACCACCACTCCAGCTCTATTCTAAAGATTCATGAGGTCAAAAAGAAAAAAAAAGAATAAGTCAGAATGATGGATTTGAATTTGGTGGTTGTGTCGGGGAAGATAAAAGTTGAAGCTAGGGAAATGTGGATGGGATAAATATAGACACAGAATCCTATTTGTGATCTCTTAAGAATCAAAGGAAACTTGGCAGCCTCATAGAGAGTAACACTATCCATAAAGACTTTTAAATGGCTTTCTCAGAACCGCTAATAGGTAATGTGGAAAGAAATGTGAGTGGATATAGCTTGCATAACGTATATAAGTGAGAAGGAAACATTATTTCTGGACTAAAGTTGTAAATAACCCTGGGCCAAGATGGAGAATAAATCTGTCCCATTTACGAGCTCTTATTAACATATGGTGCATTTTTACTGTCAGGAATAACAGTCGTGTGCTACAGATAAAGCAATCTAAAGGTGAAGTTCCTGTTTGGAGCCTTCTCTGGCATGACAGCCTTCTCCGTTCACTATTTGCATACTGTCCTAGGGTCTGGAGCAACAAGTGCCCTTCCAGTCCTGGCTGGCTAATGTGAACTCTATTTTTGAGCAGTGAGGAAGGCAGTGGTTAATGAGCAGCGCACCCGGAGTGCTAAGCATTAACAAGATTGAGCCTGAGCGTGAAAAATATGCTCGAATGAGAAGAGACGGATTGCAGCTGATGAAATACACACTGGCAAGATCTCATTGTTAAAAATCCGGTATCTCTTTCCCCTTTTCTACAAGCTACCAAAACATGACTTGGCCTGATTATTTCAAGGCTAAATCTTCATATGCCTCTGGACCGAAGATTTGCCTAAAAGTTCTTTTAAACTATATTCCTAATTATATGTTGTCAATCTGTCTAAAACTTAACTATGTCTTTGCCGTTTTGTAAGCTGTCCATAGGCTATTACACTTATTTTTCTATGTGATTACAGTCAAACCTGAAAAATACATATTTTTTGAAATCCCTTTTTCGCTGAATGGTCTTTTAAAAATATGTAACATGAACAAACAAAGCAATATTTTATTTCTAATTATGTTAATATCTAAATTATCCTAATATCTAAATTACATTAATACCACTTACATTATTGAAGGAGTTCAACACATGTGTATTTGTCTATATTTTTATTTTCATTGTGTAATTTAAAAACATTGAAAATTCCCTGAATATGCTATATTGATCTATAATTCCATATAGAGCAGTAGCATAGATGATTGGTGGCAGGTTATAGACTATATTTTCAGGTCTATTTTTTTATGTTATAGATACTTCCTCAGCATTTGTTTTAAAGAAGGTACTTTATCTTGTGTGAATCTGTTTACAAGGATCTCTACTCAAACACAGAAGCAAGGCTATCGATAAACTGAAAAATGTTAGGTGTTTGAACTGTTTCAACTGAAATATCTTAGGGAATCTGTATTACCTATTGTCTTACTTTCCATCTCTTTATCTACCTTTATATTTAATTTATATTATTTTTATTTTACCATTTGTTGCAATACCATGCTAGTTTTCAATGAAACTATTTAAATCTTCTATGCTGTGCTTAAAAGCATCAGCGATTGCAGGACATCGAAATGGTGGTTCCCCCATCGACCACTCTGAATCCAGGACAGTTCATTGTCCACTTGAAGGTGAGGGTGCATCACAACACTCAAGACTAATTGTCATCCTCAAAAGGGTAACATGAGTAAGAAAATCAATGAATAATATGGAAACAGAATTTACAAAATTTTATGGCCAAATGGATTTCGAGAGAGACTGAGTGCATAGGGCGTGTCAAAGGTAGATTTGGAAATAGTAAGGCTAAGGAACTTGCAAGAACTATAGGCGAGAATTCTAAGTGGGCTGTTTTGTCATTCCAGACTCAGAGAGAACTGTGATTGTCATCAGAACATCTTTCATTTCACCCTAATACTAAGAAAAGTTTAGCTTTAATTCTGTAGGATTTCATAAACATTCCCTAAACTCTGGATGATTGATTAGTAAGCAGACATGGATGTGACTGGGCTATGAAATAAGAGAGTGAAAAAAAATCTAAAATCTTTCGGTCATTGTGGTAGACACACTATTGTTTACCAATATTTCTCTTACAATTGGGCAGATTTATGTGACTGGTTTTGCTAATGAAATATAAGTAAAAATGTCTATCATTTCAGAACTGAAAGACTTAAGAATAATTCTTTTGTCTTATCTCCCCCTTCTTTGGCAGCCAGATGCTGAAGTTGTGAGATGGTGAAGTGTCAGTCAAGCTTGGGTCGCTGAGCAACTGCGTGGAGCTGAGCACTGCACCCCCATTGCCTCTCGGTGGTCTGAGGTTGCTGCGAATGCGGTAGTTACTTGATTACAAAGCCTAGCACCCTCCTAAAATCACCAGTTGTATTCCTGGCACCAAAATAGGTACTTCATGTATTCTCATGTTAATGTTCCTTGTTTTTCAATTAGATATTAATTATTAACCTCCCTTTAAAAAGAGAAGAAACAAGATCAAAGCGAGCTTATAGAAACTAATGAGAGAAAAGGAGTCACAAAGGCCAGCTATAGATAAGATAAAGACTTGTCAGAGTAACAGGATAGATCAAAATGCCTGACCTGAAAGAATATAGGAAGCTGAATAGGGTCAGAGTTGGGAAGAAATATGACGGGCCCAGGGACAAGAACATTTGCATATTAATTTCAAAAACATGATTTCAGACAGCAGCCCAAGTGAAGCCAATTCCAAGTTAAGATATTAAGGGTAGTTAAATAGGCTACAAATCTCCATAGCCTGCATAATTCAGTTAATTTCTTCACACACACACACAAAATGACAACATTGCTTCATATTTTTACAATAGTTTACATTAAATTTCATATAAATGATTTTGTTAAATACACATTCTATAAAATGACAAAGCATTTTAACAGAAAATTTGTGTTGTCTTAAAATCATCAAATGAGTATATGTGTATATATGTATATATATGAAATTTGTCCATAGACAACTACGTAAACACTTATGCATATATATATATATATATATGTATGTGTGTATGCAAAGGTATTTGCTTATTTATTATTAACCAATACATTTGGTATCAAATCCTGATATACCTATAGAACTGGTATATTCTATAGACATTACATGAAAAAGTAAATAAGCAAACAGAAACCAGTACCTTACAGAGCCCCTAAGAAAGTCCACTGAACATGGCTTCTTTATTTTTCATCTAACCCTAAAAGAAATGAGTTATATTTTGCTTTACTAGTTCAAGAGTAATTGTAAGCTCCATCAAGAAATATTTGCTTAATGACAAACAACAATCCGTATTCTTTCCTGCTTATTGTTTTTAGTGTTTTAATTATATTTCATGTTTGTCTCTGAATTTGGTAGTATTCTCACTTTATTAAAAGAGTCATAGACTCTTTACTAGAGGATTTTAAGAAGAAAATAGACGGCAAAATCAAAATCCAACTTAAAGGCAGAAAAATGGTGTCATTTTTCTTTCTTATGATTTATGTATAACTCGTTCATTTCCATAGGAATGACATTTCTAAATTTTGCACTTAGAGAAAATTACCTAGGTTATTTTAAGTCATAACTGATGTGCCAAAATTATTTCCACTTTAATATACTATCGTGCGAATTTCCAAAGTTCATTTATCATGTAAAGTCTTAGAATGAAGGAACGGAAAAAATGTGGATGTACCGATCCTGTATGCGGATAAGTCACTGTCCTATAATAACGGTTCAAATTTTTATATTATTGAGGTAACGCTGGTTTGCAAAATGATGTAAGTTTCAGTTGAGCGGCATCGTAGTTCAACGTCTGTATATAAAACATCATGCTCACCACCAAAAGCCTAGTTTCCGTCCATCGCCATACGATTGACCCCCTTTATCCCTTTCACCCTACCCCCCACCCTTCCCCTATACCAGTCTGTTGTCTGCCTCTGAGTTTGTTTTGGCTTAACTTGGTATGTCAGAGTAGAGTCTCTAAAACTTGTTATGTTTTGCTTAAATATTAAGACATTCTTTGCTGATTCTGAATGTCTTTTATTGAGTAATAAATACAACAAATTTCTGACAGAACATGTCTGATCTACTAAATCTAAAACAGTTTGGAAAGTGAGACAAGAATTCTCTCACTGGATCGTAGGAGAATCTTCAAGAGCGCATGCGCCAACTCAAAAAGAAATTGATTTGTTGTAATGTATGAAAAGGCAAGTTTTAAAACATTTTAACTGGGTTTTCTCAAGTGAGTGGTGATGCGAGTTGGTAACAAACTAACTTTTTAAAAAAAGTGTCAAACCTCTTTCTGGTCATTTCGGTAACTACAGCTCATGTCTCAAATCTGTGAGCTGTCAGCAACAATCTAAAGAAAGGTATGTGAAAAACCGTGCGTCCTTTTAAATTGTGTAAAACGCATGATGCTCAATAATATGTTAAACAATACTCTATAACACGTGAACTATAACAATATTTAAGTGGTTCATGATAAAAGCATACATGGAAAAATTCAGTATCAATTTATTAATAGTTATAGATTCTCATTTATTAAGTTATAAGTAAATATATTATGACAAATATCTAAAAGAATATTAACAATTCTTCAAAATTCACTGGGAAGCATTTGTGCACTTCATTTTAAAGCATCTTTTATTTATGATTATTTAATTGAATTAATTTTTTTAAAAAAACTATTATAGAGATAAGTACTTTGAAATCATTCTAAAGGGAAAAACAAACAAAACAAAAAATATAAGTAGATAATATATGCTTTAAGACTTCTATAAATTATGTATAAATGTGTATGTGTGAGAGGGAGACAGAATATGAGATTATGCATAAAATGTAAATATTTCATTGTCAGAAGGACTTACTAAAATTGAGAGGGTAAGATGCAGATATAATTTCAATGATGATCTGTTATAAAGACTTGGTAAAGTAGAAAACACATATAAAGAATAAGAGATCAGATAACTTCTAGATTTCATAAGCTGGTTATTTTTAAAATTGAATAATTCTATACTTAATTCTGTACTATTTATTTCTTTTTGGAAATACTTTTTATTTGCAAATTTAGGTAAGTAGAAATATTGATGTTATTTTGAAATTTAAATATTTTCTTTATTTAAATCTTTTTCCAATTTATTTTTAATTATAGTTGACATACACTATTATATTAGTAAGTTTCTATGATATTACTGACTATATTCCCTATGCTGTGTATTACATCCCTATGATTTGTTTTATAACTGGAAATTTGTACTTCTTAATCCCTTTTAGCTTTTTAAAATAAAAAATTTTTAACTATGTATATCTGCATACTTCTCATGCATAAACATCTAAAGTATTTAGAATTTTTAATAATATATGAACAAATATTATTTTATTACATTATTTGATATTGTAAATACATCAAAGTATATTCTTAAATTTATAAATATTTTATTAATGTCTTCTCTACAGATACATTAATTCAGAAACTACATTCTTAAAGCTAAAGTAAAAATTTATATAATCTAAAGAAAACATTTGCTGTTTGATTTAGATATTTTTGTTATTAACATCTTCATATGTGCATTTTATTATTTTTTACATGCCACAGATTTACTGAATTCCTTTGGCAAAATTATATTGAAGTATTTCATTAAAATTAGTAAACCCATTTAAATTATTTGTGACAAATTTAAATTGGAATAATATTAAATGTGTTTCACATTTTGTATTTTCTTACCTTACACTTGTACGCCTTTCATAATTGCTAAATTAGCCTTTTTATTACATGTAACGGATATAACATATTCCAGATTAACGTGTGGACATGTTTGAATATATACGTTCGTATTCATTATAAGCTCAATAGTTTCATTAATCTTATTATTATAAAGTTCTTAGTTACTTAAACTTTTTTGTTTTAAGAGTTTTTCAATGTCAATACAAAGTTTGATAGCCAAAAGAGGAAGAAAATAAAATAGTTACATGTCAACTTTGATTACAGATTATCTTTCAAAGGAACATTTAGTTTTATTCAGATATGTGGAAAGCTCCACACTAAATATTATTGACTAAAAAATAGATGATTTACTATATTAAAATATTTACTTTCTATATAAATATTTTTCTCATATCTTTAAGGCTAACGACTTTATTGTCCATAGTACCTGATAGCGCAGAGGTAAATGCATAATAAATTTAAAAAAAACATAATTCTGGAGAAAGATGCAGTAGTGATGCATTCCTCTGAAGAAACTTAACATTTCGAATGTTCTAGGTATGAGCAATTTTTATTTTCCTCAAACTGAATTGTAGAGATGGCAAATTATTCTCACAAATACTTGTTTTAGAGAAAGTTCAATATACATGTTATAGTTATAAAACTTTTAGGATTTTTTTTTTGTCCCAATAAAGCACAAACTAGTAAAGAGCTTTTCAAGTACTTTTTGGCACTCTATTCATTAAAAGATAATTTATCTAATTCCACATATGCCTGATTATCACGATCTTACCTTTGTATCTTCAACTTCTAGGAGTTCTGTGGAAGTCGAAATTCAAAAATTGTGTCAAACACGTGAGGAATCGTGGGGGAGATGGTTCTTATATTCTCCACCAGCTTCTTATCAAACCTCCATGAGCCACATAGCTGAGTTGCAGACGCTTGTGCTTTCAGCACCAGGACGCTCAGTATGTCGCTGCTCACTGCATGCTATTTTGGGTTCTCTGAGTAAAGCCACGAACACTGAGCCTTTTGTGCAGAATATCATAAGGGCACGCTCATGTCCGCTCATAGTCTGGGCTTAAAATGCAGACAGCTCTAGCAAGAAGCAGGCACAGATTATCTTGTTTTTCATTTTGTTTTGTTTCTTTTTCTTTTTTCCTTTTGTTTTTTATCCTTTTTCTAACAACAAGCAAGAAGAAATTAAAGTACTTATTGGCTGGAGGTGATAAGGGGGAATTCAACTTTTGTACGAAAATTCTGCAGGTGGAAAGGACATGGCCTCTGCTTGGGGATTAGCTGAAGGAACAAATGATCAATTTAAAGCAGATACAAAAGTTACTAAAAAGAGAAGAGCTTCTTCCACTGTGTGTCCATGCCTTCTGGCTGCTTTTTAATTCAGTCTTTCTGCTCAGGAGTCAAGTAAACTACAGAAAGAGGACAATTTCTCAGTTTTAATCCTCTTCTTTTCCTGGGTTTACTTACTACCTAACTATATTCACGTTATTAAATTTATAATTACATTTTGTTATAGTTATTGTTATTTATTGTGAAATACATAATATTAAGTTCTAAGTTTTTTTCCTCAAACTATTTTTAGTTAAAAATAAATTTTAAACCAAATCAGAGAGATGTTGAAAATAATGCCTTGTCTTTTTCAGACATATTTCATTTGTTATATTTTGTATATATGTTATTTTCAATCATAAGAAATCCTGGCATAAATAGTTGTGCAAGCAAACATGTTGGTCCCTTGGAGGCATATATTTGCATGTTTGAGAGCGAAAGTGTGCTCATGAACTAGAAAGTATTGTGGCAGGTTCACGGCGACTTGTTTTGCAGGAAAAAAAAGGGAAAGCTTCGGTTATTCGTTGTATAGTACATATGGAATGACTGTACTGTGACATAAATTATACACACATCATCTAAATAATACTTACAACATTTCTTCCAGATAGTTTGTTGGCCCCCACTTAACATTTGAGTAAACATGAAACAAACAGAAGAGTAGTTTTTGAATAGTCAGAGGTTTTTTTAATGCCAAAACCTATATTGTGCTCACTTATAACACACTCCCTCTTTTCTGAAGAGAATTTATAATCTTTAAAAGAAACATTTCTTTTAAATGTTTCTTTGATCAACATGATCAACAATTTGAGTAGTTTTACAATACCCACCATCTGCAAAGTAATAAAACCAGTGTATAAGCACTTTACGTCCTTCCTTCCCTCTCGATTCCTCTCTATGTCATTCCCAAGAGATTTGTGAGCATCCTCCGTTTTCCAGGTAACTGTCTCTGTGCCGGAGGTACACGCACGGACACTACAGATAAAAGCCCCTATCTCGATGGCACGCGTGTTCTAGCGAACAAAGGCAGTGAATAGCCAAGATAAGTTAGTGAAATATATAGTATACCAGATCGACGAAAGTGCTGAGTAGAAATATAAAGGTTAGTTAGTATTGTCATGGGGTAGAGGATACAAAATTTTACACAGAATGGGCAGCAGAGGCTCGACTGGGAAGGAGGCAGTGAGTGAGGGCATGAATGAGATGAGGGTGTGTGCTCCGAAGCTATCTAGCCAAAGAACAGCTCCGATCACATAAAACTGTTGGCCTAAATGTTCAAGCACCATCAAGGAGTCCACTAAGATGGAAGTGTAGAAAGTTGGGAGATGAGATGTGTGTGCCTGTGTGTGCTCATGCGTGCACATGCTCACTTGAGCACATGGCGGCAGATTTTAGAAGGCCTTGCTGGCAATTTCAGGTTATCTGGCTTTGAAAGAGAGTGAGATGGAGAGCTATTGGGAGCTTTCAACAAAAGTAGATGTGAACTAACTTATGTTATAAAGAACCCATCTAATTTGTGTCTTGAGATTAGAATGTCAGCGACCATGATGGAAAAACGGGGAAAACATAAGATCTATTGCAAAAATCAGCATCCATCTTCTTGATCTCAGAAACCTTACGAAGCAGGTATTGATTGGTCAGGCAATTAGGGTTGCAAAAAAACCCACGAGCTTTTCATTATAGATATGCTCAAGCAGAGTTTCATGGAAATCAAGGAAGAAAAGCATGGCAGGGTCATAAGACGTCTAGTGATGTCTGTGGTGGGAGTTCGTAGTTTTCACTTTTCTCCAGAAGTGATGTGGCTAACCTCTGCCTGTCTGTTCCTTTTCCACTTAATGCTAAATCGTGTCATTATCTTCCCCTTTCTGTGTATGGCTTATCTTTCCCTCAGAGGGTTTGCTTATGTATGATGATCTTATTTATGGCTGATTGTTACACCTACAGATTCTTAGTCACAGAATTCCAATGTCTAATAAATGCTTATTCTCTTCTTATTTTCCTGTTAAAACTTCTAAGGGGACAAAGTAGTCTATGTACATCAGCAATGATTCTACATTCAGTACCTTTCGGATTCCGTCTCTTATCCAATTTCTTGCAGCAGAGGGAGTAGAGGGTGCTGCATGCAGTGAATGGTAACTCCCCAGGGGACCCCTCCCAGCAGCAGTGGGATAAAGGATGCTGAAACCCTTTTAAGTGATTGTCAGACATCATGAAATTGTCAGACATCATGATATATGTTGGTTGCTATTATTTTCATCCTCATGTAAGACACGGGGGGAACTAAAACTCAGAGAATGTTGTACAGTTAGGATGTTTTGCAGCCAGATTTTAAGTTTCTGTCAATCCGATGCCAAAAGTGATACAGTTTCCACTCTATCATGCTGTCTTATTTTTAGGAGTGCAAGTGAATGTACAACATTCATTTATTCATAGACTGTTTATTGAGAGTCGCTATGTGTGATGCACCATGTTATAAGTAGATAGAAACAAACAAATACAAAAAAAAATCCCACTCTGGCCTTTCCCTACAAGAATCAAGCCATCTATAAGTTAAAGGGCCCTGCATTTTTTATTCTCTAGTGAATGCTATAATATATTTATCACAGGGTACTACAAGAACACAGGAGGATGGGGCATAATCTACCGATGACTTGCAGATGGGAAAGGTTCCCCAGAGAGAAGGTGCTCACACTGTTTGATGGACAGCACATCTGCTTACATTTAGAAAGGTGACCTTATGTGCGATGCCATGGCAGAGAAGGGCATCTCAACGGAATGCCTAAAAATTGGTACACTTGGATTTTCATATGGATGTGGAGAAATGTTAGGAATTAAGCATGAAAATATATGCAGAATGAGAACATGGAGGTGCTTGATTTAGTCCTGATTACGGTGATGTCTTTGGGGAAAGGATAATTTGACTAGATCTGAATTTTAGAAAAGTGATTTTGACAGCAGTAAGAAAATGACATCCAAGAGCAGAGGACGGATATCCAGGTATACGTCTATTACGGGAATTCTCAGACAAAATGGATAAAACACAAGATGGAATAAGACAGTGGTAAAGAAGATGAAAATGATATTTATTATTTAGATGTTTATTAGACCCTTCGAGATTTGCTAACTGTAGGCAAATAAGAGGAGAGGAAGAATATTTTTCCGCTGGTTTTTAGATCCGCTAATTGAGAGAAGAGTGACCAAAGGAACTGGAACGGAGTGGGACTGTTGGGAGTAATGTGTTTCGAGTATGGAGAGAGAAGAAGATAAAACAGAAGAGACAGGGAGAAAAGGGAATGATGCTTTAGGCGATGATGTCATAGGCTTTTTAATAAATATGGGAATATTTGAAAATACAACAACACTGAATCTTCTAATCTGGGAAAATGGTACATTCTCCACTTATTTGTACTTCTTTATAATCTATACTAGCCACGTTGTGTAATTTGGTCTTGACTACACTTTATTAAATTTATCTATAATGGTTACGAAGTTCTGACGTCATAGCTTGGAACCTTGCTAAAGTCATGTATTTGGTATAATAAAGAGAGTTTTATTTTTTTCCTTTCAAATCTTTGAAGATGTTATTTCCTTTTCATACCTTATTGCGCTGGGTCAGACGTAGAACACAAATAACGTGGAATACAAATTTTGAGAGTAGAGTTCTTGCCATGTTACTAAGGGGAAAACACTCAGTTTCATGAGAAAGTTGAAAATTTTCCTTTCAATTCCTAGCGTGCTGGGAGTTTTTCCCATGAATGGATGGTGCAGGTTGTCAGATGCTTTTCCTGTACGCACTGAGATTATCAAATGCTTTTCCCCCTTTATTCTTTTAATATAATCAGTTAGATTGATTTTTCAATGTAAAATCAATTTGCAGGCCTATGGAAAACCATATTTGTTCATTATAAATTAAGGCTTTTTTTTTTTTTTATACTGAGAGATTTAGTTTGGTAATATTTTGTTAAGAAATTATGTCTATGTTAATACCACGTGGTTTTTCTTCTCTTGTTAACTATTTTTCATGCTTTGCTATCAAAGTAATGCTGATCTTATCTGATTATTCCTTCTCTATTTTTGTGAGAGTTGATGCCATTTATTCTTAAGTTTTTGATAAAAATCACCAGTCACTTAATGACTGTAAAGGTGTAAGGGTTTTTTTTTTGGGGGGGGGGGCGGTATAAATTTTGAATTAAGAATTAACTTCTGTGAGTAGATATGAAATGATTCATAGTTTGTTTCTTTTTGATTGAATAATTTGTATACTTTTAGGAATCCAACAAGTTAATTTACATTATCAAATTTATTGGCATGCGGTTTTTCATAATATGTTCTTATTATCCACTTACTACCTATAGAATCTCTAATGACATCTTTTTTGTTCCCTAATACTAATATGAATTAAGTTTTTTCCTTTCTTTTCTCCTAAAAATCAGCTGACCACAGCAGGATACATTTCCCATCGAACCCCACTGGTCATTACTCCCTGGCTGGCTTACTTCCCCTGAAGAATATCTGTTAATCTTTGCTTATTCCTTCTTACTCTTTTTTGTTCCTTTTAAAGCTCCCCCCCCCCCCCAATTTGATTTTGAGACAGGGGCATATTCCTGAAATCGGAGCCTTATCCCTACTACGAAAGTCTTACTGCTGAATAAAGTCTCTCCTAGTATAAGTTTTGACTGGTTTTTAATTTGATAACATAAATCTTAGTGGTATCCTATTTGGCATAAGAATTTGAGCATATCATCTGGCTCAAGCTTTGTCCAATAGGCAGATGCCACTGGTTCTCTTTCTAACTTCTGTTTTGAGCATTTCCTTAGATTTTAATATAAACTCCCTCATCAAGCTCAGCCAATGCTTTGTATCTTCTCTTCTTTCAAAGAGAACAAAAACCTTCCTCCTCTCTGCCCCCCCCCCTCTCAGAATAAATCCATCCATTTTTTTGTATTAACCCTCCC
Source organism: Rousettus aegyptiacus (assembly GCF_014176215.1). NCBI lineage: Eukaryota > Metazoa > Chordata > Mammalia > Chiroptera > Pteropodidae > Rousettus > Rousettus aegyptiacus. The sequence goes on from NW_023416287.1 coordinate 88,000,861, forward strand.
TGGAACACTTGTATCTTTATCATGAACTACAAATGTAGAATACAGGAAGTGGAGAGGATACGTTGATTTAAGAGAGTATCTCCAGGTCTTTCAAATAAGGATAGAATATTTGGATACAGGAAAAGATACCATGCTACTTGCTGTAAGTCACTGCAAATGTTGGTTTAAAAAAAGTGAAGGAAAAAACAAAAAACAAACATTGACGCCCTTAAAGTTTAAATCTAAAACTAAGTACAAGAAAAACATAAAACACTTTTTTCCCTAATAACTTTGAAATTAAAATGCTCAATATTCTTGTAAATACAAAAGAAATAAAATCCACCCCCCGAAGAAGAAATAGTTCTCTCTCTTAGAATTTCTTCTAATTCACATTAAGAAAGCAATCAAAATTTTAAGAAATTGAAAAATTTCTGTATAATTCTATAATGATAGATGTATGTAATTATACATTTGTCCAAACCCATAGAACGCCTAACACCAAATGAACCTTGACATAAATTACGGCTTTTGGTGATATGTGTTAATGTAGGTTCATCAGCTGTAACAAATGTACTATGGGCAAGATATTCACAATGAGAAAGGTTATCCATGAGTAGGAGTAGGAGGTACATGGGAAATCTTGGTACCAGTTTTGCTGTGAACCTAAAACTGCTCTATTTAAAAAAAAAAAAGTCATGGAAATTTTATCAAATCATATTTAGAAATGTTGCAAGATGCTAGGAAAAAATGTCACTGTTATTATCCTTCCAAATCTATTCTAATAAAATGCAAGGCTTCTAGGACATGAATTTTTACATGTCATAAAATTTTGTATTGAGGAAAAAACAGGAAAATCATTTGGCCTTTGGCTGTATTTTTATATCTGCATTCTGTCATATACATTTTCAAAGAAAAAAGTTTGTATGATTGAGAAAGAAATGATAAATATCATGACAACCAAAAACAAACAAAAAACTATTGTAAGTATATTTTGAATTAAAATGTAAAAAGAGAACATATGTTAACATAACACTTTTCAATATGGCAATAGCAAATATTTATATTCATAATAATTTTCTCTGCCCAAAACTTACTTCCTCTGAACTGATTTGTTCATTTTACAATTTATATAACCGACCTTATATTTGTTTTTATGATTGATTGAGGACAGATGGAGGAACTCTATGTTCACTTTACCTCAAGTTACATTTTTAAGTTCTTGCATTATTCACACATAATACAATTTGGCATAATAATATCAAAAGAAATGAAAAATGAATAAAATGTAAAAATGTAAATCACAGAATAAACTCTTACAGATATGTATGCTAACCTCTCAACTCTTGCTTTCTTAGTGGAGATGAATGTTGTCTGCAAGGATGCCTAGCCCCACGGATCCATCCCCTAAGGGTAATAATGAAAGCTTTTATCCGAGGCACCAGAGGGTTATTGTTAGGATATCTCACAGAATCAAACTCCCTCTTCTCACCAATCCTGATCTGTTTATAAATGTTTCAAAATTTCCAATTTACAACACGGTTGAGACACTCTACAAGAAACAGTAATGAAATAGATTTTAGTAGTCGGTTTATCAATAAATAACTCAATGCAAAGTTCAAATACACTGATGTTGCAGGTTCTATTTTATATGTGTGGCAAATGTTTTTTCTTTTCTTTCCTTACTTGGGAGTCATGGGTTTCTCCTGCTCCAGGGAGAACATTTATGTACAGATCAGAAACGTTTTCTGTACCAGTAGTAAACATTCACATTTGGACCCTGGTTTGCATGTCGATGGACACGTCTATGCCTAGCGATTTACCAAAGCATTTCTCCCCAACACACCATGATGCGTGGTTCCTATGTGCACACATTGCCATTGAGGCACTCCACCTGAGCATATCGTGTGAGTCACGACACAGGAGGCCCCTTCCATAATCCATCAAGCCTTCAGATGAGGACACAGCCCCAGCTGGCACCTTGATCGAAGCCTCGTGAGAGGTCCTCAAGGAGCACTCCCACGGACATGTGAGAAGAGAGATGGGGGTATTTTTAGCCACCAATTTTTGATGGCAATAAAGATAACTAAGATAATGGAACCCTGTCTCCTGCTTTATCAAGTGACCATATAAAACATTACATTTAATACACGGAAACAGCTGCACTTATGTCACATAGGGATGTATGATCTACACTGCTACTAAACCACGTAAGGTCGATCTGTGAAAAAAATGAGCTTCCTAATTTATTTCAAATGTATCCCTACTCTCTTGACTTTTGAAACCTTTAGTTAACCTTATATGTGTCAGCAGCCCTATATATTATTTTTATTCTAAATACTTATTAAGACCATATTTTTAATGTAAGTTTTTCCCTTCTGGAGGTACTCTGTCTTTTGGGGTCTTGTCGCGCGATGAGTTAGAGCGGCACTGCTCGCAGGAGACGACAGTGAGCTCCAAAGGAGTCTGTGTTCAAGGCTGGCCCCTAAGAGCAGCCAAAAGTGTTTTTGAGGCAGGATTGTATCTTAAAAATTGTTCATAACTTCAGATTTTTGTAGTGCTTCTCAAAATACTGTTAAGAAAAAAATAAAACAACACAGAGTGGGATTAGGGTTTAGGTCCTAAAGGAAAATGTCACTAAGTGCAATGGAGGGTATTTTAATTTAAACATGTAAGTTTATACTTGTAGAAGTTAAAATTTAAAACTTTCACATGATAATGTGTAATGCAAACCTTCGAACACACCTATCTGAGATAACTTACCAAAGGACCTTTCTGTCGTCAGGACACTGATTAAGAGTTGACAAATTAGCACTTTCTGCAAGAAATATTTCATAGAAATCATTTTTGGTAATTCTGTGAAAGTTGGTAACATAACAAATTGTTTCAGGGAACCTCATAATCATTTCTCCTTTTAATAGTTCTCTTTAAGATACTTTCTTCTTTAAAAAAAAAAAAAAAAGCAAGCCATTTACCACTGCCATGTTTGTGATGGAAGAGGGTCAGTGATAGTTTTCAGATACAGAAGGTTGCCCATCGAGTAGCTAAAGCAGTTAAAGGACCTCCACGATATCTTCATGTCTTTTTTGATGACAGAGCTCATACAAGTAGCTTTTTTGTCTATTTAAAGAGTAAGCCACTATGTAGCACTACAGCTGAAGAACTGACTAATGGTAGGTTACCTACCGTAGGCATGGAAAACCATGAAAATAGATTTCACTGTGGCTCTTCCACATTTAAGATATGTAATTACGGGCAACTCATTGTCTTTGCTATCTATGTCAGATGGATACGCCCGTCATGACTGCTTATGTAGGTAACATAAAGTTGTTGCAGGCACCTTGCTTGTGCTTAGAAATTGTCACTGTTTCCTGTGTTGGAAGCAAATATGTCGCTTGCTAATACCAGAAAGATTAGATGGTGCTGCAAATGGACTCAAACCAATACACTTTGAAGCTTGGTGAGAGGAGGAAGATGGGTCACGCGGCCCACTCATTCCCCAGACCGCCGCGAAGGCCGGGGACGGGTTCAGGGTGAAGTGTCCTCCCCTCGCTCCACTGCACCACCGGCAGCGGGGAAGAGGGTATCCCAGACATCCGTGAGGCCTGGAAATTCCTCCGCCCCCTATTTTTCTCCCACCACCCTGACGGCCTCAGCACCGCTACCCACCTGGGGGTCACTGGGTCCGGTCCAGGCTGCTATTTACCCCTGTTTATCATGTAAGAAGCTCAGGCTCCTGGATCATCCTGCCACATGACTTGACCACCACAGAGCTGTACCCATCCACTGTCCTTCCCGGAATAGTCAACCAATGGCAGAATTCCTTCTGACAAGGTTTATAAGCATTTTACCTGGTCTCTTGTAATCAAACTTAGCTCTCCCTGAGCACGCTGCTTCGCAAGCAGCCTTTCAAGTGTCTCTTCCTCTGTCACACCTCTAGAAGTGACAGCCTCATGTGGAGTTGAACCTCGGTCTCAGCTATCTCATGCATAAGCCTTCTTGAATCAATCATCTACAGAACCTGCTCACTTTTCCCCTCATATTTTGAAAATGTTAACTTATTATACTGCTGCTTTCTCCAACAAGACTTCCCAGGCTTCTCCAAGAAGCTCTTGTCATAATTCTTAATGTCTACATAGATGATCACGGTACTTTGAAATCTGCTCCGCGAATGGTCTTCTCGATGGCATGAAGCCTTTCACCATTCTCTGGAATTTGCCATCGTCAATAACTGTTACCTATTTAAAATCTTATTTTGAAACATTACCCAACCTTCATGGCATGAAGCCTTTCACCATTCTCTGGAATTTGCCATCGTCAATAACTGTTACCTATTTAAAATCTTATTTTGAAACATTACCCAACCTTCATTTTATTTTTCCATCTCGCAACTCTCCAGTACCTAATTCTGACAATCGTTGACCAAAGAGGGATCTATGATTCCTTTAAACATGCTATTTCCCCTCATCTGCTACACTCTGGCTTGCTCACGCCACTGCAGCCCTCTTGCTGGTCATCCCAAAGGTCAGCACTCTGCTACCTTAGGGCATTTGAATTTGCTCTTTCATCTCCTTAGAGTGCTTTTCCCCTTTAAAGCCACATAGCAACTTGGAAAGACAGGTTCACATTCAAGCAAACTCAATTATACAGTAATGCAGAAAAAGGGACTATGCTAGAAAAGCGAGGAGAAAATCACCTATTCAGTTGTTGGGCAGTGACAGATGGGACTGGACAGTTTTAGAAGTAGATGCCGTATTCGGAAGGCACTGAGTTTCTGGGCTAACAGGAGTCTTGTAAGGGTCAATGTGCCTATATCCTCCCAGCAAAACTCGTGTACTGAATGTCATTCATGTCCTTCAATTTTACCATACTAATACATGAAACATCTCATGTTGGTTTTGATAGCAATATCTAACGGGCTGTTTGTGGCCACCTCTGGAGTGTGGCTTCTTTTTAGAATGTTTTAGATACTCCCTAAGCATGTCTGAAGCATAGATTTCTGAAGTGGTATTTCAAAATTTAACTAAACAACATTGGAGTGTTGATTAAAGAAACTAACATACACTTAGATCACACCGTGTATACTGTAGCATTTTATAGAGATGAACCAATCATTTCGATCTATGCCAGTTTTATTTGGAATCAACGGTAGCCAATGAGAAGTCTAAAAAAGTGTCACCTATCAGATGTTTACTGAGAATATACATAATTTGTTGGTTTATATCTTCCAAGAAGCAGATAGCAAGATGGGATTAGATGTGCACGTGTTAATTGCGGGAAGTATCTGGGAATGATGGATGTCAGAAGTAGCCAAGGAGAGCTGTCAGACCACAATGCAAGCTTGATGCCTGTGAAGGGAGGAGGGAAGGAAGGAGGCCTGGGTAGGAGAGACTATGACTGCAGCACCATTCCGGTAAAGTTTTGGTTTAGCTCATGGTGGGCCTCTGACATAAAATAGCCCGGTAAGGGAGTCTGACAGAAAAGAGCTTGTGCTAACGGTGTTATAGTTCAAAGTCTATCCTGACACCTTACAAAGCCAAAACGCAAAGTGTCAGAGTTTTGAGTAAGGAAAGGTTTATTGATCAAGTTGGTGCCAACTGAGAAGATGGGAGCCCTAGTGGTACCTGAAATCCATCTAAGGAAAGTACAGAGTTCAGGCTTCTTTCATGTCAAGGGAAGGGGAGAGGGCAGAGGCAAGAGGTGACTAATCACTGTAGACATCTGGGAACCAGTGCAAGTCTGAGGAAGATTGTGCTAGTTGATGTGAGTCTTGTCACGTTTCCTACAGATTGTTGAGAAACACTGCATACTTCCTTTATCTTCTCAAGCCACAAGCAGAATTCCTCTAATATTTAGTGCATTTATATGTAAGACTAAGCACAAACTATTAGCCTGAAGGCCATGGATGTAGAAAAAGTTTGAACAAGATGGAGTCAGAAGGACCGAGCTTTTCACCGTTACAGTAGCTGTACCATGGCCAGTCACTGGCTGCAAGCATCGTTGGGGCATCATGAACACGATACCAATATGGTGGTGAATTCAGACTCCTGAGAGCTAGCAGTGGGGACGGCAGTCACCTATGTTTACCATAGCAAGAAATCCTATGGGAGAACCTCATGGTCGCTACAGTGATTATACATGCTTAAGAGTCTGCACAAAGGTTTTGTTTGTTTGTTTGTTTTTTTACTTATTACTTTTTGTCTTATCAGAAATGCATAGAAACTTATAAAGTAAATATTAAATATTGAGTATTATTTCCTGGTAGATTTTGTAATATCATGTCATTTACTTGATCATCCATCATTTGACTTATATAAGCAGCACAGACCGAAAAAGAATCATCAGAATGTATTCTCATCATTGTCTGTCTTACACATATCTTTACCTCAAACTCTGCCAGGAGGATGGGACATCCTGAAATTATTGTCTTGGCTCCCTGTTCCTGCCGATCGTCAATTCACATCGAAAACTCTGGCGAATTGATTGAGGTCACATTCCTTTTCTGCTGAAGCAAAGGGGGAGCAAGCAGTAAACTCTCTCCACTTAAGCACGCTTAGGGCTAAAACAAGATGTATAAGCTATGAATGTGTCTTTTTTTAAAGGAGAATTTTACTTTAAAGGAGACTAAAACGTAGACATGATAAACTTGAAGAATCTCAAAAGGTTGGGATCTCCCTTGAACCTCAGGAAGACAAGCACTTAAATTTTCCTAAATTCTCAATCCTATGCTTCCGTTTCTGATCCAGCTAGTCCATTTTCAAGGTTTTGCCTATGCCGCGATTGTGCATTTCTTATAATTTCATTAGATAGTAAGTATTGTCAAAGTTCTCTCTCTCCGGTCAATGGTACTTTTATTAACTAACTCTTCAAATTGAAATGATTATAGTGCACTTCACAAAGGTATACAAAACAAAGTTTCTGTATATGAGAATAAACATCTTCTTTTATTAGTCTGGGTGCTTGTGCTTGAACTCCACAACTAAATAAAAGGCATTAGACTTAGTTGGATGGCACAAAGAATTAAATTGCTCTAATGGCATCCAAAATATTCAATAGAGTATCAAAAACATGAAGGCTTATAAGACACGATAAAGGCGGTTCTGTATAACAAGAACACGTCTCGTTTGCAGTTAGTTGTCTACCTGAGCTATGCCAACTCAAAACTGCAGAATAATACAACACAATGTACTCGGAGGCTTTATAACACTCTGGGGTTGGTTTCAAGTATTTTTATATTAAGATTACATCTGATGTAAATAGTCAAGATTAAAAGTAAAATTATTCTCCAGAAAATTATTTCAGTGGTGTGGATGAAAAAATATTGGGTGTTTATTTTATGCAAAAGCTGAAATTTCAGGTATAAATCCATTCATGAGTGAATGTATCTAATGTTATTGAATCACAACCTCATTTACAGGTAACCATTACAAACACATAGTAAATCAAAGGGCAATTGAAGAGTTTTAATGTTAAATATCTGGCCAATTAAATTTATTTGGCATATGATTTTATTGGAGAAACATAACATTATCTTAATTAAAGAGCTGGTAGTCTCTTGATAAACTACATTTAACTTCACTGCTGAAAACTGTTTTGATCTTCGTAAATTTTCGCTTTTGCTAAATATTATTTAAAAAAATCAATTTAGTTCCTAGGAAGCAACTTACTTTTGGAGACTGATTTATGTCCAAGCACTTCCTTTATTTTCTTTCTACTTCAAAACATTTGATAGCAAATCCCAAGAGAATTTTTATGTTAACAAAATCTGTAGCAAAAGTGTCTCTAACCTAAACCAATGAAGTTTTCTCACCCATTACACCGATAAATACAAGGAAGCTAATTTTTTGTACTATGCTCTCTTGGTAGGTATTTCTGCAACATGATAACCATGGCATCACTGGTTGATTCTCCATGGGAAAAAGACTTACGTGGGAAAGGCAGTAGGTTTCTGTGATTTAAAGCAACATTGTCACTAGGAGAAAAAGTATGCAAATTGTGTTTCTTCAACATTTTCGCAGAGTTGCTCCATCATACAAGGGATTGTGGTTGCTGATTTATACTCGAGTTCATAGTACACTCTGTTGTGTCTTTTTGTAATAAAAATTTCCCTTCCCAATGGCTGTATTTTCCTTAATAGAACTACCAAAGAATGAGTCCTATGTGAATAGTTTATTCTACATGTAATAACAATTAAAGAGGTATGTCTGGATAAAAAGTTATTTATTATTAGACTATGACTAATGCTTAAATTAATAAAATGGAAAATAGTGCTGAATAAAAATATGTGATTTCCTCTGTGTTTTGAGCAATGTTCAATAAATGGTTATATCTACCAGGATAGACTAAATCAGGTTGTAGTTTAAAAAAAAATACTGTAAAACTTTAGTGGCTTACAAACAAATGATTCTTTCTTCTAAAACTGCATTTTATGGAGGTTAGCTGGGACTCTGCTCTGCATATACTTTCTCCAGAACTCAAGTGATCAGGGTAGGTTCTTTATTGAATTGCTGCCTGTTGTCAGGGTCGCCTGAAGAAAGACTGATGGCTTGTGTACTGGTTCTTTAATTTTACAAGTGTACCTGACAAATGTCACTTCTGCTCACATTTTATGGGTCTTCAATGGAGCAGCGCAGTGAAATCATATTAGCTTCTCAAAAGGAGAGCCAGCAATATTGGAGGGACAGTCCCGATGATACCACGGGCTGTCTACCTGTGCTCCACACACGAGGTCCTCATTCCTCTAGGGAACAATGCAGAATGCTCACATAGCCACTGTGTTCTGGCCCAAATCCCAGGAACGCTAGTGACATCTATTTTCTTATCTTTTTTTTTTTTTTTTAATTTTCATGTCCAGATAGAAGTTCTCTTGGTCCAGAGACATACATATTTGAAAGACAACTTTTCTCAAAACTCAAACAATGTGTGATGGAAAAATAGGTAGAGAACTCACAATAAATTCTGCACTTGGAAAGGCCACTGAGCGCATGGGGCAGTCACAGGTAGCAGCCACTCCGAACGCCCTCCTGCGAGCATCGCCAGGTCCCTTACAGTGGATGTCGGAAACGCACCAGGGTTAAGCCTAACCCTGCACCCCGGGGGTGCCCTGATCAATGTTTCTCTGCAGATGTTGGTGTTGTATTCTGGTAGTTTCTTTTTGTTCACTATTCTCCCTGATCACGGCTACATCGGGCTGGAGACGATATCTTTATGGAGGTTGTTCAGCTTTCTCAGCTCATTCTCTGCCTCTAGTCACCTGGACCAAAGGGGCATCTTGTCTTAAATGGTCACAGTTTGTGTTGGTTCAGGAGTGGCTGTGACGGATATTCTGGCATTACAACTCGCTCAAGAAACGAGTTGGCCTCATGTTTATTTGATTCCAATCAGGTCCACATGCCAAAAGGGACACTCGTGTTTCTTAATCTTTCTTAAATCTACTTCCTGAATTTGCTGTGTATCTTATATCCTCATTCCCACCCCAACCATGATGCGGTTTGTGGTAGGCAGAATTCTAAAAAGAGATTTTTTTTTTTTAGACAAAGATTAAAATTGAATGCATATGAAAACAGTTGCATTGGGTGACATCAATAACCTTATCTAAATGGGCACTGAAGCATTGACTGTCTATTACCAGACGCCAATACAATACTCTGAAGATTAGTTAGATATTTCAAAAGGTAGCCAAAAGATGTAAATTTTCACAAACCAGAAAGGCTGAATTGCTGACCTTATTTCTTTTTGTTAATATTGTCATAATTATTGTTTCGGGTTGTATAAAAAAATAAGTTTCTGGTATAGAATTTTCTTTAGTTAGTTATTTGAACTTAAACCAGTGATTTACAGTTTTGGATTTTACTATTTTATCTTTAACATTATTGCCACATATTATAATAAAAATTGGAAAGGTAGAAAAATTTTTATCATGTTTTTCACACAGAACTATAATATAGTTGTAAATTAAGCCAGATGCTAAATCTGTAATATCACATACCTTAACACATGAAAATAAGCACGGTAAAAATATAGATCATACGAAACATATTTACTTACATATGTTTTCACCATTTGTTTATTTTTAATATGTTGTTTTAAATTGATTAAATTGTGAGATTAAGGTTGGCAGTTAATATTATTTGGCTCTCTGAAACTTCCTATCTAGATGCTTTCCAATAATTAAATAAGAACCACAAATTTGTTTAAAAGATTAAGACTGCTCTCTAAAAAAAAAAAATTCAAAGATAAATTTTTTAAAATACTGAGAAAATATCCTAAGAAATACAATTGACTTATAGTAATGGCATAATATCAGATGAAATAGGTAGAGACGTGCACTCTACCTCTTCAAAATTCAGCGAAAGATTGTATAAGCTAATACAGCTTACTTCTGTATTAATCGATTATCAGAATGCGCCTGTGAAATTATAAGGTACTAGAATTTTTATTTTATAGATGTAGTTAAACTAAAAATTAAATTTCTATAATTGAGATAGAACAAGTCCCATTATTCATTTTTCTTTAGGTGTTTTCCATAGTTATTGTTATTCAAGGATTTGTTCCTTTTCAACTAAGTATTTAATTTACTGGCATATGGTTTCTCATAATATTTCTTCAGTATAAAAGCCTAAGATAAGATGTACTTCGGAAGGCTAAGATAAATTCACAAATTAATGGACATCAAATGCATTCATTAAACTGTAAATTCCATGTAAATAGTAGTTATCTTAGTGACTTGGTATCATATATCTAACTGATTAGAAACTAAGAATTATTCTTTCTAAGACAGGATTCTGAACCTTGCACAATTGACATTTGGGCCTGGATACTTCTCTACTGTGGGGATTGTCCTGGGCCTTGTCACATGCTTAGCAGCATCTCTGGCTGCCACCCCAGATGCTAGGAGTACTTGCAGGCCAAGACTGACATTTCCGATGTGAGGAGCAGTGTAATTGCAAAGTCACACACATTAATTCTGAGCAGGAAGTGTGAGCAAGAATCTTACTACTTAATCTCTAGGGAATTTTTGACCTTTCGATCTCTAGGTGCATTTACGACCCTAGCAAGAATCACACTGACTCCTTGGGACACCTTAACGCAAATATGCCATTACAAACTCTCTTTACTGAGCTTACACCAGATCTATGTTTAAGCCAACAAGGACCTCCTAAGTTCTCATGTTGCAATATATTAAGGTTTCTAATGCATACGCTATTTAGACTCAGACCAGTAGAGAATCTTAACAGTCCTATGGGAATAGCAGGAAACATGTTATTATTAGGCCTGAAAGCCCAAGTGATAAGTAGTCATCACATCTTTCGCTATCAAAGTATAATAGTCTACTACAGTGCAAAAACTTTCTTAGCCAATGTTCTTTGTTCTTTCTCCTTTTTTAATTATCACAATTTAATAGAAGCACGTTTTATGAAGTTATCATCTAAGTGAGGGCTAATTGACACAACTTATAGAAGACTGTGATAAATACACTGATCATGACGGTATGTTCACAGCGTTTCTTTGCATCCTTCCGCTATTACAGCGGCTTAGCGGTGACGGCTCATTTTCAGTGGTGTAAAACGGATGGATTCAATGTGACCTTCCCCTACACCATGTGTTCGGGAAACACGATACGCTCTGGGGAATTAATGACATATCATCACCATTACCATAGAAAACACATCAGTGCTGTAATTTGTACAAACCATAAACTGGGTGTGGGAAGAATACTGAAATTAAATTGACATTGAGTGAAAGTTAAAATCACAGTCCCCCTCACGGATGCCCATGTGCCTTCCTTCATTTTAATAAGGCATAAGAAAAGAATGTTCTGCTTGATACATGTTTGGTATTTATGGACCATCTAAACAAAATAGACAACCGTTGCAGAAAACTCATTGAGGGTGGTCTTACTAACATTTCATAACTTATATTCAATGATGCACATGTAGAACTTTCCATGTTAGAAGAAACCAAACTAATATACTATGTCAACTCACTGGATGCCACTTGTTTGTACATTTTGTCGGGGACAATGTAAATAAGCTGCATGTTTTTTGTTTGTTTATTTTTTAAAATTCTATCAGTACTAGAAGCTTGGAGGATCGGATACTGTAAATGTATTCACAAATAGATATTAGTTATATGTAAAGAGCATATTCAGTTACTATTACTTGATTTTGTATTTCTACTTAATTTTACTTTGAAATGCAATTGAGGGATAATACTGCTGCTAAGATCTCTCCTAAGAAAACACAGGCAATACTTACTTCAGTCTAATGTAACACTGGCTATGACAGAGTAGCGTGTAACATGTTCATGCTCTTCTGGTGACCATGCTAGAAACTAGATAAATACGTCGACTAAAAATTAATGTGATGGGAGGCATCTAGGACTTGAAGGATGAAGACTCTTGGGAGGAGCTCAGCTCACTGAGGTGAGCCCAGCAGTCTGCACACTTCTTTTTCCTCGGAGAATTTTCTAATACTCGGCACAGGGAGAGAGAGTCTGGAAAGTCAGTGAGATGATGATTTCCATGGAAAAACGTAACCAGTGGGACCCTAAGTAATCTCTTACAAACTGTAGCAATAAACTCTGGTGTTCATGGATTCCAAGACAAGGAGGGCTTGAAAAGACAAGACCATGGAGAGGAGAGAGGTTCAGATAATTGATCTTGGCATCTGACATCCTTGCAACATTTCAAATACCTAAGTTGTGTAGAGAGAAAAACTAAGAAGCGGGCAGAAAAGGAAATGAGAATCAATGGAGAAGTGTTGTTAATGTCACGGTACTGAAAAAATAGCATTCGAATCCAGCATCTTCTAGGGAGTAATCATTATTCTAGAGTCTCAGTCGAAACTCTGAAAGGGCTTTTATTTTGGAGTGAATGCACATCAGAGGCATATTTAGAAATACGAAAACTGCACACTAGCCTGAAATAAATTCAAACCCTGAGTAGATTGAGAAGCTTTGTTCGGGTTCTGGACCCAGTTCCAACATGTGTGAGTTGTGGGGCAGGAAGGTGGTATCCAAACACCACCACCAAGAAATGCTTGGGGAGACCATCTAGGTGTCCTATGATCCAACTCAATTCTGAAGCTATCACCCCAGAGAGATGGCAGACCCCACGTTAGGGTAGGTCCCACAAGATTACTCTGCAGTTCAGATGTCAGTCATAAGTCCACATCATCACCTGGGCTTCTGACCTACCAGCTGCAAGCTGGAGGATCCCATGACCTCTTCCCATAGACTTCAAATGCCAGTCTCAACTCCAGGCTGTCACCCATACTTCTGGCCGGTTTCCAAGACACCTTCTTCGGGTCTGATTAATTTTCTAGAGTGGCTCACAGAACCCAGGCAAACGGTGAGCGTTGATTTACCAGTGCATCATAAAAGGGTAGGATTCAGGAACAGCCAGATGGGAGAGACGCAAGGCACCGGGAAAGGGCACGGAGCTTGTGTGCCCTCTCTGAACACACTGCTCTTCCAGACGTCCGTGCAGTCACCAACCCAGAAGCTCCGAGAGCCCCGCGCCTTTGGGGGTTTATGGAGCTTTGTTATATAGGCACAACTGATGAAATCATCGGCCACTGGTGACCGAACTCAATCTCCAGCCCCTCTCCCCTTTCTGGAGGGCAGAGGTGACGGGGTGGGGGAGGGGGGGGCTAAAAGTTCCAATTCCATGACAGGGTTGGCTCCACTGGAAACCAGCCCCCATCCCTTAGGTGTAGTCCAAAAGTCGCCTTATTAACATGACGAAGGACAACTCTATATCTCTCACCACTTAGAAAATCCCAAAGGGATTTAGGTGCTCAGTGCCAGAAAGGAAGCAAAAATTTAATATATACTCCTTATTGTAAATCACAGTGCCACAGTTCCCCCACTCTAGTTCCCCGCCTGTCACATCTACCCCGAAGGAAGATAACTACATCCAAATGCTTTACAAATTTCCATATAAGTCTGGCATTTAATAGAATATTCTGTAAATACATAATAGACATTTTTAAAAAAAGACAATAGAAACGAACCCAGAATTAACCTGTGCATCGATCAGAAACAGACTTAAAAATTGTATTAATAAATTGAGTAAAATATGACAAGCAGAATTTCATCAAAAAGTTGGAATATATATATTAAAAAAGAATCAATTAGTGAGACATTATGTAATGGAAAAATACCATAATTGAAATTGAGAACTTAGATACGCGAAAATGAATTCGTCACCGCGGAAGGAAATGATCAAAGAGTGAGAAAATAAACCAGAGGAAAACAGCTTCAAGCACAGACAGCAAACAGGGTGGGAAAAACACAAAAAGCAGGTGTGGAATATGACGGTCAGGATGAAAAAAATTGGTCGTGAATTTAAATGGACTCTCAGAAAGGGAGGAGAGAAAAACATTATCTTTTGGCGAGGATGCCTGCGTGGCATAAGTAACGAACCCTCACAGAGACGCTTTAAAAAAAAAAATGAAGTGTTTTCTCCATCTGTGTTTTTGTTTTTAAGGAAGGATAATCTGTATTAGTCAGGGTTCTCTGAAGATGCAGAACTTGAACTTTATCTATGTCTATATCTATATAGATAAATTGATATCAATCTATCATCTATTTGTCTACCTATCTATCTATTGATGTTTATTATGTGACTATGGAAGCTGAGAAGTCCCATAATCTGCCTTCTGTAAACTGGAGACTCAGGAAAGCCATTGGTGTAATGACATTCTGACTCCAAGGGCCTGGGAACTAGAGGATACAATGGTATAAATCCCAGTGCACAGGCAGGAAAACAATATCCCAGTTCAAGAGACAGAGAGTAAAAGGGATCAATCTCTACGTCCACCTTTTGTTCTATTTGGCCCCTCGACCAATTGGATCCTGCCTACCATATAGGGAGGACAATCTCCTACACTGAGTCAACAGATTCAAATGCTAATCTCTTCCAGAAACACAACCCGTTGACACACCTAGAAATACTACGTAATCTGGGCACCCCATGGTACAGACAAATTAATGCACAGAATTAACCATCTCTCAAGGGTTCGCTCTTTTGTTTGCATTTTAAGACAACTTCTTTTTTAAGCTTTTGATCTCTTAACTGTGGGCTCACTTAATTTCCTAGCATCAACTCAAATCTCTTCATGTTATTGCTTTTTTTTTTAGTTTGCTGTCTATTTATTATCTATGACTTAAAAAAAGTCTATTGCATAGCTTGAAATGGTAAACTTACATGTTCAGTGTGAGATGCACTGAACTTCAGTTTACATCACAATTACAGGAGAATGTATACAAAAACGCTACTGCATATACCTAAAATATATATATATATATATATATATATATATATATATATATATATATATATTAGGCTCCAGTAACCATGATAAAATAAATGGTGAGTATTTTGTCAAAGAAACTAGAAAACTGCTCTCTGCATCCAATCTTTTTTTCAATAATACTTCTTTAATACCTAAACTTAGCAGGAAACATTTATCTTAGAGCAATTATCTTTCTAGTGTCTCATAAATTAAAAATATTAAAAGATTCTCAATACTTAAGCTCGTTTAATTAGATGAAATTAAAAATCCTATATAAGAGATTTATGTGTCTACTAATCTGCTAAAAAAAATTACATGACAAAAAGTTTAGAAAAATAACACTTTAATATAAGATTAGATAAGTTAATTATGGCGTGTTAATTTTGACATAACTGGGTGGTTTGCAAACTATTTTTGTAAATTTTAATTGTTTTGTTTTCAATGCATCCATCTGTAGGGTTTCAGAACAAGTCTTCCACAATGTGCCACTTCGGCATGTGAGTCATTTTGAGCTGAAGGCAACCGAGACCCTGGAGATGCAGGAGAAGTTTGCACCTCTCCCTTACAGGATTTAAATTAGGGGCCTGGCCCATAGGAAGAGTTATCACCAGAAATTACTTTTTATGACCTATCTGCACAGCAGGACAAACTTTTAATTATTGAACACCTGCTCTTCTTATCATCCTGCAAATGACCTTCCTCCTCTCTGAAGTCCCAGGGCACCTTTCCTAGCTCAGGTTGTCACATACACCTCATTTTCCCTGTCTCTGAACCTCTGATGTATGTGAACTCTCTAGCGCTCTCATGTACGTGGGGTCCCCGCATGTATATATGTGTTAAATTTGGTTATTTTCTCTTGTTAATCTCTCTCCCATCAATTTAATTATTAGACCAGCTGAAAGAATCATGAGGCGAGAGGATAGTTTCTTCCTCTCAATGCATCCAATGGAATGTTCTGTACTGCCATTTAAGTAAAATCATTATTGTGGGTTTAAAAATATGAATTGATCCAGCTGAAGGACCTGCACAAAAAGGAAAATATTTTAAAATTTAAATGTATGTGTAGTTTTCCAAAACTTTATTTTTTAATCTAAATCATTAGGCTCATATATAAATTAAAAATATGCTTTTTGTTCATAATATAAATTCTGCTTTATCCAAACTCATGGAGATAAATTTGAAGAATGTAAGTAAAAGCTTTTCTAAGATACAGGTCATATCCTTTAATTTCTCTCTCTCACTACCATCTGTACTCAGAAACAAATTAATAAGGGAAGGAACCATGGAGAAACATGAAGATTCTTCCAGAAATGTTCAAACATAATCATAACAGATAGAAATACATTCTAGTCCCCTCAGATATCAATAGGCAAGTTATTCTTAAATGAGAAAACATTGATTTCAATTCTGTTACAGGTAACACAATATCCCAAATACATACATACATACATACATACATACATACATAATGTACATACATACATACATACATTTATCATCAGAACTGACCTGGTTTCCCGTAGGACTTTTTCCAGGTTGGATTTTAGGGTACAATTACACAATGCAACAAAAGCCCTGACACCAGTTATCCATCAGGGTCAGTGCCTGAGACAGTTTTCGTGGTGTTTTGTCTTTTTTTTAATATGCTGTATGGAACACATACACACACACACACACACATATACGCACACACACATATACATATAAAATTCATAATTAAAACTTTCTGAAGAGACTCTTGATAACTTTAGAAAAATTAAGAGTGGTACTAAGTTCTAAAGTTGATGATGACAATTTAAAACTGGCAGTCTGCATGTTTTAGATTTGATTTGTGACAATAGCTTTAGAAATCAATTTTTTCCTCTCTCCCTCCTCTTCCCAGCAACCTGACCTTTCACCTTGATAGTCATCAACTTCCGAGGCAGCAGAAGACAGGAGCCCGACCTGACTAGTGGTCACATGTGGGGACTTCTGGCAGGCTACAGATAACATCTTAGCCCAAATTACTTTTCAGCTCCTGAGCCTCTGGCTACTTTCTCATGAGACAGGACACAGGGACTCTGGACAGACCCCAGGGCTGTCCTCAAGACCAGAGGAAATGGTGCATGGCCCTCACCTCACCTCCGACCAGTCAGCGTCCAGCACGACCCCGAACCCCTAACCCACGGGGTCTTGTGGTTCTGCCCTGCAGAATCTGTAACTTAACTTACACGCCATTGGGGAGTTGGCTTTTTTTGGACATGAGCAAACCCTCACTCCAGGTTGGCCAGTCTCATAATAAACTACTTTATTTCTTCACTGCAAACTTCTGTTCATGCATTTCTTTCAGCCAGTGCGCTCAGACAGACAGACTCAAATACTGGAGTTTGATAATTAATTCAAAGTGAAACCTCCAGCCTCCACTGAGTTCGCACTACAGAAGGAAGATACTCCAGAGTCCTCTTCACAGCCCAGGAAGACCCTGGAGGTCCGCCCTGCCCAATCTACAACCCCAATTCCCACCAAGCGTCCTCGCGCTTGACTCATCACTCGGCCACTCCTTCCTCTTCGCTACTCCTCGAATGAGCCAAGCATCTTTCTGCCTCAGCGTTTGTGGTTTTAAACCTTTGGGATGTTTTTTTTTTTTTTCCCTCTGGATATTCACACAGTTTAATCTCTCAGCTGTCCCAAGTCTTTCCTCAAAGACGAGCTGTCTGATTATCACGGTTGCTATAGGAGCAGGAGACACATAAAACAAAATGTTATGAAGCTGTCCCCTCCATATAAAGTGTTTGATAATGGAATTGTAAATTGGTACCATTTTGTGGAGTAATTCGTCAATTTCTGTCACACACACAAAGTAATTTTTGCTATAAGCAAACACGTGTTCACAATTTTCCTTGCAGCATTGTTTGTGTTAGAAGAAAAACCTGGAAACAAACTTAGTATCCACAAATTAAACCATGGATGGAATACAAAATATTGGACTATTTGGCAGGACTGTGGATATAACAATTTTTTTTTTGCAATGTACAGAATGAGGAATTATCTGCTGCCCCACATAATATATTGAATATCCCAACAGGATACATATGTTTGCAATTTTTGAGTCTTGAACCTTGCTCCTTTTTGCATATAAACACAAGTACATTTTTGCATAATTTCAAACACACTGAGAATACGTGTACTCCAGAAATCCCAATCCTGTGGGAAACTGAGGGAAGATGGTAAGTTATTCTATGTAGAACCTTTTTTTTTTGACATTTTTCCAACAATGTTAATGATGACGATGCTGCACATTTTGTTATTGCAAAAATAACGGTTATTTCTGTCTGAATTTGGAGCCAGTATTCACACTGAGGTTAAGTTCTAGTACGGGATGATTATATGTCTCTTAATGTGGTCATATCTTGAAATTCATATTATTTTATTATAATTAATTTGCATTTCTCCTTATAGTAATTACTATCGGGACACTTTGTTGGCTAATTTAAGTGGGTTTTTTATTACATGTTTTGATAGACTACTATATCAATATATTTTGTTTCAGGATACAAAACGGTATTGGAAAACTTTCGTTTAAATGGTTGAACATCACAGAGAGGAGAACTATTTCTCTTATACGTTGTTGCTCAAATGTCAATGTTTAGCTGTTGGACAAAGAACATCAGCATCATCCGGGATCTTGCGAGAAATACATAATTAAAGGCACACCCCAGATCTGCCCACTCAGAGTCTGTACTTTCATATCTGTAGTTCATTCACAGTCACATTGGTATTTGAGAAGCACTATTTTAATCCATTTGCCTCCTTTTCCACTGCTAATAGTTTAGTCCTTTATATTTTATTAAGTGTTCTGCAAGAGTTTAAGTACTTCCTACTCATGCCCCTCTTCAATCCACTCTTCAAGAAGTAGGAAAAAAATTCTCTTTTTAAAAGAAAAACAACCTAATTTGTCTGATCTCTTCAATGGAGGCCTAGTCCTCGTAGGAAAACTCTCACCCCCGTAACTGTGCACAACCCTTCCTCTTACAAAGAGGCTCTGTGTGGTCCAGTGCCAGCACGCCTCAGCCAGCTCTTCAGGGACAAACCTGAACTGCTGTGAAAAATGACGCTGAGGTTTTTCTGTTCACCCGTGTTCCACGCTGTGTCTTATTTCACAGTCTTTGCAAGAATTATTCCCCTCATTTCAAAAGCTCCTTTCCATCCAAATTTCCTTAATTTTGCTAGGTCTTATCTTCCTTCAAATATGAACTCGAATACATTATCTTCAAGAAAAAACTTTCTTTAAACATTATTATTTGTTATTTGACATTTTTATTTTAAAAGTGGATATGCTTCTAAATTTTGCTGAGAAACCGCATACACTAATGGATACTCTCTAGATCACGCATGATGATAAAACTGTCACCACCACCTCTGCAGCCAGTCATTTGGGAAGACAAACCACCTTAGCAGCGATTGGCCCAGAGGTCAGAATTTCATCAGTGACTGACGGCTGGCATAATATTTGCCCCTGCTTCCAACCAGAGAAAGCCAAACATGTTTTCCCAACCAATCAAAGGGAACGTTCTGCTTCTACTTAGTCCACCTACAGCCCCACCGTCTTCCGATCAGAGCACACCTAGAGCCTTCCCTTTGTTCTATAGTAAAGCGTATCCACAACCCTGCCTGCTTTTGAGTCTCTGCCAAAGGCGAGTAATGGTGGTTGACTTCTTTGCTGTGGCAAGTGCTGA
Organism: Rousettus aegyptiacus; assembly: GCF_014176215.1. Lineage (NCBI taxonomy): Eukaryota > Metazoa > Chordata > Mammalia > Chiroptera > Pteropodidae > Rousettus > Rousettus aegyptiacus. The sequence continues at coordinate 88,020,851 of NW_023416287.1, forward strand.
CTGAAGAGCTTTTATTTTCTCATTTGGATTAATTTTTGTTTATTTCCACATTATGAACTTAATAATTTAAATATGATTTCTTTATCCTGAATGAAATTCATACGATGTGGTAAAAATAACAATAAACGGGTTACAGGGAGATTCTATTATTCTCTGTGTTTTTCTCTTAAAACTAAGAACTCTTAGTCAAAACTTAGATGACCTGTCCTTAAGTACCAGATAAATTTTGGTGTACATGACCAGAGCACAGATACACTAACATACTCTTATATTAAGAGCATTTAAGAATTATAAAAAGTATCTTTTGCTTTCAACCTTTCAGCATTTTTAAAGTCTGTCCAACTTTTAAAATATTTTGCTTTGTTTATATGGCTGGTTTGCTTAATACTAATAGACACAAGACTATTTCTAACCTGGGGGCAGTCATTTCCAGAAAATTAATTTCAAAATAGCATGCTATTGCACTATATTTGTGTGCAAGTCATATTCATAGAAAACTGTATCCCAGTACATTTGACAGAGTGAAATAATGCAATTATGGAATGCAATAGAAGCAGTAGAAAGAAAAAGATATGGTTTTAGATGGGATTTGAAATGGCAGCTTCAGTAATGCAGAAAGATAGAGAAAGCCTGTTCCAGATGTTAGCGCTGCTGCAGAGAAGATGGGGGGTGATAATTCTGCGTGAAGGAACATGGAAAGATAAATGAATTCCGTGTATTTTGGACACATCAATTTTGATTTTGCGATTTCAAGCTATGAGCTTAAAGTTGTGGAGAAAAAGCACCTTGATATATCTGAAAATATAGCTTGATTTGGAATTAGAGTCAACTTTTATTGAAAACCTACTAAGTGCTAGATAGAAAACTCGAGCTTTAGGTGCTGGAGGCCCCCGTCTAAAGTTATGGGGGGAAAAGCTCTGGATGAATGCAAGCTCACGGTGCCGGGGTGCACAGCGCCAGATACAGCTGCGTTGATCTAAAGGTGAATTTTATTTCCAGATTTGGGAAAAGAACATATTTCTAATTATAAGCATAATATATATTGACTATAAACATTTACCTTAAACAGAAAAATATGGGATTCCCCCCGTATTTGCAGGGCGCACATTCCAAGAGCCCCAGTGGACACCTGCAAAATGTAAATTATACGAACATACCTATGCTAAAGTTTAATTTATAAATTAGGCACAGTGAGAGATAAACAATAACTAATAATAATATGACAACATGCTGTAATAAGTCGTGTGAATGGGGTCTCTCTCTCTACAAGTATCTTGTTGTACTGTACTCACCCGTCTCGTGGTGACGTGAGATGGCACAGTGCCTGCAAGATGACAGGAGGTGAGGTGACTGTCGTGGGCGTTGTGACATCGTGTTAGGCTACTGTCGACCTGCTGGGAAGAGGTCAGAAGGAGGGTGAAAACTAGCACGAATTCCTGTTTCCTTGTGCACAGTCTCACAGAGAGAAGATGTCTTCTTAGCATAGGGTTTCTTTACTTTCCTCACTGAGAACTTCCACCTTTTCACTTAGAGGAAGCACGTGAGGGCTTCCCCTTGGCATATCCCCACTGCCAGCATCGCTAACCTTGCGCTTTGGGGTCATTATTCAGTAAAATCAGGGTGACTGCAACACAAGTACCGTGATACTGAGACACTTCACCTGACGGCCCACGGCTCCACTGGGACCACGGGCGGGGGCCATGCACACAGTGGACGAGGGAGCGAATCACACCGTGGCGGGGCAGGCAGCGCGAGACCCATCATGCCACCAAGAACGGTGCGCAATTTAGAAAGTATGTATTGCTTATTTCTGGACTTTTCCATTTAATATTTTCAGACTGGTTGACTGAGGGTAATTGTAGTTGCGGAAGGCAAGATTTCAGATAAGGGGGGATTACAATATGACGGATACAGTGCTAACAGCCCACAGTCCCAGCACACATACTTTTAATATTTTTATAAAGACTCCCAGATTTTGCCTAAACATTTACATACCTAATATACATATGACATTCTCCTTTTCAAGTAACCTTAATAATTTCCCATCATTTCAGCTTAAATCGAATTTCACACCTTTCATAGGGGATCCTGACTGTCCCAGTATTTTCTCTAATTCCTCTGAATCACCATGGAAATTAATCCCTTTAGCTCTTACAGGAGGACTTATATAGTGATAACTAATCTTTGTAAAACAATCTCTTTAATTAGCACAGGATACCTAGAAGTCTGGCCTTATATTTTATATTTGTTTACTTTTATTTAATGCAAGCATTCAGCATAATTTCTTGTATAGAAATATACTATTCCAGATCTCTTTTGCTTCTGTCTGAAAGCCAACTAGGATAAGGTCAAGTAATCTGTCCATAAAGGAAGGACAGAGGTAAAGGTAGCTTTATTTTGGAAATGGAAGTTAGAATTCTATTTTGACTCTGTTTCTGGGGACCTAGGCCCCATTTTCTTTTGTTCATGTCAATTGTTATGCACATAGGTGTTTGAGAGAGTGAGCAAATCCTGCCACAAACAACCTTCATGTTAATCTTACGATGTCATTGTAAGAAAGTTAAAATGAATTCTTTTCAGGGAACTCAAGCCAGAAAATCCAGAAAAAAGAAAGCAACTCTTATATACCCACTCCTGAATGGACTTCGGTGATGACGGCCGGGGAGGTATTATTAGCCTACCCCATACCGTGTGTCTTATTTTGTACTCATAGGTATAGGTCTATGATTTGCATCTTCCAACAAAACCATGCATTTGTTTTAGAGTCAAAATGTTGCCAAAATGCAATACTGAATTATTTCTTGAAAACAAATAAATACCTTATCCAAGTTTTCCATACAATTATTATTAGAAAAATGTTAATAGATTATCATAACTCTTCATATGAAAATAACACATTAGCACTAAGCCTTCTGAGACAGAAGGGAAAGCTTTACTCCATGCTAGTAACTTCCTCCATCCTTTGCTGCCGTGAAAGAAATTTCCGGACATATGTTAGTTTAAGAGAAAGTCCTCAAATCATAAAAACACTTCTGAGAAAAAAGTTAAAGACAGAAGTAAAACATTCAAGGGCAATGAGAAACAAGGCTTTAAAAAGAAGTATTACTTAAAAAAAAATTTTTAATGTTAAGTGTAAGTCACCTGGGGAAAAATTTTCCTACTATAAATAAAAATATTTTCATTATCCACTGATTATATGTAAGTTTTCCTTATGACATTTAAAATTGTAAATTAGTTGATAATAAATTGCATTATCTCAATCTCACCTACAAATAAAATGTCCCTTTCTATAAAACTACTATTGCTATAGGAATGAAACAAATAATTTTCAAAAGTTTTCTTAAGTTTTGTCATCAGTTATATAATTGGCACTAACAAATTCTGTGAGAAGGGTGGCATGGTTATTAATATTCTCATTTCTCATATGAGGAATCCTTCACCAGAAATTTCAAGTAACGTGTTCGAGAGCATATGCTTAGTGGTTTTTATAGCTGAATCCAGAACCCAAAGCTTGCGGCTTATTTTACTACTCAAGGTTTTGTGTACAAGCAGTTAATTTCAATCACATCATTTACCTGTACCAATGCCTTCTGCTATGTACATTACTAATAAAAGAGAATTCCTGACTCAGACTACTAGACATATAATCTGGTGTATTTTTCAATTTAAATGAGTGATTAGATTTCTGGAAATATTCTAATCTTTTTTTTAGATTCCAAGAACCAATGGTTGCTTTTTCGGGGCTTAACCAGAGGAAGCTGGAGTGGAAGCAGCCGCTGTGTTTTTGTCGGTGTCGTATAGATGTAATTTCACACATTGGCCATTTTTACTGCTCAGGGTCCATTTTGGTCTCTGTTTTTTTCAGTCACCTGAGAGGAAAGGACTATTCAGCACACGGGGATGTGAAACCATGGTTAATATTTTTAATGCAAAGTTTTCATTTCATGATTGCTATTTGAGCTAAATGATACCTGGAGAGTAATGCAGGCAATAAATAAACGTACATTTTTCTAAATGAAGGACCTTCTGCGTCTCCCAAATGCTTCGTTAGCATAATGACCTTATGTCGTTTTAAACCTTACCCAAGTTACTAGCAGATTAAGTTACCATTTTTAGTACCCGTGTGAACCTATGCATCGCATTATGTTTATGCCAGCCCTAAAGATCCATGGCTTCTCTCCAAACGTATTTATTAATTTCTAATAAATTCGTTACATTGAGTCAGTTCTTTCCCGCTGGTTCTCTTGTTCCCAGCAGAAGGGAATGTTAACAGAAAGGAAACATGAGTAAAATAGTAATAGCACATCCAATACATTCTTTTCAGAAAAGCAAACATTAAGGATCACTAGAAGTTGGTTTATTTGCTGCAGTTAGAGAAACACGAGCCAGTAAGGCTGCTGATGGGGAGAGGACGATGACGGTGATTCTCACCTGAGAGTAAAGTCAAACGATGGCTCTGAAATGCCGGGCGCGCAAGCACCGGTTTCACGATCAATAGCCGGTATCGGCGATGCCTGAAAACGCGGGATGGGGTATGGTCAGTCTCCTGTGTGCGGCGGGATTTGAAATGAAAGATGGCGTGTGACTGAGCCGAAGAGTAAGAGTCCAAAAGGGAGCCTGTGAGGATACACCCCAGGGTGACTTTATTCCAGCTCATGTCCCCTTATTGCTAGAATGATTAAAAGTATTTGCATGGAGAAAGCTCTGTCTACTATTAAATTTGAAGGAGTATTATAGTTGCTCTCCCCCAGTTGCATTCTAAAGAGGCCATGTGGCCTCTGGGTGAGGACATTTAAATGTACTTCATTAAATGTGCCTTAAGGGGCATCAAGAAATGGTGTAACGCTGTGTAATTATTAATAAGTAATTGTATACATCACATTTACAGCCTGTAAATAAAGGTTACAAAAGTAATAGTAGAAATCCAGCTAACAGTCTGAGATTGCTAACCTAACGCACTGAGATGCAACAATATATTTTCCATAAAATTGATGAGAGCGCGTCCTCTAGCCCAGCTACTTTCTCAAATAATAACAGAGTGGATATTTACAAAATAGGGAATTTTAGTTCAGTTTTACAGACGAGAAGATGTGTTCCAAAGAGTTTAAGAAAGGTGCCCGGGGCAGGGGAGAACTTGCTGCGGTGAGACCTGTTTTTGTTTCTCTCTCTGGGCTGCTGGGGCCTGTCACCTCTCCATGCCGCCCTGCACAAGAGTCAGCTTGTGACAAAAACAGTGCTGACCAAACTAAAGAAGGTACCGCTGGAAACACTGGGGGCCCCTGGGTAAGCAAGAGAATGACGACGTATATATCACCCCTGTGTAGAATTAGGGATGTCAACACGATCATTGGGTTACCAGAGGCTTTTAGTGACTTACTATAGCTTATTTTTCAAATAAGCTATTTAAAAAAAAAATCATAACTAGAACAAATTACTATTTGAAAAAAAATCATATTAGAAAATTGTGTAAACCCTCAAGAAAAACTAAGATATACTTGAACTTCTGACATTTTTGATGGGGAAAGAGGAGAAAAACAGAAACTGTGATTAGGTTAATTCTAAGGAAGCGTTCAGGGCCAGCACATTATACAGAGAGAGTAGCCTTTGAATAAGCCTCGTAGTTTCTACTCAGCTCGGTTCTACCCTTCCCAGTATATAATTATAATTTTTAAAATAATTTTAGATCTTTATCTGAATTTTCAAATTTTATTAAATGCTTCTTGGATAACGAAGTTGATAAACAGAATAAGCAGTTAATTTCTTTTTTACTATCATTTCCTATTTTTTCTGAGAACAAAATGCATTATTTTTCCCTCGGTAAAAGATGGTATTTCTATACTCCAACTGAACCTTTACGAAAGAAAACAGAGGCGCCTGTTATGGGGACACTACTCAGAAACAGAAATCTCATTTTTATACCAAGAACACAACCACGTGAAAATATTTGGAATATAAAGTTCATTACGAACAGAAAGTGAGTTGCATGGAGCTCTGTGAACCGGTAGGAAATGAGTGAGCAAAAACGAGGTTTAAGCGCTGAGATATGTAAATCCTGTGCCAGGTGACTGACCTTATCACGGGTTTGTACTCTTATCAACGACAGCAGGCATCTGACTATATTCATTTGATTTACTCTGCGGAGCCTTTTTCAGATTCAAACCTATTTCGCCAAGACAAATGGAGTGAGAAATGCAATAAATTCAACATGCATTATAAAAGCAAGGAAACGTTAGCCCTATAGTTACTGAAAAATCAAAGGCAAAGGAAAACAAAACCTCAGACCCATTCTTCATCTTTACTGAGAGGCGACGCCAGGGCCCCAGCTGGGGAGAAAGCGATCTCGGAGGAGTAGCAGTCATGACGTGGGGGGCCATCTGTGCACGTGGATGGAGGTCACGGGCCCTTCTCTTCCCTCCTTCCTCTTTCCACCTCCCCCAGTTCCCAACAAAAAAAAGACAGCTTAGATAACGGTGGCAGATGCCACCTTCCAGGACAGCACTGGGCAGCCATCTCTTGTCCGCTGTGATGGCTTCCACAGGTGGGGACTTGCTTGCCCCACTTTGCTCAGTCTGGTTTTGAATATTTGATTTTCACAGACGACGAAAAAGGGCAAGAGCTGTGGAACTCAACACAAGGTCAGAATGGCGATCTGCTTGGCCGGTCCGACTTGTTTTCATACTCTGACATCTGGCGCCCATTACCAGAACAAATTAGAGCAAATCCACGCAGCGTCTGACGGGGAGGACTTTCTGTCGTCACATTGCACTGGCTGCCGTGAGGACACAGAAACTCAGGCTCAAAACAAGGCAGCCATAGAATTAGATTTGCGACACTTGCTTTGCAGACTTAAAGCGTAGCCTGTGGTAAGTGTAATTAAGGAGAAGATGTATTCTATCACACAGCCGCAATTATATTGATGAGTTTCCGCTAAATTTTCATCTTATTATAATATGAAACATAATTACATAATCAAGTTTTTGTTTGTTTTGTTTTGTTTATCAAGGAAGAAGACAATCAGTCATCAGAAATATTATAAAACCCAACAATTTAACTCATGCTTTTTGAATGCTACAGTGCATTTTGCAGCTCATTCATAAAATTCATCATTCAATATATCTTTCTCCTATGTAATTATTCCCATTTTTTTAATCACACATATTGGCTGTCTGCCCAATGTACTCCTTGGATTTTTCATGCCTAAAAATCTCACTGGAAGTAGTTCAACTCTTTTAATATTCGTTTTTCCTCTTTAATAATATTTATCATCCTTTACAAAATTCTTGTTTATTCAAAAAACCCTAACTCTTGCTGCAATTAGGAAAGAAGCAAGAAACACTGTTCAAACAGAATACAGAAGTTAAATTTCTAGGCAACTCATTCAATGGCCAGGCCAGGTTTTCATCTGAAATCTTGTGATATTAAATATACAGTTCTGAGACACTAAATGGTAGCTTAAGATGGAGTACTGTCTCATAAAGTGATTTTGTGATTTATTTTTAAAAAGTTTAAAGTAAAATATATTTTTAGTCATTGAGTATCTATTTCAATTATATTTTAAACTGTAAAAATAGGTTTTACTCTAATCAGTGAATAGAATGAAATGCATTCTCAGAACTTCAGTTTTTGTTACTAATTTTTTATATGAAACATATATATATGCATATATGTAGATATACATATGCATAGATATACATATACTTGTATATAAGCACCTATATAATATTCCTCATTTATTATCACAATTTCCACTTCTTTTCTACAGTTTTCTTCTTCTCTTTCTTCCTTCTTCCATATCAAATTGTTATTATTTATATAAACTTTTGACAGAATTATTTCATATTTGTATTTTATATAAGGTGAGAATTCATTAAATATTAAATGACAAATTATCTGTCTTGTCGACTGAAATACAAGGATTACCTATGCTTATTTAGTACAAACTCCATGGTCTATCTGGGGGCTATTTACATAGTTTTTAAATTTGCAAGGAGAAATTTCAATACTGACACTATACCTATACCTAAGTGAGAGCCTCGTGACATAAGAGGCAGAAAAAATTTGGTGAGGGCTGAATGTTTTACCAACTTTTGTTCATTAATTTTTAAAATTTTACTTCCCTATATATACTTTCCATGTAGCATGGCTGACATTTTAGCTTAATGGAGAAGCACGATGAACAGTCCGGATGCCACAGTCACTGTGGGTCGCTCAGGCAGTGGTGTTAGGGAGCTCTGCGATGAGCCCACAGATTCAGGAGCTGATGCTTCGACTGCTCTGCATTGTTTCCCAAGAGCCTACTTGTTTCTGGCAGATTTAAAGGATCATTCTGTCTCTTTTTGTTGTTCGTATCTGTCTATGAAATGCTTGACTAGTTGGGTATAAGATAGCAGGAAGATGGAAAATTCATGTTTCTTTACATAATCTACAAAGACAATGAAAATTTACTGTTCCAGAATAAGAAATATACACAGTATTTTGGAAAAAAATATATTTTAAATTGGAAAAGTTATCAGATAGTTCCAATATTTTTCCAAATATTTCATGTTTTCTCATGTGAAGTTTAGATTATTTCATCCAGTTAAAACAATTTAATTAAATTTTAGCTAAATTTATTGTAGGATTTATTAACGTAGTAAGTAAATGTTAAAATCCCTATATTGAGACCAATCTTTGAGGAAAAAAATGTGACTAATTTATATTTTGTTATTCTACTATTTAACTGCATACCACATTTGATCATCGTGTATTATATTTTAATATATTACTGGATTTGACTCGCTAAAATGTATCACTTTCAAGACCTACTATATATAACAGGAATTTTGAAAGTATTTAAAAGTATTTTTAAGGCCTATGCTTTTTTTGGTAGTATGTATCAAATCTATCATTTGTCTAATTACAACCAAACATCAAAACGCTGTGTATTGAATAACCCTTCGTTATCTTAATAATTTCACTCTACCCTTTCTTGTTATAGTGAGTTTTTCTATGTAATAATGTGTTACAGGGCCACTTTGTCCCAACATTCCATCTGTCTTTTCCTTCCTAGTAGCAGATGGTTTTAATTAAAGTTCCATTACAATTTTCATTTTGGAATGTTGATAAATCTCTACCAGTCTGAACACAGGGGAAAAAATGACTAGACAGTCAAAGGAAAGTTATTTATGAAAACACAAAAAATATGGAGCCCGTTGTTGGGTAGCAATCCATACAACTTACAAATTGGTATAATTTGATTTATTATAATCAATTTTCAACTATGCTTAAATCATATGTAGCACCGAATGTGAACACAGTATGACAAGATGCAGTGTGGGAGTTAGGTTTTTTTTTTAAGGGGAAAACTGTTTTGACTCTTTAATATCTTTAATCTGTCTTTTACTTTCCCTGCTACAGCATATACCAGATATTTCCATCACTTTCATGTGACTTATGATGGTTGAGAAGTGATACTATTTAGTATTAAGGTAGACTTAGGCTAACATAATTGAATAAATAAAATTTTGGACCTGAATTAAACTGACATTATTATCCTTTTCCAAGTGTGATGTCGCCTATAAACACAAAGAATAAAAATAACTACATATACTTTCTACTTGCTAACATGCAAACTATAATGACTTAATCTCTATTTACATATGGATCCATGTTTAATCTCTATTTTGCTATGTATCTGAGGTATATGTCTATATATCAAATATAGACACAAGCATATAACTCGTTATAAAAATATAGCTATTCTTCAAATTAATACATTTAATATAAACACACAGGGAGACACAACATACGGCCCACTGGGCGAAATGACAATCCTGATTGTTTTCATAGAGAGAATGCCAGATTTCAGTCAAACCAAGCCTTTGGCAAATCTCATTGCTTTTATTTATATTTTATGAAAGATATTCATTATAAAATGTTAAGGTCTAGCTTCCAAATATCTTAAGGTTAATTAAAAACGAGTAAAGCATTTGTTTTTCTTCTTAAAAAGGAAGAGTGACCTAAAGTAGAGTTAGCACCATATTAAAATCTATTATATTTGTGTTTGATTTAGTGTGTAGATAAAATTATTTTTTTTTGTTAAATTATTACAGACACTAACTAGATGCTTTAACTGTCTTCTACAAATTCTGTAGAATATGAGCATAGTATTTTGGACAATTCATTAAAATGCTCTTTTTCATTTTATTGATTATACTTCCTGAAACATACCAGACAGGCTCCAATAAAAGAGCTGTGAATGAGTGAACAAATAGTGGCTGATTTAAAGATGCACATTTTGCTACAACATTTTTGTATCTCATAAAAATATATCCAGACTTATACATCACCTTCCTAAGTGGTGTGAACAGCATTTATATGAGTGAATCAGCTAATGTCCCAAATTCTAGGTGTTGGCGTAACATGACTCTTAAAGTACACTAGATTTGGAAGTTTACTATGCCATATGAATCATAACAAAGGACATACATTTCTTTTGCAGGTATAATTATCAATTTTTAAAAACGTGTGTCAAAATGGAAAAATATATTGATTTGTTTCATTAACTTTATGGAAGAGCTCATAATTGTTACATATGAAAATAAGTCTATTCTTTGACCAACTAAAAGGGTTTATCTGATAGGTGAAGAATTCCCCCAAATATGCCTCTCTTCAGTGGGGCAAGATGTGTTGGACTGTAGCCACTGGTACACAAAGTTCTTTTTAACATTCTGACAATTCTGGTAGGATCACTGTGGCTCCGTCCAACAGTCTCACCAAAGTAGTTAGATCTGTAATTATATTAATTCCGAGCAAAAGTCAATTTACCTTGTCATCCCTTTGAAAGAAAAAAAAGGAACTTTTGGTCAAGCTCTGTTTTCTCCTTCGATATCCTGTGTGCAAACAAATTTTTAAAAAGTAAAAGAATAGAAAATACTAATAGTATATTTAACACATAGCAAATGGTGTGCGTGTGGCAGGCTGAGAAAAGCAAATGGCTTATTTATTAGCTTTTGTGTGTCACAGAAATCTAGGCTATGAGAGTAGGCAAAACTGATTTTAATGCCTAAAATACTTCTTAGTATTCTCCATAGCTAACACAGAAAATACTTAGTGAATGAATGAGTTAACAGATGGCTGGTCAATCGTATATCTGAGGTCCCTAAACGCACACTGAACAACTTTTAGAGCGGCAAGTGTGGTGGGTGGAGAGTTGTGACACGCCGAAACAGGGTGTGACGTACAACGCGTGCACTGGGGTACTGAAGACGGAACGAATATTTCTCACGTGAATGTGAACCGCTGCGGGGAGCGTTCGAAGCTCCCCTGGGAGATCTTCAACTTAATACCCTTTCATCCAGGGATCTCATTATTGTTAACAAGCTGAAGAGAAATATCACTGAGAGCCATAAGGAAAGACAGGATTCAGGGTTAACATGGAGACGATGGAAGATAATAGAAGAGATTTTTGTTTGAGAAAGAAGATTTCTGTAATACAATAAAGAACAATATATTATCAAGTCAGTGGGATTATTTAAAAAAAGTTTATGCAGATTTAAAATTCCACATTAAGGATATTGTTATTTCTGCTGCTAAATATATCCCTAAAAGAAAACAAAACAAAACAAACTCTCAGACTGAAAACTGAGAAGTAAAAACCACTGGGCAACAGAGTCAGGCAGCTTTTCAGGAGGTTGCATGTTCTGCCGCCTGCTTAGGCACCCAACGATGACATCCTCGCCACCCTGCAGCGTGGTTTGGCCCATCATTTCCATTTCTTTGGGGGGCTCTTTGGGCACTGCCTTCCTTACTAGAGTGTTTCTCTACTGTTACCGAAGACTCTCGGCATACTTCAGGCTCCAGGAAAATTTTATGTCTTTCAGGCGCAGTAGCAATTTCAATAAATGAAAAAAAAAAAAAAAAAGTAATTCAATAATTGCCTCTCAGCTGGCATGGACCACTTTACCTGGAAATTTTCTGGTCAAAAATCCTAAATATCTCTGCTGAGTCTTAAACTCCAATCTATATTAGGATGAGTTGCAAATGCATCACAATCCTTGTATTTGTGTAAATGACAGAGCCCAAAGGCGTTGATTAGTGACCAAGGTTTGTGATTCGAATTGGTAAAGATTTTGCTAACCTTGGTTCAGTCATCTATTCAAATGGAGACGCAGCCGAGAAATCAAAAGAAGCCTCAACTTGAGGGCAGTGATAGAAGACTTAGGAAAGATCACCAAGCACATCAAGGCGTCATTAGAGACCAAGAGTAAGACCATCAACACCCTTGCATTCCAGTTACTGTGTACGGATACACGTTTGACAGTGAAATAGTCTGATAGGAAAAAAATCGATTCATCCAAGTATGGTGCTGGAGGAGGGCTCTGTGGACGCCCTGGACCACGGGAAAGATGATCAAGTGAGACATGGAGCAAATTAAGCCTGGAACATCCCTGGAGGCAAAATGACAACACTGAAGCTGTCCTACTTCGGGAGCATCATGACAAGGCAGGGCTCTCTGGAAAAGACAGTAACGCTGGGGAAACGGGAGGCAGCAGGAAAAGAGGAAGGCCGGATGCGAGATGGACTGGCTCCGGGAAGGCAGCCGCCGGCAGGAGTCTGAAGGAGCCAGCGGGGCTGCTGAGGGAGGACGGGACATTGCGGGGTCACTCATTCCGGGGGTCAAGTCACCAGGAGCCGGAGCCAACCAGGTGGCATGTCACACACACAGTGCTGTTTGTTATTAGGCCACAAAGCTTATGGGGAAAAATGCAACTGGAGTGGAAAACGTGAAACTTTCAAAACTTAAAGAAAAATTTATACCACGACACTACCCAAACCCCAAACTGGTATGTGGGGAAGGAACCTGGACTTCACTAAGGTGACGGCAAATGCTCGAGCAGACACTAAAACTAAACAAAGCCATAGCGTGGAAAAGCAGGTGACACTTTTCTGAGAGCGCTGAGACAAGACAAAGGAATTAAAGCTCTAATGAAGGTAGAAATCCGAAGGCAGCACACACCAGACCCACGAGGCTTGGGCGCCCGATTCTGGGAGGGAGTTCATTTGCAGGTACTTGTGTTATTTATCATAAAAAGGTTCTAAATGTGCTTTTGCGGCCTGTAGTTTCTGTTTGGCTCAATGCTAGAATTCTATTGGCCCAATGCTAATTCGGTAGGGAAAAATCACTTGAAATCAATATGCTTCATTGGTATTCTTATGTAATTCCCATTTTTACCAGTCACATGTAAATTAATTGAATTTGTACCAATCTGACACTAGTAATCTAATAAATGCAGACTATTACGGTGAAAACCTTTATTTTTTTGTCTTTTCTGATGGGCTCCACATTGTTAAGCACGTTCTTTTTAATTTTCAGTCCCGTCTCACTCCTTTAAATACCACTGCAAACTTTCATCGCTTTCCTGCTTCTCCAATTACAACTTTTTATCCAGGCCTCTCTGTTTATAAATAATAAAATAGTAATAATAAGGATAACAAACTGCATCAATAATTGAACACCACTGACGTATTTTCCCTCAGATTTTTATCAGATCTGAGAACTTGAAGACAAAATGTTAGTTTATTACATTCTGAGCCTTACATGGTCACGGACACATAAGTTAGTCTATAATTTTTTTCCTGAATAAACACAATGGATGAGTGGATGTGAGATGCTCAGTATTTAAAACTAGAGGATACAGCTTCAGGGCATACATCGGAAAGAGACAATTGTGAAGTGTGAGATTCATGATAAATTTAGAAAGCAAGATGAAGGGACTAACATTTGTTAAGCATTTAGTACACATTGAACGATCTAGTTTGCAAAATTTTCCAATCAGGGAGTATCATATTATTTCTAAGCTATTCGAAAAGTATTATTTATCTTTTCCATATCACATCCAGCTTTAAATAATTAATTGGAATGATGCTGCTGCATATCCAATTATGTTAAATGATTTCTGTGAGGTATTCAGTACACACATGAGAACGATTGTGATTTAGTAGTCTTTGTTGACACTGAATTATTTCCTGAAGTGGGGGTACTGTGCACCCTAGAGAATAAATGCTTTAATTTGTCTCTAAATGAGCAAGTATGAGTTTTCCTCAACAGGATCTTGTCAAAATACTGTTTCTTTGTTCTTTTCTTTTCTTTTTTTTAATATTACAGACTTGTTTTTCCTTACTGGAGATCTGCCTTATGTTTCTTATTTATAAACAATACTATTTGGCAAACAATTCAAAGTGCACTATACAGAGTAGTGACAGATATTAAGGTCTACTGATGCCACTTATAATTCTGCTAAAGAATAATTTATATGTTTATATTATTCTGTTACAAAATTATTCACATGTAAGACATACTTTAAAAACTATCAATGATGCATTAGCCATTTATGCATATGAAAATGATGGTTAGGTCAAATTTGTAACATGTATCCCTCTGCAATAAATTTTGACTTTATTTCTGAGTGGTAACTCATAAACTTTCTAAACGAATTGCTGAATTTCTGTTAGTCAAGTGAAAGATGTGTGTAGGTTTTGTTTTAGTTTCTTTGCTTGTTTTCTTCTTGCATTAGGATTTTTTTTTTCCTTTCTTTTTTTTTTTTAGAATGCATCACTAAACTTACTTTACAGGCTTGAGAGGCAAAAATCTATGATGAGAACAGAAGTGAAGGTGTCCAATTTTGGTAGGTTAGGCTATGCCAAGTCCTTCATTTTCCAATTTGCCACCCTTTCCTCCCTTATTCTTCCCAAACTCACTAGTTTTAAATTACTGTGGATCACTTTGCTTTATCTTGCCTCCCGGAGAGGGCTGACTTCTTAGTAAGATGCTGAATCAATATCATTGTCATAGGTCTCAAAATAAAAGCAACACTGAAGTATAAATTTAAGTGCAGTAAAAGAAAGATCAATTACTGAAAATGAAAAAGAGACACCTGTTATCTCTTCTATGGCTTCCTGAAACAGTAATATCTGTTTAAAGGCTCACATTTTCTTTCTTTTCTTAGCCAAGATGTATTTTATAAATGACTTATTTTTCAAAAGATATTTAAAATATAAAGTTTCAATTCACATTTGTATTCTTTTATATTTGCTGTCCTCAAATAAATATTAAGCAAAATAATTTTGCTACCATATTTAATTACGCATATTAACAATCTGTGTTGATTTTTATTTCTGCCAACTCCAATTTATCCTGCATCTCTCTGGTTTTGATAGATGTTGTTCACACCTTTTGATTTCCAGTAACAAACCAGTTTTTAATTTCCATACATTTCACCTCTCCACTGACAGTCTTTTATAAGCGTTATCCAAATAACTGTGCATTACCTTTTGAATCTTGAATAGCAAACACATTAAAAACCATAGATAGGATTCAGATGTTTTCATCCTCAAAGATGGTACCATCAGTAATATTCTTTTGTTCCTCATAGAGTTACTGCAGTGATGCCTGTATATCTTAAACACTAAGAGAGGATCCCACATCCCTCTGGCCGAGCGACCCCGGTTTAATATCCCAAGCTGATAAACACACGGTTAAAGGTCAAACTTTCCCAATTACTTATCAGATGGCTATGACATCGCCTAAAATGTCTGCATATTTTTCAAATTAAATTTGGGGCTTAACTGAAGTGATGCCTTAAAATGCATTCTAAATTGGCAGCTCCTTTAATACTTCTGTAAAGTAGTATTTTGCATAACTGATACAAAATGAAATTTTATATGGGGTATTTTCTGTTTATTTGAATTATTTCCCCAATATTTTAAGTAATGTGATTTTTACATTAAATTAAAATCATTTAGACTAAATTCATCAGATATTTTTCGAGTATAAAACTCATGGTCAGTATTAAACTAGGTATAAGGTAGGGTTAAAAACAAATGAAACGTAAAGGTGAGAAAGTTCCTATTGCTAATGTAATGTGTCAATTATACATCAATTAAAAATAAAGTTCCTATGGGTTGGAAGCAAGCAGAGAAGACACAGACAAATACAATATATAAAAAAGGTTGAAAACTGAAGGGCGAAAGTAGACATCACTACTTTTAGAAAGCAAGAATATATACCTTCCTTGCAGAATTTGAGGAAAAATGACAAATGCATATATATATATATATACATATATATATATATACACGAATAATGATACATATATATATGAATAATGCATTTATTCTTAAAATTTTGTAATTTTTTAAGGAATTCTCTCTGGTAATTGGCCTTGGTAACACCTAACTTAATAATAAAGACAAAATTTCTTTGAAAAGGAAAATTATCAATATACTAGAACTGGCTACCATGTTTCTCCAGCCTCCAAGACTGATTTGTTGCTTTTTCTATTAAACATTATCTATAGTCATATCTGTAATTCTACATTTCAATATGTATGCTTAAATTTATTACTGTATCTATCCCAATGTCTTTATATTCACACTTATATCTATAAACTTATATACACATTATTGTTTCCTTAATTAAAACACTTTATTGTGTTTAGCTTCACACAATCAATGCCTAAAAGATTTGTCCCTAGCATCTGATAAGTAATGAATGAACTATTAAATATGAAGTGATAATCATACTTCACTCATTTCAATGCATGTTCTACAGACACAAAGCAGTAAGGGAAATTCTACTTTTCTGTGAAATTAGAATACTTAAATGTATTCATCTGATAAAGAGATATGTAATAAAGATTTTTTTTTTGATAGTTTAAACTCATACTATATGAAACGCAACAATAAAAGTTGTTATCAGCTAACAATGACCTCGAATTAAAAAGAGATGTCCATCCTTTTACAAAACCAATGATTTTATACATTTCCACATAAAGGCTTTACAATTGATGTCCTATGTAATACGAAAATTGGGAGGGACAAATAAAACTTGGTTATAAATAAAAGTAAAAACAAGTATCTGTCATTTTTAAGGAGAGTTATTATTTTTTTAAAGCTCTGCATCTGCAGCTCCATTCAAAAGTGTATTGGGAAAGATACAGCCAGGTATTAAAATATTTTTCAGACTTTCCGGGATGAAAATGTCCTGGTTATCTGAGAGAAAAGCTGTGCTGTGTTTACCTTACACATGATTCACATTAAATAGAAGCCACACACGATTTACGTATGGTCCACTTTTGTCCTCATCGGGCCTTGTTTAGTACAAGTGAAAAATTAGTTAAAGGAAGCCAATTTTAAAGCCTGGAAAACATTATTAGGAAAAAAAAATAAAGAAAACATGCTTTTATCTGAAGGAAACAGCACCTCACTGGGGGATTCAGGACTGTGAAAAATCATCTCTTAACGGGATAGTATAGTATTCTTGCAGGCTTGAAAGAGCTTCTGGCCTTTCCAGGAATTTCAAAGATTGCTGGTATTTAGCAGATAGAAGGTTGTTTCATTTGCAGTTAAAGCTAAGAAACACTTCGGTGCTTTCACCAATTTCAGACCATAAAGTTCTATGATATATAGTATGAATTTAATAGATTCTAAATTCCTGACTCTGTTCCAAGGAGATGACCAAGCACTATCTTAGTGCCTCCTATTATCAAGTGTATATAAGTTCCTCTTAGCTTTATAGAGAGTTAACACAATTCTCTCTTACTCAGCACGGAGTGTGGGCTTGCTCTAGTAATTAACTCTTAGTTGGAAAGGAGATTAAGTTGGTTCAAGGCCTATGGGAGAAGGTATTCAAACATGTTTATTCTTCTCAGAAAATGTGTCTCTATAAAACATTTTCATCACCTTTGGCAGCCAGTGATTATAAAATTAGATTGCCTTGAAACTCATTGCTGAGAGTTGTGCTTGGGCTTGTCACTGTTAACTCTTGTAGTACCCCCATATTTTTAACAGCAGTCATGTTCATATCGCTAAATGCCCTGGTTTTAGTGACAAATTATATATTTTGCCTACTTTAAATCCATCTACCAATGACTAGTTGGTGTGAATTTACCAATAATGAGTCTGCAGAGGAAGCAGAGTAGTAGTGTGAGTCACTGTAGAAAAGTAGAGGTGGGTTTTATTAAGGACTAAACATTTTATTTTTACATGTAGTTTCTCTAAATATTCATGAGAAAAAGCAGCAAGGAACAGATGTTTCATGCCCAACTCTAACGCCCAACTCTAATTTATTCTCTTTTTATGTGTTGGTTTTCCGTTGTACAGTTTGGCTTTGTTTTCTTGCCACATAGTTGTCCATATTGTTAACTATCATCCTTTGTACTTTTGTAAATTTCAGAGTGACGGTGCATCTTTTATTTCTGATTTTAGTAATTTGAGTTCCCGTTTGTGTTTTCTTGGTCAGTCTACCTAAGGGCTGTCAATTTGTTGATTTTTCAATAATTTAACTTTTGGTTTACTTTCTCTATTGTTTTTCTATGATTTGTTTCTTTTATTTCTCCTCTAATCGTCATTATTCTTTCTTCTGCTTTCTTTGATTTTAGTTTTCTCTTCTTTTACTATTTTCTCAAATTAGAAAGCTGTTATTGGTTTGATATCTTTCTTCCCTATGATAACTATTTTGAACATAATGTTTAGAGCTATAAATTTCTCTCAAGGCAAACTCCCTTTATGCCATATGCTTTGGTATGTTATGTTTTAATGTCCATTTGCTTCAACATTTTTTCTTACTTTTTTCATGGTTTCTTCTTTGATGCACTGGGAATTAGATGTGTTTAATATCTACATATATGTGAATTTCCCAAATATTTTTCTTTATTGATTATTTATTTTCATTTTGGTCAGTGAATATATTTTGCAGAATTCAAAGTTTTAAGTTTGTTCATATTTCTTTGAAGTTCTAGCATACGGTCCATATCGGAGAATGCTCGATTGGCCTTTGTGAAGAATGATTATTTTGCTGTTGTTGGGTGGTGAATTCTATAGATATCTTTTAGGTCTTCTTGGCTGAAGGTGTTGTCAAAACTTTTATTTCCTTGTTAATCTCCCGTCATGTTGTCTTATTCATCATGGAAAGCGGTGTACTGATATTTCCCACGATGATTATTGAATTGTCCACTTCTTCAGTTCATTCAGTTTTTATTCCTTGCATTTTGGCTACATGTGTGTTTATGACCGTTGCAACTTCTTGATGGATTGACACACATTTCTCATTATATGTGGGGTTGGTGGAAAAATGGAAAGGCAATCTTTTCAACTACACTTGACTGACATAGAGCTTCGGTAGCATGGGGCTGGGAGGATGAGAAAAGCAGGAAGCCTGTCCTTATAAAGTGAAACACAGTCTCGGAGTGAAAGATGGGAGAAGGCTGAGTCCCCATATTCTTGGCTGCACCTGCTCCAAGCAGAGTGCTGAGGCAAAGCGGGAAATCCTCCCTGTATCCCATGCATCCACTATTATAATATCATACAAATTAGTTTCACTGTAAAAAAAATTCTCTTTGCTCCACCTAGTCATTCCTTCCCTCCCACAACATCTGGCAAACACTGATCTTTTTACTTTCTATAGTTTTTGTCTTTTCCAGAACGTCATATAGTTGAAATCATACAGTATGCAGCCTTCTCAAATCAGCTTCTTTCATTTGGTAATATGCATTTAAGCTTCCTCCATGTTTTTCTTACCCTGTAACATTTTTAATTCTTTCTTCTGCATAACAAGAAATGAAGATTATTCCAAATATGCATTTAAATCTGAGAAGTCAAAACATATTTTTTACAGGATGTTTTCTCTGTTTTGAAAAATAGTCCCTATATACTGTAGTTTAGCAAGATTTCCCACAGTTAATTATGCTTGTGCTTCCAACCATTAGAAACCTCAGACTTTTATTGGATTCACAGAATCCACATCATTCAGTCAGATTTTGGGAAAATTATAGCACATTCCTCTCTCAGCAATGCTGAAGTTACTTCTAAGTGTTTAAGGAATTAGTAACACTTTTCAACCACTGAAGCCATCCAGGACTATACAGACAGTAAATTGCAAATGTTTTAAAGTAATAATTATTTATATGTATACACACACACACACACACACACACACATAAAATCTGACCTATATTATACACTAATGAAGTTTATTCTGTATTATAGTGATCTTAATAATGACCCGAATACAAAAACAGTGAATTTCTTTACGAGAAAGAAGAAATCGTATTATATCAAATCAACTGTTAAAATAAAAATTATACCAATTACTTATCTGTCATGTCTTTCAAGATACTAAATAATACTGCTTCTCTATTAAAAATAAGTTTTCTTCTTTTGCATCTATTATTTTTCTGATAATGCCCTTTTTAGTTTTAAATAGTAAATATGCATCATAATTATCTTGATGGACCACTGATAAGCCTCAAGCATGGTGATAAAATGAGAAGTTAAAATTGCCACTTCTCCTCTCTTTTTTCTTACCAAGAACATTCAGAAAACACCTGATTGCTATAAAAAGCTGACACGACATTAATATCCTTCCTATTGCAAAGTTTGAAAATCTTACCAATTACCCAGGACCCATGCAATGGATACCTACTACCTTAATGGTAGGACATTTTTTTATTTCTATTTAGTCCTTTCTGTTTTTATTTCCTGAATGTGAATTTGGAGTAATTAATTACAAGTTCTTCCTGAGCTAACAACAATCTCTAGGATTAAAAAATAAAACGATCTAAAATAACTAAGCCATGTCACAATATTATTTTACTGCAGCTTGATATTTTTTTCCTGTCATTATGATGAAGACCAGTCTATTTTATGTACAAAAAACTATAATGACATTCAGACAACCAATTATTCTACATTCTTCGCATTTCTGCTCTCGATGGTCTTTGTTTTGTTTTGTTTTGTTTTGTTTTAACAAGGATGTCTTTTCCAATGTTGTATAGCCTACTCTTTGAACATCTAAAAATGTCTTTGCAAGTTTTCATATCAGTGAAATAAGAGACAGTTATGAAATGCCAATTATACACATTGGGATGATTTACATATTGCTAAAAACAAGACTTTAAACTTTCAATAGTATACAAATAACTCTCTCTTTTTTTCTTCCCAAACGTACTGTCACGTGAGCTGTAAGGTGAGGAATAATGTTCTTGATTTTCCTAATTGAGAACGGATAAACAGGAAATACAGTCTCCCGACTCAGATTCCACAGAATAGTCCAAGTGATAGACATAGGAACGAACAATTACGACAACGAGATAACTGAAGTAGGAGTAGCTACAGCACGCCATGCAAACATAAAAGAAGCACCTCAATATTCCTAAGGAAGGAAGGAAGTGACTGCTTCAAAGTGGAAGTTCTAGTTGAGTAGTTGTGAATCCTTTGTGGAACATTTCCAGGAAACTAGCCACTTCAAATGGAGACTGAAAAATAAGTGCTCTCAATCAAAGACAAAAAAAAAAAATCAGTTTTATAAGAAGGCGTATACTAAATCAGAATGTCAGAAAACAGTGTTTATAAATGCTTCAATTTGCTGCAGAAGTTAGTTGTTTCACAGTATGATCCAGGCAGGACTGGAAAAATAAGCAGTCTCTACTCATAACTCCTGAAAAATCATTCTTACACCCAATCTGAAAAAAAAAAAAAATCAACTTATGAACCCCTCGTTGTCATAGATAGAGGCTTCAGGCTATAAAAGAGATAGGAAATGCTGACCATGAATCTTGAACTGGGTTATGAAGGCGTAAGTTTGACATGGTGAGAGATGATATGAGAACCAACCGGGAGTAAATGAGCGAGGCGGCTGTGCCCAGAATCGGGGCGCGAAGGTGAGCTGCATGGCGTCATGTAAGAAGGTGCAGACGCGGGGCTGGTAGTAGGGTGAGGAGAGTGAGAATCGAAGGCGATTCGAAAGGAATGGTAGCGCTCATAGTACACACACAGGCACACGCAAATGAAAGAACCTAAAAATCTAGACGACCCAATAAACGAGACTTTAAACTTTCAATATGAAGTTCTAGGAAAGTTTACTTCCATTAAATATTTCCTTCCATCTTTCTATGCTTTAAAACAATTGCTCAAACGGGATTATTTTTCTGGGTATGCCCCCTGGTCTGTTTTACTTCTTTTCTAAAAAGCAGCTATATCTATGGTACTTATTGGCCTGATTGTCCGCCAGCTACAGCAGGAGAGCCTGGCCACTTGTTGCCAGGTGGTGTTTTCTCTGATGGTTCATGGTTCCATATGGACCTGGATGTGGAACTGATTGTCACTGGTTGGTGTCACTGTCAGCCTATTGTTAAATATTTTTAATATCTCTCCTGTCTCTAAAGGACATTAAACCATGTTAATAATACTATTCGACTTGTTTCATTTAAAATGTTAACAACTGACTTTCTCCCTTTTACAGCATCTACACTCAGTTCTCCAGCCATTTCAGTGACAGAGTAGATCCTTTAAAAAAACCGATGCTTGGGAGTATTCACTTTTGTTTCTTTGTTATAGCTTACAAGAGGGGTACTAAAAAATATAGAACCAACATTTTTCAGATAAGGAAAAATTCACTATGTCATAATTAAAGCCATAAATGCTTAGGCGGAACAATAAATCTATTGATAATAATACATGCAGGCATGTACACATGTAGTCAGAAACACACACACACATATAATAAAATAATTTTGTTTTTTAATTTTTTTCTTTCATCATTTAAACAATTATGGCTTAAAATTTCTTTATATTTTTTACTCTCTAATGTAAGGGGCCTATGTTATTTTTACATGCAATTATAAGGAAGATTTTATTGTTTTTACTTATTACATCAGCTAATATATGATCTGTTAAAAGCTGCCAAGCATACACATATGTTTACACTGTATGAAGTTTGATGTATATTCATCGAACTTGACGATATCCTCCAAACTTAGGCAAAAATTCTACATTATAAAATTAAGTTCTAGATTATAAATTATAATTGTATGTTATTCAATATAGTTAGTATTTGAATTATAATAAAGTGTTATTCATGAGGAAGAAATATGCTATTTCTTTCTCTTTGTATAGAAAATTATATACAATTTTTATAATACCTGACCTTAAAAGAAAAAAAAAAGGATAAATCTATTTTCTCTCTTTATTTTAAAAACAAAATTGCAAAATTCCAAAGGAAGATGACCACAGTCAAATTAGATAAACTAATGACTTGAACTTCATCTACTTAAAACTTAAAAAAAATCATTTAATATTTTTTATCACAATATGTTCTGAACTCTACTTTTGAAGCCATTCAATTTATATGTGTCAGTAAATAACTTTCTCAAAGCAAGTTACAGTTATTTGAAAATAACCCTTCTCCTACAAAGTTCTCCTTTTATTCCTGCTAAGGGCAATTACATCAAAGTAAGGTCTTTGTTGTTTAAGAATGCAAGTGCCTTAGCTACTTAGTCAGCCAGTGTGATCAAAATTTCCATGTCATGAAGTCAGTTAGTCATTTAGAATTATAACAGCACATCTAAATCACGAATATTGGATAAACATGCAGTTGAGAGAAGGAAACTATAATTTGCCCTGATTATCTAACTCTCTCTCTCTTTAATACCCTCAGAACTAATCAAAACTTATATACTTTCAAAAATTCCTGCTCATCTCTGTTGATCCAAGCCCCAAATCATCAACTCTTCAACACCAGTGTAAATTATGATTTTTATCAGCCAATATCCCAGGACACTGCTCTACAGAAGGGTCTTTAGAGTGGAAGTTGCGTATGTCTAGCATTTCTCTGACAATATAGATTCCGGATGGGAGAGATAACTTTCAATGGAAGTCAATCCCAGGAAGATCTAGGTATTAAAATTAGCAGACAAAACCGAGAGTAACATTTTTATGTTTAAATAGTTAAAAATATATATATGGTTTTGGGACAGATGTAGAATTTCAGCAGAGTAAAAAAAATCCCACCAGAACAAACAGACATACTAAAACTGAAATTTACCCTGTATGAACTTTAAAATTCACTGAAAGGGCTTAAGATCAGTCAGAGTATGCCAAAAATTAGGCTCAGTGAACTTCAATATAGAACAATAGAAAATGGTTTGATTTTCAGAAAAAAAAAAAGAGAAAAATAAAAAACTAAAAATAAAAATGAGGAGAGCCTCAGTGAACACTGAAACAATACAAATGGAGGTCCAGGGGGGAAAAAAATGGGGCAAAATTTTTTAAAAGAATGACTAAAAATTCCCCAGATTTGATGAAAACCACAAACTTTCCAACCAAATCTGAAGATAAATAGAAAATAAATTCTCTTAAGAATGTAACAGTAAAACTACTAAAAACCAAAAATAAAGGGGAAAACATCCTTAAATTGGTCAGAGAAAAATGATAGATCACATATAAGAGAAGCATGAGACAAACTACCTCTGACTTCTCATCAGAAATAAAAAAGATCGGAATAGAAGACGATCGAAATATATCTGTAAAGTTCTGGAAAAAAAAGAACACTATCCAGAAGAAATACTATTTAAAAGTAAGAAAAATCCCATTTTAAGATAAAAAATGAGAAGCTTTTTTACCAACAGACCCATACTTCGAGAAACACTAAAACACTGTCTTTAGCAGGAGGTATATTGATCTCAGAAAGAAACTCAGATTGATAGCAAGGAATAAAGAACATCAGAAATGGCAAATACATAGGAAAATATTTTGTAAATATACATTTTTTTCTTCATTTATTTAAATGATATGTACTTGTTTAAATATTATCACTCTATATCACAGTGGTTATGGTATAGTACACTGTATATGTACCCACACATGGTGGGAGAATAGTAACTAGTCTGTTTCAAGTTTATTTATTTTATATAAAATAGTATAGTAGAAACTTCAAGTACACTGTGATAAGTTAAAAACGTATAATACAATCTCCAGAGCAATCACTTAAAAAGTTAATGCAGTCATCTCTAAAAGTCAATAGAAAATTCAATTTGTGAAAATTAAAATGAAATGTTAAATTTAATTCAAATCACAAATTTCTAAAAAAATGATTTGCCCCTACGAGGACTTCTAATCCATTAAGCTGAGCAATTATTTCCTGCCCATCTCCTCCCTCATATTTCCACATTTTTCCATTTTCATGTAGGATTCCAAAGCTTCTAAAATTAATCATTCATTCGCACACATCTTCGACTCCTTTCTCCCTCTCTCTCTTATTTACCTTGAAAGGTTCCTATGTTTGAGTAGGTCAAGGTGGAATGGTAACCATTTTGATTTTTCTCACTATAAATTTATCACTATGACTTCTCAGTATGGGTGCAACAAGCTTCCTAATTCTCTTCGGTTAAAACACTCTCCCATTTTAAAGAAAAAGGATTGTTTCAACTGTTTGCCTCTTTACAGCTCCATCATAGCCTCCTCTTTTCATAGTCATAGAGGATGTCCTTGATTTATCTTTTCCACTAGAGAAAAAGAGCAACCAAAAGGAACGGTTCATCTCGCCAATGGCTCATCTTAAAGGTTCATTAAATTTCCCACTGTCTGGATCCATAAATGCACCTTATTCTTTGTCTTTCTTTTTCTGTATCTATAATGCCAAGCACTCTACTTTTGCAATAAACCTCCAACAATTCTCATTCTATATATATATATATATATATATATATATATATCCAGAAATTAGCCACAATTTTTTCTCTGTTATTTAAGTGAGAACATTCACATTAACATCCGAAGACGCTGCAGTACAATATCATTTACAAATCTTCCCTGACCCCACACATCCCTCCATATACTGCTCGGTTCTGCCCTCTTTACGTCGGAGTGTCCTGGCAGAGCTGCGTTTACTCTCTGCGCACTGTCTTATCCCTCTCTCTGCTGGATGAAATCCAGTCCCTTGTCTCTTTCTCCTACCCTCACCCGCCGCCACTCCCGGCTCCGCCAGTGCCTTCCACGTTGCTACATGCAATGGGCAGTCGGCTGTTTTTGTCTCGTTTGATCTGTCAGCAGAATCTGAGGAAGGTGGAATCTCCACTTTTTGTTTGCTTTTTATTTGACTCTCCATTTTCCCTGATCACTCTTTCTCACACTTCCTAGATTCCTAGATTGCTAGATTCTCTTCCACGTAAATTTATTTCTAAATGTAAACGTCAGCACCTGACGAGTACTTAGACCACCTAGTGTATTTCTCCGAGGGTAAGCACCTTTTAATAACTTAAACAAATTAAATAAACAAGTAGCCAGTGTTTTGAGTTTTAAAAAGATCAAGAGCAAATTGAAATGTTATTTTATTTGAGATCTCATAAGCTTATTTGAATATAGAATTGTACATCCTTTTAGCAGGATATGGAACGAATAGGTGAAATCTCTAAGTCTGAGGGACTAAACCCTTCAACATTTCTATAATGATAAGAAAAAGTAATAATCCTACCATAGGTAAGATTATGGAAATAAAACGAATACAATAAGAAATGTTTCAAATAGAATTATATAAAGATTGTACCTGCGTGAGTAATTTTTCTGAGTCCAATAAATGTCTATGTGGATTTATGTGTGCTTTATAGAAAGAGAAACAGTAGAGAGGAGGAGCTATTTAATTGTGGGAACCAGATTCATAATTTCTCCTCATATCTAAATGTATCTTCTGTATCTCCGAAATGTCAGTAAAGTAGAAAAGAAATTATATTTTTATAAATCCCTGATGTTTTACAGTGAACATCAGGGAATTTCATTTACCTCTATATCACAACACCTTTTAAAATTTTCACTAGTCATCATATAAAATTATTAACACACTGTTTGGTTTCTTTTCAGTATTTTTTTTAATATTGCAAAGTCTTTGTTTTAATAAAACTTTAACATCAGTACTGAGAGTCAATTTTTATATGTATGAAAGGATTACGTGCTCAAAAATGAGGTATGTTTAAAATCTAAGAAGACTAAACTTAGTCCGGCTTTAGAATGTAGAATGGCTTCTTACTGCCTGTCTGTGCAATCTGGACTGTGTTCACGTTTTCTGAGACGCTCCCCAGTTTAGATTCACTCTACTCTGCCTTGCCCTGCCCCGTCTGCTGCTTCCATCAGACACGGTTTCTGAGCCTCCTCACAGGCCATGTGCCAGTTCAGTTTCACAATGTGTAAAAACAGAGAGAGTGAGGGACCCTCCAGTTGAGTGGTCAAAGGCCAGAGCGATGAAAGCAACTGAGGTCAGAAACGGAATTAAAGGGAACAGAATTGGAAACAATGGTGGAAGACAGGAAAATGAGGAAGAATTTGTTAAATGTAAAAGAAAAAAATAGTTTGTTTTTTTTTTTTCCCTTTGAATGACATGTTTGGTGTAATTAATCCTTTGGAACGATCTGTTTAATTTTTGTATTCAGCAAATAGTAGTCATATTCTAAACAAGTACTGTATCGTATGTGAGATATAAAACTGAAAGTAACAAACGAACAAGACAAACAATCAGAGACTCATGGACACGAAAATGGTTTAGTGGTTACCAGAGGTCAGGTGGGGACACGGGTAGATAAGGGTAAAGGGGTCAAATACATGGTGACGGAAGGAAATCTAACTTTGGGTGGCGAGCACACAATGCAATACAGAGATGACTAATTATTGAATTACACACTTGACTCCTATATAATTTGATTAACCAATGGCACCCCAATACATTTAATTAAAAAAGGAATAATTTCAATTGTAAATTATTTTCTTTCTCAGGCTGAGTCAGTAGATATACTTCTCCCTGTCTCTCCCCAAGATGGTCTGAAACAGAGATTTGTGAGTGAGGGAAGAGGTGAGGGAGAGAGCTGACTCCAATCACACTGTCTTCAGGAGACTTTAGTGAGAAAAACATAAACCCATTTATCTTAAACTGAGCTGTAAATGCGCAGGGTGGCAGACATTTCATCTGAGGCAGGATAAATGTTTGCTCCATTAAACAAGGTTTAAAGTAAAATGGGAGACAAATAAATTTGTGTTTATATTATGCTCAAAGTCATATTTGTTCAAAATCAAAAAGAGTTGTGTTCGTTGGCTTTACTAAGTGTCTTTCTTTCAATCTGCCTAATATATCAAATATTAGCATCAGTCAGAGCCCTTTCTGAATTGCAACCCGAGAAAGATCGCTGCCTGCCAACTGCCTTACAGTTTTATGCATCTTAATGGTGACGAAAGTCAATGCTTCAGCTGGCATGGAGGTGGGCTTTCCCTGGTCTCTGGAAGAGCTGGAATTTCAGTTTAAAAGGAAGGTATGCATGGGGGAAAATGGAAAACCATGTTCTGAGGCCTCTAGGAAGTACGGGAGCAGTGGGGAGTGAATCTAGGAGGCTTCGTACTCTCCTATCTCTGAATAGGAGACTATTCTGTCTCTAAATTGAAAAGTGAAATAGAACTTGGAAAGCATTATATATCTGCTACATCCATAATAAATTAGCACAACTAATTAGAAAATGTTAGCTAAGTATTTGCTATATCAATCATTAATTCTCTTCTTATACCATTACTTATTTATTTTCTTCTCAGCGTCAGATTATATTGTCAATAGCTGTTCAGAATCTTTATAAGGGAGCCATCTTTTCCATTGTCATTTTATTAAAAAACACTTTATTTTAACAATACGACAGTATCTTTACTGAAATCCCCCCTTCTCCCTCAAAAAAAATTACCATGTGAGGTATGCAATGTCTTATAGAAAAGATTTTAAACTCACTACAATTGCGTATACATTTTTTTCCAGAATGAATGAGTTCGACGACATTAAAAACCAGGTGAGAAATAAGCACAATTTCAGAAGGCAGAGAACAGAGTAAATGCCCGTACTTCTTGTGAATGAATCTCTGTTTATATCACAGGCAGTCAATTTCAGCATGTACTATCCTGAAGTTTACAAGCTGGACAGAAGACTGAGAAACAAGATCGAGCTATGTGGTATAATTGTTAACTGCTGGGAATCAATAGGAAGAGAGAGCTCATGCTGGCCCATCTCAATCAGAAGTGGAGCGAAGACGCAGCAGGAGTTGTGCCAACAGTCGGCTGCTTTGCAAGCACAGCACAAGCAGCAGCGCGTTCATCGAGGCTCAGAGGTCTGCCCTTTTGAGTAGCTGTTTGTCATCGAACTTGAGGGGTTTCCTGTAGAATGTTTCTTATTGCAGGGCAGAGCTATTGTAGATTTTGGAAATATTGTTTAGAAATACCGGCAAAAACTTAAACTTGAGAGGATCTTCTGAAAAACCAGAGGATCCTCTTATTTCATTGCAAATATAGTTAGTTCAAGCTTTTTTAGGGTACCTGATACATGATAGGTATTGGGTTTGGTGTTAAAATAGCAAAAATGAATGAAACTCGTCTTTGTTCTCAAATAGCTTATTTTCCTAAAGAAAGAAATTCAGGCCAATGAACATTTCGACGTATTTTGGTAAGTGGCACAATTGGCACATACAGTGTCTTGTGGGAAGAACAGAGAGACCTACTATGTGTCACCAATAAGAGAGCTTTGAGGGTCAACCCAGTGTAATGTCTTGCTACATGAGTAGGTTTAGGGAAGGTGCATGTTTTAAGTCATAATAACAAAATTCAGCATTGCTATGGCAAACACATTCAAAAAAATAACTGGGGGGAGGGAGGGTGGGCAGTTGGAGCCCTCGTCAAAGTGTGATAACCTTACGTGATGGGTCTGGAGGTTCCTGGCGCCCAGGCCCTGGTCTGGTTCCTGGACGGCGGTGGCAGACCCTGAGCCACTGTTGGGCAGAGCAGACAGCTACCAACCGAAGGCGCCCGGCAAAGATAGATTACCTAGTGTCCACTAATCAATCAACTTTAGCCTGGTATCTATTACAGGGTGGCGGTTCATAGGCGGAACAAAGTAACACAGATGCCCTTAGGACTCAGTTCACAGCGGGCGCTCGGGAGCCTTGTCTCGAGCACTTCCCGCACACCTGGGTAGCTGCTGCTCCAGCTCCTGCGCCCGGGGATGGGACGTGCCAAGATAACCACGCAGGCACGCAGGGCATGTCACACGTGTCTGAAAAGATATCCAGGGCGAGGGCATGACGAATGAGGCGGGGCGCGGGGGCTCCTTCCCCCTAGGACATGCGCTATTCTTTTCTATTTTTTTTAGTTTTATTCCCTCACCTACTTATCTCTTT
The DNA here is from genome assembly GCF_014176215.1 of Rousettus aegyptiacus. Lineage (NCBI taxonomy): Eukaryota > Metazoa > Chordata > Mammalia > Chiroptera > Pteropodidae > Rousettus > Rousettus aegyptiacus. Next base: position 88,050,853 of record NW_023416287.1, read on the forward strand.
GTCTTTTCTTTCCTACTGGATTTGAGCTCCTAGAAGTCAAGGTTCTCTTCTAACCAGTCTGTCTTTTCCTAGAACGAGCAGGTGACGGCGGGACCTGATCTGGAAAATGACAGGCTAAGGCTTCTGTGCCTGATGGAAGTGAAATCCTGGTCACAATGTGACCAGTGCTTTGACATTGCAGGTACATGGGGCGCTCACACATGCAGCACATGGGCTGTGACCACGCGTAGAAGCAACAGGTGTCCACTGTTCCGTCACATTCACACACGCAGCACAGAACCAGAAACTCCGAAGCACATACGTAAACAATAACCGAGGAAAAGCAACAAGACAAAACATTAAAAAGTTAAATTTGGTCTGAATTATAGATTTTTGATCCTCTCAGCAGATGTAAATACCTATACATAGAATGATACAAATTTATACCTGCAAACTGGTGAAAAGTACTAGCTCGAAGTCTAACATGGTTCAGATCCATGCTTTGCCTCTGCTAGCCATGATCTCAAGCCACTTACTTAATCAAAGCCTCACTCATGTCGCCTTCCAACTAGAGATGATAATATCGCTGAGCACACATCCTCACGCAAGTTGAGATTTAACAAATCTCGACTCAGTGTGTGTACGCGTCTTTGGGTTTGTGTATATTGCTCTAAGTGTATTAGAGGGAAAGAGAAAAGGTGATATATGTAGCCAGAAGAATAAAAAGATAACACTAAAATTCAGGAAATATAATGACAATGGAGAAAATCAAAATGAAATTCACCTTGAAAAATGTATAGCGAGCTTTACAAGAATCACAGAATTTATGGTGCCTAGGAAACCAAGAATCATCTGATTTTTCAACCAAGATTGGGGCGACTCAAAACACCACCAAAGTATACTCAGAATTAAACATTCTTGGAGGGAGAAGGAGCTCAGACATTTCCTAGTGTGGATGTCAGGACTCATCTGAAGGGTCCCGTAATGGAAGTAGCTGAAAGGCCACCTACTTGAAGGTATCCTAAAGACAAGGGAGAGGTCTGGTCCCTACGCCCGGGCAGGGATTGAATACAGAAAGTAATGAGTATGGTATGAAAGTACGTGGGCTGAGCAATGAGATTATTAGTCTCTAGTGATTCTTGCCTATGACGACCTTAAGATATACCTCTAACTGAGCTTATAATGAAAGCCCTTCTGTGTTTTTATTATATTCAAGTTTATTTTTCTGTAGCAAGTGTTTTTCACACCTATTTTCTTGAAGGATGTGAATACTATTTGACAGAGAACAACTAATGAACATGAAGTTGGTGTTGACATCTTTATAAATGGACCTGAGTTTCTAAATATAAGATTGTTATCATAAATATTATGTTCAAAGAATGTCCAAACTGGATGTACCTTAAATATTTATCACATTCAAAAATTCAAAGGGTAGCTGATATATGTGAACAGTAGAATTCTGTCTTCAGCTTCACAAATGTTTTAGTGAGTAGTATTCACTTTCCTATGTGTAGTCCTACAATATGATTACTTATGATATTCTCCTCCCAACCAACTCATCAATCTGTATACTTTTTGAGCAAAATCTTAAATTGGGGAAAGGCACGGCACCTGGGTTATTCTTGGATCAGCCTTTCTTAACTCTTTTCTTTATTCCTAGTCTACTTATCTGTCCTCTTTAGGGTCTCTGATCATATCTGATAAAAAAAAAAACAAAAAACAACAAAAAAAAAAACTACTGTCTTAAGAATATAATTTAGATTTCACCTCTGTTTCCTCTTAGCAACATTGAAACAAGAAAAACAGAGACATATCTCTGTTTATCTCATAGTTTATTGTTTTAGACATCTCTTACTATTTTGATTGCAATTTGGACTGTTTATAATATAGATCACTTCAAATCAATGTCACTCCACAGAGTTACTTGAAAACTTTATAATATTTTTTACAAACTGGAAGCTCAGGGACCATAAGTTTAACTCCATCTATTTATAGACAAAAAAAAAAAAAAAAAAAAGGAGGTTGATGGAGGTTATGCAATTTGCCCACTCGTTAGTTGTCATAAGAACATGGAATGAGACCTATACTTTCCGAGTTAATTTATCAATCAGTCAGTAGGTATATAAATGGATAATGTACCAAATTATTTTAGTTTCTTATTTTATTCTCTATGTGATTTGCGTTTTTCTACTTCAGATGCAAATTCATGTTGACTCTTTTCTCCTATATTTGAAACCAGATGTTTGGCACTGATTTAGAGGAGAACAGCAAGGACAACTAATAAGGATGGAGAAGAAAATAAAAGCTATTAGCTAGAAGTGAAAAATGTACAGCTCAGGGATTCCTGAGAACCCTCCCGCTGGTACCTGCCCCTGGTGGATTCTTCCTGCTTCCGCTACATCATTGCCCAGCCATCCGTTTGGCTATATCACTCTCCATAAACCAGCACAGTCATAAATATTTTTCTCTTTGAAATTTTTTCCAATCTATATATTTACATTTTGGACTAATAGAAAAAAAGTAACTATGAAACATGCCCATGAGCAAAGTGGTGATGTTTTCAGGAACATTTTCTTATCATTCCACTCATGATGTATTTTGTTTTTCTCTCTTATGATGAACTCTTCCCTTATTTTGGAATGTTCCTTGGAAAATGATTCATATCCCAAGGCTATGACCAGAGAATATAAAGGCAAATTTGTTTCCAAATGCCATTTTTGTGATCTAAATGTTTTATGTTTCCAAATCAGCGACTTGGGAACACTGGGGCCATTCAGGTCCCGTTCTCGACAGCCGGCGTCCTCAAAGGCTACACTGTGCCCTGCTTTTATGAATGACTTGCCTCGTAGCACTGCTCTCACTGAACTCATAATCTGTAGTCATGTTGTCCACACTGCAGTATCATTCTACTGAATTCTCGTAACAAAAAACAAAACACCATTTTTCTTGCCTGCTCATACAGTAATTAGTAACTTTAACTTAAATAAGAGTCAATATTCCTTACAGAATGACATAACACAAAAGCCAGATTGAGCATATGACTTAAATCCATAACATGTGAAATCTGGACCACTTGATAGGATTCTGATTTCTCAGAAAGGTTGTTATATTTTTACCATTCAACAGTGGTAGGAATCAATTTCATCTTATTGTGAAACATAAAGTTAAATAGGATAATTATAAATTATTTTTCTAAAATAGATAGTTCTCTAGTTGTTATATATGATGACTAAGAGTTCAAAGCTTATCTTTATAACACCCTTGAGCCAGTAAGATAAGACTATCATGTCCGTGAAAGAAAGGCTCAAATTTAATAAAAAGTATGCTTCTTAAACTTAGGGAATCAAGCAGGTTAATTAAAAAAAAAATAGCTATTAATACTGGTATGTATAGTCTTTAGCTACAACGGAATAATAGAGCAAGAGAGAGAGATGTATATTTTAGAGGGGAAAAAAATAGGAATGGAAGTAGTATTTGTCCTGACTACAAACTTTTCAAACATTCCTAATATGGGACCCTGAACTGAGAACAGCGTTGTACTTTGACTAAACAATTTAGCCAAAGAAAGACAACAGAAATAAGCATTCGTTTCTTCACTATCTTATTGTGTTTGCTTTGTACACATTTATTCTGTTTCTCCTGGAAGTGGAACAGGCGTTGGGCTGCCGGTAGGAAGCCTGCGCTTGCCCAGAGAGTCCGTCGGTACTCTGCAACAAGTCTGGGTCCCACGGTATGTCATGTGTCATGTCATATTGCTGTTGATTCAATCTGCCCAGTACAAATTGTGAACAAAAGTATTAAAAGGAACACAAAACTTGCTTCCATTGCAGTTTCACAGACCTAAATTTCAATCTCTATCCACCTTTTCACAAGCTATGTAGCTGATATTTAAGAAACATGTTTATCTTATTCTCTTATTATTAAAATAAGAATACAGCATTCTACATCAAAAGGTGTTTACAACAATAGAAATGACATGCAATATTGACTAACACAATAATAAAAACATTTACTTTTCTTCCATTTTGTAGAAGTGATTCTATAGAGTATGCCTACTTACTGTTGCATTAATGTAGGATTCTATAAATAACAGATTTATTGATTTTTAATATATTTAGCATAGTATTAGGGTTGTAGTTACCTTATGACTCTATAGATGAGTTAAGTATTTCCAAAGTGATCTAACTATCATCTAGAGAATTATGTAGCTGCTGAAAAAAATCAGTTCTCTGTATCTTTAAAAATTGGCTCACCCAGGCATACTTTTATTTAGTTTTAAAGATAATAATCATTCTTCTAAGGGGCTAAGAAACATACTAAAACAAAACTTGGCAAAACAACACCTAGATATGAATATGTTTAGATGGCATTGAAAATCAGACACTGCCACTAAACATATGTTGAAGATTATCACAGATGAAAGATTTCACGAGGTCTTTCATTTGTACATTTGTTGCTTGCATGTCAAAACAAAGCCACAATTCTATTGTTTGTATACAATCTGGGATGCAGTAAATGCTTTGGAAGTAGAAGCATAATAAATCCATTTAACTTGTACAACATCTAAATGTCTGTGTTTTCCACTTTTATACTGATTCAGAAGCCTCTATTAACATTTCTGAAATCTGAGAAAACAAAACAATAAGCCATTTCATTTTTTTACTCTCTATAAATGTCATTACTCATGAATGTCAAGATTAACTCACTTTGAGTGTTATGCGATTGAACATGTCATATATCACTGACATCACAAAATAATAGCATGAGTCACATTTGTAGATGACTAAGCAAACCTTTCTTACGCATGGAACTCTCAGATAGAACAAAGATAAAGCTATTTACCTTTTTTGGCAAGAGTATGCTATGAAAAGTGATATAAAGCATCTTTAACGAAATGGTACATTGAAATTATAATGTCACATCCTTTTGTTTCTTGCTTCTCTACTGAATAAAGACACTGAGAAATTACATGCAGCACAGCACATCATATATTCCTTGTATCTTAAGTATGTGTGTTCGACCATATTTGTCAAGAAACGATCGAAAAACCTATAGCAGATATAGTGTCTTCGGATGGAAATTTATAAAGCATAATTTAAAATATAGAGGTAGAAAATATTTTATTTTTCAGTGATCTAAATATGAATAGTCATTAAAATTTACTTGAAACAAACTGAAAACAATATCTCATTCTTTTTATTATGGACAGAATTATGTTCTCTCAAAAATTCATGTATTGAAATTCTGATCTTGGATGCCACTGTATTTGAAGAGAGGGCCTTTGAAGAAGTAATTAAAGTTAAATAAAGTCTTAAGAGTGGGACTCTAATGTAGTGGGACTTATGTACTTATAAGAGAGATACCTATGTCTTTTTCTACACACGCACACACACACACACACACGCGAGAAAGGCCACATGAGGACACAGCAAGGTAACCATACACAGAACAAAGACAGAGGTCCTGGGAAAAGCGAAACTGCCAATGCCCCGATCTGGGACTTCCTGCCTCCACAACTAAGTAAATTACTGTGGTTAAAAACCAGTCTGTGGCATTTTGTTTTTAGCAGTCCTAGCAAATGGATACACTATTGAATTCTTTTCAATATTTAAGAATTTTAGCTGGGATTAACCCCTGAACTTATTTTGAAAAATCTTTATTCATTGGGATTATAACTACTGATTTATAAATAAAACAGGAGTCAGAATTCTGTGTGAAAATAAGTTCATGTTAGCTTAATTAATGCCACTGGATTAGCACCATTTATTGAATGCCAAGTATTTTTCAGGAATTGTAATGAACTCTAGAAATTCAAAGATTAATTAAGCACGATGCCTGTCCTCAAGTCGCTTATGGTCTAAAGGAGGAAACTGACATTATTTTTGCCTAATGCTGCAGCCAGGAATCAGGGCTGGGAACCAAAGCTTGAATCTCAGCTTTATTCACATGTGACGTTGAGAAATGTCATATGATCTGGTGGACAACCTACATTAGCCCCCTCCTCCCAGACTACAGAATCCTAACAAACCCATCCTAAGAGGAAAAGGAGAAACGTGTCGCACGGGAACAGTCTTCTTTGCCAGAAGCACCGGACACCTCACCAATGAACACTATTATTCCTCGATAATATTACTTCCAGATACTTCCCATGCCCACCCAATATACCAGTCATTATCCGAAAAAACACAGCTTGCAATCCCAGTTGATTTCTCCTAACCGAAGTCAAGTTTGTTGTTAATTTTATTACTCACTCTTTGTATTCTAGCAATTGTGTGTGTGTGTGTGGGGGGGGAGGTGGTGGTAGGGGTGACTTTATCACACGTTCAGGATAAGTGTTTTAAGGGCATTTTGAGTAGCAGCTTCCGAGCTCTATAAAACCAACAACTACTCTCAACGAAGAGATTAATTGGAATAATGGGAGGGAAAGATCCCTGTTCCCTGCATCGCCTCGCCATCGGGATGCTAGCACGGTACTTCCCTCTCCCGAATGCGTGCTGGGTGTTGGACGGGAGACCCCCGCCGAGTCGGAAACGAGGCGAGTGACCTGCCATGGGGGCAACAGGGCTGAGGACGCTGTTCTCTCGGGGGACTACGCTGTCCAGCTGCGCTATTTAAGTCATAGTCTCGGGTTCATTTTTGTTTGCAAAAACCCTATAAAGTAAAAAAATAAAAATAAAAATCATTCTTCATTTGGCTGTGATGATATAGGTCAAATGTTATATTTGGGAAATATTCCCTTTGGTCCTCAAGAATTAGGAGAGGTTATTGCCTTTCAAAAGAAGCATTTATTTGAAGTCTACAAAGCATTAAAATCACTGAGAAATTGCCAGAATGAGAGATTCAGAAGTGGTAAAGTCCAAGCGCCTGCACTGGTTTGTGAGCTAACGTTTATCTCTGACATATGGAACACAGTGACAAGGAAAGGTACGAAGTAAAAAATAACTCGGCTGGCTCCGCGACCCCAAACAAGTTATGTAATCCTTTTCAAACCCGAATTCCTTCCTTCCTTCCTTCCTTCCCTTCCTTCCTTCCTTCCTTCCCTTTTTTCTTCTGAAGGAAGGCACAACTAGCTTTTAATTACCAACAGACATTATGCAACTTGAAAGTTAGGACCTCGTTTGGGATTCTTCTGATTTCTGAGCTGGTGTTTTTGGCATATCTTATGCAACTCCTTACAAACAAAATAAAATCTAAAACAGCAGCAATGGAAAACAAACTGGCTTATGACTCTACCTTTAAATGGAGGCACTTTCAAAACTATGGTGACCTCCAAAAAATATTTGAAATACGTTCATCTTATTTTAAGTAAGACCATAGAGAAAATGATAAACAGAGATTTAATTCTCTGTAGTAGTAAAAAAAAAAAAAGAAACTTCTAAAAGCCCATGTCTGTTGCCAAGTCAGTGGGGAGAGGCACACGAGGCTTAAACCTTAGGTCCAAAATTTAAGTAGGCAAGAAAATCCTCAGTCATAAATAAAGTAATATTTTACCTTACTGCACTACTGAAAAATAATAGTGCAAAAAAAATTAATGATGAAAACTGAAATTTTACATAATACAGGATCCAATCTTCCACTGGCACAAATTAGCTCCCCATATCACCCGACTCTTGGCCTTGTTTGTTTCTCCCAAATCCTCCCTCACACACTGCTGACACCGGCTCCCAATTCTCACTCTTGATGTACATACACTAAGCTACAAATACCACACACACACACACAGTCCACTCGTCTCTCTATTCCACATGAGCTAGTTCTCTCACTACTCTCCTTTCTTTAACCATATTAGCTCTTAGGCATAATACTTTTCCCTCTTGGCGTTCTCGAATTTTCTAAACCTTCTTATTACCTGTGTGATGCACAATAAAGGCGGCCCCAATGACTAACCCAGTGAGAAACTCTCTTGTCCTCATAATTGTGTCTAGGATTTATGAAGAGATGCGAGAAAGAGTAATATAATGATGATGGCAAATGGCCTTACATTCACAGCCGTGTTGAGTTTTTCAGCACTTAAACACATGGTACCCATGTGCTCCTTCCTGTGACTGAAATAGAAAGTATATTATTACTACCCTTACTTTACAAATGAGAAACTGAAGTACAGTGAGAGAAATCACTTTGTTAGCTCACACATTTAAAAATGATCCGTACTTTGTGGATAAGTTGTATAACCTGATTCTTTCCTCACTGTTCTTTGTTTAGAATTTTGCATTTGAAGAAAAGGTTAGACTTTTAGCTCGTAATTGGAAAATTATTATGCATGTGAATGTTTTCTGTGTTACGAGAAATTGGATAATGGAATAGACCAGGTGTCTATACCGCCATGTAACAGCAATTATTCTGACTCTGCCAAAGAAAACAAAAGCACGCAATAGGTTTGTGTCTATGTTTCCAACCGGTTTTGACAATAATGATGGTATGTGCTGTCAAATCAAAAAAAAAAAAAAAAAGCTAGCCCCATCCAAATATATTTTTCTTGTCTTTTGGGCTGAATTGTCTGTCAAGATGATGAACCAATTGTGCGAGGAGAATCAGCATTTAGGGGGGTATCTTTTCTACCTGTCATAGCAATCTGTGCTGCCATAGTACAAAGGTGTGAAGTCTTCTTCCCTTATCAGCCAGCTAAGTCATGATTTTAAAGAAGAAACGCTAGGTGCAGAGCAAGATGATCAGCAAGTATATAATGATGAGCATCCTGAAAATAATGGGAGCAATAACTTCTTGAATCTATATCCATTTACAACAAACCCTGATAATTAAAAGAAAATCAGAGCATTGATGATTACTAGTTACCCATTTCTTCATGGATTCACCCATAATTCATGCCTAACTCCACACCATGGTACTCCCATAAGAATTTAAGCTACAGCCATTAAGTAAAGGGGTCATACCCCTCTGGAATGCGCGCACACACACACACACACACACACACACACACACAAAGTATCAAATTATTTTCTAAAATAGCCCAAAGCAGCTCCAGTAGTTTCAGATTGCTTCAGGCGTTCTTAAATTTCTGACTGACAAGTGTTACAGAATTTAGCTGTAATCATCTTACTCATTCAAGAAAAAGTCAGTAATTGCAAAAAAAAAAAAAATAGAAACCAGCTTCTCATATTTGCACATTCTTAAGTGGAGAACAAAGTATACAATGCCCTCCAGATATTTTTCTTTAACCAAAATTGTTAAATAGTGCAGATTTCTTCAGACAGTTCTGAGTCTAGAGGCATAGCCTTCTTTAACGACAGCACCTGGGAAAAGAACTATAACAGTAATTATTCTTGGGTGAAAGTTATCATACTTTTGTGCAGGTTTTCTGGAAAAAAAAATAAAAAGATATATGTTAACTCACTAAGAGCCAAGCAAATAAAATTTAATGTTGTTTATTGAAGCTACGACATTTGATAACATTAGAAATCATATTAACATCTAGTAGATCGCAGTGTAGCTAGATATTGTTGAAAATAATTTGGCAGATTTTCCATATTCGGTGACAACCGAGGACCCGAGCATGGCGCGTTAATAACTCGGGAACACAACAGCGGATGGCGACGCAAGGCAGTTTTCACCTCATGCTCACTTAGGGGGAGGAGGATGTTAAAAAACTCACGTTTCTTTCAATCTGAGAATATTCCCAAGAAACACCCATTCACATTCTGAACGAACGACTAATCGCAGAGAGAAAGCTCATGAGCCTGCTGTTTTGTCTTAGAGCTACTATTCTTCTTTTTTTTTTTTTTCATTATTTTGAGTCAAAATCTGCCATCTTGTAAGTTCCTCTCATTCTAAGTCTCTCTTATGGATGCTTCTAAACAGTTTTAGTACCTTTTCAAAACAGCACGGCATCACAATCTGGAAGCTGTGTTCAGCACTTTCCTTTGGCTTCTAATTCTTTACCATTTAAACATCTCCAATTTCTTCAACTGTGGCATTTTTTAACATCAAAAATTAAATACCTAACCTTCATCTCAAACCTCAAATTTCTTTCTTAGATACTTCCAAGCTTGCGAAACACAGGCATGATCATTGAAACTCGAATGTATTTATATAAAAATAGACCTGATTTCACAACTAATGCAGAGAACTGAGCTAGAACAGGCATTTTTTCCCATCTCAGATAACAGTGACTCTACCTTAGCTGTTGTTGCTATTTCTCTCTTTCCCTCCCTCCACATTTAATCATGGGAGGACCTTTTTTTCCCACCTTCTAATGTATTCAAATGTTGGCCACCTCTCACGTCCCCCACTGCTGTGACAGAGGCCTGGATTACTGTGAGCAGCCTCCTAACCCGGCTGCCCGCGTCTTCCCTTGGCAGTTGCTCACGTGGTAGCATCGCTCTCGCAGCGTGCTGTGATCCTGTCATGCACGTGTAGGCTCCTGTCACTGCTCTGCTGAAGACTCTTACAGAGCTCGCCTCACTCTCACAGAGGACACGCCAGTCCTTTTGGTAAACTCCAAGGTCCTTCATGCCTCGCTACCTCTTCCCTCCAATGTCCTCACTGAGCTCACTGTCTAAGGCTGAGCCTTCCTGGACCCTCACGCGGATCCCGCCCCTCTAATCTCCTTGCTATGACCGAGAAGAACAGGTGCATCATCTTACAGCAGAATTTCTCATCGCTGGCGTGACTGACGATTCGGGCTGCATTGTTCTTTGTTGTAGGGGGCTGTTCTGTGTACCCCGGGCCTCCACTCCCTAGATGTCAGAGGCAACCCCTGCTCCATCCAAAAATGTACCCAGACACTGCCAAAAGTCCCTTGAGGGTCAAAGTAGCTCTTAGTTTGAGTCACTGTCCTAGTGCCTTTGTGTTCTGTGTTCCTTGTCCCCAGAATGACATTTAACATTGTAAGTATTCTCATTTTCTTCTGAACTTTAACCAAATATCAAGCTTTCTTTGAAAACTTTACTGGTCACAATAACTAAAATTTAACATAAGTCCTTTTATACACATTTTCTGGCCTTTTTCCTCTGTCTCTCTAAGTTTAACCCTAGCTGTTATTCTTTTCTAAAAGACTTTATTTTTCTGAGCGATTTTAGCTTTCCAGGAAAACTGAAGGGCAGACAAGGAGCTTTCCCATGCACCCCTTTGCCCGCACACTCACGGCCTCCCTCACCATCAACATCCCACACCCGAGCGGTGTGTTTGTTACAATTTATGACTCTACAGCGACACATTATTAATACCCAAAGTCCAAAATTTACATCCGGGTTCATTCTTGGTGGTGTACGTTCCGCGCGTTTGGACAGATGTATACGATGAATACCCCATTACGACGCCACGCAGAGCAAGTTCATTGCCAGGAAGGCCCTCTCCGCTCCGCCTGCGCACCCTCCCTCCCGCCACTGGTCCTAACGTCCCCGTAGTTTTCCTGTTCAAAACGCCATACAGTTAGAATCATACAGTGTGTGGTCTTTTCAGATTGGATTCTTTCACTTAGTACTACGACTTTAAGTTTCTTCCATGTTTTTTCTAGACTCGATGGCTCACTTCTGATACAGCCCATTGTTCGGATGTACTGCAGTTTACTTGTCCTACCGAAGGACATTTTGGTTGCTTTCAAGCTTTGGCAATTGAATAAAGCTGCTATAAACACATGCACAGGTTTTTGGGCAGACATCCATTTTCGGCTCCTTTGGATAAATACTAAGGAATGCAATTGCTAGGTCATATGGTAAGAATATGTTTAGTTTTATAAGAAAGCACCAAACTGTTCTTCAAAGTGACTGTACTTTTTACATTTCCACTAGGTTTCCGTTGCTTCATATCTTTGTCAGAATTTGGTGTTGCTGGCATTCCAAGTTTTGGTCATTATAATAGGTGCGGAGAAGAACCTCATTGTTGTTTCAATTTGCAGTTCTCTGACAACATGTGATACGTAGTATAATTCTCTAATTTATCTGCCATCTGTACATCTCCTCTGGTGTGGTGTCTCTTGAGATTTTTGGCACATTTTTTAATCAGGTGATTTGTGTCCTTATTGTTGAGTTTTAAGAGTTCTTTTTAATTTGGATGCCAGATGTGTCTTTTACAAATATTTTCTCCCAGTCTGTCACTTGTCGTCTCTTGAGATTGTCTCTTGCAGGGCAGAAAATTTTTAATTTTAAGGCAGCGCCACTTGTCCAAAGGATCACGGCTGCACCCATAACCTCATCTAGGTTTCCTCCTACGTTACTGTCTTGGAGTTTTAAGACTTCGTGCTTCACATTTAGGTCTGTGCTTCCTATTGAATGTTGGGAGGGCTGTGAGGTCCGTGTCTAAATTCATCTTCTTGCACGCGGGCGTCCGGTTGCTCCCACGTCATTTGTTGAAAAGACCATCTCAACTCCACTGCATTGCATCTGCTCCTTTGTCAAAAATCAGTCAACAGCATTTATGGGGGTCTATATCTGGGCTCTCTATTCTGTTCCATCAACCTATCTGACTATTCTCTCGCCAGCAACACACTGTCTGGATTCCTGTCACTGTACTGTAATTTCTGAAGTTGGGGAGCATAAATCCTCCAACTTTGTTCTCCTTCTACATTGTGTTGACTGTTCTGACTATTTTGGCTGTCCACATAAACCTTAGAATAAGTGTGTTGATATTTACAAAATAACGTGCTCAGAAGGGGGCGGGGGGAGACAGATAATGAAGGCTGAAAGACTTCACCTGTTCTAGCAAAATGAAAGACTGTAATGCTGAAAATTAGCGCATACACCGAATGGCTGCTGAAGTCAGAAAGGCAGGCTCTCGGTAGCGTGCCTGGGCCTTCAGGTCTCTGGTTGAGCCAGATGGACACAGAGGACTTTCAAGAAAGCAGCTCGCTCTGAGGAGCAAAACCAATGACTCTTTTCTTGAAACTTGATTCCTAAAGTCTCTCTGATCCTTCCCAGCAGTAGAGGATGAAGGCCTAACGGGTGTTCAAGGCACGAAGACACATCCACACACACCAAACACCAGTGAGTGGCTGTTGAGGAACACAGACCCAAAAATATTGCAGCAAGGCAAGAGAAAACTCTTACCAAATCCTTATTTAGCATTTAAATAAAATAATAAAAATGTGGCCTTTTAGAAAGCCATGGTCAGATTCCTATAAGACCGATTATGCAGAAATAAAGAAAAGCACAGTACACAGAAATATATAATTGTTGTGCAAAAAGGAAATAAATTAACTAGGACAAGAGATTCTTGAAGATCTGAATCGGCACCTCTAGCAACAGTGCCGATTTTACACATTCTTTTGCTGTTCGAAAGTTTAAGTATTTGTTTCATATTAGTTATTCTAAAGAGATAAGACTAACTTGTGTACTTATTCTAGTTGTTTAAAATAGATACTTAATTGATTTTAAAACATTAATTAATTCAGCATTTCTCAATTTATTTAAAATTCGACTTCATCCTAGAGTTAGACTCCAGGCTAAACAAACTCATAGATTTGTTTGGTAGAGTTTTTAGGGTTTTCTATATAAAGAATCATGTCATCTGTGAAAGTGACAATTTGACTTCTTCATTCCCACTTTGGATGCTTTTTCTTTCTTCCTCTTGCTTGGTTGCTCTAGCTAGGACTTCCAACACTATAATGAACAGAGAAAAGCTTTCAGTTTTTTTACCGTTAAGTAAAATATTGTTTGAGGGATTGTTATATTAAAAGAAATTGAAGAAGACACAAAAAATAGAAAGATATTCCATGTTCATGGATTGGAAGAATCAAACAGAGTTAAAATGGCCATATTACCCAAAGAGATATGTAGATTTAATGCAATCCCCATCAAAATCTCAATGGCATTTATTTTTTAAAGAAATATAACAAAAAACTTGTCAGATTTGTATGGGGTCACAAAAGATGTTGAACAGACAAAGCAATCCTGAGAAAAAGAACAAAGCCAGAGGTATCACAGTGCTCGACTTCAAATTATACTACAAACTACAAAGTGACAGTAATCAAAACAGCACAGTATTGGCAGAAAACCAGACACACAGACTAATGGAACAGAACTGAGAGTCCAGAATTAAAGTCCAGTATACATGGGCAAATAATTTTCAATAAAGGAGCAAAAAACATACAATGGAGGAAAGAAAGTCTCTCCAATAAATGGCCCCAGAAAAATTAAAAAGCCATATGCAAAAATAATAATAATAATAATAATAATAATAATAAAATTAGACTGCTCTCTCTCACCAGACACCAAAATTTACTCCAAAGGCTCAAAAACTTAAATATAAGACCTGAAACGATAAATTGCATAGAAGAAGACAAAAGGACTAAACTCAAGGACCTTGGACTTAAAGAGAATTTTATGAAATTGACCTCAAAGGCAAGAGAAGTAAAAGCAGAAATAAAAGAATGAGACTACATCAAACGAAAAAGCTCTGCACAGCAAAAGAAACCATCAGTGAGGCAAAGAGGCAACCAACGGAATGAGAGAAGATATTGGCCAACAGCACCTCTCATAAGGGGTTAATATCTGAACTATATAAAAACTCGTAAAACTCAACAACAAAAATGTAAATAATCCAATCAGGAAATGGGCAGAGGACCTGGATAGACACTTCTCCTAAGAAGATATGCAAATGGCCAACACACAGATGAAAAGATGCTCAGCGTCACTAGCTATTAGGGAAATGAAAATCAAAACCACAATGAGCTCACATCTCACATCTGTTACAATGGCTATCATCAACAGGACAAGTAATACCAAGTGTTGGAGAGGATGTGGAGAAAAAGGAACCCTCACACACTGCTGGTGGGACTGCAAATTGGTGCAGCCATTGTAGAAAACAGTATGGAGGTTCCTCAAAAAAATTAAGAATAGAATTATCATATGACCCAGAAATCCCTCTTCTGGGTATTTACCCCAATGATGCCAGCAACAGCCATAGCACACTTAGGAATTCACAAAATCAACAATTCATTTTATTTATTTCTTTTTTAGAAACTTCACTTCATAAAAATGAGAAGGAAATAAGGGAAAAGGGATGTATAAAGAAGATACCAGATTTCAGAATTATGACTATTTGAAGAAGTAAATTTAATATTGAGAATTTAAACTACTTTATACATTACAGACACAAATGTGAAAGAATAATGTGCATTTTGCTCCCTTATTGCTTAGTCTCACTTCACATTGTAATCTTTTATATACGACCTTTTCAACATTTTTTTTCTTTATATATTATTCTATTTCTCTCCAGCAATCCAACACATTTTTGTTATTTCTATTTCAAGGCTTTTCTGTGTTCCTTTTAAACGAAATCCTAAAAATGTCTAAAATGGTACTTGTTCCTCTTTAACATTAACCGTTTTTCAAAAATTATTGACAGCAAAGGGAGTATATAGTTGTGCTGAGGGGAAGTGAAATTAACATGAATATCTCTTATTTGAGCAACAGGGAGTTTAGCGGCTGCCAAGGGTAACAGACTAATTTAAGTCAATTTTTATAAACTTCACATAAAAAGAACAGGAATAAATTGGACTGTGTCTATTTGACTCGGCACTAACTTTTGACTTTAGACCCTGTTATGATTTTCAGCTCCTCAACTTTCTGCTTACCACTGCTCAGCTCCATTTGATCTTTGGGAAGTAAGAAACCTGGGGATAATTGTTAGATTGCGCCCATTTTGGTCTAATTTGATCTAGTCTATAGTGGGCATAAAGGGAGCATGCCTACGTTAATTCAAGGGTCCAATATGCAACAGATATATCTATATTCTACTTCTCTATTAAAAGGAGGTATAGGTATTCTCAATTACTAGCACTTAACTAATCCCATGCTTTGAAAGTATATTAATATTTTATCTGTACAACTTAATGAAGAAATCATTTTTCTTCTTAACCATCATATTGGCTTAACCAAGAAGTACTGTCTGGTCCTCAGCTTCCCAATATATCCACTTGGGGATAGTATTACAGTCTCATAAAATAATCCAGTAGTATACTTTCTGTTTAGTTACAATTCAATATAATATGCCATCGATATGAGAAATACGTTTTTAACTTGTTTCAAAAAAATAATATTAAATACTATTCTCGATTCAATATTCTTAAGCATTTCAGAGGTGTGTTTACACTGATGTGATCTAACCATAACATATGCTCTTCATTATTTTAAAAGGTTCCTTAACCAACCATTTCTAATCCCATGAGCATAATAGGACATTGTGGTGCTGTGACTTATAATAAGACACATACACGCGGCCTCCATCTGCTGCTCCCGGTGCAGAGCTCTTGAAATTTCCTCAGTTATGAAAGCACCTGGGGTGAGATGGGGAATGAGAACTGTCCAATAACTCCCCAGCATCCCTGCCCACTGTGGGAGTCAGGACTCTAAGGTTAACATTTTCTTAACATTAAAGTGGAAAACACAGACATTTAGCTGTCGCACAAGCTAACTGGATTTAGCATGCTTCAACTTCCAAAAACATTTACCGCGTCCCAGATTGTGTGCAAACAATAGAACTGTGCTTTATTTTAACACCTTGTATAGTCCCCTCATTTACGTGTGGACAGGACCCGATACTTGCTTTTGGAATGTTGACACTGAAGAGATTTTGAGGCTGTAATTAAGGTCCCAAATCAGTTGTATTTGAGTTACATGTACATCTAAATATGTTGTCAGAAATCAGTAATACTTGAATACTCCTTTTATGAAAGCTCTGATAAATTTGGAATGTAATGAAATAGTTTCATCAGTGTGCCCCCTACTCTTACCCCAGATATTAAAAGGAATTGATGATAGTCCCCACGGGCATTAGGAGGTAGCATTTTACAAGAGAGACAGACCAGTAGAAAGCACTGCAGTATATATACATATGTACACAGACCCACACACACACAGAAACACATACGATGGTCTTAGAGAGGATGGAACTAAGCCATGTGTGATGGACCCGCAACAGTTAGGTCAGTGTTTAGGACTAGTTCTACTCTGGTCTGAGGTGATTTTCTTTTTTAATTACAGACATATAAAGTTCTATTTTTCGCTTTATTTTTTCATGGTTGAAAGTAGAACGTAAGTATACAACCTCTAGACAAATCGTGAGAAAAACTGATTATTTCAATGATGCAGGAAAGGCATTTTGATAAAACTCAACATTTTCTTCTAAATTAACCTAAGTATATAAAGAAATTTCTTTATCATGATGAATGCAATCTTCTTAGTAAATACCATCTAAGAGCACTCTTTTCTAAAACGCTCAAGGGATCTACTGTAAAGAATATGGTTAACAGTGGTTGTAAGGAGAATTAACACCAAAAAGCAAAACAAAACGAAACTATGATCTTGGTAAATGTAGATACATAAGAATAATTACAAAGTTAACTAACTAAAAATGTTTTCTTTCTTTTTATATTAGTATGAATACGTTATTTCCTAAGGGTAGGGGTGAAGAATGTAGACCTTCTTCCAGCCCTATGTGTCTATCATTCTAAATATTTCCTCTCATTAAGTCTCACTGTTTTCTTCATATTTTAAAAAGATAAAATATATATCCTACATTGCAAAGTTTTAAATTCCAAATAAGACATATACATTCTCCACATTTACACTTCATTCGATACAAGCATTTTTTGTTATTATTCACTTTTTCTATTTTTAACTTATTCTTTATTTGAATGCATTTTTCTCTGTAGCACTGCCTTTTAGCATGTCTTAATCAAAAAGTTACTTATTAAATGCCCTCATGTGGATTGTTATTTAAAAAGCATACCAAAAAAGCATATTATAGGAATTTTAAAGAAAGGTGAATTTGCTTTCTGAGAACTCAGATTTTAAATAAAGGGGGGGGGGAATGTATATGGACAACTGAAATACAGTACAGAAAACATGACAAAAAAAGATATATCAAAACGAAATGCCTACCGAAAAGGGCAAATGAGAGGAATGGCTGAAAGGGTGTCGGAGATATTCACTCGAAGCTTCATTATGGAAAAATAATTGTCAGACAGAATAAAGAGAACAATTGAATGTTGGTATTTTGAAAAATGAATGAACTTTAACCATACTGAAAAGTAATGTGGTAATTCAAGCGAAAAGCAAATTTAACAGGATCGTCTCATAATGAAAGGTAGGTGCATATAAAAGGTGGCTCACAGGATTTACAATGGATTTAGAAGTGTTCTTCGCCAAGAGGAATATCACGTTGAGCTGGAGCTCCTAGGGGTCAATGCTGAGCCCACGTATTAGTCAGCTGAAGCCGCTATAACAAAATACTGTAACCTGGGTGGCTTGAACAACAGACATTTATTTCTCATAGTTCTGGAGGCTGCAAAGTCCAAGACCAAGGTGCTGGCCTATTGGGTTCCTGATGAAGGCTCTCTTCCGGGCTTTCAGATGGTGGTCTTCTTGGATGTCCTCACATGGAGGAGAGAGAGAAAGCTAGCCCTATGGTCTCATCTTATGATGGCACTAATCGCATCAGGATGACCCTACACTTAGGACCTCATCTAAACCTAATTACCTTCTAAGGCCCCATCTCCAAATATCATCGTATTAGGGGTTAAGAACTTAAGATACGGATTGGGGTGCGGGGTGGGGGAGGGAACTTTCAGTCCAAAACAGCCCATTATCCTTCTCTGTTTTTTTCTCTCCAGATGCTTTTCAATAACTACCTATGTACCTATGTGTCAATGACTAAAACTCACATCTCCAGACAGGCTTCCTGTGCTCCAGTCCAGCACACCTAGCTTCTCTTTTCAATATATATATTTTTTCCTTGGGTGTGTCAACACAGCCCTCTCAAACCACAGTTAGGCTGGAACTCCTTAACCCTGTTTGCTTCTTCTCACTAAATGAGGCTTCTATTTACCAAGTCGCTTAAACCAGTGTACTAGTTGATAGTATAAACCCTTCTGAATTTTTTATCCTGCCCATTCTTTGTATCACTGTGTTCTGCTCACTTTCACTTCGATATTTTTCTGAAATCAATTTACTTTTTGTCATGGCTATTTCCACTATACAGGCTTAAGTTATCATCATTATAGAAATATCTACCATACTGGATTTCCAACTCCTACTTTTTCTGTAAAGCACAAATTGATTCTTGACACAGCAGCCACATATACCTTTTGAAAAAGAAAATATAATTGTGCTGAAAACCTACTTAAAAGCTTCTTAGTGGATTTCCATTGCCTTCAGGTAAAATTCAGACTCTGGAACAGGGTCATAAAGCTGTGCATTATCAGGCTCCCGGCTTCTAATCCCTAGTCAGTTATTCTGGACATTTCAGTAAACTCAGAACTCACATTTGCTTCCTTAGTTTCTCATATCCTCCAAGCATTTTCTCATCTCGGAACTTTTACATATGTCATTCTTCTGCCTGAAATATTAGACCTATTCTCCAGATGTCTAAATCTAAATGTATTCTTCAGGTCGCAGCCTAAAGTTCACTAACTCAAAAAAGATAATAGTGATGCCCCAATCCAAATTAAGTTGTCTTAAGACAGACTTTTTTTCTATTTTATTAACCAGTGTACCCCTGAAACCTAGAAAAAAAGATGTCTAGGACAGAGTAGCTACTAAATATTTTTAATTGAGCACTGAATTTGTTAAAATTAAAAAAAAAACAACCTACGATTACTTAAAATCATCGCTAAATATGTACATGGAGATCTAAAAAGTTTTAAACTACCAGACTAACAGTGTTGAAATCTGAGGGAAAAAAATAAGCAAATAAAACAGTGCCTTCATTTCATTGCCATAGGCGCTCTGTACATAACAGGAAGGACACAACCCTCTGAGAATGCTGCCCTCTAAATCGGTATTTCTTTCTACTCCAGTCATCACGTATGTGAGGCATGCATTACGTATGTGTCGGTGTGTGTAGGGGAAGGGAGAGATCAATTTAGCGTTAGAGAGAGATTTAGGAGAAAATTAGCATGGCATGAGTTACCTGAAGCAAGTTGGGCGTGCACTAATGACAAGCACATTTCTCTGAGTAACTCAGAGCCCTCTCTGCCCATCTCCTGTCCAGACCCACGAGGTTCCCGCCGGCCTTTGCCTCCGAGCTGTGCTGTACACCCCACGTGCGGTGCTCACGGGCCCATTCGCTCCGCCGACCGCAAGGCCTGCTCCGTGGGCCCGGTTGTGCCAAGACTGACACATGCAAAACTCCAACAGGAGCCGGTGGCAGTTTCGCGTGATTAAAGATGGCAGAATCAGGGCCATACATACATTTCCATGCAAATGTGCGTGAGAAAATAGCATACAATATATTATGTGAGCATATTTAGAATGAATAAACACACTCAGCTAAATTTTCAAACATCTGTTCGAGCGTGTGGCAGCACCCCGAATTTGCATACCTAACTCCTTTTTAAACAGGGCTTAATTTTGCCCTCCACATGATTAGGTCGGAGTAGCCTTTTAACTCCAAAGTGCATAACTTACACGGTACAGACGACGCCAATGAGCATTCATAAAACCCAGCTGTACCCGCTTTCGCTTTTCGGCTTCTTTCTGTGTGCCCGGGAAGAGCGAGGGGCACTGCAGGGTCTGTGGCTGGGAGGGGACTTTCTGTGCATCCTCTCGCTCAACTCACTGTTATGAGGGAAAAAAAAAAAATCGAGACTTGAATTATTTGCATAACTGTGCTTCCAGCCATACACAAATGCAGAAATTCTAACCACAAGATGCATATTATGCCCACTTCATGGCATAAACCTGCCACTGCTTGTAGTTTATGGACCTTAAGAGTTCAAGCAGCAGTGTGGAGCACTGTTCTGTTTTGTTTTCTATTTGCATTGAGCAGGCCCTTCCATTGTCTCTATCAGTTTCTGCCCAAAGTCATGCAAAAATGGAACAGATGACCCTAGGGCTTACTTAAAAAGCCCTGTTACCCCACCGAACAGAGCAAGGAAGCCACAAACAAAGCAAGGATTCATTAGTTTCCTTGGATAAGACCTGTTTAAAGAAATATGATTTGCATAAGTTATTGAGACTACTTTAAAAAAAAAAGCAAAAAACAAAGGAAGAGAAGAAGTAGAATGTGCTGCCCCAAAATATGCCACTTTGGCATTTAAATTATTTTTAGCCAAAGGTAATTAAAAGCAGGAAATGCAGAAAAAGCTCTCTGTACCTCCTTCCTTTTCCGCCTAAAGGCAGGATATGAATTCTCCTTTTACTGAAGAGAGATTCTTATCTTCCTATGGGGGGGGGGGTTGAGGGAGGGGGGTTGAGGGTCGGGGGTAGGGGTGGTGGTATTAACTCACTAGTTTCCTTCCATATATTGACCTTCCCACAGTCTGTCACTCTGGAATCCTACCTCTATCTTCTGTCCTGTCACTGCTCTACAAATGCATTTTCTCGTGGCAGATACGACATGAGTGAGTTCTAGCCACCACTTGGAAACACTCTTCTTTAGAGGTTCCTCTGGTGTGACGTGCACTGCACGCACTGTCAATTATTTGCTTTTTTCTTGTTAATATATCTTTTGCTAAACAGCTCCATCTGAAAACTCAAGATGAGCAGGGGAAAAGTTTTGCCTCTCCTACACAAACATTGCTTCTTACAGACTTTCTTTTCTTGTACTTATTCTTAGAATAAGCTGCATTTCTCACTTTTGAATCTTTAAAATATGGATATTTCCTCTAAAATCTAGTATGTCTTTAAAAAATGAATAATGTAAATATTGTAACCAATTATGGAAAAATTCTAGAATTAATTCCAGGTTAAGTCGAAGTCATTCATTCACTTATTCGTTCACTCAGCACATAATTACTTGGACCTAACACCCCACCCGTTTCTATGGACATATTGTTTAACAAAATTTACAATCTCAGAGGAATACAAACAAGGGTCAATTAAAATATGTTGTAGATAAGGGTAAAGGGGGTCCAATATAAAGGTGGCGGAAGGAAATTTAACTGGATGGTGAAAACATAATGCAATAAGCATACGATGTATTACTGACTTGGACACTTGAAACTTATATAATTTCATTAACCAAAGTCACCTCAGCACATTTAATAATAAAATAGAATGTTGTGGCGGTGCTATGAGAAAATACTAATCCAGGATTCAAAGGTGTTTTGTATTTTATATAAAGTGGTATTGATTAAAGATGGCTGAGTTCCCAAGCGTTGCTGATACAAGATGTGGAAGCAAAGCCCTTAGGCGCCTCCAGCAAGCCAGCTGCTGGGTTCACGCCAAACTGACTCCCATTAACGCCCCTAGAGCCGAAAACCTGCCCGGTTTTACCTTTTAACCAACATATTTTTGAGATCTAATAAAATGACTATTTTTTAAGTCTGTATTTTTTAGAATTCTTTATGACTCGTCAATAGATAACTAAGACAACACATTTTACCTGGAAGTGCAGGGCTGTTTTAACTAACACTAAAGCATAACAAGGCAGTGGCTTTGGGACTACACGGCAAATAAAAGCTAGAAGAGCTGCCAGGCCTCCTAAAATTTTTGGTGAGAATTGAAAAGAATAAGAAAATTGTTACCGGAAGCTAGAGAAATGGGCAGGAAGCTTGGTGACATAGTTGTCTGTACTAACACATAAAATGGAAAATACATCTAATGGCCTATTAGATTTGGCTAAGAAGATTTCTATGCTGAAAATGCTAAGTAGTTATTTAAGGCATATATGAGTAATATGGTAAGAGAAAGGTATGCCAAAAAAAGTAAATATTCAGTTTCAAGCAGAATTTAGAAGAAATATAAAGGAGCCAGGGATTACTGGGGTCAAATGATAACTTTCTCATGCCCGGTTTCTCCCTTAAAATACTCTTCAAGTAAGAAATGGCTTCAAGGTAGAGGTCAAATCCACAGTACTTCCAATTAAACATGAACTGAAGGTTACGATGTTATCTCTATGGCTTGAAGAACATTTACTGAGATTTTGAAAAGATTTAAGCCCAGGCCAAGCTGGGCTTCTGAGAATCTTTAGGACACACTTATTAGACCAATCTTAAACAGACTAAAATGCTTTTAAGAATCCTAAGTGTGTCATCCACACACTAAACTGACTCTGAACACAAAGTGTGAGAGTCTAGACTAAAATGAAATATGAGTGATTTTTGTCTAATGAATTAAATGATATTTCAGTTAACAGAATTTTCACGAAGTGTTTAAAGTAAATTATACCAATTCGCATGACAAAGACGATATACAATGTAAAAAAAAATGCTTTTGCACCCTTTAAATGAGTAAATAGAATACAGGCTGAGAAAGCTACTCAGCTCAAATCCATACGAGAGCACAGTATCAAGACCCTCAGAGGGTATTCTCCAGGCAGTAGAACTTTACCTGATTCAAGAGATTACCAACATGTGTCAGATTTCAAAATTACTATGAACCATTAATGACCATAGGTCCTTACTTTTTTATGTTTTTGGATGGAAACCTCTATAATAGTTACCCTATACCCATCTCATCATAGTATGCCGGATGTATGGGGGATGAGGAGGCAAATAACACGTCTCAAGCTCACAGGTTTCAGTGCAAGAGAAATCGCACTCACAGAACGGACACAAAGAAAACAGACGGAAGGGATCTCGTGCAAACCTAGATGTGTTACAGGTAACACCGTTCAACAACTCGTGCTGCTGCAATTTAAATCCGTGGCTTTGGAGAATGTCTGTAAGTTATGTAATACCGGTATAACAAGTTACAGGCTTTTAAATTGAAATTTATTTTCTGAGTTACTTTAATAGGTAGATCAAGCTGATGAGCACTTGAAGAACTGAACATGAGGAGGCTCATGTGCACCTAGAACAGACTCCAGCCTGACCTTCAAACCAATGATGCAATGGCATGCGGATTGGGGGGACCTCGGAGGCAACTGAGCTTATTTTGCATGTGGGAGGGATGTAAACAATTTCTAGCCAGTGAGCAGACTCTAATATTAAAATGGCCGCAATATTTTTGCTACTTCTCCCATTGAGAAATAAAATTTAATTTTTCTCTCCATGAATCTGTCTGATTCTCTCACCGATTTACAAATAAAACACTATAGATGCGACGTTGCAATTTCCTGGATGAGGCCTTTAGTACGGGCAGCTTTCTTTTATTTTCTTTCGGAATACTAGCTCGATGTTGACATGCTGCCAGTAAAAAGTCCGATTACACCCTGACACTGCCATGTGTGGGGGTCCATGAGTAGCCGCTCCGATCAACAGCTCAGGTTGAGTGGAGCCTTCCAGCCAGCCCTGCCTAGACACCCAAGATGTGAGCAGAGCCAATCCATCAACTAACAGCACCAGTTAGTGACCTCAGCTGATGTCACCAGGAGCAAAAAAAAAAAAAAAAAAGATAGGCCAAGTGGGACATGCTCAAATTTATGATGATGGGTTTTTTGTACTTTTATATTTATTAATAGATAAATTATACATCTAATTTTGAATTGCAATTTTCTTTTCCTTCTCAGTGTAAAGTACATTGATATACTTAACAGTATATAAATAAATTCTCCCTATCTGAACATATAAACAAGTAGATGCAACATACACTATCCCTTTATAAGCTTATTGTTATAGCCTTAGTTATAATTTTCAATTTCTAATCATCTAAAACCACATTAATAACTTTATACCTACATTTTGAATATATAATATGCACAGCGTAATGGATAAAGCATACCAATTACAATAAGAAATATATTTCTCATTATAAGAATTTTATCATAAAGGTCACCTCCAAAAGAATAACATGTATTTAACAGATTTTGCAGAAAGCTAGAAGTAATTAGTGAACTCTGAAAGTAAAGAAGGTAGTGAGAAATATCTGAAGGACAATTTTGGGAAATATTACTCTCCCAAGATTGTATTCTTTCATGTCACATGAAGCTGCCTCTGAATTCAACAAAAATGTGATAGTCTTTAAAAATGGAATTGATATAATCCCATATGAGGTCTTTATAAAATATTGATATGGTAACTAGTCAGATTTTAATCCCAGATAGATTAAAAAAGAAGAAGAAGAAAGAAAGCTCTTCTACAAAGAGCATATTAAAAACAGGTACTTCTAATTATTACAGAGAAAATATTATTTTCATGCAGATAATGTCACCAAGTTCACATGTATCCCATTAGTCCACAAAATGTTAACAATATTATATACATTTGTCCATTAAGTGTGCATGTGATAGTTTTGAGTATTAACATAATGAAATTTAACATTAATTCTATATATTGTGCAATATTAATTTATTGGCCTCAATGTATAATATTAGTTATTAATTTTAATTTTTGCCTTAAGATTATATTAATATTTATATATGAAAAAACTACGGCATCAAAAATCAAAGTCTATTAGCTATCTTGGAATACTTCCAGAATAAATAGAATGCCCTAAATCAGTAGGTATCCATCAATGGAAGCAGTATATTTAGTAGGGAACAAAAATATGCAGTTCTTTTTAAACAAGGTGTTTGACCATCCTGATTGTTCATTCTTTTTGAATTAGTCTTTGTGGGGTAGAGCATGTGTCTTTAATCTTTTAATCATATCTTTCCAAATGACTCATAATATTTTTACGCATTTTCAAGTCAGGGTAGAGGAAAAATTCTGCAGTAAAGTAACTATGGAATGAAAGCTAGCTATGCAGAATGCGAGTCATGACTTTCTTCTCCAAAACTGTGCTTTCCCTGACACTCCCATTCTTCAAGGAAATCACCACTAGTGACCACAGAACACTGATATAAAAAACAAACAAACACTCTTTGAACATTGTGTATTCTAAAATCTACATTCTAATTTATTTAATCCTCACAATTCCCTAATAAAATTGTCTTTATAATCCTTATGTTACTGATGAGGAAACAGAGGCTCAGAAAGGTGAGAAAATTACCCTAAGACTACACAGAGTCATCATTCATTTTGAAAGAAAGTATGTGAACCTAAGATATCAATATTGCTTTGCCATTATGTCTACTTTCTATCAATTTCTCCAAATTGCATCATCTTTAGTCACAACACGTGATATTTACAGATCTGGTGTTTAAATCAACGACACCATATCTAAGATAAAAATATATATATATATATATATATTTTTTTTTAAATCAAATCCATTAGTGTTGTTCATCTTAATTTTTATTGATTGGACCCAAAGCTAGAATTCCCATCATTTATTCCCAAGAACACATTCACACATTTCCAATATTGTATTGTTTGGGAGCTAAAGTCCCTTTCTTCAGATGTCTCCATGGTATCGGGATGGTTTTGTCTATAACATACTATGTCTTTCTTAGTGTAGACAAGAAATTCTGGAGTGTAGTGAAGACAGGACCCTTCAGAGCCTGGCTTCCCTTACCTTTAATAAGTCTATATTACATAACTGCCAAGATTATTAGTAAGTTTAGGACAGTTCCTTGTGTTATGTCAATATTAGTATTGATTTCAAACTTGAATAAGTACAATCGATTGGGAAGGAATAGAAAAATGAATCTAGCTGAGGATAATTACAAAAAGAAATGGTCGTACCTTTGTTTGGCTTGACAGAATCCGCGGTCCTCAGTTAAGCTCGCAGCGGCCACTTCCGAGACGAGCCTTCTGAAGTGCCACCTCCATTCTGGCTGGAGATAAAATATGACAGCACATCTCAGGAGAAGCTGCAGGGTTTTGAGACAAGTTCTTATTCCTTTCGCACTTTATTATCTGAAAATGTTTCTGGCGAGAAGTTTTACTTCCGTTTTTCTTTCTATAATGAGGAGTCATGGGCAATTGCGATAAAATAAATAACATGAAAGACATCCGCTTTCCTGTTGTGTTAAAAAAGAGCCCAAGAGGGCACTGTAACCAGATCACAGTCACCTGATGACTAAGTGACAGTCCTCGGCATCATTAATACTGTCACTCTGGCAACACTTTGTCCCATACCCTTATGTTTATATATTTGCAAGATGATGCTATTTGAGAAGTTATTTTCCATATTTTTGACTAAGTGATAATGTCGGTGCAATGAAAGCTACTGATCATGCTCGGTTTAGCACTCATACTACGATTTGAGGGTGAACTCTGCTTCTTTCACTCTGATGTAAACTTGGGGTAGGTTATTTTGAGTAAGATGAGCAGCCACCAGAATAGTTTATGATCATGAGTTTGAAAAAGACAGCCTCGCTGGCTTAAGTGAAAGAAATGCCTAAACTTGGTTATTAAAGATTTGTTTTTGGTCAAGAAATTAAATGTGCAGATTAAGTAAACCTAGACAAATATTTGTCCCATTTGTCTTCTCTATTTGTACTAAATTTGAGGGGTACAGTTTTTAATCTGTCCCCTCTTCTCCTTTATCTCATAAGAAAAAGTGACCCTCTTGGCAGGTACAAAGCTACTGCTGGTAAAGTGAGGAGGGGAAAGAGAGAGGAGGTTCAAGCAGCAAGGGACTTGGTACACAGTCTCTTTCTGTTCTTTTATTCAGCTGGTAAATTAACCGAGCTCCATAGGAACTAAATTCTTTTTGAGTTCAAACAGCTGGATTACTGAGTGTCTCCCATGCTTTTATTATTGAAAAAGGGAGGAAAAAACAAACAAGAAATGAAATAGAAAAAACCAACCAAACAAAAATGTGATTTTTTCTCCACGAAAATTACTTCTCTAGTCCTGAATACTGGCTCTTTCCTACAACTCTGAATTCCTAGTTTATTTAGCCTTCAATTATATAATTACGCATTATTTCAACAACTCCAGTGTTGTTAATCTTTTTCTCATTAGTTCATGTAACACATATTCATTGAATATATGCAGGCATTGTGCTGGAAAAATTGTCCCTGAGTTAATGAAGAACTAGGCTCTATTATAAAACATACACTTAAATATATTAATAATAGCAAAAATGATAAGTACACATAAAACTGCATGCAAAATATGATACGAGAATGGTTGATTTCAGTATATTGAGCGCCTCCTCTCTTGTGGGCACCATGCCTCTCCCTAGAGATTACATAACTGAATAAATCCATCAGACATGCTCTGTGACATGGAGCCTAGAAATGGGCGTGCCAACATAGCATGCCAGGGCGGTATTACAAATGCACCCACAGCAGCAGGAAAAAAGCCACCTCCAGATGTATCCACGGATCGCACACTGGGAAGAATAATGCCAGACTTGTATCTTCAAAAACGAATAGAATTTCGCTGATGAGAATGGAAAAAGGATCTCTCCAGGTGGAGTAGCGATGAGCTAAGACGCAGTGTGGGAGATGGCTCCGTGCACTCAGGAAACTAGAGCAGTTCTGTGTCCTTAGAATGTCAAGTGCAAAAAGAAGCGTCTGGACATGAGGTGGGGACGGAACCTCGGAGGCCATCGCGCTGTCTGGAGTGGAGCCTCGGTGACTTTAGACTCCAGCCTGAACGGAGAAGGATGATATTGACACTTCTTAACAGGAGTGCGTTTCTTTAGGAGAGATAAAGAGGACGGTACGGCGTGAGGCTGGAGCAGGAAATGACTGAGAGACTAAATCGGTAAGAAGTCTATGCCGAAAGAGACCTATTCTTAAAAAATGTTGGGTTCTAGAACATATATGAGACATACTATCAGCAGTTCATAGTTTATTGGATGTGGCAGGTAGGTAGAGTTAAGAACAAGAATGATGATATAAATTATTTGAAGGAAGAATTGAGTAAATTTTTGCTTTTTATATTGTGTATAATAATATTGTAAAAACATATTTATTGTGCTACTCTCTGGCATATAATTATTAACAAGAAATGGACCAGGAATTATTACAGAATTTTTTGTTGACTACATAACCGAATATATAATATATATCTAATTCTTAGGTATTTAAAGAATATTTTATTACCTTTTATTCTCTGAGAAAAGCTGTCTAAAGTGAGCCAGAAAAGACAGAGCACATTTCAGTACCAAGGTATGGCTCTTCCACTATAAAGCTACTGAATTCATCCCAGTTTTGATTGATTTTATCCGCAAAGGAGACAGAAAATCTTTCAAAGTAAAAAGAGTTTGAGTGCTTGAGTATGTTTCTGATTAGAGACTAATCAAATTAATCAAGTTATCAACCACCGAAACCATTACACTAATCGAGATGTTGGACACACTTAGTAGAAATACAGAACCTGTATCTTTTTTCTCGTCTACATCAGGTATTAGAGAGCTGCAGTGACTGTGTGACACATCAGTTACAGCGACTCCTTCCTGTGCTAGACTTTCAGAAAACCTGAATAATCATGACGAATGATGATTTTTTAATCATACAATCATGCCATCTTTACCCAGGCAGTCAGGGTATAACTTTTATAAATTTTTAATTTTTTCATTACAGAGCCTTGGTTTTTGAAAGTATTTAGACAATTTCACTGTATCGATAAAGGGATTAGTTAGTGTAGCAGGTAGGTACGAAGTAGCCCCCAGAAGCACATGGATGTGGAATGCGCTACCAAAGAGAGTAACGTGTGGGAGGCAAAATTCTGCAGTCTGTACGGACATTGCCAGTTAAAATTGTGGGACATGGAGTTAGTTAATCATTTCTTTTTCTCTAAGACCTTCAGTACCTTGTTTCATAAATGAGGTTTCTAATTAATGAGGTGAAACTAGATCCCGCAGAGAACCCAAGAACAAGAAGTTGTCTTCTGAAAGACCAGGTTCTGATGCTCCCAACGGAATACGCGCGGGGCTCAGAACAAGATACAGACAAGGCTCCCCCAGTTCCACAACAACAGCCAGACAGGCCCTCTCCCCAGTATCTGGATCGTCCAGCCTTCTGCATACACATTAACACACACAGTCACAGACTGCTTCCCCTTCTCGTACTGTTCAATCGAGAACTGGCTCCTGTTTCCTTATTTCCTTCTCAGATTCATCTGCACAAACCCAGATTCCAGCCCAGGTCCGCCCTCCTCCTCCCGAGGCTCCTCCAGGGTTCCTGTTCCTGTCCTGCGGCAAGTTACATAAACCTCACTGGATTTGACTCTGGAATGCAGCGTGCAGGTAATTTTTATATCATACGGTTAGGTTCTGTAGAACGATCACGTAGGAGTGGGCAACCAGGGAAAACTTCATAGGGTTGTGATTATTTAAAACTGACATCAATAAAAGAATGTCAATGTTATAAAGACCTGGAGAAATAAATGCATTCCTGATCGAGAACAGATACAATCGAAGGCCTAAAGATGGAAAAACAAAACAAAACAAAACAATGTTTTTGGGTTTAGCCAGTACGAATCACCTTACCAACTCTGTGTACAAAGTAAATCCACAACTCTTTTATTTTCCCCATTTACCAAAGTCTCACTGCACATGCAACTGTTGTTAGGAAACAGCTAAGTATCTCTGTCTTAAAACCTCCCAGTTCAATAGTGTTCAAGAACCGGCTTATCCAGTCTAATGGGATCCTTTCTGAGTAACTAAAAACCAGAGACAACTACTCCAAGAGCATCCCATAGTCTATTTCTTTACCACTTCCATAGTATCACTGTTCAGCTGAACCGGTATCTGTGAGAAAGAGATGTGATGATGGTCTTCGTTTAGATTCCCATATGCAGCAGAGAGGAGTCACGCCCTCTCAATGCCAAGTTTGCCTAAAGGTGCTTCACTCTTTACCTCTTGGAGTTTCACCTCTTTAGTGTACCCCATTATTGCCAGAGTTTATTCCGCAAAGAACCACCACAGTGTGGGGGGTGTTGGGGAAATGTAATTAAAATCTCCTCCCAACCCACGACACATGTCCGCAAAAGGAGAAGAGAAGGAAAGCACTTTTATGATTGAATGCGCATCAACACAGAACAGGGTGCACGTCACGGGCGATTTGCTAAGAGACGACAAAGGCATCTCACCATATAGAGTCAAGCAGATGCAGCCCATTATGGACATGTTCTCAAGAGAAACAGTAACTGGTCCCTAAGCAAGAGGATTTAACAGCGCCATTAGTCATACATAGTTTATCCTATGTTAACATGGCTATGGGGGTGACCGTATGTGTTGGCTGAATGGCTTTATCTAAAAGAAAAACAAACTTCTCACATCTTAAAAGCAGGAGGTAGTTTTGGAGCAAGATGCTCAGTGAAGGTCAGCTTCTACCTTCCCATGGATACTGGGAGGGAGGGCCTGAATCATCTTCTGTATATTTCAAAGAGATGACTCCCAGGTCTTTAACTGGCAAGAGGCTTATTTAGCTTTTAAAATATTTACATACATTTGAAAGAGATAGAGAGAGCCCTTAAAAGTGTTCTAAAGTAAATACTCTAAGAAATGAGAAAAGGAATTAAGCTCTGTGCTTCAGTGTGATATCAAGTGTTGGCAGCACTACGATTTCAAGGCAAAGGCCATGTTTCTCCTTATAATTATAGGGAGCGGACATAGGAAGGATGAGCTGTGAAGAAAAGGTGTTAAGGAAGAAGATAGTCTGTCAAGAGACCCTTACCTTCTGAAGTCATAAAGCGAGGATGACTGAGGGCAAGCCTAGGTTCTGATTATATGGATTGCAAAGTTTTAATAAAAAGTCAACCTAAGCTGTGTTCAACATGACTGAGTTCTGTGGGCCAAAGATGGTTAGGGATGCTGGGATGAAAGTAGGCTCCCTGACCACAATGGAAATAAAGGCATCTCACAGGTAACGCTAGGTGGTGGCACTAGACATCAGAGACAAAGCTGCCACAATAGGCTCAGTATTGAAAGAGCTACCAGAGCCTTTGGATGCAGAGGGAGCTATTTCTGGCTAGTTCATCTATGGATCACTTAGAAATTCAATTACTGGATAGCCTTTTAAGGCTTCTCATGACATACTTACAGGGACAAATTCTAAGGTTTCTGGGCAAGTGCCTAACGAATACCATTTTAATGGGGCTCTATTACCTTTTACTCAGTTCTTATATATAAGTGCTTTGGAAAATCACTAGATCCTACATTGTTTGGAAGGCTGGGTTCTTTTGGGGGAAGATATAGAACATGAATCTCCTCCAAAGTTTTCAAAAGAGTGACTCTTTCCTAAGAAAAGCGAAATTACATGGTCCTTCTGGGGGTGAGTATACTTAGGTACTGAAACGAGGCTGACCCTCATACTCAGCACTCACAGTAAGGGATAACTAAGAGAGGCAGATAGGTGATAAGGAAGTCAGGGTCTGATTGTGTCTTGCCCTGAAAACAACTAATAGTAGGTATAATGGGACTCTAGAACCATTCTATCATCGTTTGCTTTTGTAGAGAATATATATATTGAGGACTGATACATTTGTAGTGGCCACAATCATATTATTCGTTCCAAGATGAGCTATATTAATATAGAAAGAGCCAAGCGGAAGTCCTAAGCAGAACCTGGCCATTCCTACCAAATAATAAACAAATAAGCAAACAAAAATTCTAAACCCCTGGAATAATTGTGCAGACTACACATCTCCATTTATCTTTTCTCTATTTGGCTGTATGAACTGAAATAGGTTGTGAAAATGACATTAGATTCTTACAAATGTATTCAAGTTGTAAGACCAATCATAGCTTTGATTCCAGATATGGTATTTCTACTGGCGTAAATCAACACAACATCTGAAAACTGGTAGAGTCTTTCTTTCGTTGAGTTATTTTTTTTTTCTATCCCAAACTGTAAGATCACAGACCATTTGCATTTTCTCAATCGAGACAAGAGTATACTTTATAATGTTTTTCTCCGGTGCTAGATGAAACACTGTGCTTATCATCCGGAGATAGTTCACCGAAGCTTTTATCATTCTCAAAGACCATGAAAAATTACACTGCTTCATAACATTGATAACATTATGTCATGCCAACCTGATATGCAAAGAGTAGCAAGCACTTTAAAGGCCTTATCGGCACACGTGTACGCCCAAAGGTTGAAGATAAACACGGTGAAACTCTCAGGAGTCCGCTCGTGTGGCGAATTTGGGGTTACGCCTTTGAAATGAGAGTCAGGTTGTCGCATCTACCCACCATGATGGAAGGCGGCAGTCCTGGTGGATGCCTTTGGATTTTGGAGACAGCATACATCACAACTGAACTTGCTCCTAGAAACCACTCGTGAGATAACCTGTAAGGCTGCCAGTTTTAAATGGGAACCGAAGCATGAATAGTCTCTACAGCAGGTCTAGGCTGGCGTGAGCTTCCTCTGCGCATGGAACTTATGGCCAATAATGTCCAGCAGTATAAGGGCCAGATAAAAACAGAGCATAAAGTACTGACAAGCACTGAAAAAAATCACAAAATATATTCCAAGGTTCCTGAGTAGTCTAACCCCTCCTTTGCTGGTTAATACTCAATTTTAAAGCTTTTCTTGATCTGGTGCTAAACCTCAGTGAAGATGGAACATTTGATCATGGAACAAAAAATAACTATGTAATCTCAACTGTCAATAACATATGGAATATCATCTGATCCACTGAACCGTAAATGGGGACATGCACGGCACCAGAAGTTTTTTGTAAAAGAGAAGCTTTATATAAATGCAGAGGATTGAGTGTATCCATATGGTGGTCACAAATTGCATGAGCAGATGGGTATACTTTTGTTCTACTTTAACTGCTTTCAGCCACACCTATAACCTTATTTTGTGTACTTACAACAAATTAACAGGAAAAACAAAAACAAAAACAAAAACATGCTGCTTCACAGAGGGATCGGCACTGTATGTTGGTAAGGGCTGAATTGTATTTTAATAAGGAGTAGTCTTGAAAAACTGATGGAGGGATATTCTCCCGATGAACAGAACTGTGACAAGGACATCTGATTGTGCACATTATGTGAAAGGACAGTGTAAGTCACAGGTCAGCAGCAGCCTGACTGATGATGAATAGTGACTGATGACCGACAGGGAATTCAGGAGCTTGGAAAACGGGTGAAGGGGACATGGAGATGAGGCGCGTGGATGGACTTCTGAGAACACAGAATGAGAACATAGTCACGTTTCACACATGGAGGGGATCGACAGCAGGGGACGCTCACAACAGTCAGGAACACGATGAACATCTTTGCGGATTTAAGTCAGCGGCTTTGCCAAATATCCCTGACACTTAGACAATGAGTCCACTTACAAAACAGCAATAGCACAGAGATGGAGCCTATTCATGGCTGTGAACGGACTCACTAAAACACGGTCTTCTAGTCTACACTGATCTGTCTCCTACCGGCACTAACAGCTGAGTTATTGCTATTTCATCCTCTAAGTGCATAAACTGGCCATCTGCATGATAGCGAGAACACATTTTGCATATGGATTACCTTCGATGCTACGCCAACTCGACCGTCTATGGATTTATTGGAAGACTGATGTATGTGGCTTGCATCAATAGACGCCCATATCTTCTGGCTTCGGGTTAGATCTGGCTTACAGGGATTCCCAGCCGGATAGAGGAGGGAAGAGTAAATAATGAGCATTGCGTAATTATAATTATATTCTTTTCCCGGTTGCAGAGATTTCCTCAAGTTAGCTATTGTCACTTGACTCAAGATCACTGCCCTTATCCTAAGGCAATCTTCTAGTTCTACTTGTTACTCTCTGCAGAATAAAACCTCATATAATCTTTTGGAGATAATGGCAAAGCTGCTGGTAGTCTCGGGTTTTGGCAGTAGATCTTATTCTTTGGTTCTTCCTACCACACTTTTGTAATTCAATAAGGATAATTTGTGTATGTCGTCTGTATGCAATTTTAAACACAAAAGTCAGAGAGTTGGAAAGAAAAGCAAGATACTTCTGTGATACCGAAACCAGTGGAGTTCAAGGGCATAGAATAAAGATACGCAGATACTGTCAATTGTCGCTAAGAAATTTAGTCATATGGGACTATGAGAAGATGTCCTAAAAAGTAAATCTTGCTTTCCGTGTATCCTCAGAGCCTAACACGGTGCCTTGCATACATCGGTATACAAAAATCTGCTGTTGAATGCACAAATGCAAACTAGAGTGCTCTGTACGCATACAGATGTGCTGGTGATATCATTCTCATCAAAACATCAATTACACTTCTGACGTTTTGATTTCCATATCACTCCAGGTGAAGTTTCTGATATCTCATGCTGAAGGTGACATTTTTTCCCCTTTAGGAGTAATACTTTTTTTATTGGCGGTAACTTCCCGTGAAAATCGTTCTAGTTGAAATATACACATTGTATTTTTTTTTATTTTACTTGGGGTTCAGTGTCCTATGGCATTTATAATGTAGATTTGCAGAGAATAGAAAATAACTTTAAATGCTGCTTGGTTAACAGAGAGTGTTTCACATGTCATTTCATAAATTCAGAGTCAGCACAGTTTCTTCTGCTTGTCTCATTTGACTCATCAAAGTAGAATGAAATCTAATCAATCCACAATCATGCTAATCAATGTACTGTGCTACTTTCATTGCAGCGAAGAAT
The DNA here is from genome assembly GCF_014176215.1 of Rousettus aegyptiacus. Taxonomy (NCBI): domain Eukaryota; kingdom Metazoa; phylum Chordata; class Mammalia; order Chiroptera; family Pteropodidae; genus Rousettus; species Rousettus aegyptiacus. The sequence continues at coordinate 88,086,069 of NW_023416287.1, forward strand.
AATGTTGTTATAAACTCAGTTACATTTTAGAATAATGCAAAAATTGAAAGTGCTATTCTTTGTGATATGTAAATGAAGCATTTTATGACCTCAGGCTTTACCATCAAAATTCCATTTTGATCCATCAATTTTTATCAACAAATTAAAAGAACTTGTAACTCAAAAATGGGAAACAATAAATTTAAAGTTGTGGCTTATTATTTCTACAGAATATTACAAAATAGATTACTTGTAACAGCAATATATAAATATACATGGGAATTGTGAAATAAAAAATTCAAATTGTTTCTGTACCACACTGAGATAAATATTATAAAAGGCTGTTATGCTCTAACTGACAGAATACTTTATAAGAATTTTCTCCTTCTGACATGAGAAAACAAAGTAACATACCTTCTTACGCTTCAGAATTTTTAATTCCTCAAGTGTTCCTGCTCTCTAACATATTCTAGGCTCCATATGCTTCTTATCTTTCAGGATTAATTATTTATACCCTGTCGTTATAAACTGGAATACATTATACTCTTTACCCTTTTCTATTTACTACCGTGGTCATGATTTAAGGATAAGATTAGGGGCAACTGATTTTTATTACTCAAGTATTTCCCACAATGTAGACATATAACCAGTGCCAGAATAAGTTTCAATCTATTATGTATATGACACCGATATCTATATCTATGTATATTTCTCTCTATATACATTTTCCACCCCAACTTGCCTCTTTAAGGAGTCATTTTTTTCCTTCATACTGAATGACTGATCCATAAAAACTATTCCTTACATGCATTATTTTTGTCTTTATATATCCTCTGCATAAACCAATCTGCTTATTTCTCCAGTTCACAATTTGTACTAGGAGGCCTCCCCAGTGTGTGCATAGTTTTGTGTAGAGAAATGAGAAAAGCTCTGAGTTCGCACTGTGTGCAGATGAGGTTCTCATAGTGGGGCTTTTATGTCTCAATGAACTGTCCACTCTTTTGCACACATTTGTGAAGAAGCATCCTTGGAGAGGACTTTCCATGTACAGCTCCCCTGGATACATGGAGGATAATTATACATTCAAAATAAATATTTGGTCTCATTTTTCAGTAATTTCCCCCATTCGCATTTTATTTCATCAGAGAAATTATTAGAATAACAGATATTTCAAAGTTAGTTCACTGGTCTTTCATTATGGTGACCATTAAATATTTATGGAATTTCAAATCTTAAACAATAAAGAAAATGAAAAAATCAACATCTGATTGATGACCAGGCTATCATATCAAAATATTCATATTCATATTGAAATACTATACTTGCTACTAGTTAGTGCTGGTTTAGTACACACGGAGGAGAGGTGCTATATGACAGGGGTCCCTTTATCTTCTTCCATATATTTTATCTACCCGAATTGGCTACAAAAGGATATAGAAAAACTGGCAATGGAAGCGAGTGATAATCGGGGACCCTTTATACTCTTTATGAATAGTATCTAATCGATAGTGATTGATTATAACTGTGAGCTATAAGTTCCTTGAGAAAAGGGTGGCACAGACGACCCCTCTGGAAAGGCGGCACACAAGCTGAGCCTTTAATGCTGTGAAGGAATCAGTTTAGGAATGAATGAGGCAAGAGCTTTCTCTGGAAAGAGCATGGCTTGTGTGACTGCTCTCAGGCAAGAATTAATTTGCAGAATTCCCCAAAGAGGAGGCTAAGATGCCATGGAGAGAACAAGTTATTGAGTGTAATACAGGGTCTGAGAGGACGGAAGGGGCCAACCAGTTTATGCTGGGCCCTGTAGGTCATTTGAGAACTTCTGGAATTTTATGCTCAGTGCTATGGAAAACCTGCTCTAATTACTTTAATTGACTGGCCCAACATATGTGTTACAAAAATCAATCTGGCCGATAAGTAGAAAATGGATTACAGCAGCAAGAGCTACACAGGAAAACTAGGCCAGGGGCCCAGGCGCCAGGTCCAACGAAGTGCTGGTAAAGTGAATTAGAGTTTCGGAAGTAGAATTCGAAGGAATCCAGAATGCGCAGGCTGGCGACGCAAGGGCGTGGTTCTGAAGGAACGAAGAGAGACCAAGGGCAACAAAAGAAAAAACTAAACAAATGGGACTACAGTAAACTAAAAAGGTTTTGCACAGCAAAGGGAACCATCAAGAAAATGAAAGGACATTTACTGAATGCGAGAAGATATTTGCCTATGATACATATGAAAAGGGGTTAACATAAAAAACTTAAAAAGAACTCATACAGCTAAATAACAACAACAACAAAAACCCACAAAAAAGTCCAATTAAAAATTGGACAGAAGACCTGAATAGGTATCTCTCCAAAGAGAAATTACAGATGGCCAATAGACATCTGAAAAGATGCTCAAGATCATTAATCTTCAGAGAAATGCAAATATAACCACAATGAGATACCACCTCACACCTGCCATAATTGCTATGATCAATAAATCAAAAAATGGGGAGCATGGGCAAGGCGTGGGGAAAAGAGAATCCTCGTGCCCTGCTGGTGGGGCTGTAAACTGGTATGGCCGCTATGGAAAACAGTTTGGAGATTCCTCAAAAAATTAAAAAACAAAAACAAAAACTACCTTTTGACCCAACAATTGCACTTCTGGATATTTATCCAAAGAAAACCAGAACACTAATTTGTAAAAATCTATACACCCCTATGTTCACTGCAGTGCTATTCACAATAGCCAAAGTATGGAAGCGACCTAAATGCCCATAGCTAGATGCCTGGATAAAGAAGCTATGGTACATAGAGACAATGGAAATATTACTCAGCCGTAAAAAAAAAAATGAAATCTTACCATTTGAAATGACATGGATAGATCTAGGGGGTATGCTGAGGGAAATAAGTCCGAGAAAGATAATTACTATATGATCTCATTTATATACGGAATCTAAGGGACAAAAGAAACAGACTAAACGAAAAGAGACTCACAGATACACAGGACAAACTGTTGACTGTCAGAGGGCAAGGTTGTTGGGGGTTGCTGAAAGGAGAAGGGACGAAGCAGTACAAATTAGTAGTTACTAAAGTGTCACGGGGATGCAGAGTATGGCATTCGAGGCGTAGTTGACAGTATTGTAATGACTATGAGCAGTGCCAGATGGGTACTCGAGTAATCAGGGGGATCGCTTCATCAATTATTTGTCTAACCATTATACTGTTTATCTGAAACCAATATAAAACTTTTTTAAAAAGTTATATAAAAAAAAAATCAAAGGTGTTCAGAATTTACAACTGGAGACACTAAAGCATACATACACCTGTTGTTTTGATTTCGTTTTGGTCATTCTGTGCATTTTCTTTAGCTCTGAAGTGCCTTTTAAAATGCCATTCTCAATGCTCTATCGCCAATTCCTCTGACCTTTTGCCCTACTTACTATGATGGTTAATTCTATCAACATGACTGGTCCTTAGCTCAGATGGTTGGTGCCTGGATATTTGGGTACTCAGATAGTTGGTTAAATATATTTCTAGCTGTGCCTGTGGCGTGTTTTGAGATGAGAGTAACATTTGAATTGGTGAACTGAATAAAGTCGATTGCCCTCCCCAGTGTGTTTGGGCCTTGTCAAATCAATTGAGGACTACATAGAACAAAAAGGCTGTTTAAGAGAGAATTTGCTCTTCATTCTAACTGACTGGGTGAAATATCTAATTTGATTTTTAATAATTCTAAGTTTCTAACAGAGGGTAACTTAAAGATTGTGTAGAACTCGACTAATTATTTGTCTTCTCCTGCTCTTGGAGTTGGATTTGTACTGGAATTTATACCATCGCCTGTCCTAGTGATCAGGGTTTGGACTCACACTGGAACCACACACAGCATTAACACTCCTGAGTCTCCGTCTGTTAACTACAGATATTGGGGTTCCTCAGCCTCTATAACTGTGTGAGCCAATCCCTTATGGTAAATGTGTGTGTGTATGTATCACACTGGCTCCTTTTCTGTGCAGAACTGAGACTGATACACTCATCAGATGATATCCTGTATTATTCTAAAATTTACTCTTGGGGAAAAACCAAAATTCCTTTTTAGGTAGTCGGTTAGTAGAACTAGAGAAATGAGACTTAGATATATTCTCATGGGGATAGAGAACTTTACTTATCCAGGTAAATAATTCAGTTCGACCAGTTGTTTGGTAAAATATTCAACTGATGGTCATAATGGTCAAGGATTTCAACTCAGGTGACCCTTCCTGCTCACAAATTATCCCTTTTTTAGATATGCTTTTAAATTGAAGTATCACATAAAATATGCACAAATTATCATGTACACCCCAATGTTATCACAAACATTACTCATGTAACCACAACCCAGGTAGGAACAGAATATTTTCAAAACCTCATTAACTTTCTTATTGTTCCTAATCAATTACTATTCCTTCCCTGTTATCCATTACCCTAATTCCTAATACTATATAATTATTGCCTGGTTTTGAACTTTACATGAATGAAGTATATTGCATATTCTTTAGTCCAATATGATGTATGTGAAGCCCACCTATGTTTTTTCTTGTAATGGTAGTTATCCTAGTATTTTTTACAATGGGTTTATCATGCTATAATTGGCATATAATAAACTACAAACATTCGTGAGCTTTGGCATATGTATACACCCATGAAATCATCACCACAATCAAGATAATGGACATGGACATGTAAGTTTCTTGACGCTTTTGTGTAGTTCTTTCTGCTCAGCCCTTTCCCAAAATCCCCACTCCCAACCCCAGGAAATTAATGATCAGATCTTTGTTACTATTTAAATTGCAACTATTAATAACAGTTTGTTTCCTTGACTTTTTTATAATTTACATAATTCCTCACATATATAATTCGGGACACAACCTTATAACTTGTGTCAGATTAGAATTAACCAAGAAGAAAACTTGGGTTCAGAGAAGTTATGACATTTGTTTAGCATTGGTACAGAGTGTGGCCTAATTCAGGTCTTCTGATTCCAAGTTCTTTGCTTTTATTACAACTGGAATTCTTAAAATGAACAATGACATTTCTGTCCTTTTTAAAGATGTTCTAGATTGTAAAGCATTTATTTACGAGGTTACCAGCACTTGCGTACTTTGAAATTTTAATATTTCTAAAACAGAAGTGCCCTGCTCCCAGTGGTCTTCCTGCTCCTTAATGAGTGTGGCCGACATTGACGAAGTCGTCATTAGGCAGAACACAGCTCATCACTTACCACATGATTGAAAAATCACCCAGTCGTTTGTGGCTCGAATTTTTTGACAAGGGGGTAAGTTATAGATTATGGAAAACTTGACTATTATAAGCAAAGGAAAATTAAGGGGAAAAAGAAAGAGTAAGACATCACACTCACTCGCATGCTAACTATAATAATGTAGTTAGCTTTGACACATTCTCTCTGTCATCAAAATGATTGTCTATAAATATTGGTTATGCACTTGAACCTATAGCCCAGTGTGACAGATTCCAATAAAATATTCAGTGTGATGCTTTGAGGTCTTCGGAGGAACATGAAGTAGTTCCCAAACTGCACATTACATAGAGTTTTCCATTACACACTGCACAAAATGTCCTTGACATTCAAGAGTGCACCATCATATTTTAGTCTACCTCACTCCAGGGTGTATTTGAGAATACCCTCTATTTGCCTTTAATAATAATGACTTGTCATATGGAATCCAGATCAGCTAATCTAACATAATATATACTCGATGGTTTTTATTAACTGTCAGATGAAACCCAATAGTCGTCGGAAACATTTTCCCGTCTGTCGTGCAGTTGTTCTCAGCATGTTTCATTTCTGACCATTAATGTAAAAGGTTAATAAACGCAACCACTCGATGTTATTAATATTCAAAATGCGTGGCAAGCGAATCGTTTTGCAGACTTATGATTTTTAGAGATGCAGGGCCATTAATGTTACTATTTTGCAGGCTTGTAAAATTGCACCATGCAGCATGCATGCCGTAATATGAATGCTAAAAGGTCTGTGAAGAATTCTTGCTACATTACACTTTACTCACCTTTATTGGAATTCAGATTCTTTCTTTAGCATGTAAAATAATTCTCTTTATCTCGCCGTTTCTGTCTCTCTCTCTCTCCTTAATAATTTATTTTACCGGTTCTTACTCCTTATTAATAACTAGTTACATTTAATCCCATTTTACTTAATTCCTAGCTTTACAGGAATTTCGATTAAAGTAAAATCAAACCCAGATTTTATCTGAGATCTATTTAATGGTCAATGTACATTGTCATATAGATTAGTGGTTAAATATGTTTAACTGAGTCCTGCAGTTGTAAAATCTGTCTGAAATGTGCGAAGCATTTGTTCCAGACTTCAAGTAAAATTCACACACTGTTACTCAGAATCAGTAGAGAGATGTAAGGTTATAAAAATAATGGATTATGAATGGGAACTGAAAGACTTGAGCTTTATCTTCCAAATGGATGTCTTAATTTAATTTTCTTTTTCTTAGTCTACTCATCTACCAGGTACTTTTCTTCCCAGTAAATAAAATTATTTTTCTACAGAGTATTTTATTTTTAAGTAAATTCATAAAAATAAGAAGATATATTAACTGAATCAATCATGTTAAAATAGTCAGATCTAAGCAAACGTTGAATGCTTGCTAAAATAATCATGGAAATTTGTATTGGAATGTTGTAACTGATCATCATTACATAGGAAAAATGTCTTTTCACGGCCATTGACCAAACTAAAGGAAGAAAAAATTTACAAGTGTATCATTCTACTTTTTCTAGGTATCTCTAATCAACTGCCAAAGGAAAATAATTATAAGTGTTAAGGATGCAGAACACAATTAATTAGATATATATTATTCCTAAAAGAATCTGGAAATAAACAAGATATTACTATCTTGGCCAGGTTATTTGTCAAGTTCATAAAAACGAAAATCAAACACATATATACACTCGCATAAGCAGTGCACGATATAAACATGTACACGGAAACACTTTTTTTTCTGTTGTAATTTATAAGTATAGAGCATTTTAAGATTACTGTGAATCTACTGCATAAAGTATGGTGACTACTATTATCAATAAGACATTGCCCTATCAAGCTCTACAGAAACTGAGCTGTTGACTTGGAAAATTTTAACTTTAATTTTCACTATTTTTAGAAAATAAAATATCAAGGAGTTTACAGATGTCTTCCTACAGAAAGATGAAGATAAAATTTACGGTGGAAGATAATTTTTGGTACCAAAAATAATTGTATTGCTGAAGTTAATTTGAGGTTGGTTTGATCCGAGGCTTTTAATAAGCATTTAAAAGTCGGGAACAAAATCCATTGGAAATTTTTAAAATTCAACTGCAGCTTTATAGAAAAGGTATCTGACAGAGGAAAAAATTAAAAAAAAAAAATGGAGGCAAGGGTTTTTGAGAAACTGAAGAGAACACCTCAGATAGCATTTGCTATAGACAAAACTCTTTCATTTCTGCCCCAACAAGAAGATTGTTTATCTCCAGTGTTTTAAAAAGCCGAACTATAGGAGAGCTTTACATTTTAAAATGCCAGCATTTGAATGAATTGTTGTTAAAACAAATAAAAATAGGAAAAAAAGAAGCATTAGACTCTTTTAAAAATATATATATATATATATTGTCCTCTAAGAATTGGCAGAAAAAAAAATGAGAATAATTTTTAAATTTTGATTAAGCCCTGATAAAAGAAAGGCAACAGACTGCTTTGAATTGCTTGGGTCCATGTGGGACAAAGATTAAGAGATACCAATGAGTCTGATCTGATGACAAAGGAAAATCTGGATCCGAATCAGTACAGAGTCATTTCGGGGCCATTACTAGCCATAAAGTTTCTCGATACTTATAAATGCAGATGTTGACCAGAAGCAAATGTAAACAGTTCAAGCCCTGCAATGAGATAATCAGGTAAGCATGCATCTCTCCATGTCTCATAGCTCATTCCTGTCCTTAATGCAATAAGAAATGTCCCTGGTTTTCAAGTGCAGATGATTTCTCTTCTCAACCTTTATACATTTTATATATGCTTCTTTTAAGACAATTACAAAATATATGGTAAATATTGGTTTGGAATTTATAAGACCTCATTGCCTGGGGGGGGCGGGAAATGCTTATAAAATAAATTTAATAAACTGTTCTTAAAATCTGTGAATTACCTGTGTAATTTAAGAGAAATTAATGAAAATTAATATTTTAAGTTTTAAGTTTTTACTTTCAAAGAGCTGATCAAGATAAGAATAAATTTAACTGTTGATAATTCTAATATCGATTGCGAGGATTCTCTAAAAAGTCAAATATCTACATAGAATATTTTAGCTTTTTTCTACTCTGCCTAAAAAATTTAATTCCAAGTACATGTGATATGGTTTCTTTTCAGTTATGCAAACTATTAGAAGGCCGAATAAAGAAGATTTTAAAAGAAGATAATATTTTCACAACACTTTTCACTGATGGTCAATGAAGTAATGAGGAAATGTTTATATCCTTAGCAATGTGTAAATCTGTTTAGAAGCAGAATATTTGATAAAATAAAATTTATAACGTATTTACATAATTCTAAACTAAAATGGCAATAATTAACAATTCACATAGGTAAACTTTGCCAGATACTTTAAAAGAAATAAAGTGACAACTGCCATTGGCTTTTGGCCTAAGACTAGTGTACGCTCATGGAAAACACATCATTCCTGTATGTCTTTCTATGTGGCTCATATATTAAATATTTGATCCCAAATACATATTCGACATTCATAAATATATGGCTGAAAGAGAAAACTGAGTTTCAAAAATATTTGACTTTCATTTGTTTATAGACTAATATATGGAAGAGCAGGGACTCAAACTGAAGTACTTCGTTTGCTTATTTATTCAGGTTTTATTGAGGCATGATTGAGAAAAAAAGTTTGTATATATCTAGGTTGCACAATGTGATATAATTTCCATACAAATTGTGAAATAATTACTACAATCAAGTTCAATCCATCACCTCACTCATAGTTAACCTATTTGTACGAGATGAGAAAACACGAATTACTCTTAGAAAATTTTAAGTATACTGTATGTTATTACTACTTACATTCACCTTGCTGTTCATTAGACCTCTAGAACTTTTTCCCCTTGTAATTGAAAGTTTAAACCCTTTGAAAACCTCTCTATTTCCCTCACTCCCTGGAAAGCACGGTTCAGGGAGTTTGACTTGCTTTAGCGTCCACCTGTGAGATCACATGGTATTTGTCTTTTCCCGTCTGTTCTAGCCCACTTAGCACACAGTCTTCCAGGTTCACGGCTCATCCCTATGGTCACAAACGGCAGGATTTCCTTTTTCATGGCTTAATAACATTCCATTATAGAGATAAAAACCTATATGCCGGCGGCTGCTGGGCACATTCTCACCCCCAACGATGTGCAATCCAACAGGTGCAGTGGGGAGGCTGCGGCCCTGAATTTTGAAAAGACCTCAAATTGGGTCCTCGGCATTCTCTGCCCAAAGCCAAAGTCACACTGAGACCTTCAAACTGCTGGAAAACGCGAGCTTTTTGGTCTGCACATGCGCAGTTCACTCCTCGTTTTGGCCTCAGGAGGTTGCTCCCCTGCGTGGCCTTTGGGGCCAGAGCGCGTCCCCCCTGCATCAGACAGGGCCCCCCGAAATTGGGACTATAGACTATGACTTACAGTAGGGCAGGCAGACACCCTCATGGCTACATGCGGAGGTAAGAGAACAAATTAAAAAGGTCACCCTAAGAGCCTCGCCCCCACGGGACAGAGCGGCACTCTTGGGGATATCTGCAATGCCACGTGCCCGGCCAGGATCTCTCAGGATACACAATGCGACAAACGAGAGACAACAGCTATCCCGGGGAAAAGATCCATAAGCGCAGTTTTCCACCAATTTGAATTTGGGGGGGAAAAGCGACGCCATGCACTTTACCTGCGCCTCGGGCCCCGGCCGCCCGGGCGGAGCTGGGGGCCCGGCTGCAGCGCGAGCGGTCGTCCCTGCGGGCTGCGTCCCGGTCGCCAGAGTCTCACAGGAGGGAAACGACTTCTCGTCCCCTGCGGGCGCCTGCCCGGGGCCCCGTCGCTCCAAGGCGCCCCCCGAAGGCGCGGGGCGACCCAGCGCGGGAGCCCGCCGCGCGGCCGCCGTCGTCCGAGGTCACGGACGGCGAGGCTGCGGCCCGGCTCGTGTAGACCCCGCTGCCCGCCGGGCCCGGTCCGGACTCCACGTCGGCCCCCGGACCCGGACCGGTTTCCGAGTCGGACCCGGGCCGACTCCAGCTGGTTTCCGGTGCGGGAGAAAACGCTGGAAGGCGGTTTGAAAAGCTCGTGAAGCGGGAGCCGCCGAGCTGGATCCGGGGTCCGAGGACGACGTCCCACGACGTCCGGGGGCCAGCGACAGCGGGACAGAACAGGTACCTACTCGCGGATGCGCCTGGGGGCTGCCGGGGTCTCTTTGGGGTCCCTCCTCTGACAGCAGAATCTTTGGAAGTAAACTGAGGCCTATTGAAAAGTGTAAGAGTTGATTTGAGCAAAAATCTCTTCGATTTGAGCAAAAATCTATTCGATGGAGGTGGTTGTGCGCGCATCTGCTGGCAGGTGCCCCGAGAGAAGACTTTGCAGGTGGCAGCGGAATAATGAAATTATTGATTAGCAATAGCTGAGATCGTAGTTGGCTGTTTGAGATTGGCTGTGTTTAGCGGTTTGATTTCCTAACCTCGAGGCGTTTCCGGCCCGGTTTAGGTTTTGCTTACTTAGGCGGCCGAGGCCTTAGGGCCACATGGCTCCTTGTTTAATTGATTTGACAATCGTACGGGTTTTGTGCATTTTGGCAATTAACCCTATATCAGATACATGGTTTGTAAATATTTTTCCACATTACAGGTTGTCTTTTTATTCTGTTTGTTTGTTTGTTTCCTTTGCTGTGCAGACGCTTTTCAGTTTGATATTGTCCCTTGTATTCATTTTTGTTTCGGTTGCCTGTGCTTGATGTTATATCCCCAACAAATCATGGTTAAAGCTAAGGGTTAGGAAGCTTTTCACTTGCGTTTTCTCCTAGGAATTTTACGATCTCAGATCTTAACACTTAAGTCTTAATCCATTTCGAGTGAATTTCGGTGTGCGGTGTAAAATAAGTGTCCACTTTCAGAATGGGGCCCTCTTGTTTTCCCAGTACCGTTTATTGAAGAGACTATCCTTCGCCTACTGTGTATTCTTGATGTTCTCGTCAAAGATCACTTACTGTCCCTGTGTGTTTATTTCTGGGGTCTCTATCCTGTTTCATTGGGCCATGTGTCTGTTTCCATGCCAGTACCAAACTGGTTACTGTAGCATTTGTCTCCATACTAATGTGTGGAGGAATAGGGGCTCAAACTTAAGGTATTTTATTCTTAAATTTTAACATTTATACTAAATACTAAATTTACTATTAAGACATCTTAGATATTTGAATAAGTAAGGTTTTATAGCATTCCGGCAGGATTCTGTATCAATGAAGATTCACCACATGAGATCCTGTATTATTCTTATTTACTATATTTGGATTTAAAAAAAAAAAAAAAAAAACCTTCCAAAGTATAAAACATGAACAATGGATATTGAGTTTGACTTGAGTAACAGAGCATCTCTCTTTTTGTAAAGCAACAATTTCAAACGCTAAAGAATTATTTACAGATCCTGAAGAAGTGTCTGTTCCTGTTCACAAAATGTAAGACACAAAGATTTAGATTAATGTTAGGCTTCACCCACCATGCTCGTTTTCTCTTCTTAATTAACTGGCTGGCAGGTAGATTATTGCTCTATGGTAATGAAGTGAGTTTAGTCAATAGGGGAAGCCAAATGGAGAAATATGAGAAGTTTTGAGAAACATGTAACTTTTATAGCTTCAGTGAGGTACAAACATCGGTAAAACCACTTAAAATATGTTAACTTAAATGGTTAGTCTGCTTTAGGTTTTAATTCAAGCTTTCTGTTACAGAGATTATTTCACCTGTAGATACTGATGGGAGTCAGAATGGTGACATGCAGAGAAACAGTTTTCTAGTAGAGCTGTCATTTTCAACTCCTCGAGTCTTTCAAAAATGTGTTTCTGATTGTTCACCTGGAAAAACTAGAGATTTGGTCTCCATGGGGACAAGCACCTGCTCCTGCTTGGTTGTTTCAATTGGGGCAGTAGTGAAAAATTTGCAGGAGTTATAGGCAGAGAAGCCATGGGTAGAATAAGGTGTAAGAGAATGAAGAATCTGAAGGTGAGGCCCACAGTATAGAACATTCTTTTGCAGGACTCTGGAAGAAATCTGATAATTATGATATTTCATCACCCCATTCATAGATATTTAGAATTAAATATCAAATTTTTTTCTCTTATGACTCTTCGGGAGGACATTTGGAATTTTGGAGCAAGTTGTTTGTTTATTTATATAAAACTGTTACTGCATTAGGGCCAGGAAATTAAGACATAAGCAAAAACAAAACATAATGTACTGTGTCTGTCCTTAAAAGCTTACAGATCTGTGAAAGAAAAAAAAAGGCAAACAATAGCAATATTTTGGCATAAGCGCTTAAATGCAAATCTAAGTAGGGCAATATGTGTTCAATAAATGAAAGTCAACTTCGAATATGTGTGTATCAGTCTCAGGCAAGTGATATAAACCATTCTGTGGATGAAGTTTCTGTTTCAAAAAAGCAGACTTAGTTTCCTAATCAGGTGATTCTATAAAAAGTGTTGGAAAAATGAGGGTGGCTCTACACCTCGGTTTTCTAATTTATAAGGAAAATAATGGATTACATGTCTCCATACCTGAGCCACCGCGTTTGTACTTTGCATATTATATTGTTCTGTCAAGGATGCTTTGGGTAATACTTAATCACAGAATTGCCATTGACTTATTATTTAGAGTTTATTAATGTTAAGTATTTGGGTTCTCTGTTATTTTAGCATCATTATTTCAAAGAAAACAGAACTTAATAAAATATTCATAGATATAAATTACCATGAATATTAAAAAGCCACTAATTCACACAGACGTTCAATCAACTAATTATCCATAAAAACATATTTACTACTTGAATTGCTCTCTACCAAGTGTAATTTTGGCAGATATAGTGAATTTTTCCTGCCAAAAGCAGTATTTCATCTTTTCTTGAGCAAAAAGCGAAATAAAGCACACAAAAGTGGTAACAGTATGTTCTTAACCGGGAGTTACGGAAGCTGCATCCCAGCCACTCCCGTGTTGTGAGTAATTATAGTTCCTAATGCTTTCAGGATGTTTCATTTTTACAAAAACACCGAGTGTCATGCAAATGCACATAACATGAAATACAGTTGACGTTATGTAACCAAAGATGTTAAAAATTCCAGTTCAAATGCCTACATGCTAGAAGCATGTTATAAATTTTTCCGTCATGATAATCAATCAGATCTTTTATTAAATGTGTCTTTGTTATCATCATACATACCCTATTTTCCCTATATTCTTTCTCTTCCCCGCGCCCCGCTACCGTGTATTCAAAATTACTAATATTTTTTTAATATTTTTCATCTTTCGAGCTGTTCTTTCTTTAGGTTAACCGATATTGTAATTGCCTTTGGCAATGGTTTTTACATTCTCTAGTGTACTTATTCTCTCATTTTGCTAGTTTTGCAATAAGGATAAGTTCTTTTTCTTTTTCCAGAATAATTAAAAGGAAATAAATTGAAGAATTTTTTGGGTATTGTGGTTTATATCTTATATTCAGATATAGCTTATTGATATACATATTCATAATGACAGTACTGGCAATTTGAACGCATTTATTCTTTATGATCTTATGGTTTTTTTCTTATTAAAAAACCCCATATTTTATTTTTCTTTAAAGAAATTTGATTCAATGACCGTTTCCTGGTTCTTAGTATCTACTTAATGAGGATTTACTATTTTCCTGGCACCGTAATTATCACCCTGAATGCATTATGTCATATATTCTTTACAATAAATCCATGAAGTGGCTTTTTTATGAGTCTGTTTTCAAATGATACGCATATTAACTCATTTTAAATGATCAGATTGTAATTTAAAGACAATGATTAACATTTCAAGGCCAAATTGCATATAAAAGTAGCAAGAAATTGTATTCTTGCTGTGTTGTCTAAGTCCTTAATGGCAAAGCGTGATGTAAGCGTACCCACATTATCCTCTCTCACTGCTTCTGGAGGTATTTCTGTGTTTCCTCTAGGTCTTATTTTTGATAATGCAGATACATTATAGTAAATACGTTTTTGTAATCAGTTTAAATACAGATCACGGTTTCCCATAGAAGTTACATTCCAGGACTTCAAGTTTTACAATGAAAGTAGAAAAATCTATACAAAAATATCTCACCCATTTATTCATGCAAATATAAATTTTTCTTCACTCAGACACAGGATTAATGGAAGGGCAGCTTATTTTGTCCATGCTCCAAGAGGCCTACTGAGCAGCTACACAGGCAGGAAGAGAAAATATTTTTTGTAAAGAAAAAAAGTGCTTTTTCAGCAAATCTGATGTATTCATTGACAAAAGAAAAGTTACAAATAAAACCTCAATTAACTTGAACATTTGCAGAGTACAAATAGTGATAATCTTGGTTTCATTTTCCATTTATAATATATTTCCCAATCTTGTATGATGATGCTGTTTACTTGAGTAGCTTGTAAAATGCGCATAGCTCTTTCCTCTGATTTTCTGAATCAAAATCTGTAGATGACAAACTTGGTTACACGGATGCGTGCGCGCGCGCGCGCGCACACACACACACACACACACTATCTACAACAAACCCATAAAAATATAAAGAATAAAACCCAACTAGATATTGATAGTTCTTCTAAAAGTTGCGATTGCATTCTTTTTTTAAAAAAAAATTGATGATTATTAATTTTTGATGATTAAGAAGCAAATTCTATGATTCTCATGTATTGCACAGTTTGCATTTGATAAAGTTACATGTCTGCATTGAGTGATGTTGGAGAGAATGTGTTCTGACTTAAAGTGATGTCCTGGAAGTTACGGTAAATAACTTCCTCAGCGTTTAGGCTTATGATTTGATATGGTAATTATAAAAATGTCTTCTTATATTGTTAAATATGTCTTAAGGTTAGAATTGTTCCAGTAAGTACAATTAATTCTAAGTAATACAATTTAATTTGAGGAAAAACAAAGCATAGAATTTAGATTTTATAACATATCTTTGTGCTCACTTTGAAATTAATCAGAATTAATGATGTAAGTTTGGCTACCTATGTGAAACATGTTTTTGGCATATTTTAAAGCTACATTTCATTGAAGGGATCATTTTCCATTTGTGAGATTATAATATAATGGTTTCATTTCGTAATAAATGTAGTTAAAGTGTTTTCTAATTGATGTTAAACACTATTTTTTTAAGTTTTAGGAAGATATCATATTTGTGAAAAGTGAATAGAGAGGTGTACACCATATTGATTTGATACATTTATATTGCAAAATGATCACCATTGTAGCGTTAGCTAACCTCTCATCACATCATGTGACATATCATTTTTTTATACATCAATTGTATCTCAATAAACTGCAAAAGAAAGGTGAATGGAGAAGAATCATGAATGAATTCTTATTCCCATTTACCTATTATTAAACATAGAAGGAAAATTGGAAGATCAAAATGAAAGATTTTGAAGGTAAAGTTTTACAATTCAGATCGTCATGTGTTACTTGGAACACTGGATATATTTGGATTAATTCTCTTAAAAGTGATCCAACTGCTATACAACATTATAATTAATCATAGAATTTTCTTAGCATCTCAACTAGTGTGATCTGAATTGTTATTCTTAAATATCAGATACAGAGATATAATTATCACATTATTATGAAATTTTTAAACCATAGATATTTTAAAAACTTTAAAAATACTTTTTAGAGCATTCTAGAATTTAAGAAGTACTCTTAAAAGCAAAACTTTATCAACCAAATCCAAGTACAGTTGTTTTTTGTCTTTTTTTCTCTGTCACTCATAAAACAAATGAATTAATGTATATTGCATCAAATAAAATCTCAAATATGAAACCATTTATTTTGATGATTAAAAATTCAGTATTTTCTAAAAGCTATTCTAAATATTTTTATATTTCACCTCCTTAGTACTAGTGGAAAATATATTGTTTTTCACTCCTGAAATTCTTACAAAGCCTATTGATGTCAGAAAAATAGTGACTTCTCATTATTCAACGGATGGGGAAAAAACGTGGTTGTCAGACCATGTGTTCTTGGTGAAGCCATTTGCATTTGCTAGAGAATGAAGCTTTATCTAAACACAATGGATTTGATTTGCACTTAATTTGATTTTTTTCAAAACTTTTTTTTTTTTTTATCCTTTGTATATGGAGCTACATGCTGACTATGTTTTTTGACTATCTATTTTACAAAATTTCCAACTAGTTTCCGGAATTGGGAATGCTATAGAGCAGTGGTCCCCAACCATTTTGGCATCCCGGACCGTGAGGCTCTAATGCCTGATGATCTGAGGTGGGGCTGAGGCGGCGATGCCGGTGCTGGGGAGCGGGGGCAGATACAGATGAAGCTTTGCTCACTCGCTGGCCACTCACCTTCTACTCTGAAGCCCGGTTCTTAACAGACCACCGACTGGTATGGGTCCGTGACCTGGCCCAGGGGTTGGGGACCCCTGCTCTAGAGAAAAGAGCAATAGGCTCCCATCAGGAATGCTAGGTTCTTATTCTAATTCTGAAGCTGGAACGTTGATCAAATCATTGCATCTTTGTTTCGATGTCTTTGTTCCAGAGAGGAGATTGCAGGGCCAGGTGGACTTTTAGGGACCTGCCAGTTTGAGCATTCTCTAAAAACAAAGATTTCTTTTCCTTCTTTCAAAGAATCGATGATATCTTTGTTGTATTCATGGAAGGCAATGATTCCTACCTGGTTTGGGGTCGTTTCAGTGCCTTTTGTATGAGTACTGCTCACTAATTCTCCTGAAGCCTTCGACATCTGCCATAACATGATAAGATTAATTACAATGCCAAGATTTCATACTCGGGGAGGAATCATGTCACTCTGCATGGTCTTTATGGATATACCAAGGTCCATTCCAGGTTTCCGGGGGAACGTAGGCCTCCCTCCCCCGCCGCTTCTTGACTTCCTCTTCCCCTGCATCTCTCTCCACGTACCTGCCTCAGTGTCAGGCTCTCGGCTCCACACTCTCCTGCAAATGCTATAGCTTCATCCCAAAAGAATTCTCCTTCTTTCCAACTGGCAATTTTCTATAACTCCTCTAGATCCTCACTTGACTACTGCTTCTCAGGTGAGTTTGTTCTGAACAACCCAACATTATCTCGCTCCCTCCCCACTGAGGAGACCGGATCTATTAGTTTCTTGTCCTTTGTTACAGTGATTCTTTCTTTCTTTCTTTTTTAAAAAGGCAATCAAAACTAACAAATTTGGGTTCCTATTCATAGGTTTGTTTTTTTTTTTTCCGATTCTATTACACAACAAATTTTATATTAACAGTTACTTTATATTAGCAGTATCTTGCTTCTTGCATCAACAAGGCCAGGGCTCTTCACATGTCTTACAATTGTGGAGATTTCATACACTATGTAGAAAGTTTCTTGTTTTATTTTTATAATTGCAAAGTATTCTGTTAGTTGACATGTCATCTTGTCCTGGTATATAGATATTTTTCCTCTCTCCATTTCTCTATTGTGATTTTTCTGTTTTATTTGTTGCAGTGTCTGGTCATTTGAATTTTTAAAAAGACTATAGCAGTAATTCCTGTCTCCACTTTGTCGACATCAAATGCATAAAGAAATAGATTGTGAATATAATGTCAGATATTTTCTCAAATGTGATTAACTGTGATAATAAATGCATAGAGGGTAATGGAACAATTTGATAAAGTAAATTTCTAAAAATCAGATTTGTTATTAGATGGTATCTGAATGATGGTCTAGAAATATTGCTTTATAGGATTAATCAGTTCAATATATCAAATGAATGTCTAAATAAGAATTCCAATCGCCATTTTAGAAGCTCAGATTTTTAATTTTATCTACAGCGCTGCATCTGCCTATAGTTAGGTCCCTGTTTCTCCTGTTATTTTCCAGCTCATTGACTGAAGGCCTAGGAGAAGAGGCGATGGCTATTATTGCCTTTAGACGGCAGATGTAATGTTGATAGCCAGGTTATAGAGAACAACGGCTCTGAAGAATAAAATAGAACCAAGGGCGAACCTGAAAAAATGAGCAGACAATGATGGTCTTATTTCAAATCCTGAAGTTACAAAACGCGATAGACTTTTCTAAGTCCTTGTAACATTTCTACAGAGGTCTCTTTATTATGAAAAATATATAACATCTCTTAAACTTCATAAAACATTTTCATATCTGGTTTCTTCCAAAAACAAATTATTATGGTATTGATACAATTAAGAGCTTTGTTTGTTTCTTTATTTGTATTGCTCTAATTACCCATCGATAAAAGTCCATCAGTGGATAATGCCTGAGGGCATCATCAAAGGTTTGGTAAGGGTTCATGCAGAGCAGTAATGTCTTTCCTGATTTGCCTAATCAGCATCACACTCTTCAGTTTGCCCAGATCATTGCCTCTGGCATGTCTCACAATACTTGTGGACCCAATAACTTAGCTAAAGATTCTAAAACGTAAAGCATCAGTTGCCTGTCACATTGTTCTATCTAAACTACTGGAAAGATTGTTTGAAGTATAAACAATACTTACTGGATGAATTTCTACCAAGAAGTTTCATATCTTCTGTAAATCGGAAATGCTTTAGAAAATGTTTCATAAAATTTGAAATAGAAAATGTTGCTACATTGTATATATATTTACATCTAGGTAGAATAAGTACAAAAAGTCAATTTCTGCAGAATTCTTTATAGTATCTTTATTTACTTGGATTTTTCTTCAATGCTAAGTCTCAAGCAATAATATTTTTGTTTCTTTATTATATGATCTGAAAAATGTTGGTACTATCATAATACAGTAATGTGGGTAAGAAAGCTAAGGTGGTAATAAGTTATATAGGACATGCATTAATAAAAGATTGGCCAGTTTTTAAATTTTTATTTCTAGAATTCTCTTGTTTATATTTTTTTAAGTTATTCTACTAAAATTTAATAGGTTATTAGGTATCTCTTATATGATACATACTGTCTTCCACGGATTAATGACAATTTTTCTTAAGCACTACTATGTGCAGATAATGTGCTAATCATTTTAAGAGGATTACCTCAATATATAATAGTCCTATGATGCGGGTCTCTTTTTAGCTCCATGTCATAGATGAAGAAGCAGAGGTTTTTCCAGGATGAATGAGTTGCCCAGAGGAAATGCTTCTAGGAAGTGGCAGCCTTTGGATTTGAAACTAGTCATTTGGATTACAGCGTTTAAGAACTTAACCACTACTGCAAAGGAATTCACAGAGAAAACTTATTCTGTAGGCACAGGGAAGTTTAACGCGTTGATTCTGTATTCCTCTCCTGATATACAACCTTGGCCACACTTGACAACAGCGAGAGGACATTTGTCTTTTGGACCCAGGGAGCACTACTAACAATAATTTTCTTGATTCCAAGCCAGAAGAATCCCATTATCCTTCATGTCACTCTTTCTTTAATAATTGGTAGGAAGTCAGCTCTGGTGGCCACACGTCTGCAGCTCCCAGGGGCTCGCTGGAGCGGGCGGTCTCAGGCAACTTTTTTACCTAAGTTACACATTTCCCCATGCGAGTTGATCCTGTTGACAACAACCTGGCTGAAATTTCTCCCTAAGCTTCTCTCAAGGTCACCATTGTTGTTTTCTATTCTAATTAATGTTTATTTCACTTCTATTCTTCCCAAATGCACTCACGCTTACCCAGACACCAGCAGGCCAGAACGGGCCATTGCTCCAAGAAGCCGGGTTTCCCTTTATTGGAGTCTGGTGTTTGAAAACCAAGATGTGAGTTTCGGGAGTGCTGTTTCCTACTGGGACTCAGGGCTTCTAAGTGCTCTAGGCAGAAAGACTGTGTAATATGTACATGCACGTAATAAATGCACGCCTGCCAATCCATTCATATGTGCATATTTATAATTGTATTTATGCATGCATATATATTATGTATTCGCGCATACACACACACACACACAGAGGAATGTGAATTCATGCTCATGTTTCCTACTGTAATCCAGCCTCAAAAGGATTGACTGTAGCCTGGGCTCTTGCTTATCTGTAACTTTTCTCTCTGACTGAAAAATCTGGATCTCGCCATCCACCCTCCATTTAATTATTTGTTCAACCTCAGTATATACGAAAAGTAGTTTCAGAATTGTTAACCCATAGTGCCATAGAAAAATAAACTTACCAATTGCATTATTCATGCGTTATTCATGTTGGGTTTACCTTAACATTTGCAGCCCAAACAGCATTTTCCAGAGTTTCCGAGGTCTGTCCCTGTCCCTCCCGCACCCGACTCGGCAGTCTTACATTGTACATTTGCATCACAGTCCCATCCGTGTGTCACAGTCTGCATTCCGTCTTGGGATCCCCAGACATTGGTTTATGATCATTTTTATTTGTTTTCCTTAGTTCGTCCCATGATTTTTATTCGACAACATTAAAATCTCCCCTTTGCGATGCACGGCTCTACGTGTTTTAAAAAGTATGTAGCCGTGTGTTCTAGTACCTTACAAAATAGTTCTGTCACCCTAAAACTTCCCCTCCGTGCCTTCTCTGTAGTCACAGCACCCCATCTCCCAATCTGTCTACCACTCACCTGTTTTTCTAGACCTACAGTGTTAGATTTTCCAAAATGTCAAATACATGAAATCATAAATATGGAGCTTTCTAGACCTGGCTGCTTTCACTTATTTAAATCGATTCATATCATTACTATCGTTCCACATCCTTGCTAACATTCGATACCATTTTTTTTCAATATTAACCATTTTCATGGATGTGCAGTGTTATCTCATTCTGACTGTAATTTGCATTTCCCTAGTAATAAGGATGTAATGCCTCCTTTCAAGTTTTTATTTGCCACCCACATATTTTTAGCAAAGAGTTCTTTTAGGTCTTTAACCTGTTTTATTGGATGTTTTTTTCAGTTACTTGTTTTAATGATCCTTTGTATATTCCGGATAAAGTTCCATATCTTATATGTGGTATCTAAGTATTTTCTCTAAGATCAAGCTTGTCTTTTCATTTGCACAAGTATCACAGAGCAACATACTGAATTTTGATAAAGACCAATCTCTTAATATTTCCAACCCAAGGATGTGTAGATAGTCTATATTTTCTTTCAGAAATATTATAATTTATGAATTTACATCTCTGTCAACGATCAATTTTGAGTTCATTTTTATTTAAGTTGTGAGATATGTGTTGTGGTTTAAGTTTTTAATCAATTTTTAAAATATTTCAAAGAGCCGGTTTTCACTTTTCCTCATCCTACTATTTTCCCGTTTTCAATTTCTTTGTTATCTCCTCTAGTTTTTATTTATTTCACTCCTTCACCTGCCGTTAGGTTTAATATACATTTTTTCTTTTAGTTTTCTAAGTTGGGAGATTATTCATGACAGGTCTTTCTTATTTCTACTGTGCATTTGTGAAAAATAATTCCTTTTAAGAACCGCTTTAGCTGTATCCTATAAATTTTGATAAATTGTGTTTTAATTTAATTCAAAAGTTTTTTAAAATTGACCTGAGACTTCCCCTTTATCTCATAGTTGTTTATAAGTGTATTTTTCAATTTCCAATTATGTGCAGATTTTCCAGATAGCTTTATTAACATATAATTAAATTTCATTATGAGAATGTATATTATATAATTATCTTTATTTATATTTATTGCCTTTTTTTTAAAGATACAGGGTAAATATCTGACTGGGTGGTTTGAGCAGTGACTGCTCGTCCCATTCTGTGGTTTGTACTACCGCAGGAATAAGGGGTGCCTTTCTCCTGGAATTTTGGGGTGCTCCCATTGAGAGCCAGACAGGGTTCCTGGAGGAGAATACATAGAGGTGGGAACTTCACCGTGCCTGGGTGCCCTGGGAGCATTAGACTAGTAGGAAATGGAGAGGCTCAATTTTTGTGTCTTAAATGAAGTCTCCAAATTTTGACATGGCCATCTGTCCTCTGATCTCATTTTTTTTTCCTGAGTTCACAACAATTCTAAAATATGCAGTTTTTCAAAGCCTTTTTTTTTTTTTCTTGTAAGAGTGAGGGTGATATCTTTTCAGCTCTGTCTCTGATTTAAAACATAAATCTGCTCTTAAGTTTTAATATCCTTCAGCATTTTAATAGCTTCCTCTACTAGTTTTTCATTCACACTCTACAGTAATGAGAAAAATGACTTGGAAAATGTTAAGTCATAAAGGTTGAAATTAGATGATTTTCTTGAGTCATCCGGTCTTTAAATCTACACTTTTTGGGAAAGTGGATTAGTCCATCAATTTCATTTCTGAAAAGATGCTTAAGCATGGAAAGATAGCACCAATTAAATGAATTTCCTCAAGTCTGTCTTACTAGTATGAATTAATAATACCCTAATTTTTTTCTGAGCGAAAACATTCAACAATTTCAATGAGCTATCATTTCAGTCAGAAAAGTGTTTTGCTGGTGAACTGACAGATTTTTTTTTTCTCAAATGATACAAATACATTTGTTTCTTTCATTAAATGAAAAACAAAAGGAACAAAAAAGCTCCTGTTACCCCAGAACTAAGATACCGAAAATGACATTGTAAAACAGTCCAGTTATATGAGACAACTGTTGAAATTGCTTTGATTCTAACTTGAGATCATATTCAGTTGTTAATAATTAATAGGTCAATGATGAAGTTTTGACTTTTTGGCTTTTGACTTTTTTCCATTGTTTTTGAGCACAAAGTTACTGTTGGTGAATGATGCCATAAACACCTGCGTTCTATATCCTTGAAAATGATGCTTTTTTTTTTCACTTTGTAGTAAGTCTGATATTAATTGCCCTTCGTATGAAAATTTTTGTCTAAATCATTTAACAGATATGTACAGACACACACACACACACACACACACACAGATTTAGGGATAATTGCCGTTTATTCTTCTATTTCTCAGACTTCCATTGAAAATGTCTTGCTTTTAAATATAGCAATTATTATTATTTTTTATTTTGTTTTTAGGCAAGGCAATCCTTGGTTGACTTCTCAGATTACAAGGACCTTGTCAGTTTACAATCCCCTATTTTTTATTTTTTAAATGCCTACAGCACCTGGTCTTCCTAGGTGGTTTCCCATCCAAGCACTAACCAGGCCCGACCCTGCTTAGCTTCCGAGATCAGACGGGATTGGGCTCGGTTCAGGGTGGCGTGGCTGAAGACAGCAATTCGAATTTTTTTAAAAAGCCGATGACTGTATTTAGATTAAAATCCAGACTGCTTGCAGTGACCTTCACGGCCCTCCGTGTTCAGGCCATTCCTACGGGTGTCACCTCGTGCCCTTTGCACTATTTCTTCTGCTTCTGTAGCACTGTCTCTTCTCCGTTGAACATACCTGCTTATTTCTAACTGAGCATCTTTACACGAGCAAGATGTCCATTCTCTCTAAATAAATAAATATGGTATCTGTTCTGATTATGAAAATGGTCAGGCTTTCAAAAATAATAATAATGGAAATTATATGTATGAACTTTTATTTTAATAGAAAGTAGAAAGACTTCATCAGGGAGCCTCATGTTGGCTGTTCATTTTAAAATGGTTATTTTATAAAAACATTCTCGCATTTTTTATGAGTTAAGAACTTTAATCTGTTAAAGCAAAGTGTCCATTGGTTCAAAAGCAAGTTGCTCTTTGGTGCTTAGAGATCATTGGACCAATAGCAACATTTGTACCCTCCTCCTGACATGCCGAAAACGTGGACTCTCAAACAAGATGACATTATTTCTGTAAGGAAATGTGCTCTAAATTTTAAACATGTCATTATCAGCAAATGTTGGAACATAAAACTTTCACGTAATTTTTTTTTTGGCTTGGATAGTAACCATCAATTGTCAAGGAGAAGCAGAAAATTCCCCAAAACACAAATGTTCCTTCAAAGCATGCCAGTTATTAAAAGGAGTCACCACTTTTTAACAAGATTTATCTTAAGATACTAGCCAGTTGGTTCACAGTGCAGTATTAGATTTTTAAAGTAATAAATCTTAGTTCTAGCAGCACTGGAGATTAGACATCTTAAAGAAAGTGTAAGGATTAGGCATTAGTGAAGGCAGACATAAAGAAGGAAAAATAAAGGACATCTAAAAAATGCCCGTGTAGACGAGCTTCATCTTCCAGGTAGCCTTCTGCATCTCACTCGTCTTGGTTAGTTATTATCTCTGGAGAACTCCAGAAGTGCTGCCTCCATTCGTCAAATGCTTCCCCAGTTATGGAGGAAAATTTTGGTTTCGATGTTACTATTTACTGAGGTAAAGAGACTTTTAAAAGTATAGAAGGTGGAGATTGTATAGAATATGCATAGGCTATATAAATAGCCTATAGAAATAGTTTATTTTCACAAAATTTTGCCTGACTACGGGGGTCCCCCATTATCCTCGGGGAGTACATTCTAAGATGCCCGAAAGCACAGGTGGTAGCAACCCTTGTATATGTGCACACTATTATCCCCACACGTACATACACTTTCCCTCAAAGGAAGCTCTCTGCAGCTGCTCCTCGGCACATCTGAGTTACCAGCATCACTGCTCTTGCATTTTGGGGCGATTATTAAGCAAAATAAGCACTGCAGTACGTCAGCAGTCTATCCTATAAGCAAGAAGCTGTTAAGTGACTAAAAATTGGGAGGCACGTACAGTGTAGAGACACTGGACACAGGGATGATTCATGTCCCATGCAGGATGCAGGATGGAGCGGGGCTGTGGCGGATTTTATCCAGCTACTCAGAACGCGCGCCGCTTACAGGTTACAGATTGTTTATTTCTGGAATTTTCTTATTTGATATTTTCTGACCACTGTTGGCTGGGGGTGACTGAAACCACTTAGGTTCTGGGATATATATATATATATCCCAGACACTGTTTCCTAGTTTAAAATATATATATATATATATATAATTCTCATAACCTTTGCCCACTGTGGCTCCACTGATAACTGAGGTGTAAGTATTTTGAATAATTGCCAGCATTTCTGGTGAGAAGCATTTATAGCAAACATGTTCACTCCTTTCATTAAAGTTTACACCACCATGAGCCTGATATACTATTGACCAGTTTTTCCTGTGGTTGCCCGAAATCTTTCTGCTAGAGCAATTTCCTGTAATTGCACTTGTACAAAAAAGCTAGTGACATTTGGGGGTATGGGTGAGAATGAAGTAAATAGAACATTTTGGAGGCTCTACATATTCCTGGTGATTTAATTATTAGGCTGATAGCATTAAAGAAAGACACTGTTTCCTAGTTTTAAAAAATAAGTCCTTCTATTATGAGCTTGTCTATAGAGGCAGGCTCTACTACTACTACTACGACGATGACGATGATGACTACTACTATTATTAATATTACTGTTGTTATTATTATTATTATTATTATTGTTAAAGGTATTTTGAGTGAACATCAAGATTGATCTACATTTTCTTACCTGCGCTCACAGTACTGGCTCCCTATTGAATCAGCAGCTAAAGTTTTCTGTACATACTGACTAATGAAGAATGATATAGGTGAAAACAAAAAATCGGTTTCTTCATTTTGAATTTTAACAGAGGCTCTTGCAATGGATAAAATAAATACTCTATCTAAAGGGGTTCCAACTGCGAGATCGAATTTTATCAAATATATTTTTTTAATCCCGTGGGCTAAGAATTTTGAAAAATTATACAAAGAAATTCATAATGTAGAAAAAGGCGTAATGCAGAATGATGTAATAAAGAAATCCTATTCTAAAAAAAAAGGATTAAATTTCATCTAGTAGGTAAGAATTGGATGGGACTTAATCTGAACTTAAATGTAGGTATAAAGTTTTTAGCCGCAAGTCAAAGAGGGAAAAAAAGTGAACTTTTGCTGGGAATCCGGAATAGAGGACTTAGAGCCTACTTTCCCAACATAGCCTCTGGGGAGATCCTTTAATGTCCCATGCGGGAACCTGGGCAGGTCCACACGTCCCACACAAGTAGGGGCTGAGCTGAGATTGTACTTAATAGGCCCGAGAAGCCATCGGAATTCCTGGGACCTCCAACAGAAAAATAAACATCTGCGAATGTGCCAGTGGACCTAGGAGAGCTTCGAAAACACAATTAAGAGAAAATCAAGTGAATTCTTGGGCTACATGGCCTGAGAATATGAGGATGTCCGCGTGTTGTAGATACAGTGCGAGAAGTGACTGTTCAAATCGTCGACCGTGTGTGGCAAATTTATAACTTGAAACAGCAGTAGTTATTTTTTCTACCTGTGAATATACAGAGTGCGAAGGGCTCAGGTGACAGTTCTCCTCGCCTCCACGTGGTGACAGCGGAGGGGGCGCAGATGGGGCTGCAGAGTCCACTGTCAGTGCGGCTTACACGTGGGTGCTGGGTGCTGGTCGTTAGTGGTGTAGCTGGGAGTCTCAGCTGGAAGATTTTTTTTCTTTCTTTCTGGAACTTTCCATTGAGCTGCTTGGGCTTCGGATTTTTTAAGTGGATTGATAACTAGGTTTTTAGGATGACTATTCCAAGAGGCCTGGGTGGAAGCTAAACATCTCCTTAGAACTCAGAAGTCCCATATATCGATCTACACCATTTTACTGCTCACATAGTCACTCAGGCTAGCCCAAGTTCACCAAGTTCAAGGTGAGTAGAATTCGATTCCAGCAACTCGATGAGAAGAGTTTTAAAAAAGTGTAGCCATATCGATCTGTCAGCATTTATCCTTTGGTCACAAATTAATCACAGATTAGTTATATTACTTCCACATGTAAAAGATATTAACCCTCTCCGAAGTCTTGAAAAAGACTCATCCCATTATTACATTGGTATGAAGCCCAGTATCTTGTCATGTAAATTAAGTTTACTTGAAGATGAGATTGCAGAGTTACTGATCTTCAAGTACTAGTTCCCATGATTCACTTATTACATTAAATCAAAAATGGGTTTTACTTTTGAAGCTTCTAAATTGTCAGCCTTTAATTGAATACGATATACCTCTCTCAAAAATCAAAGTTTAGTTTGATAAAGTTTAGAAAAAATAAATATATCTCATTATCAGAATCTGTAAAATTAAATATTTCTATTAGGTTTCAATAGTGCATGATTTGTTTGATTGTCTTTTATTTTACCATTTCCATATAAAAATAAAGTACTTTAAACACCATGAGATAAGTGTGTGATATGGTGGTGTGTGTTATATGTTTATTGCATGTGGTTTGTGTGTTTGTGTTGAGTACATGCATACATGTGTGTGCAGTTTTGCTCCTCTGAAGTATCATAATTTGAATATCCATTACTGCATTTCAAACATGTCTAATTATAAAAACTTTTCTTAGCTTAACTTAGGAAATGTTCTCACCATAAATATCTAGATCCCATTAACAAGGGCAGATTTCGACACCAACAAATCTGATCTATTCTTCCTGACACTTTATTGTCACTTCGTAAAGTCTGCCATTTGTGTTCTTGCATTGTTATGGAAATACGTTTCCAGGGCATCCTGACCACATATTTAAATCATGCTTTCAGAGAACTGCCTTCTCCTTTCACACAGCTGTCTCTGGACCTTTAATTCTCTTGCTCTTTGCATTTGCCAGTATCGTGGATTACAATCTTCCACCCAGCCGGACACATTGACCTTTGTATTTGCATCTGTTTGGACTAAAACTTCTGTTAATTAAGAGATTTCTACTAATTAGTTACACTCATATTTAGTCTATCGCTGTGTAATGACTACAGAATTTGGAAGGCTTAGATGAATTTATGCAAATTTAACCTGAGGTTTACCTGGCTTTACTCAAATTTGTTTAATCAGTTAAGTTCTTTCAGAGAAACTATTCATAGTTAACACTCGTAAAATAAAGATGAGATCTAATGTTTCAGAATAACACAAACTTTAGAATTTTATCTTTTAAAAATAAATTTTAAAATGTTTAGCCAAGTCGTAGTACAATTCTTGATATAATAACAAAATTCAGAATTAAATTTTATTTCTGAATTCAGATATCTTAAAACTTTGAATAATAAGTAATTCTATTAGGCACCATAGTCACCATTTCAAAGATACTGTGAGTTGAATTTTCGATTCTGTTGCACCAGACCTCAATTTTTGGAATATAAAGAAAATTATTTCACATGGTACACATATAGGCAGATACAGTCTTTATTAAATTAATGCCTAATGATGCTGTTTTAGTGATGTGGAAATAAATATAAAAATTCCTTTTTTATGAATAAATTCATAGGATTTTCTTATTGGAACATTTCACAGTTACTTCATAATTAAATCAAAATTGATTTAACTGCAATATTCATGAGCAAACTCTGTTTTTATTTCTTTTTTAAGTAACAGCTATCAACTAGTGACTAATACGTACCCTCTTAATATCCAGACACACATATTTTCATATAATGATAAGTAAAAGGGAGTTAAACAAATGTAGACATTTCATATCTTCATAAGTAACGTTATGATGATCCTGTGGATTCAGTCAAACATTTTAGTAGAAGAAATTAAATATCATATATAATAATATTTCAGCTTAATAAAGTACTTTATTATAATTATTAATGAAGTATTTGGATAAACTCAAAGAATACTTAATGCTTGTCTCTAAAAGAAATAGTTGGCCAATTGCTACGTAACTATATGTTACCTTACTTAGGTCAATGTGTTTAATGAAAAAATATACCAGGATACCAGTTTTAAAGGTACTAGAGCTTTATAGCATCTTTCTCATATCTTTTTATTTTATTTTTTATTTTTTTTTATGCCTACAGCACCTGGTCTTCCTAGGTGGTCTCCCATCCAAGTACTAACCAGGCCCGACCCTGCTTAGCTTCTAAGATCAGGCGGGATCAGGTACATTTAGGATTCAGGGTAGCATGGGTGTAGACTCTTTCTCATATCCGTTTCATTAAAATGATCCCTCTTATCAAATATAATTACTGATATTTCACATTTAATTTATTTGTTAATTTTAAAGTTTCTTTGAGAATACATTTATAGAAGTCAAAATGAAGGAGAGTGATAGTGACACAATTTTGATAGGTACCATATTGTAATATATTTAATCTAAGGAGATATATGAAATATATAAAAAGTTTCTTTGCTGAACGATATAACGATGTATGAATAAACTATTGA
Source organism: Rousettus aegyptiacus (assembly GCF_014176215.1). Classification (NCBI taxonomy): domain Eukaryota; kingdom Metazoa; phylum Chordata; class Mammalia; order Chiroptera; family Pteropodidae; genus Rousettus; species Rousettus aegyptiacus. Next base: position 88,115,367 of record NW_023416287.1, read on the forward strand.
TGAATGTGCAGTTTTCACAGGCATGTCTATGAGAAAGACGTTGCTGCTTCTAACACTGACTTTAATCTATCTGTTCTGTTCTGTGCAACATTAAATGCATCACACCCCGCCGGCCTACCCCTCTGCTCCTTTCTCCCCTGCCGTTCTTCCATCCAGGTACCTGGGGTAATATAATGATTTGCCGTCAGATCCTGTGGAATTAGTTTACATATGTAGAGTCACTGCCTGTGTCTATGGAGGAAGCAAACATTGTAGTCTTCACCTCTGTGTACATGTATGGGTAAAATTTTAATGAAACATGTGCAAAGAGATAGAATACAATGAAAACACTATGTATGACCAAGTTTTACCTAAATACGCTTTAAATTTTCTTGTCAACTTAAATCAGCTACTTTTAGCCATAAAACACAGCTTCCAATTTATTTTATTAAACCTCTGTACCCCTGAATTCAATATTTATTTCCCCCCATAATGCCACATATTTGTATCAGTCTTTAAAACTTACGAAGTGTGTACACATGTAGTTTCGCCTTGCCTTGTCGCCTGTTATTTTCCTACTTTTAAAAAATGTTAATGAAATATTTTTTTATACGTTAAAATATGCCTACTGTAATACATCCATTATAATTTTGCCACCACAGGTGTTTATAATATATTATTAATGTCATTTCTATGTAAATATTATATATATCTGAATGTAGTTGAGACCATAGATTGTGTGTGCTTGTTTATACTCTTACATAAATTATATCAAGGTTATTTTCTAGAAAATAATGCATAAATATTTCATAATTTTATACTTTTTTGGAACATAAATCCATTACTCAGGCATGTCAGTGAGTTGTCCAATTTCATATGATAGTGATATAGTAGAATGAGTATTAATGCTCGGGTCTTTTGATTAGAGCTCAGTGCTCTTTTTATAACGTGATTTTATTTTCCCCAAAGCACAGTCACTTCCAGTCATAAAATGTAGTGAAAACTAAATATATGTGAATAGAGAAAAAGAGAATAACACGGGCATCTATGACATAAAAGTCATTCTATCGATCACTATGAGTAAATTACATATTTAATGAGATCAAAAAAATATATTTTCACTGGAAAATACATAAGAAATGCTTACTTGAGAAAATTTCATCATGGAGAGTTTCATGTGCCGTTAAATCCTGCCCCCTTCTCAATGCGCATTGTCTAGTGGACGGGAAAACGCAAATGCTTGCTCTCAGGAACTTCTAGATATCAGTGGAAACGGTCAGAAAGTGTTTGCCAAGGTAGATTTTAGTGACAGTGTTTCTTGATTAAGCTTTAGCCATTTAATCATAAATCAGACAAATAAGTTTTTAAAAAACATAGTTTTTAAAATATGAATTAAATATGGAGAGGGATGGTAAGAAAAGTATTATTTTTTGGCAGCCTAGCATATTAATAAATTAATGGATCCTTTCTTGCCCTGCCATTTTGAACCTTTCATTAGCAGCTAGGTGGATGGATAAAGCCAGTGAGAATCCACCTTAGAGAACAAAGATGCCTCATCGTAATACTAAGTTCAACAGTTACAACTGGGTTGTCAAACAGGATAAATCAGAAATGGGGACAAATGAAGAATGCGTCTTTCTCTCACCCTTGCTTCTTACCTTCTGCTAGGGTAAATAAACAAAAACAAACAAATAAATAAAACTAAGATGATAGAGTGGTGAGTAGCCTCGACAGTCAGGATGAGGGGACTGCCTAGTAAGTGACCGGAGGCCCTCCCAGGAAACAAACGCATCAGGAATAGGGGGCCAGTGAGGCTGACAGTAGTCAACAGTCTAAGCAAGGCTGCTTACGTCTTGGGGAAAATAAAATATCAAATAATGATCAATAATAACGAGAACAAGAATTAGCTATTCCTGTATCCACCTGCCATCTAGCAACAAGGAATCCGTTGTGTCGAATCTCACTTGGAAGGAACACAATGTGGAGACAAATGGATAAAGGAGTGTGGGGGAAAAAATGACTTAGTGCTTGGCCTGAATTACATGTGAAAATCCTGGATACAGTGATACGGGATATATAAAACCGTGTTTGAGTCCGGTATCACAAGCGATGGGCGGCGTTGGTCTGTGAAGATAGCCTGTAGTTACGCCATAAGGTTTGGAACCAAGGTTGATGCAGAATTCAGTAACTGATTAAAAAGACATGCTTCTCTTTCCGTTTCACTAAATGAGGGAAGGAAAGTTCAAGTTTTTTCAATTCTTCTTTTCTAGTAAAATAAAAACCAAAGTGACTTCTCCAAGGAGATGTTGCAGATAAATGTTGTCATAATATCCTCTAAAAGTGAGGGGCGGATATTTCCATTTACCTCCTTAAAAGTAGCTTACTGGACAGGGAAGATCCATCTAACATCACGACAATGGATAATCGCATTAGGTCTCCAATCATACACGCTCTTCTTAATATACTCTATGAGAGCAAATCAACATGATATTTGGCATCTGCTAAATATCTATTGTTAAGAAAAATGCGAACTCCCTGCCAAGCTTTAGGTCAGGCGTTGGAAGATACCGAGACAAGTAAGCATACAGTTCTATAAAGAAGAACCATTTGGGTTGAGAGTTGATCACTTGACGAATCATAACAAATAGTTCATGTAATAATGTAATCCATACCGCATAATCTTTAAATTAATCCAAGAGGGAACTTGATCTTAATGAAGCTAAGCAACTTCAATAATACAGACAGTAACAGGTATTTATGGCCATGGGGTCTTCACCATCATGATATGGTAGTCAAAGACAACTACAATGTAAACATATTTAGAGTAGAAAGAGAAATTTATGAGCGCTAAACTTTAGCAAAATGCAGACAAAATTAAATATACAGAAAATTGCTAAAGTAGGAATAACACGTTTAGGAAGATTATTCAGGCAATAGTAAGAATTAATAAAGCAAGATGAATTATTTTGTTAAAGGAATCTTCTATACTAAATCTTGGGGTTCTGAGTGAATAGCCTGAAGCTTAGAAGTCTGTCATAAACAAAATAAGACTATCTGTCCTCTCATTTTGTGCCTTAAACTTTTGCCGTCATGCCCCTCCATACCATCTGTGAAACCAGGCAACCTCTGAGAAAGAAAGCTGTATCTGAAATATGCCTCCAATGTGTACAAAGGAAGTTGGAGGTTTGTCTGTGTGCTCTGCATCCTCAAATTTAAACTGAGCCATCATACACATTTAGTCCAAAATTTAAAAATAGAACATTTTAGCATTTGATAATTAAATTGTTTATCTTGTGATAGTCTTAAGATTACATTCGTTCCATGCAGGGAAAAAAAGTTAACCATGTTGCTTATAAACCATCACTTTAAAGTTTTTTTTCTTTCAACTTTTAGTTAGATAATTTTATTTTCATTTATATAATTTCCTTTATCTTTAAGCTTAGGAATTCACAATAATACATGTGTCCTTAATTGGCAGCCGGCAGTTTAATTGTATCAATATAAAAACCATTCCCCAAGGTGTCTTTTTGTTTATATTTGTTCTAAAATATGTATGAGCTCTCAAAGTTAATATTTGGATTAAACCTAACTGATAATTAAACGATCAGAATTAGTAATAATACATGCAATAACATAAACCACTTTGTTCTCTAACTGCGAAGAGATTATGAGACAATTCAAGCTGCATAGATTTTATGAACTATTCAGTATTTTCATCAAGGCATTATAGCTTCTTTTATAACAAACACATTGTTAACTGATGGAAAAAAAGCATCATGAAGTCGGGATTTTATATATGTGTTATAAAATAAAATTTACAATCATCAGTAATGAAGAGTTATAATACCTATCTTCTAAGAATTAGTTGACCTCCTAAGTAAATTATTGCAGAAAGTGTCATTTGTCAAACATTAAATTTTATGGCCACATCTAACATTTATTTTTAGGTACATGTGAGAGTCAGGGAGTTTTCATTTAATCCTCTATTTAGAGAGTTATTTCAAAAAGCACAGAATGTGGTAATATAAGACTTTTTCACTTTTATCGTCAAACTAAGTAGTGGAAAAAATGCGTTTTTGAAATGCAAAATAATTTTGAAAAAGCTGTTATACAAAATGAGAACATTAACTTAACACTTTAAAGCCACATCCACAAGGTTAAACATAAAACAGCCGAAGCCACATACAGATTTTAGAAGCACTTGAAGAAAGGACATTAAAATTCACTGAAAGCCAATAATATGCAAGCCCTGTGTATAGAGCTACTGCCTCTGTGATCTGGTTTAATTCGCATAAACACCCTTCAAAGTAGTTCAATATTCCACTGTTGTAGGCTTAGAAGCTTAGGTAATTTGCTAGGTCCACAAGTACACAGGTGGTGGGCCCGTATACGAACACAGGTAGGTCTGGGTCCGGCGTTCATCATCGCTTCATCGTGCCCAGAGCACTGGTTAAGAGTATCCCTCTGAAGCCGAACTGCCTGCATCCAGGTCTTCTACCTGCTTCCTCCGAGCCCTGTAAACTAGGGTGAATTACTTAACATTCTCTGCCTCAGTTTCTACATCTTTCATTTGGGAAAAATGTACGAATATTAAACAATACATTAACTTAGCAAAATAGCATACACATGATAAATGCTAACTGAACATTAACCACCTTTCCGTTCACGCAAGGTCTAATAGCTAATTATTGGTAAAACAAGAATGAGAATCCTGATTTCTTAGCCCTCAGTCCAGCATTTTGTTCAGTCGCCTGATACTATTTTAAAGAAGAAAGGTTAATTTTTCAAAAATATTGTGTGAGAATGTGGCTTGCTGTGAGGATGTTACCTTGCTTATATAAATTGCACAATGTGGAGGATTCTTAAATCAACACTCAGCAAAATAACTGTATATTCTAATAAGTTAACCCGCCACAGATCCACAGATGCTGCCAAAAGACAAGCAATTCCTGTGTTAGAGATAAAAACTGCGCATTCACAGCATAGCTAGCAGCAGAATCATCAGGATATCCACACTTGACTCCTCTGTCCCGTGGGGCAACGCGTGGAATCGGATGGATGCTACACATGCCCTGGGCAGCGTTGTCACCGAGGAACCCAAAGCCTGAGGAGCCTGTGTTCGATAGCGAGCAGTAAGAGCAATGTTTTCCCCTCCAGGGGGCAACCAGGCAGGAGCTCTACTCCATTTTACACGGTGATCTTATGTTCAAAAAATTCCAGCAACATCATATGATCCTGAGAACTGCTCTGAATGAAAGAGTGATAAAGGCCTTGCAGCTGGTGCATGCTAAGCAAGGTGTGGAGGAGCGTGAGTGGCGCACCTAATGGTCTTAACGTCAGGGTTAAGCACACACCGACCTGTGAAATCTTGACATTACGCCTTTATATTCCGCCTGGTACCTGTCTCTAAGTTATTTTCAAGACAAAATTTGAGTTGACATGCCTCAATCATTCTCTCTATATAGAATGAAGTATTATCCAATAAGTAATACCCATTCTGTAGAAACAATTAGATCTTTGAAATAACTTCAAAGAGATAAAGGCGAAATGGGTTTCTTGTTTTTCTTAAGGAGTCCCTTTCAGCTGCACCTGAGTTTATGTTAATGGAGTCATTTTTGGAAAGCCCCTAGATGACCACAAGATGGGCTGGTTGCCAAGGGAACTGAACATGTGATTAGAGGATTAGAACTCTCCAGTCCACTGGCCTACATTCGGGGCGGGGTGGGGGGGAAGGGGGTAGAAGGGTGGTGGTCGAGTTAATCATTACCTGCCAGTGATCTTAATCAACCTGTCTATGTGATGATGCCTTCATAAAAATCCAGAAAACATCACAAGATTTGGAGAGCTTCTGACGTGGTGAACAAGAATAAATCCTTATTCCGGGAAGGTGGCAAACCTTCAGCTCCCTGGGGAGAGAGGTTTCTGTACTCAGTCCTCTGGACCTCACCCTGTATATTTCTTTATCTGCCTTTTGATTTGTACCGTTTGTAAGAAAACGGTGATCTAGTCAGTAAACTGTTTTACTTAGGTCTGTGAGCTGTTCTAGGAAATGACCAAACCCAAGGAGGAGGTCGTGGGAACCTCTGACTTATCGCTGTTTAGTAGGAAGTGCTGGTGACCACCTGGACTTGTGATTAGCATCTGGAGTAAGCCCTCGTGGGACTGAGCTGGTAACTTATGGCACCTTCAGGAAGGTAGTGTCAGAACTGACTTGAATTGTAGGATGCCCAGCTGTGTGATAAAATATATAATTTGTTAGTAGATGCGCCACTCTCTCCCCTCTGGATCATCATGAAAAGAGTGTACTTCCCATTAACATTGGGCTTGAAATGGCCCTCAGCTCATAACCAGGAATGGCATGGGGCTCTCAGTCCTACAACTATAAGGACTTGAATTCCACCAACAATCCGAAGGATGAAAGTCATACCCTCCCCTAGAGAAACACATCACCTGCCAGCACCTTGATTGTAGTCCCGGAGACCAGTATAAGTCTTCTGATCTCCAGAACTATATGATAATAACTTTGTGTTGTTTATAACCTCTCAGTGTATTGCAATTGTTATGGAAATGATAGAAATGACTACAAAAGATATACATGAGCAGTTCTGAACCAAGTGTGCGGTTTGCAGTCACTTCCAGTCTGAGGTAACACTGTATTGCCATTCTATAGACACGTGAATGAGAAATAACTGCATTTGAGGTATAGCACAATAGTAACATTTTGTGTTTTGTAGCTATTTTATGGAGGTTCACTGATGCAGAGATAAACTGTCATGATTTTAGTATTAATAAAGAAGAAGCCAGGGTAAAAGAGGTTAATCAGCTATATCAGTGCTGCACTTAGAAGGTAGCAGAACTTGAACTTGGAGCCACTTTGCTCTTCCTGACGCTGAAGTTTATGGATGTCAACCCCAAAGCCACAGTGACTCCCACTTCCCCCTTAACACACACTTTCCCCTTTAGAAGACTAATATGGTAACACTGAGTTAGATATTTTTGTGGAAGTAGAGAAGAGAGGACAATATCAAACTCCTGAGGACGTGAATTAGGGTGCTTGCATTGAAATGAAAAAAACAAATATGATAAAACTATTATATATGTGATGCATATTTTAAAGAAGAATTGGACCGTGCAATAAATAAGAAAGATTAAATAAGAGAGGAAGAAGAAAGGATTATATGATTGTAAGATCTAAAGCTCTTGGTATAAATAAGAGAGAGATAATTACAGTTCTGGAAATACTGATTTAACTGATAAGGGGAATGACTCTGAGATGTATGAGACCCATTCATACAGTGAGTCAAAGAGATAAAGTAAACTTCCTATAGGCAAGAACATTTTCTTGCTATTCCTGTAATACTCATGGTTAAACGCAGTTCTTAGGGTTTATAGGGATACTTCTGAGCAATGATTGACATTTTTATTTATATACACACAAACACACACATGCACACATACACACACAGAAATGGAATGCATATATAATATGCATTACTAATGTCAGCACTGTTAGTTCAGACTTATTTTATCTAAGATTGTTGTCTTCCTGCCTCAGTTACCTTTTTTAACCATTTATTTTCTTACCTACTGAAAGTTACAGACTTAAAATAAAGGTTGAGTAACCTCAGTAACCCGTGGTGTTTACCCATTTTCTACAGAATGTAAGTGTCTCTTTAACGTAGCCTTCATACCCCATATTATCTAACACAAATAATCTATTTAGAATTTTTTACAACATCGTTCAAAAAATTATTCACTCATGCATATCGATGACTAATTTCTGAACTCTTTTTTTTTTCTAAATTTACTTCTATACTATTGCTGTATTCTAAAATTTCAATATTTATTTTTATAAACTATTAAAGTACTTTTGCTGCCATATCAACCAAAATGCGCTCTTCACTATGAGAAGTTTTCTTTGATTCTCTAAATAACAGCAAAGCCTGTCCTTTCTCTAGTATGTAGCAATAATATAATATTCTCAACTAGTCAGTTAGGGCTCTACCTCCGTTGATTACGATCCTGCTTCTCCACAGTATTTGCCTCGCAAGTTTCCTTATTAGAGATCTAAATATTATTTGTTTTTTGTCTTTTTTATCTCTAATACCATGGCAGACTTCTTCACACATAGTAGCCTCTCAATATTTGCTTAAGATAACTAAAATGCTAATTCAAAATTTTTTTTTGTATGAAGATGAGGTATATTTTTTGTAGAATCTTCCCAATGGACTGTGTTTGAATGTGCTTGAACTTGTAAAATATATTTTGAAGTTGTTTCCAAAGTGGCTAGAAAATAATGGTTAGCACCGTTTTTAATGAACAGATGGTATGAAACCATCATTGGAGCCAGAGGGAACCAGTTTAGCTAAGATGTTTTGAAAAGATGGCAGCCTCGGATAGTAATAAGCATTTTTTTTTTTTTTTCCATTTGAGAAAAGTCTGCTTTATGGTCTGGTTTCCTGTTAGGCTTTCCAAGCTGCTGCATTTGAAGGATGCTGCAGTGCAACATGTATAGATTATCGGTTTGACAGTTACTAAGACAAGTTTTTGGAGAAACTGTATGAAATGAGAAGTTCACAGCCATGTTCCAGAACTGAATTTTAGGTTTAGTACGCTTTTGTATAAATGAGTTGAATAAATAAGTAATTTAAATGCAGATGTTACCATTTTCTATGCTAGTGGGGATTGGTGAAAAGTTGCAATCTGTCTAAGGAAAGATCTTTGCTGCTTCTAGATAAGTTTATTTCAGGAACAGGACTTTATAGAGAAGGAACAATATAACAGCTGTATTTCTTTTGGGTTAGAAAAACAAGAACACATGGATATGTAATTCAAATATAAATGTTGTTCTCTTCAGAAGTTATATATAAAACTGATATTTAGAAATTTATACATTTCATGATAGCATGATGATTTGTCTTATGATTTTTGAAAAATGGCTTAGCGTTTAGCATTAGTAACCAAAATTAGTTTTTGCTATGTGTTTTATACAGTAGCTGTCAAAAAAAACCACCCTAATAAAAAGGACATTTTAAGTTATTAATTTTAGAGATAGTGAAAGAGATGCCCTTAGCAAAAATTTTATGTAACATAAAAATTGACCTAAAACTGGAAAGAACAAGAAGAAACTTCTCTTTGCTATACTAAAGGCATTTTTATAATTTCCCAATTTTGATTTTTTCATTAAAAAAAATAGAAAATGGACATTTTGAAAAGTAAAATATTCAAACCTTTCAAAAGCTTTTGTCTTTCAGTCAAAATGTCAGATATGAGCTAAGCGATTGGTAACTATGGTACCTATATTATTTTTAAGCTTTGTTTCAAAAGAATAAGAAAAGGATTGGAAAGTTTAGAATGAACCTTCATGTCAAAGAAACTGATGGGATTGAAAGTTATGTGGCTTTATCAAATATAAAGCAGTATAAGGCATCATTGGTCATAGAGAAGCTAGATATTTTATTTTGAACACAATTATTAATTACTTGATATTCACAATAATTTGTTGTAGAGAAATTTTAGTGGGAAATATGTTTACTTGTCACAAACAATGTCGTAGTAGACTTTCAATGAATATGTTAAAAGAATGAGGAAAAATAATGACATTTGACAGAACAGCAAAGATAGGTATCTTGAGTTGTATTGAAAATACACAGATTAATGCTAAATGAAATATTGACGGGAAGACCTGTTACAGGTAAATAGAATTAAAAGTAGGGACATAAGACAGAGTCTTTCCTGCATGAAAAAGAGAAGTGGGAAAATATTATTTAAAAATATCAAATGTGTGAAAATTAACCTATGATCATTGAGAGAGTAGCCACAATATATAACCATTGTGATACATTATACACATGAATGTACAATGTTGAAATGTATTAAATAAAAATCTTTGGAAAGGAAATGTTGGCAGAAATAATGTAGTTCTGAGTGTTTTTATCATTCTTTTTTCAAATAAGTATTTTTCAAATAAGTGCCATAAGTAAAACAGTATATAGTAGATTGATTATCTAAACAAGTTTTCTGATTACATTCTTTATACTAAAAACAATGCCAAGAGTTTGAAACAATAGAGGTGTAATATCTTAATTTAGTTTAACAATAACTGATCTAAATAGTGCCCAATAATCAAAATGTTTAACATAATTTTTCTGCCTAATCTTTATTCTTCCTTCTCCTTTTGTCCTCTAATCTTTCTCCTACTCTCTCTCTTTAAAATACATTGCCTATCACCATTTTAATTAAATACAAATACTTTATAATTTACCCTGTGGTTTCTTCTTGGATTCATCAATTATTTAGAATTGCATTGATCAATTCCAAATATATTGGAATTCACAATATTCGAAAGGCGGCAACAACCTTAATGTTTATCAGCAAGTGAATGGATAGACACAGTGCGATATACACAGTGGGATGTGATGCTGCGATGTGAATGGACCTCAGAGACATTGCGTTACGTGAAAGAAGCCAGATGCTTCTATTCCATTTATATGAAATGACCAGAATATGCAAACGTATGTAGACAGACAGGAGATGAGTGTTTGTCAGGGGCTTCGGCTAGGGGAAATGGGTGGTGGCTGCCGAATCAATATGGGATTTCCATATGATGTGATAAGATTTTTCTGGAACTAGATAGTGTTGAGGGTAGCAGAACATTGTGAATGTGCCAAAAGCCACAGAATCGCATGCATCAAAATGGTTAAATGATGAATTTTATGTTATGTGAAGTTCACTTTAATAAAATGCAATCTTAAAAAAAATCATATACACAGTCACAGACATGAACGAACTACTTATTTAACAATGCAATTTCAAGGGCTATGCACCAAAACTTATAAAATACTGCTGAGAGAACTTACGGAAGAAAACAAATGAAGAAATATTCCATTTACATGAATCAGCACTTTCAATATTGTTAAGACTGTGATTCTTCCTATATTATTTTATAGATTTAGGGCAAGTCTGGTACAATCAAAGTAAATGGCCTAGGGCAGAAAGAATAGTTTGGAAAAAGAACAAAGACAGAGGACCTAATTAGCTGATTCTAATACTTGCTGTAAAGCTGTATAATAATAATAATGGCATGGTATAGATCAATAGGGAAATGTTTGCTGATAAAGTGTCAATTAGGAAAGAAATTTGCAACAATAGACATACTAGGACAAAGGATGATTTCCAGTGGAAAAAAATGACAGTATTCTTTCTCACACCATGTACAAATAAAACTAAGCATATAAACTAAAGTTATAAAATCTAAAAGAATACATAAGTGAGAATCTTCACAAATGGGTAAAGCCTCCTTGGAAAACAAGATTTACAAACGTTAATGGGAAAAACTTGATAAATTAAACTTTGTTGACATGAAATACCCTCCTCTGAGAAAATGTTGAGAAAACGAATAGTCAGAACACAGACTGAGAGAAATAACAATGTATGCACTCTGAAAACGTGAATAACCTTACAATTTAGTAATAAGATAAAACAATTAAAATCACCTATGATTTCAATGGAAATTTCACAGTCATTTTCAGATGTACAATTCAACAGTAAAGCGTATACAGATTGTACTGGGTGTTCACCGCCCATAGTTAGATTTCTTCCTCTCACCACATATCGACCCCCTTTGACCCAGTCTATCTCCTCCCGCCCCCTCACCCCTCTGTTAGCCACTAGTCTATTGTCGATGTCGCTGAGTCTCTGTTTGTTCGTCTTGTTTGTTTGTCGCTTTTAGGTTTATATCCCACATATCAGTGCTATCATGTGGTTTTCAACTTTTTCTGTCTGCAATTTCTTTATCCAGTCATCTGTCGATGGGCATTTAGGGTACTTCGATATCTTGGCTGTTTTAAATAGTGCTGCCAAGAACATAGGGGGGCGTAGATCTTTAGGGATTATTGTTTTGGTTTTCTTTGGATAAATACCCAGAAGTGCAATTGCTGCGTCAAATGGTAGATCCATTTTAAATTTCTTTAGGAACCTCCAAACTGTCTTCCATGGCGGCTGTACCAATTTGCAATCCCACCAGTGAATGAGGGTTCCCTTTTCTCCCTTGCCAACACTTGTCGTTTGTTTTATTTATGATGGCCATTCTGACAGGTGGGGTGATATCTCATTGGGATCAAAACCACTTTTAACACATGCTTACATTTAAAGTAGCAATTCTACTTCTAGAAATTCAAACAAGAAAAATCACGTATCACATAAAGCCTTGTACGTGATGGTCTTAACGCTTTTTATAGGTTGAATTATGTCCCTTTAAAGATCTGTTGAAGCCCTAACCCCTGGTACCTGTGACTGTGACGTAATTTAGAAATAGGGTCTTTGCAGACAAAACAAGTTAAGATAAGGTCCTTAGAGTGAATTCTAATCCAGTATGACTGGTGTCCTTATAAGAGAGAAAATGGCACACGAAGACACAAACACACAGGAAGGATGCCGCGTGAACACAGGCAGAGGTGAGAGCGCCGTGCCTGTAAGCTGAGAACGTGTGATACCAGAAACGAGGAGCTGAGAGAGGGTTCTTTCAGGGCGTCCGAGGGAGCGTGGCCCTGCCCCCACCTTGATTTTAAGCAGTGGGACTCTAATTTTTGTGGTTTTAAGTCCCGCAATTTGTGATAGTTTATTATAGCGACTCTAGTAAATGATGACATCAAACCTGTGCATCAAGCCAAACGCTAGAAACAGTCAAAATGTTCATCCACAACTGAAAAGATACACGTCGTTAAAGCCACTCACTGGAATAGTATTCTGCAAAAACCAGAATGAGCAAATGCTACGTGGAAAACACTGACGGATCTCAAAGTCATTACGTGGAGGGGAAGAGATTTCCTTGTGGGTGACCATCCGGGAATTTTATAAGCTTTTAGGTCCGTAGGTCACTAATCTGAACGCCGGAAGGATTTCAATTAATAATGTGTAAGTTATCTCCAGCTATAATATTCCGTAAATCAAAAGTCATGTCCTTGATAACAACTTTACAGTTTAAAATCAGCCTGTAATTATTGAACGATTGTAGCAACCAGCTATTAAGAGATGAAAAAGGATCATTTTCGTTTTCTTCAGTTGCATTGAGTAAAAAGGAATGAACAGTAGCACATCATAATGAAGAACTATGTCAGAAATAAGACTAAATATAATGAAACAGTTTACTACAACTTAAATTAATTTTTTCAGTTAAGATTAAATTCCCCTTCAAGGAGCACAATTACCATTTCTCCTGCTATCCAAAATCAAGACAAAATAATACTAAATGTTATAATAGTCTAAAAACACATTACATGAAATTGTTGAAGAACAAAAACTGTCAAAGTTAGTATTTGTGATGCCATTACTTTTGTATTGCATTTCTTTTTAAAATATTAGAATGAAAAGTATGCAACTTTGATTTCTCATGGAAGGATTTGATACACTAATTTTCTAAAAAGGCTATCCAAAGTTTTTTATTGCATGGAATATTACATATATTTTGCTTATTTTTAACAAATTTTTATTTTCATCTATTTATACTATTAAAACTTATGGAAGTTAAACTTATTACCCTTTTACTGTGGCATATGCTTGGAGTACTACATGGTAGGTAGTTACACATAATTTGTCAAATTAATGAATCAAATTTTTCATAGTAGAGCTAGAGATGTAATGGCAGATGAGCTTCTATCTCTAAGTACTTCAAAATCAGTGAAGAAGAGACATAGGCATAGTACCTAATACAGTATAATTTAAATTTGAATATTTCCTTGTGTTGTTTGTAATCTTTACCTCATGCCTTTATGTATACAAATGAAAATTGAATGTACTAAGTAGTAAATTTTTATTATTTTTGGTCACAATGTTTGCCACATATTAAGAATTCCAACTCTGTCAATTGTTTGATATATATCGTTTTCACTCCAAATGGGTTGAACTCACTCTATAATTATTCCATCCTTAGACCTCAAAAACTTTTTTTTCCCCTAAAATGAAATCATGATTCACCCACTGTTTTTTCTTAAAAAAATAAAAATAATAATAATGGCACTTTTTATCTTAAGCAAAAGTATATCTGTTAAAAAAGACACTTAGCCTTTAACAGATGGACTTATTTCAAGTCATTGATTTCAGGATGCTAAAGAAAGCAGCAGAAAAGCCTTCCCGATAACTTTTATTGAATAGACTCCTACCGAATATGGAAGGCATGGCAATAAATAACAGTAACCTTTGTGTGGCATAGCTTTAGGCGGAATTAAGGCCAAAAACTTCTCGTGGGATTGAAGACAATTTTGGTGCTAATTACCCTTTTTTCTATATGAAATGTTAACTGTCTAAGAATTAATGGAACAAATCCTTTCAACTAATCTAATGTGTCAGGAGTTATGTCATCCTTACAAGTCTCAGTGGTTCAGCGATAATCCATGCATTTCCTTCCACAGCCTTTTAAGGCCCTGTTGCCTTTTTCTTTTACTCTGAGAATGCGAGGCCTGCATACCGAAATGCAGTTTTCTCTCCCTGGTATTTGATAAGGGGCATTCATCCAAGGGCAAAATCTCACATTAACATGTTCCTGAAGTTTGAGATTTGACTGACACAGCATTATAAAGCAGCTTGATCTTTCCACTCACTTACAGAGCCATCAATCCTCGCACAAATGGACATTGAGATGAAACATCCAGACAGGCGTGGAAAAATGGCACCTTGTCCCTGTCATAGCTGCAGTGAGTAGATAGCCCTGAGAAAGCCTAGAGTCATAGGTTATTCCCCTGAGCCCAAGCGCTTTGCCTCAGGGGCCGACCAAGCCACAGGGGTGTTCAGAATCAGAAAGATCAGGTACTTTTCTTGCCTTCCATTTTTAATACTGGAGGGCTGCTGTTTGCCACCATGATGAATGCTATAATTTGTCGAAAAATCAGTTTAAGCTGTAAGACTAAGTCTTGAGATGCCTTTAGCGATCTGAACTGCACTGAACAAAGCACGTCAGACAATTTCAGAGAATAACAGAATGATTCAACACTGTTACCAGATTTAGGGTAAGCAAGCAATCTCTAAATTTATCAGATTATTCAAAATGTTGTGCCTAAGCATTAAATCTGATTTAAAGAGAAAATCAACCATGCTTTTGTATTATAAAGCAGAGATATAAGTCAAATTATAGGAAAATATGCTTTCTGAGAATTATATAAATGAGAGTTTTAAATCTTAAAAATTGCATTGGCGCTATGAGCTGGAGAATGTAGCTTACTTACAAAATTATCAGGCTTTCTTAGGGCCATGAAAATCCAAAGGCTAGTTCAGAGATTTGCAGGAACAGAAAGCAGAGTTTGTTATTGCATCTGTTATCGATCTGATTTACATATTCAACTCACATTAATGATATTCACAAAAGAATGATATAGAAATTAAAATGTTAACTTATCAAGTTAATACAAAACCTAGACCACTTAATAAAGAAATGCATAGACACTTAGCAGGAAAATTGAGGTGGAAATAAATGATATATATAGTAGTCATTTGGGAGAAAATATAATCTAGGTAGGGAGAATTAGTTGGATACTTTTAACGACCTATGTCATTTCTAGAAGTTGTTGTCCACCAGAGGATGTGCTTGGTCACCGTACTAGAAATGCATGTGAAACCTTCCTCCTCACCACTGATGCAGACAAACGAGCTTTTATCTGATTCATGTTTTCTTCAGCCACACGCAGAATACTCCTTTCTGTATTGTGATTTTTATTAAATACAGTATCGTTATGAAATTACAGTCTGATCTCGAATGTTGATAAAAGACCATCAGATTTCTAAGTTTTGCTCTATCTGCTTCTAGGCTAGGAAATAACTCCCTTCTTACAAGATTTCCACTATTAACCTATCTAATCCTTTTCACATTCTGTGTAATTGACAACCAACAATTCTCAAAAAGCTCATAGTTACATGACAGTTATTTTTTAAGAATCCTCTCATTCCCTCTGTAGGGCTGAAAGTCTTTTTTATGGGACTAGCACGTAGAAAACAGTTTTTCATGAGCATCCTAAACTATCGCTCTGTAGTCTAATGTTTTAGAGCCGCTAGACTAGAGTATGTTTGTAGCCTAAACTTTAAAGGAAGAGAAATATGGTTAGCCTTTCAAACAATGTTAAGTCTCAAATCATATGTAATACATTTAAATAGACTTGTATAATACATATATAATACATTTCATATAACATGTATATAATACCTGTAGGAGCCTGCTCCTAAATGTTTACCATAGAGAATTTTTAAAATGCAATGTTTTATAAAGTTTAAATTGTTATGTGCAGAATTACTATCAAATTTCTTTGTCATTAAGTGCCTTTCAATATCAGATGCATCGCCATGATGACATTAGCATAATGAAAGGCTTAGGGAAATCTTGGCAGATTGCTACAGATGTTAGTGAGGAGAAAGGCCCTTTAAATGTATTTTCAAGGATAGAGAAGAAGTCTTCTTGGCACTGGTTGACAAATGATGTATCACCTCAATTGCCCTATCAGCCACATATCACCTGGGGTTTCTTTCCTTTTTTTTTTTTTTTAATATCTTTCGATGTGTTTTATTTTACATCTAGAGAGAGGAATTCATAGGCAACATACCCAAAGGATACAAAGTAGAGAAATGGTTTGTTTGGTGTTTTCAAATAAGGTGTTACATATGATTAAATAGATATTTCAACAAATATCTATTAAAAACACAATGTCTTAGCTTTTAGTACTATACTAAATTTAACATTAAACGCTTCTTTTGACTTTTCTTCTCCCTGCTTCCATTTACCCTGAACTTGATATAGGAGTGTGTTTCTGCTTCCTTAAGGAAATTTTAGATTTCCTTTATTATTAATATTAGTCCGCCCTTGCAAATGCCCAGGTGGAATGTTCCTCTCTCTCCAGCGCTTCCTGGATACCTTTTATATGACTCTGCATTTATAGGCACTATACTCTTCTATGACGTCAGCGTTTTCTGTGTTATGTAGCCAAATTTTTGTGAAAAACTGCCGCTTTGGAGTCCGACGCCTGTAGGGGATGGGGAGTGGTCTATCCATTCTCACTTCGCGTGATCACCAGTGGCGAACCTAGCACAATTCCTGCTCCTCTTCAAACCCTCACTTAGAATTAACTATCCCCAGTCCTTATGAATACTTTGACTTCAAAGAAAATTAATCGAATTCAATATTTTGATGAGTACGTATAGAGGTACTCTTTTCTTCACCCCTTCTTCCTGGAATGGTTTATCTTCCTCATACTTTGAAACTTACAGTGTAGCGATAGATTTTGTAGACAAAGCAGTATCCTGCTCATTCTTATCACCTACTTTCCTTAGCTTCCATTTAAAAGAGATCTTTATAAAATTTAATATAAACTAGATCCTCGTTGGGTAGTATATCAGGAATATAATCAGGAAATATAATTTCCACATGACTGATATAAAGACTTTGTGTGCACGTGTGTGTATGTGTGGTATCTATAGATCACACTAGATCACAGATTACAATTATCTAATCATATACTTAATTATTGACCTACTGAGTTTTAATCAAAGTTCGGTGATGAATGAAAGGGAAGGTTTATTGCTTTGTGTATTGGTTCTCTCAGTAGGCTTTGCACGTACGTGTGTTCTTTTTCTCACATCTACGTATGACCAGGTCTTTCTGCAGAATTTCACCGTGCTAGTTTCCAGAAGTTCTTTCACCTGAGCTTATTCCACACACTTATTTTCCCTGTCATCTACCCCTCTGTTTGTGACACTGACCTGGCACTTACCTGCTGCTCTGGACAATGTTATTTCACACATGCCTCCAGTCCATCCTGGTCAGGAGCTGATAACCAATCCTAAACTTGGACTCTCTTTCCCCATTATCCAGAGCCCTGTCGCCTTAAAGCAAACACACTACTCCAAGTCCAGTCCTGTCTCACCTGGGGGGGAATCGCACATTAGGGTTATATAAGAATATGAGAATAATATAAGAATAATCTCCCTTAGTTGAGCGTCAGCTATATCTCAGAACTTCTGTAGGCCAAAACTCATAGGAAGATTGTTGTCTTGTAATTTACAGTCTAGTTTGGGAAAAGCAGACAAAAGAACTAACGACTACATAAATATTATTTTTTTATAAATTACCTGGAGAATGTCTAGCAGATCCCAGTGCATAGTGTGGGGAGGGAGCATGATACACATGAACATTCTGAAAGGCCTTATTGATAAAACACTATTTCAGCAGCGAGGGCCAAGTTGATGTCTGAAGAAGGAGGTTCCAGACAGGAGAGACAGCACATTCCGATGACATGAGGCTGAAACAAACTGGCAGAGAGGGAGAGAATGCAGGGGCATTTAACAAAGTCTGCGCCTTGTCTCCGGAGAATCCAGCGTGCTGAGGCAGTTCTGCGTCATTGGCTTGCTGATTTTCACTACTACTCTCTCCACGAGTTTCATGTTAATATTATTTATAAAATCTATAACTACTTTGTAGCATTCGCTATGACTTGAATTATTATTACTCCTGAAAGCATCAAAGTTTGACTCTGACCTTGATGATCTTTGGGAAGATAGAGTGTTCTGACTTGTGAAGATACTAATTGTCGATATTTCTGAGTCCTGTGAAAACACAGTCTGTGAAGAAGCTCTCGTTTATCATCTAGCTATTCGTCAACACGTTCAACAAGAGAGTGTTTAAACCCCCTGTGTAGACTTCTAGGTGACAATATTGTCATAGATGCAGAGCCCCTGCTTCTGGAGACGTTCGCCCCTGTACGCATAAGCCGAGTGTTCATGTTTTGCGTAAATCCCGAAGTCTGTCTGTTTTGCCCTTGGCCTTGTGGTTCCTACTCCAAGGTGCACCAGCCACAGCTAGAGGGACTCTACCAGCAACGCTCATATTTTATAGTTATGTTCACAGACTTGAGTTTATATGCGCACATAAACACATAGATTTAACTAACTCGAGGGCTCTTTCCAGTAATCTATGTCACTAATATCTTTCTTGATTTTAGAGGTTTTGCAATTATAATATATCTGTGTAAATGAAACTATCTATGCCAAAGAGTATAATCAGATTAGATGGAATCAGACAGGTGAGTTGAATTCTGACTTACAAATTATTAATTAGATTTTATATTCAGGTTAGTTAATTGTTAGGCTTCAGCTTCCCAATAAATAAAGCTAAGATAATGTTATTTAACTCACAAGGTTGTTAGAAGGAACAAAACCTACATATGTGACAGTATTTGATGTGGCTGGTAGCAAAATTTAAGTATTCAGTAATGTTAATACCAACTCCTTCATGTATAGCAGATCAAGATATGTCTATGGAAAAAACAAAGAGTTATGTGATCTGATTCCCTGAACCAATGTATATGGAAATAATTTCCTGTAGTTATGACTTTTTGCTTCTTTTTGATTTTTACTTAAATAAGGAGAAAAGGGGTTTAAATATTATAAGACAATTAATGCATTAGAAAACATCGTTATTGTATGCATATCATGAAAAAGTGATGATTTTTTTACGTGCTTCCTAAAATTATGTTAATTTAACAAAGGAATCCAAGAATCAAAACTAGATTTAGAGAATATATTAAGACTTTTTATCTTGTCTTGTGGTTTAAGGTTGGCTTAACTGGATAGCATCATCTAAGTCTTCAGATATGATTGATAGCAACATTAAAGAAGTCTTTCATCTTGAACTTCAAATAAAAATGGCACATGGAAGAGAAGTGGGGGGAGGGGGGAGCTCTGAAGTTATCCCTAGGGAATCCGAAATTCTCCACACTCTGAGGTCTTAACTTCACAAACCATTTAATAAAATCTGTGATACTCTCCTAATATTTGTATAATCACATAACGTCAGCAACGAATTCTCTCTTTAGGAGTGAGATAGACTGATGTGCCTTTAAACACGCCCTAGTTTTGAACATACAATCCTAATGGAGCATGGCCTCAGTGAGTCCATGGCTTTTTCCCCCACCCAGAAGCCTTTATTAATCCAGATGGGAAAGGTAGGAATTCATTGAGTGCCCAAGGGATGCAGTCTTTTGTGTAATCTCTATTTGCTTTGCCTTTGTAAGGCTCATCCAGTGAAAGTGCTCACTGATGGCATTAAATACATCACCCTGCTAGGTAGAGACCACGGCATTTTCCAACATCCTCAGCCCTGGTTAATGGTCTGAAATAAGATGGTTACTTTGACTATTGATTTCTTCATTACTAATACAAATGCAAATCTGCATTAGAAGCAAAACACTATTTGCTGTCAAGCAGAGAGCTCAGTTAAGGGAAAATACAGTTAGCAAATTCTGCCTAGAGGAAGTGACTGCCTTAAACATTTTTCTCACTGGGTTGCATTAACTAACTGGAAAAGAAAACTACTTTATTCTGTGGACAAGTATGATATTGGAAATCTAAATTTTAAGGACATGTAAAACTCCGTCAATGTTATTCGTCCCCTCTTCCTTAAAAATAAAGAGAATTTTCAAAATACATAGAAATTCTAAATATATCTTATAAGAGCAGTACCATTATTGAGTTATACCTTTCTTTTTTTCCAAACTGGGTCATAGGAAGAATGAAGGTGTTCGCGTCTGTATTGCTGACCCCAGAAAGGGGATGTATTGCCATTTAATCAGCTACAGGTGAAACCGCATCTGTTCTTCATATAATACTCACATTAAATATGTCTCAGAATTTGGTGAGACAGTACCAATCGGCCAGAGAATAACAATGCTCATGTGACACTCTGCCATGCGCGTGGAGATTTCTCAGTCGAGATGTGTTAGATGATGAAACCACCAAGCTGAACTCTTAAGAACTTTAGGAATCACCGTAAAGCTCGTGACGCTGGGGACTGCACGGACCTTAGTGGTCCGATGCTGGACGTGGCTCTCCCTCTGGCTGGCTTTGTAACTTTGGTCTACATGAGAAAAATCTGGAAGTTTGTGAAATGCATGGATTCTCTTTTTGTTGTTGTTGGCAGGAAACTCGGAGCAATAAATTGACAAGGTGTAGGAGTCAAGATAAGTTTCAGGTAGCTGTGACCTTAGACTAGATACTTAACATATGTGTGCATATGTATATTCAAAGTATTTATTTCCGGACAATGAGACTATATTTTCTTTGGTTTTGCTAACTGTGAATGTCCATTTTATTATATTTGGGGAGGCATTCTTGCCAGTAGAATGTAGAGTTTTTATGGTTTGGGGTTCTTCTCAGGTTCTTTAGATCGTCTAGTTCAAATTGAACTCCATCATTTAAGTAGTCACCTGGGAATGAGTGAGTACTGAGGCTGGGAACACCCCAAATTCTGTGATTATATGATCTTCAGATTAGAAGACATGGAGTATAATTGCAGAGTCACACAGTGGAGAACTAGAGCATCTAAGGTACAGATTTCCTCTTATAATGATTCTCCAGCATTTATTTTATCAGGGTCCGCTTCATGGATTCTTAGAGTCTTTATAGATTCTCATTGATTGAAAAGCACAGATTTTTAAATGTGCTTTATGATAGGCAGCCCAGAGATTCTGCTGCAGGTAACCAGTAATAGTGAGTCAGGATAGTGCCAGGCTGACATTGATAAACCTATCTGTTCTACTTCATAGCCGTTGACCTTGGGCATGTGATTTAAATTCTTTAAAGTCTAGGTCTCCTCATTGATAAAATTAACAGCATAAGATTGTTGTGAGCACTATATAAGAATATTTTTAAAGTGACTAATGTGTTTAACCAATAAATACTCAGTAAATAACAGTCGCTATTATTGATTCATATATTAATGATTAACAATAATACATTAATAAAATAGCATAGTATTAATATAAATGTCATTAATGCTATATACTAAAAAATTAGCACATATTTATTCAATACTTGTTATATAATATGCACTGTTCTCCTTTCTTGGAATAAAATTGTTAAACATTATCTTATGGTTAAAAAGCTTAGCGACGCCGGACTTACTGAAGCTGTACTCAGGGAAATGAAAAGGTTAAATGACCTTCGAGGAGTGACAACTGAATTAGCAGGTACTGGTAGATAGGAAATGGGTTGTGCGTGGCTTCCGACAAAATCAGGGAAGGGACATTCGTTTCACTACGAATGTTCCAGGGTAACTGGAAATGGTGACATTGTAATTGACGCTATCATGTGATGTTTTTCTGTTAAATTAGGAATGCTTTTTATTCGAGGTAGTATTCTGAATCAGTACATGTAGTAAATTAATGGAAAACATTTAACTTAGGTTTTCCTAGATACTCTTTCTAGGAAATCAGGACCGCTGAATAGACCTCAACGTCCTCATGAAATAATTCTTTCCTACAGAGGCAAGAAATAGTGTGCGAACACTCATGTCATAGACCTACTTTCTCTCCTTCTTGAGTCCTGTGTAACGTGCTGCTCTCCCTTTCTCTTTTCAGGCTGTTCTTAAAAATATTTCTGTTCTGCCATTTAGAAGCCACTTTATGCAAATTTGAATTGACTTTTTTCTACTTGGGTAAAAGGGAATTTTAAAACCCTCATGATTTTGGTTCCTAAGACATTCTTCATATTTTCATTTGGTGATTTCAAGAAATTTATCAGTTTCAGATATTTGAATACTGTTGATTGGTAAATGTATATTTTATATTTAGAACTCGCTCCTGGGTCTCAGAAACGTACAAATTTTTATGCATACGATTTGCTTATTTTTTCCTAAAAGACTCTAGATACATCGTGTCTGAAATCTAACTCATATCGCCTTGTGAACTGTATTTTTAATTAGCTTGATAGTGAAACCCATGTTTCAAAGTCCCTATATCAAATCTATTACAGAGTTTTTCGGCTTCCAACTCTTATTTTTCAAATGTCTCCTGTTCTGCCGTTTCTACTTTTCTGCGTTAGTTTGGAACTTATAATTGCTTAGCTGAACTCTAACAATATGCCCCAAATTTCTTTCTCCTTACAGCGTTTCCTCTCAAAAGTTTCCTCTGAAACTTCTATCCATGATGCTCTACTATGTAAGACGTTTTAATAATTTCGTGACTGTCACTGAAAATGTTTGAAGGACACTTCATCTGGACCCTTCATTCCCCAGGCTTCTCTCAGTCACTGTCTAATTCCTGCTTTGCACTCCAACAACATTTATCATTAAGGTTTTTTTTTTTTTTTTCACATTCTTTTTTATTTCTCTTTTCAGTCATGAGTTGCCTTCTACCATATCTCATGCCTCTGATGTCTTCATTTGACCAACTCTTACTTATTTTTCAAGCCATAGGCTATAAATCACCTCTTCTAGGAAGGTCTTTTTTTTTTTTTTTTTTTTTTTAATTCTACCTAGTACTCACGAGAAAGGTATACCTTCCCTTATGTATCTGGGTACATAACTTTTTTCTCGTGCTCACTAATTAATTGTTCTGTAATTATCAAAACTGACAGAACTGGTTCTGTCACTGAATTCCCTTTAGAAAGACTTGATCAATTCACTTAAATGTTATAGGCTCAATATTCTCTTTTTCCAAATGGATATGTTAAGAATAATCACTGAAAATGTATGTGGTTACTTTGAGGATTCAATAGGCTAATATGTGTAAGACATCACAACGTCTGGCTTATATTACGGAATAAGTAAATGCTTTGGCATGAATGCATGATGAATGAATGAATTCTGAGTAGTCTGTTCACCATTCCTCATTATCGGGCTAAGTTCCTGCCTCACCCCATTTCTGGTGATTAAGAAACCTGTTGAGTTCCTGTTGCCAGAGAATCAGCTCTGTTTCTTCGATGAGGACAGTCTGAGTCCCGGAACAGTGTTTCCAGATTAGATCCACATACTTTACTAGTGATACACAGTAAATTCCTTTTCCCGATATTCATTAGCTGTTTCCAGCCAGAATGATCACCATGGACACAGTGGTTTGATTTCTTTATTCAGTTATTTAGCGTTTCTGTTTCGGATACTGTTGATATATTTTGTAAAAATATCATTTAGTCCTCATAACAATCATGTGGTACATATTAATAGACAAAATATTTTAAAAACCGAGGCTCAGAGAGAGATGATGACTCTCGTAAGATCACTCCATCGGAAGTACAGTAGTGTTTGAACCTCGTGGGAATGCTGGAGCCCATTAAACCACACATTTCATTATTCTTTGTGTTCTTCCTTTCCTGCATTCCTACTGGGGAAGCTTTGGAAATATTTTGAGGAAAAAGGGCTGGACATATTGAAAAAAAATTCACCAGGTGATTGAAATAGTGCCTGAAAACATCCTTCTGACCCAGAGACCATAGCGAAACAGCATTAAGGGAGAATTATATATTTCCAGTTGTTGGTGGAGGGAGATTTCGTTAATCATGTTGGAATTTGTATGAATGAGGCATTCAATTTGTTTCTCTTCTGCACAGACACTTGTTGGTATATTCTTCAAGTAAGGCTCAACATTCGCCAACCTGAAGCGCCCCCTCTTCATAGAGCTGGGGCTCGTATACATGACATGGAACTAGTCAACCAATCTCATTCAGCCAAATGTGATCCTTAGTGGAGTCCATGCCACTGTGACCCTTTTCAACACAACTTTTCGATTGCCATAAATGGTAGACAGGCAGACAATTTCTGTGAAGCATGCAGATTGCTGTTTAAAAACCACTTTTATCAGTAATGCTCAGCCAGCGTGTAATACGCCAACGTGAACTATACAAAACCTAGAAGTGTCTATCTGTCTGTCTATCTATATCATCTATCTACTTACCTATCATCTGTCATCTGTCATCTATATGTCTGTAACTTAGATGTCTCTATACAGTTTAAGAAATAATTTAATGTACATACGTAGTTTAAAATACTTTTGCAATTCATTCCACTTTAGAAATCTACAAATAATGCCAATACAATTATCACCCCTCTAGCACGCATGCTTTACGAAGTAGATTTGTCCAAACGGAGGGACAAAATCATCATGACTGTTTCTCTGAAGTAATGCAGCTATGGGTTAAATGATAAGTGGCTGATGACAAGCAAAATTTACAAGAAATGGAATTAGATATTCATTTAGTAGAACTCTCATTTCCTTTTCTTATTCATTATGTGGCTATGCAGGGAAGCCTGTTCCATTTATGAAAAACGCATTGGTACGGAATATACAGACAGAATCACATTAAAAGTAATGGAATGGGGTTCCTTGTACCATTATTTTCAATGGGATAATTCAGTTTTACTTGATAAATGGTTAGGCCATTTTTGGTAGTTTCTGCTACATGTTTAAAAAATAATTTACTGTACATAGAGCAGAAATTTATGATATGTATGCTGAGATACATGTTCTTTCATCACATTTTTAAAAGTCTAGATCTACAGCTTTTATTTATTTCCTCTTTGCAGTTTTAAATGGGAAAGTAGCAACTCTGTTTACCTCTGGTAATGTATTTTAAATTACCATTTGGAGATATTTCTTACCGTGTTATGGAGCTACGACACTTTATTCTCCTTACACTTTGTAGTGATTTTTTATGATGGGATGCATCCTCCTCCTCGTTAACCTTGCAGGCAGGCCGTCAGACAGCGGCAGCCTCGCGTGTGCTTGGAGCACGCACACCCGGGGCCTGCAGGAGCCTCGCCTCAGCGTTGCACGTTTACTGCCATCTACTGATCAAACGATAAACGTGTCCTGTGAACTTAAATTGCTATTATTTTATTTCATTTTTTTATCATAGTGACACTGAACCATGGAATGACAATAAATGTGAACTTAGAATCATGTAGATAACACAAGAAAAAACCTAGGACCTCGGAGCATAAAATCCCGTTAGCACTGTGTGGTCGAACCAGGATTCTGTCTGCTTTTGTTACATACGTCTTTAGTTCCCCCCACTCACCCGTCTCATCTTCTGATTTAAGTAATTGTGTCATCTTTTCCTTAGCTATTTAATTTCAAGGATTTAGCATGAAAAAATTACAGTCCATGCTGCTGTTCTATATAGCATCCAGGAATTTATGAGACTTTTTCAGTCATTAAGCAACAACCAAAATCACAAGATTTTACTGAGTCAGTTTATATTGAAAATAACCCCAGCAAATACTTCGTATATGTATTATTTTAAAAAGATACATTGCAGTGAGCAAGATGACTATGTCGACCCTCATCGCTACTTAAAAATCTTCAGCTACTAGTCCAATATGATTTTAATTTATTTGATGACTGTTATTGTTATGATGTTTTTGGTGTGAAGTCTTTTTAGAGGTAGCCTGGCTCTCTATATTTTAGTGCTACCTGAAAAAGTCTGATATGTACAGTTTGCCGCAGATGTCATTAATAACATATTTAAAAATAAGTATCTGTGAGAGGATGTTGGTTATATGTATAAAATTAAATTATATTGTTTAGAAGAGGAGAAGTTTTAAAATTTCATTGTCTTTTAAGATTTCATAAACAATGGACTCTTGTCAATAGGTCCTGCTCAAGTGTCTCAAATTTCTTCATCCCTTTCCATGTACTCAAATATACATTTAATATATATTTGAAAATTGCCTGCCCAGAGAATTTATTTAATTGCTCACTCCCAGCCATGCTCCCAATAATCTGATCTGGGCTCTCAAAATGAGGAGAATGTCAGTCAGCATTGGACTATCTGTCCCGTTTGGGAGGAAATGGTATTTTAAGGTAACAGTGATATCTGGCCTTCTTCTCCCTTTTTGCCCCCAAACTAATCATACAACTTTCAGGTGAAGTGGAGCTGATGCCACATCGCGTTAAATTTGTTCAAGGAATGAGCCATAGACAAACCAGTGAAGTAAACATAGCAGCGATTTTCAAAGTTTGTGTAGCTATTAGTAAACCGAAGAGCTCAGTGAATTCAGTGGACCTAAGGTAGACTTCAGTATCCTGGATTTTCAGTAAGCGTCCTTTTTAAATCATTTTTTAAACACTCTCATTGAATTTATTTTCCTGTTCTTCTGTCAGCCGTCCATCACCGTGTTTTCCCAGGCGTTTCACAACCTGGGGGACTCGATCTGCCAACTTCTTACCTCACAGAAAACGGTAGCTGGGACTTACGGGTACACTGTAGTGCTAGGGACTCGGCATTCCAGAAACAATTGCAAAAGCCGAAGCAGAGAAGCTAGATGGGAAAAAATGGCATTCGGGGCCCCCACGGTCTCAGGTCACATCTAACCTCTGAAACTCAGTTGATAGGCGACATTGGGCAAGATGCGTCAAATCTCAGTTTCCTCAAGTGTAAGTGCCTCTCAGAATGGTTTAGAGAATGACATGTGTTAAGGTGTCTAAGCTCTATGACTGCATACTGTTTTATTTACAGTGAAACAGTATTTCAATTAATTAACGTACTTAATGAAGTAATATATTGTTAACATTTAATTTCTTCTCATTGAATTAGCATATGTTTCTGGATGGTTCGTGTGATTGAATATAAACCAACTGGTTTGGCTTTTGATTCTGTAGCGTAAGAGACTACAGTAAACTGTCCGTAGGCCTAAATTCTGGAAGCTTTATGTAGAGGGGACCCCTGTCCATTCTGTCTTGTTTATTCTAAGCTGCTCCAGCCCCTGACTTTACAGATTCCCTAATGGCTGCTCCGTTTGAAGGTGCTTACAGGTGCTAGTGTTGGAAGTTATACTACAGCTGATTTTCTATAAATATATTTGATGTGATCATTGACTTTAAAGCAATGACAAGGTGAGTGAGCATATTTGGAAGTTAACGTTTTTTTTTCTTTTTCAAGTAGTATTTATCTATATTAAGCATACATATAGCATATGCTTATATATAATGCAAAATAATGGCCTCACGAGGCTTACACTAAGATCCTAGATGTTCAGTATCCCAGAGACAACGATTGCCTTGAGTTTTCATGTCTTGCATCACCAAGATAATTGTAGTCCATTTCTTGACTTTATGTCTGAACGCTCGGCCTTACTCAAAGCCATATCCAAATAATTGGGATGTTTTTCCAATAGTTCATTTGTTTTAAAGAGTATAAACCTATTACAAGTGCAAAAATCCATATGCTGCTTTTTCTGTTCTGCTACTTTGCAAAATAAGTTTTTTTTTGGAGAAAAGCCATACAATCCCAATAATTAATTAAGTTTCAATGAAACTGAGTCAATGAACTTAGAAATGCTATAAAGTAAAATCTCAAAACATAATTACCAAATAACTATTGAAACGAAAGGGTTAGTGTATTTTTATTCTTTCCCACTGTCCCACAGTTGTCATAGACACTGCTGGCTGCCACACAGAGCTTCCCCGCCCTTTCTTGCCGACAGACCCAAAACTATGTTCGTATTTATTGTTCTTGCACATGCTCTGTGTCCTGGGAAAGGTGGGCTCAATTCTCAGCTTCACAGCATAAATATTAATCATTCTAAGCTAATGCAGGTAAAAAGTCTCAGAACTAGACTGTGGGTATCGGTGCGTGGAGAGGTGAGGCCCACGCTGCTGTCACCAGCCTGTGACCCGGGCTTCCGCCAGCGAGTCTGGGTCTTCGATGATGAATTAATCCGCTCTGCAAATGGACCTTAAGCTACTTGTTCTGAGAGATCGTCAATATCTTCATTTTTTGAAAAAAAAAAAAGAATAATGATTATACCAGCCACAATTTCTAGTAGAACTCAGGGGCCATTGGTTTTGGTACACATACTTTATTCAATTGAATAATTATTGAAATAAAGTGATATTAGGTAAAATCACAAAAGCATCAGTAACTCATATCCATTCATCACTAATCCACATCAGTGTTAAGTTTAAGTATTTTTAAAAACATACAGAAGACTGTTAGACACAATACTGAGATTATACATGTATCACGTGTTTAGAGAGCGTGCATTGTTTAATCCTGTGAGACCAACATACAGTTTCATCAGTCTTAAGGGTCAGATGTTGATGAATCAAATGCTATGACAAATTTTGAATTTAATTAGTATAACTAATTAAAGTGTGGTATAACTTCCAACACTTGTGCTCATTGCAAAATCATCTGAAAACTAATATCGTTGCTGCCTTTACCCAGTTATTCTTTATTTCAAAGGGTCGCTTTTATATAAACTTCATAGTCATTGTACATATTATTGGGGGGGGGGGGACAGAGAAGCCATGGGGAATGCTTTAGCTGGTAAGGTGCTAGAAAATATGAAAACTCATCGTAATCAAACACTCCATTATGTGATGGGAAAAGGAATAGCCACTTCAAGGATATCCAGAGCCTATGAACATATTAGGTTACGTGGCAAGGAGAACTAAGGGAGCAGATGGAGTTAGGTTATTAACAGCCGACCTTAAAATAGGAACATTGTCCTGGATGATCCGGGTGACTGCATTGCAATCACAAGGGTCCTTGTAAGTTAAAAAAAAAAAAAAACAAGAGGCCGCCAAGGGCGAGGTGGTGGGTTCTCCTGTGAACACCAGAAAGGACAAGCCCGCCAGCTCCTTGATCCTAACCCAGGGAGGCTGGGCCGAACTTCTGGCCTCCAGAACTGTAAGGTAATACATTTACACAAACACTAAGTTCGTAATTATTTTAAATGTGACTCAGGCAAATTCGCACATATTTGGTGAGAAAATTGTTATGGTAACAGTAGCTATGGTGTTTATAAAGTAACTTTTTAAGATTTATCATATGTAACATTTCAGTGAATTGCAAGATTGAAACTGTACACCAAACCATGACAGCAGAAGCTGTTTTCCAGAAAACAGAAGTATCTGTGACACTTATTGATAGATTTAAAAAAAAAGACAGAGGAAATAAGTACTTACGATGACAACGTGCATTATTTTAATAATTTGTAAGGTGTAATCCATGTGTAACAGTGTTCTTATAAAGTTTCCTCCTCTTCAAAACTGTCTAGAAACCACAAATATTTCATTGTAATTTTATTTTATATAGAAAAATAGTTTTTCTTATGCTATTTTGTCATATATTTAATTTTGTAAGTAGTTTTTTAAAGAATGTCTGTGTCATGTAGCTTTCAACAGATTTATATCAATATAGGATATAAATCATTTAAAAAAAAAAAAACTTCGTACAGTGTCATAATAGTTGCCAATAGCCTTTATCTTGGGTACATTTTCTGAGCATATATAAGATACTAGGATATTCTTTCAGTAATCAATTAAATATGTCTATTAACATGCATATTTCCCCAAAGCATTCACTTTGTAATTAGTGTTCAGGTCATATAGAAAACAAGCCATTTCATTTTTGTGACTATTAAGCATGAAAATATTGATAAGATGATATTTAGAGCTATAAATCACATGAATAATTTTCTGTAGAAGAATCAAGAAAGCCAAACGCATTAGAACTGTAACTTTACAATTTAAAAAATCACCCTTGCATTCCATTTACAAAATTGAAAATACCCCAATAATAGGAAGTTAAGCACTATACATTCATCTTTTCCGTCAATTATTGAAAATCATCTTAAAAATGTAAAATCCCCACTTGTTTGAAATTTCAAACCTGACAGATACCACAACAGTTTCAGCATTTCCGATCTTAGTACGAGGGCAATTTCATTAACAATAAAAAGGTGTATAACATGAGGCAAATTGGCAGTTCACGTTTGTGGTTTGGCAGCTTCATCGATGAACATCGGTTTTCTTTTTTCTGAGAAGCTGTAGGAATTAATCGTCTACTTGATAAGTGGTAAGTTATGATATGATACGAAGACATTCAGAAACAGTTTAGGAAAACTATCTCTTGTGCTCTTTTTTTCTAAACAATTAATTATTAAAATCATTCGTTAGCTTCTGGCCAGCATCTTTTCTTCTGTGGGTGCTTATGAGCTCCAACCTGATTAATGTTTTCTGTTTACTGAGCTTTTCTGCAAAATGCATCACAAATATTGCTTTGTTGACACCTCATTAGTTCTTAACTTGGTAAACGAAATCCTTTTTATATGTCAGAAATTAAATATTTGCAATACCATTTTATTTCTGTTTAAATTTTTGCTGTACGTTAATCGATAACAACATACCTTTTTCAATTCTGGATTCTCTAAATACTTCTCTTTCTACTAATAACCAACATCCTTATCTGTATGGTCCTTTTAACAATCAAAAACTTTTCTCTTTAAATTGAAGTCTTGTAACAAAGCTCAAAACATCCAAATGTTATGTGGATATTGGTCCTATGATTTAAATGGGTAGCTGGAATTTCTTTTACAAAAAAAAATCACTGCTGTTCTTTTAGGAAAATTATCTTTGACTAAGATTTGAATTATTGTAGTGAGTTCCTTGTCTTGTGGAAACACAAAATTTCATATTAAGAATTGTCATTTGTCATATAAAAAACAAGTAACCAAAATATTTTGTTTTCTACAGAAAAAAATTTAGTGTAAATTGGAGGTGTCTGAGACTTGTCCATTATCTATATTTTTCTACTTCTGGTGTATTCTAGTCTGGCAAATAACATCCATAGAAAGATTTCCAACATTTTGCTAATAAATGAACAAGTGACTTTCTGTAAACATTTAAAGCAAAATTTTCTGAAATCAACATGACTAGAAAGATGTGTGTTACTTGAAGTGCAAATGGTGAGATACAACAAAAGAACACATCGACAATTACATTTATTTCAGTTTTGCAGAGTTTGTGGGAATATTGGTGTTATTTTGCTTCCCTTAGCTGTTCTCATTTTTTTCCTTCCTCTTTTGTCTGTAGACCTTGACCCTTTTTTTGCAATCAGATGTGTTCACTACTCTCTGTTTAAGAATTCCACGTTTAAATGCTGGTCTCACTTTTAGAACACTTATTGCTGAGTAATTTTTACACCTGTAATGACTTGATTTCTCAAAATTCTGACTAATTGAACACGTTTTTAATGAAAGAAAAATAAATCTTGTTAATTTTTAAGGGAAAATGATTTCTATGACAACCTTAGGTAGCCAGTTTTCACAATTATCCATTACATCATTAGAAAAGTTTACATAAGAAACACCATACGTAAGAAAGTAAATAAATGCAGATTTGCATATAAAAATCAATATAGCAAATGTTTACTGAGTAGCCAAAAGGGGAAGGGGGGGGGGGGAAACCACTTCAGAGTTCATAGAAAAGGTGGGCCGGGTATCATTCTCTGGAAGGTGTGATGGATTTTCAGACAGGCATTCCACATCAGAATCAGTCGAGCTGGGTGATAATCTTTTCATTCAAACTTTGACACTTTGCAAGAGTTCCTACACACAGAAAGCTTTGAGATAATCATAGAAGAATTCTTTGGGTCAAAAAAAAAATAAATGCAAGATGGATTTTTGTTTGTCTTCTCTCAGTGTAAATTAATAGACCTCTTTGAAAGCCATTTTGCATGACAAAATACAATTTCCTAGAATGTGTAACTGATTCTGAACTTGCTCTTCTTTCATTTTGCAAAAGAAAATCACCGATTCAGTAGAGCTAACCCAAGGGATAATTTGATATTATTTATTTTCTATCCTCTTTAATTAAATGTATCTTTCTCTTAATGGGTAAAGCATCCTTACTCTATGTTAGTATTTATGAAATGTTTTTCTTCACGTTGTGGGACTTTTGATTATCTTGTACATGGAGTGCTCTCTCACATCAAGGTGTATATATAATGCAGAAAACAATTTTAGGGCAAAATAGAGTAAATATGAAAATCTGCTTCAAACACAGAAATAGCACACATACAAAACAAGCTGAACAGGTGAAGAAAATGGTATTTCTTCAGCCTCCTTGCATATCATACATATGAAAAGAAAAACGCTTTGG
Organism: Rousettus aegyptiacus; assembly: GCF_014176215.1. Classification (NCBI taxonomy): domain Eukaryota; kingdom Metazoa; phylum Chordata; class Mammalia; order Chiroptera; family Pteropodidae; genus Rousettus; species Rousettus aegyptiacus. Next base: position 88,148,036 of record NW_023416287.1, read on the forward strand.
TTCATTCAAACATGGTAAAATATTTGATATATAGTCTCTAAGAATAGTGTTGACATAAATTAATGAGGGTGACTTTGCCTGCAATAAAAATGTTGAAGATATTTAGCAAATTTGTATATATTGTATAATTTGAGGAGAAATAAGCTTTTATACTCATAAAAATACCGTTATCTGAAAAATGAAATATATTTTCAATAGTTGTTACAACTAAAATTTACCTTATTTCCTGTCCTCTCATTTAAACAAAAATATTGAATCCCTTTCATTTGTAGAGCATCCAACTCTACTCAATGCATGCAGGATCATTGGTTACTTTGTAGTGAAGTTTACAAGCCCCGCCCCCTTTTGTAGCAGTGCCTTGTGGTCCCTTACCTAGGTCTGCACCAGGCAGTTAAACACCCTAGGGGTATCTGTTCTGTTGGGTGAGTGGGTGCCTGGTTAGAAGCTGAACTCAAGAATTCACAATCTTTAATAGAATTGCCATAAAAATAGTTCGACATCTTTAAAGAACACATGAAGTCCTCAATAGATTTAAACCTGGATTAAGTTAAAAAAAATTGAAATAAAGAGTTTGAAAATTATCAGAGAAATAAACAATATAACCACCGACTAATTTCAAAACCTGTAGCTAGGCAAGTTAGTTGATACAAGTGAGGAAAAACATCACGGTTGTGTCTCATGCATACTGTCAAAGGTACTCATTTTGTCTCCTGGTTCATATCATAGAAACGACTCAAACATACAGAAATAAAGTTCATTAAAATGAATAATATGCTTTGCTAATCACCATCGTTCTTTGAAAATGATAAAAATAGTCTTGTACATTTCGTCTAGATTTTTAGTTATCACTCCTCTTGGTAAAGTTTTCTATTCCAAATAACATTATTTCATTTAATAGATACGATGGCAAAATTGAGGATAGGAAGTCATCCATCCGTGGCACTGTGTATACAGAGATTTCATCCCTTGACTTGCAAATTAATGTTCTCATTTTCTTTTGCTCTCTCAAAGTACACACTTTCAATCATTACTCATAAATAATTCAGTAACTGTAGTGATGCAAACACCTTTCTAGAAGTTTTTAAAATAGTATCTGGTTAATAAGCATAAACTATATTACCCCACATTCACAGAAATCTTAATTCTAACGCGTGTTAGATTACAGTTTGTTTATATGAATATATATTTGTTGCTTTATATTAGTTTCCAAAATAATAGCTAAATTCTTTGCATTATGCCATCTTCCTTAAGAGCTTTCATTTTAGATGTGTGTTGCAGTTTTGGCATTACTGTAAGAGATCGGGTTTCTGTTCTGATTTTTAAAAAAATTTTGTCTAAAGTCTTTCTTCCATCAGAAATCCCTGTCATAGCAGATGAAGCATATATCTTCACTATCTCACTGATTTTAAATGATATACTGTCACTTAGATAGTTGATGATCGCCTCAGTTTTATAATCTACTATGCATGACATTCAGAATTATTGCATACTTTGTCAGAAAATAAGAGTTGTCACAAAAATTTTTAAATGAAAACTCGTATGCAGAGTTATTTTTATTTTGCATATTTTGTGTGTGTGAGAATAAAAATGCTACTAAGAGTCTCAGCAGAGATCTGAGCTAACCTAATATCCGCCTTACATGTATGGTGTTCTTCATCGCTCCTTTCTTCATTGATGCGGGAGGCAGTGAACTCGCTCTGCCCAGGTCCTCTCTGCAGGCTGGTGTCCCCAGCCCCCGGCGGTGGTGACTGCCAGTGGCTCACACAGCTGTCCCCTTCTCTGGGGATTTGGAAAGACTTATGATTTATATTTCTCTGATACATGTAAAGCAGAAATAGAGACTATGAAAAGTATTCATATTTCATATTCACAGTCAATACTTCTCATAGTCTCTATTTCTCCTTTGGTAGTTTTTGGCAGTTTCTGTCTTTGAAGAAATCGGTCCATTTCCTCTAAATGCCAGGTGCGTAGGCGCAGAGTTTTCATGCTGGCGCTTTAACCTGTTAATGGCATCAGTAGCGATGACTCCTCTTTCATCTCTGATTTCGCCGTTTTCTTATTTTCTTGGTTGGTCTGGTTAGAGTTCAATCAATTTTATCGATACTTTTAAAGAATCAGTTTTGATTTCGGCCAGTGTGTGTGCGTGTGTTTGACGTCGTTCCGCTTAATGTTCTCAGAGCTTTCTAGATGCATTAGTAAATGTCGGTACGTTCTTGACCATCGTACTTTAAATATTTATTCTGTCCCCCCCTGCCTTTTAATACTCCTTATGTGTATGTTATGACTTTTGACACTTTCCAGAGTTCGAACATTTTGTTCTTTATTTCTTTACTTTTTTCCCTTCCACATTTCAGTTTAAGATGCTGCCCCCCTGGCGTGGCTCAAGCTCACTGACCGTTTGGTGGTGTTGTGTCTGCGGATGATGGCGTTGCAGGTCGCAGGCTTCATTTCCCTCACGGTGATCTCTGGCGATTCCTTTTGGTTTTTTTTTTTTTTTTTTTTTCAGGGTTTTTGTCTCTTCTTTAGAGTAGTTAACATATTTTGAAAGTAACCGTTTTAAATTCCCTGTCTGATTGTTCCGAGACCTGTGTCATACCTGAGTCCGGTTCTGATGTTTACTCTGCCCTCGTACTTTTTTTTAACCTTCTGTTATGCCTTGTAATTTTTTGTTGAAGGTCGGATGTGTTGCATCAGCTATAGAAACTGAGAAATAGAACTGCAGTGTGAGGATTTGGGGATCGCTTTGTGTTTACTGTTCGTCGTAGGTGTGTAGACCAGGGCCTCCTGGCCCCTGCAGTGTCCTGCGTCACGGCCTCTCTTGGCCTGGGTGTTCCTACACCTTCCTTCCAGGACAGAGCCTGTGTGCCACAGCTCCTTTCCCTGTTATCCACGGTCATTAGACCGGAGCCTTGGGGTGCGGCAGTGAGGCGCGGGGGTTGGAATACTCCATCGCACGCTGATTAGCTCTCAGTGTTTCGGTGGGTTTGTGTCTCAGTGCTAGGGACTTGACACCTTTTTTTCTGTCCTTTCTTTACTCCAAAAGTTTATGCCCCTCGCATCGCGCTCCTTCATCTGGCTGCAGTCGTCCTCTAGAGTCTCATCCCCTGTTAAAAATGTCGTTGATGTTGCTCCCACCCAGTGCCCTTTGACTTAGAGGAGCCAGGAGGCCTGGAAGAGGCTGCGGTGGGGACATTCTCTTGAACCACCTGGAATGAAGATTCAGAAATACACTTGGGTGAATCTGGTGAATTATTTTCCCTTAGAGACTAAGTCTTTGCTATGGAGAAGGGTCTGGGCATGGTTCACAGTTATTTTCCCTCTTCCCCTGAGAACCTGGTGGGGTACGTAGACGGAAAACGTGGGGGATGTCCTAAGACTGCGACCTATCAGAGTTTCTGAGTTTCATGCTAGTCCACACTCAGCCTCCATCAGTGGCTCAAAATTGCCATCACTGGCTTATTGTTATCAGTATATTAACTAGCATGATGTTGTCTGGAAGCTCAGCACAGTTAAGGCCCTTTTATACCATGTTCTGATGGAGGACAGGACAATTAAAGTGCCTTAGTCCAAACAGCAGAGACTTTCTTGCCACATAGCGGCTGCCATTCTTGAACCGTCCTCCTCATGTGTGCTGAGAAGCAAATGTTTGCTATGACCAAGGTTACATGCCTGGGGTGTGAAGCCATATTCTCTGCTCTGGTAAACATAAAGCATCCAGGACAGAGGCTGCAGTTGAAATATCACCCTTTATGTTTATCGCTGCCCACCAACATTGCCCGTGATCTGTGTTTCTGCACTGTCTATAGGGGTAAATTAAACAGGGCTCCGACTAAATTCTGTGACCTTACTTTTGATTTACTATCACTGGTGTGTGTGTGTGTGTGTGTGTGTGTGTGTGTGTGTGCACGCGTGCACGCGCGTGTGTGGGGGGGGGCAATTTCATGGGCTTTCCCGTGATGTTTTGTAAGATAATGGTGCTTAGTGCACACACCAGGGTATCGGTGGTATCAATGGGAGGCTCCTACCAGCTGCTATCTATTGCATTGTACTTTATAAATGAAATAACTGCAAGGTTGTTCCGTGAGTTTATTTGGGCTGCTATACCTTTATCGATGTCTTAAAACAACAACAAAATTTATGTTACATTTCTCGAGGTCAGACATTCACAGTGGGTCTCACGGGACCAAAATGAAGGTGTTGACATCTGGATGAGTTCCCTCTGGGGCATTAAGAGGAAGACTCTCTCCTTGTTGTCCAGCCTCTAGAAGCTTCCTTCCTTCCATGGCATTCCTGTGGCCCCGCCTGGTTTAATCTCCGCCTCCACTGTACATTTCTCTCAGCTTCATGTTCCACTGATAAGGACCCTTTGGATTACATCTGATCATCTCTCTCTCTCTCAAACTTTTCATTCACATTCCGTAAGACTGTCGCATCACATGTATTGACAGATGCACAGACTCCAGTTTAGGGCATGGATTTGGGGAGTGGGCATTATTCGGCCTGCCAGGGCAGTCATTAAATCCATCAGCTTTACATATTTGTGCCCAAACTGCACTCACCACCTGGCTCCTTCACGTCCTCTCTTGTAAAACCACGTGGAGTTTCAGGTCTGCCAGTACAAGTCCCCATCGGCCTCTGTAGTCGGCAGACCTGAAGAATCTGGGCGTTCTCCTTCCTTCCTGCACGTTTACCTAGATGGGAACCTTCCGAAGCTCCTAGGGAAAGAATGTGTACCGAATGTATTTGTGATGGATTCGCAATATCTCACTTCTAACTGATCTGTCCTGTTTTTTTATTCTGGGTCAGAGAACGGACTTAAATCTGGAACATGAATAGGAGGTCATAATTTTTCATCAGCGTGAGTAACTCATTAACCTTCCGTCGCCAAGTTTCATTTTTGTTTTCTTAAATAAATCAAGCACCGCTGTTATTAGCTATCTCTCCCGACACTTGTGACTTCATGATCTATTGGCCACCACCATAAATCGCTGCAGGTCAGGAGCTCCTGCTTCCCATCAGGCCCTGCTGCTCGTTCTGAAATGATGTTCACCTTGGCCCTCACGTCAAGTGCTGCCAGTTCCTTGCTGTCTTTCTGGGACGGGGGCAGATGACATCTTCCCCTTTATTATGTGAGAGCCTACCTCTGCGGCAGACTGTCTGGCCTCCAGAGAAAAGCGATTCCTGATCTTCTCCGGAATTCCAGTGCACTCTCCGCAGTGTGCTGTTTCTTGCTTTAATAAAAATAGAATCCTCTGGACTGTGCAAATAAATATATCCGATGACAGGTTCTCAGGCGAAATATGTTATCAATCAGGGCAGACCTTCCCGCTTCCTGGAGTTGTATGTGCCTTTACTCGACGCTCTTCTAAGGAAATTCTGGTTCCTCCATTTAGTTTACTAAGGACCATCACTGAGTCCATGTTTTAAGTAGCCATCCAGCAAATATTGGTGCCAGGCGTAGGTGTCTTTGCTCAAATATTTGTGAGTGGCTTTTTTTTTTTTTAATGGATGGTGTATTCCTCATGCAGTCCCTATATTCTGCATTCCCATGTACATATCCCTAGATTATCTCTGTTTATTCTAGGTAGGTCTGGAAATTTTGTTGGTGACTAGGTCATTTCTTCCCAGGGCAAGGTTTACTTTTCTCTGCTTCAGCTTAATGGAGTTCTAAGAGCTGGCGAGGGAAAGAAACTGAGGGATTTTGAGAAGAACAAAGGTCGTTTACAGGGAATCTACTTCAAGTGAGGTTACCGTGTGGTTCGTAGGCAAGGAGGGACTATTCTCCACTGACAGTGGGAAAGGGAGTATTTCAGGAAAATTTGAGAATTCAGTGATTTCAGGCATCAAAGTGTCTTGTTAGCGGTAGAGTTAGGAGAACATTCTGTAAGCTTCCAACTGGATAACGTGTAGAAACAAGAAAGGGCCACATTCTTAGTCTTCTACAAAAATAGATTTTTATATGAATATACAGATTTAAAAATTAAAGTAATTAATATAAAATAAATAGCAGTTAGAGACACATTAAAGTAAAAGAAAAGGTCCCACTGATTAGAGAAGATGAATCCATCTGATGATGCATTATCAGTAATAGACAAATAATATAGAGTTGTTTAGAATAATTTAATCTTAGTGATAAATACTTCAGCATGTGTTTCCTAAAAACAGAAAATTTTTATGTAAATTTTAAGAAAATGAAAGCTCTTGTTTCTAAGGAGGAGAGGCATTAGTGACATGAAAAAAAAAGAGTGAGGTTTAAACGCAATACTGGAGAAGCTCAAATAAAGCTATTGTATAAAATAACTTTAAAAAATAAGTAAATTGTAACAATAAAGTTGAACAACATATCGGATAGCATAAAAAAAAAATTGCCAATGGGAAAATTCAGAAGGATGAAATGGAAGGCAAAGTTGAAAATCTCTCACAGAATAAAGGAAAAGAGAAAGGAGTACATGATTTAAAAGTGAAAAATGAATTTGAAGGATGTAAAGAAAAGTTCATAAATTTCAAGCTTAATTCTGAATTGTCTTAGGTGGACACTTGATGAATTTGAACTGTAACTGAGGTAATTGAAGAACATTTTTTTCTGGAATGGAAATAAGAGGACTATATTGACTGAAAGAATCACCCTTCTCCAAAAGAAAATATTATTTAGAAATAACTCAATTAAAAATTTTTTATTTGGTTAACCAAACTTTTGTAAAGTTCAGCCACAATAGAGAGTTCAGTTATTACATTCGATATCAGTGATTTTCAATTATAGAATGACTACTAGAAATTTAAACAGAGTCACAGAAGTATTTAACAATAAACAAGACAAAACAAAACAAAATAAAGCTACTGCTGGGTAGGCAAACCTTAAGGAGTTATCCGTCAGCGACATCTTGAACAGGCCACAGACTGACTTTTAGCAATCTCGAATGTCAAGAATAAAAAAGGCTCAGTTACTAATTTATTGAACCACGCATTCCTCTTTCTTCACTTTTTTTCTGATTATGTTTTTGTTTTAATTTTCTACCTATCTCAAACTTCTTACATTTTTTGGATTTTATGATATAAACATCGGAATACTTCAGCTGAAATTGTCAATGCATATACTGTACTGTTATATTAAGTAATATATTTATGTATAATTAAATATCTTAATTTAAAAGGTATAGTTTCAAAAACTAGTAGAATAATATGAAAGACAAGAAGGTTATTAGTTACAACTTAACCATTATATAATTATGTCAACATTGTTCAGCTCTGTTCTAATGACTAGATAATGACTAATTTTGGTTATTTTTCTTATCTACTGGAAATAACTGGTAACACCAAAGATCACAAACAAAAAATCAAATGCAATCATCATCAAAATGTCTGCATATCCACAGTGTTAATTTGCATGACCAAGATATTTAATTTGCATTATTGTTAAACTAGGATACCTAAGCTAGAACTGAGTAAATTTGACTGAATCTAATTTAATTCGATTTTAATTTAAAAAATAGTAAAGCTTTAATTAAAATACAGCTAGTAACGGCCAACTACATTTTAAGTCAGATTACTCTCTCCTTTTCAGTCTGTGCTAACAGTATTTTGGTATCTCAAAGTTATCTTGCTTTGTCGTACTTTCAATTGTTGAAAGAGCATGTATTATGTTATGACAATAACTTCTGTAAATTTATTGTCCTCAGAGGACAGTTTTAATGGCTTTAATGATTTGTATTGAGTTACAACTAAGCCTGGTAATTGTATTATCTTTTTGTTCTATACTAATATACTTTTGTAAAGCTGAACAGTAGAGTATAAATTAGGAATGCATATTATGGGCTAAAGGCATAGAGAAATCCTACAATCTAAGGCTTACCAAGATTCTTGGTCTTTAATTAAAAAGGAGTAAGCAAATTATTAGTCTACGTGCTATTAGAAAATATCAGATTTAACACAGGAGACATAAATGCTTAGGATTGCCTTGATTTGTCTTTATCATTTCCTCATTTCTGCTGCCTCTTCTTCCTAAGCATCATTACATTCCAATATTCCGCCTCTGATTTTTGTCTGGTCTTTGCTCAATTTTCATTGTGATAGTTCACATACTCAGAATTTCACTGGCATTTCCTGCATGATGAATTCTACATTAACCCGTCTGGTTCTCTCAAACTCTGAATCCGTGTACCTCCTACCTCAGTAGAAGTTCTCTCCCATGTTTTTGGTTTTCCTTTCTTCTTCCTTTTAGTTCATCCTGCAAAAACAAAAACAACCAAACACACCAGCAGATTAATCTTCCCAAATTTAAGACTCCTCGGCATATCTTTGTGTCCTTATAGTTAAAAAGTTATCAAATCAAAGCATCTAACGACCTCCACAATCCACCCGAAACCCAGCCTCTGAAACTTGTTTCTCATGGTTCTCGCTCATCCTAACCTGCTGCCCAAAATACAAGTATGAATCTGTGACTCAGGTCATGTTACTCCAACTTCATCTTTTTTAGGGCGTTAAAGCTTAATAACCTGACTTTTTAATTTTTACCGCTTCTCATCTGTTTTTAAAGCCACTGCCAATATAAAAAGAAACCACATGTACAGACAGAATGTAACTTCTCACAATTTGGTCTGCTTCATCTTTTTTCTCCTAACACAAAGATAAACAATTGCAGGAGACAGTCTTATTTTGGTGTTCTGTAGAGACTTCATGCTTTTTTGTTAGTAGTAGTAAACTAAGAAAAAATACTAAATCGAACCTGGGTAATTTATATAGTACACTTATGATGACATGGATTTCAGTGTGTGGAGTTCGTGGCGCTGCACATTTGAGTGCGCATACATCTGAAAACAGCAAAAAGCAGAAACACAGCACGTGTCTTTCATTCATCGAACCAGGAGCGTACGTCCGTATGCTCGTTGGCCATGTTTTACTTTTATGTTATCTACTGTTATTATTATGTAAATTAACTTCATATCTTTCTAGCTTTTTCACTTCAATGCTATTTATTTTAAACTTCTAAAATTAAAAATTTCACTATTATTGTTTTCTCACAAATTTTAAGATTTTATCTGTACATCTATCATTGGAGGTCAGATAATTCCAGTCATGTTTTGGACAATGTTCTTGATGAACAATATAGAAAATTTATTCTATAGCAGTAGATTAAAACAACTATTATCTACCCGTTATTTACTCATTTTACAGATTATGTGATCACAGTTTAAAATTATTTGTTTGCATTATGGCCAGTAATTTCTAAAGTTTTCTAATGACTGTCTTATTCAATCCGCACATTTTCATATTTGTTCCCCTAGCTTTTTTGAGGTATAATTAAAATACAACAAAAATCTATTTTCTAAGTATCTAATTTGATTAGTTTGGGCATATGTATTTCCTTGTGAAATCTAATTTTGAAACACTGATGTTCATGTGAGTGTGAGCGCTAAGTGATCGTTGTTGCTAAAATCCAGGGAAGCAGAGCCAGACTCCAGACACCTGAGCACTTGTCCACCACTGTGACAGAGAGGGCACAAGGTGTGCCAATTAGGATCCTTGCTGTTCTGGAACGTATTTTCTGTTCGCTCGCAGCCAAACTCCTGTTGGTCCTGTTCCCTCTGTCAGAATCCTCCTACCTCAATATCCAATTGTCACAACGCTTCCTATTTGTCAATGTCTAAATCAAATCCAGCTAGTCCTTGGAGTCCCTCTTTACGTCCTCATCAAGAAGTTCTGTCATCCATCTTTAAACTCCCACAGCGTGCTAACTCATGATTTTGTTGAAGATTTACCAAATACTGTTTTCCAAGGCAACAGTGGATTCATGGTGCCTTTTTTAATACAACACATTTAGTAATTAGCTATAAAAGAATAATATTTAATTATATTTATATGTAACATTGTTTATGTAAATAAATGCTTAAATTGGTGGATCAGTTAGCTTAGGCTGCCACAGCAAAATACCACAGGCTAGTTGTCTTAAATGGCAAATATTTATTTTCTCACTGTTTTGGAAGCTAGAATTTGATGATCATGCTGCCAGCAAATTGTTTTTTTGTGATCGTTCTCTTCCTGGTTTGTAGATGATGACCTTGCTGTCGCCTCAGGAGGACTCTTCTCTGTGCATACTGAGGAGAGAGAACTCTGGTGGTGTTTTCTCTTCTTAAAAGGAAGCCAGTTCCTTAGGATTAGTGCTTCACACCTCCGACCTCTTCTGACCTTAATTATCTCCATAGAGACCTGATCTACACATATTGTCACTCGGGGTTAATGGTTCAACATTTGAGTTTTAGGTAGGGACAAAATTCAGTCTTTAATAATCAGCAAAAGATTTACCATACCATTTACTTTTTTTTTTTTTTTTGATTCACAGGTGTGTGTGTGTGTGTATGTGTACGTTTTTTAACAATTTAATCTTTTCTAACCAAAGAGTCATCAAACCAGAACAATCTGCCCTTTGTTTATTGCATGATCCATCACATAACGTAACAAATTCTGGTGAATATGCTTTGTAGTGTATCCTGCTGGACCACATGTCACATCTGCTTAATCAGTATCTTAGCTGAGACCACTAGCGATTACAACGTGTCCTGTGGAATCTAGAATGGCAGAAAGTAAGGCAATACTGGTATTCAGGAAATAATTTCTTGACATAAAGAAAATTAATGTCTTAATTTCCCCAGCTTGACTTAATTATATGTGAATTTGAAATTGGCATTATAATAGCCTGAAGCAAGCTGATATATCTTTTATTTTTTATTATATATATCTACCATTTAATTTCATTATATATTTCTGAAGTTATTTTTGCATAATCACAGAAACACTCAGTTTTTTAACAGACATTCTGAGAAAGAAGGAAATAGATATATATCCCTGTCTTCAAATAATTACTTGGAATATTTATGTATAATACAGATCCACTGTTAAATAAATTAAATAATACTTATCTTGGATGTGATAGGTTAGATAAATGTTAATATCTGTAACACTAATGTATTTATTCCTTAATCACCAAATACTGACACCAAAAACATACAGTAGATCTTAGAGTCCATTCAATTCATAGATATCAGTTTTAAGATAAGGTAACTGAGTCTATTCATATGTTTAAATGACATTCAAGCTCATATCACCTGGCCAATGATAGTTCTCTAAGTCAAAGGCAGCCACATTCACACTCTGAATCTTTCATTTATCTTTACAACATTCCTTGCATGTGATTAGTGGATTCTCTCAACTAACTCCTCATTCAAAAATTGCTGATTGAAGATACTCTCTGATATTTCATATTTTTTCTACAGAGAGGTTAAAGGATTCTTAATTTAGTTATGCTTACCCATTTAGATATGTTTGTTTATTTGTTTGTTTGTTTTAATAAGGAGCTATTTTGGCTTCTAGCCAGGATGGAGTAACAGACATGAGTTCTACCTTCCCCATCAAGGATATTGACTCTGAAAGGAGAAAAATGCCCCGTGCCTCATGAGGGGTTTCAAGTCTGCATTTCAGGAAAGGGGAAATCAGAGAGATCCAGGCAGTCTTTCTGATTTGAGAGATGAAGTTGTGTGATCAGGCATGCCACCACGCCTAGACTTTGCTTGTTGGAGCATTGGAGAAGTGAGGGCTGCAGAGAAAGACTCAGAGATCTGCAGGAGGTTCCTGTCAAGTCTTCAGATGAATGCCTATTGGTTTGTGCACTGGAGGGAAATGTTTAAGGCCAGGCAGGGCAAAGAAAATAACCCACCTGCAAGCGGCAGAAGGGGCAGTTCTTAGAGCTCGCCCAGCTCCTGCAAGGTCTTTGTTCTCATCAGCCATAGAAGGAAAATAGTCATTTATGGGGAATTGAGTGGAGTATTCAGAATGAGATTCCCTCAGTAATGGGACAAAATTAGACCTAAATTAAAGCTATTTTTCCCCCCACCAAACAATTTAAACACAGACATTGGAAAAATCAAACCACATCCATGCACTTTAATGGTATACCGAACAAATTTTTCAAATTTTAAGAGAAATACAAAAATGTGAAGGATCAAGCAAGGTAAAATTCACTGTCAGGCATCCAGTCAAAATGGCCAAGCTTACTTTGGTATGTAGATGATATATTTTAGCATGTCTTTTTCCCCTCATTACTGATATGTAGAAATATAATTCTCATTAGTATATCGACTCTTATTTTTTACAGTGGTATTTCTCTAACTAAAAGGGTTCTGCTTCAGGATTCTTGGCCCTCAAGTATTTGTATGCCTCTGTCCTCATTTAATTCTTGTCTCTGTTCCAACGTCATCTGCTAAAATGGCATCTCCTGAAAAATTTTAGTTGAACACATCTGTCATGTCCTTGCTTTTTTACCATAGCACTTATTACCTAACAACAAAGCTTGTTCTTTTTTTTTTTTTCTGTCTCTGTAACCCACTAAAATTTAAGTTCAATAAGGACAGTAACTTAGTTTTATTCTCCATTGTATTCCCAGACTCTACTGCTGGAACACTGTAAGAATTCAAGGATTATTTGAGGATGAAAAAATCTTTCAGTAATTGGATGGCTGTGGTTTCTGTGGTCAGGTATAAAACAGATACAGATTGATCTAATGATTTTCAGATTATTTTAAGGTCAATTCTAAATAGTTTATAGGGTTAAAGAAAGGGGATTTTTTTTTAACATGAATTATGAGAATTGCTTTTATAAAGCAATACTTAGTTCCAAAGGCAACTATTTCTTTGATTCTAAATGTTATAAAAAAGATAATCAAAAAGACGAATAAAGCCTCATTCAAATGAGCAAATAAACACATTATTATAAAGTTATTTCTTTTATAAAATAATAAATATTCTATAAAACACAGTAGCTTTTAAAAATCAACAAATGAAAGATAAAAATTATTAATTGAACAATAATGAATCTATGTTCTATATACATATAGCCCAAGTGGATGTACTTATATTTAAATGTGCGCAAGAGTTGAGATAAAAGTAGTAATTAAATGCAAATGTTCGGTAAGACACCATAAAGTAATATTTGAGAATAATGATCTGTAAAAGTCATGTTCTTAAGAATATTTTATGAGTTCCACTTATAATAATACATCTAGGACACAATAATCGGTTCTTTTATTAAACATAATGACTCTTCATCCATGAAGTTTATAATAGGAACTGAAAGCATTGTGAATGACAATACTCAAGAACTTGAAATGGACTAGTTGTTATAATTAAATAAGTTTTATGAAAAAAAAAACAACCTTTGTACTCAATAATAATGATACACTAGTAAAAATGCAAGTAAATATATGATTAAGTGTGATAGGATAGCAATTGTGTAATGTATGCATGAAGCATGTGGCGAGGAATTTCTATATATTATAAGTGTGTATTTCTGGGTCTTTCTTAGTGGTAATATAGACAAAATGCATGGTTCCCTCTGTGATGCCAGAGATCAGGGTAAAATTCCACCTGCATCAACCGCCCATTTTTAAGAGGTTGACCTATTAGCATAACCATATGTAAGTCTCCCTTAAGTCATTCTTTATAGATATTGTCCTGTAATCATTTAAAAATAGTTAATATTGGTGTACAATCAGAAAAATAGGTACTTTGTTTCTATCCCTTTGACCTCTCGGATTTCTAATCCCACCTCCTCTGAAAAGAAACCAAAAAATAATCCTCACATGCCACCACATTTTATACAATTAGAATCCAATTGTCTTCTTAGTTATTAAAATTAAAATGGCGCTAATATTTATACAGCTATACACGGTCCCAAATAGTAACACTGTTCATTAAAATTTTGTATATAGAATGAAATCCATTTGGAGAAGTTTTCAGGTTTTATTGCTTCTTCATGTTATAGCCAATAAAGCACTGACATTTGTTTTAAATATTTTATAATAATATAGAAAGGACTTCATTTGAGTGCTGGGACATTGAGTATAGAATTTTACTGAAAGCTTTCTCCGCATTTATTGAAACGGCCATGCCATTTTTTCTTTATCCAATAATGGAGAATATTGAGTTAGTAAGTATTTTAATGTTTAATCACTCTGAATTTCCTCAGGTGAAATATTTGTCCAATATATTCATTTCATAAAGAATAAAGGTAGATTGTGAGAATTGTTTAAAGAATTTTTCGGCCTCTTTATAAGTGAAATGAGGACATACATGCATACATGCAATGTACATGTATATGTATATTTCTTAAATGCATTTATTTATATGTATAGCCGTATAACCATCCATGTATATATACATGAGAATGAGATACCTGCTTTTCTACAGCCACAGAAGCTCTTTTTAAATAAGGCATATTTTCTAACAATGTAATTATTGGTCATCAATACTACTTTAAACTCTTTAACCTGAAGCTCTCACTAGCCGATACCTCAATTCTATATATTCAGTAAAATGGAACATACTGTCTCTGTAATCAATAAATAAATTTCTCTGGAATAAAAGAATCAGGTAAATTGCTGAGCTTAATGGCTATAAAAGAACACAGTTTCATGCTTTTAAAATAAGAGAACAGAAAGTCTTAGAAAGTCAAAAGCAATAACAATAGTCAAACATCAACATTCAGAAAATGAGTTTTAGAGAATAATTATGATTACATGTTAAAAAATCTAAATAGCTCTTATTTCCAAACTTTTAGTATATTTTAAAGTAAAAGATACAGACTTATGTTTTTTTAATTAAATTTATTGGGGTGACATTGGTTAATAAAACTACATAGGTTTCAAGTGTAAAATTTAAATAATACATCATCTGTATATTACATTGTATGTTCACCACCCAAAGTCAAATTTCATTCCATCACCGTATATTTGATCCCCTTTGCCCTTATCTAGCTCTCCCCTCCCTCATGTCCCCCTGGTAACCACCGAAGTGTTGTCCATGTCTATGACTTTTTGTCTTATTTGTATGTTGCTTTCAGTTTAGTATACCATATGTGAGTAAAATCATATGGTTTATTTCGTTAGCATGATAATCTCAAGATCCATCCATGTCTCAAATCATGGTTTTGATAGCATTTGTACAAATATATAAAAAGTAACTTACTTTTTACTACCAAATGTAAAATAAAAGAAACATTCTCATGTGCTAGTGTTTGGCTTTAATAAATTTTTTGAAACAATTTTCCAAAGTGATCTTAGCAGTCTACAATGCCATCAGATCTATATCCATGTCAAACTTGGTGTTTTTTAAATGTCTTAGAAAAATAACCATTTTAATAGGTGTGAAGTATCCCACTATCCATCACACTGTGGTTTTAATTTTAGTTTGTAAAGATTTTTTTGAAAATATGGTTAGCATACAATACTGTATTAGTTTCAGCATTTATACACCTAACGAAGTGATCACAATATGTCCAGCAACCATCTGACGCCGTACAGTGCTATTGCGAGATCGTTGGCAATATTCCCTGTGCTTACACCACGTCCTCATGACTTACTTGTTTTATACCTGGTAATTTGAACCTCTTATTCCCCCTTTTTTTAAATTTTTCAATTACATTTAACATACAATATTTCATTGATGTCGCGTGTACAGCATGGTGGTTAGACATTTATATAACTTACAAAGCGATCCTCGTGACTAGGCTAGTACCACCTGGCACTATACATATTATTATCACAATATTCTGTGGTTTTAATTTTAATCTCTCTGATTGCTAATGAAGTTGAGCACATCTCCATATAGTCATTGAAAAGACAAGTCTCTGCCTCCCAAACGAAGCTGTGGGTTTCCTGAAACTAGGACCTATTTCTCATTTATTTTTTATGACCAGTGCCTACAAAGTGTTGGCTCAGCATCCATATTGAATAAAAATTATATGCCTCAATGCCCAAAGAGAATATAAAATAATTTGTGTTGGAGTAAGGAATGTGTATTGGTCCTAGGAAAGTAGGATATCTTGGTATCTGTTAAGTGATACTTCTAAAATTTGGGACAGTGTTTGTCTTATATCAGGGATGCCTTATACAGCTTCACCTTGGTGAGAGTTTCCTTGCCTTGGGATTGGCAGACCTACATTTTTAACTACAGTGTCTTTGTGCATCATATCTCGGCAAGAAAATTGTTTTTTCCTCAAGATTTCCTGCTTATAATACCAATATTTCTCTTATTTATTATTATAGGTGAATATGCTAATTTTGGAAATTTCTATCCTCAATCAAAATATAATTATTTACCCCTGAGTCTGTGCCTTCATTCTTTTTAACTAGATTTTTTTTTATCACCTTTCATGAAAAAGATAATATATCATAACTAATTAAATTTGCCTCTCTAGTGTGAACATCAAAGCTACCACTTTGATCTCAAATAAAACCTGAGGCTTCTGCTCATCCCCAAAGCCTCTATTCTGTCCCTGTACTCAGTTATCTATATCTATGCGTAATTCTTCTGTGTCTGTCTGTCATCTATCCATCTCTTTATCATCTATCTGTCTGTCTGTCTGTCTGTCTGTCTATCTATCTATCTATCTATCTATCTATCTATTTATCTATCATCTATTCATACATTAAGCATCTATCCCTTGTTGAACAAGGTAAATACATATTAATTATTATTTTTAATCTTTTTGTACCATAAGTTTTAGAATGTGAACATTACTTGCCATCCTTCTTTCTGTTGCTTTCTCTTTTGCATCCAAATGATTCCTTTTGTTAAGCTATAGTTAAAGTAACCCAAGGCAATCAGATTACTGGGAAGGTGACCGATACGTAAGTTTCCTGATGGTAGCTGGAGCGATACACTTAAAATAGAATTATTAACCTGTTAATAATAATATATAAAATGAAGTTAGCTGTCTTATATATTTCATTTTTGTTGATCTGGAAATGGCTTTCAATATCTCCAATATTAATCCTGGATAGTTAGTTAGAAGATGCATTTCCAAATCTATCAAACAGGTCACTTTGCCAGATCTGAAAAATGAAACTGCATTCCTCTTTAAGGTGAACTTGTGTTGACCATGAAATGAGATTGAAGAACATCAAAAAATCATATCTGAAAATACTGCTTTTCATGGATAGAAAGACATAAGATTTTAGCACTTTATAGATTTAATGCAATCACAAAAAAATTCCTACCATTTTTGTCAGTATTAAAAAAATGATTCTAAAGTTTTTATGGAGAAGCAAAAGACCCAGAAGACCTAACAAAATACTGAAGAAGAAGACAGTTGGAAGACCAATGCCACTCAACTTCAAGAATGGCTGTGAAGCTGTAGTCATCACGAGGGTGTTGTTTTGGAGAAAGAGTAGACAAAAAGGCCAGTGGGACAGCGCAGAGAGCCCAGAAATAGACCCACATAAAAATATTAAGTGATCTTTGACAAAGAAGCAAAGATAACACAGTGGAACAAAATAATGTTTTTTACAAATGATCCCGGAACAACTGAACTTGCATATGCAAAAAAGGAAAAACTAGGCACAGACCTCACAACTTTCATAAAAAAACAACTCAGGTCTGTGATTCACCATCTAGAACCACTCCTAATATTTACAGGTGTTAAAACCTTCTTGAATATTTGATCGCCACTTAATATGCTAGCTACCATGGAAAATATGTTATCTCAGGTCTCCTCTGGACATTTTAAGATATGACCAACAGAAAGAGAATCGATTTAAAACCTTTAATATTTCAGTTTTCAAAAAAATAGTTTAATATGAGCCATAAAGGCATTCATTCCTGACCATCAGGGATTAAAGATATTAGCACTGAAGGCTGCATGATTTTCTCATAGATAAGTTGCTTATATAATCTAACAAACTGCGATGTCTTTTTTATTTTTTTCCATTTTTGACTTAAATCTAAACCAAACTGGATGGAGTAAAATGTTTTCTTATTGATGATAATGTTCTACTTCATAAAGGAATGGCAATAAATTTTAACCAATAATTACAAGCTGGGGACCATTTTAGAAAACCAAACAGTCTAAATTTTAGAAAATATTCTTTAATATTAACAGCAAAAAATTAAATAAGTAAACGGAGACATACATTTTTTTTTCCTAAAGTTTACCCTGATTTTTTCTGAGAGTACAGCTGAACTTTGTCCTTGAACTTAGCACTGTCTCTGTGTAAATGCGTTTGTGCTGGCTCTGATTTATGAGTCACTGATGAGAGCTATGCACCGTAGCATACAACATCAAGGTAATATCTTTTTGCCCATTTATTTCGTGCAGGGATTTTGATACGTAGCATATGAACTTTAGATCCAAGAGCAGGAAAGACAATAAGGTCAAACGGGAGCCCTGCAGACCCATTTTCCTGTTTCTGGTTCATTCTGAACCCCACTCGTTTTCCCTAGAAAGAATTTATACATAATTGGTCACTCTTTGCTTTTCATTGTCCTAATAATTACCTTATTTCTTCTAATAATAACTGAAATGTTCATCAAAGTTTTATGTTTGTCACTCCTTGCTAGTCATTCTTATGTTCATTTTAGAATGACTCTACACTCCCGGCAGCTTTCGTTCCTTTTTAATAGTATTATCTTCAGCAATCAAAACTACGATCTTCATTCAAACAGGTTTTTATGGATCCAGAATTTCTAAGTACAATAGGATTAGCACTTTAAACTTTAGCGAATGTCAAAAAAACACACATTATGATTACATATGTGATGAAAATATATGACAATATTTGTAAATATGAATTTAATGTTGCACCGCAGATTTTTATTGCTATTTTGCCAATTTCAAAGAAATAGGACTTTTCTATTAAACTCGGTATTGTGATTTTTATTTGATATTTAGAAGACAATTTTCGGGGACTGTGATTTTAGTAATATGAAACATCTTATATTTCTCTGCGTTCTGCTAAGATTATATTTTGGAGCTAGAAAAAAATGTGATTTGTTGCGTGTAGAATATGAGAAGAATAAATATTCCTTTGAGTGTCAGCTCCCTTCAAGTAATCAAAATGTCTTTATCTTTCTTTTTATTCTTCTTTTGCTCCCCCCACCCACACACCTCCCGCCGCCGTGCCCCCCCCGCCACCCCATGTAAATGATAGCTTCCTTGGCGTGGAGTAAGGCTTACTTTGGCAGACACTACTTTTGAAGCTCGGGTATTCAAATTCTTATATTTGTGTCTTTCATCTAACCCTCCCCCCCACCCCCCGCCGCCCCATCCCAAATGTTAGAGTCTCAGCTAGTTCTAAAAAATTGCCACATGTAGCAAGTGTGTCTTTAACTGGTTTGCAACTCAAGGAGTCAAACCAGCAGGTCTTGAGCCCACTCGTGGCACTAGAGTGAGTTACCTCATGTCAGCGCGCGCACACAAACACACATGCACACACACGCTCACACATGCACACATGTACACACATGTACACACATGTACGCATACACACACACACACGCACATACACGGTTGTTTTTCCAGTACTGCTTTGAGTTGAGAGTTTAAGTCTGTGTGTGTGTGTGTGTGTGTGTGTGTGTGTGTGTGCAAGTGAGCTTCTTTTCCTTTCCATGGTCACTTGATCTTCCAATGATCTTCTTGCTAGTGACCTAGTAACATGCCATGCCACCGTCAAGGTAAACGTAGATCATTCTGGTGGCACCATTGGGTACAGATTTCAAATGTCATATTTTTACTCACAATGTCTTCCATGTGCTCATGAAATTCACGAGCAACCCAGCCTAGAAACCAGTCCGCAGGCTCGGCTTCTCGAGGCACGTGCATTCATTGTAGAAACCTTCAGATGGCATCCAGTTCTTGTCATATGCATGCCCAGTTTTTTAATCAGGATCACGCGAGCCACAAGAAAAGGAGTGAAGAAGTGCCCGTTTGTCCTTTTACTGGGGAAGTCTGAGTGCGATTAGAACTGCTTTCTCGGTCGGTAGGCTTCAGCAGTGCAGCCCGCTCAGTCTGCGGGTTGTTTCCGTGGGATGATGTTTTTTACTAAATTCAGGCTCTTCGTAGATCATACAGTATGTTTGAATCTGTCATGGCATTTCTAGTTGTGTGCTTTCCCTACAAAAATATTACACCAAACAATTACATCCTTCGTATGTTTCTATTTTCCAATAAGTAATACACAGTTTTTCTTTTTATCCTAGACCCGAAGTCCATCAATCATTTCATTTCAAAACTCCACCATTTGTGATTTTTAAGTTCTGCTTTATTTTCCACCTGACTGGATTGTATCTTCAAGTACTTTTTCCAAAAGACTTCCTACAGAATGTACATAATTGAGAATGCTTTCTTCTGTCTAGTCATATGAATAACATTTGGTATATTATTCCATTGTCTTCTGACACTTAACATCGCTAAGATTTCTGAAGTTAATATGAGATATTTTATTTTTCCTACGAAACTAGCTTACTTCTTATGCTTGGTTGCTGCGAGTTTATAAATGTTAGTTTTTACATTTCAATCTTGATTATTCTTATTTGTTTTTCCTTGAACATGTGAGTTTTTTGTATCTACAGATGCAGGAGTATATTTACAATGCATTTTTCTCTCATGCTTTGTTTTTCCATTTTATTTATTGCTTCTTCAAAAATACGAATGATTCTCAGGGCGGCTTTCCTTCATTTCCTCCTTGCTCTCCATCGGTTGTGTCT
The DNA here is from genome assembly GCF_014176215.1 of Rousettus aegyptiacus. Classification (NCBI taxonomy): domain Eukaryota; kingdom Metazoa; phylum Chordata; class Mammalia; order Chiroptera; family Pteropodidae; genus Rousettus; species Rousettus aegyptiacus. Next base: position 88,168,564 of record NW_023416287.1, read on the forward strand.
GTGGCAGACAATATCACTACTCTGCTCACATTCTCAGAGATTTTACTATTTTACCATTTTTGCAGTACTTCAATGGCCTTCGGGAAGCCAGCATCTGTAGCCACTTTCTAGGGGACCGGCCCTGGGCCCCCAGAGCCATTTCACCAGTAAGCTCAGAGAGCTAACACACCCGAGTGTTCACATCTCTGTCCCCTGGACAGCAGCTAAACAAGGACCAGGCCATCCTATGAAATCACAGCTCCTTTTCCTTGGAACTGAGTTATGATTTACACTCCACAGCTCCTCTGTCTGCTCAAGGTCAGGCCCGCCCTCTGTAAGGCGTTTTCCAGACACCCCTTTGGGCTTGGTTTCCTACCCTCTCCTTTTCCTGGTTCCCTTTACGATGCTTCCTTAGTAACTCATTTGCAAATAGAAATTGCTCTCAGTGTATGCTCCTGGGCAGTGCAATTTAATGTTTTCTGACATCTGTATATTTGTCCTTTTCCTTGTTCTTCACCTCATGATTCTATGTCATTTTCTCTAGCCAGGCATCCATATTAAGGTATGTGTTAAGTTCTTCCAATTATACTTCTTACTGTTTCTAATGCAGTTCTCTGTTGTACAGTGTTTAACATCAGTCATTCCTTTAGAACTGCTACCTCTGTTTTAATACCCCTCTATTATTTATATCTCTTCTTTGATTTATTCACTAGTTCTTTGTCAAATTCTTGTTTAAAAATTCTGTTATTTAATACAGCAATTGAGAGTGCCTTTTCTCTAAAAAAAAAAATAGGTCAAGTTTACAGGAATAGTTCTTGTACATATCAATTCCGAACACTTTTTATTCCTTTATATTTTAAGGTGGTTGGGTGTATTTTCCTATGCAGGTTGTTTCTTTCTTTTTCTTTTTTTTTTTCCTTGATTATTATTTACTTTTGATTTAGAGTGCTTCTTTTAGGGCTGGTATTTGCTCAGCAAAAAAAAAAAAAAAAGATGAATTCCTGCCTTAGCGTCTTGAGGACGGCCGGAACTCAGAGCGCCCAGCGCTGGACAGAGGAGACCAGCAGGAGTGTGTTAGTCCCCTGTACTCGGCCTGGGGAGAAAAACACCGCGCAGCAGACAGAGCGACACGGGGGTCACATTCAGGAATGGACCGAAGAAGCGGTGGCCACGGGAGGCGGTCCTCGTCACGTCAGGGGGATGGAGTGACACCCGGTTCCTGCAGGGAGATGCAGTTGGCTTGTTCCTTGTCACGTCAGGGGGGTGGAGTGACGCCCGGCTCCCGCGGGGAGATGCACTTGGCCTATCTGAATTACTTCTGGATCCGGCAGGGTAACTGCAAACCCAGTACTTAAGGCTAAGTGATGAGGAGGCGCTGGCTACCGGACTTCATCCACCAGAGCAGAGGAGGAAGGGGAACGTGTGGCGAGGCCATTCCAGCCTCCCCCAGCTTCCCCAGAGGTCAGGGCGGCACATGCTTTCGGGTCTTCACCTGGAGCCTCTCAGCACGTCCCTTTCCTGCTTCCCCGATCCGTGAGCTGTGAGCGCATCACCCGAGCAGTGGACGGTTGGCAGCCACGGCCAAGTGTGGGTGCGTCGCACAGCATCTTCCCTCCCGCCAAAGACAGCGTCCACAGAGAGGTCATGTCCTCAAGTAGGGAGGAAAGCCGGGCTGTGATTCGTGAAGAGCCGAAGTGTGGTAGTCACCAGCCTTGGAAGGTGGATACTTTCCTCCATATTCTTCTTTGTGTCCGAAATGCAGTCCCGTAAAACAGTTCGCTTTTAAATTCTGAGTTTATGTTCCTGTTTTCCACTAACTGTCCTTATCTGTGCCCAGGTTCCACACTTACCTATTTTTTTCTCCCTCTTTAGTAATCTTATCATGACATGAAACATAATTTATCCACTAAGACTTCAAACAAAGATCTTCAATCATTGTCTCTGGTCTGTCTCCTCTCGTGAAATACAGATTCATTGATATCACTCATGTGCCCCATAACTCCACGTGATTCCTCATAGGCATGTCACACTCAACGTGTCCGAAACCTAATAGACTCTTCCACAGATGGCTCCTTCTGCGGTATTTGTCTCAGTAAACAGTCACGGCACCTTTCTTCTTCCTGCGGGGCTGAGGAGGGAGGGGAACTTAGAGGCACCATTGTTTTTCCAATCGTTTTCCTATCAAGACATTACACATCATTCAATCCTATTGGCTCTACTTTTAAATTACACCTGGAATCTAAGCATCTCCTCCCGCCTCCTCTACTACCACGCTAACAAGGTACCATAATCGTTTACCTCTGTTTCGGTAATTGCATTGTGAGCGTTTACCCTGCTGTATACAGTGAGGCCACAGTGGCTGGAGTAGTTATTATAATGTGCACTTCTGATGGTATCATTCTTTTGCTCCAAACTCTCATTTCACTCAGAATAAAACCAAGTTCTTTCTTACTGTGCTCCACAGGGGTCTGAAGTAGCTAGCCTGGGATGACGTGTCCCACTTATTTACCAAGCTAAAGCCACTGGAGCCACACTGGCTTCCTTTCTCTTCTTCAGATATTCCCCAAATGATCCATTTCAGTGGCTTTGAACTTCCTTTCCTCCTGCCTAGGAATCCCAACCTGCAGTTATATTTTTTTAGTTCCTCCCACACTTTATGCTGGTCTCGGGCTGACTAGCACCTCATTAGAGAGTCGTTTGCATTCCACCCATCTGAAATAGTGCCTGTCACTTCCGATCATTTTTCTCTGCCTTATTTTTCTCATTGCCTTTATTGCCACCAGACACATTGTACACGTTTATTTGTTTATTTTTAATGACCGAGTAACACTAAATAATACTAAGTGAATGTGAGTTCTAAGGGAGTCAAGAAATCTGATTATTTTGATCACCTCTTTTGTTCACCAATAATAGCACATAATAGTGGCTTAGTTCAGTTGTTAAATAAATGGATGAATGAAAAAATAAATGTATAATTACAACTAATTACACTTTGATGCTTGTGCTTAGAGATGCATTTTTTTTTTAAGTACCTTGAGAATACACTGCATTTCATATTTACGCCTTTGCTTAAAAGCAAATGCTTTTTAAATGTAGAGCACACTAAAAAAATTCATCTTAGGAACACTTTGAATCACCATAATTCCTAGCTGAACAGAGGTCACACTGTTGAGGTGTTCTCAGTCTCATTCCATTTGTGCTCATTCTTGGTCGCATTAGTTGACTCTTTACCTTAAAGAGTTGCTCATAGTCCTGTCCTAAGCGGGTGCCTGTGGATGACGTGGGAGAAATAGCAGAGTCTGCCTATGAGCATGTCCCCTGCATTGACATATTCAGTAGTTCACGTGGTTTAATCTCCTTTAACCAAATAAACCATATTGCTCTGTATTGGTCTACTTTGCTTTTATAACAGATTATATTAAAAATATGATACTAAATTTTAAGTCCGATCTTTCTGTGTTTTCTTTCCAAAATAAAGATCATCTGTATTTCACATCTTTACCATTTTCCTCATAATAGATTTTTAAACAATACTTAATTTCTTTTTGATATCATATGAAAGTCCCCTTTAGCATTTCTTAAATTATTGACAACTCGGAGGTTAACTGGGCACACCTCCTGCTCAGATGTTTTTAAAGTCAGTTTAAAGCCTGGCACAACACTGACCCAGTTTCATTACCATTTACCTTACGTACTTTGCTGAAGATATTCTCCAAAACACAATGAAACAAATGAAAAGGAAATGCACTTCTTATTTTAGGAAATAAAAACGTATCACATGCTGAAACACGGCTTTCGAAGCCCTCCTCTCATGGCGTTGGGGTTTTGTTCTCAGGGAATGTTCCATCTGCCCCGCTGGTGATGTAGACTGTTTAAAATAAATATAATAGAATTTTTATTCTGTATTTGTACATAGCAATGTTTCTATTGTTCATAGAAATCATCTTTGAATCCCTCACCTCCTCACATGAAGAATACTTTACACTCACCTAAAACAACATAAAAATATCACATTTTCTTTCTTAGATCTTGCATGCACAAAGCAAAAAAGAAGTCCAACAATAAGATAAAAAGCATTTTCCAAATACTCTTTTTTTCTTATTAGTATTTTTTCATTTATTTAATACACATTTGTTATAGAGAAGTTAGATGATTTGCTCAAGTTAGACAGCTAGTAAACAGGGTGGTTGGAATTGGAAACTTGACTTATTCACCAGTCTCTTCATGGCTGCAGTGTGTTTCTTAGAAGTTCTGAGGCATCTTTTTGTCTTCCTGGAGCAGCGTGTGACACGCATCTATTCTCACTGGCAGGTCGATAGTTCTGGGATGGTCAGAAAATGTGTGTGCTGAGGCTAAACGATGGGCGGTGGTTGGAAATAGGGGTGGAGGGCGCTGTTAGCGTCATTCCAGAGACAGGGCCTCGCCGTGAGCTAGGGCGTGGAAGCCGGAGAGTCAGGATGCCAGGCACCCTGGGTACGTGAGAGCAGGTGGGGCTGTTGAGATAGGAAACCTCAAGGCACCACAACTGAGCTCCTGTCTGCAGGTGGCACTCACCTTCCTCATGCTGTCTGTGAACAGCTAATGTTCTTCTCAAACATCAGATGTCTGTCTGTTTGGTGGCTAGCTAAATGCATCTGTTTCTTTTTATTTGTACCAGACATCTGGTCCCTCACAACCCTTGGGCCCAGCTTTAGTGTTGGCCCTCTGTATTTTCTCACTAAATAGTAAGGTCTGAAAACACAAATCAAAGAGGAGAAAATGAGCTTAAATGGTCAACTTATGGCCTTTTCTCCGATGGCTCCCTGTCCTGCTAGACTTGCCAGATGCTTGGACTAGCTCCTCAGGAGCGAAAGACACCTTTGCAGTCTTACTATCCTATCCAGCTAGTAGAGATGCCTGTGAGAGTTAATCGAATGGCGAGAAAATAACACGTGGAAAAGAATCAATTTATTTTTCTTCCCCAAGGAATCTCCATTCTTTATTACCCGTCCTAATCCATATGAGAGACCTTGTCTTAAAGTCAGTAGTGAGACAGGGAGACTAGAGAGAATGTGAATTAATTGACACAAATGTTCAACTTTCATAACAAAGTTAGTGAAATATAATTCTTAAACCAAATCTTTGCCTAATGAGCTTGCACTGAGCTACTGGAACTAATCGAAAATTTCAGTTGTCCATTATCACACGTATAGCACTCATTCTTTTTCCCAGTGTTCCTGGAATGTCAGTGCTTTTATCCGTGATGTTATGAAGATTGATAGGACAATAAGTATGTAATACCTTGAGTTCCTAGGGAGACATTTAAGCAGAAAGTAGTAGTATTAGTTGTCATCTCAATACTTATTTTTTCCCTCCTTTTTAGAATGAGATGGATGCAGAAAGCTAACAGACAGAAAGTAAAATTACACACGAGCTGCTTCGTTAGAGTGCGGGCTGTTTCGTAGCCCTCCCAGATCCTTGCTACTTCTTTGTTCTCTGAAGTGCAAAGTGCCGTACACTCTTCCTGATTTGTTTTCCTCTCGTCACAGGAAACGGAAACTATCCTAATATTAAGAAATCAACACAACCCCCAACCTCATTCATTGAGAATTTTGGGTTCTGAATCGATTTACCTCTTTACTTCTTGTCTTCTTCTAAACTGTATCTATGTTCTCGTTAATCCTCACTATCCTCACCTACTCCAAAATGCCACTTCCTTTTTTTTTTCTTATTTTTAATTTATTGGGGGGACATTGGTTACTAAAATTATATAGGTTTCAAGTGTACAATTCAGTAATACATCATCTGTATATCGCCTTGTGTGTTCACAACCCAAAGTCAAATCTCCTTCCGTCACCAGATGTTTAACCTCCTCTACCCTTACCTACTGAATTAGGCTTTTAACAAACTGTTGAGACACAGCACATGTACACACACACACACACACACACACACACACACACACACACTCTTTCTGCTTCAAACACCTTCATTCTAGAGAACTCTCTCACCTACCATTTGTACCAGCCCCTTTACATCTTGACACTTTAATTTTCCCATATTAACTCTGAGCATTCCTTCCGGTATCAATTCGATCATCTCTTCCTTGAGAACCGATCTCTTACTTCTTGGCTTTTTCAATTTATTCTATTGTATTATTTCATGGATCATGTATTTTTCCTTCATAGAAGATAATATAAAGTTATTAATACATTCATGTGATAATTTGATTAATGTCAGCCTTACCCCACACCTATAAGATGCATAAGAAAAAGAACTAATTATTTTTAAATTGTTCGTCTTCATCAATTAGCTCAGGATTTTTTTGGCCAGATATCCTTCATTCCTGTAAGATAAACGCCCAGAAGTGTGATTGATCAGCCATAAGTTCTGTGCATATTTAAATTTCAAAGAAATTGACAAATTATTTTCCAGAGTGGCTGTACTGTTTTACATTCCCATAATAATATCATGGTTTTGATTTTTATTCTCCTAAGTAAGAGTCAAACTGAACATCTTTTCACATATGTTTTTGCCATGCATATAATCTCTTTGGTGAAATGTTCCTTCATGGTTTTTGCCCATTTTCTAGATGTTTTCAATATTGACTTTGGAGGGATATATATTCTGGATATGAGTCCAGTCTCAGTATATGATTTGCAAATATTATTTCCTCCTCTGTAACTTGTTTTACTTCGTTCCGTTTTAATAGAGTTTCAGAGCAAACCTTTCAAAGACAATGAAGTCCGTTTTATTTTTCTTTGGTGGATTGTGCTTTTGGTGTACTGTCAGAACTCTTCAACTAGTAGTTCTTGAACATTTTTTCCTATGTTTCTTTCTAAATCTTTTGTAGTTGTCATCTACAAACAGGAACACTTTTATTTGTTTTCTCCTTCGATCTATATGCTCTTACTTCCTTTTCTTACCTTATTGTCTAGGTAGGACTTCTAGTACTGTGTTGAATTTCGGTGATGAAGATGATATCTTTACCTCAGTCCCAATGTTAGGGGGAAGCATTCAGTCTCACCAGTAAGTGCAATAACAGCAGTAGGTTTTGACGAGGAGACATTTGGTCCCGTCAGAAACGTCCACACTTAATAAATGTCCCTGGGTTCAAATAACCTATAACATTTATTTATACTTTTGGTTTACAGGATTAATGCATAAAAATACTATCGTCATTTTTGTCTAACGACTGTGTTGTGGTGTTATTGCTGGTAATGACCCTTCTTGCCTCAGTAGCTTGACTGGTAATGGGTTAGGTAGTTCGGGCCTGGATTTATAGTAAGTATGTAGACTGAATGTCTCAGTGATGTTTTGGACAGGACCAAATATCCTGCAAGGCGGGTTTTATGTAGATGTTATTTAACAAGTTGAGAAAGTTTCCTTCTAATCCTAGTTTTCTGAGCGTTTTTAACATGAATTAGTTTTGAATTTTATCAGTTATTTTTCTGCATCAATTGATAGAATGATAGTATTTTTTTTCTTCTTTAGCCTGTTATGGTGGATTACTCTGATTGATTGACTTTTTAATATTGAACCAGTCTTGCATCTCTGGAATAAATCCCAAAAGGTCATGGTGAATAGTTTTTTTTTTTTAATATTACAGAATTTGATTTGCTCATATTTTATTAAAGTTTTCCTGTATATATTCATGAAGTATATTGTTCTATAGATTTCTTCCCCCCCGCCCCCGCCCTTTGTCTGGTTATGAAATCAGAATAACATTAGCCACACACCATGATTTAAGAAGCATCTCCTTTTTTTATATTTTCTGGAAGAGAGAGTGCAATTTCATTAGCAATTCTACTATAAACATTTAGTAGAATTCTCCAGCGTAACCATATGGACTTGGGTATTTCTTTTTGAGTTTTAAAAAAGTTTTTCAAATTCAATTTGTTTAATAGTTATGGAGCTATTCAAAGTACTGAGTGAGTTGTAGTAGCTTGTACTTTGTGAGGAATCGATGCATTTTATTTAAATCATCAAATGTATTTCAATACTTTGGTCAAAGTAGTCTCTTACTAACCATTTGATATCTTCAGGGTCTGTGATGATATACACTGTTTCATTCATGATGTTAGTGATGTATTTCATCTCTCCTTTTTTTTTTCTATGTTAATCTTGCTAGATTTTTGTCACTTTTATTGACCTTTTCATAGAACTAGCTTTGTGTTTCATTTATATTCTCTATTGTTTCCTTTTATCTTTTTTTTTTTCATTGATTTCTGCTCTTACCTTTATTATTTACTTTCTTCTGCTTGCATTGGGTTTATTTTGCTCTTTTTCTGGTTTTCTAAGATGTGATCTTATGTTATTATTTCGTGACTTTTCCTTTTTATTAATGTATATATTTAGTGCTATTATCTCTTCAGAACTGCATTAGCTATACCTAATACATTTCAATATAATGCATCATTTTTATTGAATTTAGTATATATTTTAATTTCCTTTGAGACCTCCTCATTGACAATGTATTATTAGCAGTGTGCTGTTTAGTTTCCAGTAGATTTTTCTGTCATATTTTGTTATTGATTTCTAATTTTTTTTTCCATTATGATCCAGAAACACTCTCTGCATGATTTCAGTTGTTTTATGTTTGTTGATATTTGTTCTAAGACACAAAATAGAGACTGTCTTAACAAATGTTTCTTGACAACTTGAAAAGAATGTATGTTCTGCTATCGTTAGGTAGAGTACTATTATTGAGAACTAGATGCTGTTAATAATGTTGTTGACTTTTTCTATTCCTTGATGATTTTTATCTGTATACTATCAATTGTCTAATCATTCTATCAATTGTTGAGAACAGGCTAAATTTTTTTCCAATTATAATGTTGGAATTATTTGTTTATTTTTTTCATTTCTAGAAATGTGTTCCTGCATATAGTAGTTATATTGTTTGATGCATATACTTTTAGGATTATTATTGTCTTCTTACTGGATTTTAATCATTACATAATGTCCCTCTTTATGGTAATTTTTTTGCTCTGAAAGTTATTTGCTGTGAATGTGGCTACTCCTGCTTTTCTGATTAATATATTCATGTTAAATCTTTCAATTCTTTTACCCACCCTAACACTATTATAATATTTGAAATGAGTTTCTTATAGACAGCATTTAAGTGGGACAGGTTTTTCTTTTCTCTACTTTGCCAAATTCTGTCTCATAAAAAGTATGTTTAAAATGTTCATATTTAATGTTTTAAGGATATGTTAAGGCTTAAGTCTAGCTAGAATTTTGTTTTATCTCTCTTTTTTCTTTGTAATCTCTTTTTTGTTTGTTTTTGCTTACTTTTTTTCTGCCTTCCTGTGGGCCATTAAACATTTTTAGAATTCTGTTTCGGAGAGCGATTGATTTCTTGTTGTTTCGGGTTGGTTGTAAAAGTCAGGATTCTCCAGTGTTGTCCAGTGACCCTGGGTGTGTGGAGGAGCCTTGTTAATACCAGGCAGGGAAGCCACTTGCACCTCCCATTTGGACCTGTTCGATGCCACACCAGCCAGGTATGCCTCATTATAGCCAGGTGACATGGCACTCCAGGTTCTCCACCCAGCCTTTGTTCCTGAGGATAGAGGCACAGCACATTTTTTTCATGGTTTGGCTGCAGTAAGACAGTTATTGTCGAAAAGTTTTCTGCCTTATTAGACTTCATCTTTTTCATCAGTTGGCTATAGAGAACAGGCTTTTATTTTAATTTTCTTTTATTTATTTTTTGTCTGTACTCAATGGCATTTCTGGGTCGCTGGCATCTTCGACTCTAAGTCTGGGACTTATGAAGCATATAGAGAGTGCCTAGAAGAACTGCCCTGCTGTATTTTGGTTGCCAATTTTCCAAGCCAAGATGGCTTTTTTCTTTTGAACTTACAGAGCATTCTCATGTTTCTGTGTTATACAGTGTTTATATATAACATTATGTGCAGGAATTTTAGCTGCACTTAGCAGGAAGAATAGAAAGAAATTTATCTAATGCCTAATTTTTTGCATGGAACCAGAAACAACAATTTAATTTTTCTACATGAAAGAGTGAATCATTCGAATTGGCTTTTACTAAGCTTCTTGTATCTGCGAGTTCCAGTTTTCATTCAATTGGAATAATCTTCATATGATATTCAAACTGTTTTTCTTATTCTCTTCTGTCTCATTCTAGAATTCCAAATACAAATACTTTAGACTGTTTGATATTGCACACAAATCCTGAGATACAGCTTTTTCTTGGCAGTCAGCTCATCCATAGAACAGTAAGGATTTTTTCCACTTTTGTGCTTTTTTGTATTATTTTCTTTTTCTCACACTGTCCTCATTGGGGGAGATCTAACTCCCTCTTGGCCCCAGTGGTGCTGGGGGTCTTGGTCCTTTCCGCCAACACAGTAAAGAATTACAGATCAGCGAATATTAGGAAAAGTAAGATTTATTAAAGTGTTTCAAGAAACGGACTACAGCAGAGAGGGCTGTATGTAGCCTAGCAGAGATAGGGAGATCTGTCTTACATTTGGGCTGTGATGCGTTACAAGATTGGTGCTAGCTGATTGACATGTGAGGTCATTTGATTGACAGTTGGCTGTTATATAAACTATTGTTAACTGCGCATGTTTTTTCCCAGAATTCAGTCTATTATAATTAGATTCCTGAACTTTCGGGCGTGTGCATGATATTATAATGATGCTACAATGAGGCCGAGGTGAAAAGAAAGTCTGTGGACTCCTTACTGTGCACCTGGTCACTATGCCGTGGTCATTTATTTTCTTGTACTTCAGAAAGTAGGTGTATTGTCACTTGAAAATGAGTTTTTCTCTGGGAGGACATCGAAGGGTGGGGAGGGCTCTTGGGTTGGGCTATCAGTGTTGTCATTTCTATGGTTCAGAGCTGGGCTTTCACACCCAGTGCTCATGGCCACCTACCTACCTGACAACATGTATATTTACAATAGAAAAGGCAGTTGGCTGAAATGAACGTCTTCTATATACAAAATTTTGGCATGTAAATAGTCGAAAAAATGGGAAGAAAAAAAGAGCAAATGCTTTTTATCCAGTAATATAGTAAAATATATAAAGGCCTATTTCTGTCAGATTAAATAAATAGCAGACATATAGAACACGATAGCTCAAAAAATTCTCTTTATATTTGAAAACATATAGATTTCATAGTAGAAGTTATTGGATCAAAATTACTGTTCAGTTAATTATGTTAAAGTAATTGGTTGGTTATTTAGAAAATGTGTATGAAGATTAGCTTTTGCTTCAGAACTAAATATTCTTGGTGTAAATAATTTTAACCATGAATATTAAAAAGTAGTAAACAATTGAGATGATACTTGCATGGTCTTAAAGGATAATTGGTAATTTTTCCAAATAAAAATTTAATTTTTTGATGTGAAGAAGATTCCAAAATAAAATTTCTATTGAAAGGATATATTCAGATTAAATGCCTACAGCAAACATAACAGGAAAAAATAGAAATCTATTTTATGAGTAACTCCTGAAAGACTTTTAAAAATCTATGCATGTAGTATATGATAAAGCAATAAGTATTAAGTAGTTTTTTTTTCTCTAAAACAAATATAAAAGCAACTGGTTGAACTAAAAACATATTAAAATCCTTCAAATTTTTTAAAAATATATTTTTTCAACTTTCTTTTTATTGGTTACACACAATACACAGTTTTACAATCTCTTTGCCTGGTTCAGCAATTTCTATATCTTCGCCTAATTATACAGCCTTATTCGAGATATATTGTAGCAGAGTTGGGAAAACTGGCTGTGGATAGAGACTCCCACCATCTAACTATGTAGCACTGTGTAAGTTATTCTTCTGGTTTTGTCATCTGTAAAGTCAAGATAATACTTTTGCCTACGTCATTGAGTTATTTGGGAGATTACAGTGTTGCGCTACCAAAAATATATAGCGTTTAACTGTTAAACTACATTTTTCAACACTAGATGATATGATTTAGCAAATATTAACAGTATAAAATTCTATATTAAAAGTTCCAAATTTATGATAAATCTATACAAATGAGTTCTATGTAATACACAGACGAGGCACACAAACACAGACACATGCATGCGCTCACAGTACGTTCTATATTGTATGGTGAGAAGTCGCTTTTTTCCTCTTTTAGGTCTACTATGTTTCCAAAAATTCCAAATGTTTTCATTTTCTAAAATATTCCATGTAAGCATGTGTTATTAACTGAATCAAGAACAATCAATAAGAGCCATCAATTAACTTTCTCAAAGTTTCTTTTTGTTCCCATCTGTGTTTGCTGTTTAACAGTTATGTAGTATGCCAAAACTAAAATTGCCTTGTGTTTTTTACTTTTTTGTTGTTTTTATCATGAGGAGTCCATATTTATGTCTGCCATCTGGAAATGTGGTTTACCTATGCCATAGAGAGTAGTAGGTCACAATACTCTGAACTACCATATGTGACAGAATTTAGTTTTGTTATAAAATATTGTATAGTAAAACTTTGATTGTCTGCAATATTGTACCACCTGCATTGTCACAAAGAGGTAATTAATTACTTTAGTTTTATAACAATTAGACTGTTCATTTTTTACTTTTTCTTTTCCCATGGATACTAACAGTGTAATTCATATATTATCTGGTTGATGGAACCGACATGCATTAAAATTAGTCTAAGATAATCACTTCCCCCTCCTCCTACACAAAGGAGCAATGTCATTACATGCCACAGAAATTGTATTCCTTAAAGCAATGGGATTCACTTCAGATTTGACTTTCTATTGTGTAAGTACACTATCACCAAAGGAAATAAATAAAAAAAAAAAAATTTTTAGAGCTGGGAACATATTATCAGATATCAGATTTGGACAGTTTATTTGGAAAAATTATCACACGATGTCAAAATCTTCAAGTTGCATTGAATTCAGAAAATCTTAATAACTATTTTCTCTTGTGCCTTAACTATTAAATTGTATTTCTTCATTTTAAGGTGAATAATTACTTAAGATTTTTAAAAAGTTCTCTTTTCTGATATTATAGGTTGAACAATCCCTCCTCTTCTACATCACAATTGATTTTCTCTTCTTTTCACCACTTCTTTCTTTTCTGATGGGAGCATGGCAGCTTCTCATCATCTCCATGACCACCTTTGGTTAACTATTGGTAGGCATGCTTGGCAGATGCATTAAGAAGATAAAAATAGGAATCTCATAGACCCTGCATCACAAGTGTAAGTAAATAAGGGGAGCTAACCCCAATGCTGGCAATACATTTTTTCTAATAATAAACTTAAGGTTTGGAGAACAGATATTGATTAGGTAGGTGCTGTAGCTTCCGGAAAAGCATCACTATTTCCTCTGTTTCAGTTCAAGTGCATCATTGGATACCTCTGCATTGGAAAAAGGGGACTTGGTGAAGCTTGTCATGCACACACTTGCATCTTCACAGTGCACGCATTTTGCATCCGTTATTAGCAGTTTCAAGAAGAAAACAAAAGTAAAACAATCTCAAACTCAGACCAAACTTGTACTGGGCTGTCAATAACCACAGCCATTGCTGTTCATAACCGGTCTTCACTTACCTTTGGGGTGTTTTTGGTTTTGTTTATCTTGCTCTTTTTTTTCTTCTCTTGAAGTGTGGTGGTTTCAAAAGTATTTCATAGAGCGATCAATCTGTTGAGTATATTTTAATTCTTCAGATGGGACCAAAAAATCATCATGAACCAGACATAAATTTTAGCTTTCTGGGTCTTCTCAGCTCCAAACCTTTCCTAGGGGATATTTAGCCTGACCTTTTATCATTTTTTAATAGACAGTGCTTTCTCTATATTTGCTAAGTCATTTATAACTGATTTTAAACCCCAAAGAGCAACCAGGCTTATGCTAGGGAAAGAACCTAATAATTTACATCAAAGACAGAATGCTCTTTCAGATAGAGTAAAGAATTGGCAATCAATTGTGTCCTTTTTTTTTTTTTTTTTTTTTTTTTTTTTTGGTAATATGCCTGTTTACTTATCTGTTACCTTTGTGTGATCTTTTGAGTTGATATAAAAACACAACTTATTTTGTAGTTTTCCTCTCCAAAAAGGATATATTCTCAGCTCTAATATTTTTCAGACTTTTATAATTTTGAATTATAGTTTCAGGACCATATTCCTTTCTTATCAGTCACATAAGAGACATAATGAATTACCCCGTAACTCTGAAATCTCCATAATATATAATTTGACTGATTTCTAATGAGGTTATTAGCCTTTTCGATAGAGCAAATGAAAGATTACTTTAAGGCAATTATGTTGATCTATGCATGAAGTTCAGAAATAAAGATAGACATTTGTGGCCAGTTGATTTTTGACCAAGGTATCAAGAAAACTCAACTTCTTGGTTTGCTTACGTGGTCCAAGAAATGAGAAAGTATGGAAAATGTAACAAACACACACACAGTCCAGCCAGCTGCTGATTCGTGCCCTATTTCAGCTCCGCCTGGCACACTTTCTATGTACAAGAGAAAACTGGGGACCATCTCACATGTTCGTGGGCCGTGGCGCCCACATCGCTGGCTGGGGGTTCCTCCACGTTGCTGTCACTTACTTCTACATTGCTTTTTTTATCACTGATCTTGGCTCAAATCTTTACTCCTATTTAGTAGTTCTTGAATTTTTCAAGATGTTATTAGATGGATAAAGAAGCTGTGACATATACATACAAGGAAATATTACTCATCTCTGAGAAAAAGGAAAACCTGTCATTTGCAACAACATGGATGGACCTTGAGGTCATCACACTAAGTGAGAAAAGTCAGACAGAGAAGGACAATTCCTGCATGATGTCGCTTATACAGGAAGTCTAAAAAAGCCAAACTCATATAAAGAGAGAAAAATGGTTGTTACCAGAGGTTGGGGGTTAGGGTAATTGGGGAAATGGTGTTTAAAAGTTTAAACTTAGAACTAGTAGAAAAACAAATCCTGATTATAGACAATGCGATTATAGATAATGATGCTGTATTATAAACGTCAAAGTTTTAAGAGACTAGATTTTAATTGTCCCCCCCCCCCAGAGAAAAGAAACAATAATTCTGTGATGTGATAGAGGTTCTAACTAATGCTGTGTGGTGATAACATTGCAATATAGAGATTAGCAAATTGCCATGTTGTGTAGATATCGATAATATCTCAATATAAAATATTTTAAAAGATGTTGTTATAATGCACCTCCAGGATGCTACTGGAGTTTTCTCGTGTGCTCAGTCCTGGTGATCACAGCACTCTGCCCTGCAGCCTTCTCCTTGGTCCAGGCTCTTTACTTACTTTCTTTTCTCCATCAAAATAGAAACGTTAAGCTGAGGAGGCATCCTGCTCAATTCTGGTATAGATGAAGAATTAAGCATTATGATATAAATATTTTTTCCCAGTGAAAACTTAATCTTAAATGTAACCCCACCTAACTCAGAAACATACTCTTTTTTTTTTTTTTCCTCCAGGGGCTAGAATATGAAATACCCCTGCTCTCGCACTACACACATTTAACACAAAGCTAGTCAGCCTCGAGCATGGAGTCCTCCTGCTAACTGTGCAGAGGACAACTGAATCTGCGGCATGAGGTGCGACACTGTGCAAATGGGAGGACCACCTCCGCCAGTTAAATATCCCATGACAGGCACTTTTCAGAGCAGAGAAGAGGCAACTCTTAGGTATTACAGTTAGTGAAGATTTGGCATTTGATTGAAGAGATGGGTGACAAAGGCGAAGGGAATAAGAAGTGCACATTGGTAGTTCCAAAACAGTCACGGGGATGTAAAGCACGCAGAGGGAATGTAGTCGATGATACTGGAATAACTGTGTATGGCGCCAGGTGGGGAGTATATTTATGGGGAGATCAGTTCGTAAATTTCATAAATGTCTAACCATTGTGCTGTACACCTGAAGCTAATATAGAATAATATTAAATGTCAAAAAGAAAGTGAATATGAACAAACTCAAAGAGAAATGTTAAGAAAGGGGCATCCTGCTCACACACACAGAGGACAAGGATGTGCGACAGCTCACTCAGCGCCGATTCCCTGGACACAGCATTGGAAGCCATACCAGGCGAAAACAAAGACAATTACCTTGGCCACATATGGCTAAGTGTTTTTGCCAATTGCTCAGCATTGAACGGATGTGACTATTATGAATTTGCCAAGTTTCAGTTATAGAATCTACTTCATCTAGTTTGAACCGAAATGGCCTTATTATAGGCTGTTTGTTGGCTGACAGTTTTTGAAAGATCGGGAAATCAAACTCCGTGATACACAGCCAGGACTTACTTGTGTCCAAACTTAGCACAATTTTTTTTTAACAGAAATAATTTGATCCACTGCATAACCATAGATACTCTAAAAGCCAGGGGCCAGATCCCGGGCAGCTAGCATCTCTGCCAAAGATGCCAGAAGAGCCATAACCTCCACAATGGATGTGGCCAAGAGCGCCCCGAGCACGGTCTGTCTTCATATCAACTTTTAAATCTTTGGAAGTAGGTAGTGCTGTTTGTCCTTTTCTTGTAACAAGATATCCTGGGAAATATCAGTGTTTGATTCTACCCAGGGAATGTATGATTCAAATGTGGAGAAATACCAAAACGAGGTTTTGGGCAGGCACATTTAACAGATGGTAATTATAATATAATTTCTCGTTTCTTGCATATGATTATGCCTAACCGAGTGTTGGAAAAAAAATACATATTGTTCTCATTCTAGATAACAAAACTTTCTTAATTAATTTAAATGTAATCTTTATAAAGTCTAATGTTCTCTGCATATACGCTATAGATAAATGGACTTGGTATATGTAACTTTAATTTTGCCTTCTAATTCAGCCATGCTGACTGAGAAAAACAAAATAAACTGTCTCAAACCCAGAGATTATCAGAGAAGGTACAGTTAACAAGGCTGTTTCTATATAAATGAGCTAATTTTTATGGTAGCAGAATTTCACCTTATGAAATTTCAGAAGGAGTACTTCTATTTGAAAGTGAAAGCAAGCAAGTCTTAAGAATTAGTCTACCATGTTGTAACTAAAACACACATACACATGAAATATAAAAATTGGACCAATAATACCAAAATGAAGACTTGCGGTCTCCAGAGGTCTGTCTCATGAAAAGAGATTTCATCCAGCCCGAATGACAACAAAAATACACTTTATTGTTCTTTTATTCTTTGAGCATCCATCGTTCTTTTCGAAGAGTCACATAATTAGGATCTGATTATCATTCGAAGTTTCTTGTGTCTTACTCAGGACCCATGCAATTAGAGTCTCGAATATCCAGGCTATGCGGCAAGCAAGTAAACAAAAAAATGGTAGCAGGTTCTTTATTGCTCGGTATTGTTTTCACATCCCCTCCACTGATACACGTGTTTCCTTTCCATTCCACTCACCTTGCAAAACCAAGCTCTGGTGAACCCAGCGCTTTCTCTGCGCTGCACGTGGATAAGTGTAGCTGAAGGTGAATACTGTTGCACGTACCTTCCCACTCTCGTAGGAAACATTGCCGTATGAGTGAGTCCATCCAATGCCATGGCATGCCGATGACTCCGGGAAGAAAAAGTTAGCAACGGGTCTGTGACTGGTTCCCTCTGTCCTGAGCATACAGGAGGCAATGCTGAGCTCAACAAAATCTCCTGGTAAACTTCTCGATGGACTTTATAGCAGCAAGATATCTGCGGAAGTTCTTACCTAAGAATATTTGTTTAAGCAGGATATATCATTTATTGCTTATTGAAAATGAACCTATAATGCACAGATTTATGAGACAATGCTAGCTGAAGAATGAAAGCTGCGTAGACCACCTGTGTGACTAATGAAGTCTTTCCCCATCAATAGCGAAATTTGATATTGAGTTACATCTATTGTCTGCATGCATCTTCTTCGACACGTTAGCCTTCCGTCATACCACGACTACCAAAAAACACCACCCTAGACTCAATCCTCAAATTATAGTGCTCTCTGCATGTGTGATACCCAGCTCACCACCTCTGTGTGGGTATATTCTGAGCCTCTGAAACTCAGACTCCTAAAATTGATTCCTTTCCACACAGTTCAGTGTGTTCTTCCCTAGAGTTTTCTTATCTCGAGCCGTCCGCAACACTCAGGCAGCTGCCCAGACTCCAACGACGTCCCTGACTCTTACGTCTTCAGATAAAAACTTTTTGCAAGGGGTTGACTACACTGCAGAAATCTACCCAGTTCCTGTGTCTTTGCTCTATTTTCTCCCATGACAATTCTAATCCAAGCCATCATTATCTTTGAACAGATTATAGCAATTGCCTCTTAAAATCTCTTTTAAGGAAATGAGAGCATGACATATTTTTATTCATTATTTCAATTATGATTTATTCAAATCTCATTAATAGATTCCTTCCTTACAATAAAATCTAAACACGCAACAAGATCCAGCCCTTGGCCATTGCATTTTCTGCTTCTGTAAGTTTGACTGTTTGATACCTCTTCTAAGTGAAATCGTGCAGTATTGATCCTCTGTGACTGGCTTATTTCACTTTGTAGAATGTTTTCAGGTCTGTCCATGTTGTCACAGATGGGAGAATTTCTTTCTTTTTTTAAGAATTAATAGTATTCCATTGTATGTATATTCCACATTTTTAAAATCTATTCATCTGCTTATGGACATTTGCGTTGTTTGCACATCTTCTTTATTGTGAATAATGCTGCAATAATTTTGAGAGTGTAGCTATCTTCAAAATCCTGATTTCATGTCTTTTGAGCATATACCCAAATGTGGCATTGCTAGATAATTGGTAGTTCTATTTTTAAGTTTTCGAAAAATTATTTTTTCATATCTTTTCATAACAGCTGTACTATTTTACGTTCCTACCAACAGTGTGGAAGTGTTCCAGTTTTTTTGAAACCTTATGGGCAAGTGTTGGTGAGGTGTGGAGAAACTCAGTGGTTAAATACAACTACCATGTGATCCAGTATTTTAACTCTATGGTTTATACCCAGACAAATTGAAAATTTATTGTCTTTTGACTGATAAATAGATAAAGAAAACATAGTATAGTCATGCAATGGAATTTTATTCAATTATAAAAAAAAGAATGGTGTACTTAAACACATCATAACATCAACGAACCATAAAAAACAAAACAAACAAAAAAATACCATTACGCTAAGTTAAAGAAGCGAGTCACAAATGGACAGATGTTTCATTTATGTGAAATGTTCGTATTAGATAAAAATGTACACACAGAGTGCATTAGTTTTTTCCAGAATCTGATGAATGGGCATGTAGAACATTTTAAACTTAGTTCAAATATCCATACAACATGAAAATAACATTTACAAGCTCAGTATTACAAAGCCCCAGACTCAAAATTCAAGACTCAAATATGTGTTGAGAGGATTATGTTAGGCTCAAAGTTTTATCACTCTAGGATGGTATTTTAAATACCTTTGCCACTTTTATTTTATTTTCGATGTGCCTTTGACGATGTTCAGTAGGTCATTGAGGATATTAAGTAGGTCGTTAGAGATTCACTGTGTTTTTTTTTTTTAAAGTTGGAATGGCAAATATAGTCACTAAAGTACCTGCTCTATTCTAATAGGCATTTTTTTAACATCCTCTAAGATTTTAAGAAATACTCTGATAAGTATTGAAAATTCAAATTTACTGAATAATGTATTTAGCCACTACCTTCAAATGAACATTTAACAGGAAGATAGTGAGTTGTTAGATTTTGATGGTAATACAATATTTTAAACAAACACACACACACACACAGAATTGAATCATATTATTTCTTCCAAGCTTTTTCATCAATATTTAATGAAATTTGTATGAGACTTCAGGGAAGCCATTATCATATATATTTTTTTATTTTCAAATATTTACATGTATAAATTCTTATATTGTGATACTTCTTAACAAAGAAAACAAAGAAATAAATTGATTATGATATAAGTCATGACATTCACAATTCCTCATTTCAGATACTACATTTGTGATAATCATTTGGCTTTTGAATATAGAATTTACAGTAGACAAATGTTATCTTCTTACAATTATTAAATATTTATTTAAGAAAATATTTATATAGAGAATGTAAATTTTTATTTTAAACAAGTAATTCTGCTACTAATTAGGTTTGCTAACTAGTGGCCTAGATGGCAGATGACTTTCATATTTTATAAGTAAATGATAATTTGGAGTATTGATTAAAATATTGAAGTTTTTGGTATTAAAAAGCATGTATAAGTTGGATAAATACTAGAATAAAAAATGCTAGCCAAAAATTGACAATATATATTTAGGTACTATGCTAATGTATAGTTACAAATAAAAAACACATGGTCTTTGACTTCAAAAAGATATAACTTATTCATCTATCATTACTAGTGTGTTTATATGAGTTTAAGAGCTATATAACTGAGTTTTATATAGGTTAATAAGAAATTAAAACATATATATAATTGTAATGTTCTTAATCAGAGAAGAGAACTATGTAATGTGTTTAGGTTAGTTAATCAACTGTGAACCCTGAGGACAGAAAGCTGGGATTTCAAATGTCTTTGGCTTTTCTCCATACCCTTTTCTTATCTTTAGATTAATTATCTGCATAACGGAGATGACTAAAATATTTAAGAAAGCATTTAGTACATTGAGTACATTTGTTCTTGGTCACTTCCTGGTGATAGAACACAAACTTGAATGAATTCGAGGTCAAAGGATGATGATTTTTATGCTATGGGATGCTCAAATAAAAAAGCATGGATTATATAATATTTTCCAAATTGAGATTCAAGATCAAGATTATTGGAAAAAGTTAATATGAAAAAAATATCTGTTTCTAAGATAAACTTTGTCATCACTACTGACTGTATGATTTATGAGAAATGCTATACTTCATTTTATCGTCTAATTTTCAAGGAAAAATGTAACATAATTTGGGTATGGCTTTTAGTTTAAGATTTGATGATAAGCATAGCTTTGACTGCCCCCCCACCCCCGTTCATGTGACTTATGTTTGACAGTCAAAATAAATTTAGTTTGATAGATTTATGAGTTTACAGTAGAAGTTTACCTGGTTTTGGAATAACTGGGAAATGCCTGTTTCATACTTTTAAAAAGTACATGTCTCCAGAGAACCTGCCTGTTATAGGTGAAGAATATATTTGAAGCTTTGAATACAATGAGCTGGAAACTTCTGGAGAGAAACACTTACATCATTCTTCTGTATGATATGCTTCAAGTATTTATAGCCAACCCCAGTTATTGATGTTGCAAATTGGTTCTGAAAATGTCTCTTCACTCTTTCAAATTGATGAAGCACTCAAGCCCCAGGTTCTTGAAAATTATTTGAAGGAAAACTCAGCTCTCATCTATTTTGTCTGCGGGATAAATTAAGGCAATGTTTCCTTTCTGTCATGATTGAAAATCCCATTTGTAGGCTCGTGCTATTATGTCTTTGTGAAAAGACTTCATAGAAGAGATTTAAGAATTCCTTTGATTTACTCTTCAAGGATAACTTCTAGAAAAGTACTTTGGAAAATTATAATGTATACTATCTCTTTGCTTACTTCAAAATGGTGAGTATATTATGTGGATCATTATCTCTTCAATTCCATCCACAAACAATGATAGAGCTCATTTCTCCATGTCTAGCTATGAAGACAAAACGCTTCAGAAAGCCCAGGGGCTCAATTTGCCTTATTGTCACATTATTATATTGACAAGCAAATGGCAAGCAACTTGGCATTTACAAAGACTGACGTCAAATGCCCAAAGAATTAAATATATTAAAAATGTGTAAAATATAAATAGCTTTTACTTTAGCTGAATTTTCATGGTAATATGTAATATGTTTGTAAATTTAAATGTCATAAAGGAGATGAGATGATACAGAGGGAACACAACTCATTTAGTTTTTAACAGAGAAAGTCGGTCACAAAATTCGCATTAGTAATGAGTTTTTTCCTCAACATCGAGAGGCAATTTTCATCTAAATTTATCTTCCATCTCCCTGTCCTTGGCACAATTCTTGCTACTTGCCTTCTCTCTAATTACCCAGTCTTCCTTAATTTTTGATTTCTCTTCAGGTCTATTTCTCTTTAATTTCCTCTGTAGTCACCTAACATTTTCTATTATCCTTCACATTCATTCAGTGGTCCTTTAATTTCCATTCATTATAGGCCTGTCAGGAAGTTGAGGAAACTAGTAATTTTTATGGCCTAGAAAAGCTTTTGGACTTACTGAGTTACATCTGAGATGAAATTTCTCTTGTTATGTGAGTGACTATAACTTGTCTCTCTTGTTGAAAGTACTTCTCTTAAAAAGAGATTAATTTTACCTTGATACAAGCTAACATTTTGAAAATGAAATATGTTTCTATCTATTTTGAAATTTGGAATATATAAATAAAATTAATTTAGGAATAGGGAGTATATGTTTGTGTATATATGTATATGATATTTTATTTGCACATTTGTGGGTGTATAAACCAAGTGTTTACAACAGTGTAGGCTCTCTTTGTACAGTATGTTTCTTATTCGTTTACTCCCTCTATATTATAATCTGTCCAGAAAGATGAGAAATAATTATGAATTACTGATAAAAAAAAAAAGTAGAATTCCTCAAAAGAAATATATGGATTATTCATTGTGAATGGGAGTGTGACTATTTGATTAAGTTCAAATTTAATTCATCATATACCTTTATGCACAAGCTAAGAACTAATTTGTTATAATGAAGTATAAATACAGACTGTGTTTATAAAGTACAAAGCTTTATAAAATATGTTGGTCCTTTGCCAAATGTGCACATTAAAATCAGCTGAAGACTTAAAACAAAATGAATGTCTTTCATCTTGACTAAGTTTAATTCCATTTGAATCCGTCTCAGAGTTCGAGCATTATGTTTTACAGACTTTCTCAGGGAATTGGTTGTATTTCACTAGAGAGTTACTATTCACTTTAAGAAAAACCAGGAACTCAAACATGCAACACCAAGATTTCCATTTCTACTCCCCGCATACCTCAGTCTCGTCCATAAACGAAAGCAATTGATACCTGTTGTGCTGATTATCACTGATTTTTAAAACATATAATATCTGAAGTGGAAAAAAAAAACTATATGAACTGAGGAAATCCATTTTTTTTTTTCCTTGTAACCTGTGTAAAGACAGATATTTGAATTAATATTTCACCATTTTGTCTACAGTAGACACAGATCCTTTAGCTGATAGAGTTTGAACAATGAGGGATTCGGAACTGACTCAGGCTCTAACCAGCTGGCGTGGCTTTTTTGATGCAATCCAGGTGAATCACCAATCCTGAATACAAAGATAATACTTGTGTTCAGAAGCAGTGAACGTTACACTTTTTACATTCTTAAATTCAAATCAAAATTACATGTTAAAATATATCATCGCAAATACTCTCTGACATTATTATTACATGAAGACTATGCATGACTGTAAAATAAAAAAAAAAATAGGAAAAGTGTCATATATTCTGTACCTGTCAACACCTTTAAATGTTATAATATGCAAAAGCTAAGAAACTAACAACACAACTTTTAAGAACTTCAGAAATTACTTGACGCTCAGTTCAGATCATTTCCCTAAGTTTTCTCCTATCACATATTTTTACCATTTCTTATGTAGTACCTCTACCTTTCTGACTTTTGAAAATGTGCATTTTGGCCCACTTATTACTTTATAATCTGACATAAGGTCATACATTTTTGTTGCCATGTGGGAGCCTATATTAGCCTCTCCCTGGTAAGTGACCATGAGTTCCCGGCAGAGCGTTAACGTCCCAAAGTTCATCTTTGAGCCCGAACGTGCTGACTTGCTCTAAGGTGTTCTGCCCTGTGTCATACACGTTTCACACAGTTTGGCCACTTTTGTGGATTGTGATATTAAATTCATAAGGAAAAATACAATGAATTTTATGGTTGATACTATTCAAAATATATGGTTTTCCTAATTAATAAATTTAAAATTTGATCTCTAGTCAGAACACAAATATACATACTGGATATATACCAAGATACACTTTTGCTTTTTACAATTCTAACACTCACTTCCTGCAGTTGCACAATTTTCACCAAACATCTAATATTGAAAATAGAAAAATAGAATAATAAGAGATTTGAAGCACTGCAAATGTTATATACTTATGTGTAAAATTATATAGATAAAGGCTTCTCAAGAGTCTTAAAGAACCACTTTTAAACACTCAAAATTGAGACACTTTTATTGAAACTCAGAAGTATTTTATTTATTTATTTATTTTTATTGGCAAGGCAACCGTTGGTTGACCTCACATACTGGAAAGACCTTGCCAGTTTACAATCCCTTATTATTTTTTTTTATTTCTTATGCCTGCAGGTCTTCCTAGATGGTCTCCCATCCAAATACTAACCAGGCCCAACCCTCCTTAGCTTCCAAGATCAGACCGGATGAGGCTTGTTCAGGATAGCATGG
Organism: Rousettus aegyptiacus; assembly: GCF_014176215.1. Classification (NCBI taxonomy): domain Eukaryota; kingdom Metazoa; phylum Chordata; class Mammalia; order Chiroptera; family Pteropodidae; genus Rousettus; species Rousettus aegyptiacus. The sequence goes on from NW_023416287.1 coordinate 88,192,965, forward strand.
CTGTAGACAATTCAGAAGTATTTTAAAGTTGCCATTTAGCTTAATCGTATCTTTAGCTAATTTCTCCAAAACAGTAGAGTAATTTATGCATTGGTCCTTTGCTCATGAACATAATCTTTTTATATTGAGGGCATTTATCACAAAAAAATAAAAACACTAAATAAATAAACAAATAAATAAATAAAGATATAGCTGCGTATGTTATTTTATTTACATATAAGTATATACTTTACAATGTATTCATAATAAGTTTTAAAAATAGTTTAATCATATAACATTTACTTTTATAGGTATAATTTCTGCTAGTTTGTAGCTATCCATTATGAGACCAAATATATGGCATGAACTTTTGAAAATAAATAAGGAGAGTCATTCTTTCTAATATTGTTTCATAGCATGTAAATATAAGTAAATCGCCTTTTGATTTTACTACAAGGTGAGAAATAGGAAGAACTCAGTATACAAGAGAAACATATCTAGAAATAGATATCTATATATCTCAGTATCTATACATCTAGATAGATATATACATACATACATCTAGATACGGATACATATGTCTGTACACCTATATATTTATATCTCTGTATCAGTTTGTATGTCAAAATTTACATTTAAGTTTTTGCTCTATTATTCTTTTTGTGACCTGCAGCAAATTTTCCAGCTCTGAAAGTTGCAGGATTTCAAATGGTCAATAAGAGCATCCTCTTAATAGCATGATAATAGAAATTACGTGAATAATCTATAATTGCCTAAGCACAGCGAATGGAACCCAGTAATTAGAATTATTTAATAGAAATAGCTTTCTTAATGTGATTATAATTATTGACATATGACTCCACTTTTGAGCTTAGACATTTTCTCTTATTGAATGATTTTAATAAACTTAAAAATTATATTTCCATTCTTTTATTATTTTAATATGATAATTTCTGAGTATGAATTTGACATTACATTCAGTCTTATTACTAAAATTTTAAAGAAATATTTAACAAGAAAACACCTCTTGGACACAGTATTGTTTCTATTAATAAGTCTGTTTCAATAATAGAACGAAAATCAGTTTTCAAAAAAATCATTTTTCAAAAAAAATAAAATATCAATAAATCATAAATTACCTTGGTTTTTTGGAGGACTTTGTTCTTGGAACATAAGAAGTTATTTTGGGAGGGAGGGGAGGATTTTCTTTCAGAGAAGCTAATTGTACCTAGTACTGTTTTACTTGGGTATATTGCTATATATATATATATATTGCTGTCAGCTGCAAATTTTTCTAACTTTTTATCTCTGAAATCAATGATCACTTATAGTATTATTTATATATAATTTCTTGATAATGAAAGCAGTTCAAATATACAAAATCTTATCTCAAATTTTGCATTTTAAATTGTGATGTAGAAAACATAATTCCTGTTTAATCCAGGAAGAAATGCTTTGTGTATTAACTTTATAATGTGTAAACTTATTTAAGTGCCCTTATAAGTATGATTATATTATATAAATGCATTTTGTTCATGAGCATATTTCATCTATTTCTCTAAAGTTATTTTAGAAATAGTAATCATATATTGGATAAAAACTATCTTTTCTTTGGGTATTTACAGAGATTTCTTCTCACAGTCTATATCCCTTATTTCTCCCATTTCTTACCTGGTTCTGGGCTTTTTTTCTTCCTTTCCCTACATTTTAAAATGTGATTTACTGTATCTTTAGGACAGAATTGTTTCTGGAACAAAATACCTCTGGTTTTATAATGAAAATCAATTTGAAAATATAATACACTATGTTATAATTTCCTCCAAAGTTTTTTTCCTTTTTTTTCCCAATTCTTTATTTCCTAAATTTCAAAAATGTTTGACATTTATACAGTTAACGAAGCGATCCCTCCAATGCCGTAGCGCCCTCCAGCACTACATACACGCATTAAATAATACTGACAATGTACCCTGTGCTGCCCTATAAATACCTGTCCTACATAGTTTTTTGAAGAATATTTCTACTAATGTTTTCATGATACTGAAAGGGTATTGTTACTAAGACACTTCTCTGAAATGCAATTATAAAAATGTAGTCATTCTACACTTTTGTTAACTGTTGAAAAACAATCTAATGCACAGGGATAAGGAAAAAGTGGTCATATTGGTCTTTACTTGCCTATCGATGTAATTACTACACAGGCTTTCTAGGGCTGCCAAAACAAAACACCGCAGACTCAGTGGCTTACACAACAGGAAGTTATTTTCTCACATTTCTGGAGGCCCAAAGGCCAAGGTCAAGGTATCTGCAGGTTTGGTTTCTTCCGAGGCCTCTCTGCTTGGCTTGCAGATCGCTTCCCTCTCACTACTACGTCCTCACGTTTTCCATGTGCCGGCTGTGCCCCGATCCCTTCTCCTTACGAGGACACCAGTCACTCTGGGTGAGACGTAAACACTTGAGTTTCGGTGAGGGTGGAGGGCACAGTTAAGCCTGCATCTACGTTCATAAATACAGGAATTGACAGACTTTAGCTATTAATTTTTAAAATATATATTAATTGTTTAAACCTGTGAGTACTTTCAGGTAGTAAAAAAACATATTACCTTAATAATAGTAATCATCTCTTGAAGACATAGATTGTGTTTTTCCCCCCTAATTTGTCACTAACATCTTTCAGTTTTTCTGACGTATAACGGTGTTCAATAAATAGTGGTTGAATGTATGGCCGAGTGTTAGGATGGATGGACGGATGGATGGATGGATGGATGGATGGATGGATGGATGGATGGATGGATGGGTGGGTGGATGAATGGATGGGTGGGTGGATGGGTGGTTGGGTGGATGGATGGGTGGATGGATGGGTGGATAGATGGATGGATGGGTGGGTGGATGGATAGATGGGTGGATGGATAGATGGGTGGATGGATGCATAGGTGGATGATCAAATAAGAAAACAAATGAAAAATACTGAAATTGTACCAATTTCTTACTGTTATTATAATAAATGTACTGATAAGTATACTTATGTGTGTATTAATAAATCTGCCAATAAGTGTTAGGGGATTTTAACCCTTCTACCGATAAAAACCTGGTTGAAAATAACTTCCTCCAGGAATGTAAGTTAGCACTGCTCTAATTATTCTGTTCTCGTTGCACTAACTCAGCACTTGCGAATTGAGCCTGCACCTGAGCTCATGTGCTGGTATGCTGCTTAAAAGGAAATGCTGAAATCTGGATGTGAATATGTTTTGTCTGTGCAAATTAATTTGTGTGACCGTCAAGGACAGAAGCTGCATGTTTATTTTCCCCATATAAAACCTAAATAGGTTTTCTGTGAGCAGCGATGATCCCATAAATTTCATGCTAACTAATGCATCACCCATTCATGAGACCCTAGTTGATATTTTTTTGTCTTCGGCTGCCTACGAATCGAAGTGTACATTTCAATTAGAGCTCCACTTACCGAAAAGACAGATTTGTCACAGAAACCAGAGTAAGCAATTTGTCATGTTGTTTTCGTGGAGCCATAAAATAGTGTTTCAGACTCAAAGTGATATTTGGGGATTACCATGCCATATTCTGAATTTCATAAAATGCAATATACGTATGCATAACGGATGAAGTGCATTCCAAAAATGAAAATGATTGCAGTCCACAGAGTTTGTAAATCAATTTGTGAAACACTGCAGAATGAAAGGAGCTACACAATAAATACAGGTTGTGCAAAGAGGCATATGTGTCGTATAAATGCAGTCTCTTCTGCCTGGAAGTTTTTAACCCCATAACAATCTGCGAGACAAGTGGTAAGCCCCTTTTGTGATGCCGTTCAAACATACTTTGTGATAGAAAATAATTCTTTAGGTGAGAGATGCTGATTTCCTGACGGTTGCTTCTGGTTCCACGTCACATAATCATGACTGAACTGCTTTCCTTGTCTTCGGTCTCTTTTTATCAAGTATCGATTCTTATTTCCTGACTTGGAATTTCAACCCTCATGGTCTGACCTCACATCAAACAGTATCTTTTATTATTCCAGTTTTACACATAAACAAGTTAAATAGAATTACACATATATATTCACGATGTGTGTACACACATACACACACATGAACACACACATGTATGTCACAAAACCTAAAAAGTAAGAGTAACTTATGTGTAGAATTTACCATTTATATTTCAAAGTGCAAACATTCCTCAGCAAAGATTTCCCTAGAATTGACTTGGACATGTATTCGTAAAGAACTGAGTGAGGTAATGTGCAGTATTCCAAACAGCGTAAACAGAGCTAACTCGTTGAGAATGCCCTACTAGAGTGCTAGGAGACGACTAACAGAGTAAGTATGTCCAAGATAGTGTGGGGTGCAGTTATAATGATCTGGCAAGTATACATATTTGGTTATGTTTTTTAATGAAACTCACCAAGTATTTACAAAAGTAAAAATAAAAATGTGACAAACACCCATATACACATTGATTTGATAACTCATTTTTTTAAATATTTTGCTGTAATTTTCCCTGTACCATATATTTATCATCAGAATATTTGTCATAAACTATATAAGTGTAAATCATCTGAAAATAACATTGTCAAAACCACACTTAACAATTTAAAAATAACTTCCAAACATTATTCATTGCCCAGTGAATATGTGAATGTCCTCAATCATCTTCAAAATATAGTTCGCCTTCTTCTGGTTTCAAAGACTTGATTATCTGTTAAACTTTATACAAAATGCAATACCCACTTATGCCAAAAACTCTTAGAAAATAGTAATAGAAGAAAACTTCCTCAATCTCACAGTATACCAGCAAAATATCTACAACTAACATTCTACTTAATGGTAAGTATATGGGATAAGACAAAAGGTCCTGTTACACTACTCTCATGTGACGTCATAATGAAAATCACAGCTGGCACAGTAAAGCACAAATAAATAAATTGACTGTAGATTGGAAAGGAATAAATAAAATAAATAAAACTGTCTTTATTTCAAAATGACACAATTGCCTATATAGAAAATGCCAAAGAATCTACGAAACAACAACAAATTCCTGGGACACATAAATGAGTTTAATTAGGTCAGAGAATAAAATGTCAATATAAAGAATTGAATTGTACTCTTACAAGCCATTAATAAACAATTGGAATCTGAAATTTAAAAAGAACAACGATCACACCAAAACAAGTGATCATAGATCTACTAACAATGTGCCCATCCTAGAAACCCAGAGCTCAGATAAAGGTGGTATTGAAGATCTGTAGAAGTTCAAAACATAGTAAACATCGGTGCTTAAATGAGGAAATAAACAAGGCGATGTTTTAAAACGATGATCCCGGAGTGCAGTGGAGGAAGGGGACCAGGTAAACTATGGAAAGCGAAACCTGTAAAGAAACTTGAAGGTCATGGTACTGATTCAGATTTTCTCAATAAAATTGAAAAGTCATCTGTAGACTTTAGGCCTGGTTAAACTTGCATTTTCTTAAGATCTCATTTATTAAAGAATGCATCGAGAGGGGATAAGGCTAGATATAGGGGGGTGAAATACAGATTTCAAACTATTGTGGCATTCCACAAGAAACTAGTCATGTTTCTGCTATAAGTAGAGGAAAATGGACAGTTTCAAGAGATAATTACTTCCAAGATCTTATAAATTTTGCCTTATATTAGCTATTGGAGGCAAAGAGTGGATAGTGAGAGTTAAAAAAATTACCAAGGCAAATTCCTTCGTATTACTGGATTTTCACAACTATGTATTTTGATACTTCTTAATAAAATAATGTGGGAGTAAGACCATATCTAGGGTTCAGTGTGGAATTTTTTTTTAATTTAAAATGTACGCATGCCATTTATGAGATTCGAATCATCAAATTACATATGTTGGAAGAACACAGGCAAAGCACAGCCTAACATCATCTGGGTATAGATAAATGACCATTAAAATGATGAGCGTTTATGAGGGAAAGAGTAAAATGAGAAAAATGAGAATTGAAATATGAAGGCCTAAAAAAATTCTAGCAAAGACTGAAAATAACTGAGCAACGACTTGCTTTTGAAGTAACGAGAAGAGGCTTTTGAGAAAGATTGATCACATATCAGATACTACTGAGAGGCCACTAAACTAAGATCTGTAAAGTGACTCTTCCATTCAAAGAGAGAGAGGACTGGATGTACTCCAAGATGTAAATTTACATCAAATCTTGTGAAAACCCTGAATGTGTTTAATGTTCGATTCCTCCTTTTTTACATCTAATTGCTATTTCTGACACCACAATATATTTCTCGCTTAGGGATAAATTATACAAGTGACAAGCATAAAAATTATTTTATTATCGCAAAAATGTTTCTTCTTTGTTAGAACTCTAAATCACTATAACAACTACCAAAATCTCAGCCCAACATCAACAAAACCAGAAAGGCAAACTAATTAAAACAAGAAATATTAAATCCCAGTTCCCATTTTTATTCTTACTAAGTATGAATATGATTATTTTAAGGACCAGATTAATGTGAAAATGCATACATAAAGCAGGTATGTGGGATGCCTTGTGAATATCTAAAGAGAGCCATTACCTCTATATGAAGTGATTATGGAAATATCAAGAATGAGGTAGCATTTAAAATAGCTCATGAAAAATTAGTAAGAATGTCATACATAGAAGTGGGAGTGAGGAAAATCATCCTCAGGGAAGAACCAATGAGCAGAAAACTGTGATGTCAAATATGGGAAGATATGGTTTTTCTACATTACATACTCCATTTTGAGTGTAACCTATTTAAGGAGAGGTATAAGACAAAAGTATAGAATACAGTCATGCCTGAGTGCGGAAGACCATGCATGCTAGGCTGAAGAGGGATGGCTGTTACGCCAAATGGCAGTGGGTCTGGAAAACACATGTCACATGGGCCTGATAAAGGAGCCGCAGGAATGTGGGAAGAGCTGTGAGAGAAATTTGCAAAGGGATATGTCATAGAGTTATCAGAGAAACAATCACTAAGCATTCTAGCCTCAGAGACAAGTACAAAAGCCGGAAAGTACAGGAAACTCTGAGCTTGTGGTTCCATTTGGCAAAGGCACCAGGACAGCACGGTAAACCCTGGGGAGGTTTTGTGAAATCTGCCTTGAAAGTGAAAGTAGTGAATGGAGACCACCCTGTCTGAGTAAGACCCTGTGTAATTACCAAGGTCATTCAAGAATCTTCTTCACATCTGCCTTGCAAATTGCTTCTCTCATTGGCCAACCACAGGGGGATAGGATTTCAGAAACCATGGTAACCAGCCCTATACATGAGTGCCAGGGCCACACTGACCAAAATTAGGAATTGTTCAGCACAGGCCTGCTTTTAGTCCTCAAACCAATCATACTGTACATGAGAAACTTTGGAAGGTTACGTGCATAGGAGTGAAATGAATAACAGAGCCGTAGGGCCGTTAATGTGGCAGCGTATTGTCAGCTTTATTTGGAATGTAGGACATAGAATAAGAAATGATTTTCACTTTTAAAAAGGCAAAAGGAGACGGGGGATAAAATAGGAAAAATGGAACAGTATTCAAAGACCACTACTAGGAAGTGTTGGGAACGTATATCACATATAGATTTTCTTTCACATAACATCTCTTATGAGATGTTTCATTTCTGCAAAGTTTATAAGATACATATATATGTGTGTTTGTGTGCTCATGCATATATATGTGTGTATATATATGGCTATAAAATTATGCTACCAATAGGACAAGTTTTTAAAGTACATTTGGGACATAATTTAGTGCAGCAGTCATCAGTACTATTTAACAAATATTTACAGCTCTGTTTTTCCAGGCTAATGGAAAAATTGAACTCTCCAGCACTCTTCCGAGTTTGTGGTAACCAGGGGAATTGCTTTGGTCAATGTCACATAAACACAAACTGTGCTCCTTACATTCCAAAACTTGAAGGACCAGAATGCCTTTCACCGTGGTCTCCGCCTGCGGCAGAGACTGTGGCACTGCAGGAATTCTGTCACGCTGCCTCTCGGGGTCCTCTGTTGACCCACGTGGTGAAAGGACATGGTCACCACAATTAGGTGAACGTGTTCAAACCCCTTCCCCATTTATGTGTGTGACGATGGAAAATTGTATATTCTGAGCCCGTTTTCTAGTCATTCTTCTTCTTAGAGATAATGCGTACAAAACACCTAATATGGCAGGCATTCGATGAATTATATCTACTATTAGTAGAAATTGGTCTACGGTATAGCATCAAATGCGTTCATTCAGTAAAACGCTAGAGTGTGGAAGCAATGGATCATGTTAGGAATGGAAACACACTTCTGCCAACAGTGATAGATCCTTGAGAAACGTGAAATAGGTCTAAGTTTAAAAAAAAAAATCTATTGTTTCCCTGAAGATTTGGCATGTTTTGTTTTTCATAAACAAAGATTAACATTCTCTTCATTCACATTCACTTTTCAAGTAAAGTATGGAAATTAAATAAAACAAAATGTAATAACTGTTTTCTCGGCTCCAGTTGATACCAACAGTCCTGGGTGAGTGACATTTCATGAATAACACATGGGATCATTAGCATATCAAAGCAGCTTTCTTTTTTCTGCCTTTCACCAAATGTCTGAGGTCTTCGATTTGAACTAAAGGACAGTTGGGCATGCTGTTCCTTCACAAAGGATTAGCTAATGCAGAGAACCTAATCTCCTATCATTCTAGACATTTTGTATTAATTAAAATACTTAGAAAACAAGTTCAGAAGTGAACGCTATGCAAGAAATGCTACAGTTTCAATCTGCTTCTTTCATCCTTAAAATCCTGAGTTTTATTATGACCCACTTTAGATGAGAGATTTTTTTGTCACAAACAATTTCATGGTTAGGTACACATTTTATTCAAAATTACATGGAAAATCAAGAAGGAAACACACGTTCCATGAAGAAAATTCTGCCAAACATAATTCTGGAAGGACATCAGCCTAATTCATTAACATCCAGGGAAGTATTCTTTCTTTAATTCAGCCAACACTGCATTCCAGCACCTAGACATGCCAATGAAAGGAATGCCACACTTTCTTGTTATCTTATACTCTCTTAGTAATGACCATCAGGTGAATAAATTACTGTAACTTAACATTAGACAGGTAGTGTATGACATGGGAGTGCAGACTAAAGTGGCAAACTGAGTTAAGTAAAGATGGCTTCACAGCTAATTTAATGCTTTGGATCTTACATTAAGGGAGAGAAGAAAAGAGAGAGAAAGAGAGAGACAGAAAGAGAAGAGAGAGTATGTTGGCTAAAGAAACAGCAAATAAAATGTAAACATATGCAATGTAGAAAATAGGATATGCTAAAAACTGAAAAAAAAATTATTTTAGTTAGAAAGTTAGGTGCATTTGTTAGTCTGAGATTCAGAACAACAAAACGCTTAGTTTGAAGTCCAGACCAAAAGTTATCTTGGATGCAATGTCGAGAATGGACTTTTTTCTGTGAGCATTAAGGTAACAATAGAAGTTATTAAAAGTTTAAAAGTAATTAAAGTTAGATACAATTTTTAGAAAGATCATCTTGTATAAAAGCTAGCAAGATGATATGTAGCAACTCAAGTAGTTTCTAATATACTCTACACAAAGAAGCACAAATATGTATACTTTTCTAATAAGCACAAACATTTATCTTAAATTAGTAACTTATGTATGCATGAATAAATATTCATAACAAAGACCTTAGAATTGGTATGTCTAAAATTTAACTTAATATTTTCAGTGAGAAGAATTTTTTAAAAGTGTTTCCTATATTTCTAGAACTTGAAAGGAAACAAAATTTTGCTAATAATACAAAATTAGCAAATTGCTGATGGTTAAAATAAGATTAAAATTAAATGAAAGTGTAATATAAAAAATTAATCTTGAGTATAAACTTTAGATGCTTTTTCTAAATAATCAATACTTCATTTAAATCATTAAGAGTTAAAAACATTTTTATCACTATGCAATAATTTATTTTAATATGTCTGCAATTTTAAAAATTATTAAAAAATACAAGAGAAATGTTTTGTATCTCAATTGTGTTAACATGGATATGAAATACAAATCCATCAAGTTTTATAGTTTAGATTTGAATATTTTGTGTAAATCATGTCAATAAACATTAAAAATACCCATAAAGAAAAACATAAATGCAATGAAATATAAAAAAACAAAAACACTGGAGTAATGACATATAAGTAAAGAATTCTCTATTAAGTCTGAAACACTCATAAACTTTGCAATCAGTCATTTCTGCTATATTTTACATATATATCAATTTTGTTTTTTATTTCAAATAAATCAGTGTTTTCCATTCAGTATATAAAAAGTTGCAAAATATTATAAAGATACTAGAATTTTTTTAAAAGATAGTTAGCAATTAATCTACTTACTACTTGTCCAAGAAAAAAAAAAAACAGGAAGACAATATAAGTAAGCAAAATTGAGTCTTCCGTATTTGATGGATAAAACCCTGCCCCTAGCATAACAGATGACATACAGTCAGATGAAAGAATAAATTCAAAGAAGAAGAATTTAGATGGGGAAATAACGTAATTTAAAAAATCATGTGACTGAGAGTGTACTGTATGGGAGAGAAAGGAATAAAAATGATGTAGCACTCTGCCAGAAATAGAAAAGGAGGATCCAGAGAACAGCCCCTGAGCGATGATGGTGTAGTTAGGCATTATGCAAAGTTGCACAAAGGAAGGCTGTAGAGGGAGGGAGGGAGGGAGAAAGGAAGAAAGAGAAAAAACAAAAAAGAGAGGGAGCACTTTATTTGGTAATAAGAGAGTTTCACATAGGTATTTTGACAAGCAGAATATATAATGCTGCTCAAACTTAATGAGACTGATATAGATGATCAACACAGCCAATAAAAAGTGGGAATTAGAAGAAGATTGTTAGTTTTTTATGACCGTTAGCAAGGAAATAAGAATGTGCTATAAACTATATCCGTTCCTTTCCATCCTGCACAGTCTATATGTGAGGCAGGTTATAAACTTGCAGATTAAAGGTCTTTCATTTTCAATGTATGCAAGAGGATGTGTAGAAGATGAACTATCTCAAACTACGTAATTCATCCAACTCATCGTGGAATAATGAAAATGAGCATCATTATAATAATGACAATAAAAATGACTGCTACTGTGGACAGCTCCTAGGAGCTCGGATGCACACTGACAGTTTCCTTCTTCAGAACAAACTAGGTGTCTTCGAGCTTAGCAGGATTTAATAAACGAAGGTAGCAGATCCGGTAGATACATTCTCAGCTTCACACTGCACAGAGGGACAGTTCTAGGCCTCGCCAGCTCCTCAGAAGTCTTGTGAGTTTAACTCTCTCTGCTTGTGACATGCTCTACTGCTAGTTTCTCGCTCTGCGTTTCACTCTCCTCACTCCCTCATGCTTGTTTTCTGTAATCTCCTCCTACATAAAACTTTTTCACCAAAATCCTTCTTAAGATTTTTTTGGGGTGGGGAACCCAAATTAAGACGTAATTGTCATTGAGTTTTACATATAGAGAACACAAAGTTCAGGTAGATTCAGTTAGTAAATTTGCACAGTTGAATAATGTCAATATAGTCTTGACGGATAGAGTATCTAACCACGACTCCGGACAAGCAATGAGAGGCGTGAGATATCGAATGCAGCATGTGCCAAAGCAGAGATTTCTGTGTCCGTTGGCTGAATGACTAGTGCCAGCATTTTTGTATCTAATCCAAAGTCTAGGTTCCCGTAGACAAGAATGTACCATGTGGAAAACACACTGGGAGTTATTTGTAAACGCTTGTTTCCAATGCGTTCTCAACAGAAAAAGTCATCAGAGCCAATATTTGAAACCAGATATTTTTGACAATAATCTATGATCTCGATCAATAAACCTCCTCATTCTCTCTACTGGAATGGCTGTGACTTAATCTGTGTCATAAACTCTGTAAACTCCCATTTATCTATACAACTCTGGAACTTGCCCTCAGTGACGTGTGTTATCATAAAGAGTTAAAGTTAAACAGCATTTTGCAAAACTATGAAAGACAGCTGTTTTGAAAAACATATTTATTATCAAATATTAAAGAAACTCAACATATTCTACACAGATCATAGTGCAACTGTGATTATAAGTGTGTTTCTGCTTTGACATCAGTGAACAGAGCTTATTTCTGAGTGTGTATGTTAGATGTTTTCTATAGTGGTTACCATTATGTAGATAAATGTTAAGAAAATAACTTTTGTCATACAGTTTATTCTATACCAATGCAGTTCGAGATCTCTGCTTAAGAAGGCCTTTAATCGTTTTACGAAATACTGTGCAAGAGAAAGCTGAAACCAACAGTTCCCATTCCTTTAATTACAGTTCTGTTCATTTAATCACCTCAGTAGAGGATGTGTTACTTGGTGGGTGATATTTTCTTCACACCATGAGATGCTCATTTACAGTGCTTGTCTCTTCAGTTAATTAAGAAATTACAATTAGAAAAGTAGCTATGCATCGAATGTTTATTTGAACACATGGAGAAAGTAATGCGAAGCAGGCATGTGTGGTGAAAAACTATTGTCTAGGTAAACTTTTCTAGATTATGAAATCAGTAGCTGGAATTTTAGCTATTGTGCAAGGACCTTACATTCTTTTGCATTCTGTGCACATGACCAAAAAACAATTGAAAGATATTTTTTTTAATCTCTTTGCATAAATGTACTGTCGCTTTAAATATTTTAAAGGAATATGAAATATGTATGTAGAAAAAACTTTCCACATTTCTTTGTTCTTAAAAGGAATTGATTGAGACTGTTTAATGAATGAGTGACATCTGCCTAATTCCACTGTGCCCTGATTTGTTTCTCTGTTTGGCGAAAACAAAATCTTATGTTTTCTTCCAAATGAGAAAATGTATGTTTATTCTCATATCGGCGATTCCGATATCCATCTCTGAAAGCAAATTTGCAATAGTATCTGGTCCAACTCTAACCCAAAATGTTCACGCTACAGAGTACATCAAATCAGAAGAGGGGAAATACTTGTTTTGATTTTTATGCCAACTCTTAGAATAAAAGTTATACTTGGGGACAGGAAAAGTTAACTTACACATTTAAAGAGCAGATCTCTCTGAACACAGAGGTAAAATACAAGTTATTTAACATGACAGGTAGGGCCCACCATCGACCTACCCGCAGGTGTGATTGTCCCCTCAACACGATGGCTGGTGCCGGCTCGAATTCTCTTTCATCACTCTTTGTGCCGTCCTGATTTATTTTCTGGAGCACCTTTTCCTCCCTTCTGCATCTAAAAAGTTACTACATATTTTCACGTTTCAAATCAGGAACCATCTCCTGCTGAAGGCTCTTTGTCCTCCAGAAGCTGGGCTCAGTTTCCCTCTCTCACTTTAATTGCAACGTTAGCGTAAGACCTCGCATGGTTCCTGAAGTTTTAACAAAATTTCTTTTAATGTCTAATTTTTCTATATCATGAATTTCTATATCATGAGGCGAGAGTGGAGACTTTATCAGCATTTTTTACACTATGTCAAATAAACTATGCTAGGCTTCAAGTAGATGAAAGGAAGACTTTACTTTGTAATGTAATAAAAAGCATGTTATATCAAGAAATTAGTCCAAGTTTGTATTGATTTTAGGAAATTGCTCAACCTATAATAATACAGCTTCTACTTGAAAATTTTTGGTATTGGGGAACTACAGAGTACAGTACAGTGTTGTTGTTGTTGGGTTTTTTTAAAGTAGCTTTTATTTTTCAGCCATTTCAGATTTACAGAAAAATTGAGAACTATTCCTATCCCTCACACCCAGTTTTCCCCATCGCTAACATCATTCATCATCGTGGTACAATCGTTACACTTAATGAAGCGATGATGGCACGGTGTTATTAAATAAGTCCAGAGTTTATTCCAGCCTCCTTGAGTTACATCCTAATGTTCTTTTTCTGCTGAGGATCTGGTGTAGAAAACTATGTCACTCATAGTTGTCACGTCTCTCCAGCTCCTCTTGGCTATAATGATTTCTCAGACTTTCTTTATCTTTGATGACCTTGACAGCTTGAAGAGTGCTGATGAGATGTGTTTTGTAGGATGCCAACCACTTGGGATTTGCTTGACATTTTTCTTATGATTAGAAAGGGATATTATGTGGTTTTTGAGGAAGACTGTAGAAGCAAATGCCATTTTCATCACACTGTATCAAGGATCCATTCTGTGGATTTATCACTGTTGATGTTGATCTCGATTATCCGTCTCAGTGGCATTTGTCAGGCATCTCCACTGTGAAGTGTTCTTTCCTATCTCTTCCTACTCTGTACTCCGGAAGGAAGTTGCCTTGTGCAGGCCAGACTTGACGCGGATATTGCATTCCTGCCATTTGAAGGTTGAGTGTCCTACGCGCTACTCAGAATTCTGCATAAAAGATTTGTCTATTGTCCTTCACTTACTCATTTTTCTACTCAATCATTTATTTACATCAATGTGGACTAATGAATATTTATTTGGGGCTTTGTATATTTTCAGTGTATATCCTTATTCAGATATGTATTTTATAAATTTTTTCTCAATCTGTGGCTTGTCCTTAACAGTGTTACTTGTAGAGCAGAAGTTGTTCGTTTTAATAAGCTTAAAAAATATCCATTCTTTTTTTAGGGCTTGCTCATTTGATGCCGTATCACCAAACCCAAAGTTCTTTAGATTTTGTCACATATTTTCTTCTGGAAGCTTTATAATTTTGCATTTTACAATTAGGTCTTTGATCCATTTTGAATTCTTTTTTTTATGAAACTGCAAGATCTGTGTCTAGATTCTTTTTTTCCCCCACATAAAGACATTCAGTTTTCCCGCCACCGTTTGTTCAGAAGGATATCTAGTATCCATCAAATTGCCTTTGATATTTTTGTCAAAGCTCAGTTACTGATATTTATCCGGGGGCTCAGTTGCTGATATTTATCCGGGGAACTTTCTGTGCTTCTATCATGTTCCATTAAAATATATGTCTAGTCTTTCTCCAATAAAATTCTTTGCTGATCACAGTAATTTTTAGAGAAAGTCTTGAAATCAAGTAATGTGAGTCCTCCAGTCTTCTTTGGTGTTGTGTTGGCTATTCTAGGGCTTATGACTTTCCTTATACAATGTAAAATCAGTTTATCAATAACTATAAAATTGCTGGAAAATGCTGAAATTTTGATAGGAATTACATTGAATTTATAGATCAAGTTGGAATGAATTGACTGCTTGACAGTATTGAATCTTTCGATTCATGAACATGGAAGATCTCTCCGTGTGTGTGTGTGTGTGTGTGTGTGTGTGTGTGTGTGTGTCTGTGTGTACCTATTTGTTAGATTCATATTTAAAGATGACGTTTGTCTTGGTACTATTGAAAATGACATTTTTTAAAAACTTTTCTAATTCCAATTGTTTGTTGTTCATGTTTAGGAAATCAATTAATGTTTATATTAACTTTGTGTCATGTGACCTTGCTATTAGCTCCAGCAGTTATCAGTCAATTCTTTGAAATTTTCTATATAGACAATAATGTCATTGATAGTTTTCTTAAGAATTTTATATCTTTCTTTCAATCTGTATACCTTCCTTGTTTTTCCTGTCTTCTTACACTAGATAGGACTTACAGTATTATGCTGAATGAGACTGGTGAGAGGGACATCTTCTTATTTTTCTTTCTCTTAGGGGAAAAGTACTTAGTTTCTCTTCATTAGGCATGACGTTAATTGTGAGTTTTCATAAATTTACATAATTCATGAGATTATGAAATAATTTATGAAATTATCACATTTAGAGGATTACTACCTATTTATAGTTTCTCAAGAGAGTTTATTTTGAAAGGATGCTATAGATTTTGTCAAAAAAAATTTATACCAATTGATATTATCATATTTATTTTCAACTTTAGCCTGTTAATGTGGTGGATTACATTGATCAAATTCTGAATATTGAACCAGCCTTGCATTCCTGGAATAAATCCCACTTGGTCATGCTATAAAATTCTCTTTACACGTTGTTGGATTTGAAGTTCATGTTACACCTTTGGACATTGTCCCATAATTATTGAGTGTACCAGGATTTTAATATTTTTTCCCTTGTCTTTTAGTTTGGGAGTTTCTACTGTCCTCTCATCAAGCTCAGTGATTTTTTCGTTGACCAGCTGCAGTACCGGTAAGCTTATCAAAAGACTTTTCATTCTTTTGCAGAGTTTTCTATTTCTAGCATTTTCTTATGCTTCTTTACGTGTCTGTGCTTATAGTATCCATTTATTATTACATGTGGTCAACATGCACTGAAACCCTTAAGATATTTATCACAGTTATTTTAAATTCCCTGTTTAACACTTTAACACCTGTGCTGGCTTTGTCTATTCAGAGTGTTTTTTCTTACCTTTTACCACGATTTCTAATTTTGAGTTGAAAGCATGTATCAGGTAATAGGGAATGAATTAAATTTTCCTTAGCGCGCGGTTTTATGTTAATCTGGATAAGCATTTGGCTTTTTGAATATCTACTGTTACTGATATCGCCATAGACTTCAAATAGTCCTCCGTGTTCTTGTCCTCCCTCCCCTCCCGTCTCTGGGCTTCCCTCAGCATTTGTCCTCAGAAACAGGCTGTGCCGTTCAGTAGCTATTATACCAAAGCCCCGTCGACAAGATGGTAAATTGTGGGGGAGTCGCGCAATTTATCATCTGATGATTAGATCTCAGCCTTTTAATGGATCTGTGTCTCTGGGTTGTTAACTTCCTAAGTTTTTTTTTTTTTTTTTCCTAGTCATACGGCTTCTACCTTCCACCCTCCTCCCCCTTACATGAAATAGGAAGACGAGACTGTGCTGGGGTGTGAGGGTGCATCCCGCAGCTGGCGTAAGGCTCTGGTCTTTTCCTTGGAGAGCAGGCTTTTGTTACGGGGACAGCTCTGGTTTCGTCTCCTTCTCGCTGCCAGAGGCACAGGGGATGGTCTCTTTGTTGTCGTTTGTGAGAACCTGGTGGGTTCATGGAGGAAAACCCACCCCACCAACATGTGGGAGTCCTTCCATGACTGCAGCCATCAGAGGTCACTTGCTTTTATTTTTATCCACAACATCACCATTTAAGCATCTTACCACTTTAGGGCTCCAGTGATTTCTGCACCAGGTAAGAAGAGGTACTGCAATTATATGGATTCCTCTGGGTTTGTGGATTTTGTCGTGGTGGTTTATTGCATGAATTTGGTCCTTTGATGTAGCCGAGAAAAGGTGCCAATTTTAAATCTGTTCGTTTTTGGTGTTGTTGGACATACCAGAGTGACAAATTTCAAACTCTCCACATTTCACAGCTAAAACTAGTTGTCCACAATACATTTGTGAGGATTAACATCTTTTTTAGTTGGTTCTTATATTAAACTGAAGATAATCTCTCTTAAATTGCAACCTGCATTGTTGATTGAATTACAGATTCCTAGACTCAGAACCAGGAGTTTCTTTTCCACACGAACTCTTTCAAATATTTAAAAATAGTATTTTCTCCTCAGTCTTACCCACACCGCACGACATCACACCACAGTTACCATTTCTAGTTATTCAGGATGTGTTTATGTTTCTCTTCATCTTCATTCTCTTCAGTAGTGTGCCAAAGCTAGCTTGTACAAGTCTGGGAAGGTCAATGATAAAATTTTCAGGAATTTTTGTGAGCTGGTATTAAACACAGTCATTATTGGAAGTTAAATATTATAAATTTATAATTGAATAAGGTATGTTAAAATGTAAATACTCATCACTTCTTAATTGTTTTGCTGCATTTCAATGTTATTTATGCTCTCGATGCGATTGTCATCTTTTGAATCCGCATGGTAGACAACTAAAAAATGATGCATTAATGTGTATTTCTTCTTAACTTCACATTCAGTAATATCGATTGGGTATCTAGATATCAACAACGATGTCGGCATATATATCTCAAAACTGACAAATACTATAAATCTGACTTGCCTTATTATTTTGCTAATTATCTACACTTAAAATATGATGGAGAAAATGTTAAGAAGCTGTGTTTAATTAAGCTTAAACTTCAAAATATGTGTATCTATAGCTGTCATATTATGAATAACACAAATAATTAAGGAAATATTCTTCCAGTGTTTGAAAGTTGTTCACATTATTAACAAGTGAGATAGATTTAGACACCTGTATTTATTTTTCTTTTTCGTATTACTCCTGAGTGAAGGAAACTACCAAACAATATTTGCGTCACTACCACACTCATATACTTGTTTGGACCTGGAAACAAGTATTCAACAAATCTCAATGAAAATATTCTCTGGAACCAAATGACATAAATTTATAATAAAGCTTAACAAATATTTTATTATCATTTAAAAATTTTATAATAAATTTTCTTTACATCAGTAAAATTTATAATAAAATAATGTGTTCATAGACATATACATACTCTTCCCATCGGAGAGCCAGTTGTTATTTATTTGCACACTTGTAATTCTCATTACTATACATGCATTCAATTTAATAGTGTCCTTATTTATATGAAATCTAACAAGAATAGTGAAACAATTAGCACCTCTTATAGCTAAATAAATCAGCAATTATAATTTTTATAAATGTAAACCCTCTGAAGAAAGGCTTAAATAAGTTCAGTGGGTGTGGAATTCCACTAGATTTATTTCTCTAACGCGTTGTTTGTATGTTTATGTTTTCTCTCTGTGTCTCCTCCTTGTCTCTCTCACAAATGACACAGAATTGGCCTAACACATCCAGGGGGACCCACTGTGACCCTGTTAGAGAAGCGAAATGCACTCGTGGTCTTCTTGGTGGTGTGAAAGGATTTCCCCAAAGTATAGTTTTCTGAGTCTTTAATACATGTTCAAATATAGTGATTAGACTGCCAAGCTTAACCTCTAACTTCTTGAGAATTAAATATCTGGGGAGAGCAATAAATAAAAACGTGATAAATTTATTTATTAGTAAATATTCTTTTGGACCCAATTGGTTTCACTAAGGTAAACTTTCTGTCAATTAATCATTTTAAAATTCAATTTTAGAAGTTTTTTATAATTTTTCATTTATTATTTATTTGTCCTAACACAATCTAAGGCCAACCAGGTAGATATAACTTCCTGTGTGACAGCCGATCCAAAGGGGCGTAGGGATTAGTTTTAGCCCATCCGTGCTGCTGTAACGAAATGCCGCAGACTGGATGGCATTATTGCTTTCTTTGTGCCCAAGAATCCTGTAAAATATGCATTGTTAGCTTTATTTCACTGATGGAAAAGAAGTTGCACAGCCTGACAATGGCCCGTGATGTGCACTTTGTTCGGCTTTGTTCCAAAGCTTCTACTCCTTTCCCTAAACCACTGTATGTCCCTTGATTTGTATGGATGGTGCACAAAAGTTCCATTGTGTAGAGAACAGGCAGAGACGTAATTCATTGCAACAATGAAAGCCTGTCTTTGCTTTTAAATAACATTTTACACTACTTATTTTTGGCTCCTTGGATTTTCCTGCTTTTATATAATCACAGGTCACATATAAATGAGTAAGAATGCAAGTGTAACGAAGAATACTGTTTGCCTCCGTGTATTCAAAATATGGAGATTGAATTGGTGGCAAGTCTGTTCCCTCATCCAGGTTCCTATGATTCTTTGAAATTCGTAGGGAGGCAAACGGCAATATTTCGCATCCGAGTGCAGTTCAGACAACATGCTGAACGAACGAGGATGCTGTTCACTGCATTTCCCAAGTTGTTCTTTCAGGGTAGAACTCCTCTAGGCTCTGCGCCTCCATCCCTCGTACCCTTTAATTCTGCAAATGGCGTATGGCCAGCTTTCCTTTCTTCCTCCGTAAAGTCATTGTTTTATCCTGTACTGTGTTTTCCTGTTCTTTGCGTCATTGGTTGATGCCGAAAATGCTGCCGGTCACAGGTGACAACACTTTTGCTGTTGACACTAATGATTAAGAATGGATGCTACACGTCCTCATATTTGTCATTAGAAAAACTTTCTATTGTCTAGCGCAGCAGCACAGAACCTACTTTACTCCACTGAACCAACCCGAAAGTATCTTGATAAACACAGTTTTGTGAGACCGACAAACACTGATGTTATATGCTGGGCTGCAGATATAGTGGTCTGTTGTTCTCTCTGGAATAGCATCTGTGATTGAAAATGACTAGTATTTCTCATTTTAGAATTGTCTTAAATGGGTTGTATTGGCATCAGGTGAATGAGAATATATAAAGAATTATGTGTCATTAGCGTAATAATTGCTTGGCTGTTGACATCTTGGTTGGAATATTACATGATAGAAGTACTATGTGTCCACCAAATATAAATAAAAAAGCTGATTTCAGCTAACAACTAACTTTTGAGTTTGTCCCTTTGACAGTTTTTATTGGTAATTGAAAAAAAATGGCAAAGCAATTTTATGACTGTGCTCAGAGGAAAGAGCACAGCCCAAAACACGAAGTCAGCCAGCAAAGCATTTTCACCATGATTACTCCAAATCCCAAGGCGGTAGGACAATGCATTTTATAAAGTTTCCTTGTTACTTATTTACTTTTTAAAAATCACTGGAAAACATCGCAGTTTACAGAAAGAAAGATTCTGGTAGCACATCCATAACCAATTATTTAAGTAACTTAAAAAAGAAGAAGAAGAACAATCAAGGCTACACACCAGTGTCCAATACTTTAAAAAAAACACATTATACTGTCTGGGGGGACAGGGGAGAGAGAGAGAGAGAGAAAGAGAGAGAATGAGGGAGAGAGGGAGATTTGTCTGGTAGAGGACAAGAAAATTGAGTTGTGTGTGTTTTTTTTTCTCCCAAGCATAATAGAAAGTGTGTGATTATAGAGATTACTATGTAAAAAATAAAATAAATATAATAAAATAAAATATTATGGAATAAGAATAAGAGCATGTACAAAAATATATATTTGTATGCAACTGAAAAATTTGCATTAATTTAATATTTGTGATACAACTTCCAAATTTATGTTTTAGACTTAAAGGGAGAAAATTTTGGCATCTTTATGGATTTGGCATAGGATTTTATAAATTCTAAGTGCTCTAAAAATTTAATTATACCAGTCTTGTTTCAACATAATTTTTCTATATTTTAAAATGTCATTAAATGAATTTATTCAACCCCAAATTCGTAGTATGTTCGCTAATATTGATCATCGTTCCCCTCCACCTTTCTTATTACACTTTCTTTTCCCCCACACCCTCTTTTCCACCTTGTCCATGCTTCTTTCTCTCATCAAATGACCTTCACACTCTAGATACCATTTACCTTAAACCATCTGGTTCCTTATATTTCAACCATTTTTTTATAATTTTCTACTTCCTCCTTTTTATGTTTTTCTTCATTGATTCTCAGCCTTTTCTCACACTTCTATACAATAACGATTTTTTATGTTGACGAATAGCAAGAGGATGTTTACAATAGGTTCAACTATCTTGTCTTGTTTTTTTTTTTTTTTTTCCTGAAATAAGGGTTAGCATTGACTGAATAACAAACCATCCCAAAATCCAGTGGTTTAGGAATCTCCGATTGCCAAGGGGCTCACTTGCCTGGGCCTGTCTGATGCTGTTGACCCTTTTAGGTTTCTCCTTCACAGCATCTTACTTCCAGATATTGATTTCTGTATTCACTCTATCTGTGTAACACACCAAATCAAAATTCTGTGACTTTAGACACATCGTTTATCACTCATGAAACTTTGGATTGCCTGGGTCGGATGATCCAGGATAAGCTCAGTTAGGAGACTCTGCTTCAAGCTATGGACCCATCTGGATTTAACCTCTTCTCTTAATCTGGGCTCAAGTCTACTCCAAATACATGTAATCTGAGTTCCAACTAGAGTCAGGGGACCATCTCTGTAGAAAGGTATTTGTAGCAAAGACAGGAAGTGGAAATACAGAAGAGTTCATAAAGTCTAGCTTCTTAACTAACTCATTTTCACTATAAGGTACAGGGGACCAGGAGCACCTTGGATAACTCATGTCAAGGGTACAGCTGTCAGGAAGGTGACACATTGTTTGGGAGGGTTAACTGCAACTGATCACTAATTATGCATAGGACTGCTGTTACACGTTGGGGACAGAATATGCTGGGGACCATTTGGTCCACTTGGATGTTCTTGATCCTCAGTTGTCCAAATTTGATGGTAATTGACAAGTAATCCCGGCCTGGGAATGCCCTGTCGTGAAGTTCAGGGTCATAACACCAGTTAAGCCACTGAGACCGGGAGAGGTGTTTGTTCAGGGTGTGGAGACTCTAGAATGGAGAGCATAGACCAGAAGTGAGGAACAAACCCAAGAACATATCTGAGGACATGAACAAGACACGGGCTGCAGGAAATATAATATGCTATTCTAATCTTCCGTGTGTTACTAAACTTGTATGTTTTTAAGCTTATATTTCAGGAGGTTTCTTCCCATGTATTTTTACCTCACGATGATTTTCTCCTTTTGGGAACCAGGTCACATAAAGCTGCAGAGTGTTGCATAAAATATACCTAATTCTCCAGAATGTATCATTCACTAATTTTACGCCGTCAAAATTATGTTCATTCTCACTTGGCTTTCACTTGCTAATTTTAGGCTTGGTCAAAAGCAGATTTATTCAGAAATGAGACCATAGTAAAATACGACCTTGTATAATGACAGGAGCTTACAACTTGCCTTCCAGTTTCAATGCACAATAAAATGTGCATTTGTACATATGTGTGATTAAAAAGTTAAAGTATTATTATATAAATGAACTGTGTTTATATATTTTATACGTTTTATAACTTCAGCTGCAGTGTGACTTAAATTCTTAATATAAATCTGGTTAAAATTGTAAAAATTGATAATGCAGGCAACTCAACAGCATAATAAATTTGTCTCGGTGTGGAAATCAATTCTTAAATTAAAATTTTACCTATTTCCCTAGCAACAGTGCTCGGTGCCAGCAGATGCATTAAGCCACCAAATACTAAATGAAAATATGCATTCTCCATTCCATCTCTGTCACGTGTGGTTTATTTTTAAAAATAGTACCATACATGCTCGGTGCCCTTGGATTAGTATGATAACTGAATCTTAGAATATAAAAAATGGAGATAGAAAAATATCACTTTTTATAATTTTTCCATATACCTTCAATAAATACTTTAAGTTAGGTTGCTTAGGAGTGTTCCTTTTGAAAAAGCATGGCAAACGGATGTTTCTATAACTAAAAAAAGATAAAAAAGAAAATAATCTATGAGTAAGACAATATTTTTAGGTTCCTATCTAAAAAGCACACAAATGCTTCCACCTGTCCTATTTGAAACCGGGTATGAGATTCTTAAGCCTGTCTAATCAATATTAGAATAGAAAATTAAGTCTTTGCTTTGAAGAATTCCTGGAATCTCTGAGTAATTCTAGAATCCAACATGGAGCAACATTAGGGTGAAAATTTAAAACTGTGCTTCTCATTTTCTCCTTTCAGAGTTCCAGGTTAGTTACAATGCATTTTTCCTCGTTTGTTCTGTAGACATTTCATTTCCATTTTGTCATAGATATGTATTAACCATATATTCAGTTTAGTTTAATAATTTTAAATTATTTTAGTGGTATCTCGGCATAAGAGTCCTCTTGGATTTATGCCATATTCTCTTGATATTTCAAAAAGATTTTCCCTAAATGTTGTTGTTATACTTTACTTTAAAACCCTCAATTTTCAAACTCTTAGTTTTTTTTGATATTTTTTAGATTATTTTCTTTTTATCTAAAATTCAGATGTGAACTATGTTTGAACACAGGCTCTTGGTGACCGGAAGACTAGCTTAAGCTTCCCCTCCGTCGTTCAGGTACCAGACAAGCCGGAGGTTCGCTCCATAAACTCCCAGCCCCGCAGACTCCGCGTAGAACGTAGCAGAGCGTTTTCACCTTGCGCGCTTCTCCTCACCTGTCTGCCTGAAGAATTCGGTGATGATTTTTCTCTGTGTAAATAGTCCCAATTATTTGGACTAATAGCACCGCATCACTCATCTTTTCTCACATTTCATCTTGCCTCAGTTTTAAAAATCTGTCATTTTAGGATTTATTTTGCCCCCTGTTAGAAAATGTCATCTCTTCATTTGTGCATCTTTTATACATATATTGGATATTAAAAAGGATTTCACAAGGTTTGTACAAATTACACACACACACACACACACACACACACACTCCACAACTGCGACTTTCATACTGCAAAACCTTAATTTGATTCCGCTTGTGAGGAGAGCGTGATTTAATTTTTATTGTAAAAATATAACAATATGCTTAAAAATGTTTAGTTTATTAGAAAATATTACACCCTATGTACTTTTCCCATATATATGAAATGTATTTACATATAAAATATATATGTTGCTTTCTTCTGTAATGAATTGAGAAGTTGGTTCCATACTAACAACTTGTGGAGCTGAAACCTGATTCTTGGTAACAGAGATAAACATCCAATTTTAAACTATGTTACCCTAGAATTTTTTCATAGATTGGAATTTTACATTTTAACTACAAACTATTCTGGCCAGTTCTGGCTGTGATATAAGTATCTTGCCACTTAATGCATGTATGATTTCATGCGTTCTTGCATTATCATTATTGTGCAGTCTTTATCTGAAACACAGTATATGCTTGCAGCCACACAGGGAGATAGGTCATAATCAGCAAGGCCCAAATATTATAATAGTCTTACATTGACTATAATATTCTATTTTGCAAAACATACTAAAGTGATGCTTCTCCAGAAGTTTCGATGCTTACTTTTCAAATTTAATTCATTAACTAAAAACAAGAGGCATTTTATACCATGAGACTTAATTTAAATCTACAAACACAAAAGCAAAAACTCTGTTTAAAAAATGACCATATATATAGTTTTAAATTTCTTTATGAGAAAAAAATGTTGGTGGATTTTTTTGTCACTGTGTTCTAATCAATGTAATGTCAACAGTTTATGTGTAATGCATATTTCTAATTGAAAATGTGAGGAATGAACCAAAACTCTGAACTTTAGTTTTAAACTCTTCTTAACTTTGAAGCATAGTCCCATTATTCCAATGAGGATTGATTCATATTAACATTCTAGCCCGTTTTAGTCCTCGTAATGAGCCTGAAATCACTGCCAGCTTGCAGTTCTGGAATTAATGATAATTAAATGTAACACAAAATGTATTTCCATATTTTGTATTGCTCAAATGATTTCATCTCAGATGTAGTATGATTCTTTTTTAGAGATGACTACTTCTATTTAATCTCTTTTTCAATTTTAATTTGAATTTCATATTGTTCCTAACTGTTTAATGAATATTTTGGGAGATGGCCATAGTGTTGTTAATTATACTGGGGACTGAGTATAATTAATTCTTTTGGACCCAAAGTCAGCTAGTTAATCGATTTCTGATGAAACTCTAAATTAAACACAGATAGTTCACCTTTTCCTTCATTCATTTTAATTCTTCTCTCTTTCAATTCAATCGGATTACTTTGGGAAGTCACTGCTGGAAAATCGATTTGTGAAGCTGTTCTGGACTTGATCCAGATGGTAATAGATGGGTGATCTTCTCTGTCAAGGTAGCTAGAAACTGATTTCTGAAAATTAAGAATTTTTACTTTCAGTTATTGAGATGTAAAAGCCACCATTATTATTTATAATTTATATTTAAGTAATTTATAATTGTCTTTTAACAACAGGTTCATGTAATCACACATTCAAAAAGTCGTTGGCATGACATTCCTACTAATCTTAAAAAAGTAAAGAGGCCAAAGTTCACTGTATTGCCAAATACATTTCCTTTTGTATAGTCTTTTCAGTAACTGAGGTAGTAACTCCTGAGGACAAAACCAATTTCTTAAACAGTTCAGTTCTCTTAGTATTGTTTGAAAAATACAGTAGCATATATCACAGTTTATCATTTTCAATCCCATATATATTGATTTATTATATTTTGATATTACAAATGCCTAATTTTTTAAAGAACGTGAGATATAGTAAGTTAACACCTTTCCTTTTAATCAAGGAATAAAATTTTAAGGATCTTCCCATTTTTTTAATATTATTAGAGATATCCTCAAATAATATTGACTATAGGTACTATTTATTAATATTTCATACTAAATAAAGTCATGTTACTTAAGCTTTATTAGTAAAATATAAGATTCCTCCTAATATATTTCCCACACATTGGGAAATAGATTTTTCTGAATACCTTTAATTTTGCAATTTTTAGAATGTGCCAGAGAATTCTGGAAAACTTCAATAATCATATAATCTAACCTTGGATGTACAGATGTAATTCTTTGTAATCTGACTACTGTACTTGTATTGTGCTACTAGACACCATATTGACAAGATAAAACTATACTTATATTCTAAGATTCTGTTAAGTATTGATAGACCATTGGGTGATGTTTCTCCTGAAGCAAATCACTGTAGTTTGAATTTCACAGCTGCTTTTGAATGAATAAAAACATCTCAGTACTCAGCACATAACACCAGGCAAGGAAGTCTTTTCATCTTCATAAGAAAGTGAAGTACATTCTAGACATCAAAGAATTTGAAGAGGAGTCAAAAAATGTGATGGGAATTTCATCATTTAAGTATATACTTAAAAAGCAAAGCAACATTAGACTCCTCATTATACTGAATAAGTTTTAAATAGGATTTGATTTGCATAAGCACAATAACATGATTTAATATTCAAATCTCATCTCTATATATTTTTCAACTAAAATGCAAATGCGCTGTGTCTTCTTATGTGTATTTTATAATATGATTAAAATAGTTGTACTTATATTCTTGGTTATTTTTTTCAGGTGATTATACTTCGACTTCCTGAGATAGTTTATGTTAACATATTAATTCATTTGATGTAACTTAGAAGCATTTACAAACTTCCCAATAGCATTACATTTCACCCATTAATTTGCATTTGTCAGCACTGACTTCGCCTAGGATCTGTTATTGTACATAAACAATATCTCTCAGACACTTTCCACAATCTACTTTTCTTGCCAAAATATTAGGAGGAAGGCAAAAAGTCTTTCTAGTAATTCTAAAAGCAGAAACAGGACGTTTAGCTAGGAGAAACCAGACGAATCACTGTACCATCAGTTTGAGCAGATCTGATAAGTAGAGTGAAAATGAAACGCCCGGGGAGGCTGCAGGTCGCTTTATGTAAAAGGGCGACAGTTAGGAACAGAGAAAAGTTGTAAAATGTGAGGTAGTTGACTCTAACGCCATGAAGAGCTCCTCTTCAACCCAAAGGCTTCAGGTGTCCTTGACTTTTGGCGTCAGCCACTTCCCTTCAGGTTACCTGTCAGCTGTGGCATTGCAGCGGTCCTGCCTTCGAACTACAAGTCTTTTTTTGCAGATTTTAGAAAAAAAGTTAACTAGTCTCAGGGCAGAGGGAAATAGGGCAGCTGGAAATAAGCGATGATTCCTACGGCGTCTGCTGGGACGTGGGGAACGTCACATTTGCTCACATCCCGTTGACCCCGAGGGTCCCCTGGCTGTGGGCAAGAATCTGTTTAATCTTCTCACACAGAGAAAGGAGTGGGTCATGGGAACAATAACATAGTCGCCCACGGTGTCAGCCGCTCTCTCCGGGTCATTGACGACCG
Source organism: Rousettus aegyptiacus (assembly GCF_014176215.1). Classification (NCBI taxonomy): domain Eukaryota; kingdom Metazoa; phylum Chordata; class Mammalia; order Chiroptera; family Pteropodidae; genus Rousettus; species Rousettus aegyptiacus. The sequence continues at coordinate 88,220,584 of NW_023416287.1, forward strand.
GAGGGAAAGGGACGTCTGCTCAGCACGCCCGTATCATTCCTTACTAGCTTACGCGATCCCACACTTCTGGAAAATGGCACAGCCCAGATTTGAACCCAGAAATTCGGGCTCAAAAACCATTCCTTTTAACCACTAGGTCATGCTTCTTCTAGTGGTGGGCAGAGTTTCTAGTCTGTCTGATTTCAAAGTCCATACTCTTTCTACTCTACAGTAGTTTCCTATAAAAATGTATTACTATGAGAGGCTGTCACCCAGCAGACCCATATCGAAACCATGCACATCCCAGTCTGTCTACTCAGGCTCATGTTCTGCCACTTTTCATAATGCTTAATACCACTCGCTGTTTCCAAGGAACATAGCATATTCTGGATGATGAAAAATATTGCCTTATGCATCCTCTCCATACTCCCTCCTTATTTTCCTTGAAATATTATTTCTTTACAAGTGTCTTCTTTCAGTCATTTCCGTTTGAAATTTCTTGGACCTCTACAAGCTGACAAAGTCTCTTCCTCCTCTGTGATCCCACAATATCTCGAAAGATACCTCTATACAATTTATATCATATTGTATCATCTTGCTTAGTTTATAGATTGCTTAGTTTAGGATTCCATGAATTTTCCAGGTAGTGAGACTGATTTATTATTCATCTTTATCTATACCGACCTGATATATTACCGGTCAGATAGTCAGAATTAATTATATATTTGTTGAATGAATGGACTCACCTCAGGAGAATGTAAAAAAGAAGTTGTAGATGATTATTTCATAAATATATGAATTATTGGTCTGATGATTGTATATATATTTACTATCAAAAATAGTGAATCTGTGAAAATGAAATGAAATTTCACTGTATCTTGGAAAAGGCAATAATCTGGAATCCCATCCAGTTTGCGTCTTTGTATAGAGTATCTGCTTTCTAACTTAGTTGGAGTTGTTAACCTGACTTCTAATAATTTATGCCATACACGACCATGGCATGCATCAGGTAAAATGCTTCCATTCATTCGGACTGCTTTTACAGCAAACTGTTTGCAGTAGTTCTCTTGTAAGCATAATAAGGGCGTAGACATTTTAATTGAGGACATTACTAAGATTTATTGACCCGCATGTGCTAATGTTGGAATTTAAAAGTCAAGAAGCCACAACACTGACACAAAAATGTCGGTTTTATGGATTTGCTGTCAGACATTTAGTCATTTTAAAAAGCACCTGATTTTCCAAAATGTTTTAGTATATTCACCAGGAATTGTCTTCATCTGACCATTATAAAGATATCAATGTCTCATTTCGCTTCACTGTTTTATGAGATTGGAAAACACAATAGGATAACACTCTGAGTGGATTCAGACTTCTTTTTTATGGTTGATATTTCACAAAAACCTCCCACCAATTGATCGTAGCCGATATTCAATATGAGCAACAAGCAACATATTGAAGTCGACAGGTGCTTGTATATGTTTAGGCAAGTCTATGTTTGTGGTTCGCTTAGTTACTAAACAGCTAAACTGACTTGACTGACACTCTGTTTTCAAACAAATGGATTTGAGCTTTTACTTTGCATGAAAAATATCAAGAAGGAAAAATGAGTTTAAGGACATTAAAGATATTTTATGAGTAAAATAATAAATAATCTGTATAAATTATGTGTGTTATAAATAATGCTGGTTAGGAAGCATTCAGAGGTATAGAGGACAAATATTTCCATTTTTTTGTTTGTTTTATTTCAGGATTTCTCCTCATTTTTTGTGTTAGTTTGTTTTTTTTTCTTTTAAGTGGAAACCTTCTTGATTCCTAAATCAAACCCTCAGGCTTAAACTTTCATTTCCTGCCTTCTAGCCCCAAATCCTAATATTTTGATGTTGCTTTAAACTTATGGCAACATATAATCTCATAATTAATGTATTATTTTAGTAATTTGTTGTTCTCATAAAAAACACAAAAATGAATAGGATTGCTATAAAAATGCCTATAGTTCATTGAGAAAGATGTTCAATCTTCTCATTAATAGTTACATAACTTCATTCAAGAAATATTTACTTGGTACCAATATGTGCCAGAACTTTAAAAGAAGAAACAGGTCTATCCTTAAGTAGTTGACAGTGTAGTGTAAAAAAATTAAACAATTACATAATATCCTATTAGTGTAATACATATTTCTATTATGACTGAAAACATAAGGCAAATTAAGAGATTTTATAATGTCTTCTTAACCTAACTGACATCTGGAAAGCAGACATTAGATAGAACATAATCCAAGGATTACTTCCGTCACATTTAGTTATTGTCTGTTCTGTGCCAAACTCCTTGATATGTATGGGGAATACATAGTTGCAAAGAGCATCTTCCAAATGCCTACATCTAACAGACAGAGATAATCATTAACTGATATTTTTTTATTTAATGCAGCGAATTGTAACTAGCATTTGGCACTCAATTCTAAAGAAACAGGGAGTGTATAGGCATTTAGCCAAACCTGCACAAGGTGTCTTGGAGGAGATATCTGGATTAAAGTTTAAGGTAATATATAATTAGCTATGATACAAATGACATCAAAATATATTTTAAATAAAGTTAGGGTATGGCCTTTTAGATATTGGAAATTTTGCCACTTCAGAGATGTTACAGATAGGATGACTTTTAAACGAGGCCTTGAAAGTTCAAAGGAGTCTCATAATCAGTGCTGTCACTTACATTTTTAGGAGGAATCATATTTTATGCTAATCTCCAATAGAATGCCACTCAAATAATTGACTAAGTGCCGAGAGAAATTATTACTCCACTTTATCATGTTTTGATGCTTTCCAAAAAAAAAAAAAAAAAACAGCACACATAAAGACACAAGTTATGATATGATTCTGGAAAAACTTATAAGAACAATAAAAAGCAGTGTGAAATGCAGTAGGGTTATAAAACCATAATTAAATAACACTTGCCCTTTGTACTATAAATCATGGATAATTAATCATTTACTTAAACCAACCAACTTTATTGATTAAGAATTAAATGTGTGCTCACGCATGTGTGTGTGCGCACACATGTGATCTCAATATTTTCATCCTGAGGTTTACTATCTTTAAATGGAATATGAAACTTTAAAAGGTAAAAACATAGTGTGGAAAAATTTATACTGAATATTTAAAAAGTATTATTTTCACAATTTTTTTTTTTGTAATTTCATTGTAGATAGTTTTTTTATATGCAGGAAAAAAGTTGAGGAGAGTCAGGAGACAGAAAATAAATGTTCTGACAATAAAAGCAATAAGTAGATTATTGCATCAGAAATGTAGTTTCTGTGGATTTACAAAGAGCAATAAGGCTGAAAAGTGACTGGACAACATCTCCAAAAATAAACAGAAGAAAATATTTCCTAAAGTTTTTTGTAACGTTTGAGATCAGTTAAATGGAATATGCATGAGGAAACTTGCAAGGAACCAAATGATAGAGGAATAAAAATAAATTTCAAAAATAATAACAAACAAACAAAAAACAAAAAAAAACCATGTTGCTTAGTTAAACAACTTGATCCAACACTACATCAGCTCCATGCAGGGCCTGTAATCATCGTGATAATATCAGTGCATAGTGCCTTGCCTAGCCCATACTAGGTACTCAAAACGTTCATTGAATGGATTAAATAGTTATTAAGCAACTATGTATGCAAAAATAAGACAATGGATAAATCAGCTGATGTGATATACCTCATAAATTTGAAGAAAACATGGTCTAGATTTAATCATATGAAAGGATGAAAGGAGAAAAAAAGAGATGAAATAATTCCAAGAACAAAGACTGAATTATTCAAAGAAAGTGATTCAGTTAATAGACAGAGATGATCATTTCTTTTGAAACAATATCATTGCTAAGTCTATGACTCAGGTATACTGAGACACCCAATGAGAAATTGAAGTGTCAACTTGGTAAAATGTTCCAGAGGCAAAAGTTAAGGTGAATTGTTATAATATTCTACAAAGTAGTCTTGGTAGAACCGTTATTAAATTCTGGGTTCATGTGTCTGATGCTTCACAAAGCCAAATCCGAAACCTCAGAGTTTGGAGCAAAAAAAATATTTATTGATTGAGAAGGCACCAATGAGAGGATGAGAGACTTGGTAATACCTCAGATGCATCTTGCTCATTGGACTGAGGAAGGGGTTTTCAGCTTGAAAAGTGGAATGGGAAGGGGGAGTTAGGGTAAGTTTCTATGGTTTTCAGTTTCTTGATAAGATCTCAACGTGTAGACTTGGAGATGCCATCAGATGCTCACACGCATCCTGGATGATCTCCCTTCTTTTCTACAAAGCAAACCTTCAAATCATTGCATCATGAGCTTTATCTCTTTACCTTCCCCCCCCCCCCCATGAGGAAGAACAAAAACATGTTAAGTTGTTATCTAAAATTTCCCTAAGACTGTTGAGTGACAGATAAGGTCGTAGGTAAACTTATTGAGTATTATGGCCAGAGTTGTAAGCAACTTATTGTGAGGACAGAATAAACAGATTCAGGAAGCTAAGGTTCAAAGAGCGCTGAGTGGGAGGAGGCAGTGGCTGTCACAGGAGAGGGCTTGCAGTTACAGAACTCTTAAAAATTAGATTATCTTCGATTACCTTGGTTTCTGGCAGCTGTCTAAGGATAATTACATCTTTTCTTCATTTTTCACATATAAATATACTTCTCTGCTTACTCCGAACATAAGTAACCTTACTCCACTTTCCATTTTCATGATGCCTTATCTTGTATAATACTCACCCCTGCCAGGCTCTGCTCTGCGGATGCACTCTATATTCTTAAATTCTCCTCCTTACTAAAACTGTAATTTTCTACATAACTCCTATTTCTTTAAAGGCTTTATGATTATGCTCACTGATTTATTCCTGTAATCCAACATGTAAGTCACAATTGTAAAGATTACTTTTTGTTAAAACCTTAACGGAGATGAGATGAACAGCAGGAGAGAGGTTTTTGCTGTTTTGGTTATGACTTTGTTTTGTTTTTTAAGTAGGGCAGCCATCAAATCACATATACAGAAAGAGTGGGACCTAGTTGTGATTATTCACTTTCAGAACCTGGATTTAGGATATCTCTTCTTCCTGATAGGATTTGCCATTCCTGAAACAAACTCCTGCTTTGAAGTTAGAGTTATCTTTCAGAAAGTAATCTCGTTTTATTTTATTTCTCAATGTTATTGTCAAAATTAAAATAATTCTTTTGCGTTATTTTCTTTCTTTTTCTCCTTTCTTCTTACTTCTTTCCTATTCTTTTAAATAACCAGTGTGTATCTAATAATAGTTGTGTAAAAGCAAGTCATGTAATAACTTGGAAAAAGTCTTGCTACTGCACTTAATTCAATTGATGCTAGCTAAGTCTCTCATATAGATGATAGATAGATAGATAGATAGATATAGAGTCATCACGAAGGCATATTTTGTTATATGTTTGATGAACATTCAATTATCTTTGAGTAAAGCTAATTTTAAAACATCCAGAGTTTAAAAGTGTTTATGCTCTATAATTTTCTACTCATTGTTCTGTTATTTTAGGGACATTATCAGAATCCACATGAAACATACTTTACTTCTGAATCATGTTACATATTTACCGTATTCAAAATTGAAAAACAAAGTGTAACATGTCAGAAAGTTTCCATGTTTTTCAGCATTTTAGAAGATACTCTGTTTCATAATAAGCATTTAAATAAACTAGAATTCGTAATAAAGAAAGCAAAAGCCTTTATTTGTTAAGTAAGACTTTTATTAGGTGCCTAACAATGTCCTAGAAAAAAGAAACTGACTAAAAATTTAAGAGAAAAATTTCTAAGGGAAGACAGAGTTAAAATACTGTGAATGTTTGAAATCATTGCTAATTAGTAACGAGTCATGAAAAATAGCTTTATTAACAGACATGGATCAAAATACTGAATTATTAGTTTGGACCTTCAACAATTTACCATGTATTGGGTGATCCTTTTAACATGCATTTAGACATCTATCATCATTGCAATTCCTCTAATAAGAAGAAAAGAAAATTCTTAATATCGGTCAAATAAAACTGGTTTACATCAGATTTTATGTTTTTGATACATATATTTTGTATTCTGTTTTTTCTGCGTGGCTGATGGCGATATTTGAAGGATATGTTTTTAAACTGCCATTAAAGTGGCCAACATTATGTTCTTTGTGGGAGACATGAAGCTTTTATAAAACATTTAACTGGAATGCTGCTGTATTGATCTTATATATGCACGTTTTAGTTTGCTTGGTGTCGAGTATCACTTGGAGACTTTCTGCTGAAAGTCTAATATGCCTCATTGTTTTCTAAAATATGATAGTACTGATTTGAAAATCATATTCTCCCTTATGTAAGGCACTCGGAAATAATTTTAATGGAATTAACATCAGTGATAATTAAAATTCATAAATTTCAAAGTATGAGCCAATTGGGAGAATCCATTGATTTTTATGCTAATAACAGTAGACAATGTGGATGACTCCTTAATGTCTGTTATCTTTTAAATTGTACTTATTCACTTACTAATCCATGTAAAACTGATTTCAAGATATCATATTCTTTATAAATTCTCTTTGTCTAAGAGAGAATTAATTACTTTGTGTTATTATTAAACAAAGCTCTCCCATCTACTTTCAGAAAGATAGATATCTGTATAATAGTTCTATTTGATCTTGTTGTTAAAATTTCCTAAAATAAAATTTAACCAGGGAGCTATTACATTATCATAATTAACACCTATATCAAGTTTCCTTGACCTTCTATCTTTCTTCTCCATCCTGCATTATTTAGTGTGTGTGCAAAAGTTTGCATTCAAATATAACTTTACAATAATAAACTGTGCACAGTCAAAATAACTTGAAAATAGGCATATTACATATCTAATTGGCCTCTAAGTGATATAGCCTATATCGAAGGTTAATTTGTCACCCAGATAAATATTCATTCAAATCACCTTTTCCACTAGATTATTTCTAAAGTATGGATCCTTATTATCTTTTGCCAGGTAATATGAACACTGATAAAAGAAAGTTAAGCATTTTACTGAAAATATCTTCAACCAAATTAAAGGCTACATACTTGTCCTCTGGTGTTATTTATTGTGTTATACAAAAACATCTGTCACTAACTTACAGAAATTTTAACTGGGAAAAATAACCTTATCTGAATTTGATTTTGTAAACTAACTTCCAAAAATTACAGAAGTTTAACATACTAAATATGTTCCATGAAAACTTAATATAAAATATTAGCTACTTTGTATCTTAAAATCCCCAGAACTTTGCATAGATGATTTTACCTGCATATAGTTGAGAGCATAATGCAAATGGTCAACTCTATTGCACTGAGTGTCATATTGTAATGATTATAGGGATGAAATGTGTTTCCTCAAAAACATGCATAATGCTCCAAGTTCTAGTGTTTTCATATTAAATTATGCAACTATCATTTTAAATTATGCAACTATCAGTACATTTATCAAGGTTGAAGTATGTCTTCTATAATTACAAATGCCAAAAGACCAATAATTTTGTTTCTTGGAACTGGGAATTTTATTCCAGAAGAAGAATAAGTGGATACAAAACTATAGTTTTGTTATTTTGATTTGTACTCAGCTATACTGACAATATAAACAAACATAATATTATAATAAAAAGTCTCAAAATTGAATTATTTAGCCTTGAAAAATCAGAATCCCGTTATGATAAATCTAGGTAAAACATATTAATATTTATTTGGCATGATGTATGTATAACACTGAGGGCTTATGCAAAACATTAAGATTTAAACCCAAGTTTTACATGTGAGGATAGATATTAAAATGACACAGAATAAAAATGATTATGATTGAGCTTTTTAGTAAGACATAAGTATACTGAAATATCACACCATAGCCTTTTAAACTAAGGATTAACCTTCCATGAGAACTGCTCTCTGGAAGAAAGAAAATAATAAAAATTTTAGATGCATGCAGCACTGCCAAAAGTCCTGTTTTAATTCACATTATCAGTAACGCGGCAGCCCTTTCTCTTACAGCTAATGTATTCTGTATTTCATAAAATTGGACAAGGAGTGCAATTTATCGAACTAGAACTCAATACTTCACACACTATTGAAATAGTACAGTAGTTCACTCATAGAAACATCACTATTATTATTATACATTGTGACATTTTAGACAACAAAAAATACTGCTTTTGTCTCCACAGACGCAGAGTGCTTTCACTGCAGAAAAACACCACTTAGGAAGGATGCCATTGCATGCATGTGTATATATAAATATATATAAATATAAATATATATATATATATATATATATTTGTTCGGTGCACTAACAATTTCAGTTACAGTGTAAGAATAAAAAGCAAGTGTTTACCTTTTCTCCATTGCCATGGAGTGTCTTCCAAAGGATCCTGAAATAATTTAGAGGCCATTTTCAGTTTTGTTCTACTTACTTTTTTCTCTTATGTTTCTAATAATAAGAAAACATGATGGAAATAGCCATTTTTACCCCCTTTATATAGTGCATGGCGTAATGTGTGCTTTCTAAAGAAAATATTTGAACATTTATGTATCTTAAATAATGTTTCAACATCATAGTTTTCAATACAGCATAGAGAAAAAATTATCCTCAATCAAAGTTATATTTTACCAACAGCTTAATATAATATTTAAATATCCTTAAGGCAACCCAAAAATATTCTTCCAACTGTAAATCTTCCAACAGGCCACTCACTGTTTCTTTTTTATTGATTTAAGCAGCAATCTTTTTTAGTAATCAAGTTGTCTTGTGAAAATACTGCCAAGAATTATATTTTTATTCATCCAAAAATGTGCCAAAGGCTTGTTCTATGAAAACCCACCCTCAGAAACGGCAACTAATAATGGTTAATAGAATAAAATATGTCATGGTCGATGTTTTCCAATCATTTCAAAAATGGTAGATAAGATACGATTATAATTTATTTCAATATTTATCATTTTGCAACTAATTTACAGTTATATTAAAAATTACTACACTAGGGTTAATAGTGAGTAGATAGAGAAGAGAGAAGAAATGATTGAAGAAAAATATATGAAAATATATCATTTATATGGAATACAAAATCTAAATTATGTGCCACTATTTAGGAACATATGCAGATTAGATTTAGAAAATTTTTCACCTTTAATTATGATTACAAGATGACCCAACATGTTAGGACTTGTGCTCAAGATAATTAAAGAGGACGCTGTCTAATACAGGCATAATTGACATAAGCAGGCCAAAGTCACTTAATAACTATTAAGTTTCAAATTAGAACCAACTGACCTTGTATGCGAAGCTCAAACCAATGATGTTTGTAGGATGCACATATTCTTCTCAATATTTTTCTTAGACTGTCATATAACTTGATAGTTTTTTGTCAATTCACTATTTATATTAAAAATTTGACATACTGATTCAGAAGAAACGATAGAAAAAGGAATTATTGTGAAAAACTTCACTTGCTCAATAGTAAGATGAACAGCCCAATAAAAATATGGATAAGTAATGCAAATAAGCAATTAAAGTAATTTGAGAGTAGTAGTCATCAGAGAAATTCAAATTTAAAACACAGGAAGATACCTCTACATAACTATTACAAAGGCTAAAAATTTGAATCGATCATCAAGTTTTGATGAGGACATGGCGGGAAGAGAATTCTCATCGTTTCTTTGTGGGACTATCAAGTGGTACAATTTTAGAAAACAGCTTGGCAATTTCTTTAAAAAAGTTAAACATACGTTTTTATGTATGATTGAGCCATTATTTTCCGAAGTGTTACCCAAGAGAAAGAAAAGCATATATCACTTTAAAGTTATACATAATTTTTATGGCTTTTTTTTTTTTTTTTTTTTTTTTTGTAAAATCCCGAAGTGAAAATAACCTGAATACCCATCAACGGGCAAATGGCTAAACAATTATTATGCCTCCATACAACAGCATATTGCTCAGCAGATGTGTCTTTTGCAAATGTTTTCTTCCAGTCTGTGACTTGTCTTCTGATTCTCTTGACGTTGTTTTTGCAGAGCAGTTTTTTCAAATTATTTTTAAAAGAAATTACCTTATCAATTATTTCTATATGGAATGTATCTTTGGTATTGTATCTAAAAAGTCATCATCATAGTCATCTAGGGTGTTTGCAATGTTATGGTCTGGAAGTTTTATATTTTTGTGTTTTACTTTCCAAGATCCATTTTGAGTTAATCTTTGTGAAAAATGTAAGGTTTATGTCTAGATTCATTTTTCTCTTTTTACATAAGGACGTCCCGTTGTTCCAGCACCATTCATCGAAGAGACCATCTTTGCCCCATTGTATTGCCTTTGACCGTCGTTCTGGGGATATACTTCTGAGCTTTCTATTTTATTCCACTGTTTTTTTTTTTTTCCTGTGTTTTCGCTTGTACCACACTGTCCTAATTAATGTAGCTTCAGAGTAAGTCTTGAAGTTGTGTAGTATTAGTCCTCTAACTTTGCTCTTCAATTCTATTTCAGGTTTGCTGAGAGTTTGTATTATAAATGGGTGTTGGGTTTTGTTAAATGCTTTTTCTACATCTCTTAATATAACTATGAGATTTTTCTCTTGTGGATATGATATATAACATGGATTTATTTTTAAATGTTGAACCAGCCTTGCATACTTGCAAAAAAATCACACTCGGCTGTAATGTATAACACTTTTTTATGTATTGTTGGATTCTACTTGCTGATATTTTGTTCAGGATTTTGCATCTCTGTTTGAGTCTTGTTTTTTGATTCATTCTGACAATCTCTGTTTCAATTGTTGCATTTAGACCATTGCCATTCAATGATTATTGGTAAAATTGGATTAATATCTATTATTTTGTTGCTGTTTCCTATTTGTTGCCCTTGTTCTTTGTTCCTATTTTTTTCTTCTACTCTTTTTCTGCCTTTTGTGGTTTTAATTGAATGTTTTGTACTATTGTCAAACAGGCCTTTGGTAACGTGGTGGGGAGATATGGGAGGAGGGATTCGTTCTCTAGTCCTAGGATTAAGTGTCAGACTTGTAGTGAGCTTTTGACTCTGGACTGTGAACCTCAGGCGTATTTATCATCTCCCTCACCTTACCGCCCCCCCCCCGCCCTGCCCCCCTCTGGGTGTGACGGGGTAGCTGAAATTGATTTTTTCCTTCTCTTAAGTGGAAGACTAGAACTGGCTGGATTTGGGTATTTCCCTTCACCCCGGACAGTTAAGCTCCCATAATAACCCAGCACATGAAGCTCTCATTAACTAGTTTCCCCTGAAATCAGGCCTTGTTAAAATCAGAATGCTCTGACATTTTTCATAATGGCCCCTTTCCCCCTCCTCCTGCGGGAAGCCCCGGGAGATTTTTCTCTCGTATTTACTGTGGGAACCTGGTTGAGGTCTTGGGGGTAAATCTCACGGTATTGCGGTGACCTCTCTATGACTGGCCCCCGTAGTTTGTCGCTCTCAGAGCGTGTCCTCACTGATGCGCCCCCGGTGTGCCCGTGCAGGTCAGGCTTTCCCACCCAGCGCTGGTGCCCGCGGTCCTTTGTGCCCCGGAGCCACCGCTCTGGGAGGCTGTGGTCCTGTATTCGCTTGTCGGGCTCACTGATCTTGGCTGCAGGGGTTTGCCCCATGTCCTCTCTCTCTGATGGATCCAAGACCAGTTATTGATGTTTCAGTCTATTCAGCCTTGTACTTGTCCTTAACACATCGTGGTGGCTTCCAAGCTCCTTATGTGTAGAATCAAGAGGGAGGAAGTGATTATGCTTTTGAATTGAAAATCAGTAAGAAAGAAGGAATCGGAAACCCGAAGTCTTGTCTAAGTTGAGTGATGTATTTCTAAATTTTAGCCACTTGTTACCGTTGCACATGAAACTACATGCATGACCTTGAGAAGGAGTGTGCCGAAGCAGTTGAAGAGAAGCCGAGAGGTTTTTTGCCATTTCAGAGCAATACATTTTTCAGAATTTTTCAGTGGAGATTGTGCCAATCAACTTCCCATACATTAAATACTGACTCATATTTGTAAGGCAGAGTTGAAATAAGAATGAAAAAAAATGTGTTGACTCCTTAGATTAGGTGGCTTATAAACAATAGAAATTTATTTCTGTCAGCTCTGGAAGCTGCGGAATCCAAGATCAGATATCTGGAGAGATCTCATCTCACTGTGTCCTCCCGTGGCAGAGGGGACAAGGGAACTCTCTGGAGTCTCGTTTACAAGGGCACTGATCCTGTTCACGGGGGCTCCACCCTCACGTCATCACCACCTCCCAAAGGCCCCATCGCCCAACATCATCGCATTGGGGGTTAGGTTTCAACATCTGCTGGACAAACACTTGGGGTGAACAAACTTTCAGGCCATTGCTTTATAACTGATGCTTATATTCCTGCAGCTTTAAAAATATTTTAAAAACTAAACTCAAATTATCTTTAAAACACTTAAAAATATGCTTTTTAAAAATGTCTACATTTTTTCCCAGTATGGGGATTTCAACTTGTAAAAACTGTTTTTCTCAAGTGAAGTTAAAGTGGTAACAAGGATAAAAACAAAACAGAACAAACAAAAACCTCTGCGTCAGCATTCTTTTGTTCAATATAAGATGGAGAACCTTGGGGTAAAAGATTATTGCCTGCCAGAGGAGAACTATATTAAATACTACCCACACAATTAAAGTGGATATTGAAACTGGGTCTGAAAAGTGAAAGTGGAGTCGCCCTTTTAGGTTCTGGCATTCTAAGGCATGAATCAAAATCAGTGCTGAACAAAAAAAGTGTATAAGCCAGCGACAGGTCTGGTCCCCAAATATGCAGTGAGTGAGTGGGGTTTAGTGATTCGAATATCAAAAGGGCTTTGAGAACCAGGTAAAAAAATGAAGCCTGGAGGGAAAATGGAAATGGGTTGCATGAAATAAACTATTTGGTAAGAATTACATGGGGAAGATTGATTTTGCTATCAGAGCTGTATTTAGTTATTTCAGATTTGTGACAGGCTCTCTATTCCACTGAGTTGCAATGCATTTAAGGATAAAATAATGTGTTTTTCTAGTTTTGAAAACATATAGAAGTACTGCGTAAATAGGGATTTTCTACCAAAAGTCACTAATTTCTAACAATCTAACAACATTAAATATCCCTTTGAGTCTTTGCAATTGACTAGCTTAGTAGCTCACAAAGTACATTTCTCCCTAAATGTAGGCAACCTTTATTTAATGCCAATATTTCATTATCTCAGAATTTACTTGGAAATCATTTTAATTATATGGATCGTATAATTATAAAGAAACTATGCCTATGTAGTGAGACTTAGTTTACCAAATGAGCACGTCATCATTAAGAGTCGATAAATATGAATTTATTCAACCTCCATTGATAATTTTTTACTGTTTAAATAATTGGAGTAGGCAAAATTGACAAGTTGAAATGATTCCTGCTTTATATATGTGCTATTGGATTGATTTTGATTTTCTTGCAATTTATTTGTGGATCTCTGAATTTTAACAAGATATCTAAAAAAATTGTGAAGTATAATACACAATAATTATAATTAACTTACTAATTTCTAGTCTTCACTATTAGTTTGGGAGATGCTTTAAAGTACATTTGCACAAATTTTTGCTGCACCGTAAGTAGGGAAAACAAGAGAAATGACTAGTGAGTTAATTACAAAATCCCTATGGAGCTGTTTTGAGGATTAAACAAGTGTGTGTGTGTGTGTGTGTGTGTGTGTGTGTGTATGTGTGTGTGTGAGAGAGAGAGAGAGAGAGAGAGAGAGAGAGAGAGTTCCTTAGAACATTACCTTGTACATAGGATATACATACTAAATGTACGGTATTATTATTATGTAAGTAATTATGTTAGTTTTATCATTGTTATTTTCACAATGAGATTTATGTATCATACTTATAAAACTGTAAGTTTAATTCTTGTTTTCGCATCCTATTGAACGCCCATGTTCCCTTCATTGTGTTATACTTTCAGAATATCGCATAAAAGTTCCACCAAAAAATGCTTTCAGTAACTGGTGAGATGTAGCCAGGCAGCAGTTTTACTAACTATATTTACTAGAGAGATAGATTTTTTTTACCTCCACCTAATACTTTCCCATCGAAGATTGTATTTCTATTACGGTCTCATTCTGGGTTAAACACCAGTGGGCATTCCACATAGGGCGTCCGCTTCTGTCCCTGTAGGTCGTGTATTGCTCAGTTCGCTCTATGCACTTGACTCTTTAGAAGATTCAATGTTCGTTACCCTCAACCACTTGAAGGGGTCTGGGTTAAGAAGTTGCCATCGAAGTATTAATACTCATATTTTCTCTGAAATTACATAAATATACTGTTGTTCATACTAAATGTATTTTCTCTGAAATTACATGTACTGTTGTTCTGGCTCACCAATGTATCCAGATAGAAATATTGTCAAAATTTTATTCATTAGAGAGATTTTATGGCTGTTTACTACAGCCATTGTGTCAATAATTTTCCTGTCTATCCCATTTAATTACATTGGGTTTTAAACTTGGATATGTAAAATGAGAGTAAATAATGCCGTTAGACAAATGACCTTAATATCCATAATCATATAAGGGCAAATGAACTTGAGAGCGAACGATTCGAGGGTAACAGAAAGCAAACACAAATGTAGTAGCTGATTTTAGCAGGGAAGAGGAAGCCAAATTGGACAGATTATCTAGGGGTATAATGAAGATGCAGGAAGTTGTTAACCTCGCTGTTCCCTGCAGTACCTTGGAAACTGCACTGTTCCGTTTAATTTGTTCTCTATTTGTTTAAAACTGTATGTTAGTGGCTTTCCTGGAGTGGCTTAAATATATAGCAAACACATTTTGAACATTTTAAAATAATATGAAAACATGAAATTATTAATTTTTTTTCTTTCATAATTCCCCAGAAGGTTAGAACTGTCTCAAACAGTATGATTTTCTCTTAGCCCAGCATTCAAGAGTTTTAAAAAAATTCTAGAGTTTAAGTTCCAAATTTTATTATTGTTTATGTTTATTGTAGATATTTTCTATTTTATAAAAATTTGTAAATTTTATTAAGCTTTACAACTGTTAATCAACAAATATTTCGACAGAAGTTTAAGCTTTAATTATTTAATTTCACCTAAGTTGTTTTGCATGAAACATTAAACAACATTCCCCTCTCTCCTTTCTTTCTCTCTTTCTCTCTCACTCTCTTTTAACTCCAGTGTGTATGGACAATTTTATTATTTCGAGTTACTGTTTCCTCACAAAGTGGACATGGCAAGGTAGTTTTAAACAGGTATTTTTCCTATCACAGTTATGGAAGCCAGAAGCCCTATTTGGTATAATTGGCCGATACCAAGCAGTCAGCAGGGCTACATGCCCGCCAGAGCCTCTAGGGGAGAGAATCTGCCCCTCACTTCTTCCAGCTCCCACCAGGCTGCTGATGGCCCTTACCTTGCATCCAGGTCGTCAAAACTCTGCCTCGCTCTGTGGGGACATTGCGATGACCCTCCGCCTCTGTGGTCTCCCTTTCTCTCTGTCTTATATGGACACCCGTGGTCACTCTCACGCCCAACCCAGATGATCCAGGATGATCTTCAGGTCCCAAAATGCTTAATTTACTCGCATCTTCAAAGTCTTTGCAACATTAAGTTTCCAGGAATTAGGAGTTACACATCTCGTGGGAGAGGAGCATTATATTCAGCCCATCATGTTCATACGAACCCCACGTTAATAACAAATGACCCTCCAATGGCGAATCGTTCCACAATCTTTGATACAGATGTCCTTGGAATTCTGCTTAGCAACAAAAAGGAATTAATTACTGGCATATGTAACAATTTGGATGCATCTCCACAAAATTATACTGAGTGAAAGAAAAACATCAATATCAGTAGATTCCATACTTCATGATTCTATTTATACCATTTTGTAAATGTCAAACTTTTTGGTACGGAGAACAATTTAGTGGTTGTCAGGGTTTAGGGACAAGCAGGTTGAGTGCAGGAAGGAGGTGAGTGTAATTATATGAGGGGAACCGTGGAACTTGGTGATGGCGGTGATGGTCTGTGGTGATGGATACACAGACCTACATGTGACGGAACTGTATAGAACTAATCATACACATCCGCAAAACAACACACGTTTGCGCAAGTAAGCTGGGGGCATCTGAATAAGACCAGAGGTTCGTATCAATGTCAGCAGCCTGGTTGTCATCATTTTGAAGATGTCACCATTGGGCGAAACCAGGTGAAGAGCACATGGGATTTCTCTGTATAGTTTCTTAAACCTGCAGCTGACGCTACTTATATTCATAATATCTCCAATTAAAAAAAGCCATACAAGAAAATTCATGAATCCAGTATCAGTTTCTTTTGTTCTTCAAAAGACAGTTCGAATGGAACTATACCTTTAATAAAACATGCTGGACTTGATTACTGGGGAAAGTTTGAAGATGAAATCGGATTAAACCAGATCACTGGTTTCATTTTCAGCAGACGTTAAAATTAAGTATCTGAGCTTGCTGAAATTGCATTAAAATAGGTTCTTGTGTTCTCACCGGCGGACCTCTGTGACATCACTTTCTGTCTGAGTATTATAAAAACAGAAACAGGAGCGTTTTAGTTAAACTGTATTCCCTTTGAGCAGTTATGTCTCCGATCCAAATAGATGAGGCAGGTTAATAAGGAAGGAGCTAGTAAAATTGTCACATTCAGAACTCAAAATTGATATATATTGTGTTCTATCAAAGTATTATGTATTGGCATTTAATATAGAAAATCTCAATTTACAGAGCATTAGAAGGGTAAAAGGGATTCTCTATGATAGTTGTTTATGTATGTCAATTCAATGCCTGTACATCAAATTAGAACTCTTTTCCTCTGTTATTTTTGTTTTAATAATATTTATTGAAATATAATTGTATTTCTGTTGGATTTCAAAGGCTTCCAGTAGAGTCTGGAATTAAGAAACACTGTACAAGACTGATGAATAATCCCTGAAATTTCATCAACAATTATGTAGACACTAATTCCATTTTTCTAACAAGCCTCTCCTCCCCCTCCCTCTCTCCCTCTCCAGCACTTGCCCCTACCCCGCCCAGCACTCTAAGGGAACTAGACCATTGTCACGGGGGCATGTGGAAACTGCCCTGAGAACAATGAGAAGGCAGGGTTGAGCTGACAGTGTTTTGCAGTGCTCAGAGAACAGTTCTGTGCGTGCATGGGGAACTGTTAGAGAAGCAAAACCCCAGACACGTTTAGCATGAGCTTCAGGAGCACGTTCTGTAATAAACCCTGCACTTATTATTTTTTTCTTTTGTGAAGGTATAGATACACTCCTGTGATGCTCGTATCTGGTTAGAACTCGGTTACCGGTAAAACCCAAGAAAGAGTATACAATAGAAAAAGAGATTCTGTTATGGGAGTTTACTTCAATCAATATAACTGAAACCAGAATTATTTGCCATGTTTATGGTGAAAAAAAATCACTTAGGTATAGACTTTCTTCTATTTCTTTATATATGTTTATTATTACTCAGTGATCAATAAAGATAAGCCGAGGAGAAACTTGGGACCCATTACCATGAGACTCTGTGTGTAGGAAGGACCCTGAGATATATTCCAAAACATAGTAATAGCTCAATGTACTACTCACTCCCTCTTTCATGAGCCGTTCATGCTACCAGTCTCTTAAGCTCTGAGAGCAGGTGAATTTTCTTCAGCTTTCTTAAAATGTCCCTTTACTTAATTCTAAGGTATACTTTTCATTGTTGTTGTTGTTGTTCTTGAATGTTTGGCAATTATGGTCTTTTTCTATAATTTGGTTTCTTTATCTTCAACCCTTATGAAAATCTGTCAAAGGTTCTGGTTTCTCAAAGGTATCTTTCCTTTTTTTTCTTTTAATTTTATGTATTTGTTCCCTTGTTTTTTTATTTTGATCTATTGGGAACAGAGAAATAAATGTATAATTCTGTTATCATCTTGAATTTGGATATCCCATATTTTATGTTGCCTATTTTCCCTTGAGTGAGTGAATGTGTTTATATAACAGTAATAGCTTTATTACTAACTATAATTGCTCTTTAATGCTTATTAATTTCAGACATTGTGGTAAAAACTCCGCATGTTGTAGATTTTCGCCCTCGTAATGGTTTCATCAGGGAACTAAAACTACTTTCTCATTTTAAAGATAAGAAAAACTAAAGCACAGAAATGTTATATTACTTTCTAAGTTACAAAGCAGTAAGTTGCACAACTAAGTTATAAAACTATATGGAATTACTTCAGAGTCTACATCTTAACAACTACAGTAATGTCTCATTATATGCATTTTATATATGGCATTTTATTAACATTATAAAATATAATGGTAAACCATTAATATTATTATGGCTATATAAAAATCTGAAAAATTTACAAAATGTGTTATGAAAAATTATAAAAGGAAAACATCATGCTAGCTTCACTCTGACTATAATTTTAATTGTCCTCTTTGTTTGCTTGCCATCAAGGTTCAGTAAATTTATATAACAAAGAGTAATTGGCTCATTATGATGTAAATAACCATGATAAAGTCTTTTAATTATTTATAATAAATTGCTTTTGCAGCGTCAGTTTTAAATTAGCAACTGTGTTTAATTACTGGGTGATGTCTATGCCAGGGTCCCAGTGCATGCACAAAGGACAGGTTATTTCAGTGAGCTTATCGTCACAGTTATTTTCTTTAGTATTGCCAAGTTTCCCATTTCTTCATCTGTTACCTAATCTTTCCCATTATCTTGGTTTGCGTCATTTTATTAATCTAATCTCTGTCACAACTTCCAGAAATCCTAAAGGTCATACTTACAACAGATCTAGGAAATTGAGCAATCGATATATTTTGAGATATTAGTAGAATTGACCTAATCCTTAGATTGAGAGTCAATATTATGATCCTGTGTTCCTTTAGCCATTTGATGATCTAGCCATATTAATGGAGCGCCAACACTTCATGTAAAACAAAGTTCTAATTATTGTGCTAAATGAAAGTGTGACTATGATTATAGTGAATATGATTACAATGTCTGTAATCTAAAAGAAGAGAAAAACCCTTAAAAACAAGTAAGTATAATACCACGTAAAATGAAAGATGTATTATCATGCTTAACAATGTGTAATGGGAAGACATGGAAAACATATTCACGCTCATTGGAGGAAATATGAAAAACCAACAGAAGTGTCAAATTCATATGAGGGGACATCTCCTAATTGGGAGGAGAAAAGGTGACATTTCTAAAAGTAACACCCAAAACAGAATGCATTGCCCATCAAAATGCATTATGTGCACTTCAGTTTGAAGACTAAATAAGAAAACATGTATTAAAAATAAATTATGTAATATTCATCTCCAAATTTTTAAAAGATTTAATTATCCTATAGAAGTTGAGCATTTGGAGAACTACAGTTACTTTCAGGAAGAAGTTATCGTCTGACATGTTGTATTTGTACAGAAACTTGCAGTTTGACTATCCACAGTGGACAGCTGATACAGACCTTTTGAATTGAGAAATATTTAAATTGGAACTAGAATTGAAGGGAGAAGAAGACTTTTTTATTTTTTTTGAGATTGGGACGTAGTCCCACACAAAAGAATTATACTGTCACTCTGGCTTCATTTGCCCAGCACTCATTATGAGACAGCTGCAGTTCAGGTAAGCTCGAAATAACACTGTGAGAGCAATAGAGGAAATGTAAGCGCGAAGAGTTTAGTCGTTCCCCAGGTGCGCACCAGTCACTGACAGGACTCGCTTACCAAGCCAAGAAATGTGGCCCTCGCTGCTGTTCTCCAGGCACACCTCGCTAGAAACAGAGGAAAACAAATCAGCAAACGAATACAAGTTTCCTGATGTATTTAATATTCCGTGTATTAATTTAAACAGTAAGAACTGTAATGATCGTAATCTCAATTAGATGAAATCAGAACCACTGATGAACTTAAAGTAAAACTAGCTCTAATTCAAACTTAGATTGCTTCCAATTTTTATTTATAGAGGTAAGACCCTTTATAATGATAGAAAATTTAGAATAGCTACAAAAGTGGGAAAAAATATATGAATAATTTAATCACTTCTGCAAAATAAATGACAGAATAAATTCTGATGGACATATTAAACTTTAATTTTGTTCTATACATATGAACGTACCTAAGTATATAAGCACATATATGTTTGGTAAAATGGAACCACATCTAGCATTATATTAATTTTTCTGCTCTTAAATATTCTTCTAAATATAATTTTAATGCCAGCATGTTATATCTATTTCTTTCCTTTCTTCTTTTCCTTTCCTTTCCTTCCTTCCTTCCTTCCATTAATAGCTACAAAATGTCTACAATGGTTTACATACAGATTGGCTGCAGACGCACACTCACATACACACACACACCAAACTAAAGGAAAAACGAAAGAAAAAAAACAAAACAAAACAATGTCTCTGCCCTCATAAGACTTTAATTCCATGACAATAAATAAGTAAATAAGAGACCAAATAGTTATAGAGTTGGATAAGGATAAAGAGGGAAATAAACAATGATGAGATGAACCTATTATTTCTCATCTAATAAACATGAAGATTGAAGATTGATTTAAGCATTGCTAATAAATAGATAAACGTGCCTGTCATTTGTTTGAACTAACAAAATTGCTGTCATTTTTGTCCTAATGCATGAATTGGTCTGGCTCCATACTATGACTCAAATTTCTATAAAAATAAACTCCTTTGTGTAAAAACAATATTTTATAAATATCTAAGGGAACATCTGGTTAAATCCTCTAGTTATTTTTCTCTGTAGCTCTAAGGTTGTCAGTAACAGCGTATAGCCCTTCACGTTTTCAAAGAACTAGCAAATATATTATTTCTTTAATATTTATAATGCTAATGGTTCTCAAGCATTATTATCTCCTTCAGTAATACAAACCTGCAGTTCAGAGAAGGGAGTGACTTGTTGGAGTCAGGTGGCTGGTCCTATACATTAAGACATCATTGTTTCTCCCTCTACTCTGGATTCATCTCGGTGGGGCAGCATCAGATACGCTTCTATGCTACTTCTTCCTGCTCGGATTCCCAGTGACCCAGCCTTTCACCGCAAAACAGACTGGATTCTTGTCATCTGTTGCAGTACCTGGGAAATCACAGATACATAAATATTAATTTTAAAAGAATGTGAGCAGAAATACATCCAAATATTTATTGACACTTCAAACAGCATTTCAATCAAATCTTTAATCTCTGCAATGGCCTTATGACAGATTCTATTATGCTCATTTTTTTTTTTTTTCAAATGAGAATTCTGGGGGTTAAATTTAAGTAACTAGCTCATTATTTTACTGTGTTTTACAGAGTCAGAGCTCAAACACTGGTTATTTCCCTTTGAGTCCTTAGTTCCCGATATCTCATGCTATAGAGTGTCTTTTTATAGCCCTTTAGTTGTATAAATTTGCTCAAGTCCTCTAATATCTTTGTAATCATCTCTTTTTGTTACATGATCATAGTATTCACCAACCTGCTTATGAAAGGGAAAAGACCAGGCTGTTCAAATAGTTAACAGAACACAAAACTAAACATGAATATACTTTATAAACTCTATCGCTGTACCAATAAAACATTATTCTTAAAATGCAAATGCATTTAACAGTTCAGAACATGTTTCCGCAGCGGCCGAAAGGTGAGAACCACGACTCCCAGCAATGCCAAAAACTGATAGCCCATTGACCTTGAGGTCATTGAATGACTCGAATGTTAAGTTTCTCTCTGTTCTCTTCTCAACTTCACTGCCAGCAATTTAGCTTAACTTCGTTTCTGTCCTACTAATTGGTTTAGCTTCATTAAAAGATCCTGTGAATTTATACCTAAATCTCAATAAGTGTTTCAGTGTAGCTTTCAAGGAAATAAAAGATTAAACTTGTATACTTATGGTAGTGAAACTGTATCTCTTGACTCTTCTATTTGACTTCTCATGTCTACTAGTATTTATATAAAAAGTTTTGTAGGGTTATTAAACTTTACATTTTTCAGGCTTCAGAAATCATCAGACCCAAGTTAGGGATGAAAAAAATTAGTTCTCAGAGAGTAGTTAACGGACTAATTCGAAGTTATTTTTTGAAGCAAAATTAACTCAAATGTCTTAAGACCCTATTCACCTCTTCTATGAGATTTAGCTTTCAAGTCTTGACTAAAATATACATGAAACTTTTTTGTTCATTCCGAGGGGCATCGTGTTTTACTTTCTCAATATCTAAGTAGCTGAGTCCAAGGAGAATCTAATAGTACTATTATCATTAATGATTTCAAGAGTACAAACGACATGAGCACAGAATGTCAACGTGCCTCAGGTGTTTTCTTCCTTCTTTTTAGATGTGGCGCGACACTTTCCGTGTTTGAACACGCTGGGAGTGTACTTCATCCCCTTGTTCACATAGTCACGACAGCATTTGTCACTTCTACTCTAAAGGTGCTGTCAGGGAGGACGTTGGCAGGACACTGCGACATAGCATCTTAAGTCAAGAGTTTTGTCGTTTAAGATGAAATGTGATAGATCTTCATGGCGCATTTAGAATAGTCAGGTCGTTTTTGACAACACAGTTGAAAAGCGAGTTTCCACCATTAAACTCTAATATGAAAGGTGTCAGTAGAGTCTGCGATCTCTAGCAATATAGAGCATCACGTTGTAAACAGTGGCTTTCTACAGAAAACAGGGTGAGGGAGCAATGCAGTTTCCATTAGGAAGGATTCTGGTGAGGATTACGGCTAGGGAGGTGGACTGTACTCACCGACAGAGTTCTCACGTGGGGACAGTGGAGGTTCTCTCTCTGGGCTCCACGGTGCCGCAGACCTCCGGCACAGATAGCGTGCATCCTTTTGAAGTTTTAATTTTTCCTTCCTTTCCTGTATTTTATATTAGAATGCACGCTATCTGTGCCGGAGGTTTGAGGAATGAATGATCTCACACTCATGGGATTCTCTGATCTTATGTAGTCCCTCACCCTGAAGTATCCGTCCTGATAAGATGCGAGGAGGTTTACGCAATGAAAAGCAGTAACAGCACTAGCTGAATGGCACCTCGTGTGGTGAGATGCTTTTCTGACCCAAGCCCTGAGCCCCTCCGCACACATCCCACTGGCCTCAGCCAGCCTGAGCTCCAGCACCTTCCATGCAGACGCCAGTGGGCTCCGGGCCCTTGGACTCTGCGTGTTCCCTCACGAGCCAGGCTCGCCTGCCCGACAGCTGTGAACCAGCTATGGCCTGGGGCACCCTGGGAGTCACACTGCCATCCAGAGGGCCATAACCCCAACTTCCCCAGTGAAGTCCGAATCCCGGCCTGAGAAGGAAGCCTGTTTCCAAGTACGTTCCTTCCCCGGACACCGGTGTTTGCTCGGCACTAGCGCAGTTATCCGTCTTCTCTGTACACAGCTGTGGCTTCTTCCCTAGCACAGCTAATGATTCTTATCAAACTGTCTCTGTGCAGTGTGCTGCTGGGTTTTTATTATCTCGTTCGGACCTCGTCCAATACAATAAGAAAATAATAATTGTTAATACTTATCGAATACAATTTATGTTCACGAACACACACACACACACACACACACACACACACACACACACTCTTAAGCAGAGGAAACTGAGCATCATAGACGTTAAATGTCTTGCCAAATGATGGAAGTCAAGCTCTATCATGGAAAGCATGGCCGAGAGTCCATGCTTTCAACCTGATACTGGTGTCACTTCCAAGAAATTATACGAAATTGACCTTTCTAAAGTCACAGTATCATGGTTTCTCTAGCCGTATTCATTACTTGACATCAAATAGCTTCTTAAATTTGTATTTAGTTTATAAAATACAGCCGTACAGACTTTTTGGTGATCACTTACCTGGTCATTATTATTCCATCACTTAACATTTATTCCCCTCTTACGCTTACGTGTTCAGTGTGACCTTATCAAGCCATACATCTCTTACCGTTTACGTTTTTTAATTGGAAAATGATTTCTTTATAATTAAAGTAACCAATGAACTTTAACTTACCTCTACAACATCTGCAGGCTCTTTTTACATTCTACTTTCGAAGTTTTAATTTTTCCTTCCTTTCCTGTATTTTATATTAGAATAGTAGAGGGTTTTTTATTATTGTTTTATTTTTTTATTCCCTTTTAATCTGTGTTACGGCATTGGAAATATGCTATAGCTAAGAAAACTAGGTATCCAAAAACTAATAAAATTAAAGAAAAGTAGTATCAGACAGTTCACTTGATCAAGTTCTACTAAAATGTGGCCAGAGTAAATATGTGCTTGCACTAGTACATTTCTGAATCACAAGTTTGGTCATTTCATACAAAATTTGCATTCTAGAAAATGTATATTATTGCACTTAAAGTTTAGCAGTTTAGCCATTTCATATTTAATCACACAAAAAAAGTAAATGCTATTAGTATTTTGAGCCTTGCAAATAGAGTAATATAAAAGTAAAGTGTACATATTGCCCATGGATTTTTCTGTCTTGTAGAATTCCTCCAAAGCATCATGGCTCAGAACTCTTTCAGCCCATCGAAAATGTGCTCTGATGCTGAGTAATGAGGATGGAGCAAGTCCTGGACCAGAGAGGGATAAAAAAAAGTTGTCAGAAAGTTTGAAAGAAAAAAAAAAAAAGAATCTTAGTCTCTAGAATTGAGTATCCAGCCAGACTGTCATTCAAATACAAGGGCATGTTAAGAACATTCTCTAGTATAAAAATCTCCAGAAATTTGCCACAAATATAACCAGGTCATTGGCAGGCATCCTTAAAAGAAGGTCAAAGTCAGAACATGCTGCAAGACGCATGCCAAATGAAGGTGACGAGACTTTGGTAAATGATTCTTTGTCTTTAAAAGAATACCCAAGTTGAAAGAAAAAGGAGGAAATACAGCCATATCAACCCAAAAGGAGAACCCATTTACTACTTAGATGAAGTCTGCGTGATGCTGGAATCACAGTGGGGGAATGAAAGACCTGAGGACGGGCTAAAATTGTTTTCTTCTTAAGGAGGAGATTTCAAATAAAACATGAAGAGTTATAAAGACATTTAGATAGGTCAAACCGAAATAATAAATTTAGCTGTGAAAAAGGTTCAGACTAGCAATAATTTTGAAAAATGTTCTAACCTCACCAGTTAAAAGACAACGATACATCTTACACTTAGGATGCAGACCCCTGCTCCTGCAGGAATAACTAGACAAAACGGGTAAATCATTTTGTGTCTGACGATACAAAGAAACGTAAGGAAATTAAATTTCAAAAAGACAAGGGTTCTTCTTAGGGAAGCGGAGATTAATGGTTGCCTTCCTCCCCGTAGCCAAATTGTTCAATCTGAGCACAGGTGGACAGATTATTAGGTCTGTCACCCACAGAAGGCTTCTGACAAAGTAACGAGAAAACAGAATTTTAATAGCTGTTCTGGCTATTACTCTGTGCTCCTGTAGCTGTTCCTCCTGTAGAAATAGTCCTATCCATTAAAACCTCACAGGGCGTTTGCGAAGTGCGTGGTGACATCGAAGGCTGGCGGCCGATCTGCAAAGAGCCCTTTGTATTTTCCTGGTGCCTGGTAAAAATATTGGAAGAGAGACATTAACAAATGTTGTAGGAAGAGACTTCTAAACCAAAGCTGACTTTATTTCTTACTTAAGTAATGGTGTGCTGTGAATGTTAGACACAGCGAAGCGGGGATCTCAGAAAACTTGGGGTTTGGGGATGTGAGGGTTTGTGCAGATGGATGTTTTACAGATTCGTCAGTCACCGGCGGTAGAGCGGTCATTAGTTTGTGGCCGGTGCTGAATGGCCGAATCGTAGAAGCTTAGACACGGAAGTGAGACTTTGACTGTGGACAGATGCTCAGAAGTACGGGTCTGTCGCTGGTCGGTAAGCTGTCATAGCTAAACTGCGTACTTGAGAGAAAACCTTGCTGTTGAGATGCTGCCATTTAGCAATTAAATAAATTGCAAACTGATGCTTAATTGTTACCATGGCTACAAAAAAATCAGCCTTTTCTTAGGAGAGTTGAAACTTTTTTTTTTTAATCCCTAATCCAAAGTCCTGCCAATGGGAAAAAACAGTAATACTTGGGACAATTTTTTTCTTCTGGGAGAGTTGAAGTAAACTAAATCTACACCCGGCCTTGATCAGTGCTACTTCTGATTCAGTTGGAATGATTAGCCACCTTATCCTTGAATTTTGACTAAAAAATAAATGCCTTCACTGGAAAAAAAAAAGTACTATTTATGAAGTAGCTAAATTAATAACAAATAAAATATAGATTTTTAAAATATGAAATATCACAAAGGATGTAGACATTCTTTAGAAACTGTAGCCATTTTAAACAATTTTATTGATAGACCACCTACATGATAAAATCTTTAATTTATGTGTATTTAACACATTATTATTAATGATCAAAAATACAGAAAGTCACGGAGAATAAATGTTTGAAAGACATAGTTAAAAGTATTAACCTAAAGCAATTATCCAGAATACTCATTCTTAAGTACACAAAAGTTAAAAATTAAATTTAAAAATTATATTGATATAAAATAAAATTTAAACAGTATTACAAAAATAACCGAATGATAATGAAAACATTATATATATAGATATATAGAGAGATATATTTATGTGATACAGCAAAATTAGTACTGTAAGAACAATTTCTAGCCTAAGTAGTATATTAGGAAAAAATAAATATTCATAAGTAATAAGTTAAATGCTCTTCTTTTCTGATTAGAAAAATACAACAAAGAAATTCCATATAAATTAGGAAAAGAGATAATTTGGTGACAGAAGTTACTGAGATTAAAATAAATATTAATGGAGATATCAGCAAAACCAAGTATTGGTTCTTGGAAAATACTAACAAAAGAGATAATTATTTGCAAAGACTGTTGAAGAATCAAGAGATGAGAGAAGCCAAATAAATATCTGAATGAGAACATAAAGACATAAAAGAGAGATACACTGTTAACAGAAAACTATTAATAGCTACACTTGCTAATTGAAAACTGAAACTTAACCCAAAATAAATAAACAAATACATACATACACTACAATTTTTTTTTTGTTCAAGAGAACTGACTGCAGAAAACATTTCAAAATTTACTAATACTGGTAAGGAAATTAAAGTAACGATTCCATATCTTATCTCCCAAGTTTTAAAAGCTCAGAGAATTTTATAGACAAGTTCTATAAAACTTAAAGGAGATAATAGTCTCCATTTTCTAGAGAAAGAAGAAATAAAAATATATTTTATTCCATTCTGTCAACATAATCGTAACAGTAGAAACAAAGAACTGTACTGCAAAAAAATAAATAAATAAAAATTCAAGGCCATTATGTTCATAAGTATAGATGCAAAATCCTAAATAAAATACTAGCAAAGTAGATCTAATGGTGTGTATAGGAGATGATATATTAAGATCATAGTTATGCAAAGTATACAATAATTGCTTATTATTTAAAATAAATAAAAATTTATCAAAAGGAAACATATATATATATATTACTTGTTTGTCATGGATATAAGAGGAAACAGATCACACACATATTTATAACATTTAAAGAGGGTTTATTTTTAAAAAGGAAGTATCCGTAAATGTCAGTGAGCTGCGAGGACATAGACGGGAAATTGTAGGAACTCGGTGCTAACAAAATTGGATGCACTTCACCTTTGAATCAAAGCACATCAATATCTGAGATTAATATAAATAAATAAAACCAGAGATTTTCCATGATAGCTCTTAAAGAAGAGGGAAAAAATCCTGAGTTTGCCCAAAGTGCATGATAAAATTATTTTAAAATGTTTATGTAAGAACGAACAGCCCTCGAGGACTAAAACTCTTCTAATGAATAGAGCAAGATGATGGCCGGGGGGGAGGTTGCCCTGGAAAGAGATGCAGGGATTATCAATCAAGAGTTACGAAGACCCCGAGCACAGGATGTGCGTAAATCCGAGTGTCCCGAGGATGCTCACGGAGGACAGCAGCTGTGTAGAACCTGAGTGAGTAGATCGATGTGGTTTGCGGATGTCAGTCAGCCTTCACTGGCTCCTCAGTAAAGTTTAATGACTAATGGAGGAAAAGGTTATGGCTGCAGGATGGCAGTTCTGCGTGGGGTGAGGCTGGACTTCACCTCCCTGAGGCCGATCTGGCTGGGACCTGTGCTGAGCTCCCAGCCTGACAACACCGATGACAAATGCCGAGCTCTCCGAATGGCACTCTTCCCGGAGGGACAGCCGAGCACCTGGTGATGTGCGGATTTCACGTGCCCTTCGCGGCAGGAGCAGTGGTTTTCTTCATCACTGGGATAAGCTCCCCACTCTTTATATTCACGTCCTTCTGCCAGCACCACCTGCTAACACGTAAAATACATGAGTCTCTTTTATGCGATTCCTTGCAACATTGCTTTTAACTGGGA
Source organism: Rousettus aegyptiacus (assembly GCF_014176215.1). NCBI lineage: Eukaryota > Metazoa > Chordata > Mammalia > Chiroptera > Pteropodidae > Rousettus > Rousettus aegyptiacus. The sequence continues at coordinate 88,249,058 of NW_023416287.1, forward strand.
ACTATTTTCACAGCAAAAAAAAAAAAAAAGTGAGGAATGAATGATCTCACACTCATGGGATTCTCTATCTTATGTAGTCCCTCACCCTGAAGTATCTGTCCTGATAAGACGCAAGGAGGTTTACGCAATGAAAAGCAGTAACGGCACTAGCTGAATGGCACCTTGTGTGGTGAGATGCTTTTCTGTATGTGGCAAAATATGCTCAGAACAGGCAATCAACATATGGCTAGAGTACATGCGTGTGGGGAGCTAGTGGTCAACTTATAAAATTTAGCTTTCTATTCCAGCTTTGCTGGCTTAGCTATTCTGCCCAAAACACCACCTGGTATATATCTACATATATCTATACTTCTATCTGCCTGCCTATCTGTCTGTCTGTCTGTCTGTCTATCTATCTATCTATCTATCTATCTATCTATCTATCTATCTATCTATCTTTCATCATCTATCATCAATCTACCTACCTACCTACCTATCTCTGTCTCTCTCTCTCTGTCTATCTGTCTCTCTCTCTCCTTACCTACTTGTCTACCTGTCTAACTATCTATCTATCTATCTATCTATCTATCTATCTATCTATCTATCATCTATCTCTCTTTAATGAATTCCCACTGAGTTAGAAATTTAGCATGCTACCGTGGGCTCTTTGTGCCAGCGAACCAATAATCAAAGAGTTTTACTGACTGGGTTGATGAACCTGGTTTGTCTAGGGCAAGTAGAACACATCCACACAGTGAGGGCAGGGGGTGTACATCTGAAATCTGAATGATCTGAGTCTCTGAGTATTGCTATGTCCAATGGACAAAGTTAATATATGTCTATAGCAACTCGGTTTAGAAAAGACACACTACTTGCACAGATCCTTCATGAATAAAATAATGGGTCATGTGTCCACACCAATAACCAACACAAGTTGAAGTGCTGGGTGAGAGCCAAAGAGCATGGCATGGTTTATGGAGAAGCAAGTTGTAAATATCAAATACCACCAAGTGACCAGCCACAAAAATGAGAGCTCAGATGCTTTAGGTATTTTCAGGTTTAGATGTATATAATAATATATATTAATCACACTTACCCTTTTCTGTACCATCCTATCTAAGGCAAAATGTGTTCAAAGTGATTATATATCACACAATTATATGTAAATTATATAATTATAATTGTAGAAATACAATTAAATACCAAATTGTATATAATTTCATATTTAATTTCAGGATGTAAAAGAGGAGTTGTGATTGAGCTATTAAATATGAATAACGCTCACTGAGTTATACAGTTAACAGGTTCTGTCTGCTGTTTGGGGGAAGTCTTTGATTATGTGGACATTGCTTTGTCAGGTTGAGGGGCATAACGTAGTTATTGCTGTTGTTCAGATCACTGTGCTAAATTGTCAACTTGGGGTGCTTACCCCCTAAGTCTAATAATGTTCTGTGCTGAAGAGAAAAGAGCTAGGAGCTGCTTTTCCTCGAATCAATTGGTTATGAAAACAATTCTACATATTTAATAATACGTAACTCTTTTTGCTAACCTATAAATAGGGTTCCATTAGAGGGATGAATAAGCGGCAGAACGATTGTCCTCATTATCCCCTAAAAAAGAAAAATTTAGCAAATGATGAGGATACCATCAACTTAGTAACTCTTTGAAGGATGTTCTAGGAGAACCAAAAATATGCAGACTCAGTAATGAAAAGTATACACAGTCATTTTCTGGCTTCATTTAAAATATCCAATTGAAAATATCTCTTTCGTAGATAATGTAGCTGAAAATTAAAGACAGTAAATCAGCTAATCCAAAATCCACTGCATTGAAAGCATCTTGTCAGATCTAAATTTTAAGCAGAGCTTACTTTCAAGTGAGCTTTGCTCGCTAATCTAAGTAACAGTGATGGAGATGGTTTTAGAGCTGGAGAACTGACAGTGTTTCAGCTGCGTTAGAAACAGCGTGATGATGCTGCCCGTCGGAAGGAGGTAGTGCTGAGCGTGTAGTTAATGCCCCATCACTTTTGTCCGAGTTCCTTTGGATGTCTTGTAAATTCCTGTGCTTAACAAATCGTGAGGTATGCTGGTTTTTCTTCTTAGAATTCCAGGACCATTTAGAACACTTAGCAAAAAATTTGCCCAAGTGAGGTATATAGCATTTGGATTTCTGAGGTTGGTTTAGTTTTATTTTGATTAAGAATAATAACTTTGTCTTTAAATTAAAAGCTTAAATAATAATGAGCCTTGTGAGACTTAGGTATTTACTTGCAGTAGGAAAATTAGAAGACAAACAATTCCGCAAGTGTTCTTTATTTCAAGTTTTACAGTAATGCTAGTTCTGTTCATAAAAATAATGCATGTTTCTCTTAAACATATAAAATCTAGATTTTCTTATATTTGAATTGCCTAGACTTAAGATATTAATTTGCACAAAGAAATAGGTTAACATTTTTCATCCTCATTCCTAATATATCCTTTATACTTCCCATGAAACAGTTAACAACATGCAAATCTACTTAGAACATTCCAGTGGCCTACAGGATTGAGTACAAGCTCCAAGCTTCAAACACAGCTCTTTAGCGATGTCTCACCTTCATTCCCTGCTCTGTCTTCCTACCATTTCCCAATTCTTTTGGATTTTGAGGGCTGTTTAATGACTTGACTCTTGTAGTTTATTCATATTTGCTGTCTCTATTGCTGATTATTAGAAAGAGAAGAAATTAAAAAGATAAACTAAAGTCAAAGGCTGATCTGTAGTGTGTAGATAGATATATGATAGAAGATAAATAGATGAGATAGGTAAGCAGGTAGGTAGTAGGTAGGTAGATGATACATAGATAGATGATAGATAGATAATAGAATATATGTCATATGTCTATTAATGTATCTATGTTCCATGTATATTTTATGTATACATATATATTTTTCTTTCTGCTGGTTTGTGTAATAAATATTGCAGTTCAGACTTGAAGAAATAAAGGGAACCAAAGGCAAAACATGCCTTGCACCTTGCATCTGAATTTCTTGCTATTTGTAGAAAAAAGCTGAATTAATGGAGGGGCTTATGAACAGAACCAGAGGGTAATTCTAATACTCCACAACTGTCAGGTATCATGGGAATCGTAAGTGTTATAGATAATTCTGGGTACCATGAAGTGTAGACAGCACAGAGCGCTTCACCAGAATGTCGCCTTTAGCTTTACTGGGCTAAGTATATTAACATGCTTGAAGCAAATATTTCCCAGTCTCCTTAATACCCAAGAGATCTTTGTATCTGAATTGTAGTAAGTCCTGCAAGCAGAAATCAAAAGTTAATTCTTTCTAGGACGATGTCTGTAACTCTCAGCTATATTCAACATCTGACAGGAAAACTGTATGCCTATCAAACACACATTATATTAGCATACATGATATCTCTGTTTAAAAATCTTTCCTAATTTTTTTTACTCTGTCCCACACCCCATACCAGCACCTCATCACTCTCCACTCTAAGGAAAAAATTAGATTAAAAATTTCTCTATGGTGTGTAACATCTGTTACTGGACTTCTCTATACAACATAAGACAAATGACTCAACTAATGATTATTTAGGCACTCTTAAGTTTGGATAATCATGGCCCTAATAAATTATTCAGTGAAAAGTAATTTAGTTATGACACTGTCTTCTCACATTCCAAAATGTGAGTACACCTCGATCATAAAAGTTTGAACATCATTTTATTCCCAGGGCTTAGACTGTTTACAGAACCTCAGTATAATTTGTTGAGTTGAATGGAAACCACATGTAACAATATATTGAAAATAGTATAGAACTCTCGACTCACTTAAAAATATTTTCTGCTCCCTTCCAAAATGAGGTATATGTACCAACATCCAGCCTAATGTCTGACTCTAAGTTGATGTTCAGTTATAAGAATCATAATTTAAAAGCCAATATCCCATCAGCAAAACATATTTCAGCGTGTGTTTTATTAGTTTCCAAAATCAACTGTAGCTAAATTTTCTAGAAAAGGAGGAAAAAAAATAAGAAAGTTAAAATTCAATTATACTTTCAAAAAGTAAAACATAGGCTAGTTCAAAATAAAAAATAAATAAATAAAGCAAATATTATATGGAAAACACTTCATTTGAAATGTATATAGTTATTTAAAATAACTGTAGAGAGACTGAAAAAGATGCTGCCAAAATAAGTGTCAAAAGGAGAAAACAAAACAATTATTAATGTGGAACTGTATGCTGATACATTATGAAGGAAATTTTAGGTGACAAAGGGTCATTCACTTATCTTACTCAAAATTAGATTACTTTTAAGCATTGGACACATACAGCACAGTTCGAGTTTCTCCTTGGACCTCTTCTCTTCTATTTCCATACACCATGCCTGCATGAAGTAATCATGGCCCTGCATTTTAATCATGACCTATGAAATCATAGGCCCATCATCTTTATTTTTGTTCTACATTTTCCTCAACATCCAGACACATGTGCTCAACTCCTTCATATCTACTTCTAGATGAGACCCGGTTGAACTAACATATACAAAGCTAGTTATACCACCATGCACCAAGTCTCCTAAATCGGTAGGGACTTTTACAGATTTCTCGTTTATTATGAATAGATTTACAATCTGTAGTCAACTTTTCTCCTTAAAAATCCATTGTTCTCTTTCCATACATTCATTTGATCATTTATAACCCAGTTGTCTCTGGTGTACATGTTCTATAGTGGTAGATTTTTAATTTGTTTTCAATCTCAACTCTTAATGTTACCACCATTTGCCAAGATGCAGCTAGGACTTTTCTCACTAAAACTCTACTTATCTTACTACTTCCTTGCATGAAATTCTTTAATGTGTAAACAATGTGTGAAGCATTCTAAACTCAGTGAGATGTTAAATTTCTTTTTCTTCAAATAACTGTCTTCAAACAAGCTACTTGAAATTTCTTTCTCTTGTGTCTTAAATTTATAGAAACTATTTCATACATGTTGTGGTAAATCTCCATTTTTTTTTTAAATAGCTCAGTAATTAAAGAAAATATCTCAACCTAACTTTAATTTTTCAGTTAACTCCTTTAACCTCCCTGTAGCCAAGGTCTGTAACTTGAAAGTCTTGCCACTGGGGGGGTGGAGGAAATGGATATACTTTTACTCCTTCCTCATTAGCCACTCAGCTACTTTTGGTTGGAATAGAGAAAGGAAGGCACTTCAGGAAAAGCAAAAGCCTATTTATATAATTGCAACTATTATACTCATATTCTGTCTGAACATAGACTTTGACAGTTTTCCTGATATCTGTTGAATCTCATATGGGACATAGATCTCTAATTGAATATTTTGTAGCCCCTTGATAAGAATGTGCATTCTCTATTATCAGGCAGAGTCTCATGTTCAATAAGTCAATGAGATCAACCTTATTGATTGTGTTTTTAAATCTTCTGTCTCCTTATTTATGGTTTGTCCATTTGGTCTGTCTTGCACTGAGAATGATATATTAAGATATCATGTTATTGGAGGTTTCTATTGATTTTTTTTGCATTTTCTGTAGTTTTTATTCATAAAGGTGGTTATTCTTGTTAATTGGTACATGAACATTGATAAGTATTATATTTTTATTGTGGATCTAGCTTTCCATCTTGAAAAGGGCTCTTACTTCCTGTGATTAGCATCTAAAACTATAAAATTTCCTCAGCTGATTTAGCTGTATCACAGAAATTCAAATATGTTGAGTGAGACAAATTAGCCTCTCTCAAGGTCAATAGAAATGTCAGCAAAAGGAGAATTCATTTAATATGCTTTAATATTTGCTAGGACCCTACTATCAATTTTACTTACATTATTCCATTGTGCTTAGCATTTTCTATACAGTATTTCATTTAATTTTTACCACAACCATGGAAGATATTTCCTAATGCTGTATTTTTTACAGTTGTAATAACAAAATAAAGAATATGTAGTTTGCTCAGAGAGTGTTAGGACTCAGTTAAGGTCTATATGGCTCCACAGTATGAAGGAACGTGTCTTATACATTCTTCGGAGAGCCATTATCTACTCTTGTGGACAATTTTCCTCAAATGAAAGTTTTTTTTTTTTTTCATATATTTAAAGTATTCTATTATTAGTTATATTTAAGCTTACAAATTCCCTTTCCCTTCCTACCTGTTCACTTTGCCCAGAACAGTTTATGGAGATTAAGTATTTTCCAAAAAATATTATTAAGTGGATGGAGGCGATTTATGGATCTGGCTCACCAAGTTATCTCTTTTATTAATCTAGTGTAGCAGAGTATAAACAAAATTAATTTTAGACTATTAAAACAAAAAGGCATTTATTTGAACAAAAGGAACTGTAGCCCAGGAGATGCAGAACCAGGTAGCAACCTAAATCGTTTTCCACCAAGACAAAAGGGAGAAAGACCTCTTTCATAAATTCCCCACCCGAATTCCCAGTTTTATGCAATTGAGGTTTTCAGATTGTGCAATCCAAATCACGCAAGAAAGATATCAAACCAACCGTAGTTTTTTTTTTTATAAGTCCTGAAATGTTAATAAATTTGAGAGTGAGCCTGGATTTGCTTTTTTCAGTCAAGGAGCTCATTTTTACTTAAACAATAACTGTACGTGAAATAGAAAATTCAACCCATTTGTTAAATTACCACAACAAATTTTAAGTTATTACATTAGGATCAAAGATTATTCTGAAAATAAATGACATTCTTAGTATTAATTTCTCATACACATTTAATTCTGAACAACCTGCTTACATAGTCCATATAACATAGAAATTTATGGAGAGAGGGGTTCTTTTCTTTATCTTAAAAGTTTCAGATCTCAAAATAATGCTATTGATTTTCCACTTGAAGGGGTATTTATTACCTTAGGTAGAGAAACATTTCTTAGTCTCTGTTTTTTAAAATTATTTCAACTTTGCTCATTATACACATGATAATATTTCTAGACCTGATATGCCTATAAAACAATAATTAGATATAGCTTAAATAACATATACTCAGTTAAAAATGATAGTATTGGAGTCAGCATAGGTATTATATTTCACATAGTTTAAAACATGTTTTCAGTATTAATGTTATGTACACATAAACTACTGATATCATTTGTATTATAAAAACTTGGAAGTTTTTATTTTCTTATTTAACTGCCAGCTGTGGATAGAGGTTTCATCCTCTTGATATGATATAATTAGATTTAATGAAGACTCTTTGCCATTCGCCAGCTGTACACATGTAGGGAGTCACCCAGCATTGTTATGTTTTGTTTAATGATCCACAAAATTAAAAAAAATAACAGTACTAAATTCACGAGGTTACTCGAAGGACAGAATATGATTTAGCAGATGCCCAAATCTCAGCACGTGCCAAAGAACCCATCACCATCATCATCATCATCATCATCATCATCATCATCGTCATCAGTATCCATATGCTCCCAATCAGTTAATTCTTTCTCATGCTAAGTACATAGCATCTTTCAGAGTCCAAATCAGAGCTCAGTTCTTTTTCCCTTTGTGAAATTAATATGCAGAGGATCCACATAACTGATGAAACGTGGCTTTGTTTTTCTTTTACTGCTTTCCAAAGGCTGGAGAGCACAAGGTAAACATTTCCACTTACCGTACCTCTTTCCCAGGAGACATCAAAACTGGCATTATGCTTCTTCACCACAGGCTCTAATAAACTGAAACTGATGACCATGGGCGTTAGGCAGCTTTTGGATGTTGGGCCCTTACTGCATGCAGCTAATGAAGACACTTTCCTTTCCAGTAAATAAGGGGTTCACCCTAATCAATCGTTGTACACACAGGACAAATTCTGTCTCATCCTGAGTGCCGTTTTCTGATGCTTAATTGGCCTGGGCATCATAACTCCCCCTTCCTCGCCCTTACCAACTCTTAAATTATCCCCTCAGCAGTTACACTAGGAAGTTCTTTTCTTTAAAAAAAAAAGTAGTTTTATTCTTCGGTGGATTCATTTTTAAAATTGTTCTCAGACCATCCTCCTTTTATCTTTGGGGACATCCCAAGCATGGTAAAGAAATTGCCTACTTTAGGGAGTGGAGCTTATTGCTATAGAGTGAGAAAGAATGGTGGGGGCCACGAGGAAGAGAGGCAGGAGAAGGGTTTTAAAGGACCGTGAATTTCAACATCCATCTCATACCTGTGGCCATGTCAGGAGTCAGTGTTTTTAGACTCTTCCTGTTCTCAGTAGAAATGGCTGATCTCTTAAATAACTTGTAGATAATCCTTCTGCTTTTTAGGGAAAATTTTCAAATTTATGCCTTTCAAACAATTCGGTGCTAAATTGTTCACCTAAATCTTAAGATCCAGCTAGAAGAATCATCGATCTTAAATAGGTGTGAATTATCTAAGAGCCTGAATGTGTAATTGCATTGGTACATCTTATTTTCTTTCTTCGTATCGAATGTTATGTTGGCCTTTCTTTTTGTTGTTGTTGTTTTTAATGCACCAGCAGAATCACTGTTATCCATCCTGTATCAAGCGAATGAAGGATGAGTTTAGATATACCTTCCTTATATCACTGAAAGGATGGCATTGACATGCCCACTGCCACTTTCCCTGCAGGCCGTCTGTCCCCTGGGTGAAGCGGTACTTTTGTCTAGTGGGGGACAGAAATATAAAAGCAGAGGAGGTGACATGGCTCTCTGTCTGCAAGTCATTGTGTGTGGGGGGTGGGGAGGGCGGGCTGGAATAACGCATTCTCCTACACTGACACGTCCTTTACTGTAGTGGAGACTCCTAACTGAAGTGGGGACCTCGTATCCAGAGGTACCGTGACTCAACTGTCCTTGCAGAAACTACCAGTACTATCAGAAATTATCCAGAGTAACACAATCTGAAAACTAGCCCCTGACCAAAAAAAAAAAGAAGTAATGTGTGAATGAACAAATAGATAAATATGTAAATAAAATGCATGGTTAAAGATCTAGAATGTGCTATATTCCAAAGTGCCTCTTCCCTCCCAGCCCCTCCCAGACATCCAGAATATGTGCCTAAGAAACACATCTCCGATATCGCATGGTGCTGAGTGTTGGGAGACTCCCGCCCTCAACCTCAGATGGAAAGGCCACACATGCATTTCAGGGAAGGTGTTATCTAAACGCCATGGGTATAAAATGGCCACGCCCGTGGCAGCCTTCACATAGGAGCATGCCACCCCCTCCCCGCCCCCGCTGGTGAAGAATGTAACTAATAGATAAAGAAATGGAAAAATAAGGTAACTCTGGGAGCTCTTGGCTTGTGCTTGTTTGGCACAATAAATAAAAACGTATTTATGTATTCATTCATATTCCATGTACGTAGATCCTCTTGGATAGTTGAGGGTAATTCAGTTCATCAAATTATTTAAATGAAAATGGATTTTAAAATATTAGGCTAGGAAAATAATGAAAAGGTGCACTTAGAGCTCGCTATCAGTTTCTGAATTCTAGCTGGTATGAGAAATATGTTTAAAATACATGAATTATCCACAATAATGTGAGATAACACTTCTTACGGCTTACTGGAATGCTAAATTTTTATAGTGTGAAGCATGATTTTTCTCTCTAATGCAATACGTTTTTTTTTTAATCAGTGTTAAATAAAAATTCTAATATATATGACATCTCTTCAGATTACTGTGTTTATAATTTTAAAATTGAGCCGCTGCCAAAAGAAATATTTCAGCTCCATTTACATTTCTATTGTGCCGGCTTTTATGTTCTCTCCCCTGGCTTTCTGATGGCAGTCATCATTCTCACGGTGAAGAAGTGCACTTCTCTGCTTTTTTCCTAAACAACAGGAAAACCCCTGTTTTATCTTGAGAAGGGCATCACACGCCTGAGACGCACGTTACTGGTGCGGCCTCAAAGTCCCGAGACCTAACAAGCAAGTCCATGAAGCAGCCCCCCTCGTCTGCGCTTCCGCTCGCCGTGGCTTCAGGTACCCCGAGTCAACCACGGTCTGAAATGTTAAATGAAAAATTCCAGAAATAACCGATTTATAACTTTTAAACTGAGCGGCCTTCTGAGCAGCATGATAAACTGTCACGCCGTCCCGCGCCATCCCGCCTGGAATGGGACTCTCCCCCTCGTCCATCATATCCACGCCAATGCACTGCCTGCCCCGTGGTCACGTGGTAGCCACCCGGGTGATCAGATCAACGGTTGCTGTGGTGCTTGTCCTCAGGTAATCCTTGTTTTACTTAATAAAGACCCCAAAGCACCAGAGTAGTGATGCTGCCATTCAGATATGCCAAAGAGAGGCCTTTAAGTGAAAAGGTGAACGTTCTTGACTTAATAAGAAAAAAGTCATATGTTGAGGTTGCTAAGATCTATGGTAAAAATGACTCTTCTACTCTTGAAATTGCCTAATTTATAAATTAAACCTAATCCTAGGTTTGTATGTATAGGAAAGAACATTATATATATAGTTCTATACTCTCAGCACCTTCATGCTTTCTAGAAGTTCAAATGCAGGTCTCTGGGAGGACTGCGTTTCCTGCCAAGGATTCCAGGGGAGAATTCTCTCTTGCATCTCTCAGCTTCTGACAGCCCCGATGTTTCTTGGAGCAACACGTGGCTTTTAGTCCCTCCCTTGCTGTAGCCACATTGCAAATGCTCAGAAGCCACATGTGACTTCTGGCTACTGTTTTAAACCACACAAGCCGAAATGCATCTGTTGCATTCTAAGCTCTCTGGGACAGCGCTGCTCTAGAGCATTTGCCAAACAAATCAGGGATTTTACCTGCTGGGCACCAAGCAACAAAGAGCCCCGCGGCTTCCTATTACTTGTCTAGGAAAGTCAATATCTATTTTCCATTGTCACCAGGAGAATCGTTGATCCATGTTGGGATGTGATATACTGGCCATTGTGTCTGGGTCAGGTCCACCCGCCATGGACCAACTGGTGGCCTCCTCCACCCTCGTGACCGCTAGCACAGAATCCTAAAGCTGCCTTCACGGACAAGTTCTTCGGCAACGAGCAGTGGAGATGTCTCTCCTCTTAATCTGCACGCTGTAATAAAGCCGGCCCGCATCCTGGGAGAAACCCGCTCCCAAAGGCTCAGTTGTGGCCCCGTGCGTGCAGGCTCACGGGCTGCTGTGCATGATTTGAACTAACCGCTCAGCTACACCATTAGGTTCCCCAAAGTGATGAGCGTGGTATCCACACCTACGGTGAACCTTGCACTTCAGATAATTATACCCAATTACTTTCCTGCAAAATAGGCGCCTCACAAGCCTAGAGGTCATAGTACACAGGACTTTTATTGGAAAAAAAAATGAGGCTTATTCATTAAACATTAGAAGCTGCCGAAACAACCCCCATACATAAAAAGTTTCCTCTAGATATTACAATACTTATTTTTTCATTTTTATTAATTATTTTTGCTTTTAATTTCGAATGGTATATTCTTTTTCCATAGTAGCCTACACTTCTCTGATTACGCATATTCTCATATGTCTCAGATGAGACTAATTATACTTAAAATAATTCTTTTTTTTGCATCAATTTTTTTTATATGAGTGGTTAGATTTTTATAGATGTCTTTCCTAAATTCAGCATTTATTATTCTCTATTTGGTGGAAATTTTAATTTACTTGTCAAATTTAAGAATAAATGGCTAGATTAATAACATTTGGTAATTTCAGTTAATTTCTTCATCCCATAAAAAGTTTTATTTCTACCCCTAGGTCATCCCTAAATGCAGACTTCTAATGATTAAGCCCTGATCCTGACAATGTTGTGAGGAAGGGTGGTGGGATTTGGTAATGATGGGTGACCCTTCAATGTGTATCAGTGATTTCCTATCTTATAACAGTTTCTGTATTTCCCCAGAAATCTGAGTTCCCTGTGGAAAACTCCATTTCTCCACATCTGATGTTTACACTGAATTCTTACTTTTAAGATTTTCTACATTAGAGAGCACTATTTATATTATCTTGAAACAAACTTCAGATGCCAGTTGCTGTGAATTAGAAAACACGTACACATCATCCTGTTGCTTTGTTTTCTTAAATAAATCATCCAGCTCAGTATCTCGTAGTGTTCTCCTGTGCAGCTCTCGTCCTCAATTTACAGATTATTCTAGATTATTATTATTATTTTCTTTGGAAGATTCACTTTATTGGAGATAATTTATTTTGTTTTCCTGGAATGGTATATTCTTTAACTCAACTTAATTATGCTGTTGACCTGACTTATCCTGCATTCTACGTTCCACAAATTCATCACAACCTGGGTCTGTCCATGACTCTTTACAATTGTTCAATATCAACATGCATTTATTTGTCGCTTTATCTTTCCTCTCTTAATATATTTATTTTTTCTTACTTTTTTTTTGTAATGGGTAGAAAAAACATAGTATATTCTACTCCCGCCATTGATGAACTGTTAAAAAACAAAAGACTAATTCTACATATTTTTTTTTCTCTAAGGAATACCATGAGTTAATATTAAGAGTAAAATAATATTTGCTATTTCAACAGTGTCTTCATTTGGCATCAGTAAACATAATTCAGGAAATAAATATGTCATGGCAGATGATTTTTCAATGTAAATTTCAAAAAAAAAAAGAAGCAGTTCAAGTCACACATAGCACCGTCAGGTCTCAGTTAATACGCGTAAACAAAGTAAGTTCGAGAGGTTGTGATTCTTTTCTTCTACTGTCATTAAAGGAAGTGTCTATAAACATTATGAAAGAAAAGCAATACTATTGTGATTCTTAAATGTACTACTAATCCCCAACGTGGAAAATAGTGAGTTGCCAACTTTCACAATAAGACTTCTGTTTCACACTGCATACATTTCTCCTTGGTCACTCAAATTGTGCCTACTTTAAAGTCCCAAACATTTCAGAATGGAGAGGGAACACTCCTGGGGAAGCAGCAATGGACTTGTTGTTAAGATAATTTCTCTAATTAAAAATAGAGAGTTCGGGAACTCTGATGTGCCTTCAGTAGTACTCATTGGTTAATACCTGCAATGAGAATGGGATTCCTTTGAAAGACACACTAAATATATTTATCACTGGTATAAATTAACAGATTAATTTTTCCCTATTGTGTTGTACAATAAATTTGGGTGAAACATATACATGCATTTTTTGCAAGATGGGGACGATAAATCACCAAAAGAAAAAAAAACTAAATGTAGTCACATGATTTAGATGATTTAATATGACTGAATGGTTAATTTTCCTAGAAATGTAGTGAGTATTTTAATATTATATTTCTTTCTTTCAAAATATGCATTTCTTTCAAAGTCTCTTGGAAAAGAGAAAAATGAAGATAGTGCATGGTTATATTTTTAAATTTGTAATGATATTTTTACCTTGAGCTTAATGTCTAATGTCCTGATTCCATCTACTAAATACTTAAAGATGGAGAAGAATTTATACAGTATGACTAAAATCATTAACTGGCTAAATATGCCCATTTAGTGCTCAATTTAGTGAAAAAAAAATGAGGAAATTTTTTGTCAGAGCATTTATTGTGTGATATTTATTGTCATATAAAGTAATAATTTCCACTTGAATCATTATTTGAATGGTTGCTTGAAAATAATTGTAAAGGAGCAACTTTCAATTAATCAAAGATTAAGTAAGATTACTACTAATTCATGTCCAAATTGCATATTTCTTGATTGTACATGGTGGATTTTAGGCGACATACATTTATTTCATAACCAATCAGAGCCTCGGTGCTAAACATTGTTTAAGCGGTACATGGAAGATATCTACCAAAGAAATATTGCAAATTCTGTTATACAGATGCGTTTATATATTTGCCCAATGAATGAAACAATAATGAAAGTAAGCTCGGTTTTAAGTAAGAATGAGTAATTTGAAATGAACTTCACAAAGAGAGTTACAAATTAATCTCCCTTTTTATTGTTTTCAAGAAACGTAAGGGAAATATTTTGCTTTTCTGGGTGGAAAGAATTTTCTCCACTTTGACTTATAGAAAGTGTTTATCGTGTTACACCAGGTCATCGTCTATGTTCAGAAACCCCAGCAGAGGCTAATAAAGGAATGTCGCTCCTTAACCAGTAGCTTGGTGTGAAATGCATGGAGACACTAACAGTAACATCAATGTCCCCAGTAAAAAATAAAAGCCAAATATTATTCCAGTAAAAATGGATTAGAAGATGTAGGAACAGATGAGTTGCACATATGTTCAACAATGCTCAAACCATCTAAAATATTCAAAAATTATTTACTGTGCACAACTACAGGAAAAGTCCCACAAATTCCTCATAAAGAGATACTTTCAGATAATCTATAGCAGCAATTAACAGACACTACAAAAAATAAAAATTGTGAAATATCACCTTAGTATTAAAAATCTAAAGACCAGCCCACGTGATCTGCAGAATGGGGAAACCGATCCCGAAGGGCTAATTACAGGTCAAACTTCCATAGAGGAAACTCCCAGAATCAAAAGATAGAACCAGAAATGAAAGCCTCACATGATAATTAAAAATAAATGGATTTTAGGAGAAAGAAATGGATGAGAATGTTCAGAATCAAAGAAGACATGCTTCCACAGACCAGAAGACATGAGTTGTTCGAATTTAGATGAAATGTATAGCTAGATGCATTACACTTACACTGTGACACCGAAGCCAAAGCTTTAAACGTCAAAACGTCACCAGAGGAGAAAGAGTACAAAGTCAGGACAATGAGAAAAAAATAGTTTTTTCATCAGGAAACATTACAGCCAAAGATGGTAATGTAATATCTTCAGAGTGCTGAGATGAATTAAGTCTTCTCTGAATTGCATGCCCAGAAAAACTGTCTTTCAAGTGAAAGGCAAAAAAATGGAGAGAGAGACAAAAACTGAGTTTAACTCCAATAGATTTAAGCTAATGCATTAAGAAATGTAATGCGAGGAAATTGGGAAAATAATTGTAAAAGGAAAGTCTGAACATCAAGCAGAAAAATAATTCTAATGCAAGTAATTAAGACTAATTTTAAAGAAACTCAGTTTCTAATTTGTTTTAAATTTTAAAAAATTATTCAACTGACTACAGATTTATTCATTTGAATCACTTAGGACTGCATAAAAAGATGCTTTTTTTGTTAAATTTATTTCTTTATTATGGTGACATTGATTAATAAACTGTAGTAAGTTTCAAGTGTACAATTCAACAGTAAGGCATACATATATATGTATATGCATACAGTATGTATGCACATATCGTATCGTGTGTTCACCACCCATAGTTAGATTTCTTTCTTTCATCACATATTTGACCCCTTTTACCCCGTGTTCCTATCCCCTCCCCACTTACCCTCTGGATTCACCAGTCTGTTGTCCATGTCCATGAGTCTGTGTTGGTCCTGTTTGTTGCTTTTAGGTTTATATCCCACATATAAGTGATATCATATGGTTTTCAACTTTTTCTGTCTGGCGTAACATGATTATCTCAAGGTCCATCCATGTCGTCATGAAAGATCTTTTGATCTGATCAAGAATTAATGGTACTTCCTAAGCTGCTTATTTGAAATGATATTGTTTTATGTTAGGGCCTGGTAAGGCAACCACACAAGAGGAAGGTGTAAAGATTTTGTCAAGTAGAATTGACTGACCAACCCTAACATTATGTGAAAATCGAAGTCCCTTAAAGGTATAAGAAGAAATGTAAGATCTGAAGAAAACCAAGTTACCGTTGTTTTTAAATGTGTTATGGTGTCAAATTATTAAATAATGTTGTGCATAGTAACCTTTTAGTAAATGTTAACTGTCATCGTCCTCATTCTCCCCATTTTCATCAATGAACTCACATTCTTTTGAGTGATACAGATAAGCAGGGGATCAAAATAGAGTAAAATCAGTACAAACATGGAGTAAAAGCTGTGGGTCTATGTAGGATTGATGGATAAATGATAAAACTTTAAGGAAACGGGAAATCCGTTATGGAGGACCACATGTACAGACCATGACATGGGGTCAGAGAGAGGGAGAGTACATGCATTCTTGAATCTTCTAATATAGCCGGTGTGATGATTAATCTTAGGTTTCTATTGGATTGACCCTAAAGTACCCGGATTAAACATTATTTCTGGGTGTGTCTGTGAAGGTTTTTCTGGATCAGATTAGCATTAGAATCAGTGGACTCAGCAAAGTAAATTGCTCTCCCCAGTGTGGGTGGGCCTCACCTAATCTGTTCATGGCCTGACTGGAACAAAAAATGGAGGAAAGAGAAATCCACCCATTTTTTCCTGCCTCACCGATGGCGCTGGGACATCTCATTTCATCTTCTCCAGCCCTTAGACTGAGGTCTGCAGCATTAGCTCCCCTGGTCGTCAGGCTTTCGTACTCGAACCGAACTGTACCATCAGCTTTGCGGGTCTCCAGCTTCCAGATGGCAGATGATGAGACTTCTTGTGAGCCAGTTCTTCACCATAACTCTCCTTTTAGATATACAGTACATATAGTGGATCTCTTTCTCTGGAGAACCCTGACTAATGCAGCTGAAGCATAGGTTCTTAATGTAGGTCAGATTTTCCCATGCAATATTTCCTGTTGTGGGCCAAACAAAATACTATAGATATTTGGTTATAGGTAGCAATAAATAGATGTATGCATTTGTACACACACACACGTTTTGTTTTGTTTTATGTTTTAATCATGCAAAAAATAAAAGAATATCATGTAGAGCAGAACAGAAATAATTATTTGCCTTTCACCATAATTTATTTCAGTTTATTTATTATCTACAATGTAAAACCCTATAGGTTTAATATCTTGGTAAAATTTCTGTCTAATACATATTTTAAAAACCAGAGAAAAAGTTTATAGGTATCATAGCACTGTATCTCAGTAGTAATGAATCCTATTACACTTATGACTATGTTATCATATCAGTTAATGCATTTTCTGTGCAATGATGCAGTTCCGCCCCCTATATCTATCAGGAAAATGAATCACTTTTCAAGACTCCTGCATGAATACTAAATAAACCAATGGAAAATATGCAGAATCAAAATCTGGGAGATAACTCCATGTCAACTTTAGCTTGACTAATACTTCTGTTCAACGTTTTTATTCTGACAACTACATTTTCTTACATTATAATATACAAACATCCATCTTTTCCAAATTAAACTTATTTTTATTCCAATCAGGCATAATTTATCAATTGAAATCATTAAATAGGAATCGGATACTTTTAGAAGGAAACAGGAAATATAAGATTTACATAATTTACTCTTATAAGTTATGTCTTACTGTTTGAATTCTTCACAACTATTACTTTACATACAGTTCTCTATCTTGTTGGCTTGTATGTTGCTGGCATCATTTTTTTTTTTTCCTATCAAGATTGCTTTTCTGCATTCCATTTTTCTTTCTGGCAATATCATTATGATGTTAACTGCTGGCGGCAAAATATCATTTCCATTTATTCCCAAAACAGAGGGACAAGAAATTTTCCCTAGGAGAATCTCCAAGTTATATGACATCACAGGTAATTTTTCAGAATAATTTTTTCTTGTATTCTTTTCTCCAAACTTTTTTTGATGAATCGTTTACTTTAAAATCCTAAACATTGAACATACAACTTGGGAACAAATCTTTCCTGCACCTTTCTGTCTGAAGTGCCTATTATAAACTTCCTGTGATTTTTTTAAAATACTTCGGCTAGTATTTCTTGTAATAAATACACAGAAACAGCACAGTTACAGCGAACATCATAAACTTTGTGACCATAAGATATGTTAGTGAGGTTTACGGAAATAACTTGAATGATTTTTATTAGACCTTATTTCATCTATCATTTAAGTCTTACTTAAATCTAATTTATTTCAAAAGCAAAATAGTAATAACCAAATGAATTAATATACTCTTTATGGTAATACATAACGGAGTCAAAATGGAAGATTTTTGCCTAGTAATGACTCTACTAAGAAGTTTCTTTTTTTTTTTTTTTTTTTTCCATGCATCTGCACTCAATTCTCACACAAAACTGTGAACTGGAAGCAATTATCATTCTGATTTTCTAGATGAGAAAAAGCACAGAAAAGTCTGTTATACAAGTTCACACACATGGTAAATGATGCGTGTTGGGTCGTGGTAGATGGCTCCCAGCGCAGTCGGCCAGTGCCGTTCACTTAACCTTCACTTTCTCTTGATTCCTATAAAAAGACTTCATAAAATTATAGGATATTTTTCTTACTATAAGTCAGTAGCCATTTTCTTTTATCAGAATGTTTACCTGACAGGAAAGGAAAGTAAGATATTTCAGTCAAATTTTGGGAACAATGGCAAGCAGAAGCAAGTGGACGGGAAGAAACACTTTGGGAAAGTTTAGCAGATACAAGTAACATTTGTAAAAATCTTTGTTTTTTGATATTCATATAATTTCTTGCCTTGGAATGTGTCTTTGTTGCTTGCAGTGAGAATCAGTATCAGTTATTATCTGTGTCTCATGAACTCTGACCCTATATATAATCCTGTTCTTCACCTTTGACCCCTGGCAGCCACCAATCTTTCTGACTAAGCAGAAAGTATAGAAAGTTCCTACATACCACTGCTCCCACATCTACATAGTCTCCTGAACTGTCAAATAATTTATAACTGTGATATAAAATGAAATGATATAGGAAAAGTAATGGTTACTGAGGTCATAGAGCTCTTGATTCAGCTATTTTTTTCTACGCATGATTATTACTTTCTACCAGATTTGCTTAGGATATATGGAATTTAATATTGAAAAAGAGAGAACTTATTGGATAAATGATTCTTAGGAAGTTGAATAAAAAATGTATTAACAATTGTAAAGTGAGTTATATTCAATACATAAGTATTCATGAATTTACATACATATATTCCTATTACGTTAATCTAAATATAACAAATTCATGATAGGAATAAACAGATAATCAGAAGAATGTGCTGGGTTTCGGGAAAGGCTGTGTAAGTGGAAAATATGAATCTTCAGTTTCCAATAATCTTTTGGCAAAATTAAAGAATAATTAGTCTCTGTAAGTCTGAAAAATGTTATAGAAATTATAAAGCATCACTTAACTCTATTAGATGTTTTACTAGAGGACATATAATTTATTTGTTGGAATTAAAAGTGGAGAATTATCCACATACCTTCTTGAAAAAATGCCAACACACAGCTAAACCCATAAGAGACGTGGATGATTGTGAATCTGTCCCATTTATTCTTTCATTATTGAGAATGATGAAAACACAGAAATGGTGTTTTCATCATTACTGAGAATGATGAAAATAGAAATGGTGTTTTCCAACAGATTTTCAAAAAATCTTCACTACCTTACTTTCGAGAGAGACATCATCATGAATTTTTGCCTGGATGAATGAAGATGCCACCGCCTTCGATCATTTTAAGGGTGTCCTCTATGCTTGTTGCTCATCAGACACACTGTGCATCACTGCATGGGTTCGCAGTAATGGAGGCGGTATCTGACCATCTTCGTCCCCTCCTCCCCTGTTCTGCAGTATGCAAGAATTTCATCATTACAGTCTGGGCCACAGATTGGGGGAGGGGGGGAAGGGAGGATGTGGCACTGGGTAGAAAGAGAAGAGTGACCCTTCTTCTAGAGGAAGCTCGTATTGTCCTATACTGTCTGAAACAGCGAAGGCATAGGTTCCGATCATTTTTTAGGGTTGTCAGCAAAATGTTGAAAGAAATTCTTTTTGATGGTTTTTACTTTTATTACTAAAGTAGAAATTGAGTTCATCTACTTAAAGTTATGAGTGAGCAGCAATGACATAGGTTAAAAAAAAGAGGAAGAAAACATTTGAAACCAGCCACTATGGAGAAGATGGGGGGGAGGAAATTAGGAGGAAAGGAATTTCTAGGTGCTAATGAGGGCGCAGCTGAATTAGAGTTTGGAAACTGATAAAGAAACCAAATTTGAGAAGTCGTAATTTTTTTTTTTATTTCCGGTAGACTTCATCAGTCCTGACAGTGCTGTGGAGAAGTCAGCTGGCTGGGTTTATCCAAGGTTAACGTCTTTCTAGTATAAGTCAATGCCGTGTAATTGTGGAGTTTAATAAAAAGTGAATGTTCAACAGCACAAAGTTGATGTAGTAAGGAGAACCCAAAAATACTTATAGGAATAACCACTGAGCAACCCAAAAGTGTGGCCAGAAACTTGGATATTAGACCTAATTTCACAAGGAGGATTATTTCAAATGAATGACATGATTTGGACAATTTTCATGGAAGAGTTTGGAAAACATGGATAAAAGTTGACAGTCACTGGAGGAAAAAAAAATGTCATGGCAGGGAGCAGTCAACAATAGTTTCTGATTATTTGTGCAGAGGAGTGTGTCACATACTGAGAGAGCACACTGGAAGAGATGCAGGGTTTGAAGAGCAAAACAGTGAAGTTCAGTTTAACAGATGAAGCTCGAATTTCCTGGCAGATATTCAGATGAGGAGCACAGGATGAATTTATTGGAAGAAAAGTTTGTTTTGTTATCTGGGGAAAGTATGCAGTTCCACCACCTCCGGATGTTGATACAGACCTGAAGTGCAGGCTACCAGGCGAGAATGAGATTGGGTTCCACCACGTGACCAAAAGTCAACATACGTATTAACTTTAAGCAAGAAATGGAATAAAGAGCAACACATGGCAACAGTCCAATTAAGACTATGTTGTAGACAGGAATAAAGTCAGAAGCTATGGAAAGCAGCCACAGATACAGGAATCAAATATAACATAGAAAAAGGAAACCACCTTATGATTTAGCCATAATCAAAAAAAAAAAAGCCATATTTTTGTGTTTACCTAATGTTGCCATGTGAAATGAACTAAAAAATAAGTGCAGGGAGTTTAAAGAGGAGGCTGTTGTATTATTCCAACCATTCAATCATAAATATATGGACCAAGGCTATTACCATGGTGAACACAATGAATTGATTTTGTTAAAGAACTTGTTTATGAGAATTTACTGATACGATATTAACCACTGAGTTGATATAGAAGAAGGATAGCAAAAAAGAAGGACAAGTTAAAAGCATATATTAAAATTTTGAAATGGGTGCCTTTGAAAATCATTGTGTCAATGAGACTGTAAAGGAATTTAAGAGGGAATGATTGTCAGCTCTGTAACGTAAACTTGGACAGGCTTGCACCGTTCTCGTAATAAACATAGTTTCCTCATTTCCTCATCTAGAAAATGAAAGCAGAAAGCAGATGGACCTAATTCCCTCCCTTCCTTCCTCCCTCCCTCCCTCCAGCTCTCCCTCATTCAGTCAGTACTTATTAAGTATCTGGATGGTGTTAAGAATGGTTTTGGGTGGCTTTAAGAATGATATGTACATTTATACATATATGTATACACACGCACACACATATATATACACACACACACACATATATATATATGTAGAGAGAGAGGGAGAGGAATGTTGAATTTTGCAGAAAAATATAGGAGAATGAAAATACAAAAAATACAAGATCAATAGACTGGACACAGTAGTCTAAAGTCAAATTTTCTTATTAAAAAACAGCTACTCATGTGTTACAGAGTGTTTCCACATTATTTCTTTAAAAGGAAATCAGCACAAAAGAAGAAAACAACTCAGCCAGAAAAAAAATGGTATTAGCTGAAAAAATTTCTCAAAACACAGATGCTCATATTACTTTATGGAATAGCTTTCTGTACTCATTAACATTTAATGTATTTCTGAAATGGATAATACCCATTTGTAATTCTTTATTCATCAATGTTCCCAGTGAGAAGTTTAAAAAAAAATGCTGACATGAAAATGATAATAAACTTAATTTGCAATTATATTCTATTTACAATGTTGAAACTAAATAAATCCTTTCCTGGGCAAAATGTATTCTATCTTAATATTTTGCGTAACTTTATTCATTTGGGTTTATCTTCACAGTAACCATCTGAGTCTATTCTTAGCCCTAATTAATGTGCCTAATAGTCAATTAAAAAGTTATTCAAGGGTGGGTGGAGATATTGTCTCACCGGGGTTCCAATGACCATGCCAGCACGTCCGAGCACTGTTTCGCAGTAGCGTTATTTTTATATTACATTCTCATACCTGGAACCCTACACGTGTCCTGTGTCATTGGTTTTTCCAGTACTATGATTTAAAACAGTCTTAGGATGCAATTAAAGCCTTTATTCTCGTGTTATAGACTGAAATTTGCAATATTAACACCATAAATACAAAGTCTTTTAGGAACTCGGAAGCATCCACAAACGCTGCTTCTGAAGGCAGTGGCATGTTGTCTGTGAATTCATGGGATTATTAGTCTGTATCTCATATATATAGGTATCGAAAACAGCACCATCAGCATGCATTTTTAATATATTTTTCACTCAGGAAAGGAATCTATGCCACAAGTTCTAATCAGAGTCTTCCCTACTCACCACTTCCATCACACGTGTATGTGAAATTCTAGTCATTTTGAAATGCTTGTGATTCCCAAAACAGCCCAGGATTCTTCTTCATACTTCCTTTCTTTACTTACCTACCACTTTTCCCTGGATCTTGGACCACTTTCCACCTTCGCGGTCACTCTGTTCTAAAAGCGGCATTCCATAAAGATGTCATTTCCTCCCAGTAGAGTTAATTGTCCGTTTAATGTCCTATCCTGTATTTGAGTCTATAGTAATACTTTATCGTACTAATTTATTTTCACTTCTGTTTCACTCTTTCTAACTAAAACCATGCAATGGCTAGGTCTGTGTCTTCTATGTATTTTTATTCCTATCATGTTTCTTAGGGTATATCACTTAGTAAGAAGTTAAAAAGTGTTAAATACAGGAAAGAGGGAGGAAGGGAGGGAAGGAGGAAGGAAGGAAGGAAGGAAGGAAGGAAGGAAGGAAGGAAGGAAGGAAGGAAGGAAGGAAGGGGAAGGGAAGGGAAGGGAAGGGAAGGGAAGGGAAGGGAAGGAAGGAAGGAAGGAAGGAAGGAAGGAAGGAAGGAAGGAAGGAAGGAAGGATTTATGATTTATTAACGGATCTGAAAGTAGGATTTTGAAAACAAACTATCTTATTTCATCCAAGTTTAGAGTACAGTTCCAAGCACTGATATGGAATTTTTATGTTTCAATATTGAGTTCTACAGACATTTAAGGATACTACTAGCATATACTAGCATATATGCATCTTCATAATGTCATTTCAGTGGCAGAAGATCAAGAAGCAGAAAGTCTTGTTCGTATCAGAAAAGAATTAGCAGGATTGAGATTATTAGTTTTGAATCTGAAAAGCAATTTTTGAGATGATCTCAAGATATCACTTCTAAATACATTAGTTTAATATGACTTCTGAGTTTCCATCATTTAAGAAAGCAGTAAATGTGTTTCAGAATGTAAGAATCTGGTCTCCAGATTCGAGAATGTCCACATCCGGAATATCTCATTAGCTTAAAACTAAATATGTGTATTTGCGTTATCGGTGTCATCTGGGTAATTTGGCTTTTTTTGTCTAGTCCTGATTGTGGCTGTCCCTGGCTGAAGTGAATGCTTTCGCTGAGTCATCACTCTTTTTGTGATAGAGAAAAGCAACAAGAGGTGCTAAGGGGTGCCACGTGTCATTCTCACAGTCATACCATTTTTCGAAGAAAGTCACATCATGAAGTCTAATAATATATGAATGTACATATCAGAAGAACATAATCATCTTATAGAATGAGAATTTTTAAAGAGGAGTCATCCAGAGAGGCAGTAAATATATTGAACAATATTTGGCTTCCTCAAAGAATTAGTTGTGAGTGTGAAATCAGTAATGCAGAGAGAATATAATATCTGAGGAGGCATCTGAAAGGTTGAGAGAATATAGGATATCTAATACCAGAGGAAGGAAGAAATATATAACAGTACAGAAAATCTATAAATTGTAATTGCAGAAAAGAGTGTCTGGGTACAAGTGTTTGCAGATGTATATATTTGGCAGTGGAAAGATGAATTAGGTCCCCTGATTGTCTTGGCATCCTTCAAGCTAATTGTCTTTCTCTTCTAAGTGAAACATAAGGAAATGTCATCAGCTGAAAATCTATAGGTAGCATGGGAAGTTTAGGGGTAAAGAAAATAAAAGTATCTGAGAGAAGAAAAGCAAAATTTCCTTTAAAATGGAGTAAGATCATTTGACAGTTTTGGTATTCATTCGCAATCAGTGACCATTTGTACATATGAGGTAAGATGATATAGTACAGTTGTGTGTGTGAGAAGAAGTTAAGTTAGGCCTGAATGTCAGTGGAATGTTTTTAACTAGAAACAAGGGTATGATCAACATGAAAGGGATTTGTAGGCTTCATGAAAAGTGTCTTCCCAATCTGTAGTATATTCTGCAAAACACTTGCCAAGAGATCTAAAAAAGAAAATAGACTAGAAGATCTTCCATGCTGTGTGGTACTGTGGAGCACAGAATCTGTGACTTTTATATAAAATCTGGCACATCATTTCTGTATTAACTCCTAAGGGCAATAAAAGCTGACTCTAGAGTAGCTTAAATACGAAACCCTATCTAAATATATTACTGAGTTTGGCTAATATTAACACGAGGTTACGTTTATGCATGAGATCGAGTTCTAAGAGCTTTAGCTACTTTAACTCATTTAGAACTCACAGCAACACTATAAAATAGGTATGATGACTGTTACCTCATTTTTAACATGAATGGACAAATCATAGAGACCAAATTCCTAAGGTCACCAATTCAGGACTCAAATTTTGGCAATGCAATTTCAGAGGCCATTCTCTTACATTCCTTTCCAGATCACCCTGACGATTATAGCTTTATTTTTGGAACGAATGAATTGTCGAATAAAGAAATGGCCACTCAGGCTTGAACTAGAGCTTGAAGGATGCCAAACAGCAGTTTATCTTCCAAAAGATGTGAACAATCTAGTCTAATTAGAATGATTGGTTCCCAAAGAAGTTCATGGCTGAACAATAACTTGAAAAAAGGTGTATCTATTCATCTTCCTGAAAGGCCATTCTTGGCTGTGATAGATATTCGATTATTGGAACACACGTTAAAAACAAGAATACAAATGCCTTCTCCGAAAGAATGAAGTGAAAGTCTTTATATTTGGTTTAATTCTCTCCTAATGTTTCCAGAATGACTACCTATTACTAAGATCACTTGAAATTATTCCTCGTTTGGAAAATACCACATTATCAATTAGCATTACTTAATATTTACATGATATTCAATAGCTAAGAGATCTCTGTGAATCTTCAGCAAAGTGCCGAAACCAAGTAAAACTAAAAACACAAATTAAATTATGTTTATATGTGAAACATTCTCTTACTAGGGTATTTCCCTCAAACTGTAATAATAAATGTAGAATTGCTTGAGAAGAAAACTTTTTCAAACAGAAGCATGGTAGAGTGTATTTGTCTAATAAACTTGTGAATTAATTGTTGATGTTTTTTAGTATTATTAAAATAAACACATATGGTTGTTGATTAAACTCACTAAATTTTCTGCATTGTAAATAGATGTGCCTAACCTCAATGCATGAAGAGGACAAAAACAAGAATAATAATAATTTCATAAAAGATATGTAGGAATGGCTTAGCCGAAGTAGAGGTTCACCAATTCTATCAGGGTGTCTGTCTTTTCATTCTAATTGGCTGGAAAGGTCTACAGAACTGGAGTAGGAATCTATTTCTGGATGCTCATTATAAGTAAATGTAGTCAAGCATCATCATATGCTGAAACTCTCAACTGAACGTGACACCTGTGGAAGGACCATAGACATGATGTGTTAAAGTGAGTAAAGATAACCATTAAAATAGAAAACACAAAATCCTGAGAAGAGTCAGAGAAGTATCTACCTCAAATGATTTTATTTGAATAAAGAATAGAATTTGCTAAGACCTAAAGCAACAGATTTTTTCTCTATTAGCCAAGCAAACTTGTCATTAAAATATAGGGCAAAAATTGATTAGTTTAGATGAATAGATGAACATAAATAATTGTCTGAAATTGAATAAGATAGAAAAATAATAACACTCAACAGCTGTAAGGTACAAAGTTTAGACCTTTCTGAAGTTTCATGTGTACACGCGATTACTTCTGCCAACTCCCAAAAACAGCCTTGTTTATCGACCAGCAAACAGGAGTTTATTTTAACTATACATAAAACACAACTTCTGGAGGCTAAAAGCAACTAAAGCTTATTTCCCTTTACGAACAACCAGAACATTCCACCTCAACATAAACGTCTCCAAGTTTAGCTAGCTGCCTCATAGAATATGAGCTTTTAATTTTAATGCAACATTTATCTGCCTTTTCAAAGTCTTAATGGAACAGATGCATGATGTTAAGGAAGATGGATCCAATAATTTCACAATAGCTCCAGGAAAAGAAAATCAAAGTCATTGGATTTAATTCTGCTGCATGTATTAGTATTTAAGTTCAAATGAAGGCACTGATTATCAGTCTTAGTTAATAGAGACTGAATAATATTCCAGAGTTATCTGTTTAAAGCGAAAATTAAAATATAAATGAACTTTTCCCTTAGCTTCATGTCTATATGGCAGGCTTTTTAGTTAATGTTATATTAATGCCACACATACATACACATACACACACACATAGCAGTAGGCTATTAAGTGTCTGAATTATGGTCTCAGAATTGTAAGAAATGTTTCTATAATCTATATTTGTAGTTCATTTGCATTGGTCATGAAAATACAAAAACCTACCCTAGAATTCACACCATTTGGGTTCTTTTACACAGCAGACTTTTTGTCAGTGAACACCGAGGTTCTGTGAAATGCTTAATTTATGCAAAGCATCCACCGATGTTAAACTCTCACCGGCAATAGTGTCCTCTTGCTTCTGATTAATCACTCAACTTGCAACTGTGATTCTCGCTTGATACGTGACCTCCATGTTGACAGTGAGGCGAGGCAGGTGGACTGGGGTGTGTCTGTGCTCTGTAGATGTGAAGACTTCTCAGGAGCCCAGCATTGCAAACATACTTCTTCCATCTGTCATTTTGTTGTTCAGTAAGAGGTTGAGAAGATTCTTTTTGATGGAAGAATAAATTCGTTCATAAGAAATGGCTAAAACTTCAGGTGTGCTCAAGAGGGTTCTGGAACTTTCTGAGTGAGACTCTGCCGCATGCATCCTCAACATTTGTGAGGGAGGAGCAGGATCCCCACATAAACTCTGGAGCTCCACCTCCACCTCAAAGAGATCAGCTTCTGTTTTTGTCTGTTTTCTGCATATTTCAAAGAACACTTTAAAAGCTCTTTTAAACCCCTGCTTTGATAAATTTGCAGCAAACTTTTCTTTTTGAATCTTTTTATATAAAAAATATTAATTAATTTTCCCATTTGTAGTATTTTCCGTGAAGCTTTAGCCAACTAAAACGCCTTAACTCTACAACAACGCCCAATTTTCTTTGCTTCGTGGTGGTGGTCGTTCATGACTTGCAGACTGTTTTAGCTGACTGGACAGCTCGAGCCACCCAAGCCCTCTGTCCAGCCCTTGCCCTACACCCACATGCCACTGGCTTGCCGGGCACCTTTCCCACCTCTCAGTCACTGGCTGTTTGCTCATTCACTCAGTGATGTGCCATGCCTAAAGAAGCTTTAGGGCTACAACAGTTTAAAAATAGACTTGGTTCCTGAGGATATTTTGGGTATTTGTTCATACGAGGCTCTTCTCTGGTTTAGCCTCTGCGCCCTGTTGTTCATTATTTTTTCTAATTAAGAATCTCGGCTTTGGGTGGTGAGCACAATGCAATACACAGATGATATAGAGTTGTACACTTGAAACCTATATAATTTTATTAACGAATGCCACCCTAATAAATTAAATAAATAAATATGTAGACTCTCTCTGGCACTTTCTACCCTGTTGTTTCTTGGGTTAAAGGTTTTTCTCTTTTTAAAAAAAAAAAAAAAAGTGATAACCTGCGTCCATCTGGCACATTAGAGCACTTGCCCCGCATCGATGCCGGTCATATCCACTACTGGTTATCTGTATTAAACCAAATGTTCATTGAAATTCTTCCTTGCTTATATACTGTGTTTACTTTTTGAGGAAAATGTCAACTCTGCATTTGCAATTTCAGCGGCCTTTTTCTTCTCCATATTCACAAATGCGGCTGTCTAAAATAAAAGACTTCCAGGGGGCAGACCTCAGCCCGGTCTCTCATCTTTACTCCGTTCCCTCTTGGGCAGGGATTCTTCCTTCCATCTCTGTACATTGTCTTTTAGGGCTGGCGGCCACTGTAAAAAGTTTACCTAACATTTTCATTTGACTTTCCTCCAAAATGTAATCCACGTTGTCATGTTCCTCAAGATCAGATACTGCAGTCTAAGATAAAAAGTCACACAGTGCAGGGACCCAGATAAGGGTCTCACAACCAGGCTTAGAGACGTCGTGTGACAGTTAGGCAGATGGTGCCTGCCGCATTGTGCATGCGGTGTGTGTCCATCACAGCCACGAGCAGCGGAACCCTCTATGTACAGTGGAATGAAAATGTTTTTCTTTATTGTTTTTATTTTGGACTGTTTCTGTCTAGTGTGTGGCAAAACAAGGTGAATCAATGCTATAAATATTTTATAAAAGTCTGATTCTTATAAATATACCACAGTCTCCATTCCTAGATATATTAGTCTAACATTTTTAACAACAGTTTTTTTTAATGTTTCATGACCCTGCACCTTATATGCAAGATCAAAAATACTGTATATGCTCAACGGTCATTGGCCTAAACATAATATATATACAATAAAAGGCTTACAAAAATGATATTTTCATTAAAACATTTCCAGCTTTGGTTATAATCTAGACACACATGATTTATATAATTTTTACAAGTAATTTATACTTTCCAAAAATACAGACAAATAAAGGAGGAGATTTTAAGACAAGATTGTAACAAGATTGTCATATTCCTGCCAAATTTCATGTCACACTTTTAAAAAGTTAAGGAGATGAAAGCTTTGACAGTTTTACTTGATACTTTTTAAAAGATGTTTTTAACTAACTATATGTTATAACTTGACATATTTGTGTGATTTCCCTTGCTGATTTTTCTGTCTGCTTTCAGAAAAAAAAATGATAACGCACTGTCACAGAATCAAATGCAAACAGTCGTATGCCCATCTTACAATAGAAACTTTTCCCCTTTAGCTTTTCCTTTACGTAAAAATAATAGGCTGAAAACAAATACATAGAAGGAAGATATGTCATAACTGCTATTTTAGGGCAAGATTGTTGGGCCACAAAGAAAACATTTTTTTTTTTTTGGTTTTATCTGAAACAAAAATTATTTTTGAATAAGATTATGCATTCCTGTTTTTTTGGTAAGTACATCATCTTTCTCCATAGTGATCAAAATAAATGCCTTAAGCATTGTAAAAGAAAAAGTTCTAAATCAATACTATATCTCCATACTTTAATTTGAAATGTGAAGTAGATAACATCTAATCAAATAAATGACGTCCTCCTCTGTACACCAAAGCTTTTAGAAATTCACAGTCATTCTCTGTACTCTATTATGGTCTTTGTAATAAGGCAAGCACATGCTCATACTTCCAAAACCTTTTAAATTAGATTTAAGTATATTATTTTCTCCAGTTTTGTTGATGTAATTTACATATAACATTGTATAAGTCTATGGCATACAACGTAGTGATTATATATATTTGAAAATGATAATCGTGTATATTATTAAGAGGTAACTAAAATATATGTGAATGGAAAGTTTTCTGAATCACTAAAGAAATACTGATTTCTCAAATTGTATTGAAATCAAGAAAAATACATTAAGTTTTTAACATGCTGCTCAGAACCAGTTTTTGTTTTGTAAATTGAAGGGATGATTATCCATTTTTCATTTTATTTTTTAGCACAGTCATTGTAAGACCCAAAAAGGAAATGTTAATGTAGCAATCTCTTAAAATCAGTCAGAATGCACCATGAAATATCTTGAGCGGTTTTATGCCTGGTTTCTTCGTTAAACACTTAGAGGGCTCAGTGAACTTGTGAACTTATTTTTTGGGAGGTTATCTATGTCAGCCATTCTAACTTAACTTAGAGCAATTTTAGTAAACATTTTACCAAATGTGTCTAAAAGTTTTAAACATCAACCCAACCACAACTTTCTTTTGGAAAATACAGTTAAAATGCATCTTTTGAACATTATAGTCAAATGATATATATGGTTCGATCAATACAGAGAGAGAGAAAGATTATATCTCTCTACCTAGATATAGATGTATTTATTATATCTATAGCTCACTATCATCTACTTTTATACCTACATATCTAAATTCATATTGATTACCTTCTCCAGAAAAAAGAGACACGAATTATACATCCTTCATATTTATCCATAACATATATGTATATGTAGAAGTATATGTATGTATATTATCTCCATTTTATAAGACTAGAATGACTGCAAATCTGACTCTAGGTTTCCTAGAAATCTAGGCAAGGAAAAACATCTTTTTTAAGGTTAGAGTTCATAGCATCTAGAGAAGTGTAGCTCAACATACGGTCATCAGATCACTTGGATTGTTATCAAATGGGGTGCTTATTTATACATCATGCAAGTTCCTGTGTCTCACACAGCTCATGAATCCGTAACTCTGGGGTGTGGCCAAGCATGCGGTGACAAGCTTTTCAGAACATCCCTATGGACACTGGTGTTTAATAACACATAACGACGAGGATGAATGCACTGCACGTCTGTCAGATGGTAGTATGTGTGTGTGCACACATGCGTGCACGCACGCGCCCACACACACACACACCATGTATATATAAGTCCAAAATCCCACTTTTTTCCAATCTAAAATTATAAAAGTTCTGAAACTCAAAGATGTTTTCTTATTTTTAAAATAGGATTGAGGTGATGCAATGGAACATGGTGGACTATATAGAGCTCTAGAAATCGATCCTTAACTGTACCAAGCATTCAGCTGGCAAACACTGAAAGAATCACCATTTTTAGAACTGTGGGATCTAAAAAAGTATAACCATAAAGTACTTAATAATGAAAAAAGAGGGTGATAAATTACAGTAAAAAATATCCTGGCATTTTTGCTAGCCTGCCCGCTATTATCCATTCCCCACATCATACATCAGCAGAGAAATGCAAATTAAAACAACGAGACACCACTACGTGCCTCCTATAATGGCTAAAATCTGGATTGCAGACAGCACCAAATGCTGACAAGAATGTGGGCAACAGAAACTTGCATCCATCGCCGTTGGCATTGCAAAATGTTACATCCACTTTTGAAGACAGTTTGGTGGTTTCTTACAAAAGTAAACATACTCTTATCACATGATACAGCAAATGCACTCTTTGATATTTACCCAAAGGACGTAAAAAGTTATGTCCACACAAAAACCTGAATGGCAGCTTTATTGATTATTGCTAAAACATAGAAGCAATCAAGATGTCATTCTGTGGGGGAGTGAGTAAATAAACCATGGTAGTAAGCTCTCAAGCCATGAAAAGACATGGAGGAAACTTAAATACATATTAGTGAAAACAGCTAATCTGAAAAAGTGACCTCCGGTGTGGTTCAAACTGTATGCCATTCTGGAAAAGACACAAGTATGAAGATGCCAAAAAGATGAGTGTTTGGCAGAGGTTTCAGGTGGTGAACAGGCAGAACTTGGAGGATATTTACAGCAGCAAAAATACTCTGCATGATGCCATAATAATGAACACATGTCATTGTGCATTTCTTCAAACCCGTAGGATGTACAACACCAAGAGTGAACTGGCCTTTGGGTGATTGCGATGTGTCAGTGTAAGTACATCAAGTGTAATAAATATCCCACTCTGGCAAGGGCCATTGATATTAGGGGAGGCTGTGCATGAGTGGGGGCCAGGAGCATATGAGGAATCTCTGTACCCTCTGTTGAATTGTTCTATGAACCTAAAACTGTTCTAAAAATAGTCTATTGAGAATATGTATCCAATCTCTAGATCTACACTTCTCTAGATGCAAGTGTAGGGGCAGGGTGTGTGTGAGAAATCTCTGTACCTTTCCCCCACTTTGTGAAAAAAATGAATATATCAAAATTTGACCATTTCTTATCACCTCAACTCCCATCAATCAACCTAGTTCAGGTCGTTTTCATTGCTTTCTTAACTATGAGAATAGTCTCCTTTTCATATAATCTCTGCTTCTACCCTTGTTCCTCAATTTATTTAAAAAAATCAGTCGGATTTATAAAGTTAATATCTATTTTAGGTCATGTCAACCCATGAAAAGTTCTTTTTGTATTCAGAGTAAAACCAAAGTATTTTCAGTATCTTAAAAACCTTTCTCTTCCTGGAAAGGTGATGGCACTTTCATCAAAGCCTCTAATTTCAGAGTCTGTGCTCTTACTCCTCTTAGTTCTTTGTCCAAATATCACCTTTTTACTCCAACATTCACGTACTTTATCTTTTAAAAATCTAAATCTACAACTGTTCTACTCATGACTCTATTCCCTTTCACTGCTTTCTGTTTATTGATAACACATTTCAATCTACTATATATTTTATTCACCTATTTGTTTATCTTTTATTTCACCAGAATCTGATGCTCATTAGGATAGAAACTATTGAGTGCTTTACTCAGTTACTATATACCTGCAACACAGAGTCTCTTGCACAAAATATATGATAAAAGAAAAAGAGGGGTCGTATTATCTTTTAAAATATTTGAAGTAATTGAATTAAACTTTTGACAAAAATTTGTATTTAACATGTAAGAATCTTTGTAGGTCTCCTTCACAGTGCTCTGTAGAAATGAACAGATATCTTCTGGCTGGGACAATAAATGAACCCAGATTTCAGACAAGAAGCGTCTGCATCTGACCAATATGAGATAGTCACTCACTAGGTTATCCTAAAACCTAGTGAGAGGTGGCTAATTATTTGCCATGTCTCTTCCTAAGCCAGTAGGAGGTTGACCTTCAGTCCTCAAGAGATACATTTCTTGGATAACTCACTGCCAGAGAAACAGTACAATCAGAATATATGACCATACTGTTCCTCCTTTGAGACTCCTGCATCCCAGTATATTGAGACCTAGGTTGAGAGAAGGCCACAAAACTAATGTGACTAGTCTGATTTTATTATTGTTTTTTTTCCCCCAGAACCAATATATTTTATGAAGTTACTACATAAAAAACCGAAACAAACAAACAAACAAAAATCAACTTGAAGCATCATAAAAAACTGCCCCAAATTCTTCTATATACCAATTAGAGGTTGATTTCACATTAACTTGTAGACTTCAACTAAATATACCAAGTTGTTTAACAAAAGATTGATTTATTGCATATAAGAACATGTATATTCTAACATCTCAAAAAAGGGACAAGGGTGTTTAGTTAAATAAAGATTGAGGTGGTAATCGTGCCTATATGTTGATTTCAGTATATTTCATTATTTTGGCCAAATCTAAACAACCTTACAAATGTCTTAGTCTAGAAAAACCCATGCAAAGGCGTTTTCACTTTAAAAGTGCCCACCACCAAGAATTTATTTAAAGGTAGCTCTTCTTAATGAACTCTGAACAGTGTCTCTGGCAAATAGTTGGTGCTCAGTGAGTGTATATTGGATGGATAGCAAAATCAATGGGTAAATGAGTAATTAGACATGGAAAAATTCTAACTTTTAATAAAAGAAAAAGTATGGCAAGCTTTTGCTTCTGCACTCTTCTCTATCCCCATTCACAAGAAAAAAATACTGGATATGAATAATGACTTATGCTGACTATTCATAATGAGCATCCCATTGACAGAGCTGTACCGACAACTCCCATCTTGTGATTATGTTGTGTGGACATAAAATCGTCCCCTGAATTAATGACAAGTGCATTAGGACCTTTATCCAGTACACTGTTTGATATGATTAAACTTGCGGAGTGTTTGCTTAATCTATTTTCCTTTTCCATACACTGTGTTCTTTGCCCGAGGCAGACCCATCTAATAATTTTCAATTGAGCAAAACCATAACTCATGACCCAATAAATTATTAAGGAATCCTGCCTTGAATCTGATTCATCATTCATCGTACCACAATGGCAGAAAGCCTACTGAATTCTCTTACAGTTTCTTGCCATGACAAATAGTCGCATTCAAACATAGGAATAGAGTCATATGTGATTGTTTGTGTGTATTTTTTTTATAAAATTATATTTAAAACTTTTTCACTGACTTTATAATACTATTCTTGCTCCAAAAAGTTTTATCATCTAGCTATATCATTTGTAATTTGCTTCTTAACCTTTGACAGTCCTCTAGAAGTAGCCGTTACAGTCTACGTAACGTTAGATTGAAAATGAGCTGTAGAGGACTGGATATCAAAATACTGCTTTATATGCTAATATCCTAAACTGGCCTCTAAAAATCTGAGGCGCTAACATTGTATAAATGGATATATTAGATAATAAGAGTGGAATAAAGTTGGGAAGAGATTGTGATATTTTAAAGACCTCTAAACAAATAAATAATTGGAGTCTCATCAGTAGCAAGCAATAAGCTATGTGGGGACCTGCCACATAATCACCGGTCACATAAACATATACTGAAGCATGCTTTTAAAGCAGGGAATTATAGTAGACATCTGAATTTCTGGATGTAAGGTTTGAGATTACAATTCATCATAGTAAACAGTTGAAAAATAAACATGATTTTCCATCTGCTGATATTAACCGCTAGTTGTCACATTTAAATGTGCCATTTTAATGATAAAAATGGAATGTTTTACAGCATCAGAAAATGCAATCTGCCTCCTCAGTTGTATTTTAAAACTGGCATGAGTACAGGATATGCAACTCAACAAACCTCAAAATAGAGCGCATCTTTAGAATCTATTTTTCTCTTTAAAAATGAAAACTGATGATACAGCAGTTTTAACAACATTTTTGGACGGAAAAAAGAAAAGGAAGAGCATCCACAACCCTATGATTATTCTTCAGTATTTTATTTCATTTTGGATATTTCTCTCTGTTCAGTGTTAATTACAAAAAACGAAAGTGCCTATTTATCTCTTATGAAAGTATGCTAACTATATTACTTTGAAAATTTAAATTATTATTTTGAATCATCACATGTTTTACTTAAGGTGCTCCGTTCTATCTCGTAAGGACTGTCAAGGCCAGCCAGATTCCTATGTTTCTTCTTTGTTGAAAAGAAGATTTGGGAGAAGTTTTAAAAGTACAATTTGATTCAGTTGTTCAATCTTCCTCCCTTTATCCCTAATGGTACTATTGAACCAGACGTCTTTCTGTGGGTCAGAGGATCAAAAAGAAAAAAAGCAGCAGTAATTGCACGTTCGTGCCTGCCAATGCCCTGAATCCCATTACTTAATCAAAGGCGACTCGCACCTGCGGTTACAGCGGCAGGAATAACAAGTTGGTGCGGGGTTGTTGCCTTGCGCCTTGAAAACTTCAGAGACTCGCCCTTCGAGCCTTCCCTCCTACCTTTTTGAAGTTCGACTCTCTCATTTCATAAATAAATGCTTGAGCAAGACCTTCAGAATAAAATATGAAATAGATAGAAAACACCCACAGGAAATAAAATGTACCCAGTGCTCTACCAATATCTGGATTTCCTACCAAAGCAAATGGCAGAACGTAGGACCTAGCATGTTTATGAAACCCGAGGATGATTTTCTGGCATGGCCGTGGCGTGGCCATGAAATACTTAAAAGGTCGCCATCCATTTGGCTGATGTAACCAGATACCCCATAAGTGTTCCTGCAAGTAACAGCCGAAGGACCTGATCCTGAGAACATGGGGGAGTCTTCAAGAAGCCAAACGCCAAAAGAATCCTTTCTGCTCCTTAAGCTATCAACTTTATAAACTCTTTTACAGGACACCACAAAATAGGGTAATATACTGTTTATATAAGAAACTTTTGAAAAATTTGTTGGTGAGCTCCATTTAAACTAGAGAAAGTCTACTCTCCAGAGACTTAATATTTTACTCATCCTTCAAGTAGGAAATAGGGTGATAATTATTTCAAATGACATATTCCTTCTGTTTTAATGACTATATCTTAAAAATACATAAACATAAAGATGGAGAGTACCAAGTAAATATAACAACTAAATCAAGGAGATAATCAGTTCTTTGTGTCTTGATATAGAAAAATGTAATTGAGAAATCACGTATTGTAGACATAGATCAGCAGATTGTAAGGAACTTAGGTAGAAGCTTCTCCTTTTACCAATTCCTGGGGGTAAAACATTGTCCTAGTCAGAAATATTTTGCCGTGTGAGTAAATGTGTGTGTGTGTGTGTCTGTGTGTGTGTGTGTGTGTGTGTGTGTAGGCAGTTGTTTAATGTGTACTGAAGGTAATTCTTGAAGTCTTCATTGTTTATCCATAACTTCCATTATATTTTTCTCAACACAACTTTTGTTGTACCAAAAAATGCTGATTTCAAAGATTGCCATACACTTTGTTTTAACAAATACCCGGATGGGAAGACTGAAGCAACTAATTTAGGCAAAACTGTCATGTACAAATTTGATAAAAATAAGTTTCAAAAAATTGAGCCCAAGCTGCCCCATTAGCTTTTAGATGTGACCTTGCCTTCATTAGCAGGGATCTGGTTGTACAAATGTTAAGCCGATAACTTCAGAATTCCTTGGAGATAACTCACTCATCAAGAAAAATATATATATATAATTTGGC
Organism: Rousettus aegyptiacus; assembly: GCF_014176215.1. Lineage (NCBI taxonomy): Eukaryota > Metazoa > Chordata > Mammalia > Chiroptera > Pteropodidae > Rousettus > Rousettus aegyptiacus. The sequence continues at coordinate 88,285,692 of NW_023416287.1, forward strand.
CACAGGTTTCTCATTTATCATAAAGAGTTATGGCAATGAAAACAGATTGATTTCATTTGTTCCTGACACAATGTGCAGTTCTTATCACTGAAGCATGAAAAAGAAAATGTATTGGTTCATATAGATAAATAATTAAGTGAAACATGAGCATTCTTAGTTCCTTTAAGGAAACAAATCCAGCTGGTACAGGTGAAGTTTTCAGTTTTTCTCCCTGGGCGTCAAAGTGCATGTATTAGTCATTTACTGCTTCATTAAAAAAAAAAAAAAAAATCAGAGTGGCATAGAATAACAATAATTTATTTTTGCTCACACATATGTGTGTCTGGCTGCGGCTGATGATATAGGATGAGCTAGGCTGAGTGCTCTGCTTAAAAGTTGCAAACCTAGCTGGGCTGATGCCCACTACATGTCGGATAATATACGCTCACGTATTATCATTCTGGCATCCAAGCTAAGGGAGCAGAAACTACCTGGAGAAAGCTTTTTAGGTGGTGAAGGAAGAAGTACGAGAGGCAAATGGAAAGACGCAATCCCCCTGAAGGCTGAGCCTGGGACATGGCACGCTGCCACCGGCCTGATAGGCCATCCCTACCTGCGAAAATCCGCTCCTCCTAACGGCCGAAGTAGAAGGGAGCAAGCAGAAACATGCAATGGTGGAGTTTAAAGGGGTCGCGAATTCTTCCCCTTCTTCCAGAATAGGCACCCTGGGTGGCCAGCTCTGGAGTCCCGGCTGCCTGTACGATGACTTGCATGCGATGACTGTCAGCAGCCGATGGAACATTACCAGCTGTGCTGCGCAGGCTTGCCAAGTGCTCCGGCAATGAGCATTCACTCAGTGGCCACTCTGTTGAACCGTAAGATGAATATATTCTTAAGTCCAGGCTAGGCATCTAGACACTGAGAAACCATGTGGGACAGATAATAACTTGGTTATTGCGTTATTATAATACCTGTCCCAGTTAAACCAAGCAGCCAGCCAATCACCAGACAGCAGCTTCCGTCTAACTCACCCACTCACCTTAGAGGGATGAGCAAGCCCAGCAGAGAGCGGCAAAGCTGACCGAACCAGTGGCCAACAGATGATTTAATCTAAACAAGTCTTGATATAGCATTGCTCTCGTAAGTGACTGATTTGGGGGTTTTTTGCAAAGAAAAAAGCTACCCGGTACACACTGTTAGAGAGAAGGCTGGAGAAATAGTGTTGAAATTATTATGAAAGGGTGAAAAAAAATGACAGCTTATTTACGTAGATGTGAAATAATTGGCAGAACTGGAATCTACAGTAACTTGCCAGACAGAAAATGTCTCTAATAAATGTAAAGTTTTACAAAGAGATTCCCAGGAAGAATATTGAAAGTGTCAGTTGGATGTTTCTAACTGAGTATGATAAAGAACTTTAGGAAAGAGATCAGCTATGAAAGAAAGTGTTATGATTGCAAGGATAATTTAAACACATTACACAGGAGCCATAAATTATTGGGTTGGAAAATAAACTCTTACTTACCCTTCGTCTCCAAGCCAGTAAAAGATTCTTGAAGTGAAAGAAAGCCTAACACCATAGTTATTACCAAACGCACAGCTATATAGCATTGTTTTGATATCTTCAAAAGATTTAATATAATGCCCGATATACCCTCTCAGCTAGAATAAGAGGTGTTACACACATCTGAAACACAAAGTATAGAGAGAGCTATCTCAGAACTGTGGATTTTTTTCTTTTTTCTAATGAATAGATTATAAACTTAAAGATAATATCCTCACAAAAGTTTTTAAGGAAAATGCGGTGACTTTACAAAAAGGAATTTAGGCTGCTCGAATTTCAAAACGCCCTTGGGGTTACCAGCTTTCTCCAGGCAGGAAGTTTGTTGAGAAGGCTGTCAAACTACACGTTGGCAATTCCTTAAGGAAAAAGTGGGACATCTCAGGAGGCAGAGTAAAGATCCCATTCGATGAAGTCAGGAGACAAGGAGAGGAAAGAACGAGGGAGCTGTTCCCACGGATGAGCAGGAGATGAAGGCACATGCAACACTGCCTCAGTAGGCAGCCATGGCACCTGCCACCGCGTGCCCAGTGTTAACTCCAGATTTTTATGCACCAATGACTGCTGTGTGCATCTCATTCTTTGTCTTGCAAAATGTGAAAATTTATCGCAGCTATCCACAGATCATCCTGCCATGATACTTACGAGTGTAAAAAGATCATTTGTTCCTAGTTCATCGGTCTCTGCATCAAGCCTCGCACCTGAGAAGCTGAACTGGAAGAGTCCCCTTCGCGTCTGAACCTGGTACAGATGATGCTGTAATGTAAATCATAACCAGAAATTTTGATGTCAAAACTGGATGATGATCAGGGAGTCTTCAGACGGAACTGATCATGCAACAGCATAAAGACTAGGGTAGATTACAAAAACTTACTTTAATTCCTTCCCCTTTCACCAAAAGTGGGTCTATTTCTTGACTCTTAAATGTATGTTGGCCATGTGTCTTTATTTGGCTAGTAGGACATTACCACCTTCGTAAAAGATGTATCCAAATATTCTAGATTAGACTATAATGTCTCACACTACCATGTACCCAAAAGTTATGCCTTATATGAAGTTCATTGTGGAGTATTCATGTTTGTTCTGTGGTAACCAAATTAATACTATGTACAGAGAGAAGAGAGCGAGGACTCATTTTTTCATCCACCCTGAAATCTTTAGCAGTTTATGAACAGTTGTTTAGGTAAAAGCTAAATAATAGTTTTATTGATATGCAGGACAATGTTTCAGTTATAATGCAGTTGTAATATAGACAGTCATTTTGTTATCCCGTCGAATTAGATTTCAAACCCAAAATGCACCCGATATCTGCATAAATGCAACTAAATTTGAATATAAATGTTAATTATAAAATATTTCATATCACTGTAAAAAATTACTAGTAATGTCAAAATCTATAATTTAACCAACTTTAGCAGTTTTAATTTTGATATTCAGAAATAAAAACGCAAAGATAAATATTTGTCTTTCTTCTGATTACTGTCCTACATCATTTTGCAGTTGAACTCATGTGTTAGAAATCAAGCTAAATTTTTTTCTTCACAGTAAAACATAGATTATATATAATATATATTTGTATCTATCATATATATGACATATTTTCTTCACAGTAAACTATATAGATATATGTTTTAAATCCACAAATATAATTTTGTGCTGTAAAATATTTTAAATAATATGTACATAAACTTTATCATGATAAAATGTCATCTATTTAAATTCAAATATACTATAGTATGCATTACATGATAAATTAATTAAAGCGTATTAATCTGGCAAGAAAACAGTCATAGATATAATAAACACTTATTAAGCACCTGCTGTGTATAGGGCATTTAATTATAAACGTTGCACATACAAAAGATCTAAAAGATAATTCTTTTGATTGAAACAACTTTTATCCATTTGTAACATTTTAGCATATTGATGAATAACAAAAAACTCTGTTTAACTTACCTAAAACAGCTTAGTTTTGGTCTCTTCAATCCAAGAATTTGCTTTGAATGATAAGCCAGAGTAACCCTAGAGAGAAATTAAACATTGAATTAGTTCCAAAAGTAACGCAAAATAAGTCCTTCGAAAATTAATGTAGATGTATACATTTTTATATCTCTTAACATATTACAAAACCTTTACAAGAAGAGAGTAAGAGAAGTCTGTTGTTTGATATTTGTTAAACAAGATTCAGCTTGGATTTATCACACTGTGATGACGGCTTTTCAGATATCCCTGGAAAACAGTGGCAAATTGGATTATTGGTTCCGATTTTTCACTCTCTCACTCTTATGTGTGCTCGTCGACATTCGCCCTAGTATCTCTTCCCACTATAGCTGGAATGTTCTTCCTCACTCACCAATGTCATGCTGCCATAAGACTGCCTTTTGCTGTCAGAATGAGGGCAGATTCTCATGTGCCAGTTCTCAGTGTGGCTCTCGAGAGACATCTGTTTTGGCTCACTCTCTGGTATCCTGTCGATGAGTGGGGGCCTCTAGTCCCAGGCCCAAAAAACATGAAGTAGACCTGAACACAATTCAAGCTGGGAACGTGAAGCCTGAGCCTGTCCATTTGCCCCCATGGGAATCAGTCAACACAAAACTTATTACTGAAAAACCGTGAAGTTTGCTGTTACTCACTGTATAGCATTATTGCAGAAAAAGCTGATAGTCTCTTTTATTGGATGTTATAAATCCTGTTGTGCTACAAACAGAATGGCTAGGGTTTTTAAAAAGAAATGTCAAAAATTATCTTCTTCTTCCTTTCCTTTCTTCTTTCCTTCTTCATTTTATTAAACTTTAAAAGCATAAAGTTAATAGAATACACAATATGTCTAGATTGTGTTTTTGTGATATGCAGATTTCCAAATTGATCACCTCTGACGATTAAAGTAATAGAAATTTTAAAATGTAGATCATATAACATTCAAATTTATACTTCCAATATACCCCTTTGCATGCATCTCAGTTATTGTGATTGCATGCTCATCTCCCTAAAATTGCTAGATATTTCCTCCTTCCCTTCCCCGAATATGTAGAATTGACACATTTCATGCCCTATGGACCTTGACACCTGACCGAAGTGCAGTACACTGCCATCACAACCCTTTCGTCTTGGAATATTCTTTATGCCCAAAAAGATAACCAGGGAAGGAATTCTCCCTAGATTGTGCACATGAATATTTCATAATGGACTTTATGTTTACTGGACCAAAAGCACACTCGTAGTAAGAAAATTCAGACGTGAGTGGGGAAGCGAAGGACAGGAATGAAATCCAGACATACCTGCACTCGAGAGAGATCAAACCCTTCTTGGATTATTTTTATTTTCTTCTCCTTATCCTTCTGATTCTTGGTGCTTGAAGCCACACCATTAAATGGGAAGTAAAACCTGAGGCAACTACACTTTTATCAGTAGCAGCCAAACTAAAGCACTTCAGTGTATATGTACGTGGGAGGAGAAGCCAGCGTGTGGGACACATAGCAGCGAGACAATGCTGTGCAACTGGAGGCCACTCGGAGCCTGGGACAGGAGTCAAATGGACAGTTCGCTTCCTTCATTGCTTTCATTTATTTTACTTTAACCAGCTTTGCTTAAGGCCAGTTTTCGGGATGCATAACAAAAGGGAAAAGGTACAGAGAGAAAGTATGGGTCTTATTACTGTTATAAATGACTGTACCAAGTCATAGTTTTCTACCAAGAAAAAATCAGACCAGCCAAGATGCTCTCATAAATAAGGAGCATGTATTTAAACATTAAGATGATATTCCTCCAAATGAGTCATATTATTCAATAACTAATTGAGTGTTGATTGTTGTATGACTCATTCACTGTGCCCACGTGTTTCTCTGCATCAGCATAAAGCTTAAAATGCTGATTTAAAAATTTCACGGGAAATAATAAAGGGAAATGGGCTTTTTAAAAAGGTCTTAAGTTACCACCATAAAAATCTGCTGCCGATGCAAAGGTATGTTAACAAATGACGCCAGGAATCAAGGCACGTGGGAAACGGGTAACTTTCAGGGGGGAAATTAAGACCTACGATTTAAAAAGAAATAGTGAAAATTATGTAACTATGAGTTTAGTTAAGTTTTTAGAGATCCCGAAACCAACACCATCTCCAAAAGAATAAGGAAGATCTAAATATGTATTTCAGTGAATTTGAATTTTCTGTTATTGCATATGAAAACCACATATTTTGCCTATAGTTTTTAGATACTTGCCAGAAACTTCTAAAATATTTAATGTCAACTTCAAATATATCTCCCCAAACACATTTAGCTCTGTTTTATTCAGCACTTACTCTTCATGCTACTTTCATATTCCGTATGAAATATAAAGTTTCCCCATATTAGAAAACTAATGCATATTGACCAGGGCTTAGAAAATATAAAGAATAAAAAAAAAATCATGGCATAAGAAATATATATATTTCCAATGGAAACCGAACACATTTTATGCTTTGGCGGATCCATGTTCGTTTCTTTCGATGCATATGCATTTGTGTTTTTCTTGCATCTGTGTTTTTGTATTGTGTTATATTTTAATCCACTTCCATTCTATCTGAAGTTAAATATCCAAATCCCCTACCTTGTGACACAAGCGTTTGGTAGAGCGGTATTTTAATGAGCTGGGGGCAGGCTAATTCAAGTGCTAATGAGTCCAAACAGGGTACCGTCAAGTAGGACAGCAGAGGACACCAAACTCAAGGGTTTGTGCAAAATCAGCCGGCATGTGGGGATGAGGGGTCTTCCCAGGGAAAGTGGAGAAACCGAAGGGAAGCCACAGGGCAGGTAGATGAAAAAAATAATAAAACGAAGAACATACAAATTGGAAGTCCTGTGCCAGGCCACGAGTATGTGAGTCCAAGCAAAGAGGAGGGACTGATGTGAAAAAAAAAAAAAAATTACTAATTTTAGTTATAATCGGCCTGACTTAAACAACTGGAAGGCGTTTATATGGCATATAAACTTTATCTTATTCATCTCTTTATCACTCAATGTATCTTATTAAAATGCTTTTCAAATAAAAGGTGCACAATAACTCGTTTAATGAATGAATGCGTAGATAGTAAGACAGTGCCCGCTGAACCAGATCACTGTAAGTGGCCATCCGCTTGACCCGGAATAAATTATAATGCTCTTGTTGCTCCTGCAAGCTTTCACAGAATGTCCGAAGAATGCTGGGAGCCCCGAACTGCTTCTCCACTCGTACCGTGTGCAGTTTTGCAGAGCTGAAGTTCTCATGTGAATCTCTCCTTTGCAGACTCCTTTCATCAACATCAAATCACCTTGGTGCTGTCTGTTGAGCCTTATGACTTTCATTTTTTATTTTCCCTCTGAAACAAAGAGACGTGAGATGCTGAAAATAAATGGTCTTGTTAACCCTCCCTTTATTATCAACTAAAAGACAAAAATGGCACTTAAGCCACGCCACGACAATGTTTTTCTCTATTTGTTTTCTTAGACTTACTTGTAGTCAAGGTACTCTTAAAGTAATTACTCAGAACAAATGTCTATGCTTCTGCAAATGAATATATTAGCAATTAATTAAAATGAATTGAGTGACAAGAAATATATTCATCATGTCTCTTTCCAACTGAATTTTTTGTTAGCGGGTATTAAAAGTATTTCAATGTTAAGGAAATCATATCGAATGCAAAGCACTTCATAATCGTCTTTAAACTCTATAATACCAAATCTCCTTTAAGTTAATGTAACTTCCTGTTTAAAATTGAAAATATAAAGTTATCAACCATTTTTAAAGTGCTTTACTGAGCAGTATTTTGAGTGTACTTAAATTACCATCACATAGTTATGAAGCATCTTGCTGCATTTATCAGCTCAGCCGACGTGTTTACCCACACTTCATTACTTTTTCATATATTATTTTATGGATTTTTCCAATTGTTTGGGGGGGAAAAAAGAAGAGAAATGTGCATTCTCTTCTCTCTTAAAAATCCTATTAGAATTTGAACCCAGTCTTTATTATTTATTATACTTTAATTAGCCTTTTTAAGAAAACGTTAAGCTGAATTTCACAGAGGCTTGATTTATATCTCTACTGCCTTCTTCTACATGACGTGCCATGTTCAGTGTGCTGAGACATATAACGTGAGTGATGGAGCCTCTGCATATAAATATGTAATATTTATACATCTTAAATCTTTCTTTAAAACAAGAGAGATGATCGTTTTCGAGCCGTGTGAGTCTCATCTGTCTCCGTGATGCCGTGAATGTCGTCAGAGCTCGTGGCGATGTTACTGACTCCTGAAGGGCTGCGTCGGCCCTGAGCTGCTCGGCCGCATCGTGAGGCTGTCAGCATAACTCAGGCATCTCATCTCGGAAGAGCCACCCTGCCGGCTCCCGTGCTTCGTGCGTGCATTCGCTTGATGGAGGAGCTCTGAACAGATCGAGGCCCTCGCTGCTGCTGTGCACACAGCACTTGCAGAAGGGGCTCTGCCGCTGCTGCAGAAATTTTACGCCCTTCGTGTCCCCTCTTGTACCCTTCGGTGTGTCTCAATTCCTGGTCACGAATGCGCATGAAAGAAAATGCAGCTTGTGAAATTAGCCGAAGTATCAGGGCTATACTAATCGACATTACAAATCGATCTATTTCCATTTGCGTCTCCGATTAAGAGATTAGATAATGCCTCCGAATAGTATACAGATAAAATTTTTAAAAACTAAGAAATTCATCAAAATATTTACAGCGTGGGCTGGATGCTTTTTTGATTTGCGAGGAATGAGTGTAGCGCTGTCAGGTGAGTTTTATATACAAAAATAGGATAAAAAACAAAAATAACAGTTCCCCTTTTAAACCGAATTTAAACATAGAGCACATATGCAAAAATATAGAACTGAATTTAATATCAGCTGGAAAACAAGTGGAGATTCGTTTGAAGAGATATAATCCTTGCAATCACAAGGGAGGAACTGTGAATACAGAAAGGCGAAGGAGGCAAAACAGGACATTCTATCATTCTCTGAATTGTCTTCCTCAGTCCCTGCCTCCTTCGCCTACAGACGCAATGCTACTTCGAACTGACTCAGAACGTCTAAATTAAGGTTTATTTACTTTGAATTATTTTGTCTTTTTAGAAAACCTCGAAGATTATCAAAATGTGTATTCTTAGAGAAATTGAGTTGGATCGAGAATCAACGCTCTATTGCCAAGTAAGATAACCCTGTAGGCAGCCCAGCCCGTCAAGATGAGAGTGAGGATGAAAAAAAAAAAAATCTGTAGTCGTGCATGGCAGCAGATGTTAACTAGATTTACTGTGGTGATCATTTCTCAATATATACAAATATCAAATCATTATGTTGTACACCTGAAACTAATATAATGTTGTATGTCAATTAAACTTCAATTTAAAAAAAAAAAAACAGATAAGAGTGAAGAAATATTGTGACATTGTGTATTACCTGTGATGGTGATTCTGGCATTTTTTTTTTCTAACTTTAGTTTATCAATCATTTAATTACAACAGACTCTATCTCTTATACTGGGAGCTTATTTACATAATTATTGAATGCAGTCTGCAAACACTGACTCCCTATGAGCTAGATACTGCGCTAGGCACACAGCAATGTCTGCAAACACGAGAAACAGACTTCGAGAATGGACAAGTGCAGAGAAGTACAGAGGCTGTCATTGGCAACATACTGTCAGAATGAAAATGGGAACAAAGTGGCCCCAGACTCGTATCTGCAGTGATTTCTTCTGCTTGAAGGAGTTAGGGACGGTCTCCAAGCAGAAATATAGTCATTGTTTATTTATGTTGAGAAATGATTAGTACAATAAGAGTAGTTTACGCGTGCATTGCCTCACATAATTACAATTTTTTTCAGGTGAGAACATTCAAGATTTTCTCTCTTAGCAACTTTGAAATATACAACGCGGTATCGCTCACTCTAGTCACCATGCTGAATATTCAATCCCAAGAACTGACTCATCTCATAACTGCAAGTTTTTACCCTGTGATCAAAATCTCTACTTCTCCACCATTCCCCAGCCCCTGGCACCCACCATTCTACTCTTTCTCTGAGTTAGGCTTTTTTTTTTTTTAAGATTACACTAAGTGAGATCATACAGTATTTGTCTGTCTCTGTCTGACTCATTTCACTTAGCATAATACCCTCAAGTTTCATCCATGTTGTCTCAAATAGCAGGATTTTCTCTTTTTATGGGTAAATTGTGTGTATCCACACACATACAAAAACCTTTTTTTCTCACATATTCTTAATTCATTTATTCGTGGTGGCCACTTAGGTTTCCATGTCTCGGCTGTCGTGAATAATGCTGCAGTGCGCACAGGAGTCCAGATACCTCTTTAAGATGGCGATTTTGTTCCCTTTGAATATATTCCCAGAAGTGGAATCATACGGTAGTTTTAATTTTGATCTTTTGAGGAACCCCCCCACTGCAGTTCTTAGTGGCGCACCAATGTACATTCCCACCAACAATGTACGAGGGTTTCCTTGTCTTCCAGGCCTCTCCGACGCTGTCGTCTCTTGTCTTTCTCATGATAACTATTCTAAAATCTGAGCTGGTGTAGTGTCGTGGGATGGATTGGCGTTTCCCTGATGAGGAGTGATGTTGAGCATCTTTTCATGTATCTATTGGCCATTTCTGACTCGTCTTTGGAAAAAAATGCCTTTTCAGGCCCTTTGCCCATTTTTGAATTGGATTATTTGTGTGTTTTGTCTTGTTTTTGTTTTGTTTTGTTTTGCTATTAAGTTGTCTGAGCGCCTTGCATATTTTTGATGTGTGGTTCGCAAATGCTTTCTCCTGTTCCATACGTTACCTCTGCTTTGTGTGCTTTCGTTCTGCAGAAGCTCTTCAGTTTGATATAATGCCACTTGTTTATTTTTGTTTCGCTGCTTGCGCTTTGACATCATATTCAAAAAATTATTGCCAAGACCAAAGTCAAGGAGACCTCCCCTATATATTTCTTTTGTTGAAATTTTACAAAATCACATCTTACATTTAAGCCTTTACTCCATTTTGTGTTAATTTTTGTGAGTGGTGTAAGATAGGGTTCCAGTTTCATTTTTATGTAGATGAATATTCAGTTTTTCCAACGCCATTTATTCAGACTCTTTTTCTCATTGAGTATTCTTGGCTCCCTTGTCAAATATTAGTTGACCGTATATGTACAGGTTTACTTGCAGACTCTTGCTTCTCTTCAGTTGTTGTGTGTGTCTGTTTATTGTGAGTACCATACTATTTTGAATACTACAGTATGGGTTGAAATCAGGAAGTGTGACGCCTCCAGATTTGTTCGCTTTTCTCAAGATTACTGTGGCTCTTTGAGGTGTTTGTTTGTTTGTTTGTTTGTGGTTTCATACAAATTTTAGAATTTTTAAATTGTTATTTCTATAGAAAAATGCCATAGGAATCGTGATGGGAATCGCATTAACTCTATAAATGGTTTTAGATAGTATGAACGTTTTAACAATATTAATATTTCCAATGCACAAGCACAGGATATCTTTCAATTTATTTGTATCTTTAATTTCTTTCATAAATATCTTTTCAGTACAGATTTTTCTCCTCCTTGGTAAAATTTATTTCTAAGTATTTTATTGCTTTTGATGCTATTGTAAGTGTGATTATTTTCTTTATTTTACTTTAATATATTTCATTGTTAGTTTATAGGATTGCAGTTGATTTTTGTATGTTGGTTTTGTACCTTGCAATTTTACTGAATTCATTGATTAGTTCTAACAGTTTTTTGGTGGAGTCTTTAGGGTTTTCTACAAATATAATATTGTCATCAACAGAGACAATTTTATTTCTTCTTTTCCTCTTTGGATGGGGATTCGTTTACCCTCCTATGATGTAATACATATAGTATTTCTTTGGCATCATACAAATATCTTATTCCCTATACTCCATTCCATTATCAGTCTTGAAAGCCATTACTGATACTTGAAATAAACAAAATACATATGAATATCTTGGAGTTACAAAATTATGATTTTCAGATTATTGACTGATGCCCTTTGGTTATCCTGACATAGAGTTTCTGCTGTGAAGGTTGGATCAATGTTTAATTTTCTCTATTTAATTACCTTATTTTCAAAGAAGAAACAGGTTTAATATCCAGCTCTAATGACGACATATGGGTTTTCTCTAGCTTTCCCTTGTAAGCAATATTAGGAGCTAATGGATTTTTAAATAATTGAATGAATATTTTTCCAATAAAATAATTACTATTTGGCAAGGTTTAATAGTGCAATTTTCTTCAAGCAGATTTCTATATTCTGTTTTAGAGCCCCCCCCTAAATTATCATAAGTTGCCTTTTTCCAGCACAGTATAACATCCAGGCTCATCATGAATCTTCCCTGATTCACGCCTGGTTCAGCCGCTCTCCAAGGAAACTTGACTCTTTTTAATGTGGAATAATATTAGAAACCTTCACTTGAGGTTAGGGTTACTCATTATGACAGAGATAAAATTGCTTCCAAAACATTCCAAGAGCTAAAAAAAGGCGCACATACATGCATTTAATATGACAGAGATAAAATTGCTTCCAAAACATTCCAAGAGCTAAAAAAAGGCACACATACATGCATTTAAACATGCTTATATTGAAACACATAAACATTAAAAATACATATATTTATTTTTAAGGATTACATATAACATGGATGATAAATATACATTTTATGTATTGAAAGCATATGTTATGTATATTTTTAAATCCGTTCATTCATATTGGAAGTTCCAATTTAATTTTAATTTTATTTATTGTTTTATAATTTTAAACATTTTCTTCCTACCCCCAAATCTTGATTTGTAACATCATTAACATAATTTATTGCTTGTTTTATTTTGCAACATATAATAGTACTTTCAAAACAAAACGTCAATTTTGCTACTAAAAATAACACTATAGTGTAAAATTTAAAATTTTCATATATTTTTTCATTCAAACGTATTAAAACCTAAAGTACAATCTTAAAGAACAGTCAATAGGTTTTTTTCTTAAATTATTTGACATCAATCATTTCTTCCTGTGTTAATATTGTGAAATTGAGGTAAGATCAGGTTGATTTGTTTCCATGTATAGTCATTTGTACAATTTTTTTTTAACTGATGGAATTTTTGGTAGTTATTTTTTGGAATCAGTGTATTTACTTGATTCGAAGGTAAAAATATGTGGAAATTTTGTCTTATCTTCATCATTGAAGTTGTGACCATGTAACCTCTCACTACCAGAGGTAACTAATGGTATTGGTTTCTTGGTTGTAAGATAGTGTCATTGTGTTTTCTGTGTGAATATAAACAAATGTATTTGTGCATTCTGACTACAAAATCTGTTCCAACTCTTCTATTTATCTTAAGTACAATTGTTGATACATTACGTGCATTGTTCTGAACTCTGCTACTCAGAATAAAAGGAAACTTCTATCTTTTTAAACTCTTTCTTTATTCTTCCATAATTTTAATAATTGTCCAGTGCTCTTTGAGTTATAGTCATTAGTTTTTGTTTGTTCCTCCATTGGACTGTGAGTCCCTAGATATAGAAAACCTGTTTTATCAGCATTTTAGGATTTAATTTTTTTCATTAACAAATTATTTATTTGTCTGTTTTATTTTGACCTATAAATGCTTACTGATTCTTTGTTGAGCAAGATTATACATATACTTTATTTTCCAAGAGCCTACACCATTCTTCAAGGTTCTGAAATGCTGTGCCCTTTTTTTTTTCATGTCTGCAGAGAATACAATTTGATTTGCTCCACAGTACCCAGGCATCAATGTCCTTCCCGCTCCATCTGCCTATTTTATCTTGACTTCAGCTTGTTCTTTTAGGGGTGAGTCTTACAATGCAAAGGGCTTCATCAGGAATGGACAAAGGAGTCTTACTGATGTCCGTGGCCCATTGAGAGCATCCTCTGATTCCCAATTTATCCCATCTTCCTTATTTACCTTGAGCTGTTCATATATTCCAGAAAACACAGATCAATTTTTCTTCCTCTCCTCAGGAGTCATCTGTATTTTTAAATTTATCCCAGATTAGACAAAAACTCTTCTTAACGCATCTTACAAATGGTTTGTAATAACATAATGTTGATAATTTAGAGATTATCATGTTTCCTGCAATTGTTTTATATGTATTACTATTTACCTTAATCTTCCTAATAACTCTACAAATAAATGACTATCTTTTTTTTTAACAAATCAGGAAACTATATCTTAAATGTTAGATATTTTTCATGAGTTTCCAGTTTATAATAAAATTCTGAATTATGTCTGACTTCAGCACAACTTATTTCCTAACAGCATAAAGTATTTAAAAATTAAATCTTTCTAGATATTTCATAGGATTGCTGGTGTCATTCTGTCATTTCAGTTCTGAGCTTACAGTTACCAGTAGACTGAAAAAATGAAGATGAAACTCCAGATATGTAATTTTTTCTTGGCTTATAAATAAATAGTGTTCTGCTGAGCAATACTGGAGCCTGAAGCATAAGGCAAAATCATTAATACTTATCTTGCTTTATTTAAAATTTCATATTTTGTTCATCATGAATTTTTGCATTCATTATGATTTTTAAATATATATTGCATTTATGTTTTATCTCGATTAATGGGGAGGGGGGTTTGTGTGTGTGTTTCTCTCTTAATTTTGTGCCCAAAGCAAGCACCTCATTCCCCTCATCGTAGCACCAGCTCTCTAAATAAGAAAAAGGTTTGTTATTAGAGAACCATATAAAAATCAACCAGTCAACAGCTTCCAGGCCAAAATAAGATAGCCATCTTGGGAGACAATAAATAGCAGAGTTGCAATCTTGGGCTTTAGAAGCTTTCAATGAACTCATGTCAGTAAACTTTTAGGATGCAAACGTACAGTCTGGAAGAGGTATGGCGTGTGCGAAACAAAGATGATTTGCTTTCTCTTTCTGACGATGGCAGGAACTGAATGTGTCAGAAGAGTTAGAGAGGGTAGCATGGTGTAGATGGAGCTTGATCTGGAAGTTGAAGAATTTATAAGAATCAAACAGAGCAGGCCAGGAGGACGCTGCGTTTCGAGGAGTTATCATGAGACATTGTTGAAGGTCAAGGATTTGTAGGGATTGGAAGGAGGGAGGGGGAATATAACAATAACATAAATTGGTCAGAAAGTTCATGTGGTGATTAATACAAGAGAATTTATATGATTCGATTGGCAAGAGTTTCTAAGAATACCAAATCCAGGATAAATCTAAAACATGAATGAATGAATGAATGAATGAATGAATGAATGAAAAGACGGGGATCATATATCACAGGAAGTTTCTGGACTACATTATTTTAGCAAAGATTTGTAAGGATAGAAATTATCTCTGCATATTGAAGTCTTAAATAAAGTAATGAGGGCCTACTAACAACATGAGATGGAACCTTTTAACTTTCATCACATAGTAAAATAACTTTATTCTACCAAAAATAATGCAGAGCTAATAATTTATGCCATATGGTAGCCGCTGCTACTAAGGCTACAAAATGCCTGATACAAATGGAAAAAAATATTAGAGAGCTCAGAAGAAAAGTTCTGTTACATACCATTATGAATGATATTCCTTGCATTTATTTTAGGTATTTAATCATATTAAGAAAGTTTGTTTTATATTAAATGATTATTTTTAGTGTCTAATGAGTTGTTCATACATTTTTTTCTCCTTCTCGCTTATGCAAAAAATCATACTCCTGATATTTAAATGCTAAATCACCTTTCAATTTAAATATTAACTGTACATGGTTGGGATGCTTCATCCTTTTTATATTTTGGTAGATTTGATTAGTTGACATTTTTATTTAGGGATTTTACATCTATAGTTCCCCCCACGTTTGTATTTTTACCAGGTTTTTGTACAGTTACACTGAACCCATAAAATAACTCAAGAAGTTTTTCCTCTTTTTCTCTGTCCGGGTAAGGTTGAGTTAAGATAGAGATTATATTTTCCATAAACATCTGAAAATATACGTGAGCAAATCTTCCTGTATCTAAAGCTGTGTTGTGGTTTATTTCTTTTTTGGTCATTTTGCTTATTTTGAAAAGACTTAAATACATAATTGATTTCTTTACAATATCTAGGTGTATTTTTTTCCCCCAAAGTTTAGCTATTTGGAGAACTCAAGACTCACAGATGGAAAGTCATGGAATGTGATGTGCAAGAGAAAGAGAATGCGGGCACGCGTTGCAGGTGTGAGGGCCCCATGCATAAGCTTCAGTCGGGGTTCATTGTTCACGTGTACCCTGCTGTGTCCCCACCTGAAGCTCAGTATCTGCGAGGAGTCTTGGCTTGGGGGCGCTCATCAAGGAAGCTCTCAGCATCTCTTTATGTAACTGATTCAGCCTTTGTATGTAACTGAGTCAGCCTTCTGTAGCTCGTGAGGCCGTTGCCAGTCTGAAGTGCAGGGACTGCCATCGCGGATCACAGGGCAGTTTTGGACATTACATAGCACACTGTAAATTCCATTGATGAATCTTGGAAAACAGTCAAAAGCTAGACATCAGGCATTCCCAGAGACAGAATATTTTCAAGCCAAAATAATCAAACCTATCTCCACAGTAAACTATTCAGATTTAAAAATATTTTTTTTCTTGTGTGAGTTTTGATCAATTTTGTAGAGTTTATCCACATCGTCTAAATTTTCAGTTACTGGCATAAAGCTGTAGGAATTTTGTCTTATTATCTTTTCAATATCAGTAAGATCTGTTGTGACCCTCCCATTTTATGCTTTGTATTGCTATTTTGTGTTTCCTCTTCATATTTGTTTTACTAGGGGGGCTTATAAAATGTATTAATATTTTGAAATAAACAAATGTTCAATTTTTAAATTTTTCTCTGCTGCCCTCATTTTCTGTTTCACTTATTCCTACAAATACAAATATATGAGTGTGCTTGTGTGTGTAAATTAGATCACAATTGGTTCAGATCTTCTACATTTAACTTTTTCTGCTTATTCTATTAGTTATTGAAAGAAGTCTTTCACAATGAGTGTAGATTTTTTAGTTTAACTAATTCTTTTTTTTTTTTTATCTAGCCTGACAGTTTCATCTTTTCAATGGAATGATTACTTTCCATTTAATATAATCATTGATCTTTTTGAGTTTACAACTCCCATTTGCTTCCCATTAAATAGAACTGTATGCATTACCTTTTTTACTCAATCTTTTCAATTAATTGAAAACTTTTCTACATGTTAATCTAATTTCATAGAGCTAATTTCTTGTTAACATATTATTTTACAATTTATATTTGGTTTCCCCAAAGGACTAGAGAAATAATGATAACCCAGCACTTCACGTTCAGACTTGAGATTCAAGTCTCAGGTGAAATGCAGTGAGTGCGATCAGGTGCTAACACCCTGCAATACAATATTATTTCACATATAATTTGAGTATATAGTTATAAGTGAAGATGGGAGACAGATAGAGTCGCGAATTAGATTTATGCAGCAGCCTTATTTGTGCTTGGTTCTAGGATGCTGGCTCGGAGCTGAATGCATACGTGTGTAAGGAAGACAGCATTGCTTGCACTGGGAATTTAGGATGCTCCTGTGTCATCTGGTCTGATTAACTTGGCACTTTCTACCAAGATCACTACTTAAACACAAATATAACATATGACATTAGCAGTAAGAGAGGACCTTAACTTCGATAATGATTTTAAATGGCTCCATCTAAGGCAAAGAGGAAATGACCCCTCAGCCTGTAATGGAAATGGGCCGCCTACACAGCAAATGTAACTAGGCAGGAAGGCTCTTATAGATGGCTTCTCAAATGGATTCCTTTTCAATTGTTTGTAATTGGGAAAAACAAAAATTTAAAAAAAAAAGATGCAGTATTCTTTATTTTGAGGCATTGGCCATAAATATCTAGTTGATCTGTAATATTTAAATGAGTAAATAATAGAAACTAGAAATCATGACCTTGTATTGAGGCAGATGAACAGGATGCATTTAAATAAATATGCTCTAATAAATAATTAAAATAATTTGGGATAAGACTATTTTTCAGTTACCTCCAAAACAGTGAAAAAGAAATGGCAAATATCCTGTATTTAAACTCTTTTATTTACTTTTTCTGTGTTGCCAACATAACTTGAAATTTTCTCAAACTCCTTGTGACTTTTTCCAGTCAGAAAATGTCAGTAAAAAATTCTGCATTCTGACATTCCCTGTTGTATAGCCTTTCTTGAATTGGTATTATCTCTGATTTAGTCTCATTAATGCTACCGAAATACTAAGGTCACATTTTTATATATAAATGATATTTGAAAAGTCAGTGCAATTGGCAACACCGTGAGGTGAATCACAGAGGGATCTCAGCTCGTAATAAGTCAGCATTAGTAAGAGAAAAATCTCTCATCACGCAAACGGCCATCTTTGATATTGGGTCATGTGTCTGCATTATCATCTCCTCATCGGTCATCAGTCTGCCTTGTCCCTCTGACATAGGATTCTAAATGGTAAAATATGATTCCCTGTGACAGATGATTTTTACCCTTTCAGTTTTTTTTTTTTTTTTTTTCCTGGCACTTTCTCTATAGTTCACTGTTCAGTTGAGAGTGAGGAAGTAATTTTCTACTTGGAAGTCAGGACACTCATTTCAAGTGCCGAGATGACACAAAATAATTTCATTTGACAATTGCTGGCACCCTCTAATAATGTTTCAAGTCACAAAATACTTTTCTAGAACACTGTTCTTCTCTTCCCCTCTCTCTCTCTCCCTCCCTCCCTCCCTCTCTCCCCACTACAATTAAGCTGCCTTTTTCTTTTCCAAAAAATTGAGAGTACAAAACATGCCAACTTATAAAATGGCCAACAGTGAGGTATGCTGTAAATACAGATTATTTTTCCTTTTCCTTAGCATAATTTCAACCCTTCACTCTTAGACTATTTTAAACTTTAGCTCTACTGCTTCAAATATGTTTGATTGTAAATGTTCTAAATCCAATAATTAATAACTGTATGTTAGGTACTACAGTATACGCCCTACTCTTCCTGGAGAAGAAGGATAAGTTGTTGTTTTTTTTTTTTTTCTTAATTGTAGAGAAAAAGCCAACTGACTGTTTGTATGGGAGGGAGGTTACGGAGGTGAGCAGACTAGCATACGTTCGTGTAGGGGACCATGTGAGTCAAGCTACCTCCTTCCACAAGAGATAGACTTAAACCCCCACACCCTCCTCCAACCCCATCAGGCAGCAAAAGAGATGTGCCCTTTGCTAGGTTTAAATATTATTTATCTGAGCATCTGCTCTTCTCATACTTTTTACTGTTCTTTTACTTGGGTTTGGAAATGAGCTTTAATGCTATCTGGCTACAGGAGAATGTGAAAATTGCTTAATACTTTGTATGAGAATTGCACAGTGAATGAAACATTGTAGAGGTTAGTGTCATGTTATTTTCTTTTTGCAAGCAGAAAATTTGTGCCAGCAATTTGTAAGTCGAAGGTCAAATCACCTGTATCCTATCAATGTTCGAGATGATTTGAGCCTGGTTACAGTATTTGTAAGTTTGCCCCTACTATTAAGTCTTAGCCTTAAGTGGTCTCATTTAAAAGCCTGGACTGTTAACCAAACTGCCTCTTCCTTTGCAGGTCCTGGCCTCCCATTTCTCCTTGTCTCAGCACCATGAGAATGCTGAAAGTTTTGCTTGGCTCTGCAGCCTCTTAGCTGACTCTTTCTCCTTGGTCTTTAGTTCTGCACAACCGCGGTCCCAGCAGATGCTTGGAGACAAAGCGCGAGGCAGAATATTAAGCTTCCTTTTCTCCAGGATCTTGGCAGCTCAAGTTCAGCTGTCCATAGTGTCTCAGTGAGGTGAGACAGTGGAAAGTTTGCCCCTGGGCCCCTTACTGCACGCGGACTGTTAATGGACTCAAATGGAAGATTCGTGGAAAATGATAAACTTGCCTAAATTCATTTGTCTTCTCCAAGGATCTTGGGCATTTCATCCTGGCTAATTTAGTTGCTCTATAATTCATTCAAAGAGCTGTTCTTTTATTCTTTTCCCAGTTCTTTTTATTTTAAGCACCAGGGAAGTTTGATTAAAAACTACCCACCACATCCAAAAGCAGATATATAGCAGTATAACAGATGGTGAAATTTAGCTTATTAATTTTCTAAGAAGCATGGAGACCCAGGGCTATACAAGCTTCTTAGTGGCAGTCAGAAATAGGATTCTGGTTTTTTGAAAGTAAGAAAACTGTGGTTTCCTGACTTCCTATATTGTAAAGCCAGATTCCATTGTGTGAACTCAATTATTATATTACATTTTATCATGAGAAGATGTGATATGATTCCTCAGCCCATTGAAGGAATCACTATTTCAAACACATCGAAAAGCTCTCTTCCCTTCTCACTAGTGTAGAATGCCATATGTAAAGCTACTCTTTTTTTTAATTTTTTTTGTGTTGGAGAACAGTTGTCTTTCATAAAAAGTCTTTTCGTAGAACAAATTTGGTCCAGATGTGTTATTTTAACTTTTTTAATGCTAATACTGAACTTTAAAATATTAGTTACAAAATTTCTCTTATGTTTTAAAATAATCTAGATGTATAATAATGACTACTAAATATTATCAAAATTGAATCATACATAATGACCAGAATTTACATTCTTTCTAATGTTTTGTTTCAATTGCAAAGATATTTATATTTCTTAGGTACCGTACTCATTCTTAAAACTAGCTCCAATTTCTATGTTTACTTCAACTTACTAAAATATGTGTTAAATCATCTTGTGGATAATTAGCAGAAACATTTTTATAAGTAATAATAATTATAACAAAGTTGAAAATTATAGTGGTCATGGAGTATTATCTTCTATCCAATACTATAATTTATTCAATAATATTTTCATCATATAAATATTAAATTTCTACTTGCATACTTCTAGAAGTAATCATATGTAAATTTTATTTTACTCAAATTTTTCAAGGAATGAAAATAAAATGGATTTATTTTAAAAAATATAAAAAACCAAATACATGACTATTTACATATATCAATTTTAATATCAATCATCAAGCAAAATATGTAAAGTAGTTCTTTGAAAATTTCAATAATATTTTTAAAAATTGAAAAGCTAGTATAATGGCTACCCCCATTTGTGTGTTTATACATACAAGCACACAGTCAGATTTTGGATTTATTCTATATTTTTTATTAAAATTCTATCATTCTTTGTTTTTTTCTGTATTTTTTATGAAAATTCCATCATTCTTTGTTTCATAATTTGAAACTCTGTAATTAGGTAAATAAATCCTTATATTAGTTGTGTACACTTGAAGAATGGATCCTGTTGTCATCAGGAAATATTCACTTTATTTTTGGCAATTTCTTTTTCTGAAACCTATTTTGTCTAATATTAATAGCCACTCCACATTTTTTCTGATAAGTGCTAATACTTTACACCTTAGTCTATCCTTTATCTTTTAACCTTTATATGTCTTTATATATCAAATAAGCTTCTAATAAGCAACATGTAGTTAAGTCATATGTGTACATGTGTGTGCATTTGTGTTTTCAATCAAGAACCTTCAGTGAGCTAGTCACTATGCTTCATGTTCTAACAGAAATATAAACTGTGTTCTCAAGGAGCTCTGCATTGAGTTAAATAAACTCACATATACCCAGCTAACAATATGCAAAGCAGGTGATCTTAAACAGAATATCCTGAGTTCTCAGAGGATGTAATGATATTAAGCCAATCTAAATTATACCTTCATTTTGATCATTTAACTTATCATGCTGGTTGTTAACCAAACTTGCTATTTAAAATAGTCAAATTTCATTGAATAAATTAAGGTAAAAAATACATATAAAACATCACACGAGTTAATATTTTGCGATTCACAATTTCTTATTTCCAACAGACTGGCCCAGAGAAACCAAACACCAAACAAAGTGAAAACCACTTTTACCAGAGAAAATAGCTGAACCTGCAAATAAGCAGTAGTCTCTCACGCTGAGACATTCTCCAGTTTGATTGGGGAAAAATGAAAAGCTACAGGGAACAAGATATGAAAAGCAATTTGAAAACCAGGTGAACTGGATAAAGAAAAATAACATCCTACTACATTTCAAATGCGCATCAATGAAAAGCAGTACTTGAAGTCAAAATTTAGCAATGTCTCCACACATCATCAAAAACCCTGAAACGATTAGTTAAAAGGTCTGTCACAACATCCTGTTATGTCCTTGGGAAAGCAATTTAATTACTATATGGTTTCAAAATCTTAACCAATAGAAATCATGATTCCATTTTAATCATCATTTTCTATTTTATTGTTGGCCTTAGGTCTGTTACTCAAACAGAACACCCTTCTTTTTTAACCTAGTTCTCATTTGTTAAAAAGTGTTATCTTTTTAGAGGCTAGCTATTACTACTAAGCTCAAACGTTTTAAGCAATTATCACTCTAAATTCAATGTTCTCAGCAAAATTCTACTACTGGCCAGAAAAGGGACACATCATGGCAGTTGCTGGAGTCAAAGGGACCTTGTCTTTTATATCTAGGATGGTGGTGACAGCTCTTTTATGGAATTTCAAAAGCAGGCTCAATTTGTCTTTTAAATTCTACCATCATCTAAACTGAAACATCTAATCTTCAGAGGCATGGAGATGTTTTATGCACTTCCAATAATTTCATAGATCCCCATGACATGTATTAAGTTGAAATTTTGGTATCAAAATAAAAAAAAAATTATGTCATTCATACGTGGGGTATAAAACTAAAAGCAACAAACAAAGAAGATAAACAAGAACTCACAGACTCAGACAATAGTTTCGTGGTGACCAGATTGGGGGGGGGGGGGGATGTAGATAGGGTAATGGGGGTCAATTATATGGTGAGGGAAAATTTGACCTTGGATGGTGAACACACAATGCAATATACAGATAACATATTATTGAATTGTACACTTGAAACCATAATTTTATTAATCAGTGTCATCCCAATAAATTTAATGTAAAAAGCAAAAACAAAGAAGCCTATAATGACAAAGATTTCCATAAATTCAGTAATATTTTTAAATAAATTTATTTGCAGCCTATATACTGTGAGAGAGTATAACAAAGAATGTGGACAATGCTTGTACCTGAAGACCACAAACCCCTATTGCAAAAACTCCAACAGTGTGCCCTACCGTCCACAAGAAGTTAAAGAGCTCAAGCATTACCAAACCAAGACGCCGAGAGTTTCAGATCCAGAAAACATGATAAAGCAGAATTAGTGAAAGAACTGAGTATTACAGGGATCCTCCCTTATCTGCAGGAAGTAAGTTCCAACACCCCCAATGGATGCCTGAAACTGTGGTTGGTATCGAACACTATATATACAATGATTTTTCCTATACGTGCATGCATACCTGTGTTACGGTTTAATTTATATATTAGATGCATAAGAGATTAATAACAGCTAATAGTAAAAATAGAGCAATTACAACAATATACTGTGATAAAAATTATGAGAATGTAGTCCTTCTCTCAAAATATCTTATTGTACTATACAACCACATCATGTAACAACATTTTGGTCAACAAACGACCACATATATGACAGTGGTCTCCTAAGATTATAGTCTCATTATAATCTTCCACACTATGTTTAGGTGCGTTAAGGTAAAAAATGCCATCGTGTTACAATTACGTATGTATTCAGTACGGTAACCTGCGTACAGTTTCATAGCCTAGGAGCAATCAGCTACACCACGCAGCCTGAGTGTAGCAGGCTGTACCATCCAGGCTTGTGTAAGTGCACTCTGCGACGTTCGCACAATGACAGAATCACCTAATGACACGTTGCTCAGAATGTACCCCTGCCATTGAGTGAGGCGTGAGTGCATTCACCTTTTCACTTACAGGAAATACAGTGTGGCTTCTCGGTGGCACATCCAAAGTGCCAGTGTCACTGCCCTTGCACTTCAGGGTCATCGTTAATTAAAACAAGGGCTACTTGAACATATGCACTGTGATACCTTGACAGGTCACCTGCTTACCCAGGTTATCTGATCACCCGTTAAGTGACTGATGGGCGGGGAGCATCTGCAGTATGGGGACACTGGATAAAGGGATGGTTCCCGTCCCAGATGGCACAGAGCAGCAATGAGAGCAAATAAAATTGAATTATATATATTAACGTGACTAAACCTCACACACACATTGATTGCAAAAAAAAAAAAAAAACATTTCAGAAGTATTCATGTGACGCTGACTGATTTACATAAAGGTCAAAACTTTTAAAACAGAGCTATACAATTTAAAATAAGCCCACTGTGAAGTAAAGGTGTAACGCATATGTGGGAATGACATGGAGGGAGTAGAGAGAAAGAAAAGATAAAAAGAGTGACGAACTCTGTCATTCAAGTAAATGTTTTATTTCTTAAGCCAGTTGGTATAAATACAGGTGCCTCTTAGCGCTCTCTCTCTCTCTCTCTCGTTGTCTCTCTCTCTCTCTCGTTGTCTTTCTCTCTCTCTCTCTCTCTCTCTCTCTCTCTCTCACACACACACACACACACACACACACGCCAAAATTACCCTTAAAACAGCACCGAGATTACAGACTTTCTTTTAAATACCTATGACCCCCTTACATTGCTTTTAAATTACCATAAAGTGCCCAAACCCCATTGCAAACATGCAAAACAATGAATCCAAAAACAATTGTAGTTATAATAGGATTTAACCATCCATGAAATATGTGTGTGTATATAATCTATACCTATTTGCATTTTCTCATTTGGTAAATTAAATGTTCTATTCACTATTTTGTTGATTCGAGCAGCTTTAATACCTATAAACGACACATGAAAATCCTAAGAGTGGACCATTAGAAATGTTGCTTGTATGATATTCTGCACATACTTATGTTATGTTTGAACTGTGTCGTGATATGTTGTGTTACTGTATGTTATACATGTTATTAATTTGTCTCCCTGACTTAAAAAATAAAGGCCTCTTCTGGACCTTACCAATAGTAATCTATTAGATATTTCTTTCATTTTCTAATTATAAATATATTTTTTCTTTTACTTGCCACATTTTATGTTCTTTTAAGTATGTATGTGCCATTTCTATTGCCACCATGTGTACATTGTGAGAATGTGTGATGTTCTGAAGGCGTGTAGACAGGAAAAGTAGACAGGAAAGCAGACTAAATCAAATACTTTGTACAAAGTCTACTGTAAAATTGATAAAAGTTAAAAATAATTTGCTGGAAGTAATGTTCCCTTCTTCTAAAAATTTTCCTCTAGGGATGTGTCAGCATTTTTATCTTATTTGTAAATGTTTTTCCTAAAAACATATTAATGAGCCCTTGCTTCCAGTTATTGTGAGCGTTTACCAAAAAATGGATTGCTGGATCATATGTTAATTCTATGCGTAAGTTTTCGAGAAGCGGCCATTCTGTTTTCCGTGATGGCTGCACCATGTTACAGGGACTCAAAGGGATATTTGTGCACCAAGTTCACAGCAGCATTATTTATGATAGTCAAAATGAGGAAACAATTCAAGTGTTCATGAACAGATGAATAAATAAAATATACTGTGAATATACAATGGAATATTACTAAAACTTAAACACAAATAAAATTCTGAAATATGCTACAATATTCTAAGTAACCATTAAACTAAGTAAAATCAGCCAGGCACAAAAGGACAAATATTATATGATTCCACTTTCATGAGGTACCTAGAATAGTTGAATTCATAGCGACAGGAAGTGAAACAGTAGTTACTAGAGTCTGGGTGTAGGGGAGAATAGGAGTTGTTTAGTGGGTTCAGAGATTCATTCTGGGATAATGAAATATCTGGTATGTGGACGGTGATGACGATTGTGGAGTAATGAGTGGAAAAGCCAGCGCTTCCCTTGGAAATAAGGAGCATGTCAAGAGAACAGCGAGTGTGCTTAAGCTCACGTGTCATGGAAAGAGAAGCCAGGAGGAAGCCAGAGTCCGAGGAGGCGCAGAGCGAGGATCGAAGGCAGGATACTCTGTGTGCCAGCAGGGGAGCTTGTCGCTCTGTCCCTGCTCAGCGGTGTGTGTGCGCGTGTGCATGTGTGTGCATGTGTGTGCGTGTATGTGCATGTGTGTGCACGTGTGTGCATGCGTGTGCATGTGTGTGCATGTGTGTGCATGTGTGTGCACTTGTGTATGCATGTATGCACGTGTGTGCATGTGTGTTTTGGGTGGGGAATATACACACAAACATTCACAAAGAATTATGTTATTTATATCATACATGTTACGTGGAATATATAATTATATACACATATATATGCAAATATATATTTATATGGAAAATATATTTTAGTGTGTAAATAGTGATAGAATAGATGCATATGTGGACTACATATGTAGATGTATATGAAGAATATATATATTTTCAGCTATTCAAGGATGAGAGAGTATTATTCAATAAAGAAATTAAAATATGTGTATTCATTAGCAAAAATGTTGTTTACCTTTT
Source organism: Rousettus aegyptiacus (assembly GCF_014176215.1). Taxonomy (NCBI): domain Eukaryota; kingdom Metazoa; phylum Chordata; class Mammalia; order Chiroptera; family Pteropodidae; genus Rousettus; species Rousettus aegyptiacus. The sequence goes on from NW_023416287.1 coordinate 88,311,692, forward strand.
TTGTGGTTTTCTATGTGCTAGTTTAAAAAATAGGCTGTTAAGAGTTTAAGACATACAAAAAAATACATGAGTTTAGAAAAAAGGCAAAAAATGTTAATTAAATTTATCAGGGTAACATTGGTTGATAGCATTACATAAGTTTCAAGTGTGCAGTTCTATAATTACCAAAAAAATGTTGCTTTAGAAAAAATCTGGATTGTGGAAGTGACTTAAGTGAGTAAACAAGATGGCAAAAAAGGCGGCAGTTGACAGCTCCGGTTATTAGTTTTTGACAGAGAAACATTTTATTACTAAATGTACAAAACAAAGACAGCCATTAATAAATAAAAATCACTCATATTTCTTTCAAAGTTTTATTCTTTTATAGTTTTTCAAAAGTTGCTTGCACACTTACACAAAATGGCACTCTTAAAATGGTTAAAATACTATTTTCTAAAAGCATGTTTAACAGTTTCCTTTAATGAGGAATATTTATGCACATAATTTCCAATAGGAACTCTTCTTCTAAAGTTAAAATGTAGTTCAAAGAAAAGACTATGTTCCTAAAGTGTTAGAAATTCTGTCCTTTTCATGCTTGGACAGAATTTAATATATAATTCACTATACCTCAGTGGCATTCAGACATCCAATGAGTTCTTGCAACGAGAATGAGTAATAGAAGAGAAAAATTCATTTCTTCAGCTAATTCATGGCAGCATTAAGTTAATACTCTATATTACAGTGGCAGCAAATGATTTATTAGCATGCCTGTCACCGGAGTGACATGCAGCTGCATAGGGTGATGGGCTGGCGAAAACACTGTCTCTGTAATGCTCTGACGTTGATGACTCGAGGGAATACATTATTAAGGAAATATCATGCTGATTACTTGCCTCTGTGATATATCATTAGTCTGATGCTGCTTCTAAGATGTATAAGTGTAATTTATAATGCACTAAGTGAAAGTTGACAGCAAAACTTTCCATCGAAGTCATCGTTTGAAGGACTCATTCTGGAAAACTTGATTCTAAGTACTTAGGAGAAGGTTTGGTGAGTGAAGATCATTTCAAGATGACGGTGATATGTTGAAGTTATGGAACAGGCATAATGGGAAGAGTTTGTGGAATCACTGGTAATTTTCATTGTGAGGAAATTTTGGTTTAATCAAGGATCCCGTCTTACTAACAGTAGGTTAATTTAAGACATGTGACAAGTGCCCTAGTTTTAAAAGCATTTTGACATGTCTTAACTTTTATTTTGGCCATGTGACTTAATAAGATTGTCGAGGAAAGAATTCTAAGGCTTTTTAAATAATTAAGCAGTCAGATATTAAAATATACTCATCTCATGTAAATGCAGTAGGACCTCAGGTGATTATTCAAGATTCTGATCTCTTGTGTGCCAATAACAAACCAGGATTTTAACTAACTCTACTTTCTCGACATTAGTTTTCTTCATCTATAAGAGTTTCCTTTAAATAATGTAATCTTCGTGATTATAGTAGAACTTGATTCAAAGAACTTCTTTTAGAGCAAAACACAATTATTTAAATACATTCTTTTTAAAAAGAATAATAGAAAAAACCCCTAAGTACTTGATGTTTCACAAGAAATAATTTCCTAACTCTGAGGAAATATAAAGCCACTTCCTATTTCCTTAATTTTGTGGCTATATAGACATTGTTTAATAATGGATTTCAAACCATATGTTTAGTTTTATGATAAAGTTTTATCATGATTAAGAAGTAACACCAAAAAAGTCCTTAAAAGTATATTTCCTCATTAATATAACCACTGATGCATTTGCCCACCCACTCCCCAGAAAACCCAGGACAGGTCTCTGCTCATAGTGGATAGAGAACTCTCCTCACTCTGAATGCTTCAAAACAAAACATCGCTGAGTATTTTGGCAAATAAAACAGATGCTTACAGTGTTAATTCTAAGACCTTTAATTCACCCCTTTGGAAAACAAATGAGAATTGTGTTCTGAAATCATTCTAAAGTACAGTCAGTGTCATAACCCCACGACTATGTGTGTATAAATCTCCCAACGGACAGCTGTATTCTCTAATTCGATGAGTTTTCACTATTTCAGACCTTATATAAGTGGAACCCTATAGCACTTGTCTTTCTGTAACTGGCTTATTCCACTTAGCATAATGTCCTTCGGGTCCATCCATGTTGTTGCAAAAGGTAGGATTTCCTTCTTTTTTTAAGGCTGAATAATAGTCATATGTCTATACCACATTTTCTTTATCCATCAGTCTGTTGCTGGATAGTTAACCAGTTTCTATACCTTGGGGGAAATGCAGGTATCTCTTCAAAATCCTGATCTCAATTATTTTGCATATACACCCAGAAGTGGGATTGCTGGGTCATATGGTAATTCTGTTCTAATTTTTTTGAGGTCATTTGTACGTGTTCTTTGAAAAACTATCTGTTTAAGCATTTTGCCCAGCTTTTTCAATTGGGCTATTTCTTTTTTGCTGTTGAGTTGTGTGTGTTCTTTATACATTTTGGACATTAACCTCTTACCATGTGTGTGGTTTACAAATATTTCTCCCATTCCAAAGGTTGCCTCTTTATTCTGGATGAAAAGACAAAACTTACTATTAAAGTATTCTACTAGCAAACATGTTGGGCCTTGGAGATGATGAGAGACGGTCATTGATATGTCAGGTTGATCAGGTTGATAGAGGGTCCTTGTCACAGTGTTGGGCAACACATATATGCTAAATACTCTGCATATTTGTTTCTTCTTAAGATTTAAATGTTTATCAAGGGTGCTAGAAGCACTAAACAAAAATTTCTGTTATTATCAGACTGCCGAGGATGTGTCTTAAACAACATTGTGCATGTTTTGTGACTTAAAAAAATAATAATAATAATTGGCTTCAGAAAAAGGTGACCTCCAGAGGTGAATCCTTGCTGTGGTTCCTTTTGGGGAATTTACTGAATCTTTTGATAATTTGAGCTTCGTGTCTTGAGAATATGTCTGACTTTGCCGTTTCAGGCTTGTGTTTATATTTTAGAATTAACCCAATATGCTGTTTTTATCATACAATTAGCAGAAAAATTATTGTCGAAGGGGCCAGTCCTGACATACAGGTTACTTCTGTTAGGCAAACACAGCATTCTGCATGCAACTCATTAAATGAAATGGAGTGAGAAAATATCAATACAAAGAAACTATAAAAATCAAACTATAGCATGAGGTGAAAATAACTCAGCTTGTCTTTTTTATTTACTTTTCTAACTGCTACATATTCTTAAGGTTATAAATCTCTGTACATAAGTCCTCCCTAATTCGAATGCCCATCCTCTTAAAATGAGAGAAATTAATAGTCTTCACTCTCTTTTCTGTGTTGGCGTCGGTCCCCTCAACTTGCCTTTAAGTACTATCTTAGAGCACCTAAAAATAGTCCCTGGAAAAAATATAGAGGAAAAAAAAATGAATTCTTGCAAACACCAAAATGTCAGATGTTTGCCAGAAACTTAGAGAAAAAGACCTTGCACTATATGGATGCAACTGAAGTTTTGAAAATCACAATAGTCAGCCAGCAAAGGAATTAAAGCTGAAATTGCAAAATCTGTCCCCACGCCAGTTCCTGAGCAGGACTCCAGTCTGCCAGAAAAGTCACAGCTTCCCTCTGCCATGGTTCCTGGTGTTTGAAGCATTCACACAGTGAAATTCCTGCCCCCTTACCTAAAATTCCTTCCACTTCAATATTTACTCAGATTTTTCGACTCTTGGTAGTTTTACTTCTTGATTTCTAATTTGGATGCTTTTTGTTCCTTTTCTTGCTGCGTTGTTTTGAGTAGAGCTTTCAATGTAATATTGAGTAACAGTGATAAAAATACACTTTCTTGTGATTTTTTCTGATGTCAGAGAAAAAGCTTTTAGTTTGTCAACATTCAGTATAATGTTAGCTGTCGATATTTCATGATTTTTTTTTTTATCGTGTTGAGAAAGCTACCTTATACTCCTAATTTTCTGAACAATTTTATCTTGAAGGGGTGTTAAGTTTTGTCAGATGCCTTTTCTGTCCCAGTTGACATGGTCACATATTTCTTTACATACAACTTTGTCAAATTACACAGTACAGATATGTACAGTTTATTGTATATTAATCACGCCTCAATACATCAGCATCAATCTACACTTATTTTCATGCACTTTCAAATGAAGTGGAAAACTCCTGATTCACTCCTTCAGGTTTTACTCGCTGCCAGAATTTCCTTCTTTCAGTGTCTTTCAGAGCCACACTAGTTGAAATTAAAATTCTCAGTTTCGTGTGTCCCGCTTTTATACGTAGAATCATCTGCAACCTCCCAAAATAATGCCTTCTTTTAGAGTCCACTGGTCATAGTGATCTCGCTGTAATGCTGTTGAGACGGGTCGAGGGATAGGATTAAATAGAATCAGTGTAGTTACTGTAATTATCTAAACTACGTTGCCTGTGCTTCTGTCCTTCAGAACTGGCTTAAGTCTGAGCTTGATTACTGTTTCACACGTCCTCATCAGCTTCATGATGGGAAGCTTAGGTGGCACACTAACTTAGTAACCCTCATGATCAAGTGTTCAGTCTACTAGCCATCAATAGCCAGCCAGGAACCATTTTTCAACAGGCGAATGAATATTTGCAGATGTCAGCATCTGTTTGCAGGTGTGTGTGTGTGTGTGTGTGCGCGCGCGCGCATGAATGCAGAAAAAGGTCTGCAGGCCGGTCTTTAGAAGGACTTCCTTACAGGGTGGTATCAACCTGTCCAGAGTGTTTCTACAAATAAAATGAATATTTGCTTTCCTTCTGGGAGTCTGGAATTTTGGTGAGCAGAAAGTATCTACACAACCAGCCCTTAGAAAAAAATCGGGGTGTAGAGTCCCGCAGGGCTTCTCTTGACAGAAACACTGTGCATGTGCATTAATGCATGTTGCTGTTTGAAAATGCTCAGGGTCTGCCAAGGGGTGGGGGCCAGACCCCACATGATGTGTCTTTCTTCCTTGCTAGTCTGATGCCCTATCCTCACTTTATCATTGTAATAAATCTTACCTGTGAGTACCACTCTGTGCTGAGTACTGGGCCCTTGCAGTGAAGCACTAAACAGGCGGGTGGTCTTGGGACCCCCATCCTAGTACAATTCAAATATTCAGTTGCTCCTTGTCGTATACGAATCTCATATTCTTTCTTGTAACCAAATAAATTATAATGTTTTTTAGGGTTTAAATTTCAAGTCTGGTCAAGATTTGCAAATCCATCTATTTATTAATAGTGAAAAGTATAACAACCTAATGTTTTTTTTTTTTCTTTCCTAAGTAACAAACCGAAACCACTTCCAGCTATAATTAAGAAACATGTGGGTATTTGCATGCAGTCTGTTGACTTTACCACATTAGGAACACAGAAGACTGCTACATGGGAGAAGGAGTGGCTGAATTCTGTAGTTTGCGATGAGTGTTAAAACACAGACTCTTTCAGGATTCAGGTCCAAGAATGTGCATATTAAAGAAAAAGAAATATTTCAACTGAAGCTTAGAAGGGAAGAAGATAAGTCTGCCTAGGGAGGCAGAAAAATGTAAGGCTTCTATAATTGTTCTGTTATTTATAACGTAATACTGCCTGAGCTATTCTTCCAAAGGGAAATATTTTTCCACTGAACTTGAAAGTAGGAGGTGTCGATTTTTCAAGTTTTCTTCTCAGATTAACGGAACAGCCACCCTGGCATCGGCCGCGGTGGTGAGTGTACCGCGTGGGCCTTCGGCCGCGTTTTCTGACATCATCCTCCTTGTTAAAATGGGGATAAGAATCCTGTAGGAAAAGATTACAAGTGACAAAGCTGCTAGGATTTCAAAACACGTCCATCGAACTCAAGTTTTCTCTTTAATGAAAAGTAAAGAAGAAAAAGAAGTTATTGGAATTACCTCGGCTAAGACATTTAGTTGTAGGCTTCATATTAAAGTTATAAACAGACTAAATGTACTTCTTTTTCAGGCTTATAAACAACATGCACCTTTTTACTTGCTAATAAATTTTTTGTACGCCATCAGGGAGTCACCGTAACATGGGGCATAGTCTTGATGTTTCCAAGGAGATATACAAACATTTTATCAATCTGAAAAGCAAATGATTCCTTCCCAATAGTTTAAATATATTTGTGCATTAAAATTAATTTAAACTAATAGCCATGGTTTTTGTAAAATAGAAAGTAAAATTGGCCTATTTCAGTTGTATAAAAGTATATTTCATTTTAGGAGATAATTTTTCAAAGTCAATATAGCACCAGAGGATGAAAATATGATATAATGGTTTTTAATTAAAAATTCGGTCTCTTTCAAAAAACATAAGAATTCTTGACGTGCCGCTGTCCTGATTAGTTTAAATTATTTGACATATTTGTACTCTTTCTACAATACTAATTCATCATGAGATAAATTCTCTTGGCTACCAACTTTTAATTTCTATCTAAGTACTCTCACTGAATTTTGTATGTCTTTACTTCTTTACTTAACGTTTATCTCAAAATGCACTAGTAGATCATTTATTCCATTAGGTTTATATTCTCTTCCCTTTTACATCGTGCCTCACACACCTGGGAAGGACAGAAAGAATGACCAAGGAGAGAGAATTCCATCTGCAGTTATGTAAATACATAATGTGGACCATGTCATATAAATCAAGTCTAAGCAATCCTATAGACCAAGTCAAAGTTGTTTTTTTCAGTTGAATTTATAAGTATACAGTTTGCTTATTCTGTATTTTTTTTTAAGTATACTTGGCATGCAATCTTGCATTGGTTATATTAATTTCAGGTGTACGATATAGTGACTCGATATTTTTACACCTCACAATGTGATCACCCCACTAATTCCAGTAATTATCTGTCACCATGCAAACTTATTGCAATATTATTGACTATATTTCCCTTGTTTTCAACTGCCCCCCCCCCTGCCTCCTCCCTTCTGGTAACCATCGCTTTGGTCTCTGTGTCTATGAATCAGTTTCTGTTTTGGTTTGTTTGTTTTAGATTTTACATATATGTGAAACCATATCGTATTTGTCTTTTTCTGCCTGACTTATTTCACTTAGCATGATACCCTCTAGATTCATCCATGTTGTCACAAGTGGCAAGATTTCATTTCTTTTTATTGCTGCATAATACTGAGCATATATATATATATATATATATATATATATATACACACACCCACACACATATCACATCATCTTTATCCATCCATCTAATTCATCTAATGATGGACATCTAATTTGCTTCCCTATCTTGACTATTGTAAATTGGAAACCGGCGCAACCCCTATAGAAAGCAGTATGGAGAGTCCTCCAAAAACTAGAAATGGATATACCACATGACCCAGCAATTCCACTTCTGGGCATTTATCCAAAGAAAAGGAAAACACTAATGTGATATATGCACCTCTATGTTCATTGCAGCATTACTTACAAGTCAAAAGTTTTGAATTTAAAAAGAGCATTTATATTTAATAGATATTTAGTTGAAACAGGTATTTCCTTTGAAAATATATGCTTATACTGCACTAAGAAGTCAGATAACTTTAGTTTAATTCTCAGTTTTCTTTGATATAAACTCCTCCTCTTCCTCTCCTCCTGAGACATTGTTTGGCATAAAAAATCTTGGCAGTAAAGACCCAGGAGAATATGTGAGTGTGGGTCTTCTTTTCACGTGGTCCTCACCAGTATAATGCTCTTCGAATTCCCTTGGGATACAAGTAGGCAAATCGCATTCTAGATATTCACCGTGTTAGCTCTTATGATTCTACAAGGACTCAGGGCCGTAATTAGGTTTTTTCTTGTTGATAAATAAATAAAGGAAAGCATATGGTCATTATTTCTGGATTTCATCTCAAGGCATCAAACCTGAAGAAGTCCCCCAAACTAAGGAGCCAGGATAGAGTCAAAAATGTGAGAGCCAGAAGCTCACGAATAGTTCTGTGTCAGAGCTAGAATAGCCAAACAGAAACCACACGTGAAGGTGAATAGTAAATAGTCATAGCAAACAGCACCACGATCAAAGAGAGGGGTTCTTCAGCAATTGGGACAGTAGCCCTCACTACTGCAGAGTGATGGTGTTTATCGGTCAACCTGGCGAGTAAAATAGGCTGAAGAGGCCTCAGACTGGAAATACCAGTAACATGTTATTTATAACAGCATTCTCTATCTATCATTTGTTTATCCACAGATAGATTAGACTTTTTGTATCATAGACACCAAGCCAAATACTGAAAAATATGAGTAAAAATTAAGATCGCCTACAGAAATTTATAAGTGTTACTGTGCCTTTCACAGATTAAGAATTTCTAGAACTTTCTCAAGAAGGGGAGGTGAAAAAAGGAAGGAAAAGAGAGAAGGAGGGAGGGAGGGAGGAAGCGGGGAAAGAAGGAAGTAAGCAAGCAAGAAAGGGAGGAAGAAGGAAGGAAAAGAGATGAAGGGAGGGAGGAAAGAAGGAAATAAGGAGGCTTGAGAGAGTTTGAGAGCATAAGAGAAAAAGGAACTTGTCGCATCGTGCTTCGAGGGACTGCTATATGCTAAAACCTTTATAAATATATTACCCGATCTCACAATAATCTAGCCAAGGACATATTGCCCTTCCTGTATTTTTTAATGAAGATAATGAGGTGAGAGAAGAGATTTACACCAGGCTAACCAGAAGGAGAAAAGCCTGCCCCCAGTTTGGCTTGTCTGCTTCCAAGGCACCGGCCCTTTGCCACGCATCTCAAGGGACTTCTCAGATGCCTCTCAGTACTCCGGTGACTGCTTCAGCGTCCCTGACCACACAGGTCTGATGGCATTGATCATTTCACCCTCCCGGTCCTATTAGAATGTAATCCAAACCCATCTTTTTGGTTTTCAATATTTTGGAGAAAACAACATAAAAAGAAAGAAAAAATTCATAAGCCTTTACTACTGGGTGTGTGTGGGGACTGATACATAGAAATGCTATAAAAATAAGAAGAATAACACGGTCTTAATAATATAGAAAGGAAAGGTAATGCAGGAGAAAACAGATACAGCACTGAGCATGAGAGATGCCTGGCCTCTGGGGCCTGTCGAGTAGAACGGCTTATAAAATATGGAGAGAAATACAGTGACTAGTGGCAGCTACGCAGCTGACACTACTACCGTTAATCATCTTTTTTTTTTTTTTTTTTTAATCCTCTTGTGAATTAGGATCATAAATTAAAACCACTCTCTCTGCACCAACTGTGTCTCGGCGGGCATTCACCCACGGCGAGGGACAGCCACCGAAGGGGAGGCTGTGCTTCCCCTCGGGTCCCCTGCCGCCCCCTCTCCTGGACCTAACTCAGGGTCACACCCTGTTGAACCCCAGGTAACTACCGCCCTTCGCTAGCAGCCACACATGGGTCCAGTGTCCTGGCACAGACAGACAGGCCCAGATTCTAAAAACAAACTCAATCTACGAACACTGACATTAAGGGTTAAAAATGAATGCTATTCCAAAGTGGTTTTGAGAATTATATGTCTGTGATGGTTTCTTGGGACAGGGTTACTGTGGGGAACACGAGAGCTTGTGTAGGAGTGTCATTCAGGAGAGGAACCTTTTCTCTTTCTTTTTTGATACGTTTTACCAAACACTTTTCAATTAATCATTCTCTTCTTTGTGGGCTTATTTGTGATTTCGTTAACTTCTATACTTCCTGGCCTTGGGAGATGCCACTTTCTTTATACTTTTTTTTTTTTTTTTTTTATGATACAAGCTCTAGAATCAGAATATTAGGGTTTCTGCATGAATTTGGAATTTATATAACACATTGTATCCCAGTATTAGTTAGTCTTAATTTCATACGTGCATCCTTAACATACTTAGCTTACTAATTAGTAAAAATGTACCTATGTCGCCCCCCATCCTCGAATAAGATGAAGACTCTAGAACCTCAGCTCACAGTCCTATTCTGACCAGCTCAGTGTTCTCGTCCACATTTGGTTATATGCATTTCAGTACCTCGCAGTCAGATGCTCTTGGTGATGGTGTAGTTATAAACACTGTTTTGTCTTGCTTTGTTTTTTCAGGTGTGTCTGCTTGTTTGCCCCTGTTTTCACGAACTGTTCTTTCTGTCAGCTCAGATGTCCCTTCTAAGATTCTTCCTCTTCTTCCTTTAAGCTCCCGGGGTGCTGAGTGTGGGTAGGCCTTGCATTTTCAGCGGGGAGTTCTGTCTTCTGGGGAAGCGGGAGCCGTCACGGGTCTAGTCACAGAGCTGGTCCAGGAACCGACGGCTGTAAGCAGACAGCAGCTCGCTGTTCTCTGTGAGCAAAAGACCCTCATTGCTCCTTTCATATTTTGGGGAATTTTCACATTTTTACATTTCATTTTCTATTTTTATATGTCTTTCTATGTGTTTGGAGCGATGCATGTAGGATGTGGCCTTAAACAGAAAACCTACGTCACCACATTTATTGGTAGTCTAGTAAAACCTCATTAATAGAATGTGAGCATTTTCAGATCTTATCATAAATCAGTGCCGTATACACAGAAATGGTAATGTCTTGGCAATAAATAAATAATAAAATAAATACATAAATTGACAACGCATAAGGGATTCTGTAAGCCCAGAGCAAGCCACAAAGAAGAGTCATCTAGAAGAATATTTTCACCTCGTTCACACGAGAGAAGATTATCTCCATAGATAACTCCTTAATACCTACATTCTTTACCTCATACCTATTTAATATCACGTGGGGAAAATTGAGAAATTCGTATACCTTACAGAATCTTATTTTAACGAGGCTTATTCATGTGACTTTAGCAAAATAATTCTTTTCTGGTTTTTGAAAGTTTGGGCTATGGTGAATTCTTCTGGCTATCACTGAAATTTGAAATTGTGAATGAGGTTGATGTAAAAATTAAGTTAGGATTTTTAAATCTAATTTTAAAATTTATTTTAACAAACACAGCGGAGAATTAGGCCTGACTTTAGTTCAAAGCATAAGTGACAGCATACCTTTGATAAGTTTAGGGAAACTTAAGATTCATCATGTGCAATAAAATTATGACCATAAAATAAAAGAAATAAAATGAGAGCCAAATCTTTTGGCAGATGACAGGGCCCTAAAACGAATGCACATATTACATGAGAAGTTTACATGCTGGTAACACGCCCCGAACAAAAGGTTTGTTCGTCTTCCTAGTATACGTTTGTTCTTTAAACGAGACGTCAGTCACTGTTTACACTTGTTGAGTCGTTTCATTTCTTTCTTATGAGCCAACAGTCATTGGCAGCCAGCTCAGACTTATGGAAGATTCAGAAAAATCCAGTAGGACCAACTATCCGTGTAGCTCCGACCTGTGCATTCGGAGAGGGGCGAGGGAGCCTTCTAGAGCTCTGTACTCTAAGAAATACCCTATAAGCCCTATCACACACCGACAGAGTGTGTGTGTGCGTGCGTGTGTGTGTGTGTGTGTTCTCGTATTAACGTGTGCATTGGCACCACCTTCAGAGTTCCGGGCAGACCCCGTGCAATACTCTACCTAAGCCCTTCACAGCACCTGCTTGAACACCAAGACCTGCCTGAAATCAGGTTGCTCTTCCATATCTGGGCTTAAACTGTACCTCTTTGGTCACATACGAAATTTTTGTTTGTAACAACCCACGTCACACTCCTCTGGACTCCTCCCTGGAGTACTTATCCTATAATTATTGCTGTTGAAGGTCCATCTTCATAGTGACACAGGTCTTATTTAGGCGCTTCCTATCCTAGATATATTTAGAGAAAATAAAATCCACATGAAGGCATCTCAGCTATCAAATTTCTTAATTTTTTTCCTAAAAAAAAAAAAGATTTTATTTTATTTTCTCTTGTTCTGTGTGCTGTCAATATCGTTCTCCATTCATTCATCGAACAGTGATTGTGTGGTATAGATTCTGTCCAAAAAGTGTAGTGTGGAGACATCTTGTGGTCTTCAGAAATATTCAGCTTCACCATGTACTTGTTCATAATGGTTTATCAGAATCATAAATACAATGCAACTATATATTGATATTAAGATAGGAAATACAAGTCTGTGTTCGGTTGCTAGTTTGTGGTTCAAGAAACGTATCCTTAACATTTATAATGAGGGTCAATTTCAAAAAAACAAGATATATGGCAAATTGCCCTGTGACACAGAAAGTTTTTCATTTCTATGAAGTAAATTTTCAAAGAATATTTAAGTTCTTATCTGATGTAGAACATGTCCATACTAGGGGAGTAAAAATCCTTCAAATGTTGAATATTAGATTCTAATCATCATTATAACAGTTTTTATAATTCAATTTATTTGATAAATGCCCTTTATGTATTTATTGGATGTATTAAAGACATTCATTAATATTTTAGGTGAATTAACTTATATAAAATGAAATTTAAAGCATAACAGAGTTTGAAAATTATCAATTTATCGAATGAATATTTTTGTGATGCATAAAGGAATAAGAAAATATACTAAAGGCAAATTTCTAAAATAATGTAAAAGCAACATATTTGTATATACATGTATTAAATCATATATATATATATATATAAACAATTTCTATGCTAAGTTTCGAGGAATGAGGGCATATCTAAATCTCTATTAAAATCCATAAAAAACCTACTTTTCCAGTGAGATAAATCACTGCCATTCCATAAACATGATTTTAGAAATTATTGAGAATGATTTCTCTATCTAAAACTCAGTTTCAAAAAGTAATAAAAATTAATAAAACAGTATAAAATTATTAATAATTTAATAATAGTTTCCATTAATTGAGTACTAATGAGAATACTAATACTAATAAGGCATGGATCTCATGAAATCCTGTGAGGTGAATTTTAATTTTCCAAAGGCTTAGTGCAATTCGGCAAGAAGTAAATTATATGACCAAGGTCCCATTAAGTTCCAGAATAAAAGTCGAATTTTATCTTTTCCCCTATTTTAATGTTATTTAATTATATATCCTATCAAAATTGCCATTGCTATTTTAAAGAAAATCTCTATTTCCTTGGTGTAAATTAATAATATATATGAGCTTATATTTGGAGATAGATTTGGCTCGCATCTTAAATTTAGCAATACTCTACTTCTTTGTAAATTTCAAATCGGTTGTAGGCCAAGTCGAAGCTCACGAAATTAAAAATGAGGACTTATAAATGTTTCTGTATATCTCTGATAGACAGATGTGATTATAAGGAAGCTTGAGAGAAATTTGTGTAGTCTTTAGGTAACCATGTTCTTAAGTTTTAATGGAATAAAAACAGAAGGGGGAAAAAAAAGACATTATGTACCTTCACCATCAATCCTTAAGTCATAGATTTGGGTATGAACAATTAAAGAACCAGCAAGTCATACCTCATTCTTCCTCTGAGGCCCATTCTAAGTAATGAAAAAATACATAACTCTTTCCATCTTCTCCTCTATTTATCTATTCAGATAAAGAATAAGTAAACTAAAGGTCAAAAAGTGGAAAGACTTTGAGAAAAATCTGATAGTAGTGATCTGATTTATGAGATTAAAATCTCCATGGAAAACATTTTATGCAGCACCATAAATAACAGCAATTTTGGTAGAAATGCAGTGGGAACCGTAGTTTTCTCAAGCCTTGCTTGAATAAGGAAGAATGAAAAATATATATCGCTGGATGCATGGGATAAAAAGCAAGCCACACTAAATAAATTTTTAAATGAAATCATGACTTGGAAATAAGGATAGTTGCAAAAGTCAGACCAGGAAAAGTCAACAACTAAATAATTGATTGGCTTCAACGATACCCAAGAAAAAATTTTTAAAATGATACAATAGAAGAAAATATTCCTTGGCTAAAGAAAAATCTGCAAATGCAGACAAAAGCGCACATGTGCTGAGGCATAGCTTAGTGCTTTGCATCGTCAAATGCTGATCGGTTCTTGTCGTCATATCCTAACCAGAACTCTTTTGCATATTAATCATTCAGCCGTTCTCGTTACTTATGACGTGAGCCACACTCTACTAATAACTGAGCAAATGAAATTTGCTTTTCATTAAACTGGCATCTGGTTTAAAAAGAAAGGAATTTGAAGTTTGAAGAGTCATAAAGCACAAGTTAATAAATATGCCTGGGTACTTTTTTTAGCATAGGTGTATGTATTAAATGCCTACAAGGCATTCATTTGACAGTAATAATTCTGATGTTCAGAATGGTTTATGCTAAGAATTAAATATGTGTAAAAATTGTTAAATGAACAAAGCCTCTTTCTTCTGAGGTCTGATTCATTTCAATTGAATCACTTTTAATAGTACAGTTAATTAGAGAGAAAATATTTCTGCTTTACAATGAGCTTTTCCAATCAATTTGTAATATCAGATAAATACTTGAAGATGCTTTAGATTCATTCAACACAGCTCTGTCTGATAATTGCTTTAATTGATCTGTTTTTAAGCATGAAATATGATGATTTACTGCTGAAATACTGATTTGATTATTTCAATTTTATATTTTATGTAACATAAAATCACACCACTAAAAGGAGTTTGGAAAGAGTGGGATTTATTTATATGATGATATAAATAAATAGAGCTCAGAAAGAATACTTTTTTATCACATGGCTGTAAAATTAAGTTTTGATTGAATTGTTTGGTGTATATCTAGATAGCAACAGTTTTTCAAAGGATAGAATTTTGCTTTTGAGTTTACATAGAAATTTATTCACTTCTGAACTCTGAGTAAGAAATAAATCATATCCCATTATTCAACAGCATTAATTACACCACTGTTTACTTATTGGATTTTACCATGTGCCAATCACTGTTCTCGGCACTGGCGACATAGTGAACAAAATGGACAAAAATTCGTGCTGTCCTGGAGTTTCTGTTCTAGTGGAAGATTCGTTGAGGAGATCGCACCGGCACCTAAACAGTGTCTAACACATTGCCAGTACTCATCAAAAGGCTGAATGATCTATTGATCAATTGATTGACAACTGCGTAATTGAATAAAAGGATCACTCTTTTCATTCTTCGCAGACCATTTCATCTGTCACGGTCATATCTACTTCTGAACTCCCATACCATATCCCTTTAAAGCTTCTCCTTGGATCTAGCCCATGCCTCTATTTTGCTTCTTGCCATCCTTTTCGATCAATGTCCTAACTACTCTAGTGGGTCCTAGTGGTAGGACCACCACCCCCGTTTGATGGCAGAGCATCAGACCGTAGAAGATTACTCTTAAAACTCAGAGTCTCATAGAGTTTGTCAAATAAGCTCAACTATGTCTCAGAGGATATATTCGATTTAATTCATTTTTAATAGAATTTTATTCTCTCAGCTTCATCTTCTCAAATATTTCAAGTATCATGATATTTTTCTATTTATTTACATTTTTAGAATAACTTAAGTTTTATTTTCTTGGGCCAATCACAGAAAATTATTTATAATTTGATGGTTCTCCTTAGTGTATTGTCGAATATAATAGGAAACTGAAAACTTGACTTAAACAGAAATAAGACAATATTTTCTTCTTCCTAAATTAGCTCAGTGTTTAAATAAATTTTATATAAACCAGTTCATTTTATTTTTCAGTACATGGAACAGTTTCTAAATTAAATATTTTTATTACTCCAATCATTTAAAAGAAAAGAATAATTTATTTTATGGTGCATAATTGAAGATCAATAATAGCATAAATAACAAGCTGTGTCATGTATAAATGATAAGAATGAGCAAGTTGGATAATGATTTCATTAACTCATCTTAATCGTGACTCGGGAAGATGAAGATGCAGACAACTTGACGTATGTGTTGAAATATCTTGTGTTTAAACATAACGGGCTGTGAATTATATTTCTGAGAATTACTTCTGGATCCCCAGTGAAATGGTGAATTGCTTCCTTATGCCAGGAAAGTACGACACCAAACCAATGCTATTAATCTGTGGACTAGTAAATGATCAGGCTCAGAGTGTGGCAATTTAAAATATTTTATATACAGTTACCACAAATATGAATGCTTTGGTAAAATAAAATGTGATATGTCATAAGTTTGGGTTATATTTATGATAATTGAATGAACAGTCCATTAGAAGTGCTCTGAGCTTCTATTTTGCTATATTCGCTTAACTCTAATTCTGTTAACAAATGAAGGCCCCAGATTGTCATAAATGCAAATTTTCTTCCCCCAGGCTGGTCATTTGTTTATATGCTTATGTTGTGACTATACAGCATGACACACTAGATCAAGACTATAAACCTGGATAAATGTGTTTACTGCATCTCATCGACTACATGGATTCCTATATTTAAAGTTAGTTTTAAGAAGGATTACTTTTAACTTTAGAATCAGGTATTAGTCTTATATAACTGTGGGTGAAATATCCCATTAACGCATCAACAAACAAAAATAAATAAATAATAAATCTTTCTGTTTGGAGATCATATTTTGGCAAGATTAGGAGAGATATTCTGGGTACAAAACTATATGTCTGATATGTATACCCTGCAAGTGAGAAAAAGGCTGGAAATTAGAGGTCTGCCATTGGAAAATGGCACTTACTTTATATACATTTTTTTTTTTTTAAAGAACAGACTCCAGAGTCAAAAGACACTGGGGTTCAAATTCTAAGTCAAACGTCCAGCAGCTGTTCACCTTTGAGCTCGTAATCCAGCCTCCGCGCGCTCGTATCCCATTACCATACACAGGGATGTGGTCAGGACCCACCTGGCAGCTCTGCCTCTGTGAAGACTGAGGTCTCGTAAGGGTCTGATGGATGGCGGATGCTCAATAAACCCAACTGTTATCATCAACATCACGATTAAAGCTAGACTACATGCCAGACCTGTTTATAAATGCCCAATGAAATAGAGAGACAAGTAAGTCATGACCCCTGCCCAAGAAAACTGGTCCCACTATGTGCTCTGGAATACACAAGTCTGCTGAGCCTTTCATCGCTTTCTCTTTCATCGCTATTTCTTTCTCCCTACCCTCCTTTTCCTCTACCCTTTCTTCTTTCTCTGCATCATTTACAACATAGTTTTCAAGATTTCTTAATTTGGTTGAAACTTGTCATTTTAAAGAAGATTAGAATAGTCTAATTATAAACTTTTAGCATGGAAGTCACTTTGTAATCATGTAACCAGTATTTTCTTATTCAGGACAGTATCCTATAACTCAACAATGGTGTTTTAATAGCATTTTTGTAGTGCATATTATATCGTACAAAATAATAATTCTTTCCTTTTAAATGTATTTATATACTCATATAATTATGTTAGATTTTTTTTGTAAATTCTACATTACATATATAATTTGGTAAATTTGGTAAATTTACGTTACGCTTATAAATATATAGCATTGGAAATATTTGAAAATTAAAAGAAATCAAAAGCAAGGTACTGATAGAAGACGAATGTAAAAATTTGATTTCTTTAATTGCTTTAAGATTTTGGAAAGAGGATATCGAGTAGCATATTAAATAATGAACATTCATAAGCATATAAGTTTGATTTTTTTGTGACTTTGTTTTTTTTGTTTGTTTGTTTTTTGGAATATAAAATTTGGCAGAGGGTGCCTTAGAGGGAGAATCATGAAATATAATTACAGTTTAATTCAACAATAAGTTAGCTCTCATTAGGTACTACTCATGTCTGATACGTTTATGAGTAATTATATTGAATCAATTATTTAATGTTACTTTTAATAAATTGTTTCTATAATGGATCTTTTGATTAAGTTTGATGGCTAGAAGTAATTGGCTACAATACAGATATCACAGTTAATTAAAATATTTAGCTACATACATGAATGAGTATATCTTTATAACCTAGACAAATCTTAAATGCTGTCTAAGTACTTAATTTTAATGTAAGGTTTTAAGTAATAAACTATAAACCTGGCTAAGATTATGAGAAATGATTCATGAGATAAAGTATAGTATTAAATTGAAAAAGACCTAGGTAGGTTTTCATGTTTTGCTAATATTTTGAGCTATAGCTTTGAAAGCAGAAGAGAAGAATGATCTCAAAATTTCTAAGGTGTCTTAAATGTAAAAGTTTAGGAACAATACAAAAATAAGTAACTCCTACACATGATAACCAACTGGAAAAATTCCTTTTTTTAAAAAAAAAAGAATGGTTTAAGTCCATGGAAAATTTTTGTTTCCCCAATAGTTATTACATTTTATTTTTTAATAATAGTGGTGACTTTTATATAGAAGGATATTATTTTTAAAAATCTCTAAAATTTGTAATACTGAATTTTGTTGTGAGTAAATCAAGCAAGAACTCGTGATATGAATCATCACTCATTGGAAAACATTGTAATGTTGAACAGGAGATTCATTTTTTAAATTCAATAAAAATTTATTAACCACCTCTTATTTACCAGGACCTGTACTGAATACTGGAGATATACCATTTAACTAAGCAGCCAGCAATCCTAAGCATTCACGGAATTTATATTCTAGTTTGTGGAAATAGCCAACAAACAAATTAATAATTAAAATATATAATATGATAGAAAATAATACGTGCGTTGGAGAAAAATGAAGCCTAGAAGGGGAACACGTGTTGGAGGAAGTTGTCATTTTAAAAAAGATGGGTCAGGGGAGGTGTGAGAATGACATCTGAGAAAAGATCTGCCGAACAGGAGACTTGAAGATATTGGAGAACAGAACATTGCCGAGGGAGCAGCAGGTGCGTGCACTCAGGACGGGGAGTGCCCTCTGCGTTTACATCACATCAAGGGCAGCTGTGCGGGCGAAGAGAGTAAGCAAGAGCGTTCATTAGAAGAAGAGGATTGGGGCTGGATTCTAAGTCCTTGCTGATCATTATGAATCATTAGCTTTTCACTGAGATGGGAAGCCGCTGATGGTTTTCAGGAAGGGAAGTAAATGACTGCATTTGACAGGACCTTGCGGCATTGAACACAGACGGAAAGAAAAGGGGAAAAGAATTGAATCGTTCAACTAAGAGACGATGGTTTCTCGACCCACAGTGTGTCTATTTAGAGTGTCAAAAGTGCATGGACACTGGGTGTCTGAAGGTAGAATTTACAGGATTTTCTGAGAACGATTTGAGAACAATAAGAATAGCAAGAATGATTCTAAGTTTTTGCCTCAAGCAACTGAAATGACGGTATTGCTGGTACCTGAGATAGCACAGTTAGGCTTCCGAAGTAAGATCCGGATCTAAGCTTTTATGTGAATATTTGATACCTAGATGTTGGCTGCAAGGTCAGTATATGAGCAGTAAATTAAAAAAAAAAAAAGGTCTAGGGTAGCGATATACGTTTTGGAATTATAGGCATATGTATGGCCTCTAAAGACACGAGACAGTAAAGCCACCGAAGGAATGAATGAAGATAGGGAATAAAAAGTCTCCGTCCTCAGCCTCAAAAGTAAGATATTGGAGATAGAAAAGGAGCGGCCAAAAGCAGATGGAAAGCAAAGATGAAGATATTCGGAAACCAGTGATGAAATCATTCAAGGAAGGAGAGACCATTCAGATCAAATGCTGCTGTTGGGTCAACTAAAGTAAACAGCGAGACATGACCATTGGCTTTTCAGCGCAGAGGTCATCAGTAGACTTGACAAAAGAGTTAGTGGCCCAAATCACAAACATGAATGGGAGAAAGATTTAGAGACAGGTGTGACCAGTGCTTTCGAGGAGCCAAAGGGAGATATCGGGCAAGCAGAAGAGACAGAGACCACTAAGTCGGGCAGGAAGAACATTCTTCTCCTGAGATGAGACAAAGAATAGAAAGCGTTTATCAACATTATTATCTGGTAGAGCATGAAAATGTCACTGCGAAAGGGGACGGCTACATTTGCTTTAACTTGACATAGTTGTGGAGAATTAGGAACTGGAGTGTATTGTGACATTTGTAATTATTTTTTTGCAACTGAGAGAGAGTATCAGAGACCCACGTCCAGCCTGTGGGATGCCTCCCCTTCCCTTCCTCACTCCCGAAACACTGCAGAAGACAATGCAGTGGACGTGCCCTGTGTGGACAGACCCCAAATCTGCTCGTGTCTTTTTTTTGGTATGTTTTTCGACACGGTTATTGAAGGACAGTAAATCACATGTTAGTGGTCAATGGAAAGCGGGGAATGAGAAATTAATAACAGCGAAGAAGGCAAAGACTTAGCTCCATTTCCACTATGAAAAGGCTAGCAAGACATTCCCTCGGCGCTAAGGCATTTGGAACATATTCTGCAATAAAAAAAAATGCACCTGCTACCAGCTGTCTTTCTTTGGCTACTGTGAAACCTCCGCCCTCTCCATCCCGTTCGCAGTGGGCTTTCGACTGTGTGCCTTGGCGGGGAGGGGCGGGGGGGCTGCCCCGGAAAGGTTGGGCATGGAAAGGAAAGCGTGATCAGTTCACCTGCTGTCGTCCCCTCTCTCAGCCCAGTGCTGTGGTGTCATCCATTGTGAAGCTTCCCCTTTGTCCCAGGAGGCAGGCCCTCAGCGTCACTGCTCAAGCTGTGGTTTGCTGATCACGGCCACTCTGCCGGTTATTCGGCTGCCATGAACCGAATGCAGAAATGGCGAGCAGAGTCGAGGAAACCTTAGGGCCTTTTCCCAAGGTAAATTTATGTCTGTCAGGTCTGATAACACCAAAACGAGACTGGTACCTAGGGCATCTTTTCTACTTTATTTTTCTAGTTATTTGTTTTCACATTCCTAATTTTAATTGCACAAATTACTAATTGTTTAATTTATTTTTAATTTAACCATTGGCTTTTCAGCACCAAGGTCATTGGTAGATTTTCAAGTATTGATCTTCGACACACTGGAATTTTTAAAAACAAACTTAAAGCTAAACCTGACCCTTTACCACACAGAGGCAGTTTGGGACACCCTGCACAGGTACCTACACGTCGACCCTTCAGGCTCTTGGCTGTGACCCGCTAGCCGCTCCTAATCCAGAGTTCAATCACTATCTCCACTTACAACGCACCTTTGACCCAGACAATCCGCAGCTGCAATTCACACAACAGCGGACGAAGAGGGGGTGGCGGAACGGCGGCCTGGAAAAAGGTTTATTTTGGTTTGTAAATTCCCCTCCTATTTTATTTTACATGCGAAGACCTTGTTTGTCTCATAAAAAAAATATCCAAAGGTGTGGGAGGAGAGTTCGAGAGGTTAATGCAGGAAGACGCCGACGTCGCTAGCCTGTCATTCCCTCTGTACAGTGCGGCCCGAGCCACCTGTCCGTGAGCACCTCTGTCTCCAGAAGTTGAGAGAGGACCCGGGCGTGCAATCACGGTTCCAATGGGCACGTCTGTGAGATGCGGAGAAGAGACGGGTAGCCAAACGCTTACATCACCTGTGGGCACGAGGCTCACAAAGTAAAAAGGAAAGTTCTAAATTTTTTTTTATCTTAATCCCATTAGAGGAAATGTGTGGCACCCCTAGGGTCCTATCTAGCGCCACTGAAGCAAAATGGAACGCACCCCATTTCCTTACTTTTCAGGTGAATGCAAATATATGAGATGGGCAGGGATGGGGTTGGAGTGAGAATGTAACATTTAACGGAATTATTCAGGAGTTAAAAACGAAATAGGAGATCCACACATGACACGCTTACTGGCAAATGACTGTGAACTAAAGTTCTTAGAATCGTTTCAAAAGCAGCGTCTGAACGGATTTGAATAGACTGGCTTTCAAGAAAAATCACGTCTCATTGTGTCAAAATTAATATAAATCATCACTACAGACCTTGATCTTGTTCACTGTGTGAAAACCACCTGAAATCTATTAGGGATACTGGGTGAGTGTGTGTGTGTGAGTGTGTATGGGTGTATTATGTATGTGAACAGTAATTTAGGCTGTTTAGCCGTGAGACATAAATATCTGGAAAGCAAATGCTTAATCCCAAAATGCATTGTTTACTAGTTTGTCTAGTCAGGGTATATACTGCAGTTTTTAGTTTGGCCACCAGATGACAGCCGTTCACTACGAATCGGTCAACAATATTCCAGAACCTTATATTTGATTAAGATAATCCCATCAATAGAAGTCTTCGTTGGAAGAATATATTAAAACAAGTGAAATTATTTTGAAATATCATTGCTGTTTTACCAAAATAGCTTTATTTTTGTTTAATTTGTATTTAATCTCTCTTGACTTTAGCCTATAATTAACTATAATTTATGAAATAGCTCCAAAACATAACCTTAATCCTACTATAATTCTCCGATCTTAAGATCAGCAATCTGCATCAATTAATTTTACAAAAATCTGGTCAAATTGTTTCTATACTTCATGAATAATTTTAAGTAGGGCTTTTAAACCAGTTCCCCCCGCATTTTTCCTCATAGTGCACATCTCCTCCCAATTAGGCCATCAAGCACTAACCTAGGGGCAGCTGTGAGGGGATCTGGCAGATGTAGTCAATGTCCCACATCAACTGACCTGACAGCAGGAGCGTTACTTGGACCTGATTTCTCATGCAAACCCACCTGTGACGGCAGAGGGCTGGCGGGGCGGGATCCATCCACAAGCAGTGTGGGAGCCGAAGGTTTGGGCAGGTGACCAGGAGCTGGGAGAGAGAAGGGGACATATTCCCGCACAGCCCTTCACAGGAATCGTCTCTACCAGCCTCCAAAACGGTGAGAGAAAATTTTACGTCACCCTAAAACACCCAGTTTGTGCAGCTTTGTCGCAGTGGCCCTACGAGACCGACATGCCGCACTGTGCGTGAATCTGTTCTTGCCAGAGCCAGCTCTGGGGTCAGCCCCCTGTGGGCTCTTTCTCCTCGCCGACCTCACTTCCAACCTCTGTGCTCTCTGTTTCTCAGACCACGCATCTGAGAAAAACTGTATAAAACCAGGTATTGTGAGAGACTTGAAATTAAAAAAAAAGAAATAAAAAGATTACCTTAGACGAAATATCTGTAAAGAGATCCTTCCTTTGCAGAGCAGCTACTCTCAGTGCAGCATGAAGCCATGAAGCACAGAGGCTTCCTATACGTCTGTCATATGGCTGTATGGTGTTGTCCAAACTAGCTTACCAAAGTGCCGTGCAAGAAATGTTCGCCTGTTTGTTTATAGAGAATACACGTCCATGTGCAAATGGTACCATGATCTGTGGTGGTAAGGAAAGAGCAAAGGTCAGATTATTCTGAATCTTTTTAAACATCACTATCCCTGGGCCAGTTATTCCTCTGCCATGATTAATCACAGCTCTCTACCTTTCCCTACCCCCAAATTAATTATTTGATCCAGAATGCCTTCTGTCCTGATCTCCATGATCATCAAAACTGGTATATGGGCGATGTATTTCAGTATAAAGGACATGGGCTAAGAATCAAACTTCATGCGATTGTGGACAAATTACTTCTATATCCATAGATTTTCCCATCTGGAAAACAAAGATAATATGTCTTCCTCCTAGACTAGATGGCTTAACATATGTTTGTGCCCTAAGAAAAGTGTGTGACACATATTGTGTGGTGGACATTACCTACTGTTATGCTGTGCCAGGTAAATAAATGTTAACTTTATGTTATTGTTTAGTATTTTAGACGTATATATGAGGGTCATAATATATATATTTCTATATATATGTTTCTATTTTCTTTTATGTGTCAATATAAAAGAACTGAACTATAGCATGGTTCACTGTTTCCACAGTTTATTTAATACTTTAGAGTCTTGAAAAAGTTTTTTACTGTAGATTTGTTATTGAAATGAAAATTGAATGAGATATATCATTAGGTTTTAAAGATTATATTATAATCCTTTAAAAAAACACATTGGCAAATCAGTAAGAAGCTTAAGGAGATAAGACTTCTGAAATGCACCAAGTACATATTTTCAAATAAGAAAAACAATTCTCGAAAAGGAAAGCAGAATTGAAAAGGGAACTCACGTAAAAGCTCAATGTTTGAATTTTCTTCCCAATAAAGAAGATAAAGCAAGAGATTTTTATGTTTCCTTCCAGTTCTGAAACGCAGTTTCTTTATTTCAGTGCCTAATTCATGTTCACAATAGTTATATTTATAACATTTACAAGTCTTCCCCAAGCAAACGTCTATTTTATATAAAATATAATATTTTCCCTGCCTTATCTCGGCAAAAATATACAAATCTTTAAGTCAATATTTGGGCTAAATTGTTGTATGAGAAACATGAACAAAGCCTTACATAAGAGTTTATATTTAATCAGCCCTGGGTCTAAATTTTGACATTTTTATATGTATAGGAACAACAGTTTAATTAACCAAGCTTCAGATAGAAAGATGATGTCTGCTCAGTTCCTAATAGCTTACCTTTCTCTTTCAAAAAACCAAATAAGTCTCTTTAGCCAGAATGTTTATCATCTATATTACAATATAGCTTGTGTAAATTTTCCAAGGACAGCAAGAGGGAAAGGGCCTTGGGGGCAGACACGGATGGGCTAAGGTCCTTCTCAGGAAACCCACCGAGGAGCCCACCTGGTCCCCAGCCTCAGGAGTGCGGAGGAGAACAGGGTCGAGGGTGGGGAAGCTGTGGGAACTCGCAAGCCCTGAGACCACACCGGGAAGCTGCTCAGCATCCCTCCCGCGGCAGAAGTCGGTGCCGGCCCAGCTTCAGAGTAGCAGGTTTCTGGGCGGATTCCCGGGTGGGTGATTTCTGGGTGGGATGTTGTAAACAAGAGGGAGCAGTTCTACAGCCTTGAGGGAGGGTGGGAGCATTTTAAATTCTCCAGACGTGGGTGGGGAGGGGCCAGCGTTTGGAGAAGGCATCAGAGTAGGAGGAGCTGGAGATTCGAGTGGGGGAAATGGCTCCAAACCTCCACAGGGAAGTGTGAAAGCCAAACAAACAAGGCACCAGGATAAAGCAGCCGCGCTCCGCGGAACTCAGAGGGGCCGAGGGGTTTGTCGTGTGTTTGGCCTTAGCGCGTTGGTGACGCGCTACCGGTAGCAAATGTCATTATGACGGGGGAAACAATGGCGTACAGCCCAGAGCTGGCTGAATTGCGGCACAGTTGTTCGGACGGAGTGAGTCTCTGCTTCTAGATGGGATCGTTTCCTTCAGGCCATTGCTCACGGAGAGAGCAAGTCAAGTAATTGCGTAAAACAGAAAAATCGTACTTTTGAACATATCCGATTTTGGAGGAAGTCTCCAGGATTGAAGGGACTGATCTTTTCAGTCCCTTGAAGAGGCCAGGCCCTCTTCGTGTTATCACCTGTAGATGCACAGATGGCTTACACCCCTGGATGGGTCTGTGGACCCCCGACCACGCGTGCGGCTGGACCCCGGCCACGTGGATTTGGGTACCCTGGGCCACGTGTGTGGCTGAACACCGGCCACACGTGTGACTGGACCCGGGCTCCCTGTGCAGCTGGACCCCGGCCACGTGTGCAGCTGGACCCCGGCCACATGTGCGACTGGACCCGGGCCCCGGGCGCAGCTGGACCCCGGGCACGCGTGCAGCTGGACCCCGGCCACACGTGCGACTGGACCCGTGCCACGCGTGCGACTGGGCCACTGGCCAGGTGTGCAGCTGGACCCCGGCCACGTGTGCGGCTGAACACCGGCCATGTTTGCAGCTGGACTCCGGGCCACATGTGCAACTGGGTGCCGGCCGCATGTGCAGCTGGACACCGGCCACGTGGACTTGGAGACCCTGGGGCGCACGGGCAGCTGAACCCCGGGACACGTGTGCGGCTGCAACGCGATCACGTGTGCGGCTGGACTCCGGGCCACGTGTGCAAGTGGACGCAGGCCACGTGTGCGGCTGGACCCTCGGGCCGCGGCAACGTGTACGGCAGGACGCCAGCCCGCGTGTGCGGCTTGGTACCTGCCGCGTGGATCTGGGTACTGCGGTGCGCATGTGCGGCTGGACTCGGGTCACGTGGATTAGGGGACCCTGGGCCGCGTGTGCGGCTGGACCCCCGACTACGTGTGCTGCTGGCCCCCGGCCACGCGTGCGGCGGGACACCAGCCACGCGTGCGGCTGCACCGCGTGCCACGTGTATGGCTGGACCGCGGACTGCGTGTGCGGTCAGACCCCCAGCCGTGTGTGAGGCGAGACCCCGGCCACGTGGATTTGGGGGCCCTGGGCCGCGCATGCAGCCCAACCCCGGCCACGTGTGCCGCTGGACCTCGGCCCCGTGTGCGGCCGGACCCCGGCCACGTGTGCCGCTGGACCCCCGGCCACGTGTGCCGCTGGACCCCCGGCCACGTGTGCCGCTGGACCCCCGGCCACGTGTGCGACTGGACCCCGGGCCTCGTCCACGGCTGGCCCTCCGGCCATGTTTGCGGCTGAAACCCAGCCACGTGGATTTGGAGACCCCGGGCAGCACATGCGACCTAACTCCGGCCACGGATGAGCCTGGCCCCCGGACCCCGTGTGAGGCTGGACCCCGGCCATGTTTGCGGCCGGACACCAGTCACGTGGATTTGGGGACCTCGGACAGCACATGCGACATAAACCCAGACACTTGTGAGGCCAGACCCCGGCCACGTGTGCGACTGGACCTCCAGCCACGTGTGCAAGTGCTTCCTAGGCTTGAGTCGGAAAGTGACCTCTGTTGATGATGATGGGCACAAAGTGGGGGACACGTGGCCGGCTTCCAGCAAAACCCTTTGCCGAATCTGCACTTGCAGAAGGTCGAGGATAAGAGGCTCCTGAAGAGCAGAGTCGGCTTCCCCTGGCTCACTTCACAAGTTTTTGCAGGAGACAGGGCCCCAGAGAGCTGTGTGGAAGCCGAAAACCCCGGCAGAAAAGTGGCCCGAGGACCCTGAAGCCGTTGTCCTGGGGGCAGGTACTGAGAGCAGAGAGCCTGAAATTCTGGGTCTCATCCCCGGATGGGTATGACAGCGGCAGGGCTTCTGCTGGGGGCGAAGCTTGCGGGCCTCGAATGCATGGCCCTGTCCTCTCCGGACACTCACTGGGCTCAGAAGCGGCACGGGACAAAGAGCCCGGGCACGAGGAGTGACCCTGAGACCCGCCCCGCACGTGGCTTTCCGCAGCCCGCCAGCGCCACCTGTGGCCGGATCCGGACCAGAAGCCCGCGGAGCGCAGCCTGGGGCACACAGCTGCGCAGAGGGTTCGTGGGGACGCAGCGAGGACCAGCTCGCGTCCCACCTGCTGTGGCTGAAGGCGTCACCTGGGGACCAGCACAGCGTCAGCACAGACTGTACCATGAATGCCGAACAATAGCAGGACGAAAGGTGATACACATATTGATCTGAGCAGACAGGACATAAATAGTTAAGATAAATATGGTCAAGAATACAGAGAAAGAGAAAAATGCAAACTAGATAAGAGGATGGAGGAATTTAGCCAGATAATTAACATTGTAAGAATTTTAAAGTTATTTTTTTAGATGTGGAAATTGAAATATACAGTCTCTGAAGTTGAGAAATCAATAGATATGCCTTATTATGTGCTATAGAATTCAGGGTTAATATAATGGTAAAGCTGACAATATAAAATCTCCAAACTGACTATAGGTAGAAAAAAAATACATGAAATAGACAAAATTATAAGAGACATGCGAGTTGCTCTCGAAAGTTATAATATGAATACACTTGAAATCCCAGAAGAAAGAACAGACAAGTAAAACAGTTTTTTAAAAAACGAATGGGTAGGAATTATCCATAACAAAAGAATACCATCAATTCACAGAGTCAAAACAGACAAAACAACAAAAAAACTTCTGAGAATTCTGAGCAGGAAAAATACTGCCAGCACTTCTAAAAACATCAACAGAAGAGAGAGATAAAAATCTTAAAAGCAAACATTTATAAAATAGAACTATGGTATGACCTAGCAATCCCGCCTCTGGGTATGTATCTAAAAGAATCGAGGTCAAAATCTTGAAGAGATCTCTGCACTCTCGTGTATATTGTAGTATTATTCATAATACACAAGATATGAAGCCGCCTAAATAACCATCGATGGGTGAATGCATAAAGAAAATATGGTGTATACATAAATGTTTTATTCAGCCTTACAAAAGAAAGAAATCCTGCCATTTTTGGCAATCTGGATGGACCTGGTGGGTATCACGCTAAGTGAAATAAGCAAGAAACAGAAAAGCAAATACTGTATGATTTCACTTATATGTGGAATCTAAAATAATCAAACTCACAAAACTGGAGAGTAGAATGATGGCCGTCAGGATGGAGGGACAGGAAATGGGGAGGTGACATTCAAAACTCACAGCACTCCACATATGCAAGATAAGTAAGTTCTGGAGAATTGCCAATAGCTAACCATATGATTATATACTTAAATTTACTGAGGGTAGATTTCATGTTAAGTGTTCTTACCACAAATAATAATAGTAGGTTATAGATATTTTTATATGTTTATGGCCTTGATGGTGGTGATGCTTTCACTGGTGTGTACTTATCCCCGAATCATCACATCGTATATATTCATATGTTTTGTATGTCAGTCATACCTCAATAAAGCAGTTTGAAAAATAATTAAAACCAGTATATTCTATGATTCAGCTTCAAGAACAGACTGCTTATATCATAAAAGAAATAATAGGAGCTAGAACACAGTAATATGGTAAGTTTGCAGTGTTGAAGAAAACAGTTACCGACCTAGAATTCTAGATTTCAAAAATTAAGAGAAATATAAATATATTCTAACAAACACTGAGATAATTCGTAACCAGCAATGTAGATCAAGAAGATGCATGAGAGATAATTCTATAGGCAGAAGAAAAATCCAGATAAAAGCATAAAAATTCAGGTAGAAGGAAATAGGATTAGAAAGCTAACTGTGGCAAAAAAAAAAAAAAAGGGAGGGAGGTTGTCGTAAAAGTATGTTATATATAAATTATATTTAAAATTAAATGCATGACAAAATAAAAGGGAATAAGATCAAACAACATTATAATTTATAGGGTGACCACAAAATAATCTTGTATGTACATATAACAAGTAATTAGAGGGGAAATAATTTCCCTCTATTTAAAAATAATTAAAATCAGTGTATTTTATGATTCAGCAAAAACAGACTGCTTAAATCACAAAAGGAATAATAGAAGCTAGAATAATTTTTTAAATCTTTGGTTAATCAAAAATTAAGAAAGAAGCAACAAATCAATAGAAAAGAATTGTGGACTCAAAATAAGCAGTAAAATAGTTCACAAAAAATTCAAATAGTAATTGCTTTAGATTTTTATCACGCTAAAATGAAGAAATAAGATTTTTTTAGATTAAATAAAAATATTTCCTACTAACGCTACTGAAAAGAGACACTTCTTTAGTACAAGTGCAAAAAGTAGATGAAAATAACAGAATGAAATAAAATATATCACGCAATATTTACCAAAAAGAGGCTGATGGAGCTATATTAATAGCAGAAAATGCAGACTTTATGAAATGTTACTTGAAATAAAAATATTGTGTCATAGTGATAAAGAAAGTTTTCACGAAACTAGAAGTATGCCTTCAAAATATATAAAACAAAAAATAACAAGAATTAAAAGGCGAAAAATGACATCTTAGTATCTGTGGAAAACAAAATAGTAAAAGATAATTAAAAATATTTCAAAAATGTAACCTAATTGATCTTAATAACTGTAAAATGTACAGTCTTTACAATTCGTCTATCATATCTTGGTTCATAAAGCAAGTATCAGTACATTTGAAAGTGCTGGGAATATTCAGAATATATCATCTAACCACTAGATATTAATGTAGCTGGATATTATAATGAAAATATTAATAGAAAATACCCAACTGTCTAGACACTAAGTGATGTGATTCTAAATACTTCTTTAATTGAAGAGAAAAGCAAGGAATTATAAAATATTTTCAACTGAGTGGAAATGAAAACACAAAAGCTTGTGAAATGCTGATAAAAGTGTTTAAAGGGCATTTTACAGTGTTATGTGTATATGTGGAAAAGTTCTCAATTGTCGTGAAGAATAGACTCTTTAATAATCTGTTTGTTGTTAAATACACTGCTTCTCTATGGAAAAAAAGGATTGGTCCAATTTCTTCATCATTCCCTGCAGCCCTGTCCTTCTCCATGTGGCTCTAAAACTCCTTTTTCGAAGCAAACGCCCACCCCTTGAAGATAAACAGCTCATGACTTGCTTTCACCAATGGAATTTTAACAGAATTGATGAGAGCAGAAGCCCAAAGTGAGGTTACACGATTGGGATTGCTGCCTTGAGCCTTAGTCCCTACCAGAGGGGCTTACCCCTGACAGTCGCTGCCTCTTCAGCCTGAAAAAACCCACATGAGCAGATCTGAGCCTACCCTACAGCAAGAAACCAGCCTCTGGACGAGCAGCCCCAGCAGACCTACAAACACATGAATAAGAATGAATGGCTATTTCTCTTTCCAGGCATTCAGTTTGGGGATGATTCGTTATAAAGCAAATCTGACAGATGCACTTTCTAAAAAGTTACCTTGGAACAGTAAACATCTGTCAATAATATTAGTTGATTGATAGTAAATACTATGTGGAAGGAACACGTGGAGTGACATGTCTTCTTTTCGGTCCATCATTGTATACACCAATTCATAGTTCCCCTCAATTCTAGGACAAGTGTGAATGTTCAGATCGAGATGACACTTTCTCATTGGCTGAGTTTCTAGAATAGTCAATTTCTTATAGGACATGAAATGTACGTCTTTGCCTGTCGGGACCAATCATTGGTGATTTTTTTTCCTGTTGATGATGATTCTTTTGAGGTCTGTAGTTTACAATTCATCCTGTAATTGACCTTGAGTGCTACTGCACGTGAGCTCCTTCTGGCCTCCCAACTGCATATGAAATGAGGTTTCCCTTTTTATTAACTTTCAGAGGTTAAGAAAACATTAAATTCCATATTTAAAATAGTCTTTAAAAAACAAGATTCATGTCCCTGAATATTCTATAGCAAAGAACTTACACTTAAGTTGAAGTAATTAGTCGAATGTAATTCATTTCAGTTCCAATGATACCAGTTTTATCACGTTACATGGGGCCAGCATTTCCCCTGTAATTTATTTCTTTATATTCCTTGTAGTAAGTTCTATCATTCATACTACAACCTAAGCCAGTAAGGTTTCCGGTTTGTCGTCCTAATCAGACGTATTGCTGGCATGATCTCGGATTTTATCTGACAGATGAGCTTAGTGAAAACAGGAGCAAAACTAAGAGTAAATAGTATTTTTCTTGCTTATTAGCTCTCAAGCATCTCAGGATACAAGCACAAAGTGCACAGCGAACTGCTCAGCGTATTTCTAATTGCTTTTGTGCTGTGAGCCGGCAGGAACTGCAGACACTGGCTTTCTCTGGCCGTTGAATTGCAGTGGCGTGATGCTGGAAACCACAGAATCAATAACTGCTGGACCTGATTTTCTTTCAAATGAAACACAAGAGGGAGATCAAGTGCCTCCCTTCAAAAAGAGTATTTTTTTTTTCTGTCATTTCTATTTTTCATTAGAAATCAGCCTCTTAGACCAGTGGAAGGTCAAGACTTGACCACCGTGATCAAAATTAGAATGTTTGATTCAGCCCTCTGAAGGGAAAGAGGAAGGGGTGTCTCATTTCATTTTAAGGCCTAAACACGAAAACTCGGAAGACTCTGCATAATCTAAGAAATTGGGTCCCCATAGAGAGCAGATTGAAAGTACGTGTTCTGAATAATAGTTAATTTTCACTCTTCAGAATTATCTGAAATAGCAATTGAATGCAGATATCTAAAGTGAGTTTATATTAATTATTAAGAAAAACAGTTTTAACAATAAAATATTCTAAATTTGGTCTAATGTAACCATTTTTTAAAAAGAGACAATTACATTTAAAAGTAAATACTATCAGAGACATTTTTAAAATAGTTCCATTAAGTTGTTAGTTGTGTTGCATGGAATGAAATGCATAAATTAGTTTCGTATTTGAAGAATATTTGAACTTCAAACTGTCTTTTTACTTGAAATAGGCATATGACATTAACTTAAAATTAACTTTATATAATTAAATGTCATCTTAAAATAAATACATTTAAAGCATCACTCATAAGAAAACTAAATTGCTATATAGTAGTCCTATGACTTTCCACCAAAATGTTTGCTGTTTTACAATTTTAATACTCAAATTCTTTATAAATTTATCATGTATAAATATATTTTATTAAACTTCGACAATACCATTTTATGCATTTAAAATCACTTAAGTAAGGGACTGTATTATTGCTTTAAAATAAGATTCAGATTTAGTATAGTAGAGGATATTTGCAAATGATACTTTTGATAAGGGGCTAATATTCAAAATATATAAAGAACTCATACAACTTAATGACAACAACAACAAAAAAATCCAGTAAAAAAAAAAAATGAGCAGAAGCTCTAAATAGAGCTTCTTTTCCAAAGAAGATACACAGTTTGCCAACAGACGGATGAAAAGATGTTCAGCATCACTCATTAGGAAAACGCAAATCCAAACCACAAGATAACCACCTCACGCCTGTTAGAATGGCCATTTTCAAAAAGACAAGAAATAAGCGTTGGAGAGGATGTGGAGGAAAAGGACCCCTCCTGCCCTGTTGGTGGGAAGGTAACTGGTGCAGCCACCATGGAAAACAGTGTGGAGGTTTCTCAAAAAATGAAGAATGTGACCCAGCAATCCCCCTTCTGGGCATTTACTTGAAAAATATGGAAACACTTATTCTGGTGCGTTAGTCCACGGTTTCCTGATGAGGGCTGCAGCAGAGGGAGGGTTTAAATCACCAGTCCCAGTGGCCTTCAGTGGCTCAAATGCAGGAGCCTCTCAAGCCCCCTGCGCCGACCATCTCTCTAGTCCCATTCTCTATCCTGCTTCACATGGTTACCTCTGAAAATATGTTTTCTTTTGACAATTTTTTCCTTTTGATTTATTTATAGGTACTTTATTCCATCGTGGATTATTAACAGACCTTTTAATGTGCAAATGAATAAGCAGCAGTACTTAGTGCTAATTGGCTAATCGATCAGGGACTTTTTACTTATTTCCCAGAGTCTGAAGACATAGAAAGGTAATTTTTGTGTTTGAAAAATGCCTTTCAAGTAAAGCCCGGAGCCAAGAGAAGATGTAAACCAATAAGGATCTTTGTAGTGTCACATAGCTTGTTTATTTTCCCATTAATAGAGCTGATTTTCGTGGGCTTATTATAAGGCAGTGGATAAATACTACGCAGACTGACATGTCGCAGACAATTTGGTTCGAAAGTGCAATCGATCAGACTCTTAGCGGCATTATTGGGATGTGCCCTGTGAGTTAACTTGGTATTAAACTACTGGTACATATACTTAATCACTGTATGTGTTAAAGTTTTGACTTTTACACTTAAATCACCGTTTATAAAACTAATTTGCAATTAAGGATCTTCTTCAAAATCCTGTCTGTATTATGTTGTTGATTTCATAAACCTTGGCATTTGTCATTTACTTGACATTTGTTAAGTCCCCCTGGGCACCAGGCACCGCATTGTCAACGGACAGGAAGAGGAAAACTCAATGTGAAATGTTCATGCAGCTACAATTTATTTTAAAGGCAGGATTCATGGGGATGGAACTTGAGTTAATCTTGCTCAGCAAAATAAGTCAGACAGAAAAAGTTGAAAACCATTTGATTTCACTCATATGTGGAATGTAAAACTGAGAGCAGCAAACATGACAAACAGTCCATGGACGTGGACTGTGGATTAGTGGTCACCAGAGGGAAGGGGGAGGGGGGGCGGTAGGCAGGGATAAAAGGGCTCAAATATTTGGTGACAGAAGGAACTCTAACTTTGAGTGGCGAAGTCACAATGCAAAGTATATACGACATACTGTTGAGTTATATACTTGAAACGTCTGGTTTTATTCATCAATGTCACCCCAAGAATCTTTAATTAAAAAATTTTCAAAAACGAGATTCCTCAGCCAGTGCCCTAAATGACAAAAGGGGCCCAAGACTGGTGGTGGACACTATGCTTCATCCTGTAGGCTGCACACACTGCTCGTTTAAGCATCTCTCTAGTACCAAGCCTCCCATAGGGATTCTCAGAACCAGCTAGTTTCTGACATCACCACTCTGGTGGCTGAACCCACAGTCAGGCAGTTGTCCGAAAGCAAGTGAGGGCAGCATGAGGGACTAACTGTTTTGCTTAGGTTGTACCAATGAAGGGGCGTAAGGAAAGGCATATCTGGGTGAGGCCTCAGTAGTTTCTCTCATTACAGAAGACCAGGAAGAAATTAAGAACATCACTTTATCTTTCCAGTGATGAGTCTCACATGAGAGCAAATAAGTTTCTATTTGCAGAAAAAAAAAATAAAATATAAATATATTCATAGAAGTTAAAAAAACGAACTATTAGAGTTTCTCGTGGTACCAGGAGCTAGGCCCTCGGAGGAGGAGAGGAGCCGGAGTGCATGTTTGTGACCTTTCAGAAGATAAACTCGCCTTCCGAGCAGAGATGTGCTGTGGATCTGGCCGCCACCGCGGCACTGGCATGCGTGGGTTTGAAAAGATACAGCTGCCTCATCCCAGCTCCACCGACTCAGCGCTGAACCTTCCCAGTCATCAAGGAGCCAAGCACCGAGGCCCAACAAAATAGCGAAGTCATCTGGGGCGAACAGCACAGAAAAGCCGACGAGCCCCGCAATGTGCAGTGTGCTGTTTGGGGGACGGTAGTTCGGCCTTCAGGGTCACGTTAGAAGGTTGCAGGGTGAATGGTGCGTCAGTCTTAAGAGTGACATGTACTAAGCCCACCTGCCACCCTGGACACTGGGCTCGGATGACGCAGGAAGGAGACGCCAGGTGCCAGGGGGCGCTTGTCCATCATGAGACCCGCTTCGTTTCATGCTCAGGGAGTACCGATCAGTCCAATCAAAAGTAAGCCCTCATCGCATGCCTCTTCTGACTGGGAGCAAAGGAGGCCGGGGTAACCGATTAATGCGTCCAGTGGACCCATCCATTTAAACCCCGAAAGTCTGAGACGGCTGTAGGAGAGAGAACGTGTTAAAGCGACACTATTGCTGGGTGCTATTCGGTAACAGAAGCCGTTTCGCGTTGCCCCAGAGTCAGTGCCTTTGATGTCTAGATGGCTTTCAGTGACCTCACTTCACTTCAGCTGGCCTATCAACAGCATTTCACGTTACCGACATCTCCCCGCACGATGACATGTCCCCTGGTGTCCAGGGCACTAAACTCTCTGCTCTACCCCGCGCGCCTGTATTCAGTTCCTCTTGCTGATATAACCCTTTCTGCGCGACCTCTCAGTGTCCTGGGCCACCACTCAGTCCTTTGTCCTTTTCTCAGTGGTGTCCACACTCATGTCTTCGGTGTTCTGCTCCGAGGACACGTGTCTGCACGCCTGTAGGCATGTGATTCCTAACTGGGAACCTCCACCTCACCCGATTTTAGAATCCAGACTCGCATGTCCAAATGCACACTTACCTTCGCTACTTGAAAAGATAACAGACATTCAAAATTCAACACGTTCGAAACTCAATTGAACCTTTGCCAGCTCATTTGAAAATAAGCTCATCTTTTCATTTGCTCAGACTAAAATCCTTGGAGTTATTATTGATTCATGGGTTTTTTTTTTTTCATCTCCTGACCTACATACATATTTTCAGTATGAATTTCTAATGGGCATAACTATGTATGGAATCTGTTCTTTTCTCTCCATATTAAATGCTATAACCTGGATCCAAGATAATATCAGTTCTTACCACCCCATATGTTTATAATGTCAGAATATGATCAACAGCATATGAATATTATAATTGTTTTTTTCCATTTGTGTAGTGACATCTTTTTGTTTTCCTGACATGATATTTAGCCCTTCTAGCAGGTCCCAGATTTGATAGATTCATAGTTCTATAAAATAATAAATAAGCACGATTAGTTCCATCACATTAAATTATAAAACTTAAGTTTTAAAAAAAGTTTAATTAGTAGAGTTGAGGAGAGAACACAGTGTCTCCTCTATAAAACAATAACCATAAAGTGTCAGATTGATCAAAGATGAAATCAGATTTTAATCTTCAGTCTTGACCCCATTGTGGTAGGAAGAATAATGTCTCTCCGACATGCTGGTGCCCTAACCCCTAGACCCTATCTCGGGGTAGGGGTGAGGGAGGGGATGTGGGGGGGTGTGGGGACCGTGGTTGCACGCAGAATTAGGTTGCTAATCAGCAAGCTTTAAAATAAGGAGCTTATTCTAGACACTCTGCCTAGGCTCAGTGTGATTGTGAGCATCCTTAAAGGGTAATAGGGAGGCAGAACAGGAGATCATTGAGAGTCAGGATGCTAACTTCTGATTCTGGATATGGAATCAGGGGGTGAGAGACAGGAATGCAGGTCGCGTCTAAAAGCCAGAAAAGGCAAGAAGACAGATTCTTCCTCACAGCCTCAGAAAACAAGCACAGTTCTGCTATCACCTGGGTTTTAACCCGGGGAGACCCAGTTCAGACATGTGCCCTCCAGAGTCATGAGAGAATAAATTTGTGTGTTCCCTGAAGCCACTAAGATTGTCCTAATGTGTATTATAGTGTTAATAGTAACCTAAATTACCCACTCAGATCCTAAAATCATGACTTTTTTTTTACAACTCTTTTTCTACCTGCACAGACTGTATAGAATATACTGATCTTTACAGAGGCTCACAGTGTCGTTTCCCACATTAACTCTGCTGACTTACCTTGCCTCGTGACTGTTTCCTAACACCTGGGCATTCGTTCCGGTTACTCTGCAGTGTGTTCGCTCTGTGGTCCGACCTGCTGGTTCCTGCCCACTGCTTCTCCAGGGTTTGGGCTCTGCGTCTCTTTCATTCCACGCTTCCACATTAATCTTTTGCAGAAGCTGCTGGTGCTTTGTCACAGATATCCTCCGCTTAATGTACCTCCTACTGGCAAGTTCCTCAAACAACATTTGTCAGTGTTGCCTGATAGGAAGTGAAAATTAGTTTCCAGAGGCATGTGAAAATTTAACAACTTATTTTTTACAAAGGAAAATTATTGGAATACAAATAAGAAGTATAGCCACTTACGATTACCCTTTGTACTAGAATATATTTTCAAACGTGTAAGCATACTTTAAAGAAATATATCATTGTTTATGCTGAGTAAATGAGAGAGAAATGTATGCATGTTCTGGAATAATATATCGAGAATTTTAGACATTATTTTTTGATGCATAACTTTATTCACTTTAACTCATACACTTCAATTTTTTGCAGCTATGCGATTTCTAAGACTTATGTTTCTTTCTTCAAACTCCAATTCCTGCTTTCTGGTTCCACTCCAAAGCCACATCAGTAAATATTCCTAAGTAAATTATAATAAGTAACCCTAAGGCCAGATTTAAATATAGATATATAGAAATAGCATCACAATTTCAGAAATAATGAATTTATTGTGTTTAGAGAAATAATACATAATATAAAATTCGAGTAATAAAGAACAAAAGCTGTAGGCAAGTCTAAATATTCCAAAACCAATTTTAAATAATCATACATAAGAGAATGCAATTTGAAATATATCTTAATTTTATATAATAGAAAGGTTAAATCGATCAAAGTATTCTATCAACTATCATTATACATATATAATTAAAGTTAAAAACATGGTATTAATATTCCCATTTAAAAGAAAATAAAAAGGAAATTTCTTTAAAGCTAACAGAATTGCTAAACTTTCAGATAAATGTTTTAATGATATAAGAAATTTTTGTTTTACAGTTTTCCTCTAAAGAAAGAGTGTACAAAAAATATTAAGAAGCTATAATAACACAGATTTATAAATGTGTGTTTCAATTTTAGGATCCTGCAGAGAGCTCACTTGCCACGCATGGTGAAGGCTGCACGCCTACAGAACATTTCAAGTTCACTACCAGCTGAGTGAGTGCATTACTACTCTTCCGTCAAGCTTATACTATTTATAATCTGCTGCAATAATCCCCGTAGTTGTTTATTCTTATTTCTCTAATTAAGAGATTCGATGCTCATTACATTTGATGAATACCTCCTCTATTAATGCATTGTTTATTTTTATTTATTTCTTGATGAGCTGAATTTATTGTCAATACTTTATTTTTAAAAGAAGAGCTTTTAATTGCCATGTTTTCTAAGTGCTCAGGCAGTTGACAGTAGCAGCTGCTTGCTTTTACGTGAAGTGGGAGAATTGGCCGCCACAGCAGTGTGTTGGGTCACAGTCCTTCCGCGGGCCATCGCTGTAGCTCCGCCTCTGTCTCGTACTGGGGTCACTGTGTCCAGTTCCCGCAGCCGGCTTGAAGTTAGCCTTCTGCTTCTTCCTCTTGTGGCTGACCTCCTTTTGCCCTTTGCAACTCTGAAGATTTGTTTCTTTTTCCTAGGGGATAAATAACTAAAATATAATTGGTATAATTGTCATATATCAAGTTTTCCTTAAATAGAAAGTGCACAGATTTTCTCAAAATTCAGTTATTCCTACACTCCAGGGAATTTTTCGTGAGTTAAATATTTAAATATTTGTTCTCTTCCATTTGGGACCATAAATTATCTATATAGTCATTTCTTAATTTTATCTATATAGGTCATTAATAGCTGTAAAATTAGTCCTTTTCCGCCGTAGTGAAGATTTTTTTTATTTTTAGTAATTTGATTTTTGTTCATGCATATCTATTCTCATGCTAATTATACTAAATTAAGTCTACAAAGGTATGTTTTCAATTCTTAATTTCTGTCAACTCTGAAAGTCCTTTCTCATTAGTTGTAAGAAATAATTTAAAACTCTATTGCTACAATCTCACACTTGCATTTAAAAATTTTTAAATAAACTCCTACAAATTAATAAGAAAATAGACAGAAAAAAAAAAATGTCTAATGTCTTAAATGGCCACCTCCTAAAACGGAATTCCAGATGGTCAATAGACTTGCGAAAACATACTCAATTTTATTAGGCTGCAGGATCGCAACTGCATTTGGACCTCAGTGTACCCCCACTAGATGGCCATGTCATGGGTTCGAAAATACCATATTTTGTCAAGATGTGGACTAACTGGAACCTAATACAGAGTTCGAGCAACTGTAAATTTACATAATCACTTAGGAAAACTATGGCAGTATCTTTAAAATGTGAACTTTGACCTACCCGGTGATTCAGCACCTTTACAGTATCTCCATTTAATTGCCACAAGGCAATCTTTTTTACCTCCTTACTATACTTTTAATGTTTCCTTAAACTATCCATGGTCCATGTAACCAAGCAACAAGAGGTGTTCTCTTGGAACACGTATAATTAAAAAGTCATGGATCAAACACCTTAGAGGCACGCATCTGGCGTGGGTTTAGCAGAAGCTGTCGGTGCGATGCCCACCCACACGTCTCAGCTCGCTATTCCCAGTAGGGCATCACAGCGAGCTGTCCCTCCTCGCCTCAGAGTGTCGGCTCTACCTGCCCGTGGGGTGGTGCAGTGAGTCCAAGCTGTTTATGCTCTAAGGAGCCACCCTGGGACAAAGATGGAAGCGACTTCAGGGTGACTGTGATCTGTCTTGTCTCTCGAGTTGCGGGAGTTCTGAGGCAGGTCCCACGCAGTCTCCCAGGGAACTCGCAGGTGGCCGGAGTGGTAACCCTCTCACTGGTTGCTCCTCTTCGCTGTCTCAAATCCCTCCCCCATTCCCCAGCCCTGCTCCCTAGGATCACCTCCAAAATAAGCCCCTTGCACCCGAATCCTTGCTTTGGATTCGGCTTTGAGGAGAACCTAGCCTGAACTGGGAGGAATGGAGGGGAACCATAAAGGATTATGCTC
Source organism: Rousettus aegyptiacus (assembly GCF_014176215.1). Classification (NCBI taxonomy): domain Eukaryota; kingdom Metazoa; phylum Chordata; class Mammalia; order Chiroptera; family Pteropodidae; genus Rousettus; species Rousettus aegyptiacus. The sequence goes on from NW_023416287.1 coordinate 88,351,350, forward strand.
AGTGGTGATAAAGAACAATGAACGGATACATAGGCCAATTATGAGAGATGTCTCGTGCCCTGCAAGGATCAAAGATGACAGAGTGCTGTGAGCCGTGAAGTGTGATCAAGTCAACACTTGACAGCTGAGAACAAATAACGTAATAAAATTATAAATCAATATACCAAATGTGTTGAAATGCTAACATTCAGATTTTATATGCACACATACGTGTGCATAGAATCTACATTTTATTATTTAAATTATATGAAAACACTCAGAGGACTAGAGTCCAAGAAAGACCTCTTTGTTGGATATTTCACCCACACTGTGCCTTTGAGAGGAGAGATGGAGGCTGGACTCGTAGGATCACATGTTCGATTTTAGCCTCCAAGTTATGTACAGATTTAAAGCAATATAATTTATGATTTTGTAGATTCTCATATTTTTCTCTACCTGCCTCAGTTTAAAGTTTTGTGCTGCAAAAATATCATTAAATATTTTACTGTTAACATATATAAATATGTGTATAATTTAAATTTCCATATTTCAACATATTTAATATTTTCATTTATTAAACTATATATATGTATGTATAACTGTGTGGTATACGTGCGCGCGCACATGTGCACTTGTGTGTGTGTGTGTGTGTGTGTAGTGTAGTGTTAAAAAGCAATAAGTACTGTGAAGAACCATAAGGCAAGAGTAAGGAACAGAAAGTCTCTGTGGCAGAGGAGATGGATAGATTATAATTTTGAATATAATGAGCAGGGAATGGGAATGTTTCTCTGAAAGGTGCTTAGAATGGTATAGATGTGAGGCAACCTGACAGTCTAGGTCTAGACTTTGGTGATGCATTAATTCTGGTAATTATGGTCTCAAAGAAACCAGAGAAAAATGGTACTGGATGAGTTACAATGATCCTGAAGCAGAGACAAGGCTCCCAGAGTTTGCGATGGGGAGGGGAAGTTGAGATTTTGCCCGGAACACGTGGAGTTCTAGGCCTCCTTCCTTCAATGATGAAAGAGGAGAGGCTCCGGGAGAGGCAATGTTGTCACATTCTCTGGTATCATTGTTAAAATGCTCACGGTAACCTAATCTCTCAACACCCCATTGGGACCACTCGACCAGAGCACAGATACTAATCCCTCCATGAAGGAGTTCAGATTAGGACATTTCTTAGAAGAAGAATATCAGATATATGATTAATGGCTGGTGCTCAAAAAGTGCATATTTAGTAAGTAAATTCCTGCATAGGAAAGGGAGGGATAGAAAGAGAAAAGAAGGGAGGGATGGGGGTGAGAAGAGCTGAAAGAAAGATGAAAGAGGGAGGAGAAAGAGGCAGGATTAGTAAAGAACAGCGCCTCGGGCAGTAAGTTTCTGACCGGACAGTCTTGGCCTGGGTACTAGAGGTTATTGCTTGGTTTTGTCGAGAGGATGGATGGGGACATGGAGGGATTATATCAACAGGATGCGGGCGGCAAAGACAGCCTCAGGCCTTGACTACACACCGAATGGGCTTGGCTCAAAAAGCAGGAGGCCCAGAAGTACGATGCCTGCTTTTCTTTATCCTCTCTCACTGTGCTTTCCAGTAGAGGGCCATATTCAGTGACAAATAAGCCACGGGTTGGACTTTCACCTGTCTTTTAAAAATCGTGTGATGATGTAATAAATCTTAGTAACAGAAAGATCTCCCTGATGTGGAGTTTCCAGTTCTTCTTTGCCTTATCTTGTTCCATCATCTGCTTTTGCCATTGCTGTGCCCTTGACTTCCTCTGGTTGATCATTAATAAAGATGTTATATGAAGCCAATATTAACATCAAATCCTCTCATCCTGGTACAGCTATTTATGGTCCTTTATTAGTTCACTGAATTCCACCAGGATGAATTAGCCATTAAAAATATGATGTTTAAAAATATGATGTTATCAATAGATGTAAAATTAAGCATACGTATTATTAAAAATTCTTAAGGATATGATTTTAAATATGACTTTTCATTATGCTTCTTTATATCCTATAACCTTGAGTCACTATTCTATTGTTGACAATTTAGATTGTTTCCAATTTATGTTTTACTTAGTTATTCATTCGATATTTATGTCCATAAATTATTCGCAAGTCTATTAATCTATTGTATTTGACAACCTTATGAGAATTCACCTTTGTATATATTTATATATAGCTTTGGTATTGTGTCTAGCACATAAACATGTATTCAAACAACATGTGTAATTAAATTGAATAACATATGAACTGCCCCCATTGGAAAAAGGTGGCAAAGGAATTTAGAAAACAAATGATATCTAAATGCTAAGAGTTCAAATGCAGGGTAAAAACGTGGGCCCTCTGAAGAATTAACAAATTAACAAACAAATATACATAAATATATATGCGTATCCTTCACTGTAAATCTGCACTGTGGAAATACTTCATACTTAATCATAGGAGGGTTACATGTGATAAATATACTTTCATAGTAAGAATCTGGGGAAATTTCCTTCTCAGGAAGTCTTTGACCTCGATTTAGTGGGGAAGCAGCACATACTAGGAAGGTGTTGACATTGGGTGTGCGTTTCAAAATGTAATGATTGAATGTGACCTCCATTTGTGCAGCCTGAATACTAAGTGTTTGAAAGGGAGAAAGACGTGACTTCACAAATGTAAAGGTAGCACTTAGGGCTGAGTGTCACTTCGAGGCCATGTACATACGTTGGCACTTTGTGTGGTACAGGCAGGGAGAACACACGCAGCTGAATTTACCCATCTTCATATTTGTCAGACGGGAGAGAGAAATGGTTTCAATAAAGTGATTGAAGCAATTGACCCCATAATTCAAGGCTGTTTAATTGAAAGGATAGGCAAGACGCCATGGTCGCGTGAGGGTCTGGTAAGGTACCCAGTCAGTAGAGCAAAGAAAATGAGAACTAGTGCCACGGCCTGCAATTAACAAAGCAGTGTCATAGGAATGTGACCAGAGTGACAACAGGGATAGGTAAGGTTGGCAGTCCCGAATTTTCCTGGCATCGTCTTGAAGCCACAGTTATATCCACCCCAATTCTCGATCTATAGATGAGCCGGGAGGATTAGCTTTCTGTTACTTGTACACAAAGTTATCATCAGCCCACCGTTTATCATCTCACCATCGTGTGACTCAGAAGTCTGGGTACCGCATGGCTTAGCCGAGTCCTCAGCAGTGGGTCCCACAAGGCTGAAATCAAGGTGTTGGCAGGCTTTCCTCTGTCCTGGAGGTGGGCGAATCCTTCCCCCTATCTCCCAGCTCATCCAGTGTCAGCCAAATCCATTCCCTCATGTTTACAGAACTGAGGTCCCTATTTCTTTGCTGGTGGGCGGCAGGGCGCCAGCCTCTACTCTTAGAAGCCGCCCACGTTTCTCTCTCCTCACCTTGTTCTCCATGCGGTGCCCTCTGGAAAAAGTGGATGTGGTAAATGGGCGGGTCACTTCTCCCCTTCCTGCTCTAGCTACCGGGTCCAGCTGCAGGAAATTCTACTCCGAAGGGGGCTACACAGATAAGTCCGGGACAATCTGCGTGAAGGCCCTAATGCCAACTATCTCTGCAAAGTCCCTCTCTTTGTCACGTATCAATATAGTCACAAGTTCTGGGGATTAAGATGGGACATTTTTTGAAGGCCAGCATGCTGACTAGCAGAAGGAACAATGAGCACCTTTCACTTGAGATGACTTCCGGGAAAACATTATTTTAAGCAGATGAGGGCGTATGGATACATTTTGATTCATCACTGGCGTTTTTTCATACTGTTCAGAGCAGGGATTTGGATGGAGAGGAGGGAACAAGGATTCTGGGCTTGGAGAATGGAAACTCAGAGTCTTAGGGGGCTAGAAAACCAGGATGGGACATATGCGTTATCTACCTTTTGCACGCCATTAAGTTAAATATTTCTCAGCATTTCTTAAATGTGAAAAATATGCCAGCATTACGACGACTTAATTTTGAGGCCTTGGGAAGAAAATAAAAAGGAGTGTAGTAGTATGCCGAAGAGTGAGCGAGACTGATAAGAGGACAAAGAGGAGGGGTTACTTTTTAGGACAAGGAGAGGTTATTCTGTAGTTCCAGGGTTGGCTCGCTCAGGCATGGAAGCAGAGCTGAGCACACCTGTCAGCAGGTTAGAAGTAGGTAAGAGAAACTGCTCTCGGTCCCGCTAACCCAATTTGCCCGTGAGAGTTGATTGTCTTTCACAAGGTTGGTATGTTTCACTTTCACCAGATGATTGTTCTGCAACTTTCATTCTCTCTGCCTCCATTATTGTGCATCCTGCTTGAATGGGAACACTTTCTCCTTTATGTGTCGGCGTACACTATTGAATTATTTGAGTCATGTCGGAGTGCTATGCTTATTTATGATACGTCTCTCAACATAACGCCCTATCCAGAAGCTGTGAATATGTCACATAAGGGTGATGGAGATGTCCAAATAGTCACTTTCCAAAGTTATAACTGGCACTTGCTTTAAATTGGTGTGATTATGTCTACGCCATGTGATTTGAAAGGATGGTGCTGGCACTCACAGACCCTTTCTATTGCATTAATGCCTTTCTTCCCGTCATAGATCCAAACACCCTTTTTATCTCTTGACTGGATATGACAGGTATGTGATTTCGTTTTCTCTGTGAATCCAATTAATCTGTCTATGCTGCTAGCCTTTTTAATTTTTTGGCATATGACTTTCCCCCCCCCTAAACAAGCTGTTTACATTCTCAGAATGCTTATCGTTAGATCTTCATGCTTGTCTGCTTTTCAAATTACTTACCCTTTATCCCAGCTTCCTCTGATGGGTTTAGTAATGATCACCCTCATCTCTCTATGCTCAGGCTTTGATTTAGTCTCTTCTCTTTACACATGCACTGCAATTATTTGAGGTGCATTCAATAGCTCACTTAAAGGAAGCAGACAAAACAATCCTGACAAACTCTCAGCATCGATTTTGTGCTCTGCAAAGGTCTGCAAGAGCTTAAGCGAATGTTATGAAAACTAAGGCCATCAGACGCCTGGTTGTTGCAACCAGTCCTTTTGGAGGAGGAGATAAAAACAGGCACAAGGAAAAGAACTGAAAGTCATTCGCGAGGATATGTAAAACCCACTGATGTGGCAGTTAAGGACATCGACATGGCTGAAATGTTATATTTCATCCCCTTTACAAAGCTCACTTACAAAAACCATTAAGTGGCATGATATGTATAAGCCAACAGGCAGCGAAGCCCAGTCAAGGAAAATGGCATACTTACCTTTGCTCCACTCGTTGGGAAATCAATCAAATATAACACGAATGTTCATTCGTTAAAAAGTTTTTGAGTGTTTCCTCTTTGTCTCGAGTGACATTTACATTGATTCTCAAAAGTCACACGTGATCTAATAGTTTAATCACAGCGAATCTGCAGAGACTCGTACTGAGTTAACAAGACAATCCAAAAATGCTACATATCCTACGATTCCACTTATGTCGCGTTTTGGTATGAAAAAACTATAGAAATGTAGAATAAGTGAGTAGCTACAGGTGTAAATGATACTGTGGGGTAGAAGGGAAGTGGGCGTGGCTATAATACGGCCACATGAGCGATCTCTATGGGGACAGAAGTGTTCCATGTCCCGACTAGATTCACATCAGTGTCATGGTTGTGATGTTGTGCTCTAGTTTTGCCAGATGTCACCACTGGGGGCAGCTGGCTAAAGGGTATAAAGTGTATCTGTGCACTATTTATGACAACTGCATGTTAATCTAGAAGTATCTTTAAATAAAATTCCTATTGAATTTTTTTAACTCAAAGAAAAAGAGAGGGACTCATTTTTTACCTCAATTTTAATAAATGAAATGACATTTCTATTTATGATATCAAGAGATCCTAGATCTGGAAAATATTTAAAAATCGAAGGATAGAACATGTAGGAGGAAAAATGTAAATCAATTTCAAAGGTATAAGATAAAATGGGAGTGAGCATGTAATAATAGCAATAATAACAGTAACTAAACCTTATTGCTTGTTGTTCTAAACACCCCCTATGGAATCTTATTTCATCCTCGCTCTAACTCTACAAAAACTAACGCATAGAAAAGTTAAGTCAATTGCTCAGTGCTGCAGTGTGATATGTTATAGAGTTAAGATTTATATCTAGGATACATAATTGAAAAGAGCAGTAATTGACAAGTGAATCATTGTCAGTTTGATGAATTTATCCTTACTCAAATTTCATAAACTTTGTTGGTTAGTTTCAAATATTTTAATTCATGAAATAGGTGGCTTCTGTTGAGAAAAGTTCCCATATGAGATGCAATTCAAAATGAAATCATGTAATTTCTAATGGATTTCCTTCATATGCTTTAGAACAGTATTATTGTATGGAACCTTCTATGATGAACAAAATATTTTATAAATCTTCACTCTCCAATATGATAGGCATTTTCTACCTGTGGTTACTGAGCACTTGAAGCCTGATATGACTGAGGAATTCAGTTGTTAACTTTACTTATTTTAAATTAATTTAAATTTAATAGCCACATGTGACTAGTGCCTGCTGCATTAGACATTGTGGCTCTAGCATTTAAAATCCATGAGATCAGAGCTCTTGATTAGCCTAATTACAGTTCCAATTCCTTCTGCCCCAGAACAGCGCTTGATAGTTAGCAGAATCTCAATTAATTCTAGTTACATGAATCCAGAAAATTAGCCATTTTGTGTCAAACCTGAAAACGTGGAAAAATTAAGTCAACAGATTTGGAAATGAAAAACAACTTGCCTCAAAAATTTATAATAAGCAGAGTCACATTTTAAAGAATTTTGTATCTTCATGATTAGTTATTATATAGAACTATTACAGACACTTAATATTAAATGCTATCAGTGATTCCCACATCCAATGGACATGATAAAAAATAAAAATGTTACGCTATCCCAAACAGGGAAAATTTCATTTTTTTTTTAAATCCCATTCAGCTTTTTAAAACCTTTGACTAACACAAATTTTAATAAATTTCTAGGCTTTCTGGTTTTCTATGTAAAGTTAATAACAAGAGTACTCGTGGAATAAATTTAAGTGTTGATGTGATCTCTGATCAGTAAACTCATGTGCATTCAGATATCTTCCCACCTGCGAAAGCGAGGGATGTGATGGGCATCTTGAGCCGTCTCCCCACCAAAGTACTCACATTTTTTGCCAACTCTCAGAGTCAGCTGCCCTTAACGCGATTTAATGATCTTTAAAACCGATGTCAAGTGTGGATCAGAAGAGGCTGCCATATAGCACTCCACATGCTTCTCCAATTTAAAATTGTCATTTTGATCTAAGTCAGGTACCTATTTAAAATATACACATTGGTTCATCTTTTCACTAAAGATCCCAAGTGTGGGTTAAATAAGAGACATTTATATAATAGGCCTATATTTTGCAGTTTTTATTTTTGGTAACAATTCTTTTGCAGAATAATAATTTTCCTACCCTTGGGGAAGAAAGCGTTCATTCACTCATTCATCTATGTGTCATTCACAAAACTTTGGTAAATACAAACTCTCTTTCAGAATCTGTGCTGAATTCTGGGGGCAAAGAAAATTAAGCCAAATTCTACAGAAGACTTTATAAACTTGCAAGGATAAAGACAAGGATCGAACTAGCTGGAGAAAAGCTAAAACTGCCCTCTTTAGTCTTCATCTACGCACACGTCAGCCCAGAAATTTGACTAATACAAGTTTTTCCTCTCATTCAAGTGCTACAAACAGTGAACTACTAGGTACTCTAGACTCTACTTTCTCTGTATTGTCACTCTTCCTCCTGCCCAGTGTCCGGCTAGGGCGGTTGTGTAGCCCGCTTGTTATCTATTTCATACAAGATTTCTGCCCACTTAAAATATAGACGTTCCAGCCATAATCGCATATTTAGCAAGTTCTCTATCTTCTGTCTCCTCAACTCCAAATTCTCCTAGGCTACCCTTGGCAAGCTACATAAATAAATTGAATTGACTAATGGAGGGACGAAACCAAAAGCGTTTACTTACTATTTGGCCCTATTCAAAGGAAGTTTGCTGACCTGAGAGACAGGATAAAATGAAATCCACCTGCTTAATCATTGCGCAAGAACTGTCTTGACTCACATTAGTGTCAAAGGACCGGGACACCTGAGAGCCTGGGTTCATACTGCAGTTGCACCGTTGAGGGATGTGAAATATTGCAGCCTGTTTTCCTTGTTGCGCATGGGGGGAAGGGGAAGCGGGTAAAGAAAGTACCTGTTTCCTAGAAGCATCTTCTAGTCGCCCATCTCACCGCACGCTCGTGGTCACAGCCTGCTGGCCCCACGTCTGCGCGTGCGCACACGGCAGCAAACGTTACTGCGACACGTGCCGCCAGAGAAGTCTGCACGCCGTCCAGTTTCTGCTCAACTACTGCATTCCGCCCACAGCCTCAGTGCTGTCCCTCATCTTGTCTGCATATTCCTCCTTTTCTTGTGGTCATACCATTCCCCATTGAAACGGCCCTATTACAGTGTGGTTGCTTCAGCAAGGACTGACCCCTGGACTCAATGTTTGCAGGTTAGGAAATAACTGTTTGTATCTTGTGCCCACTATAAACCCAATCAGCCCCTAAAAAGTATTTCTTTATTTGATGCACTGAGGGGAGGCCAATACTCCATCTCAAATCTCTATTTCTGTGTATTATCCATTCTTCTTATCCATTGTTACATTCAGTCCTTCTTCAATGCTGGCTAAATGTCACAGATTCAGGGTGTGATAAGAAGCCTAGTAATTCATTTATTCTATTCTTGCTTTCAGAATGTTTTCTCCTCTTTTAGTTACCAAATTGGTATTTGTGAACATTTTTTTTTTTCCCCCTGAAAGTAGACTAGGAATTTCCCGAGCTTGGTAATGTTCATCTTCAGAGAAATTCACTGCATAAAACCAATGAAGCCATCTGACTGTGATGGGCACTGGTTTTTCACTTCGCTGCTTAGATAATAAAACACAAGGGGGTAAGCATCAGGGCCTAACAAGGACATGTCTTGGCAGTGGTTGGGAGTGGTGCGTAAGCCTTGGCTAGCCGCCCTTAGCAACTCCCATTCATCATCATCGGCCCCTAAAAAATGCCCGGGGTGGATCATTACAGTTATGGAAAATAAATATAAATGACAAAGAACATAAAAGTAACATATTTAAATAAAAATGCTCATAAATGAGGAATACTATCATGTATGGATAACAGCGTAAAATCCCTTAAAAGTTTTAAGAAGAATGTCTTCTTTGGAAAGTTGAACACTTTCAAGAATAATGATAAAAAAAATACACAGGGACTGACTACTGTACGGTATCTTGGGGACTTACTTAGATTTATAGCAAATCAAGTTTTCACTGTGTTATGGACCAAAGAACCTTGACGTAGTAACTGTCAGGCCCTTCGGGGGAATGTCGGAGGGTACTGGTCAGTGTTCTCTCCCTATTCCGTGTCTTCTACTCCTCGCCATCTACCAGAAACTTTCTGGCAAGGTCACATTGCAAGATTCCCAAGTATGGACCCTCCAAGACTTGTATTAAATCCCTTAATACGTGGACAGAAGAGCAAGAAAGACACAAATAAAGGACATGGGCAACCTCCCTTTATTGACGGTCGGTATGTATTTTGATAACATTTTACGTGATGTGGAGGAAACAAGGTCATTTTCTCCTAACATCCCACAGAGCAAAAACGTAGGAACTGAATTTCATTAAGGTATTTTTTTTCAGAGACAATTTGCATAACAAGTATCAGTGTATATTTTAAAGTAGATTGCAAAGTGACAGTTTTATTTACTTACCAAGTAGCTGATCCCTGCTTTCCTGAGGTCTTCCTCTACAATTAGTAGTTTAAAGTTATTGATATATTCAACCATTTTAACTCTCAATAAAGATAATTTATATTGTCCAAACTATGTTGTTATTGAAGATAGTAATGGATATTACTTCATAATAAAGTCAAATTATTCAGTTATGAATTTAATATTTTCTAAGTATAAAATTCTTTCTCTTTGATCCTGCCTAAAAACATATTGACCTGAACACGATTTAATGTTTCTATTATGACAGTGAAAGGAATAAAAAAAAAAGAGAGAGAGAAGGTCATATAACTAGAGGCACAATGTATGCAAGAACTTCTTTAAACGCTCTGACTTGTAATGAATACAGTTATTCTTCACCAGTTAGCTTGAAATGTACCAATCTTTGCTTACTATTTACAATCTGGTTCTTATTAGTTACTTATTTTAGAAATGAAATCCCAGTTTTCTACCCGGAGAACAGCAACAGATCTTGTTTTCTTCTGCATGCTTCAATCCTTGTAAAAATAATAGGTACTTTTATTAAAAAGTATTATTATTATGAAATTCTAGATGCAACAACAATGACTTAAGTCTAATCAGAGAAAATGTAGTTTCATTAAGTATTTAAAGAGGAAGATCTGTTCCCCGTAATGTATTTCGTTTCCAAACATATATTTCTAAACATAGAGAATATTCTCTTTACCTTCATAAAATAAGTGTTTCTATTCTGTGTATATAGCTAATACTGTCTTGATAAGATTTCAAAGACGTTTGGGGTGAGAAGGCAGACAGGTAATTAGCAGGGTTAGACTCTTTCTTGGGGTGACAGGATGACCTTGGGCTTCCTTCTTCCGACTCCGTTTCCTTGGAAAGACTGTCTTAGGTAAGCATGAGGTTGAAGGTCTCACCAGGCAGTCTTGATTAGAGGCCTGGCTAGTGCACTGAAAGCCAAAAATGGGACTTGTGAATTTTTGACGCCATCGCAACTGACCGTCACAACAAAACATAATGTTTTCTGGGGGTCTGCAATACTCCGTTCCATCCCCCATCCAAATCCCAGGCCCCAGAGCACACCTCGTAACATGTAAAGTTTAAATTCATTTTTTCCCTCTAAACTCATTTGATTTCCGTTAGTAATGATTGTGTACGTGTGTGAACGCAGACTTGGTTGTGTGTATAATCCACGTGACCTTTTTATTATCCATGGAGCTCTCTCTGAAAGATAGAAATTCAGGCGCGATCAATTCTTAATCCCGGCCTGCCTATTACAAACATCTCTTAATCTGAATAAAGCACACTCACGCCTGGACTAGAACCAAAACGAACGGAATTTAAACCCCTGGAAGTAAGAAGCCGGCAGTAAAAAGTTAATGTACTTTAAAAATGTCCCAGTGGTGCCATGAGATAGCCAGACTGAAAACCTCTACACTAGCCCTGTGCTAGTTTTTCAAGCTTTGTTTACTTGTTTCTTTGTTTGTTTCATATTTGTTATGGAAATGCCTGGTGTAGAAAGAGCTGTCTCTACCTCAGTGATTAAAAACAGATGGAAGCTTTTCTCTTCTTGGCCAGCCTCTTGCTCTCTGCTCCAGGGACCAGTACTGAGGCCTACTCCCCAGGGCTCCTCAGAGGTTGTTCAGAAACCATGCTAGATTACTATGGGTATTTTCTAAGTTTTAAACGTCTATGATTTTAATCTTCATTTAAAAAAAAAAAAGGCTTGGAGAACATGCGAAAGATACATAGCTTTTCTAATCTTAATTTTAAAAGGAACTGAACTGTATTTCTTATATTTATTTCTTTTCTTTAACTCAAAGGTTTATCTTAATGACTTAAACATCACAAGAGGCGGCTACCAGTTTTGTATGGCTGTTCGTAAAGTAGATCATTTCAATTGAAGTTGTTTATGGCACCCTAAGAAATATACGTTAATGCTCCAATGATGACAAATATTTGACAGTGCGTTCCATCTTCTGTTTTCAAAATCTGGACTAGGCAGCGGACGTGAGGTGTGTCTTTGAAGGCAGGCTATTTACCACACACATTCCCAAGTACGTTTTTCAGCAAGACAAGTTTCTCTGAAGGCAGTATTGCTAAATAACCATCTTCTCAACTTATCCACCTTACAAGAGGGAGAATATTTTAAAAATCTTCAGAAGTAGGCCTGCCAATCTGATTCACTTTCAGAGTTTTCAAACGCGGAGTTGATTAAAGACATGAAAGAGGTCTCCAACTAATCAGCTTTGTGATTTATGCACCTGAAAGACAAAAAATAAAACCCAAACCCAACAGAGTGAGAAGACTAATTTGCCAGGAACTATTAAGCATGGCTAATCTCTCAAACATAGGGAGAAAAATTATTAATTCAAATTTTTGAGGAAGATAGAGGAGCTGATTCAAATATTATTTGAGTCATACTTTCACCTAGTTAATTAATTCAAATCTCTATCTTCAAAGACATTTTAACAGGAACACAAGTCAAAGTTTTATGATTGTTACATAAATTACAATTCCCCAAAGGTTTCAAGTGCTTGCTTCTGAAAGATGGTGTGCCGAGATGAAGTGAGTTTATCTAAGTTTATCTCTAATGCAAATTTATTCCTTCTTCAGAAATTATGACCCCCTCTGTTTAGTTTTAATGCTCTAAATTTTAATAAACAGAAGTACAGTATTTAAATAATTTATTGTTCATTTTAGTGAAGGACCATAAGGAGCAAACAGATTGCTCTCTGTCCTGCCCAAAATGTCATATTTTCTCAGAAAAAGAAATATGAGTAATGCACATGTGGCCTGAACATCTGATTTGACTGACTTCCCAGCCCTGTGTCACCACCTATTTATGCAACTTCATTTTATTTTTATAGCAAATGTTCATGTGGAGGAACAAAAACATAATTTTTCTTCCCACCTGTCTAAGTCCTTCTTAGACTGGTGTAATGATCAAATTCATATGAGGCCGATTGACAGGAGACAGTAACCATTTTGAACGCATGTGTACATACAGAGGTGCCACAAGACTATGAGACCCAAGGACGTATTGGACAGCTGAGGCTAATATGCCCTCTGGAGTGAAGGAGAAAGAATGTTTATGGGGTGAGACTTCAAAGGACAGGAAGATAGTTCACCTGGAGATGGAAAAGTAAATGTTTGGAAAACAAATGTTTGTTGGGCCATCTTTAACAATGGGGCACAGAGGACTTTGAACAATTGGGCCTAACTAGTTTTCTCTCTATCACACAGTGGTTCCTATTAAACAATTCTTATCTATGATGATATCTCCCTACCTAGAGCAGGTCCTCTATTTAAATACTTTTAAGGCGGTTCAGAAGGTCCAAGGCTGTTCCTGAGTCTTTTATTTTTTAAAAACAACCAGGTTAAAATACCTCATGTCCCAAAGAACTGTATTTTGGAGTGACAAACTCCATTTCCCCTCACGCCCATAGATTTTAGCTTCCTAGGGAGTAAGCTAAAATTATTTTTTTTCTTCAGCAATAATTTATTTGATCAGGAACATAAATATAAATAGCATCTCTCTAAATTCAGTTACCTAATAAAACTTGACCTCAGTAGGATATCAAATAATAGTATAGCTTTATATCAAGTACTCAAGATGAGTAATATTCAGTTCTGTTCTTCACATAATTAACAGTTGCAAATTTGAGAGATTGTTGATATAGATTCATTTGACTATACTTAACAAACTAAAGAATGCATACGCTCGGTGAATTTACATATTATGTGTCCATCTCCTTTCTCTAGATTTCTTTTTTCTTTAAGTTACAAGAATCCAGAGTGTTAGACACCTTTTCGGTGATAATAATTCAGGGGAGTCATTTATAAGTGTAGATACTGACAAGGGTACGGTAAGATACTATGTTATGCTAAGACTAAATAAGAAGGCTTTTGTTTTAATTAAGGTATTTGTTCTAGTAATACTTTTTAAAGGTCTTTGCGTCACAAAATTACTGTGAAATACATCATTGAAGTTATTGAAAATTACACATTTTCTTTTAACTCACATATGCTTTGAATTTCTTCTTTCAATTAATCATATATACCTTTTAATTACCCACTTATAAAATCCCCAACTATTAAAAAAAAAAACTTGTGACTTTTTCATCAAAATAATTTTCGACTACTTTTTAATTTTGCTTAAAAATATTTCAACTGTAAAACTCATTTTTAAAAATTTTGTTATAATTTGAATGCAACTTTTTTCACACAATTTAGTTTTCTAAAAATAATCGAGCATCCTAATAATAAAAATCACTTTATATACAACTGCCAAAACCTAATAGTTATTTATTAAAGTAATTGTAAGGCACCAAACTGCTTTCAGAATGGCTAAAATATCACACCACATTTAATGTTAATTGTGTGTCTGCTAAACTGTCTTCTTTGGGGTATCTTCTGAATCTTCATGCTCTCCCATACCCCTCTGAGTTGCACTGGGCTCTTTCTCTGTGTATCCTCAGGCTGTCCATCAATCCTCCATATGATAACTGTATGCTAATGTCTGGTTAATGCTCTGTTTTTCCAAAAGTCTCCTTGAAATTAAGGGCTGCAACTTTTCAATGTTATTCACAGCACATAAGATTCTGCGTGTTGCATAAAAATGATGGCGAATATTTGTTGTACTAAAGAAGTACTTGAAAATGTACATTCAAATATAGTATCTAATCTATAGCGTAAAATTATTAAATGGAAATGGGGAAAGACACAAGATAATAGTTTACATGACAAACTACAGACAATAATTAATATACATGATAGTATATCAGTATGAAAAAGTAAAAATTCCACTACGAAATGAGAAAAGAGAGAGGAAGCAAGTCGCATAAAACAAAAGTCAATATGAAAATAAAAATGCTCAAAAATCAATAATAATCATGAAAATGGACATGGACTTAGAATTCAGAGATGATATTGTCCTTGTGAAATTAACAAAAATCACAATGTTGACACCATGCAGGCAGCCTGGGGTGGGTAGAAAGCGTGTGGAAAGTCTGTTCTTACTCTTAAGGGGCTAAGATTTAATGCAATTATCATAGAGGGCATTATGTTGTTATCTAGCAAATTTTAAAACATGTTTTGATTAATAATTACAATTCTGAGCATCTCTGACCAAATTTAAGCATCTGTACAAATAAATATTAGTATAAGGATATTTAGTAAATTAAATTAGTATCAACATTATGTCCATCTCTAGAGAATATTTATATAAACTGCAATATATTCATATATATGAAAATTACATGTTTATATAAAGCATTGGTAATAAAATAGAAAAATCTCTATGATACATTTTCAAGTCACAGAATGCTACATATGCTATGACTCAACTCATGTAAAAAAATCAATACCGTCAAAATACTTTTGTGTCTGTATATATGCATGTGTCTAATACTGGGAAAATACATCACAAATTGTCAAGAGTATACATTTCTATCAGTGAGGTTGAGTTGTAGTAGATATCATGGAGGCTTAAAAATTTCTACTTTTTCTCCCACCTAAGTTCTTCTAGCTGGGGTAATAATCAAATTAGCAGACAGATTAACAGAAAATCAAATTTTTAATACACACACAGAAGGAATTTACATATGTGGAAAAAGTCCAAAGATAGTGAGGCCACATTGGGTTTATATGACATTTTGGACAAAGGAGAAAGGGAGAAACATGCGATACTGCATTTTAGAAGTGAGACTGAGCGATTTACGGGTAGATAGTTGAGGAAGAGCAGATCATACATGGCAGGGGGATTCTTGCAGGGCAGCTCAGAAGCAGCGGGACATGGCGGTCCGCAGCTAACCGCCCTGCCTGAAGCCCTCCTGTTTGCCAGACTTAATCCAAATAAGGCTAAAGCGAACATCCTAAGATCTCCTTCCTGGGACAAGTTTTTCTGTTTGAATCTTTGGGGCGGGAAAGAAGGAGAGGGTCAAAATTTCTTTCTGAGTCTTCTGTTTCTTTATAAATAGCTTAAAATCGATATCCCAAAAAAGGCAGCTTGACGCTGGCAAAAATTTGGTTCCCATCATATAAAATATCATTCTAATTGTTTAAAATGAGAGTACATTAAAATAAGGAGAGCAAATGAAAAACAATAAAAATTCCCAAATAGCTACCAAGAAGGAAATCATGACTTTTAACGTCCAACAAAGAATACTAAAAATTTTGACCCTATAACCAGACTGAATATTTCAGTATTTTAATACACCATTGTAGTTTTACATTTCCGCACAGGAGAGCGCTGAAATGGAAGAGTCGTACAACCAGAGAACAGTAAATACCTCTGCTATATTTTAACTCTCATCCTGACATTGCATCTTGACAACGCGCATAGGCATGCATCAGTGGTCATGGTCGTTTCTAAACGATGTTCGTTGCTGACACATGGTTTGAATTAGTATGCATTAGACTCTCCATGACCATATGCTCTGGCATCAAGAAGTCAAATGCCTTTTATTCCATTCTAACGGTGAGAAATATCCCATATAACCTTTACATGTGTAAATTTTATTTCATATATTTTCCTCACTGATATACTGTTTCCCTTTGTTCATGTAATTCAATGAAATACTTTACAGTGCAAAACTTCAGAGCAATAGAAAAATAGGATACCACTGAGGAATATATATTAAATATTCTTTAACAATATTATTTAAAAATGAGAGCTGGGACAAATAGTAGCAAAATTGTGAATCAGCGTGACTTCCCTGTATGTGACACATTGAGATGATACATCTTATTCCCTATATAAAATACATGGAAATACCCACACAGTTCCTGAATGTAGTTTAATCTGTAACAATTTTATTCGGATTTTTGTATAACTCAAGAAATTATCAGCCAGTGATTAGATATGGAATTTTAGTTACTCTCTATATATGAATATGGGATAATAATACTTGTCATAGTGCCCATATTTAAAATATGATACAGCAGTTTGACAGTTTCTAACGATGAAATATACTCCCCCCGTATGATCTGGAAATTGTGCTCTTTGGTATATAACAAAATGAATAAGAATATCTGTCCATGCAAAAACATGCAGACTGACGTTTATATTCATAGTGGCCAAAACTTGGAAGAAACCAAGATGTCCTTCATTAGGTCAATGGATAGATCAACTCTGGTATATGCAGACAATGGAATTTCGCTCAGTGTTAAAAATGAAAAAAATAAGCTAACAAGCCATGAAAAGACAAGGAGGAAACTTAAAAGCATATTACTAAGTGAAAGAAGCCACTGCACGACATTCTGGAAAAGGCAAAGCATAGAGACAGTAAAAATATCAGGGATTTCCAGGGATTTGATGGGAGGGAGGGATAAATAAGGGGAGCACAGGGGACTTCTAGAGCAAGGAAACCAATCTGTATGAGATTATAATGGTGGAAATGTGTCATTATTCATTTGTGAAAACCCATAGGCTATACAACACCAAGACTGGAACGTAATGTAAACAGTGGGCTTTGGTTGGTAGCGATGCGCAAATGGTGGTCCCTGCATTGTGAGAAATGTGGCACTCTGGCGCAAGATGTGGGGTGTTGGGGAGAGGGGCTGTGTGCAGGGAGGGTGGTGGGGGACTCTGTACTTTCTGCTCAGTTGTGTTGTAAACCTAAAACTGCTCTGAAAAAAAAAAGGTCTGTAAAAATATGACACACTTCTCAGTCGATGCACTTCCTTTGGTTAATTCTAATAAGCTTTAGGATCTTCTTTGACATCTCTACGTTGCTTTCATTCACTTGACTGTAAATATAATTACAAAGGAAAAAGACAAAATTAGTGTCTGTGGCTACACTAAAATATCCTTATGCTATTTTCATTCACCTTTTCTGCACGTACTAAAACAAAACTTTGATTTTGTTCATTATAGCAACTTACCTATTGAAAAATAATGTTCATCAGCCTTCTTTGCAGTTGGAATGTTCATATTTCACATTATGATCGTAAGAAACAAATGTTTGTCAGCTGTGCATTCCCAGCATGTTTTCTTCTTGTGTGACATATATGTATCAAGCCTTTTCTTATTTTTCTCCATTTTTTTCTTGCTGAAACATGGACATGGCAGCCAGTCATGGTGGCTGCAGTAGGCATGTTGCAACCTTAAAGAAAATCCAAGAATTAGTGTCCTTAGCCTTGCCCACCTCCGGACTTCTAGTTTGATGAATGAGACCTCTGATCAGCTGTTGGAATTGATAGGATTTGTTACTAACTGTTCAGAGAACCATTATAAGGTAATAAAAATAATCATTGACAATCGATTCTAATTTTGATAAGGAATGTTTGTGAGATTGGAATATGGTCAATTTCTAGTATACTAGAGAATAGAGTAATTCTCTTTTGACATGGAATTCCATTAGTCAACATTAATGTTGAATGAGTAGTAGTGGGCGACCTTTAAAAGTTTTTGTCCTTATTGAAGTAGCTAATTCTCTTTTCCTTTCTAGACCCTGTCTTTGATCATACAAATGTCATGAACCTAAATTCTTACTAGAATGAGGGTTGAAACACCCCCTGGGAAATAAAAAGATGGAGAAGACATGATATCTGTCCAAATACTTTCAGTCTAGATGGAAACGGAAAACATACGCAGAGAAATAAATACCACGTAAGTGTGGAGATGAAGCAAGAAGATTGCTCAATTTAGAATTCCAAAGCAAAGATGCAAGTTAGGAAAAATGAAGACAGAATAGTGTAGTGTGAGTAAAAGATACCTCCAGAAACCGGAATTATAGGTTGCTGTAAATTCAAAGAGATATTTAAATATAAGCTCAAGTCATTTGGACTTTATTTGAAAGGGAATAAAGATGTTAGTGCATCGGGGTTAAGGAAATCTTATAAGTTAGAGTGCAGGCGATGTGACTCTAAGGGACAGAGGACCGTGTTGTCTGGTGGGAGAATCGACAGGAATTGGGAATCGTATTTCCATTCCCTGAATTGTCCCAGTATAATCTGTTGGCTCTTTATTGTGGAAAAATTCAATTGTGAGGAAAAATGGAGGGAAAAAGAGTTTAGAAAACAAGAAAAAAATTAATACACAAAAGAGAAGTAATCTAGTCCAGTTTTTTGGTATTTATTTCTTTTTGTAACAATTTTTATTCTTTCTCAATTATGGAATTCTCAAATCTATCAAGATAAAGACTTTCTTTTCTCACCATGCCATTTAGATAAAGAATTTTCACATAAAATGTGACATAGAGCACTTGTTTTTTTTTTTTTTGCTTTGATCCAAGTTACAAAAGGACAAATAAATAAGTAGCTAAAATCTATGGAAATGAGAGGCAGATTGTTTAGAAAGAAATAACAGAAAGGTTATTTTTAGCTGGGGCAGCAGCTGCTTGGTGTCATTTCTAAACAGATGTGAAGAATTTGTGAGTAGAGATGCTATGGAAAGGTTATCTGATTGATTGTTTTGTTTAAAAAAAAATCAAAGAATTATGGGTGTTTATCGCAATGTTGTGAGGTACACCTGACAAAGTATGAAACATTTAATTCAGACTGAGAATGATTTTCTCTGAACGGATACACTGCCAAAAGGAAAAAAAAAAAAAAGAACAGTAAAAATAGTAGCTTTGGCTTCAAGAAGAGTATAGTGGTTTAATATCTTCATATTATTATTATTATTATTATTATTATTTCCATTTTGATTAAATTAACTAATAATACTTCTTATCAAATAGCACAGTGGAAATGAGGCAGTATTCGCATGTGTCTGGAAATTATAATGCTCGCATGATTACAAAGTCAGAGACATCCATGATCTCTTGCCTGTAAGCTGGAGAATCAGGAAAGCCGGTGGTCTGATTCAGTCTGATTCTGAGTGCTGATATCTGAGGGAAGGAGGAAGTGTGTGTCCCAGCCCAAGCAGAGAGCAAATTTCTCCTTCCTTCACCTGTCTGTTCTCCTTATGCTCTCAAAGTGTTGGCTGATACCACCTCATCGCTAAGAGTTATCTTCTTTCTTCAGTCTACCAATTCAAACTCTCCTCTAGAAACACCCACACAGACACACTGAGAAATACTGTTTTATCAATTCCTTTGGCATCCCTTAACTCAGTCAGCTTGACACATTAAATTAACCATCACACTAATGCTGCCCAACTCTTTGTCATTTGGGTCACACGTTCTATTTCTGCCTCTTAGGAATCAGAGCTTTAGGAAGGCTGACTTTCACACTTCCAACAATGATTTCTACTTTTGCATAATGGAAATATGTTCTAGAAGAATATAGAAAACCTTTATCTATGTAAATCCTGACTAAGTCATAAAGGAAAGTGGAGTAAAAATGTGGTCAAAGCAAAATACATAGCCTGAGTCTTAAAACCACCCAATAAATAGCACCTATAGTAAAAGGTTTAAGGTATTGTTGTTATTCTTATTGTAAGCTTTGTTAAAATTAATGAGCTACTGATGATCTCTGTAACCTCCAGTTTCTCATGAAGCAAATGAGAATTACACCACCAACAGTACAGGACTAGGACTAAGAGACGAGAAAATGAAGTACTGAATGCCTATGGCATTCATTCACTCCTTTCTTCTGGTAAAGTTACTATTGCAATGAAATCCATTTTTTAAAATTAATATAATGTCTAACTAATATTTGCTTTACCTCTTCAGGGGGTCTATTTTAGTATCTATTGATGTGAATAGATTTTTTTTAAATTCTCATGTTTGGTCAAATATTTGTGTGGTTTGTTGTGGTTTGTTTGTTTTTATTCATTTCTATACCTAAAATATGTATCAGGGTGGGCATTCAGAACACAATTGACAATCGGAAGATTTGGTAAAGAAAAGTGTCAACGCATAAATATAAGGTAGCCCAACAGAAAGTAAAAATGGTAAAAGACTAGAATAGCCTGCAATGAAAACAGTTATGAAACAGAGGTGGCATTGTGTAATGAAACACAACGAAACAGAATCACCATTGGGTAGAGGTCAGATTGGAAGACTTGGATATTTTATCACGGTTCAGTCTTGGAAATTCTTCTGGCCTCAGTTTCTTTATCTGCGAGATATGAATATTAGTAATTTCTTCAAAGAGCTAATATTTGTGGATATACTGTAATGACCCGATAAACAGAGCCGCCATAACGTGTGGTTTATCACTGCCTGGAACTCTGCATGACATCGGAGGACCCACCGTTCTCCTAAACCAGCTGTCACTCCAGTTTCTCTCCTAAGAGCTAGCCCACAGTAGGAGTTCAGGAAGAATTTATTATATGAATGAAGGAATGAAGTGGGGCGACTGACCATCTGTTCTCCCTGGGAAGACACAAAAACGCTGAAGCAGAGCGGAGGAGAGTTAAAGAAAACTAGAACTTCTAGTACATTCCCACCGCCAATCTCTAGAATCCATTATCTCAAGAGAAAGACGAAGAAGAGCACCCCTTCTTAAGTCTACCTTTTGCCAGGTTCTCCAACTCAGGTGATCGTGGTGAGGAGAGAAGCAAAGATGCATTCCATGTATTAATAAAGACTGCACCACTGACTGGTTCCTCTCATTAGTAGACAAAGCATGACAGATGGGAAGTACCAGGTGAACCTAAATGTTTGGGCTCATGCTTAAAATTTAAATTAGTCATTCATTCAAGAAGCACTTAACAGCACATTTATATAGGCAGTGTGCCAGTGTGTGGAAGGAAGAAGGGAGAGAGGGAGGGAGAGAGGGAGGGAGGAGGGAGGGAGGGAAGGAAGGAAGGAAGGAAGGAAGGAAGGAAGGAAGGAAGGAAGGAAGGAAGGAAGGAAGGAAGGAAAAAAAAAATGGAGGGAGGGAGAGAGGCAGAGGGAAAGAAACCAACTCACAGTCCCATGTTCTCAAGAAATTCATTGTCAGAGAAAACAAAACTTAAATAGAGTACAATAAAATACAATTAAGAACAAAGTTTGCCCAGGGCCTGAGGGAAGAGGAGATTAATTCTGCCTTGGGCATTTCATTTACCAACCTGCTTCTCCAGTTTGTTTCCTGGTGAGTGATATTAAAAACACTGTGCTTCTGGGGTGTAATTGCATTCAGTGTAAAAGGCATTAAGTGACACTGTGAAAAGTACTTTACAAATGGCTCGGCTCTCAGGGAGGCGGTGATCTTTAAGATGTGCCTCTTACTGCAGAGGTCTTGAGACATCGATAGCACAGATATCTCACACACCTGTGAGTTTATCACGAGGTGTAAGCGAATGTCACCAGTGTAAGTGCGGTAGCAATTGAGTGCAGGGGGAGTAATGTGATCTGGAAGAGTTTCAGGGGTCGAGGCTGATTGGAGATGTGAAACGTGGGCTAAAGACAGTGCGTGTGGGGCCAACATGTTAATGGCTATGGAACGGTAGTCTGAGCTGACCTCGCCAGGCACGGGGAGAAAATCTCCTGCCGTAACACAGAGGCTCTCACTGACACGTGCTTTCTGTGTCACGGTGAATATTTTTCAAGCTGTTTCCTCTCGGAAAACTGCTTTCTGGTCAAAAGAGAGAGCGAGATGCAATTACTTCCAACATCAATAGCGATGATCAGAGAAAAAGGCAATAGAGCAAAGAGTCGAGCCCTGCACAAATAGAAACCCGCTTTCTTATTTTCCCCTGAAAAATAACAGGAGGAAAGAGCAGGGGTGTACAGGACGACAAAGTTAACTCACATCTGCACGGATCTGCGCAGTAGCTACTAGACACACAAAAAGCTAGTATTTTTTTTTTAATGATATAGCATAAGTATTTCGAAATTTGGAAAAGAAAACAGAACAAGGAAGTGATAATTCTCTGAAAGTAATAATCGCAGCCCGTGCCATGGCCGTGATTAACGAGGAAAGCAACGCTGCCCGTATGCGATGAGAATCCCCTTTGCCCTCTCCCGGAAAGTCATGAAGGCTTGGCTCAGAATGAATTTCAGAAGAGCGAAGAAGATGTTGATTATCACTGGACCGAAATGAGAGAGCATTAGAGAGTGTCGCCACTTTCGGTCTGTCAAGGGCACTTGAAATAAACCCAGAAGCCAGTTAGACGTGGGCAGGGATTGGAAACAGCTGGGCAGAACACAGCCCGTTGGCTGCCATGTCTAATGGATACCAATGGTGGACTCCATGACTGTAACTGGCTATTACCTTTGTAAAACTCTATCTTCTTTCAAATCATCAGCCTTCAGCATCTAAGAGGTGTGTTTGTTTGTTTGTTTGTTTCTAATCTTTAATTTGAATTTCTAATATACCCTAAAAATGGAATATTTTAGATTTTTAATTCAAGTTCATTTTACTTTTAAAAACTTTTCATATAGAAATATGCTAATATCACTAAAAATAAAGGGGTAGGGAATAAATATAAACTGGGACGGTATGATATTTTATACCTATTTCATACATGCCATAAAAAAGATATTCAAAAAGCCTCTCAGCAGAATCTTTTTTCAGTGTTTGTGTTTAAAATGAGAATGGCATCTTTTATAACAGTGTGTATAAATATATGTAGCAGTTTTATCGCATGGGCTGTTTTATATAAATTGTAAGTACAAAATAATTTTACTCTTTTCTAACAGTCCCCGGTAAAATAATTTTGTTTGTGCCTTCCTGCCCTTGAAATAGATCACAGGATAAGCTCCGTCAACTCCCCAGGTCTTCAAAGGTGATAAAAGTCAATCTCCTATAGTCATCATGACACTCTGATTTATTTGGGCCTGACTTGGTCTGCGTTTCCTCTCCACTATCAGCCTTCTTGGCCACAGAAATATTTCCTGACCGGTCTGAGTGATCGCAAGCTCGTACCATCTTTATTCCCTTGTTCTGCTTTATATTTCTTCAGAGTTTATTGTCTCTCTTTTTCAACTTGAGTGTCAGTGCCAGGAGATCAGGGACGCTGGCTTTTTATTCACTTCTATACCCCCAGCATATGACATAGCAGTATATACTAACGGAGTCAAGATTCTCCTTTTGAGTTTCTATCTCCTTGCATAGAGCAGGCTTGAAACAGAGCAGCTCTTATGATAGTGTTGCTGTCATTAAAAATGGATGGAATAGCAACCAGATCTTTTTATTTCAAGTATCGCTCTTCTCATGAGTTTCACATTTTGAGTCATTAACCAAAGGAGCAGGTTTTTGTTTTGTTTTGTTTTGTTTTGTTTTGTTTTTGGTTACCAAGTCACCATCTGGAAAATACTCAAGATAGTTTGGGTTTAAAGAATCCTTATCAGTTTCAGAACTTAGGGCCTAAATTTAGGAGAGTCAGTGTCAAGAAGAGGTTTTCAAAAGAGATTGTTTATTACACAAATACATCAGTTTAAGTCATAGGTATCTATAAAAAAAAAGTCGTTAACGTTTTAGCTTTAATGAAGCAGAGTGGCAATATTTAAAATAAATAATATCAAGTAACAGTAAGTATCAGAACTCTAACTTTTTCAGAAAGGGTGATTTTTTAAATATATTAATAGAATGCTAGAAATTATCAGGAAAGCTTAAAAAGGTGGAAGATACAGGAAGTGAAGCTTTTTGGTGACAAAAGAGACCAGCTGCTTCCTGTTAGTTACTTTATCTTGGATATGAAATTTCTTTTGATTTAGTAGTTCCCTTTTGCCATAATTTTCAACTTTTCTTTTAAAATTTAAAGATATCTTTATAGTTATGAACTTAAATATGTACAAGCACCTGTGTGGTAAAATGACATTATTACTCAATTTTTCCCATTTTAGTTCCAAATCTCATATATCAGTTTTATCCCTTTATTGAATGACTGAGCATCTTGACTTTAATTTATCATCTAATTGGAGATTTACAAAGATAAAATAATTTCTAATCCAGATTCTAATTAATCCATTTATATTTCTCCACTTAAATTATTTGTGAAATATGACAGAATATAAATAAAACTAAAGAAACCTCCATTTGTAAAATTTTATTTTGATATCTTATTTTTAAACAATGTCAATGTTAAATATTGACATTAAATATTAAAATATTTATTCATCTTATGTCTTTCTTTGATATGTGCCCCTCATAAATTTAATGTTTTACACTATGTAGGAAAGAATATTGATAATATAATTCTCAAATTCATGCATATTCTAAGAGCAAATGAAGTACATGAATAATGACATTCTATGTTATTCTTTCCTAAAATGCTGATTATTTAGCCTGGTTTCTAAAACATTTTTTAGTTTATAAATTTTTAAAATTATTTTATATATGTATTATTAAGATGTAAATGTGCCAAGTATGCATTTTGAGTGTTCGTTTTTGGGCTTAGCAGTTCAAGCACTTAGCGCTTGCCTGATGCACAGTGCCTGGCACGCAGCTTGCACACAATATTAGCTGTTATTAGAAACCGTTAAAAAGACAACCATTAATATCACTATCCAAGCAAACCAGACTTCAAGAAAAAATATTCTATTATATTTCCATACATACTTAGATACAGACTTTTTGTGGGAATTACAGATTATTTCGTTAAACAAACTTGATTTGGTTCCAGCAAGCTGTGAGAAGATAGTGCCCTTTTATTTGATCCCTGGTAAACCTTATTAGGACCTAGAAAAGCGAGGCTAAGACCCTCTTAAACAAGTTCCATATTTTTTAACTGTCTACTCTTATTTAACCCAACCTTAAACTTGCCCTTAAAGCGGTATGATATGGGCACAGGGAGAAAAAATGCAAGCCACTGGAATAGGCCGAAATGTTACTTCTCCTGTAGTTTTGTGACTGGAGTAGCCAGATGCCAACCTTTCTCAGATGGGTCACTGTAGCATCCAACAGAGAAAAGAATGCTGAGCCATAATGTTTTCTCTGTGTCTTGCCCATTGTTCTAGCTCTCTAAGGATGGGGCAGATCAGTGGATTGGAGAACATCGGATATGATTTTGTGAAATATATAAAAAAAAAATGTTTTCTGGAAAAAAATTAAAAAGTACGAAACCTATAGAAGTTCTAAATGTCCCCAATAGCTTTAAAACATTTTATAAAAGATGTCGTAACATGGTACATTTAAAAGGAAAATTATGCAGCACTGTGGACATCGTGGTTATTTTGTTAGCTCATTTCTAAACAAGAACTAAAGTTTGTAAGGGTTTTACGATGTTGGCAGAATAAACCAACACTGGTAATTGATGAGATGGTCTGAGTTTTTTTATTTTTGTTTTTTATTAATTTTTAAAATGCACATAAAATTAAGATTCCTCTGCTTATCATATTTACAGATCTGAGTTGCCTCGTGTGCCTGAGATACTCCATTATTTGTAACTTTCAAATATACATTTTTTTATTTTCGAATAATTTTTTTTCCTTGTCAGATTCAAAACAGCATGCCATCAACTTCATGCTGTCAGGCTGTTGTGTAAACAGTACAGAATGTTTTCCAGACTCATGGAATATTCACTCCAGGGTAGAACAGAGTAAACCAAACTGTATATATAAAGTTGAATACTCTAGGCAGCTCTACATAAGAAAATAGAAGTATCTTTAGAGAATGTAACAGGGTGACCTATTTCCTTTAGAAAACTTTAGATAGCCTTTTCTAAGGAAGTGACATTTTAGTTGGAATTTGAAGAATCACTAAGACCGTAGATAGACGAAAAGCAGGATGAAGAGCATTCCAGGAAATGAAAAAGTTTGTGTGTCTAATGCATAAAAAGATCTCGGTCTGATGAAGACCTGGAAGCAGGCCATGAGACTACACTTTGCTTTAGGTCCGTGGGTAAGGCTGAGAGTCAGATGGGGCTCCCGTTGACCAGGGCTGATGTGGAAATCACGCTGCCTTATTTCATCCTTAATGAAATGAGAAGCCATTGCAATGTATAAGAAAGACAACCAGCAGGATTGTTTTTAGTTCTAAAATAATTTTTTGAGTTACTGGATGGAAATTAGATTGTAGGCGGGCAAAGGAAGAATGGGGACTGTGGTTCACATCCCATTATAACAATTTTAAAAAGAGGCAGTGTTAACTCGGATTAAGAGAGTGAGCATGCAGATTCGGGATCACCACCCACCCTCCCAGGCTTCCTGTGTTACTAAATTCACATTTAATAAAATTCAGACATTTCAAGGGCAAAGTTTGATGAGCGATGGAAGTTATATGAAGTTCTGTAATCACATCTCCATCAAGATATACAAGGAATGCTTCAGGCACCCTACAATGTCCCCTCAAGCCTTTCTGCAGTAGATGCCATCCTCAGCAACCTCTGCGCTTCTCTGTCACTAGGCTTTGCCTTTTCTAGAGTTACAAGAGAGCAGAATAATATAGTGTGTAATCTACATTCATCCGTGTTGTTAAGTGAATTGATCTCCATTCTTTGTTGCTATAAAGCAGTATTATATAACATGCAAATCAAAGACTCCGTTTAGCCAATCGCCAAATTGCCATGTGGGTTCTTTCCGTGTTTGAATTATAAATAACGGTTCTATGGATATGAATGTAAAAGTATTTTGTGGATATATGTTTTCATTTGTCTTGGGTGAATTCTAGATACCAACTCATTTTTAGCTAAATATTTTCCAAATATTTTTTCCCAATCTTTGGCTTGACTTTTTATTTTCTCAGACATGGTTTTGAAGAGCAAAGTTATTTTCTGTTATGATTGGTGCTTTTTGTGGTTTTGTGTATTTGTGATTTAAGTAATCATTGTCTAAGCTGATGGCACAAAGAACTTCTATATTTTCCTCAAGACGTTTTATGATTTTACCACTTATTGTTAGGTTTATGATGCATTTTGAGTACATTTTTTGTGAATGGTTTGCAGTAAGGATGTTTTTTTCCCCTCTTTTTTATGAAGATATGCATTCGTTCTATAGAATTTACTGAAGAGACTATTATTTCTACTTTGAACTGGGTATCTTTTTATACTTTTAAGACAAACAGTAAATATGTGAAAAATTGCCAGGACGAAGGAGGTTAGTGCTCATTAGCAAGGAATATAGGCGCAGTGTGGGCTTAGGTACACACTGCAAAAGCCCATGCAAGGTTTGTTTACGTTTTTTCTACTCAGTTTTCTAGCTCATGTGATCGGCTGGTTTCTCGGTCCTTTGGGGTCAGGGAGGGCACCCAGAACATGGAGATTTATTTCCTGCATTTAGAGAGGCAGAGGAAAGTCAGCCCCTTCTACACCTTTGCTGCTTCTCTGGTGATTTTAATTCTAAATAATCAATGCACCATTTGTGGGCTGTCTTGCGGAGGCGGCCCTGGCCCCCGACACCTTCAGTCAGAATGAGAAACGTACTTCCTATACCTCGGTTTTATCAAGAAGGAGTGTTTCATTTTCCTAAGTGCCCTTTGCATCGACTGAAATGTTCATGTGGCTTTTCTCCTTCATTTCTATTTATTTCATGGGTTATGTTGGTTGATTTGCAAACGTTATTTTAACCTTGCGTTTCTGGATAAATGGCACTTAGTCACCACGTGCAGTCATTTTTATGTATCGCTGGGTTTGGTTTCCTAAAACTTTGCTAAGGATTTTTGTATCTATATTCATGAAGAATATTGATCTGTAGAGTTTTTTCCCCCTTTCTGATAATCGTTTTCTAATTTTTTTTTTTTTTTAATCAGGGCAATACTGGCATTTGAGGTTTCTAGAAGTTGGTATATTATTCATTTAATTATTTTTATTCTGAAATATTATTTGTTTTTATTATGTAAGCTTATTATTTATTTATTAAATATCTGATAGGATTTCCCAGTGAAGCCATATGAGTGTTGATAGTTTTTGATTATATTTTAACTATAAATTTAGTATAATCGGCAGAAGGCTATTAAAACTTTTTCTTCGTAAATCAGTTTTGATAGTGTTTTTCAAGAAATTTTGTCCATTTCATTTAAGTTTTCCATTTTAAAATTAAAAACTGGATGCTGAAGTTTACAAAATTTTTTGAATATTTATAATATTTCACAATGCAAAGTATTACGATGAAATATTACTCATTTCAAAGTGGCAGCATAAAATCATATCATTTTCCATCAGCTTTTTTATACAAGTAGTGTACTTGAAAAAATTACATTGACTATCATGACACCTATAAATCCTACGTCGGTATCTTTAGTTATTTTGACTTTTCATTTTTCAAAATAACAAGTTGCTCTTTTTATATCCTTAAAATTATCATAATAAATTTATGTTTTGTCCAAAAGATAATTAGGATTGGGAATAGTTCATGAAAATCAACACATTTTGTTTCCATATCAGTTGTTTTCCTCTAATTACTAAGACATGACTTTTTTTTTTCCTCTCTCTAAGTTAAAGGAAAGGAGGTAGGAATAGGCTTTGATGGCTCCCCGAAAGTTCCTATAAGTTTTATGATTTTTTTTTAAAATGCTTGGACCACTGTAGCTAAAAGGAATGTGAACAATATAAACACGTGGATAGTGTCTGTAGAATTCTTTTGCTGGCATCACTGTGTTTGTAAAGAGAAAAGTAACAGGTTCTAACTGGCACTGTAACTGTATCATATGCCCCCATGATTTTATACATTTATTTTGAATCATAGAAAGGCAGCCCCCTGGGATCCTGAAGCTGTTCTGACCCTCATAGCTATGGCTTCATATTCTTCTGTTGAACACAATCAGTCTTACGAGACCTCAACAGAAAAGTCCCATCGATGGCCCAGGTGGCCGAAGGCAAAACAGTTTTATTCCATAATCATGTTTTAACGAAGACACAAAGATGAATACTGTATAAAGCATAATGTGATTAAATGTCCCCTTATCCTGGCTACCACAGGTGACTGACTGTCATGTCTTAATCAATTACAGCTGTAGCCTTCATTTCTCTCACATTATAGCTAAGATTTATTACGATAGGAAAATATTGACTTGCCCGCATTTCCTGTCAGCATCCAGAGTCAAGTGAAGCAGAGCCCTGGTCCCTTGAACTCTCCCCAAAATTACCTACCACCAGCCTAAATGTAACTGGCACTGTTGTACTTCTAAGCACACTTCCTAACACATTCTCACTGTGATGCTCGTGGTTCCCAATGCTGTGAACTCCTGCATTGCAACGACTGATAAACCCAGCTTCCTCAACTACAAGGGTGTTCCTGGACGTCTCTCGGTGGAAAGCACTGACATATCCAATTAAACTTGAAGCAAAAACGGTATTTCTATTGGCTATACAAAGTATATTTTAAGGTGATTTACTAATACCCCTAGTCCTATCCCCAGATGCTATGGTAGCAGTATATCGTGGTTTACAATGAAAGGAAAATCAGGCTGACAACTGCTTTGAAGAGTTATTAAAGCTCACACTGAGAGAAGTCTACTTTTAACTTGTCCTTTAATGTATTTTAGTAAATGTAATTAGTCCTGTAGAACCTATATAAATTTATATTTAACTGTGTTCACTTTATTTACTCCTAAAAGATTAATGGTCACCACAAGATACATTAACATTGATTTCATAGTACCCATTATAAATTAATATGAGTTCTTGGTATATAAATATGTCTAGCAGGCTCTTAATAGCCAGCTGGAATATTTCAAGCGGTTATTGCATTTGCATTTAGTTAGAGTTAAAAAAGAATGATTTGACTGACTACAGTATAGGCTATGCTAAAATCAGACTTAGAAAGTTATATTAAAATTCCATTGCCTTTATATATATACTAAAAATACCATTGGAATATGGGGGTCAAAAAGAATCATATGTAATTCAAAGAGCCTGCTCTTTGATACCCTTTCAATCAAAGAGATAATAGAAAAATTTAAATGTATCAATATATTCAAGAAATTCAGTAAATATATATGGTTGTCTTATTTCTCAGTCCCATGTATAAGATAGGAGTGAGTGTGTAATAATAGCGCTAATAACAGTAACTAAACCTTATTGATAGTTATTATAAACACCCCCTATGTAATCTTATTTCATCCTTGCTCTAACTCTACAAAAACTAAAACATAGAAAAGTTAATCCAGTTGTGTAGTGCTGCAGTGTGATACATTATAGAGTTAAGATTTATATCTAGGCTAAATAATTGAAAAGTGCAGTAATTTACAAGCGAATCATTGTCAGTTTGATGAATTCATCCTTACCCAAATTTCATAAACTTTGTTGGTCGGTTGCAAACATTTTAATTCATGAAATAGGTTGCCTCTGTTGAGAAAATTTCCCTTACAATTTCCCTTAGGCAATTTAAAATGAAATTATATAATTTCTAATGGAGTTTCTTCAGATGCTCTAGAACAGTATTATCGTGTAGAACCTTCTATGATGAACGAAATGTTTTGTGAATCTTCACTCTCCAGTATGGTAGGCATTTACTACCTGTGGCTACTGAGCACTTGAACCGTGGTATGACTGAGGAATTCAGTGGTTAATTGTTGTCTCATTTCTAAGTCCCATGTATAAGATGACACATGAGAAAATGCTTTAAAGAAAGGACTGAGATACACCCTTCCCCCGGGAAGCGGTACTGCAGAGAGAAAAAAAAAGCTTGTGCTAGTGTGCTCAGGTGGGACCAGGAAAGAGTGTTCGAGGCGCAGCAGAGAGATCAGGATGGCTACTGAGTAGATGAGGATAAGAGAAGAGAAAGAAGATGGCAAAGAGGTGAGGGAAGTAGCACATGTCATACGCCACCGCAGGGTCGTTGGCTTTACTCTGAATAAAAAGGGACGCCGATGGAGAATGTCGAGAATGGGAGTGACAGGCCTTAAAAATTTCATCCTACTGTTTTGTAGTATATATTATAGCAAAACTATATATATATATATATATATATATATATATATATATATATATAGAGAGAGAGAGAGAGAGAGAGAGAGAGAGAGAGAGGGGCAAGCAAACACGCCATTAAGAAATATCATAATACTATAGAGAAAGAATGATGATAATTGATAGCTCAATCGATCTTCTTGTCATTAGACAGGCCTCTTAGGGACCTTCATAATGGAAGCGAAATTAAACTTACTTTTTAAAGATTTTTTTTGTATTCTCGAGATGTTTAGTTTCCAGAGCAGCCCTGTTTAATAGAGCTTTCTCCAATGATGGAAATATTCTCTTTGCTGTTCAATATGACAGGAACTAGGCACATATGAGCACTTGGAATGTGGTTGGTGTGACTGAGAAAATAACTTTCAACTTATTTTAATTCACATTTAAGTGCACACACATGGTTAGTGGAACCTGTAGGACAGTTCTAGAAAGTTCTAGAAGGTGACAGCTAGCTCCAGTGTGAGAGGCAGTTGTTATCGGAAGGGTCACAAGTCAGAGGAGGAATTCCTGGAGCACTACCCATTTGCTATTTTTAATCCGAGTGATAATTACAATAGCATTCATATTATTATTAGAGGTTAGATACACCCGTATGTTTTATGAACTTTTCTGTGTTTTATTATTACATGCACACGCACGCACAAGCAAACCACATTGACACACAGAGTGAACAGGTAAGAACATATGAATCATAAACATCTATTAACAAAAGGAAAACCAAAGCTTTATAATTGCCTTATTTTATTATCTTTGCCATGGGAAAGAGTTAATCAGTTTTTAGATCAATGTAAACTGAAAGGACTGAGCAATGCATGTGGCTAAGGAGACTGTGATTTCGGCTTTATTTAATTTTGTTTATTTTGTTTTGTCTTAATGTGGAAATCAAATTTGACGGCAGCTGTCTCACCAACACCTACATGACAAGCTATCAGACTGTGAACCCAAAAAACAGACAGTAGGAGAAAAACAAGGAGTTAACATTAACCACGAGTGAGAAAAAAAAAATGTATTATTTTGGGAAAAGGCCATTAAGTATGAAAGGAGTTTAGTGACCTCTGATGCTGAAGGATTTCCTGCTTTTAGTTTGCTAGAGAGTCTTAGAATTTTATTTTTGCCTTTGTTTACTTCCAACTTTTAACCGATTGCTCCAATCTTTCTCCTTTGGAGGGACGCTAAAATTGTCCCAGGTTGAGGATCACCTGTGTACCTAGCAAGACTTGTCCCGACCAAATACACACGGAGTCCACAATCAGTTTGAGAATAATACCAGTTCCCTTTCATCCCAGTCTTGTAAGTCCTGGGATGTGAAAAGAAGGTGTTTTCGACACTTCTGGAGCAGATTATTGTTCGATAGAGGCCAAACTGACTAATTAGACAATTCAATTTAATGTTAAAAAACTGGAAACAGTCTAGTCAAAAGTATCTTTTTAATTTGATATTTGATAATAAATTAATAGAGTTAGATATTTCTTTGCTCAGACACAAATGAAACTAAAAAATAAATGAAATTACCTCACAAAATTGCTGTAGCCTGCTCATAGCACAATCTTGCCTTAGAGTTTCTTTCACTGTTCATTTAATAAAATGATTTTCTAAAAATAGTTTTAGTCACATTATATTTTCTTTATATTTTCACTATAGAGCTTATTAGGTACTCTGGCAGGTGGAAAGTTTTCATTCTACCAGCTAAAATTCATCTTCCTACACACTGATGCCCAATTAGCTTTGCAACAACATGCATTTCTATATGTTACACGTAGTGATGCTGCCAACATGATGTTTAATGGAATTACTGGTGCTCTGAGCATCAGTAATGGGAAGATGCTCAACGCATCTAGCATCTGAATGCAATATTATCTGAAGTAAAGCTATCAAGGTCCAAATTTGCTTGGTTTTCTTTTTTGTTACTATTGTTTGTCTTTCCTAGGCAAATAAGAAATCATTTTAATTAAAGAAGCAATCATATTACTATGTGCAATGAGAATATTCTATTTAAAAATTCATTTAGTTTCAGAGAGCTGTTATGGCTTACACTGCAAGTTGGTGCTATGCAAGTAAATTATCTAAAGAAAACCAAGGAAACTTCCTAGTTAACAGGCTTTATGAAAATGATTATTTGGGTGTGTTTAATCTTTAGATCATATTGAATATAATTCTCACTAGGAATGTAATAAGATGAGATTAATAAAAAAAAAAAAAGAAGAAAGAATACCTCTGCACTAAAACAACTTATATCATCTTAGAATCTCTATGATTAATTCCTTAATTACTGTTTATGATATGAGAACTCAATGATGTTTGAAGGCAATGTTAACTTTAATCGATGAGATGCAAAAGTCAATTTAATTGTCTCATGGTATTTGCTATTGCTATCATATTTATGTGGCACATTTGCATAATGACTCTCTTAAGTAAAAACACCATTCTTTTTTTAATTGGATGGAGCGGATTCATTATTTTCTTGACCTCTACTGACTTTTAAAGGATGTACATTTAGTTTACATGAGAACAAGTTGTAAAGATTGTTGTCTACGGTTGCTTTAAGCAGTCCGGCAGAAGCCAGGATAGTTTTAATTTTTTTTCCAATCATTTACTCATTTATTTAACAAATACGCAGCATTATGCTGAGTTAGTGGGGGAGAGAAGTGAGCAGGACAATCTGGTTGCTGAACTTAGAAAGCTCATAAACTATTGGAGGAAGGAAATATTAAATATATATGTATATTTAAATTAAAAAATATATATATATATACACACATTAAAATTAGGTTAAGTGCTTTGACAGAGAGCTCTTGGGTACAGTGAAACTACATAGTGGGGAGGCCTAAAGCACTAAAAGTTAGGGATGTCTTCTCTGAGAAAGTGATATTTGAGATGGGCCCCAAAGGATGAGCTGAGGACATGGTATCTGGATTGCGCTGAAGAAGAGAAGTTAGAGGATCCGAAGGATCTAAAATGTGGAGTACGGAAATCATAGCTACAGACTAGAGATCAAGGGGAAAGTGCTTTGTGACGAGGATAGAATATGCAAGGCAGAGAAGGGTTTTAAACTGTATCCTTTCTTCCTAGACTTCTTCACGTGGCTCCAAATTCTCCACACTTCCCTCATCTTCCTCCCGATCTCCCTCCATTCACTCTCTATGCTCTGTCTTCTAAAGGGTCCAGTTCCATGTGCCGAATCTATCCACAATTTTCTTCTATAAGTACTGGTACTTTATATGTCCTGTATTTAAATATCATCTGCTTTACAACTACTCTAAAATAGAGCTGTGACCTCTGCCCTGAATCTCAGGCTGCATTTCAGCATCTGATAGATAATTAAAATCTAACGCATCCAAGTGAGTAATGCAAGTGTCACAATTCACCAGTTGCTCAGACCTGTTACCTCACATTATTCCTTGACTGCCACGTTAACACCGAAATCCATCGGACAACTTCAGTCATTTGACTTCTAAAATACATCCCACGTCCAATAGTGTTATCACCTCCTGCACAACCAACACCTGTAAGGACAAACAAATAAGAAAAATAAGAGGCTTAATTCATCCTCTGAAAACTAATGGAAGAGACACTTCTCTCTTTTCGTAGAGCATTTTTTTTGTAACCTTGTAAATTCTTTCTCTACTCCTTAGAGATGGATATAAATCTCTTTAAAAAAAAAAAAAAAAACGAAACAAAACAAAACAAAAAAACCAGCCTCTGGTCAGGTTTACAACCAGGACTGCCTTTCTCAGGAGACTGAGGATATCTCCTTGAAATGTAAACATCAAGAGAGACAGCTCCCCACCCCTTAGTTCCCCTGGGGGCATAGGAGCCCTTCTCAGGAGACTGAGGGTATCTCCTTGAAATGTAAACATCAAGAGAGACAGCTCCCCACCCCTTTAGTTCCCCTGGGGGCATAGAGCCCCTCCCAGGTTTGCAGGCAGCTCAGCCCTTGAGTACCCAACACAGCAACAAACCAAAATAAGAATCAGTTGATACAGAAGAAGCATTCGTCAAAACCCAGCATCTGTTCATGATTAGAAAAAATTAAAAAATAAAACCTCTGAGCATATTTGGAATAGAGGAAAATCTCTTCAACTTCATAAAGAACATCTATAAAAACTATGGTGGCAACCATCAGACTCCGTGGAGAGAAGCCGGATGCATTCTGCCTAAGACCAGGATGGGAGAAGGAGCTCTTCTGTCACTTCAGTCAGCGTTGTGCCGGAGGACTCAGGTAGTGCATTAATACAAGAAAATGAAATAAATGTTCTTGACCTCCACGGTCTCTTTTAAAAGCCCATAAACTCGTCTAACTGTGAGAAAAACAGGAGAAAAATCCTAGTTGAGTATTCTAAAATATACCTGAGCAGTACTCAAAACTGTCAAGGTCATCAAAAAACAAAAATGTCAAAGAAACTACCAGAGCTAAGAAGCGGCTAAGGAGACCAGCTGTAGTGTACTGTCCTTGATGGGGTCTCGGAACAGAAAAAGAGCATTAAATAAGTTCTAAGCAAATCTGAATACAGTCTGAACTTTGGTCAATAATAATGTCTTTGTGTTGATTTGTTAATTTCAATAAATGTTCCAGGTTAATATAAGATGCCAATAATAAGGGACACTGGGTGTGGAGATTACTCTGTGTTTTCTTGACAAATTTTCCGTAAATCTCAAATTGTTATAAAAGTTTAAAAACATTTTTTAAAAGAAACAAGAAGAATCATCCAAAAATGCGCATTATATCTAATTTTCCAAGAACGAGCACTTCTGTGATGTGTCTTCTGTATGTCCCCCTATTCTCCTCCTCCTATTTTCCCCTCATTCCATTTTAATCTTTTGGCCTCCATTGTCTCTCAAATTCAGAACTTCATAGGATCTTTTCCTCTTTCTCCTCTCTCTGTTCGAAAAATAAAACAAGACGCTATCCACATTCTATCTCAGGACTTTCTCTTGACTCAGAACACTGCTTGGGCACCATCTTCTCTTAGAGCCCTTCTCTGGTATAGATTAAGTTCCATCTATCACTTTACACCCTCTTTTTTCGTGAATAAATGACGCAAGAAATTAGAAGTTTGGTGAAATATATCTATTTTTAGTTATTTCCAGTAAAATATTATGACTCATCAGCTGTGGGAGTTGGAAAGAATGAGATGTCCATTCTTATCCCAGATTACTGGCATGATTAACTAACGGAATGAATAAGTCATGAAATATTGAGAAAGGAAGTCTGGAAATTAGTAGTTTAAATTATAGAGAGATCATGAGTATAGTTTTAATATATTCACTTCAATATTGAAAGTGGAAATGGCAAATGTAGAGATAAAAATATGATATTTGAAGCCATAGTGATAGAACGAAATGGTCAGTGGTCGGAGTGTAGCTTAAGATAAAAAAAAAAGAAGAAGAAAAAAAAGAAAGATCCAGGATCAAACTTTAGCAATGCAAACAAATGACAAAAGGCCCTAGAGAAGAGCAGACACCAAAAATAACAGATAAAGAAAGTGAAAAGTCAGAAGGGAAAAATAGGGTTCAATGTCACATAAAAGGAATTTTTTCCAGGAGGGTGTGGTTCTCTCTGTTGATACATTAGGGAGGTTAAATTCAAACAAACAAAAAAATCTGAAAGGTGCTACTGAGGATCGAACTTTCAGGTGATCTTAGCAAGATTAGGTTGCTGCATGGAATAGTGAAGGCTACACTCCTACAGAGATGTCCGCGAACAGAAAAGAAGGAATTGTGCAGAAAATACGGAGTATGAACGTGAACGACTTGCAACTTTCTTATTCACATGCTCCCATCTGCAGCCCTGAGCAGGGTGGGGTGTGTTTACCTCCGCTTGCTCTTTTTGCAGTATTTAGATTCGTCCTTCATCCTTGAGAAAGTTTGAGATCTTCTTTTCCCTTAGCTATCCCTCTGGGTCTCAGGACATTTAGGGGAGCGATTCTGGGTATGTAGTCTATTTTTCACATCCAATCTCTCCCAGGGCCAGGTTTTCATAGGTGCTAATCCTAGCAGAGGAAATTTGTGTTTTTCAGTCTGACTGTATCATTAATAGAAGCTACTTTGTATTCTATCATTTTAATACCACATCTCAATTGTTTCTGAATTTGAATTGTACTTCAAGGCAGGAGTGATTAATCAACTTAGAATCACACATCAGATTGTCCCTTCCTTGTATCTATTTATTGCCTACCCGATAAAAGAGTACTATTCTGGAAAACGATGAGTAAAATGGTCTCTGCAATACCTCTAACTATAACATTACTCGGCTATTAATTTTACCAATACAGTGTTTATGAATTTCATCTCTATTCAAAGTATACAAATATTTTGTCGTAATCATATCTATAAATACAACTAACATTAAAGTGGAGGGTCTTATGTTCAGATTAAACCCTGATCAGCTATTATTGACTGTTTTTTCTCTTTGTGATTTAGTGACCACAGATAGATGTGAAGCCACTCGTGACTGATAACCCGTCTGCCCTCTGTCTTTATTCTCCAGCCTTCTGCACTGTGCTATTTATTTAGGAGCCTAACGGATATAGACCGCATCTGTGGGCTCTTTTGCCCTCTGCTTTCTACTTCCGTTCCGTCGATGGTCAGTTCAAGCAGGAACTGGAGGGAGAGAGGGGACTGTGGTTGGTATACTGACGCCTTTGGTTCACTCCTGTACGGTCGCTCGAGGATGGCTCGACCCCTAGACAGAAGGTCACCGCCCCTGCCACTTGGCTTTCTCTGTACAGCCTCCTTCTTAGTTCTAGTAACTCCTTCCCTCCCTGACCTTCATGCCCGTGAGAGTCTGTCACTCTTATTAGTTACAGGGTACTGTATTATTTGTGGTATATTCCTTGGACTTTGGTCACTTTTCTCATACATTACATAAAAATTTATTTTTAAATACTGTCTTCAAATTACTTAAAAGTTTGACTTTTGCCATATTGGCAAATCATAAGATATAGTTAAGGGCTCGATGTTGAGAAAATCTCAGGAAATTAAGAGATCGACTTAGTAAACTGTGATTCTTGCTTGTTCTTTTACTAACTATTTATGGAGGAATAACTATATGTCTACTCTTCAGGGTGCTTAGTATATATCTATATATGTCATTAAACAAAAAGACAGTGAAATATTTGTCCTGATGGTAATACTTGGCCAGAAACCTAATAACGCTATCAGGTTTTAAATGTTATTCTCTTTATACATAAAAATGAAGAAGATACGAGATTTATTTTTTGTTTTATGACTAATTTCTACATCTTTTCCCAACCTATGCCATTGAACATCTTTTTTTTTTCTAATTGTTATTTTTATCCACAAACAACTTTTGTAAGTTTTACTACTTAATACCATGAGCAAGTTAGGATATACTATCTGCCATTGAAAGTAGTTCCAAAAATATACAGCTTCTGAAATTTAATAGAAATTCATTTTTCCTCATACAGCAGCACCGGAAGTAAATAAGAAAACAGGGCAGCTGTGTGCTAGGTATTCCATCTTCAACTTAACGAAATGGCTGCCAGGCTTACTCTGGTCCAACCCACCAGAAAGGCAAAGGAGCCGGCAGGAAGTTTCTATGGGCCATTTGTGAATGTGGCATATAACTCATATGTCAATGACATATGAGCACTCAGTCACATGGGCACTGCTCACCTAAGGGAAAGTCGAAGACTAGGAAGCATAGTCTAGCTGTATGTCCAGGAAAGAGAAAGTATTGGATTTCTGTGATGCAGTAGTCTCTTTGGATTTCACATGGCATAAAGTAAACACACACTTTTGTGTCATGTACTTACATGTGCATGTCAAAACATATATACATATGTGTGGAATATTCATGTTTATATGGAGTAATTCTCATCACGTGTATGATAACTGATATAACTTAGAAAAAAGTGAAAATACTTCCATTTCTTTTATGATTTATGTATTTAAGAGGATCGTGCTCTGGGATGTTGTTATCAAACAAACTAAATAAAGCTAGAAGTAACATACGGGCACATCTAGATCTCAGGACTTTGGGAAAATGTATGGACATTTTCTTATACCTGCTGTGAGTAGCGCTCAGAGCATAAGAGCAATAACGCCTCACTCCTTGAGCCTCCTTATTTAAATTTAAAGTTCCTTGATTTTGATATCAACTTTATGTTCCGGGTGACCTGTATGATGGTCAGGCTCATGTGACCTGATTGCAAAGAACAAAAATTCCCTAAAATATAGGAATTCATTGCGATAATATGCCAGAAAAATGAGCTAGAGCTTGAAACAGCCTTGTAGTGGAGCCCAGAGACCGCCAAGGTCTTTTCACAGCAGGATCCTGCTGTTTCCCCAGGGGCAAGCTTTTCGTAGTTAGCACTTCATTCCACAAGAAGGCACAATCCCCAGTCAATCAGAGTGAAGGCTCCAGGCATTAACACTTTGATTCCTGGGTGCAGGAGATCAGCCAGGGCAGCTGTGGTGAGGGAGGGTACACAGGTGCCTCAGAGAGGCTGCTATGGACCCACCAATTTGAATTAAAACTTAACTGCAATATTTAAATGACAATGTGGCCATGCCGGTGTGCTAGCTGAATAGCAGCCCTGCATTACTCACTCCACGACTTCTGTGTTGTGACTATTCTGTTTCTCTCTTCTGTCTGCGTCCAATGACGCTTCCAGTGGCTGGCTCCTGACCACGCTTCTCCTGCGTCAGGATGCTCTGTGCTCACAGCTTCCAGAAGCTCGTGGCTCCTCTGGTTTTTCTTCACGCCCTTTACATGTGTTTCCATCTGCTTTTCATCCAAGCTCGCTAAAGAAGAAAATCAGATTGGTCTCATTAGGGACAATCACAATAGGGTGTGTCTTTCTGTAAGTGATTCATACCACCCTATCTAGGCTAATGAAGTCTGCCCTTTATTTATCATAGTCCACTGCAACCCGAGCACCCAGTTAGCATGATTAAAATAAAAAAGCCTCCTGTATGTAAATAATCCCTGGAGGTCACTCTTTTTAGCAGGAGCCAAACACATCAGAGGAGTCTCTTCTCCAGATCAAACCTGCGCCTGTCTTCCACATGGCTACAAACCTCGCATGGTTACAATACTAGTTATTTACCTTGAGAAAAATCAGGTAGAAAAACAGAGTGCTATTAGGGGACTTCAGCAGAAAATCATTTTAGTGAGTGCCTTCTAATTCTTTTTCCTAAATTATTACCATAAAGAGAAGTGACCTTGGGGAGACGTGGGGGGCGGGGCGAGGCGGGAAGAACCAAAAAACGAGAATGTTGCCTTCATAAGAGTAAGTGTGGAACTCTGTTAACCTGTTAATTATTCCCTTGAGAACCAACTGAAAAAATTAATTTACTGCGAATATGACCAGTCATCACTGGTTTTCATACAATAAGGACAGATTCATCTTTGTCTATAATAGCCAGCATTTTTTGGAAAGCTCACAGAGGAGAAGGCATTAAAACAAATCCCAAAGGATCTTGAAATGCATTTTGAGTTTATGGCTTCACGCCTACATTATCAGACTGTCACTAATGGGACAATTACACACTGATGACCTTCTGCTAAGTAGAAGCCAAAAATATAATTCAGTTTTGTATAAATTAAAACAAATGAAATGGCTTTCAATTTAGCACTGTTGACATCTCTCTTCAGAAAACCATTTTTAAAGCAAAAATATTAAGATTATTTTGAGAGGAAAAATACATTTAAAC
The DNA here is from genome assembly GCF_014176215.1 of Rousettus aegyptiacus. Classification (NCBI taxonomy): domain Eukaryota; kingdom Metazoa; phylum Chordata; class Mammalia; order Chiroptera; family Pteropodidae; genus Rousettus; species Rousettus aegyptiacus. The sequence goes on from NW_023416287.1 coordinate 88,392,472, forward strand.
TTACTTTATCATCCGTCAGATTGCAAGAGCCATAAATTCCAAACAGAGAGATCCAAGTAAGGCTCACTTTTAAAAAGTTAATTCTATCACAAAAAGCAGAGTTATGAGATTAAATTTCTGTTACTAATTGGCACTTAATGTCTGTAAACTTATTTAATTTAATTATTATATGTTTTCCTTTAAAAATAAAATATCTTTATATTTGTATATTAACCTTAAATAAATGAATTTTTATGTTAGGTTTTTATAACCTAGACACCTAGATTTTATCAGCGATCTTAATAAGAAATGATGGTTTGAAGTTTTTCAGAAGGAGGCTATCATCTTGAGAGTTGCTGAGAAGCCTCTGAGTGATCCATAAATTACATAAGGAAGAACTTTTAATATTTACTATTAAACATATGAGATGAGGGGAATTTTATTCCTTACCCTAGCTGACCCTATTTATTTAAGTATTTATAATGATTTTTTTTTTCAGGGATTTGCTACCAGAGAGTTTACTTGTTTGTTTGTTTGTTTGTTTTCACTCTACTCATAAAGTCCTCATTTGGTTTCTTAGATTCCGGGCTGATCTCTCCTCTCAGGGCTTCCCCTCTGGCAGCCGCTTTCCTTCAGTCTTGACTTTGAGTTCTGTCCATCCCTCCTGTAGCTCACGTGTCCCAGGCGTTTGTTTCTCACTCCCTTGTAAAGAGAATCGTGTATAGAGAAGAGAAATTTGCCAATAATTTCTCAAAAATTTTCCTCTATTTTTTGTTTGGTTGTTTTTCTTTTTTCTTTTCTTCCTTCCTTTCTTCCTTTATTCCTTTCTTTTCTTTTTCTTTCTTTCTTTCTTTCTTTCTTTCTTTCTTTCTTTCTTTCTTTCTTTCTTTCTTTCTTTCTTTCTTTCATAGTATTGGCACATAGACTTTCTTCTAAATTTCTGGATATTTGCCTAATACTATGCTATATGCTATACTGTGCTCTGCTGTGCTGTACTATACCATACCGTACCGTACCATACCATAAACTGAATACTCTCTCTGTTAAGCTTAGTAATGGAATGGACCCACTTGCAATAAAAAAAAATTGCGTTTGCTTTACATTAAAAATTTTTTCTGCTCATAAATGTAGTCTCATTTGTTGGAAAAGAAAAAGACAGAATGCGAGTTGCCTAGTAAAAATGTCACTGACGTTTTAAATAATTAATATCTTCTCTTGCTTTTGTTCACACATATGAGCTACAGAGGCCAAGTTATGAGGGAGAGAGGTAGAGAGGGAGTAGGGGAGGGGGAGAGAGATTCTGGAGTGTAGTTTTGTTGAGTATTTTTTCAAAATTCCACACTGATCTCATAATTTATTATGTTGTTTTTCCTATCGCCACAGACGTATGTACACTTTCAAATAGAAATAAAATAGCTGAGCATGATATCACCTTATAAAATTATTCTGATATGTGATAACTAAAGGCAAAATTTGCTACAATTTCTGCTTAACATAAAATATTTGATATCAGTTCGCATGGTATTGTCTCACATTATATAGCAGCTTGCTCAATTTGTATTTTTGGACAAAAGCGATGTAAATTTTTGAGAGTTCAATTATAAGAAAGCAAGAATTTATATAGATATTTGCTTAGTTTTATTTAACTTTTAAAATTCTATGAAAACACAAACTAAAATCAGAAATAAGAAAGCCATGTATATTAATAAGCTAAGGAATATATGCAATGTTAAAACTTAAAGACAGTTTTTTTAAAAAGTAATGGTTTAAAAGAATTACTGATGACATCCAAATAAGAGTAGGACTGCCTTAAAAATCACATAATTCATTTTGGTGTTTAAAGATCAGAATGAACTTATATTATGAATCAAATTGATTTATGCCATAGTTATTACCATTCAGTAAACTGACAATCTTCTAAGGGACATTATACATAGCTGTCTATATTTTTAGAAAGAACATTTCTGTATTTATTGAATAGCATGCTGCTGTCTTTACCTAGAGAATGAAGGTTACTATTTCTGCAATTATTTTTCTGATTTCTAAATACTTTTCAAAATTACTAGTAAGTCCTTGATTTCAAATTATTTCATACTTAGCACCCTCCTATAAAAAGATATTTATATATGTGCATGCATGTAACTGTGAATATATACTGAGAAATTTTCTGAGGTAATACAGAGAATATCAAATTTACTCTAGGTGGGGAATATTTATAACATTTCAGTAAGAAATTTCAATGTTTGAAAGTTTCAGATGTGACTTTATGATAAATATTATGACTTTTGAGTTTAAATATATATGACACTTAACTGTATTCTGAGTTTGATTTGAGGTCAAAATTAACAGGAATGAAAATGTGGGAGGCTCAGGAAATCACTTAATTACAAACTGACTTTTTTCCTTTGAGTTAACCTTTATTCTTCTACTAAGTGATATAACCAAGAATTAATTAATATTCTATTTCATATACTCTTGCGAAATATAAGTCCTGGAAATACATGATATAGTACAGGTTTCATAGAGACAACATATGAATTTTGATTCGGAGGGATTCTACACTTAAGGTGACTGCATTGACACGATCTTCTTGGAAGATGCTATTTTCATCTTGTATTGATTTTTCTAAGACTTATATGGAAGATAATCGTAACACCTTCTCTACGAAGAGGAGATGGTTTAACCAAAAGCTAATAAAAGTTACAGTTATTTTAATTGCGAAGTCACCCAGGCTTAAATGAATACTGAATAACTCATTAGATCACTGAATATGCTAACAGAATGAAGATTTTTAAAATCAGCATTAAAAAAAATCAATATGTAGTATAATAGGTATTTAAAGTCTATGTAGATAAGTTTTTAATAATACTTAAAACAGATGAGTTTCTGGAGGGCTATTTTACTATTGAGAGCATACTTAATGACTGCTGTTAGGAAACCCTACTTACTGCCTGTGAGGAACTAGTCACTGTGTCTCATTTACTGCTATCTATTTTAATTGTAATTTAGAGAAGCCTAATCAGGCGTTTTCCCCAACTAAACAAAGCACCTGGCTCAGAAGGCATTTCTCCTTCTGAATAATTTTCTATCCTTCCAGAAGCTGCAAACAGATCTTTAAACTTCACATAGTTTATGCAGAAAAGTCAGTCTTTATTGATCTAGTCTGATCTTTTCCCCAGCCCTCTTATTTACCAAATGGTTTTCCTGAATTAGTAAAGATAGGGCTTAAATATTCTGTAGTGTGTGTTTTTTAAGTGAAATAACATCTGTGTGGTGTGTTTCAGGGAAAAATCAATTCAGGTCTGTTTTTTTAGTTTCCTTACACTAATTAGACCTTATTAGGAATTTTTGTTTTGCAGACATCTTTCAGACCACAGTCTCTAAGAATCCACTTACTCTGGACTTAAGTAAATGTGTGTGTGTGTGTGTGTGTGTGTGTGTGTGTGTAGACACATATATATAGATATATCCCCCTTCCCCCATCCCCAAAATGAGACTGGCCACAGATACACAGATGATCAAACAGGACAAGTGCTAACACGTCCTTTTCTTCCTCTAGATGCAGTTTTGTTCTCTGAAGGCCTCTTCTTCATGCCCAATTGCAACTAGTATTTGATTCGAGAATTGTTTTTTCTGACACGTCTAGGTTGGTTTTGCTATAATAAATAAAGGGATGACACTTCAGGAATAATATTTGACTTATGTCATTACATTAGAATGCGTTGAAGATGACCCTTTGTGGATTTCATGAGTTATCATTCCACTAATTCCGCTGGAACTCGCCATTACTCATGGATTATATGCATAAATGCTCTGCTTACTTTATTGTCATTGTTCATAAGTTTCCTCAAGATCATAATTCATCCTTCACAAAGTGTGTGTCAGAACCAAAAGCTCATAGCCAGTGCTGGAGATCAAGACTTGAGTGGGCTGTAACAGCCTTACTGTCTGATGTAGAGCCTCAATTCTGTGTGTCTATTCAAAGAGTGACTCACAGAGACAGTCTGCAAGGTGGAGAGGTCACTTGCTTTGGGAAATGATGAAATATCCCACCCTGATTCATTTAGGTAATAATGGAATTCTCTTTTTCCATATAATTGGAGAGCTCAGAACTGCTGCAGAAGAATACACAGACAATGGCCCAAGTGGCACGTAGCACCTCCAGAGTGCAAAAATATTTTATACCTGAAAATCTTGCTTTGAAAATTGCAGTAGCATTTGAGATTCCCACAACACAGAAATCACTACAAACAAGTTGTTCAAGAGTAAACCTTTTGACCATGTTTATGCAGGTGTGGTTAGGGCTTTATTCTCCCAAAGGATGAAATGTTCCCTCCATCTTGCAGCACTGGTAATTTCAGATAATTTATATGACACCACTTAGAGGAAAGCAGACAATAAATTCCGAGACAGAGAATTCAGGAGATGGGGATATTTGGAAGTACTTGGTGCAGAAAATGAAAATTGGAAAAGGAATGATGAGCCTTGTGAAGATTTGCAATGTACCTTTTTATTTTCCTTTTCAAAGTTATGAATAAGAAATGGTTACTAAAAGCCCACTAATAACTGTGAAACTGAAGAAAGAGAGCGTTTTTCTGAAAATCCACACAGCACGCATTTAACAGGAGCCGAAGGTGAAACACTCTGTTGAGCATGAGATAAAATAGAACAAAGATCAATCGTCAGATCAGAAAAGGGGAGCGAAAGGCAGCATTTTCTTGTCTCCATGTTCAACATGACTGACGCAAATAAAGTTTTGGTGTCAGGAATTCTATTTTCAAATTGAATTTGCTATGTAATTTGCATGTGTGAATCAAATCTTCCTGTGCACTATATAACAAACCTTTATTCTAATTCAAGAGAAGAACTTTACATTTCAGTGTGGCAAATCTTGTGTTTAAATCCTGGTCAACATGAGGGTCACTTGAGAGCAGTAACATCCGAAAAAAAGATTTATTAAACGATATATCTTCAATAAATCTTTTATAAGCTTTGAAATTCTGTTCTAATATTTAGTGGGCAAAGACCTTTTTTACGTCTCTTTTTCTGGAACTGTCATTTACCATGAGAGAACTTAAGTGATCGCTGATTTAGCCCACTAGAGAAAGTTAAACAGAGGAAGAATGATAAGAGACATAGGAATGGTATGTGTCCCCGTTTCTCAGGATGATCCAGAAGTGGTGACATGTATCTCTAAGGTGGGATATGACGGCGCTGAAATTAAAGGATTAGCTGAAAGACTGTATAAGAAATAGGTACAAATATAAAATACATATAAAATCACTAGAACTCCCCACACAACAAACTCCACTAAGCTATGCAGCTAGAGATATTTTGACCCTGCTGAAGACTGCAAGATTATTTTGTAGAGAAATGAGAGCCATGAAGCTGAAAATTAAAGGACAAGAATCCCAGCAAAGAACCAGGTGGAGATGAAATACAGAAACAGACTTCTGGAATGTAAAGTTAAATTCAAAGTCAACACATTGAATGATGAACCTCTTTATTCCCGATGCCTCCCCTTAGCTCCAAGAACTCTGCCAAAAATTGGAATATCTTCCCTATGGAAAAATACCAGCCTGAGAGAAAAACCTACCAGTAACTTATATTTGAGATCCTCCTAAATATTGTACCCTAAACAAAAATTGAAAAAAGACCCATAAGGAAATACATTATTTTAAAACTGCAAGAGTAAATCTTAAAATCTCCTAGATAGAAATACAGGCCATCGTACATAATTGCAGATTAGATGACACAGTATTGTTCATTCTCACTATCGGAAGCATGAGGACATCAGAGCAATTCATTCATATTCTAAGGGATAATTATTTCTTCTTTGCATCTTATACCCAAATCGCCATTGATATGTCAGAATAGAATAAAGCTATTTTTAAACTCGGATGTTCTAAAAATTAATTACCTCTTATGCTCGCACTTCATCCGAAAGCCAATGGAAGTTAGCTGGGGCAAAATCGAGAGAAAAAAAATACATCAAGGAGGTACAAGACTTAACGCACTGGACTGCCTCGCCCTTGGAAAGAGTCTGTTTCTTTCTCCAGAGAGAGCAATTATCACGAGACCTGCTCAGGCTAATGGCATGTCGGCAGAAGTGAAATGTGCCACTTCTAGGAAGCTTTTTAGGCCACTTTTAGTACACTTTATTCGTGCTGAAGTTTATTCGGAATGAAAACTGCAACTTAATTTTGCCCTTAGCCAATTTTCACTGTTATAAAAATGATCAGGATTTTTTTTTATTAGGTCAAAACATTTTCTAAACTTTAAATTCTATAGCAAAAGTATTTTCATAAGGCACTGAAGATATGGCAGGTAATTATCCTAAATAGAGATTTTCATATTATTTTGTCTTACCTCTCGTTCTGCCTTTACTCACTCTTCTTTAAAACCATGGATTACTATAGAGGTGTTCTCTTCTACTTTAGCTTCACACACAAAAAAAATTTTCTTATAGAGTCATATAATAGAGATCCTTTTGAAATATGATTCTTGATTCATAGTAGAACCAATTTTATTTTAGGTTATTTTGGATGTGTAAATAAATTCCAGAAACAAATACCTTCTGTTTTGTATTCTGTGCCTAATTATTTTCCGATTTAGAGAATAGTTCTTTTAAAATAAGCTGACCTTTGATATTGGTTTTTAGCAGCTGAAAATTAAACTATAGTCATGAGCCTTACGACTCATAACGCATTTTATTGCACATCAAAAAAAATATTGGTATTTTATTTTTGGATGTGGGGCATTTGCAAGACTTTTTTATTTTTCTTAAGTGGAAAATCATGATACCTATTCAATATTTAAAAACAACATCTAAACTATGAGAAGCAAATTATAAGATGGGGGGAGAAATCAGAATGTAATTATAATTTTATACTGGGAATGATGCTGAAATTCAGGTGAACGACTTCCTAATTTTGTAAGGCTTTTCTATGGGATTCGATATGTCCCTTCCCATTCAATTTTGCCAAATTCATTTTATAAAGCGTTGTAGCCTCCTCTTTCCCCTGCCCTCCCCCACTTTAAGCTGCCAGTAGATTGACATCCTCAAATGCAAATTATTTTAATGCCAATAATTTAAAGAAATATTTTTCTATTTCAGTTTTTAAAAAATGTGGAAGGGTTATATTCAGGCATTTGTCTGTAATTAGAGAGTTTAGATTCTCAAGAGATTTTTTATGAAGATATTTTAAAATTCACTGAATAACATCAGAAGCATTTTTAAAATGTCAATTCTAAAATGCCGATTTATTTATAATTTTAGAATTGACTTTTTAAAATTTTATTACCAATATCCAATAAGTAATAATATATTAAGTATGATGTGTGATATAGAATTTTCGAAGAATGATTTTCATGCATTTTAATAGGGATGAATTTTAACATTTGTGATACTCGAAAGTAGCAAATAAGTTTTCCCATTGCAAATGTTCCTTCGTTTATAAACACGTTTTCTTAAAATGTCACTATAAACATTTGTTTTTCCCTCAATCATGTGGCTACATTATCTAAGACAGTTAGTTGAACATAACTGTATTCTAAAGTCATAAATATGTTTGGACAGTACTTAAAAATTCTAGAATATATTGATAAAAAATGGTGTGAACTGAAAACAACTTAAAACCCTATCAAACTATATAGCTGGGAATAACATATATGCATGCATACATGTAAACCAATAAAACATGACACACACCAGGAATGTCCACTTTCTCCAACTAGTATGAAGGCCTGCCTGCCAGAGAATGTCAGATATTGATTTCGCATCTTTCTGAAGTGTGCTGAGCTTTTTGCAAACCACTACAGGTTGCTCTTAGGGATCCAGCCCCTTGTCCATCTTGCAGTGAAGACATCTCTAAGTGATGCCCACTAAGCAAGCTAGCTGAGTGTGATTGGTGGCTGAGAAGCTGAAAGAGACAGGTTGATGCCTCCATAGGTAGCTCGGGCCTTCTGGTCTCCTTACCAGATTGCTTGGGCACCGTTGCTATTTCATTTGTTGAAGGAAAAAAGTGAAATTTGTTTGAGCTAAGTGGTGATTGTATGTAATTCCTCTTGTGTATGTATTACCTACATGTCAACACCCACATTCCCAGTTCTTGTTTTAACATTAAGACAATAATTTGGGTAATTTACTGACTTATTAATTGAAGGGATTTTGATCAGATGACTTCCTGAACTCGTTTAATTTTTAGTTTCTGAGACATTTTGCCCAGATCTAACAGGAAAGAAACTCTAAAAATTATATTTAGCTGTGATTATATAACCAAATTTGGTATCAAACTACATAATCAATCAAACAATAAAACTAAACCTCTTACCACTACAAAACATGCCAGTCAGGTTTTTTTTCCTACCTAACTACATTCATAGAGGTTGTGTGTTTTTACCATGACTCTAGTTTCAACCTCCTGAAACAAAACAATAATAATAACAATGAGAACAATAATAGAACATACATAACTTGTTACCCTAGAAATTGCTTAGTTTATTTTATTTGCCATTTTTCATTTCTGTTCACATCTCTATTTACTGCATCTCAGACAGAGAACCAGTACCTTATCATGACATCGTGTAGGCTACTAAAACATGTAAGTCATGAAAGTAAAAAAAAAAAAAAAATTAATACCTTATCTACAGATAAGGTATTATCCGTATAAAGAAAATGAGAAAAAAAATGATCTTAAAACAAACCAAAGTAAAATAAAAATATTTTATTTGTGTTGAAAAACATTTGAAGGACAAAGAAAAGAGTAAGCCACAAATCATTTGAAGAGGTAATGAACTAAAAAAACAAGAGGCTATGAACTGAAGCTAAAGCAAGACAAGATGGGGCACCAGGGGAAGCCATGAAAAATGACCTCAGGCAGAGGGCGATTAGTGTGTGGAACAATAAGCAATTAGGGGCAAAGAACAACACTGTGAAATCTGACCACTGTTGCTCATGTGGATGGATATAACTAAGCAACAGAGTCTTTAATCCTCAAACTCTCGTGTGCCAGCAGAAAGACGTAAAGAAGAGATATTAAACTTAAAAAATCTAGTACGCTCTTCGAGTAAGTGATGGAGTTCATCTTAAAGTAAGAGGACATGTGAGTGTAGGGTTGTATCTGTAGATAATAGTAATTACAGAATATTAAAGCATCATTGTGATCAATAACCATCTGGGAATAATAGCACTAACACAGGTCAAGTATGTCTAGGGTGGAGATTAGACAAAGAACGTCTCGAGGACGCTGTATGACCCTGACAAGCAGGGTAGCCCCACTCCATCTGCTTTCAACATGAATTTTCAACCATTTAAATTAAGATGATTTGACCGTAGGAAAGTTATTATTGCACATATTATTTTAAAGCAAAAATTAGGTTTACACAAAGCTAAAATTTTTAGGAAAATGCAGTCATGAGGAAGTCAAATATAAGGGAAACAAATTTTGAAGAGCATTAGGAATTTAAAGCGTTAACTCTGTGTCAGCTGTAATGCTTCTGTAGGGTTTCTTGGGCAGCCATGGGGGGTAGAATGAACGTGTGAAACATATTTGAGAGACATTTCCAGTCAGGATTTCTGATAGCAAGCATACCTTTCTGCATAATACTGTCTCTGAAAGGAAGTTTCTAAATTATAAAAGTCTAAGGTTCTCACTTCATATTTCTAATTACCACAAACAGATCAAAGAGTTAGACAATGAGAAGCCTGATAGGAAAGAAAATTGACTCACTTGAAATCTGGTGATGGAGGAGGGCTCTATGGATGTTCTTGGCCGCCAGAAAGATGAACTAGTGGGTCCTAGAGCAAACCAAGCTGGAAACATCTCTGGAGGTAAAAATGACAAAACCGAAGCTGTCCCACTTGGGGACATCATGAGAAGGCACGGCTCTTTGGAAAAGACAATAATGGCAGGAAAATAGAAAGCAGCAGGAGAAGAGAAAGAACAAATATGAGATGGACCGACTCCATAAAGGAAGCCATCGGCTGAGTCTGCAAGAGCCAGGCAGGGCTGTCGAGGATGGGGCATTGTGCTTGTCATTCATTTTGAGAGTCACCGGGAGTTGGAGCTGACTCAGAGGCAGCTAACACACACAAGGTTCTCACAAAGATACTAAAATACCTATGTAAGAGTGACTCTGTTTCCCCCGATCCACATGATCTCAGGAATAAAGTGACAATGAAAATGTCTGTTAAATAAGTTGCAGAAGGATACTGCTCCCACTAATTCCTGGAATGTTGTAAATTCTGGAAAACCAGAAAAAGCATAGAAAGATGGTGTTTGTAACACTCAAGTGTGGCAATTTAACATGTTAGCCTCACTGTGCCACATACGCAATGGACATGACTGGGTTCAACTGGCCAGATGCCCAGGATAAAAGCAAGGGTTGGGTGAGCTAACCACTAAGCTTTGCCATATTTATCAGGTACGATTTAAAAGACAGTTTTCCAGAGCTATAAAAAAAATGGTTATGAAAATTCATTATGAGACAATTGCGCAGAAGCCACAAATAATATACTAGCATGGGGACACCAATCCTCACTGACATTCACAACAGAGTATTGATAATAGTGCCCACAAGCAGGCTAATTTAGATTTAAATAGTGACAATTGCCATCCTAAAGGACAACCAGTGGATACTGTTTTTTGTTCATATATGCTCTTATTACTAATTTTTGGAAGAGTTGGTCAATTTACTTAAGATTGGTGGACACCATTTTAAGAGGAATAATGGCAAGCTACAGTTTTAATGGTAAGGATTATAGATGAAAATGATCATCCAAAGCAGGGAAAATAGTTGTTTATAAAGCAGACACTAAGTGGACTACGATCACAGCCTTCGGGAGGCTCACACCTGGGTAAGGCCAAATGGATCTTCTGTGGTTCTTCTATGAGGCGGAAAGATAATTTCCTCCTACCTTCTAAATTCTTCTGGATGGACTAATAATCAGATTACTATAGAATAGATTAAAAGGAGGAACTAACCGAATTTAGTACACATGTACACGGCGGTGGGGGTGGGGGGTTCCCTAAGAATACAAGACCTGGGGACACGTTGTGCAGTTAAGGCTTATATGCACCCTGGAGCTCAGGAGAAGGGGAGCATGGTTTGGGAATAAGGGCAAGAAGGCAATTTGCCTGGAAATGGAAAAGCAAGTGTTTGGTCACTCATGTTTGCTGGGCCATCTTTAACAAGGAGACACAGGACGTTGATCAAAAGGGTCTTGCGAGGTTCCTCCCTGTCTTTTGCATACTGGTTCCTCTTAAACTAGAGCAGTCTGTGATGATATTCTCCTTCCTGGAGCAGGGCCTCTGCCTAAGTTCCTTTTAGGCAGAAGGACAAAGGTGTTTCCTGGGTCTTCTGTTTCTTAAAAATAATCAGCTTAAAATAAGCAATAGCGGCATTTTTTAGAATGGCAGTCTATGGTACCCTCTCTTCAGAGGGCAATGAAAAGGAATTCAGGAAGACGTTACAGGAAACCGTTATTTATGTTGAAAGTATTTTCTAACAATTGGTATTGACCAGAAGAGAAACATTCCTGAAACTATGCAAGTGGAATCAAAGGAAGTATATACCAGTGTTGGGATTGGAGTCTATTTATAAGAAGTCTTTATTGAAGAGATTAAGAGCGTAGGTTTTAGAGTCAGATAGACGTTGGATCAAATGCCGTATTTACTACATTTTAGCTCTCTCACCTTGGGTAATTTATTAATCTCTCTAAGCTTCAGTTCAATCGTCTGTATAGCACAGATAACAACAAATCCTTGAGGAGTTGTGTGGATGGCTAAATAAGGTCAGATACCCAGAGAATTTAGAGCAGTATTTGGCATGTGGGAAATTTTGTTATCCTATCCCTTTTAATATTAAGGTTGTACACTGCGTATATATAAGTGTGAGAATTATCTGAATTTCAACAACTGTAACCATCATTATTATTTATAATTTATAGCTAAATATTTATTATTTGCTAAGGATGATAATAAAAGATAAAAAACTTTAGGTGATCTATTGTGAAATATTGGATAAAGATGGTCCCAAAGAAGAAAAATCATAAAAAGTATTACATGTTACATATTTCTAAGAATTCTTGCCCCAGAATCTGTGATTGAGTAATAATGAAATAAATAATCCTTTATATTTCTAAATGTTACTTGAGAAAGCCTGGAAAATATCATTAAAGTATAAACTCGGACCAAAGGTAAATTTGGTATATAAATGAAATTAAGTGATATAAAAAAAAATCATCAGCATCTGCACTATAAAGTTCATTCAGTTTAAGTTATAAATTCACAAGCAAAGATGACTTGTGGATTCCTTAAACATGTCTGTAATAACCCGCATACCCTGTAAATATCGAGAGTGATGTGACCTGAGACATTTAAAGAATGTGAACCTGTTTTCCGTTCTCTAATTATGGCTGTATCAATCAAGGTTTGATCAGAGGAGCAGAATCACTAAATGTGATAAATAAAAAGGGACTGATCAAATGATGAGAGCTAACGCAGATGTGAGAACTGGTTAAAGAGGCTACGTTAGACTGTTGCTTCTGCATCTGGAGCGGGGCTTGAAGTCAACAGGGCAAACTGTCTGAATCAGAGAGGGCTGAGAGGTGGGCAAAGGAAAACCCAGTCCTACAACAGTGAGAGAGGGGCGTGGACCCCACAAAAGCCGACAAGGGCCCACATCCCTCCCTCACCCAGTAAACCTAGTTGGTATAGCTTATTGGGACTATATTAAATTTATAAATGAACTTAGAGAGACAGACCTAAGACCCGTCATGGCTTTCTAATTGTTTAACACTAATTTTTGCCTGTCCATAGTGTTTTAAAGTTTTCCTCCTAAAGGTTTTATACATTGTTCTTTAAATTTATTCTTAAATATTCAATATTCCTTGTTGCTTTGAAAAATGGGACTTTTCTCTCACTATCTTCTCTAACTGGATGCTGCCCAGGTGCATGAAAACTATGGATTTCTATAAGTTGATTTACATCCTGTCAGCTCAATATTTTTCTAGGTAAAATATAACTACAAAAGGAAGTAGTATTATTTCTTCTTTTCAAAACCTTATCTCACTAATTGATTTAGCTTTTCTAATTCCATTGTCTCATACTGCCCCCCCAAAAATCTAAATTATTTTGTAGAGAGTGGAACTAGTTTGGTTGTCCCTGATCTCCGTGGACATACGTCTACTATATTTCCATTAAGGGAAATGCTGGCTTCTGGGCGGTCTTCATTCAGCATCTGTGAAAAAACTCATGTATTTCATTTTCTTAGGTTTCTCAATATGATACATTACCTTAGTAGATTTTTTAATAGTAAATCAACTTGGCATTTCTGGAATTCATTTATCTTTTTTCTTAGAAGGCATGAAACTTTCCCCCTTATATATGAAGTCCGTTGTTTTACAGTTATTATACCAAGAACTCTAAATGTTCCGAGATGTTACCCTATTTGCATGCTTGCTAACAAATTAGCCTGCTACAGTTTCCAGGAAGCCAGCAGAATACACAAGTTTCCTGGGTAGATATGAAGGACAATTTTTCACTCATGGGAACAGCAGTAGGCAAAGTGTTAACATTTTCACTCTGGTTCCCATAGCCACACTTCCCGCAGGGCAATGCTAGGGGGAGGTGGCTCCTGCACATTCGATGGGTTTTGTCACAGGAGGGGAACCCTGAAGAAGTTTGGAAAATGGGCGACGAGCTCTGGACACCACGTCCAGCTCCCAAAGCAGCATGCTGTCTAAAGAGCCTGGAAAAAAATAGGGCGGTCTGAAGAATCGTTTCCAATCGTCCGTTTCAATATATCGATCCAGGAGTTCTTTATTTTTGAAAGTTTTATTCGATTATAATTCTGAACATTAGTAGAGCCTAATTGGTTCCGTTTCTTTGAGTACTTCGTTTAGAGTTGCATCTTTTTATTTTTCTTCCGTTTTAAACCTTTTCTTTTCAAATATACTTATTCTTAATTTTCTTCCTTTTCACTTCCTTCCTTCCTGGCACCTTGCCAATTGTCCTCATTTATTAAATGGTTTTGCCTTTTCTGTCATATAGTCCTTAATTCATTTAATTCTCAATTTCATTTTTCTATTTTAGTCTACAATTCTGTTCTCAATCTGAAAATTCTAATTCAAGATATCTTTTATTTCTCCAACTGTTTGATTAGGTTATTTAATTAAAGTTTTTTGTGTTGTGTAACAGATTTCTCCTCTGTTTCGTTTTGTTTTGTTTTGTTTTGTTTTGGTGGAAGAAAAAGGGCAATTTACTGGCTCAAATGCTTCAACTCCCATTTCGTTTTCTTCGTGTAGTAGCTTTGTATAGCTAAATTCTGTTCATGTATCTCTATTTTTATGGACAGGAATTGGCAGTACGAGACTCTTTTCTCAAGAATATTCTCTTCCGTTTGCGTGTTTATACGGTAACATTCAGTTTTCTTAATCTGTAGCATTTTAAGGACGATGGAGGGGGTGATGTGCTGTCTTCATTGTTTTACTCCATTTCATATTCCTATTCATTCTCTACCATTCAGATCGATTGCCTTTGCAAGACTGCCTCTCTGATTCTCATCTACTGTTTAATATGTATTTAATATATATAAGTATATATTTATAGATCAATAATATATAAGCATGTATATTAAATGTATGTGGTTTATCAAGACCTAGTATTTCCTGACAAAAAGAATTTTTTCCTCGTGATATTTTCTGAGAGGTACCCCACTCAGGTGGCCATTAACTTTTGTGAAATAACTGTCATCTGTCTAAATCAGTAGCTCTTCCTTCTTATGTTCTGAATTCTAAAATAGTATTTTCTATAAAGATAACCTAGTGTTATATTTACATTCAGGGGGTTCATAAGCAAATAGTGTTTTCTTAATTATTCGACAGTTACTTTTTTTGTTTGCTCGTGTATGTGTGTGTTTTCTTTTTCTCCACTAAGACTCGATCTTAAAAATCTTTCTTCTGAAATGGCTTTCAAATATGATATTTTACTAGTCAGGAACAATTAATGCTTTCTCAAATTTCAGAGACAACTCCCAAATCTCATTTTTTTAAAATTCCCTATGGCAATATTTTCCACTAAAAACATGTCAAGCGATTCTCAGTACATCCAAATACCACAGTTGCTAAGCAACTGCTAATGAATTTTCCACCAAAAAGGTTTCATACCAGGCCTCTGAGATATCAAATACTCACACAGCCCTTGATGCCTTTGCAAATTGTTCCTCTACTGTGGCATGAAAAAGTTACTGCAAATAATAAAAAGTAACTATTGGTAATAGCATACTGTTGAAAAAAAAAAAGCAAATAAAAATCATTTCAGTTTGCTGTTTCTGAGTCCCTGAGTC
The DNA here is from genome assembly GCF_014176215.1 of Rousettus aegyptiacus. Lineage (NCBI taxonomy): Eukaryota > Metazoa > Chordata > Mammalia > Chiroptera > Pteropodidae > Rousettus > Rousettus aegyptiacus. Next base: position 88,407,799 of record NW_023416287.1, read on the forward strand.
ATCTTCTCAGTTCTTACATTTTTTCTAAGAGCAAATAGATAATTTACTATCCATACATGTGTTTTGTAAAAAATTAATATACACAATGACTTTGAATTTTCAAATTGTATGATGAAAACTTTGAATTTCTATATTTTTACTTAATAGTTTAATTCAAATAATTTAAATGTAAGGATTTTATGTTTACTGTAATTGCTGTCATTAAAAACAAACACTGTACCTAATTAGAAAAAAAAGAAACTCTAAGGAGAATTCTGACTCATCCAGAGGCACTGTGTGGGTTCATCATTTCTCAGAAGTAGAGCGTCTATGCAGATTCTGGAGATGGATAAAGAAATTTCAGTTGCTTTTATTTTTCTTACTGATGTAGAAAACAAGATAATCATTTGGAAGGGAAGATGGGGGAGAAGGTGCAGGATGTTTAAAAAAGAGAAGTTATGAAATAGTTGTCTTGGGAAAGAGGAGCCAAGGCAAGAAGAGATGAATAGAAATGCACTGTTCGTGCTGAGCTTCTCCAAGAAGCCCCTTGATGTTGATATTCATGAATTATCATTGCGCTTGGTGTGAAATTTTGTTTCTCTCCAGCTATATATGCAGGAGTAATAAATCTTGTATTTGTCCAGGACTATGTGTATGGAACTTAACAAATGTAAAGGAGAGAAAACAGCTCTCACTGGAGAAGGCTGATGGGAAGAATGGTTTTCACGAAGGGCCAGGTGAAAGAGAGTGAAGATTTAGATAAGAATAGAGGTTTGAGATGTAGAGCATTTCACTGGTAGATAGTTTTCAATAATGTTCTTGTATTAGTTTTCTATTACTACATAGCAATTTACCATGCACTTAATGACTTAAAGCAACACACTTTTATTATCTCACAGTTTCCATGAGTTAGAAGTCAGAGCATGGCTAATCGAGGTCCTCTGCTTAGGGTCACCAGCAGCAATCAAGGTATCAGCCCGCCATATTCTCATCCGGAGTCTCCATACAGGATAGAATCTGTTTCCAAGCTCAAGATCGTCGGAAGAATTCATTGCTAGCAGGTGTATGCCTGAAAGCCTTGGCTTCTTACTGAATGCCAGCCTCACGTCCTGTAGGTCACTGGCAGGTCCCTGCTCTGTGGCCCCCTTTGTAGGCAGTTCACAGCCTGGCTGTTTGATTCTTCCACGACAGCAAAAAAGATATTTCTTTCCAGCTGGATATGGCAGATTCTTATGACATAGTAATGGTGGCGACAGCTCATCACCTGTGCTATACAGTCATACTCAGCCTAACATTTCATTCAATGACAGACACCGTAGAGGATGGTGGTCCTGTAGCATTACAATGGAGCTGAAAAATTTCCCATCGCCTAGCGTCGCCATAGCTGTCTTCATGTCATAAAGCAGAACACGAGTGGTGTTTGTGGTGAGGCTGGTGTCAAAAAACCTACCGCACTATACATATAATTATGTACAGCACATAATACTTGATGACGGTAACGTTAGAGGTTTATAATATTTGCTGTACTATACTCTTTATTGTTATTTTAGAGTATAATCTTTCTATTTACATTTTAAAAGAAAAAAAGCTTGCTGGAAGATAGTATGCCACACCGTACCAGCGGCAGCCTCACGCAGCTCGCGTTTACCGTGTCTCAAGTGCATCATTTTCTCTTGCGCTTGATTTTATCTCATGTTGTTTTGTGCAGTAACGTGCCGTACAGCCTTGTAGCTTAGGAGCAATAGGCTATACGATATAGCCTAGGCGCGTAGTAGCCTATCAGCTAGGTTTGTGTAACGGTGCTCTGTGATGCTCACACAACAACAAAGGCGTCTAAGGACGCATTTCTCAGAACGAATCTGTCGTTAAGTGGCGTGTAACTGTATAATGTAAACTAATCGAGAGGGTGGCAGTCACCCTTTCCACATTCCGCCAGACAGAGGCGCGTCACAGGTCCTCAAGGGGGGGTTGCTCAGGGTGGGGTTCACTGGTTTTCATCTTAGTGTGTGTCTGCTGCAGGCGCCAATTTGTTTTCACCTCTTTTTCTGCTCCCTTGCTTTGGTCCCGGCCTCTGTACTGTTCCTTGCTTTGGCCAATGGAATAACAGCAAAATGTGGTAAACAAGCAGAGGCTTGAAAAGTGCTCGCACTTTAAGACTTGCCTTCTCTTGCAACCCCACTGCTATTGGGAGAAGCAGCCAGCGCGCTAGATAGTGACCAAGAGTCACACGTGAGAGTGAGGTCATCCTGGATCATGCAGCCTCAGCCACTCTGTCAACTTACTGGAAATGCCTGAGTATACCCAGTGGCTCTCAGATGAGCCCGCCAAAGCAGCTGGCTTCCGTCTGTGACTTTACCTCTCCGCTTAGATTTTGACTGAGTACTCTCCATTCTTTAAAAAAAAAAAAATTTACATTTTATTCTTCAAATTTAATAGTGTGATTGTTTTCTATAGAATGATATCAGCATAGATACCTGTCATGAGTTACATTGTGCCCTTCCCAAAAGATGTGCTGAAGTCCTAACCCTGAGGACCTCAGAATGCAACCTTACATTGAAATAGAGTTCTCAGAGATGCAGTTTTAATGCATTCATGTAGGCTTCTTATTAAATTGCCTTTAATTGTAATTCACCAACGAAGTCATTGCAGCCTATAATTTTCTTTGTGGAAAGGTTTTCATGAGAATTTTTTTTTTTTTTAAGATATGGAGATATACAGAGTTTCTATTTCTTCTTGCGTCAGTTTAAAATTTTTGGCAACTTAAGGTAATTTTTTCCACTTCCTCTAATTTGTTGAATTTATTGCTATAAAGCAGTTGATAATTTTCCTTTATTATGACTTAAATGATGATAAAATGTTTAGCGATATCCTGTTTTCTCTCCTAATATTGATATTATCCTTCTTTAAAAAAATATTTCTCAAGTTATTTATTATGTTTACTGACCTTTCTGTAAAAACAGCTTTGGAGTATATTAATTCTATTTTTTCTCTTTTCTATTTTGATTTCTACTCCTTAATTTATTATTTTCTACTTTATACTTTGCATTTAATTTTTTTTTTGTTTGCTTAGCTCGCTGCTTAAGGCCAAATTTTAGATAGTAAATTTTTTAGTTTTCTCTCTTTCTAACATAAGCATTGGATTGACCAATTTCTCTCTAAACACTGATTTAGCTGCATTCTATAAATTTGGGTGTGTTATGACTTTATTCTCATTCATAATTAAAAAGTATTTCTAATTTAGTGAGTGATTTCTTCTTTCGTTCCTATGTAATTCAAACTATATTAATTAATTTTTAAGGTTTTGGTTATTTCTTATATTTTGTTATTTATTTCTAATTTAATTCTATTTGGTAAAAGATGTTCTCTAACATATTTCAATATTTTAAAATATATTGAGATTTATTATCATAGCATACATTCTATCTATGACTGCCACAAATGCAGATTCTATGTGCTTTGGAAAATTTATAATTATAAGGCGCATTTGTGTTACCGCTACCCACTGATGCTCTTATTTTTTTAAATTCACTCTCGAAATATCTACACAGACCATTTCAAGTCTTCCTTACTCTCCTCAGACTTCTAAACCTTCTCATCTACTATTCATAGAAAATGGCTGCGTTTCCCACTATATAGAGAACATAGATGTCCCAGACAAGGGAGCTCTCACTTTCTGATACCAAATATAGAAACACATTTTCGCTTTCTCCTGATAAAGTACTTGAGTTTTTCTTCTTAGCAAAGACTAATCCCTTTGCTCAGGAACTTTCTCTCTTCCTTTCACAGACCTCGCACAAAGAATGTCCTTTATCTCTCATACTGTTTAGGTTTTTCAAGTAGATCTTTCCCACCTCACCTGTCCTTAAGTTTACTGCAAGGGTGGGGTGGGGTGGGTTGCACGACAGTAAACCAAACCCCTGTGTTAACCCCTCATCTTCTTGTCCTTGCCTTCAGATCTCTTTCCTTTCCCTCACAGCAAAATTTCTCAAACACGTTTTTTATAGTGTTTTTTTAAATGTATTTCCTCACCTTCTGTTCACTCCTCTTCATGTAGCAATTTTACTATTTTTCATTCAGATGGTATTAGTTACTCTAATATATTAACTAGATCTTTTTCTCCCCAGTGAGAAAGGACAATCTCAGAGACTAGTGTAAACGACCATGCAAAGTACTTGTAATTGTAATACAACAGGGAACCCACTCAGAGATACAGACTTCAGTCTGAGCCAACATGACCATCCCTGTAGACAGTGGTCAGAATTCTTCAAGGGGCTGAGTGAGAATGTCAGTGATTCTTTTAAAATCTTAAAGTGGAAGACTTAAAAGATTTAACAGCAAAATATATAACTACATGGACTAAAAAAATAGTATAATTTTGATTATCTCTTTCAGAATATTATTGTCATCGTAGTACTGTCTATATTCTGGTAAGCATATGAAGAAATTTTTCACATTCTTCCTACTCTATTTCTAACTTTAATAGACTATACTTGTGTAAACCGAAGTGAAACACTGCTACATTGAGATCTTGTTCTCATTGAAATACTTCTAAGTAACTTTACTTTCCAGAGCATCGTAGTTATCTGCATGTGTTCAATAAGAATCTGCCCTCCTTTTTGCCAGCTTCTAATTAGACAAATCAATTGCACAACAGAGGTCATCTCTTGAGGGTTATATTTGAAAATAAGCCTCATCTGAAAAGGTAATGATTATGCAACATTATTGTAAATCCATGGTGAGACCAGTGCCCATAAGGAAACTGATATATCTCTTTCATGGCTTGAAGCAGTCACAATAAAGAGAGTCACTTTCAGGCATAGCAGAAACCTTGACAAATTTGGAAAACACAGAGAGAGAGAATAATTCACTCATATTAAAATTTCTGTAGGCAAAACCTGATGAAGATGAACTTCTTGGTTTTGATTTCCTACCCTTGGAAAATACAAAGAAATATATATACTAGAGACTATTAAATATGCAACCTTAGTGTCTTTAAGTAATATCTAATGTGAAATTTTGTCATAGCTCACAACGTATGTGGTTAGGGTTATATTTTTAATGTTTTTAAGGTTATCCTCCAATAGTTTATCTGATTGGGATTAATGGTAGCAATCAGTGCTGGACTGTATTTCTCTTAACTAGATTAGTCTCTGTACAGGCTGGATTCCAGGAGGAGAGAAAGGCGACCATAAAGGATGTGACTCAAGAAAGAATACGACATGCTCTAGAAGCATATTTCACTAGAAAATTTGCTAAATGCAAATGATAAAATGTTATACAGTTTGAAAAGTAGCAAACTCAATGTTCCAGTATAAATATGAGCAGATCTCAAAATATGTCAAGTAAAAAAAAAAGTAAATATTACGATACAGAATGTAATATATAAGTAGGATATGTATGAGGAGAATGTCAGAAGTAATAAGAACAGGGTAATGGAAGCAGGGAACAGAAAATAAAATATAATAAAACAAATAAAAAATGGTACCATTCATACACCAAGGATTATGATAGGTACTAAATGAGAATTATGATCAATCTAACATTTTGTACCTGAGGTAAAATTAGACTGACTTAAATTGTGACTGGAAGAGAATGAATGAGCGAGGCAAGAGAGATGAAGTTGAAGATTTATGGACAGACTGGGTTATGCAGAGTTTTATAAGGTATAAGCACATTTTTAAGCAGGCTAGAGACAAAAGCTGATTTATATTTCAAATTGATGGCTTGGATTGCTGTATAGATTGGGTGGGAAGGAGAAGAAAGCAGTCAGTATGGGGCCATTGCAGCAGTCCAGGTGGAGGTGTGAGAGTAAGGAAGGATTGGCATAATATATAGGGAAGGAAGGGGTAGTGCAGGAGGAAATGAGTGATTACGTTCAAGATTAACTTTGGAGTTAATCACCGAACTTCCTGACGTACTGCAGTGAAGATGGAGATGTGCTGAGAATTTGGGGAAGAATAGAGGAGTTCTTCTGAGGTCTTTAGTAAGCAGATTGGGTGGTGGCCCTACAAGGATCACAAATATGATAAAGATATGATATTGAACAAAGTAAAAGTCGTAATTATTTTTGCTATTTCTTTGTACTTCTTTTTAAAGTAATACAGCCCCTTAAGACATTTTGTCAGATGAGATGGGCAGGTGATATCTCATGAGAAGGAAGCTTTAGACTTTGATGTGTGGAGTGGGCAAAACAGTGGGACAGAGGAGGTGTTATTCAGTTCATCGTTTTTAAAATTTAGATTAGATTAAAATTATGAATGTGTATAATATATGCAAAATTGTATCAATGTATTTGCAGAAATGTTGCCTTTTTAAATCTCCCTGGCTATTGTTGATCCTGCTATACAAGCACACAAAAAATATGTTATACATACTCTGGCAAGATGAAAAATAGGAATTGTACTTTAGAGGACAATGACACAATAGGTCTGAACTTCGATGGTAGAAGTAGCTAAAAGTATTAAGTGGATCTATATTAGAGGTAAATAGTATCTGAGATATGGAAATCAGTCATATATAAATAGAATACCATCATCATTTAAGAGACTCAAAGATGGACTTACTAAAAGGATATTATTAAAGTTGAATACTCATTTCTGATTACACAAGAAATCTTAATTTTCTATAAATAGAAAGATATTTTCTCAACTTGCTGAAAATTATCCACCAGAAATTGCTGTAAACAAAATACTTAATGATGAAATGTTAGAAGAAATCCCATTAAAGTCAAGAATAATTATGATACCCACTATTACTATAATTATCCAACACACTAGTAGCATACTGGAATAAATCATCCTTCTCATCAACAAAACTCATGCAGATAACAAAATAGGCAGAATTCATTAGACAGACACTGTCTGAAAACATTCAGATTAAAGAAAGACAGAGAGCTTCTTAAACAGTAGAACGAAGGGGCTTTCTGGTTAATAATGGGATTACCTGAAACATGTATAGCACTTACTAGACATAGTTTTTACGTTTTCAAACAGACATTAACACTTTTTTAACCCTCTCAAACAACCTTGTGAAATTGGTACAATTATTAACCCTGTTTTATAGATTAATATACTGAGATATGGTGATTTTAATCAAAGTATCCAAGATCTACTTATTGGCAAAGATCTTAATCCTGGCAGTCCGGTTCCAAAGCCTATAAATTTTAACCACCAAGCTTTCTCACTGTGCTAACCCAGTTGTTTTAACCCATATTCCCATCATTACCATCTCTTGGTTCTACCACTTAATCATTTCATGCCTTGATTTTTTTTTTTAAGATGACACGAAGTTTTATGATTACCATAATGCAACACGAACTCCCTCAAAAGTATCTCTTGCTTTATTAGGGTATATGTTTAAAACTGTATCAATCTAATGGTCAGTCAATTAGGAAAATATTAGAAAACTGTTTCCTGCAGGCACAGACTTAGAGACTCTTGTCTTTGTAGCCTCCTTCATATAAACTCTTCCAATTATCCCACCTCCATTAGTTTATGATTCTTCTTACTGTCATCATGAAACTAAGGCAAATGTTCAGACTCAGGGAAACCTGTATAATCTTTATATGATCACTTCTTTGAGTTAATAAGTAACACTATTAAATTAAAAATAGCATCAAGAAAGTGATACTCAGGAATGGCAATGCCTTAAATAGCATGTCATTACTAATGGAGCAAATGATTACTTTCATCAGTGTGTGTGTACAGATTGGAACATATTCATCGTTAAATCCGAATGGTGTATTCATGCCCACAACACTCATTGCAAATAATGAACTCTGCAGTTAAGTTCAATCATGTTAAGTTTTAGGACTTAGTTTCTAATAGTGGTATTATCAGGCTAACACAATAATTCTTTTTTAGAGAACATCCTATCTTTAACACAAAGCATTAATGAATTTCTTGATATTAATTTGTTTTTAAGTAAATGGCAGAGGTCAACTCTTCTGAGCACAAGATTTTCCAAAGACAGTGAGAAGATATAAAATAATTCAGCTCAGGTCACGAATATTACTTTCTCAGTAACTTTGTGCCTTTTGCTGGAATTTCCGCCTTTATTGTCTGATGGCATGGGAAAGCATAATGCAGAAGGAGACAGAACCATGGTGACAACAATGAGAAGATACTGAGTGGTATTTAAAAGATATTCTTTTCTGAGTCATCAGAAGGACTAGCGCAGTGGTATAATCAACATATACATTAGGGAGGCAAATGGGGCGAGAGGTTGAGGTAGCTATATAAGTAAATGGCATTGTATAAAAGGTGTCATACAAGTAAATGACCTTAGATTGCAGAGAAAGAGTCTTCCGGGACTTTACATATATTGTGCCAATTGGATTCTCAATATAACTGAGCCTATGGCTCAGGTTCAAATTCTTCTATATATCTCTCATAATATCATGTGCAACCTGGACCACTAGGCAGTAGTATTACTATGATCATTTTCTGTGTTTTATGGATTAGGAAATTCAGCATCAGATAGAGTGAACAACCAAGTTATAGAATAAAGTAATCCTCAATTTAAAAAAAAAAAATTTCTGACTTTGAAGTCTATTTCTTTTACACTGTACCACAATGTTTGGCCCCTGTCTTAATCACATTCATATCGACAGTTCTAGCATAATATCTAATACTCATTGGAGCCTGTTGGATTTAATATATAAACTGGTATATTACATGAATATGAAGAATGTTCTTTTTTCTTTTTACTAAAATATTTATCTTCTATTTCTTTCTAAGAACTATTTTAATTAATTGAGAAATATTTGGCAGTGAACGAGCTAACATTTTTAAGCTCACCAAGGCTTCCATAACTTCCTCACAAATACTTCATGGTTCATACATGATTCACTTTTACTTAGTCCGCTTCCCATAGAAATAATCTAAAATCTTTTTTTTTCTATCAAATTAAAAACCCTTGCATTTATAATACTTTGATGGCTAATAAATTACCATGTCAGGATACAGATGTGAAGCTGAACTATATTTAGGGAAATGGCACTACTCTGAAATAAATGAGTTCAGGTGAATAATTACTTTCTAGCTATAAGACCAAGAATTTCTAATATATCATCTGCCTGTTCCAACGATGTAGAAAGATGTGTTAGGCCTTTGTGAAGTGTTAATTATAACCCTTAATAACTGATTGCAAACTCTCACTAGAGTATATATTACTTCATTATAAATTGCACTCTAGAAAATGACATTTTTAAGGAACTACAGTGTGAGATTTATTTGTAAAATACATTCTACGTGTCTATAAATCTATACAATTTTTTTAAATGCTCTATTTAGGCCAATAGTGTCTACTGTCCCTATATAGCTACCTGTTAAGTCGTTAATGAGAATTTCAGTGATGTTGGCCTCAAAATCCTTCATATTCCCACTTAGTAAACATTTGCATGTGATTCATGCACATTATTCTTTATAAAATTTACTATGGAGTGCTATACTTCAGTCATTAGTTATTACAGAGCACGATATCAAGATTCCTTTGACTATCCAGAGAAGCCTTATGTGGTTCTAAAAAAGAAATATCCAGGGAAGTGGGAGGTAGCATCAAAGCAGGTAGGTGCCTGGCTTTGGAAACCTCCCTCCTGGCGTTCACGACACATGATCTTCTGCCTCCACGTGGTTTTTCAAGGTTGTCTTTGTCAGTGCTGCACGGTAGTTTGGGGAAGTACAGATGGTCTGGCTTCGATTTCTGAACAACCCAGCTTAGGGCTGATCTAGCTGTGTCTCACTCCTTGAAGACAACTCTAACTTTAAAACTAAATCATAAACAAGATCGTGTACTACATTTTTTAGGACATTCCCCAGTTAACATGTACTGAGTTATTACTGTTGTATCTGACACTGTCCTAAATATTTAAATGGCACTATTTTGGTTAATGCCCTCAACAGTTGTATGAGGAAATGACAATAATTATCATCATTTGCTGAGGAAAACAACAAGGTTCAAGGAGCCTTTGTCATTTGATCTAAGATATGTGATATGTGAAGGTCATGACTACTAACCTATGCTATCTTCTAGAAGTCTGATTTATACCCCTTATTCATTGTTATATTTCACCTGAATTAAATTATACATGCAATTATAAGAGCAGTAATTTCGACATTGAAGGATTTTAACTTGTTTTAGTTACAAAATGTTCAGAACTAGTGAACTAAGCCATCTAGATTTCAGACTATAAAAGCTTTAAATATATAGTGTTCATTTTACCATTGTAGCAATTAAGTGTGTTGAATGGAAGTTCAAAAATTAGTATTAGTCCTTTATTACAGGTTGAGGACATTATCCTTGTTGTACCAGTTTGACTAAAATGCAGCTCATAAGCTGTTTAAATGTGAAATGTGTTTTAGTTGATAAAATATCAGTAAGACCAAAAATGAATGAATGCCATGGAAAGAGCCAGGTTAATTAGAAAATGATCCCCTGAGAACCATCTGGAACGTAGTGGAACGAGTGATTTCAACACTGACACATTGACTCAAAGCCAAAGTGCCATGAAAAGAGGGAGTTTTTTCCTGATCATTAGAGAAGGGCAGTGTCCTAAGGCCCCGGGAGTATGTGAGGTCAGGCTCTCTGTTATGTTTGAATCACCTCTAAAATACCATTCACTAGCAATGCGTAGTTCATTTTTGAAGATTTTAAAGATTTAGCAATGTTTCAATACCTCAAAATCCTGAATTTTAGCATTGGACAGGTATTTTTCCTTTTGTGAGAATTCAGTATTTTTGAGTATTTGAAAGTGCTTTGTATATCGTATATGTGTATTCTACGAATTCTATGAATATGTGGTTAAATATTGTAAATAACCCCAACTTTAAAAATATGAGACAAATACTTACATATTCTATATAAATGTATCTTTATAGAAATATTACAGGTAATTAAATGTAAAAAGAGTGTCTATGAACGCTTCATCCTCTCCTCTCTTAAATACAGTGTTATTTAGTCTTTTTTCTATCTCCTGACTTCCTTATTAGTTTTACTACTCTATGATAAACTTTTGTTTATATCTTCCCAATACAGTATTCGAAACCTTATTTTTCAAAAGCTCTCAATTCTTAGCACCTCACTGGCAGCAGGAAGCCATGCTCCTAGATTGGAAAACAGGAAAGATTCAAGGTTATTTATGACATATTGTGGGCTATATCTATCCTTTCCAATGACTAAAATGATTCCCAATGAACTTGTACATTTTTTTTTATTCCATCTATAATGTGATCATTATGGTCAAACTGTCTCAGAGCCTATTTTTTTCAAAGTACAGTCTTTTAAAGCTCAGGAAATAAGAGTTAGTTATAATTATAATCAAGACTACCATACTATATATATATACATACATATATATCTATACACATACACACACACACACTATACAATTTACTAGAGAGTGAAGAAAAACCTGAAATTGCACATGGTCACTAGGAAAACAGTTTTTACTAAAAAAAAAAAAGAAAAAAAAAAAAAAAAAGAATGAGTCACCACTTGAAGTTTATTCAAAGTTCCACTGCATTCCCCAAGATATAAGAGTCTGGATATGAGTAATAAAGTATTATCAAAATTATCAAAACAGTGATTAACTAAGATTTTTTTCAATAACTTGAACAAAAGTATAAAAGTGAATTATTGTTATACGGATGACTTCCAGTGAGAGAAAAAATAAGAAAAAAATGTAAAAAGAAATGTATTACTATGGAAGAAACACCTACGTGTTTAATCTCACACAATATACAAAAATAAACTCAAAATGGATTAAAAACTTAGATACAAGACCATAAAACTCCCAGAAGATAACATAGGAAAGAAGCTTCCTGACATTGTTCTGGGCAAAGAATTTTTGGATATGACACCAAAAGCACAGGCGACAAAGCAAAACTAGACAGGTGGGCTTGCATCAGATTAAAAAGTGTCTGCACAGCAAAAGAAACTATCAACAGAGAGAAAGGTAACCTATGGAATGGGAGAAAATATTTGCAAATCATATATATATGAGATATGGGGTTAATATACAAAATATATAAGAAACCTATGCAACTCAATAGTTAATAACCCAATTTAAAAAAAAAAATGAATAAAGGACCAAAAAAGACATTTCTCAAAAGAACACATACCAATGGCCAACAGGCATATAGAAAAGTGCTCAACATCACTGATTATCAGAATGAGAATCTGAACCACAATGAGATATCATCTCACACCTGTTAGAATGGCTATTATAACAAGGGAAAAGATAAGTATGGGTGAGGTTGTTGAGAAAAGGGAACCTTTGTGCACCCTTGGTGGGAATGTAAATTGTTGCATCCATTATGGAAAACAGTATAGAGGTTTCCCCCACAAAATAAATGAAACTATCATATGATCCAGCAATCCCACTTCTGGATATTTGTTCAAAAATCAATGAAATCAATATCTTAAAGAGATAAATGAACTACCATGTTCATCACATGTACCTACTTCACAATAGCCAAGACATGGAAACTGAAATGTCCATCAATGGTTGAATGGCAGTCAGATGTAGAAAAAAGATCTGAGATTTGGAAAGATGCAGTGGTTCAGCAAGCAGGGACTTTCATAAATCCATCTTGAAAAAGGGCTCACACACAGTCTCTGACATTTCAGTTCCCAAGAATCTTTCTGAGGAGATCACAGAAGGAGAAGGTCATTTGCCTTCCTCTATGGGAAAAAAAAACAAAAACAAAAACAAAACAAAAACAAAAACAAAAACAAAAAAACAGAAAAAAAAAATAAGCACAAGGAGTTGAAACAAAGTCTGTCAAACATCTGTTCCATGAGAGCAAGGGCAACGGTTGTTTTGCTCAGCATTTTATTTTGTGTTTCCTTGCACAGTTTTTGACACTTGGGGTCCTCTCTGCACATGCAATGAGTGAGCAATGATAATATAAGAACTTTGTGGAGCATTCCAGAGGCAAGCAGTGTGGGCAGGAAATTATCAGAGAACTAGTATCTAGACTATTTAGAGATGCAAGACTTTAAATATGTACGGATAAACATAAGACTAACATCATTTTCATTTTGAAACACTAAGTATATCTCACTGCCTTTATAAACAGTTAATGGCATAAATATGTTAACCATTGGATTCAAATGCATGAACTCACTGGCTTCCAACTCTAAAATGCAAAGACCTGAAACACTTCCAGGGGTGTAAGCTCAAGAAATTCCTAAAGTTTATACTTTCTACATGACAAAATTAGAGTTAAGTTATAGTTAAAATACTTATCTAAACTTAATATAGATTTTTAAGTGGATATATCTATATATATCTCTCTCTCTCTATATATATATAGAGAGAGAGAGAGAGATACACACACACACGTGTGTGTATAGACACAGATACAGATATAGGTATAATCGACATAAATTGTGTAAATGTACAATGGATATTTCAAAACGTGGACAAACATAACTCTCCCTATTAGATTGGTACTGGCAGCATCCTATTTTAAGCAGAGATTAATGGACAAGAGGTACTAAGAGCAGATTTCACCGATACTTGTTAAGGCCACTGAAGTCAAGTTCAGTGCAGTTTACACCTCTTACATTTAAAAAACAACCCACCGCCTGCATCTCCAGAAGGATAATTTCAAAAAAGATCGCTCTGAAGGAATCAAATTTGTTAAACATATCTCTCCGCACCTCTGCTTGTGATGTCTCATAAGGCTTCAGTTTAGATGCTCTCCCCCATTTTAAGTGATGCCTGTAATGTGGGCTTTTAATAGTGTCTGAGATTTCATTTCACAAAATGTAATGGAAATAACATGACCAAATTAAATGGTTTTAATTTTTTTTTTTAAATAGAGCAACCATTCCTTCAAATTGGATTTTACTCAGTGTGTATGTACGTGCGTCTCTGTGTCTTTATCAGTACAGTAAATCTTCATCTTACAACCAAGAATAATGCCACAAAAATCAAATACCTTCTTTTTTTCCAAACTGCTAGACAATTTCTGACAAAGTAGTAATTGCTGCAAGATGCTTCAACAACTCTGCTGCAGTTAGCATTACAGCTTTGGTAACAGTTAATTTTTTTGACATTTATATAAATTAAGGTATAATGTGTTAAATTACTGTCTCAGCAGGAGATGAAGGTCTGAAAGAACAAACACTCAGAATCTTGAGTATCAGATAATCAGAAAATGTAAATTATTAGAAGGCAATTAGGCCATTATGTATCTATTTCCCTGATAAATGACATGTATAAAGTAGATATTTCACATTCTAGTTCAAGCATTGTGAAATATAAAGGCTAAATAAATTTGCAGTGAATTGACTCACCCCTAGATTACCTATAATTTCCTCTGAATTTTTTAGCACATTTAGCTGACAACATCACAAAAATCCAACAAACATAAAAATGTTGGGGTTGCTATTCCCTCTGGGAAAAAAAGGGGATATATTTTATCTGCATTTTATCTGCTATTAAAAAAGAGCGGCTATATTTTCTGAAGTGATTTAAACACTTGTGAGGTCTATTGTGCACTTTAAGAATAAGCAAAAAGAGTTTAATATTGCCGTACCAGAGAACATAGTTTCCCAACTTGTTTTGCATTTCAGCTTCTGACCAGGTGAAAATATTTTGTATTTGTGTTACCCTTGCTGATTGTATGAATCTGATGTATATATTGAGTATATGTACCATATTGTACTGATTTTTCAGAAAGAGAGTGCTTAAGTGAAATGGACAATTTTCTCTGGCTTTTGTAATAAAACCTTTTCATCTCATTCCTTGTGTATAGAATATACTTCCTTTGTATATTATAGGGCTTTAGAAACCTGTTCTTTTGGTTGGCTTGGGATTTCAAAAGCAGACTTTCTGGCAGCAGAAAACCATCGAGAATTGATTCTATAGCTATTGTAGGGAGTAATACACCCCCAAACGCAGACCTCATCAGAATCTAGGCAAGTGGTAGATTTCCACTGCTATGTAATGATCTATGCACCGTGTGTGAATGGTAAAGTACTGTTAGCCTACTGAATGTCACACTATTATTTGGTTTGAATGTAGTTTCTCTCAATAGTTGAGTTAGGATGAGAATATTGCCTCTGATTCCCAGGACACTGGTTTTGTCCTTGGAGTATTTACATCAGTTCATCTTTCACACTCATGCACTCTGACCGAGAAAAATTCTCCTGGTGCTTTCTGAAGCTAGAAGGCAAAATATTTCATGTGAACTCAGTTGATATTTCTTGAAACAACTGTTTTGGAAAAATGACACAAAAACTGATGAAAGTATGTCAACTTTTTTTAATGTCAGAAAAATCCCTTAGACACAAAGCAATATCTGTTCATCCATGGCTCACTGTGACATTGGAAAAAGACTATTCTGACTAAATAATATGTCTCTAACTTTGAGTTTGTAAATAATTTTCCAGTTTGAAAGGATGGGTTAAATGTCAATAAAATATAGGTTTTTATCTAAACGATGAAATTGCTTTAAAATAATTTTGAAAACTATTTGTTTTCATTTATTTTCAGTATAAAAGCCTAGTTTCCTAGATTAACTTTTAATTTATTATTATAACTGCTTGTTTTTTAACCTCTATGAGCCATTTTTAATAACTCTTTAATAACAGTATTAGCAAAGAAGTTGCTATTAAATAATAGCATAATTAAGGGTCGCGTCCTATTTTTCAATATAGCCGATTGAATTTATTCTTTGAATACATCACGGGGGTTGGAAACGTCCCTTACACACAATATGAAAACTGATTCGTGACAGTGATAGGATATTGTTGGAAATCGACAATGCTTAGTAGCTTTTATCCTACACTTCTGATTCCACTGCCGCCACGAGGCCCCTTCCCTGAAAGGTGAGGCCTCGTGGAGACCTCTACACCTGGCTGAACACTGTCCCTGCGGGAGCTCATACCTGTGCTTTCTCCTCAAGTTGAAAGGAATGGCCTGCTTCTAATCTCACAACTTAGTGTCCATGTGCATCGTTCTTGAATAATTGCGATGACTCAGAACTTCCATATCTATGGAGTTTCACCGAAGAAAAACAAGAGAACAGGGAGATCAGTTCCTGTGTCAGTACAGAGACAGCAAATTCAGTTTAGCCTTTTCGCACTCCTACCACTCCCACTGTGTTTCCTAGCCTGCCTGTCTCCCCTTCTCCACTGAGCAGGTTTTCAACATAGATGCTCTTTCTCGATATTCTCCACCTTGCTGCAGATCACATCAATTATGACTTGACTTACCTGTCAGCACTTCTCTAGACATTCACTTTCATCCGCTTGTTTCTTTTTCCTTCCTGATGCATATAGATACACCTCTCCTTTTTATGTTCTATGATAATTCATCTTTGTTATTTATCTACTTATTGTCTCTTCTCTTTTAAACATCTTTAACCCAGCATGAAATAAATCAAAACTCTCTTCTATCATTCATTCTCCTCCGGCTCTTTAGCAATATGTCTAAATTTTGGCTGTAATCTTTGACAAACATTTCTATGCATGCTCGTACCATTTACTCCTCCTATGTGCCCTGAAATATCCTTGGTGTTAACCAAAGTTCAAAATAACAAGTAGAGCATTCGATCATAGCTTCTAGAATTATTAGCCATGGATGTTCTCGGAGTAAACAGGAGAAGAGGTTGCTAAACTGGAGTAACTGAGCAATTATTGATATTATTTGGGAACACTAAATTTAGAAACATGTCATTGGTTGTTTAATGATAGCCAGTGTAGTCTCACAATGTATATCATAATCTTTTTGAAAATAGATACTATACTAGATTTGTGAATTACTTTACTCAAAAAATATAAATGCTTAGTATTTCATGGGAGAAGACATAATTTGTAGACATAAATGCAAGTGTAAATACTGAGTCCTTCCATACAGCCACTCGCAGACTTCTGGGAGGCTCAAAAACAAACAAACTAACAAACAACAACAACAAAAGCACCATAGGAGCACACTTTTTTTCTCCAGGGTGATTTTTTCCTCAGTATATCTAGTTTATACAACTTTTGTTGACACAAGGCAGAATCATAATTAAAATGCATATTGATGGGAATGGTATGTTTTAAAAGTTTTTAAATGCATTAATAATTTTCTTCTTTCAAAATAGCTTTGACCTTTAGAGAGGTCAGGTATTGTCAACACTAATCTCAAAAAGGAAGAACTGACTCTAGAGAAAGGTAAAGAACGTTGTGGGTGATGTCAGGTTCCATATTCTATTTCGTTCCACATTGGAACTCAGGTTTTGGACTTCGCTTTCTCTCTCCCCGGCTGATCTGGGAGGCTCCTGCCGGGTGGTTTACTTCTTCCAGTTGCTACGTTGACTTTAAAGCTTCGGAAGAGAGGTGAAGGAAATGTAAGTACAGAGGCAAAGATGCGTCTGGGAGGAAGGAGAAAACAGCAGTGAGCCAGACCCAGATCGGGATCGTGAATTCTTAAAGTGCTTCACAGCAAAACCAACCAAACAAACAAACAAAAACAACCAACCAAACAAACGACAACAAAAACGAAAGGTCTGCAACTTCCAAACCAACAGCCAGACTATGAAAAGTAACTCTTAGAGAAGCAGCACTACTGTATCTTAAAATATCACAGGTATAACTGAACATTAATAAAAATTTTGACATTTTCACCTCCATCTGTCTATCATCTGTCTGTCTCTCTCTCTCTCCCTCTCTCACTGTAACTACAGGCTTTCACATATATAAACAAGAATTGCCCCAAAACTCAAAAGACCAGTACCTGAAATTGAGTGAGGCAGCGTTGAGTATAACATCAGTATTTCTACTGCTGTAACAAAGTGTGAACTTGAGGTTTTCACGCACACCAAAGTTGCCCAAACTGAGGCATCCTGGAAGCTCACACTCACAGTGGAGTTTCCCAGGAAATGGGGGAAAAAAAAGTTTCAAATGCATCGTCTTTAGTTTATGGGAAGAAACATCAACAAGAGACAGAGCCCAAGTAGAGATTTATTTCTTAAAGCAGAAACAGATAGGAAATATAAATAATCTAGGTCCAGGTCGATTACTTTTGTAAGATAAAAATGTGATTTCGAGGTATGGTCAAGAGAGGCAATACCTGGCAATTCCTCACAGGTGGAACCGAACCATTTTTCTTAACACTTTTATTTAACAAAATCAGATTTTCACATGAATTCTGAAGTTCCAGAATTTGCCATCCTCTTTCAGTCATGGCAAGTTTTGGTCTCAACTTCCCAAAAATTCCACAAGAAATTTACCGAGTATTATGTAATAATTTAAAGATATATTATTCCTCTGTGTCCACTAGGTCAATTTACATACCTACACATGCTCATTAAATAATTTTTGGTAGAATAAAGTATTAATTTATATCTGATGAGTGAGAGAAATCCTAAGTGAGATTCTGAAGATTATTGCAAAAAAAATGAGAGGAAGAATGAAATCTATTTTGTCAAACACATGCTTTTTTTAATGTGCAAATATGTCTCAATGTAATGGAAATGCACATGAAATAGAGAACTTATTTCTAATATACGGACAGTATATTCTTCAGAGAATTTTCTGATACTTTAATAACTCAATAATTAGAATGTGTCATGCCAAAAATTTTAACTTTCTCCTAGATAAATTGTGCATGAAAATAAAAAGGAAACGATCACTACTTCAATAATAGAACATCAAAGTAATTTAAGAACTACCCTAGTGGAAAGCCACGACATATCAGTAATTGCATCATTTTGATGCTTATATTGAAAACATCCATTTCTACATATTTTTAATAAAAAAATTTAAATTTATTAGATAAAAATGAGATTGAAAATCAGATTAATGTCAATTTTAATAATAAAGCTAAGGATACATTTGTTTCCTCTGATCTTTCTCAGTGAGTTACTACATGAGCTGGGTTATGTTTTAACTTTTTTATGCTCCTAATTCACTTCCTATGACTACTCTTACTTCATGTGATTGATTTTAAGTTTTGCTGACATCATTGCTAAGTTTTTTCTAAGCAGTTGTATCTTAAATCTTGTCAGACATAACACTAATGCATCAGTAAGTAAACACGGAACATTTGTCCATAGACTTTTACATATCTTTTTGATTTACTTGTTAATTTGCTAGAGAACAAATGTAGGTGGGGGCAGAGTGAAGCCTGCCACAAGCCCGATCATTCATTAAAAGATAAAACACAGATGTATACAACTGTGATGCTGCAAGAAATTCTCTTACAGCAGCAAGCACACACTCTGAAAGCCAGTGAATCCTCTGCCACGCTCTTCTCAGTGCTAGGTGGGTGCTTCTTTGCCATGTTTTTTAGTCACAGACATTAAAGCAGGAACTAGAAAGGAACCAGGGAACTATCTGCACTCAGTCGCTTGTAGCTCAAGCTCATGCACCACGGTACTGGGGATTTGCTGTTTTATTAACACACCGAAGTGAGAGCAAAGAAACTTAAAGACAAGTGTCATGCTTGCCCATCCAGGATCACCAATTCATGTGCTGACCTGACTCAATTTAAGATTCCAAACCGTTGGTTATAATCAAGTCTTATTGCCTCCCAGAGCTTGAGATAATGATACCTCTTTGATTCGGTAGATAGATTACATAGTCCTCAGAATGATCGAAAGTGGTGTAACTCTTAAGTCCATTTATTTTCCCTCTTTTACAGTTTTCAAAGGTTGATTCCATACTCCTAGGCCTTTACTAGTTTTACTAGACTCTATTGCCACGTGGTGAATTGGTTGACAAAATAGTGGTTAATCTGTTATCATTGTTTGTGATGGATTTTGAAACTTGCCTACCTTGTCAAAGAAATCATTTGTTGAACCAAGTAATGACTTGGACGTGTCTTCCAAGAATTTGCATTTAATTCCTAAAACTTTCATAAAGTTGAGTTTTAAAAATTTTATTACAGAAGACTTTCAGTCGATCTATGATAAACATTATAGCCAAATTTTAAATCTTGCTTGTCATTCATCTGTCAAACTTAAATTTTTGAACAGATTTTTTGTTTTCTGCTTTACAACATATTATAGTCAGCTAATGGTTTACTTCAAATGTTGATGTTTTGTTCATTGTAAAGATTACCATGAAATTAGAGCTGTACAAGTTACATTAAAACATTGTTTTCCTTGACTGCCGAGTTTTAGGGTGCCTCCTAAAGTTTGGGACCCAAGGTGAGACGACCTTACTCGCCTCACTCAATTCCCAGCCCTGTAGTTAACAGCTATTTCCAGTGTAGAAACAATCGATTTCTATTTAAAAAGAAACCTGACTGCTGTCAGAGAGTGTTTGATTTAGGTCGCGGGTAGTGTAAGTCAGTATTTGATGAAACCTCCATTTAAATGGGAGTGAGCAGTGTAAATGGCATTTAATTAACATCAGTGATATCGATGAAGCAGGGAGCCTGTCTCTGAGTGCGCGGGATCCGTGGGTCTTTATGAGCTCCTCTATGGCGTGTGTGTTTCCAGCCCAAGTCTGCTTGGACAACGCTTTATGATACATTCAATTCGCATTGACACTGGTTTTTGAGTAATATTCTAATGTTGTATTTACCCAAATCTGTAATACATATTGCTTAGATACATTTGATAATAACAATAATTTGATACATTTGATAATAACAATAATTTATCTTCTGTATTTCAGCATTATGTATCTTCATTTTATTATCTATATTTCCAGAATGATGTTGACTGATAGTAAAAATAATGCTTTTTATGATTTTTAATGATTTTACTCTTAAGTATTATATAACAGTTTTCTAAAAAATAGTATGTAATCACTTCTATTATTTTCGTTAATATAACTCTGTAGCATAGTGTGGCAGAGTGCCTAATTTTAGTCATCTACATTTATTCCATCAATTTCAGTTCCTGTAGATGCCCCCTCTCTCTCTCTCTCTCATACTGGTATTTATTCTAAGTTCCATTGTATTGCTATTCTAGTATTTCAGGATTATATGTTGTTCCTTCTCCTTTCCTACTATCTAATTTGTTGCCTTTATAGCAAACTCCACCTCCTCTGGGCCCCTCACGTTCCACCCCACCCACCCTGCAGCTCCCAAACCAATTTTAAGTTCCCGGGTGTCGAGAACAACCACCCTTCTTGAAATCTAAATAATACATTTTGGCATTCAATAAGTAAGTACTATTGAATTGAGAACTAAATCATATTTTTAGCATGACTATATTGGAAAGCAGATTGTAGATGATTTTTCCACAAGCGTGAAGGTACCGGTCCTCAGATTTCTGTCTGTAGTAGGAGTCGAGGAGTCTGATTCTCCTCCTCTCTGTCAATGACTAATTACAATGGCAGTAGACTCAGTACTTAATTCTAGACTGTCTCAGTCTCTTAGCCTCTAAAGTGGGAGATTGAACCACATGATAGTGAAGGTTGCTTCTTGCCTGAAATTGTGGTCCAGACACACTTATTCTTACCCAAATACAGCGCACCAAGCCCTAAGAACAGTGATCCACCACCCCTCGCCCCACACTGCCCAAGTTCACACCTCTTTTAGTGCATGAAATACAGTCCCAATGTCAAGGTTGCAGCTGCAGTGCCCAGAACAACATGGCCACTCTTATTGGGTGGGGAGAAGGGGGGGGGGGTTGCTTAAAAGGTATTTAACATACGAGAGCTCCTGTTTTAGAATATGTAATTTTATTGCAGTAACCAGATATTTTACTGAGATTTTTCTATTATATTTGCTAAATTAGAGAATAGTCTGTCAAGTACACATTTATAAATCTCACTCTAATGAGTCAGAATCCTGAGAATAAATCTGCATCTAAAGGAGATAAACAATATTTAGGCTACGACCTTTCCAGCCCTCACCCCACGGCCCACGAGGAAATGCATCTGAGAAAAGATTACTTCAGAGCAGCATGAAGGCACTCAAATGTCTGCAAAATCTCCACACACTGTTTGCCCGTGGTGACGCCAGACCTTTCATGCTCCGAAGGAGAAAATAATAAGATGCCCGAGATTTATTTGTAACAATCATTCTTAGTCAGTTTTTAAAAGCAATTTCCCATTTTAAAACTTTAATCTGTAGTAAATAATGAAGACATTGATGTCTATTAACTATTTGAGCAAATCCGTATTTCTTATTTAAGCCTCAGTTTTACGGGCATTGTTCTTTGTACCTCACTTTCTTTTATGCAAATAGTAATTTTGTTCACATGAGAAGTTAATTATGACACCAAAGGAGGAAAAGTTGCTGTTACAAGAAATGTTTAAATGAGTTATCAACATTAATACAGAAACTGATAGCTGTGTAATAGTTACCATTTTAGAACATGCTGTGGATTTTCTAAATATTCCTGTGAACTTTGTTTAAATACATTATTAAATAAAATGTTTCAATATATTCTATCTTTCTTATTTATTGTTAGCTTTGAGGTATTAAGAGAACAGGTTCTTATTTCTGGGCTAGAGAGTTCTTGTCTACCACCAAGTAACCAAACGTCTCCCCCTGAAAAGTAAGAAATTTGAGTTCGAGGAATCGGTAAGCAGTTAAGGAGCATTGACCATCTCTTTCCCTTCCCGTCCTCACAATTACTGTCTGTCATCCCGCACAATGAGAAGCCATGTCAGTGTGTGATGTAGACAATATTGTCCCTCCCCACCACTAACACCACTTTTCTTGATTCTTCAGGAAAAGAAGCATCACAGTCCTCAGACGCTCAAGACAAACAACAGGAAAAGGTGACAAGCTTTATTTTTCTCTATAGTTTTATTTCATAATTGACTTGGATTTAAAAAAATTATGGATTTTTAAAGCTTTATCAAAGAACAAGATTTTCTGTGTATTAATATATACAGAAATGTATATAGATTTTCTTTATAAAATTTTAATAAGATAGTTGCCAAGCAACTGAGAAACATTGACCACACTTAGTTTTTACAAATGCAATAACTAGAGTGGACCACTGTTCTCCTCCATGATACACTGACAGGGTGGTTGAATTTTGTCGTGTGTGTGTGTGTGTGTGTGATTTAAGGCTACAACAGCAGCAGCAACTACTCTACATTAGGAAGTATGCTGTTTGAGATAAAGAACTTATAGTTAGAAATAAAAATGTAATTAGTAAAATAATTATTTCCAGGTTGAAATGAGCAACAAAATGTGCATTTACCTCTGTTTCCACGTGTGTCTCAGCCCCAAAACTTTCTGACCTCTGAATAAGAATTCAAATTAGCCATGCTACTGAACAAAATTTACAGAGTGAAAATTATTAGTATGGTTAAAATTCTTAAATTATAAGTCTCTGGTTGAGAATGATAGCATACTATGTTAGTAGTTGTAACTGGGGTCCTCTTAGGGAAAAAGTTCTGGGAAACAATTTGATAATGATTTTATGTTGAATGTGAGCAGCATTTGGTCCTTCGTCATCTGTGCCAACGAGAGCAGACAGTTTTCTAGATAATTGCGGTAGGGGAATGTAATACTCCAACCTGGAGGCAGGTGATTAAGTAAGGAAGAAAGGAATCATTAGGGCGGGCAGGTTCCCATAGGCATTGCTATAAGAAGGGAAGCTTCTTTTAGACCATTAAAAAGGCTTTGTGCAAGTCTACAAAACCCCAAAATGCTTGGCGTGAGTGATTTTTGTAGCTGATCCTGGAGTTGAGTAAGGATGGAGATTTGTATTGTATCAACTGTAGATAAAGACAAGGGAAAGACATCCCCAAAAGTCAAGGAGCAGAGGAGGCCAGAACATCACACAGTAGAGACTCGGTTCTGACATAAGGAACAGGGTGGAGGAAGCTCTTGCTGTAGGTCGCGGTGGCCATGCAGGTGCTTCCCAAATGCCTTCTTCTATAAAATTCAGACTTGAAAAAAAATTGGATTTTCTTCCTCCCATCTCCCCTCGCCTAGAACAATATTGCGATTAACCTATTGTTGGTTTGAAGTGTGTTCTATCTTTCTTTATTTGGCTAATTAGATATTATTCTGTAAACCATCAGCTTACTTATAATTCCTACTGTGAACCTGTACTAAATAAATTGCTGGCAAATACAAACTTAGTTGCTAAGCATAACTTTCTCTATCTCCCCAAAACAAACAACAACAACAAAAACACCATAAAGAATATGGCCAATTAAAACTCCAACCTCGACAGAGAATCCGAGGTGTGACAGTTTACATTGTGTGAGGAACACAGGGGTATGTGATCCCATCGTTGAGGGGCATGGACATTGCTTGGGACCACACTGAACCAGTAGGAATGAGATAATCTTGGAAGATAGAAGAGGTGTTTCTTCTGAGGCATGCTTACTGACCAGTACAGTAAAGGCAATGTCTCCCTACAGAGCAAAGGACAGTTATGCTTCATGCCCATTACAAAAGATTTAGCGTTGCTTTTCTGTAACACACCTCGCTGTGTATAGGTGTCACTTGGCCCTCTTCATGACAGTCTCTGGGAATTGGAGTTCTGAGAACTGGCACAATAAAATGCTAATACTTTGGGTACCGCTGTTGGTATAATAAAGTCCTTTGTCTCTGACCCAGGAGTCTTTTGTCTTCTGCCAACATTCATGAACCTGCAGCAGCCTAACGAGTTCGCATGCAAGTGGCCTGTCGTACTCTTCAGAGTTCTTAACAGGTTTAGTAATGTGGATGGGATGCTGAGAGGAACATGGGTTTCTGGAAGAGGAAGGATGAGGACTCAGGGCTTGAGTAACAGCATTTGAGAAAAGTCTATGTGTGGTCAATCAGGTAATAAATATCCTCCTGTTAACGTACACTTACAGTTACGTTACAGTTTCAAAGACAGTTGCCTGAACACTGCCCAGCTCATTGCTAACTCCCTTTCAAATACTCCTTGCTAATCTTTCAGACACCCTCAGATGTATCTATTTTAACAGCACAGTATTAAAATCCATCCTGGGAGGCAGAAAGCTTTCAATTCCTTTTGGGGAAAACAAAACGTTAAACAGATAATCACCAGATGATCAAGAATGAATGAAAACTTACAGCCACTATGGGGAGTCAACAGGAACATTAACTGAACTTTGGCTGGTTTAATTGAAAGATGAAAATGGAAAGCAGAACCACGAGGCCACCTCATGGTCCAGCCCACGCGCCAATCTCTCGTAGCAACTGGATCTATTCGCCCGCTACAGCGAAGTGTCTCAGCATTTCTTTAATCAAATCTCGGGGTGCTGTCTGGAGACTTTGAGCCTCTCAGGAAGATTTCCCAGAAGTAGACAGATTCCAGTGTTAAACCATCGATGACTAGCCACTGGGAAGTATTCAGGCTTTTAGTGCTCTGGGTCGTGTTTACAATGCTGATTAAGGAGACCTGTTGGCGAATGGGAAATTAAACACTAAAAATCTAGATAAATTCTTATAGCCAAGCTGACCGCTCTGGGAAATCCCCTTAAACTGAAAAAAGAGGCATGAATCTGAGAGATGTTATCATGCTGATGAGACAGCGCCTCGGATTAATATGCCAATGCGGTGTCCCAAAGAAGCCTTCGAGAATCAAGCTCAGGAGAGCGAGAGGGAGCGATCCCCATGGTCCTAGGGGATAATTACTGTCTTTGGCTGTGGCTACTGAGCAAGGGGCTTCTAAAGATGAAACACATGATGTCTGACATTACCAGCCACCTCCCTAATATATTGCCTTTGGAAGCAACAAAAGCATTAGAATGTTGTTGGCTGAGCTGCAAGCAACCACCATGCTGCTAACGAATGGAGTTAAATCCATGTCGCTTACAGAACAGAGCTGCTCTGTCCTCCGTCTGTGCCCAGTGATGCCTCCCTCCCCCTGTACCCCTACCTCAGCTGCTTTAAGGGGGAAGGTGATGGAAGGCGAATCCAAGATCCCTGGATGCCCACAGGGACTGAGGGCCACATCCATATCGGTGCTCTAAGCTGGGGCACTCAGGGAAGGGGAAGAACTAAAACTTTTATGGCTTTGTCGGAAGCGTGTGAGTCATCATCCTATCTGGTCCCGTGAGAGGCAAGGTCACTCCCAACCAGCTCAGGAGGGCTGGGCAGGTATGACAGTGGGGAGGAGAGCCAGTATGATGGTCGGTGCTCCCATATCTAAATGCATTCAATTATATAAGTTATTCTTGGGAAAGCGCTAGTTTGTTTTAAAAAGGAAATAAACTATGTCTCTATTTGTTTATATATGTATATTCTCTAACTAAATAAAATGAAAAAGTTCAAGTGTATTGAAAAAGGGAGAAAATATATATGCTCTTCAACTGAAAAACATATCAGTTTCAATATAGAACTTGAACAAATAGAAGTCATATTATCTTCAAGTGTATTGTTAACTAGATGGCTGGCCTTATTTGTTCAATAGCGAAATATATCTTTTTTTAAAAGTAAAACCAAAGCTAGTTGCTCAAATCTGTTGTACGACAAAGTGTTCCCATTCTCTCTTAGTTGA
This sequence comes from Rousettus aegyptiacus, assembly GCF_014176215.1. Classification (NCBI taxonomy): domain Eukaryota; kingdom Metazoa; phylum Chordata; class Mammalia; order Chiroptera; family Pteropodidae; genus Rousettus; species Rousettus aegyptiacus. The sequence continues at coordinate 88,434,156 of NW_023416287.1, forward strand.
TGACATAGCCAGTTAGGTTGTCACAACACAGCTGATCAATCGTTAGATATTCAGCAGTGATAAGATGACGAGAGGAGGGCCGGGTTCTCGGGGGAGAGCTTGTTCACGCGGGTGCCGTGCTGGCAAAGCTCACGGTTACTGTGAATGTGGCATCGTTCACTGCGGGACGCTTTTCCTCACGCATCCCGCAGCTTAGGGCACCTTCCTCAGCGCTCACGCGTACCGTACGCCAGGCGAAGACACGATCACTCTGCCTTCCGGTGACACTTCTTGAACAGTTAGCTTCGCAGAGATGGGAGCTTCCGCATATCACGTTACATTTTGTCACAGCTTCATACAGACTCAACACACCGCAAGTGACTCTTTTCTTTTCCTCTGGAGGAATAAGTAAATGAATGTATTAAGAAGAATGATTTCTAAACCACCTTGAGGGGAAAAAAAAATTGCCAAAGTACTTGAACTTCTATTTCTTTATAGTCTATTAAATCAGGATTAGGTGAATTCCTATAACTAGGCAAACATTTCACATATCTGTTAATACAGAATGACGGCTATATCCTCAAAAGATATTAACAGTAAGCTTGACTTTTTGAAAATAAATGTAATAAAAATTCAATAAGTTTGTTTAGATTTGCCTCTCTAAAAATATGTGTTCCACTGTCAGTAAAAATTACATTCTGCAAGGCTTTGTAAGCCACATGGCTGAGCCTTTTCCTGTTATGTTTTGAAGTAGGAATCTGGCTCCTTGTCACCTTCAATTTGACATTTTACAGAAGCTAGAAATACAAGTCAGGTAGGGAAACATGCTACATGTTGGTTTCTTCCCCTCTAGCTGACTACCGGTAATCTTAAAAGTCAACAATGTCAGATTTCAATTTTGTTGTTCACTGAATTTCCATGCCGTGGATTGAAAAGCCTATTTCTACTGCTTTTGTTTTCTAAGTCTTTTCTGTGTGATGATTAAAACACACACACACACACACACACACACACACACACACACACAAAACAAAAAACTTGACTTACTTGACAGCTGGTTTTATTTTACCTCTGTTTAAACATAATGCTTTATACTGCTTATTGAATTGGGCGGATGGAGCAGTCGCATGCCTAATACTCTATGTATATACTAAGAAGGAACCCTGCTCTTGACTGGCCTTCAGCATTTATTCAGAATTTTTTTTTTTTTTTTGCAGGAGGGGGAGGGCAGTTAGGTAGTTGCCTACTATATAAAATGAATGGTATGAGCTGTGGATTAGTTGCAAAAATGAATGATGCAAATATCTGTTTTAAAGGATTCCAGTGGACCCCAGGATTAGGGAAATATTCGCTATATTATTGCTCTTGGCAAAAGAATAAGAAATTATTCTTCCACACATGTCGATTTTTGCTGCGAGAACTTATTTCTATTTCTGAGTTCATAGAAGAAAATATACGATGTCTTTTTTCATGCGTTTAATTAGCAGGCTTTACCTTAATCATATGTTTGATCAAATCTACTAACGTCACCAGCAATGACTTAGTAAATCATTATAAATGTTCACACATTATACTCAGTTAACTAAAATACATAGTTAGATTTTGGCGTGATAGAATGCATTGTTGATTCATTATAGCAGAAATAGTGAATTATCTAGAGAGAGATTATCTAGAGAGAGAACTTTTGCCTATAATCCATTGTCTAACCACCAGATAGCAGTAGAATTTTGATACAGAGCACTTAGTGGAAATGCTAAGGAAATAAGACTTATAACATCGTTTCTAAAATAAGAACTCTTGTATTGAAAATAGTAGTTAATTATAGGAACAGCTAGATTAACAAATTTGACAACTCACCTACCAAACTGCTTTACAAAGCAATGGCTGCTAAAATAGAAAAATATTCTGAATATAAATATTCATTTAGGTAGTCAATAAATGTGCGTTGAACACCTAATAGGTTTTCAGGCACCTCCCTGAAAAAATAAGACACAGATTGTTTCTGTTCTTTTAGAGCTTACATTTCAGAGTTTGTGTGTGGCGGGATATTAATTTATGACTATTAAAAAATGATTAATTGTAAGTAGTACAGCACAGGAAACAAGCAGAGTACCCTGGCAGAGAATAGCAGTTGAGGGCTCTATTCTTGGAGGGTGATATTTAATGAGATGTGACCTGAAAGAAGAGGAAGGGACAACCAGGAAAGGATGACGGAAGACCATTCCACCAGGAATGTTTTATTAAACAGAAGAAACAGGCTTCAAAATTAAAAATAATATTTATTAAGAGATCTGTTTGCTTTGCAAGAATTGGATCATTTTCCATTATGAGTCTCCTCCTAACTAATGTTAGGTTAGAGAAGGTTTCTTTACAAAGGTGACAAAAAGCAGTTTCAAAATTGATAAAATAATTTCTTCAGCATAGGGTATGATGATTCTGTTGTCCTTGCCTTTTGGAAATGTATAACTAGTTAAGAGCTATCCTGTAACCAATCATATCAGAGTTCACAGATGTCACCAGGGGATTCTATCCCCTCCCCCATCACTTAAAATAATCAACTTTATACGTCATTACCACCGTATTGCTCAACCAGAGCAATCGCTATCAACTACAGTAGTCACCACACACTGGCTTCTCTCCGAATTAAATGTTCGCTTTTCCTACCTGAGAATGTGTGATTGCACGTCACGAAAAGGCATTTCTCCAGTACTGGTGTTAGGGTGTCTCAGCATTGAAACCCTTGTTTCTTTTTCACTGTTGCTATCAAGCATTTCTTGATAAGTAGATATGGAGTTATAGTGTGGATTTTCACTAAAAAAAAAAAAACCTAACAAGTGCCAAATGCTCCGTATTAGGTTAAAAATAAAATTTTAGACACTATTTTACTACTGCATGACAACACTAAATAATAACATTTAATCAGGAATGAAACTAAAGGGGAAAAAAAAGGGAAAATGAAAGTATATGTTAATTCATGAGACAAAGGCTTTATTGTCAACATAGCATAGAACACAAAAAAGGCTGTGTGGCTTGTGTCATTTGTGCATTGCCTTGTCATCTGTGTGCGTATATGTTTCCATGGTTTTAGCATCCACATGAATTAAAACATCAGCATTGTTTTATGCTACCACACAATTTTCAGAGCCCTTGGAGAAGTCGAGGTGGGACCAGTATAATTAGGTTTAAAGCTATTTCACAGGACACCCAAGGATACAGGTACGTGTGTCCTAGGCATGCCACTCGTCTTGAGTTGGCTGGAGACATCCTGTCAGCGAGGGGGACATGTCTGCATATTTTTTTTAATCAATCTATATGTTGATCAAATTAAACATGCACATTGTTATTCCCAAGATCTTCTGGAGAAAAAAAATATTCTAGTGGAACCAACCACTCGAACTTTTAATTTTCTACCCTTGGTTCCAATTTTAGGTGTTATATTTTCAGTACTTGATAAAATACTAGTAATGACTCCGGGACCAAGCTTTGGTGGTTCTTCAAAATGGGAAAGAGAAGGAGCTTAGTTGGGTGATTCGGCAGCGAGTGTCACCCTGTGTCATCGGCATTCCATCCACACATGGCATCATCCCCGTCCTCTGCCACTTTCTATTTTCAGAAGTAGCTGCTAAGCCTCACTGTTACATCTTCAAGTAGTTTTGCAACAGAAGCAGGCAGATAAGTTCTCATTGACTCACTTACTCCGAAAATCCTCATTTTAGAAACATGACACTAATTAGGCTCGACAGTGTTGTCTACTCTAGGGAGATGAAGTTTAATAACCTTGAGCACAAAACAATTGGTGATTAGCTTCTAAATAATTTGTATCAGGCTGTAGCTATTCCTTTTCTCTTGTAATTAAAATTCATATTCAGAGTTTAATTTATTCTTCATTTATTATTTATTAGAATAAGATGATACAGCAGAATTTTAAGAAATCCCCAATGATCCGTTTCTGAATGTTTGGTTAAAAGCAATTTAAAAATCAATGTGGTCAATTTAAGGGGGAAAAAAATGGGAGGGGGGCGCAGCTGGTATTTATTAAAATAATAACAGAGTTAACTTCCTTAAAAGAGAAAGCTGACTAGGCAGTTCACAGAGAGACAAGGAATGAAGGAAGTATTCTAGATTTACACCTGACATATGGAACGATTTTGAAGAGGCAATAGATAATGCATTCTTTCAGAATGGCACCATCCAAATGGATTAGCTTGTGGTTCTAACAATATAAAGCTGAAAATATAAATTTCAGAAAGATCATCAGTTTAACATTTCCATCCAAATTAACAGCAATGAGTGAGGGGGGAAAAAAAGTATCCATGAAGAAAAACCCAGGCGTTCACCAAAACCAGAACAAAAAATTATCATAGCTGTGTGCCACTTATCCCGATCCAATGCCTTAGTTCCTTGCTACACTCATCCCAATGAGATAAAAGCTTTCAAAATAATTGTATCCTAAACCTCGAGGATTAAGCCTTAAGGTATAATCATGTCCCTTTTAGAAATACTTTAAATTATACATGTTAAAAAAATTATGAGGTAGGAAAAAAAAGCAATTTACACACACTCTATTTTTTTAAGTATAATTTAATACTAAGAATAGTAGATGGGATTCAACAGGTATTATTGACATGAAAATCGAGAATAACAGGATTCAAGAATCTGTGCCTCATTTTCAAAAGCGATGACGGGTCTGAGGCATCTCTCTACTTGCAAGCGAACGCATTAGCCTGCCACAGGTCCCTGGGTGCTGACGGAAGATATGAGATCCCAGGGTCAGAAAGGAGGGATAGTATAATAATCACAGCACTAGCAGTCACCAGAATGTCAGTAACTGCACTGTGTCCCTGAGTTTTAATTCTGATAATACGAAGAAAATAGGGCCAGGGGATGCCTGCACTCACGGTGAGCTGAGTTGCAGGACGAGAACCCTGAGCTTAAAGGACCAGCTCTTTTATAATCAGCTGTAAACGTGCCCGATCTTCACCCTGCAGAGAAATAGTATCTTGATGATGCCGAACAATAACGAGCCTGCCCTTCCTCCAGACGGAGACTCTGCCTCTATCCTGAGACTGTTTGCGGTTCAAATATCCTTGAGAAGTTAGTCCGACACAAAGGCGATCAATGCTTCTGTTTGAAAGATGTGCAGAAACTTAAGACACCTACAGAGAATGGTCTCCTAACATCCATTTCCCCAAACTTCTCGCCTCTGTATTCACCTGGCTCCCTGCACGCATCCCAGCCAAGTAAACCTTACGCACCAAGTTGCAATTTTCTGTTTATTGGCTTTGTTCCCCGTAACTACCACTCGTATCTGTCTCTTATTTTTAGCAAAACCCTGACACAAAATGGCCCTAGTAAATATTTTTGAATAAGTTAATTTAAAAATGAGTGATAGATTAATATTTGGCAGGGGTAAAAAAAAAAACAATGTATAAACTTGTATTCTCCACAGGCGAGAAAAAGATTTTTTTTTTTTGAATAACTTTCTAAAGAAGAAATCCAGGTTACTAGTGAGGAATTTAAACTATAAATTTTGTATATTCTCAATAAAGTAATTTTTAGTAGAAAATCTTACGTAATGAAAGAACACCAACGCTTTCTACCTCTTTTGATTACGAATATACCAGCAAGAGCTATGTTCAAAGATCCATAAGTCTTCAAAGGCAAAATTCAGCTTCCAAGAAACATACAAGGCATTCAACAAGGGTGTCTTCTTTAAGAGATTTTCAAGTCTTGGATGAGTTTCAAATATAAAGTCAGTCATTTAAAGTTAGTGAATAAAAAGGACGGTCTTAGAAAAAAGTACGTGCTTTTAAATTCCACAGGGGGGTATCACAATTCAATACTAATTCCAAATAGGACATATTTTTGCAAAATTTTATTGAATAAAAAATATTGAACGATTTAACGAAGGTCAGGATCACCGTTTATTTATTTTTTTTCCTTCTCTTTATTCTTTAAAATACCCCAGAAAAAATAACGAGGCCACTAACCCCAGACAGTCTCTTACTATAAGACTTTGTCAGTAGTAGCCGTTTACTGCCAAATAAATGCAAGCTCCTTGGGCATACGCCCCACCACGTAAGCATCAGCTGTGCGACACGTTTAAAGTGGAAATTACTGTCAGTATATTAGTCGAGTCTTAAAGATCAATTAATTCAATTAATTTAATTTTCTATAGTTAAATACATTCATCCGCTGCAATACTTTATTTCCTTGTCAATGACACTTATTGGAATGCCACCCTTGTTATGGACAAATATAGATCCATGGCTCTGGGCTAGGCTGGGGTGGTGGTTTCGAGTGTGAATTGTAATTGCAATGTATAAAATCTGTACATAAGAATTTAAAGAACGATCCTCATAAAACCTCATCCTCTAGTGCACAGTGCAGAAAATGAAGGAAAGCTCGTTTTGAACCTAGCTGTGCTGATGTGAAAAACTATTGAGACCATCAGCGATTCACTCGTGACATACTCAGCCTCTTCACAGAACCATTGAGGGTGTGCGTGTTTCTCTAACTGGGGATAACCGGGGAGGAGGCTTCACTTTTCAGTTCGGCCTCAGGGAGAGAAAACAAGCAGCTCAAAACCAACCGTCCACTCAACCCCCTCCCCCCAAAATATATATATATATGTATGTATTCTGGTGCCTGATTTGGTCAAACCATGGGAAGAGCTGAGGAGAATGAGTGTTGAGCTATATTAAAGGAACAATTAAAGGGCTCTTAACCAAATTGAAGTCTTAATTTGTGATAAAATTTCCTGAGAAGTCAAAAGCATGTAACTTCAGGAGAAACTTCTGCCCCGCAGACATATTCATCCTTGGGTCTGTGTGAAACACTCCAGGTGTGCATTCATCCGACACCTGATGCCCAGGCTGTCCAGGGACTTCCACACTTTGTCCTCAGGCCAGTAGACGTGTCCTTGCCTTTAACCTCCTGTCTTCAGATTCACTCACTCCGACTTTTTTTCTCTCTATTCCCCAAGGATTGCCCCTCAGATTAGATTCAGCTAAACACGCCTCCTTATTCTCTGAGGCTGTTCTCTGCTGGTGTGCAGAGAACCAGTTTGCAGGGTGGTGGATGCCGAGCTCTGCCTTAAAACCAGCTGTGAGTGTAAACTTCATTTTCCTTTGCATTTGAGTGCAAGGGATCTGAGCGAGCCTTCCAGGTCTTCTGTGTTGATATTTCCAGCTTCACAAAGTCTCATCCTGAGTATTGGCGATAGATGGACAATGCAGGCTTGCTTTTCGTTCAGGTATAAACGTGTGTCGAATGAAATACAAAGATTGAAAAAGACAAGTAGGTGAAATATCACCCCCATTTCTTTCTGTAAACACTCCAGTACGGTGGTTCAGGTATAAAGGTGTGTCATTTTTTCATTGGTTTGTTATCTATTGAGATTATCAGCAATTTAATAATAAGGAATAAAATACAAAGATTGAAAATGACTAGTTGGTGAAATATCACTCCCACTTCTTTCTGTAAACCCTCTAAATACAGTCGGAGGCTTTCATCCCACCCAGAGTCCTTATAATGGTCAGTACTGTCATACAGTCAGGTGCAACAACCTCTTTATTCACGAAGGAATTTGATTCAGTAGGTACTTTATCAAAATTAACTTGACAATGGCTAACCACGATGCCGCCCCCTTCTACAAATCACCAGCATCTCATTTCCAATTAGCAAGGATCATTGTGTTCAAGTCCAAAGGCAAAATCGAACCAACCCCAGTATCCCATCCTTTAGCATTAAATTTCTTGGAGAATTCCCGGTACTTGCTACCAGATTAGTCAGAGTCAAGTCAGAGAAACAGAATCTATATTAGTTATTTAACAAGAATGAATTTAACATGTGAAAAATTTGAACAGGTATTGGAGGATTAAAAAGGGAATAATGACAATAACAAGAGACAGTAACCGTAGAAAGGAGCATCAACATTCAGGAATGAGGGAACCAGAGGGGAGAGAGACTGGATGGTTACCATCCACGAGCTGTAGGTTGAAGGACCCCAAAATGTTGGAGCTCAGACCTCTCAGGAGGGATGCAGCCCAGGTGCACCTGGCATCTTGGGAAGTCGCAGGAGATACGATGTAGAGCTGAGACTCAGATGTCTAAAGAGAGGGACCTAGCCCTCTGGTGCTAGTCGCCCCTGAGCGGAAAATAACGAGGACGAATCTGGGGATGTCAATGACCGCCCGGACGCTAGAACTACTTGCTGATAAGCAAACAGTTCTCCTGTGAAGGCAGGTGGAGAGGGGGCTGCTGGGAGAATTACGCAGAGAGGCGGCAAGCAAAACAGTGAGGGACAAGCCCCCTGCCCCGTCGTCCTGCTTCCCTTGTCCCCCCCCACATCCGCTGTTGGCAGGTCCTAACGGGAAGACCGGCTGGCCTTTGCAGCATCATCACAGTGAAAAAGTACAGAATCTAGAAAAGTGGACATCTTCTAAAGATAAGATCGTTTATGGAAGGAGGGAAATTTAATGGTGCAGCCCATAACCAAGGTTTTTTGCTGTTCTTGGTGATTGATACCAAAAGAGTTTGACAGTTTGAAACAAAGCAGGAAAAAAAAAAGTGTAGGTTTTTTTTTTTTAATCATGTTCTCAGTTTTTTATATGAGTCTCATGTGTTTAAGTCAGTGGAGAAATAAGTGATGATAAAATCAGTTATAACTGACTCCGTCTTTCCCATTCATCTTTCCCAACTTTTATGATTATATTTTCACATCAAACATTATTTTTATGTATATTTTACTTTTTATGACTACACCAATATGTATAAAGTTTATTATGCAAATAAGCTATTTACCTCTTCCATATTCACAGCTCAGGAAATTTTGAAATATTTCAATTAATTTAGAAGTATCTTCCACTCTGCTAGATTTGTTTATATTTTTTTCTTGTAGATTATTCCTTACTAAATTAAAAAAAAAATCAGTCATAAAATTGAACAACATTTTAACCAGAAAATACTGCCCCCTCGAGAATCTCTGCAATGAAATTCCATATATTAAACATAAAAATAACACTCAGGTGAGGTAAAGAACTAAAGTACATTATAATCATCTCAAACAGTAATAATAACATTAAATATTACTTCCAAGTCTGAGACCTGAATTTTTACTATTTTATATTCCTCTGTGAGTCGTTCTCATCTGCTTATTTAGGGGAAGTGTCTCAGTCTAGTACTGAGTAAATAATAAACCACAATTTGAAGAATAACGTATTCCTTGATCTGCTTCTATTGACTTTTCTTATCAGCAGGCGTCAGCAAAAACTCTGAGATGGAAAGCCGGGGAGAGTACAAAGGAGAAATAAGTGAACATGATGTGTCAGTTCATATTATGTGAAAAGTATTATCCTGGGAGTTTAAAAGAATACAAAAAAATTATATAGAATATATGCAACATTCCTACTTCCAGAGTATTATAGTCAAGATATATGAACACAACTATCAATGAATGAATAGATAAAAATATTAGTACACACACACACACACACACATACACACATAACACAGGATAGTATTCAGCCATAAGAAAGAACGAAATACTGCCATTTGTAACAACATGGATGGACCTTAGGGCATTATGCTAAGAGAATTAAGTCAGAAAGAGAAAGACAAATGCTGTATCATCTCACTTATGTGTGATATCAAAACGCTTTTAAAAATCTTTAAAAATATTAAAATTCTTTTTAATCTTAAAAAAAAAAAAAAGTGCAACTTAGAAAAAGAGAATGAAACAATGGTTGCCGGGGACGGGGAATTGGGGAAAGGAGGAAGATGTTGATTAAAGGCTATAAACTGCAGTTACAGGATTAATAAATGCCGGAAATCTAATTCACAGCACGGTGATCATAGATAACAATGCCATATGCTTGCAAGTTGCTAGGAGAATACACCTTAAACTTGCACAATGTTATTTGTCAATTATATCTCAATAAAGCTAGCAAAAATATACATCATCTCATTTGGTTTGCATGAATGCCTCAGTTTAGAGATTCTGGATAATAATTGCTACTATATATCAAGCAAGGCATACAATTTCCAAAAAAAAAAAAGAATAGCAAAAAAGTTATATATTTATATTATTTCCCCACTCTTCATAAGTTTTTTAATCTTTTGGGAAATACATTTTTTTGGTAAATTTAAGTGCTATTTGCATATTTTTTCAGGGATAGATAAAGGGAAACTTCAATATTTTTCTGGGTAGCCTGAGCAGGCACTGAAATACGAGGTCTGTAGGGAAAGTTTCTTTGTCCTTCAAAATGTGTCCGCTCAAGTCCGTGCTGGAAGCAGGATGACATTGAAGGCCACCTCATCGGAGGCTTCGAATTGCTGTCAGGAGCTGAGCTTGATGTGCTCTCAGAGCCGGGAATAACCTCTGCTTACCAGATCACAGATCTTGTCAATTGATTTGGGGAGCACTTTTTTATTTCCTGTGAGGATTCGTGGCTGCTCCAAAGCAACAATTTTAGAGAATAAACTGAGGGACTGTACTCGTGTATTATCCATGAGGAACCAACTGGACCGAAACCTTATGATTTCTCTTTTTTGGACTCCAAGTGGGTACTGGAAAATCTTACATAGGGCCTCAGAATCTAATGAAGAACCTGGTGCTAGACATAAATGCTTTTAATAGCAATACTATTTCTAGGTAATAATAAGATGAAATAATAGGAAAAATTCTTTATTTCCTTTTGCTTATTTTGGTTTCTGTGGCTTTAAACTAGGATGCAAACAATATGCCCAGACATTTTGGAGTGTCTGCTGTTGGAAGAGATTTAAGAAAAAATAAAACATGTATCTAATTTTTATAAAAATAATAATGAGGTTTTTCCAAAGTAGGAGCATACGTAGACCTTTTGGAGTAATCATTTAAAACTAGGACCTAGAAAATCTATAAACATGAAGTGTAGAACTGTAAGTTTCTCTTGAAATGCAATTTGAATAGAAGTCAACCAAAAATAATAGATGTTTTAATAAAATATGTTTTAACAGCCAGATAATTTGTGAACGTGCTATATTTAATTATTGTTGGTTTCACTTAGAGAACTGTATGTTGTTCCAGAATAGAACAGCAGAACAAACATGGGCTCACATACACACAGGGGCACACGCACACACATGTATACACCACAAATATGCAACTAGCAATAAAATCATCCTATTGTATATCTCTCACATACACACAGATACTTTTAAGACAGTATACAAATACATACAAACATACGTAAAAGAGGTAATTCATGGCACAAATGGACCTTATTTTTTACAGTCCTATGAAAATGTTAATGAGCAAACAGACACATACACATATGTTAGAGGAACAGACATATATACAAAATTAGCACTAAAAGACCAGAGCCGTAATTGGGACACACTTGTGAAAATGGAGTGGCAGAGTGACAGAAGCCAGATATCAAGAAAGATTTTATTATAAAGCAGGAAATTGGCTTCTATGGAGCAAGATTCAGCAATAAAAACTTGTGGAACACGGGGCAGTCTGATATTGTGACAACCTGACTACCTCTATTTGAACCCTTTCCAACAGTGCCACCGCAGAAGTGTGTCTGTATGTATCTTGGGAAGAATAGATGAAGGCAGATCTGGAAGAACTTCCTCGCTAAATTGAATGACACCATCCACCCTTTCAATAAGGAGACACAAAAGCAGAATTATTCTTTTCCCCAATTTACTGTGGCTGTCTGGTCAGTCTTAGCATTGAAAGTCTTGGTAGGCGTGATGATCAACCGGGACATGAACCTGTGTTTTGTATTTCTTGCTCAGAACTGTGGAATCAAAGAATTGCCTGGAGTGGGGAATTAAACAGTATGCTGGCAACAATAGGGAATACTCTGATTCTAAAGGCATACTGGGTTCCCAGAAGTTCTGGTATGGGGAATCTTGAACGTTGCAATTATTCAATGCTATCTGTTTATTAATTTTAATTGGACTCCAATAATTTCTGGAGATTAGTAAAGCCAGAGGATTTATAAAGACACACTTATAATAGTGCAGAAATCCACAAGTTCAGTCCAAAGCTTAATGATTTTTCCTCGGAAATTAGTATCTTTAAAATTGACTCGTGACGTAAGAAGGCATTATAGCAGGATAAATGTAGAATTCTTTAAAGCTGTACCTCTGTCACTTTAGTGTTTAAGTATTAGTACTTTACTAGTATATTATTTTAAAAATAAAAAAGAAACAAGGTTAGGAAATTTTGTGGAAATTTATGCAGATGACAAATGGGATCTTCTCGGAAGACTTCTATCACTCAAGACTCACTGTTAATGGGTTTGTGATATAATAATCCTTCATATTCTGAGAAAAATACTACTCAAATCCTAGAACTTTGAAATGAATTATGAAGCTATCAGTTTAGCTTAGCAAAAAACTAATGTGATCACAGGATCATAATATGGGCATTAAAAAAATCAACCACTTTTAAAGATTGCTTTTGCTTTCTTCTTTTCTAAGATCTTAAAGATCAGGAATTACAAATTTTGGAAAAAAAGTGTTTATATCTAAGGGAACTGGAAAAGTCCGTATGTGTAAAAATGTAAACAAAAAGCAACTTTCATACAAATGTATGCACACACATACATACACACATGCACACACACACACACCCAGCATACACACATACGTGCACACACACGCGCACGCACACACACACCAACCCACACATGTGTTTCTTTTCCATTAATGCTTTTTGGTCAAGAGAGAGGAAGGACTAAGAACACAACTTTCAAGAATAAGCTTAAATAGAGGAAAGATTTATTTAAATTTTTGGTAAAATAAATTTCCTTAAAAATACTAAATTTGTAGTCAGGGGCATGTCAGCGCTTTGCTCTTTTCTTTCACGTTATCAGGTTGACTTCATGACAGGGCTACACAAAAATGATAGATTGATGGTGATTAAAATAAAAGTAACTGAATGGAGCAGCAGCTCCCTCACCTAAGCAAATCAAAAGCTGTAGGTGGGACCATCTAGAATTATCTTTGGCAGACTGACACTCTTTCATTATAGAACAGGAAATAAGACGTATCCTTCACCTGAAGAGAAAGATAGGAAGTGTTTCAGACAGTAGATAAGAGGTCACAGAGAGGTGCTTTGGCAAATAGAAGGACCGTGGGCTGTCCAAAAGATGAAAAGGAAGTGAGAATAGACTGGAGGCTTTCAATCTCTTTCCACCTAGAGAAAAACCCAGAAAACTTCAAAAACTAGTATGAAATTCTTTAGAGGTAATTAAGCATACCTTTTTACAGAAGTAACCAATATGCCTAGAATGGTGTCTAGTGCAGAAGTGTTTAATTTATATTTAATGAATGAATAAATTGTCACTATAAATATAAAATATATAATATAGTATTACCTATATTATATATACTGTTTATATACAACATATTACATATGTTACGGGATTAAAAGACATCGCATACCTAAGATAATAATATTAGTAATAAGAATAAGGGAAAGAAACAGGAAGAAAGGGAGGAAGGAAAACTATTATTTTTATTTGTGATGTTACATGCTGTGTATCACAGACGGGGATTTGTTAAGTTTTTTTTAATTTTTCAACTCAACCAGAACACCGAATGAAGATTTTCAAATATATTCAGAAATATCTATTTATAATCTTAAAAGAAAAAAAGCTTCCTTTAAAAAAAAGTCCCTCATTTCATTAAAAGAAAGCAGAGTGCATTTTTTTCCTTCTATTTGCATTTTGCAACAAAGCTGTCACCCACAGAAGTGCCATTGAAATATTTAACTCTGTTTTAATGTATTTTCTTAGAATGGATTTTTCTTCACCTCCTCGTGCAATTCGAACACTAGATATCAAACAACCTGAAAGATTTCTCCCTTCTTTTTCATGTATACTGCTTAAAGTATTTGTCTTGTCATTGTTGTTGCTTTGTTTTTTTTTTTCACCTATTAACATGTCACTTGTTTACCTGCCATTCTTACTTACATCTGCTTTAAAACTTTGTATTACTAGGAATTCAGATTCAATTGTTAGTGCATGGGACCCATCTCTAGTGTCTTCAGAAATCAGATTTATTCTTTCAATTAAAGAAAGTCCAGAAGGAACTGGTTAAAGGCTGGCATTGCAGATAACTCTGTGACATCATTAACCAAGGATTTTCTATTTTTCTTCTCTAATATCTTTAGTATTTAGCTCATCAGCCAAAGTTTACCCCATCATTTAAATGGATCTTGGGGGTCAGGGAAGCAAGTCACATAAAGGATTATAATTATAAAATTTTCTAAGTCACAGAAAATAAATACAGAATTTTGCTAAAGAATTGGAGATTTTATTAGATCTATGTTATTTTGTATTATAGATATGTAACAACTAGTCTGGTTAATAAGACTCAGGCAAACATGTTAAAAAGCAGCATGGAGACATGTAAAATTACTTTTTGCCATCAAAGGCAAAAAAAAAATCGGCCACATAATGCAATTTAAGAAATTTCTTTTTCTTTTGCAAAGATCAACCAATGATTCAAAAATATAAACTAAGAGAAATAGACCTTTGGTAGACTCAAACTTCAGGTAGAAGCAACAGCTTAAATAAATGAATTTAACTGTGAATAAAAAAACTAAGTTAGAAAAATATAAACTGAAATATAAAATTCGCAGTTCGGAAAATATCCAAAATTTTAGACAGCCTTCTAAAGACATAAATGACTTTTTAACTCTGAAGAAAACAAGCAACTTCCGAAAGAAATATGACTAAATTTACACTGTTCTCTAAGAATTAAGAGCAAATAGATGAAGACACGTATAACATAAGCGAAAGGGATTATTGGAAGATCCAGTTTACCACATTGATAGAAAATGTAAAAACAATCGTTATGAACTGTTTAATGATGTCCCTCTAAGAGAAGAATTCATATCTCAAAAACTCCCTGTCATTCTTCTTAACTCTCAAGTGGCATTATCTGCAAATATAGATTAATGACAATATACTCTTATAAATTTATATCCCCTCGACCCACAATTAATTCGAGCTTTATAGAACATTGTATTCTTCAGAAAATATTAAGATTGTTTGAAGAAACGAAGAATGAAGACAAATTGTAATAAGTATAAAAGGAGGAAAGAGAGTAACTTTGTTTTCAACATCTTAGTTTTACCAGAATATACCAGAAAACAGCCACAAGCAGACTTCTGTCTGTGGTCAGTTGTAGAAAGCTTGAGGGGAAATTACTTTTTTTTTTCTGGTTTACCAGAATCATTCAAGTAATGGAATTTCAAACAATCCTAAATTATTTTCAGTTTCTAACATGGATCTTCAATTTGAGGACTGTTATCAAAAGAATATTCCTCTTCTGATATAATCTGTAAAAATTTAAGAAGCGGGATTTACTCTGCAAATAGAACTGCCAGATAAAATATATTAGAACTTCTTTTAATTTATCTGCACACAGTCAGATTGTAGCTGATCTAGAAATTAGAATACTTACATTATGTATGAGACAAGAAAGGAACAAAAAATTACCCAAGGTCCCAGAACCCTATGGGGCAAAGACTAATGGGATGTAGAGGGATAATTGGAGTAAAATCTATAAAAATCCTGATTGATTCTTCTTAGGTTATTGTAAATCTTATTTTTTATGACTATAAAGAGATTTAGATTATGCCTTTAATACATTTAGTCAGGGCCCACATCATAGATCCACAGTCTATGAAAATTGAGTAGTCAAAACTTAGCCTTCTTGCATCGGAGCAATTAGAATCCTCACCTAAGGTAGTCAAAGCATCTTCATGTCTCATATAAGGACCATCTTTTTTTTTTTTATTAGTTTCAAGTATATAGTACATTGGTTAGACATTTATATAGTTTATAAAACAATCCTCCCAATTAATTTGCTCTCCTCTGCTCTCCACCTAGCTATTACATTACTGCTAACTGCATTCTCTATGACCATTCCTTGTGACCATCTATCAATTACTAATTTGTCCTTCTTTAACCTTTCACCTCTTTCTCCCAGCTCCCCCCACCCCCCTCCCCTCTGGCAGTCCCCAGATTGACAAGGACCTCTGTAACGCCATAGCTATTACACTTATCCTTGTGGCTAATGAAGAACACAACTTTTTGTTTTCTAGTTAATTAATTATAAATGATTATCATCTTTTTCTTCTTATATTTCTATTCACTGTATGATACTCTTAATCAAGCACCCCTTTAAACTTTACACAGTGAAGAAGAATCTCACAGTTGTAATTTTGTAGTTAGAGAAGTATCTGCATCCAGGAAAGATTTATGTTCATTCCCATGCCGAGTCTTAATGTTCTTTGTTTATGGCAACTATCTTAAAAATAAAAAGAGTTGATGCCAACCTGGCTCTGCATAGTTAGTCTCCTGCAGAATTCTATTCCTAACTAGGTTAAAAATGGTTAAATTTGGCCCTTTCTAGAGTATGTAAATTTGCCATAAATTAAATATACGTTGATATAGTATATACACTGAAAGCAAACATATTTGGAGTCATAATTATGTGGTACCTTTTGTCATCAATGTAAAGGTCAATACTAAGAAAGATAATGTAGGGGCCACAGAAATTACTTTCAGCAGATTATCATGCTTCACAGGTTGCTCTGGCTAAACCTTTATGTAAGAACTTTTTATAGAATATGAGCACAAATGTGTGGAGAGGATAAAATTCCATCACAGATATGTAAAATGTGGCCCCTAAGTTTGGAAAATGAACACTGGAAATGACTGGGTTATAAAATCCATGGGGATAAGTTCTGGAAATGTTAGAAAATCCATCTGATTGCCTCAGGTAAAACCTCAAATGGATACTTGCTAAGACCTCCTTGAAGGAGCACGCTAGAGACTGACTGCAAACATTAAGAAAACACCACGAGATAACTTTTCTAAGAAAGCAGAGCACCAGGAGTTCATGACTTTTCTGTGACTGATGTAAATCAGGAAAAAACAAAAATTAGACTGAAATGGAACCATGTCCTAAAACCTTTCAGCTTCTTCAAATTGATTTAATGTAATTTCTTTGTTCCATGCTTATGGTGATATCCTAACAATAACCTGTTATCTGGACTGGTTGGATCATTGTCCTATAGAGCTACAACCCTCACGATGGCTAAAGCAAAAATAGGTTTCGTATTTCCTAGCTGGGAATCAAATTTAGCTACCCAGAGATGATGAAACTTATTTTACTGGGACAGCTGTTTAAGAAGTATGCAGATTTCTCATTTACTCAAAAACTTATTGTCCTTATCACCCTCAGTACTCTGGACAAGTGAAAACTGGTCAGACATTATTGAATTCCCATGGCTTAAAGTACTAGCCTTAGCTCGTTTGGCCTTGTGGTCTTGGCGCTCAAGTATTCATAGGTTGTCTTTTTATGAATCAGCCATAAGAAGGCTCTCAAGCTAGAAATATTGCCATTCATACTAGATTCCAACAATTTAAATGCTGTTCTAGCTAATCATTAGAGAGGGAAAATCAAATGTAATCAATCCTATCATCAATAGGTATAGCTTGCCTTTCCTCCAAAACCACATCACTAAACCCTTGCATCACCTAAAAACAGGTGAACTAGTACCTGGAGGAGATATTGGAGAAGATTGTCCTCAAACCTGCCGGGAAAAGACCTTTTCAAGGACTCATATCTTCAATACTGGAGTAAAATGACAAGGAATTCATCCTTCGATATATAGTTCTCAACTAAAGTGACCACACATCCAACGAGAATTGAAAGATACACCTATTAAACATCTTAAACTATTGTGCTTCAGAGAACTTTCAGAAATAATTGGTTCTTACAAGTGAACTACTAACACCATACTTATAGCACACCGAGAAGTGCCACATGGACCACCAAAAAAATATTCTCTTATAACGGCACACCCTCATTTGCCATGGGTTGTTGTTATTATTATTATTAATTATTATTATTATTATTATTATTATTCCTTTGGTCATACATTTCTTTCTTTACTGTTTTAAAATTATATGCTTCTAACTCTGCCTTTTTTCACATTATTAATAGTTATAATTTTTTTAGATTTAAGTTTAGTGAAGAAAATTGCTACTCTAACTTAACTTTCCTGAGCTATTATTAGACATCAGTGTTAAAAATAATATAAAGTTATGTTTCACTAAGCTTACCAGTGATGATATTTTTGAGTTAACACATAAGGAAATTATTCTGCATTAGGGGAATACACTGATTCTTGAGCTGTAATGACTGTCTTGATGACACCAAGAACAATGTATGACATCTCCAGTAAAGTTTTGATTTCATCTCTTTTGCGGCTTCTGGATGATCCATTTGGGAGATTAGGCTCTTATATGCCAACTCAGAACTAAGAATCATTGTTTTGGGGAGCTGGTAGTTAGACCACTCCAGCATCATCACAAGGAATCCGAGGAGATAGGAATGTTTTTGGCAAAATAAATAATAACTGGTAAAACGGCTTTATCAATTTTATCCATAGTAATGACCATGGACATCAAGCATTTAAAAGGAAATGGGATATCTGATTGAGAAAGAAAACTGAGATTTTCTTTTATGTCTAGAACCATCACAGAGGATGAGTGGGAAGAACTTGTTTTTCTAAATATTGTTAGCATATTAAGACTCAGAGATAGTGCTCCATAGGTCTGATCTGATTTGGGAGCTTAGGCTGTAGAAACCCGGCATCACATGTAAGAGATTGTGTCTGTAGTAAGTGGGTTCCTTTGACTTCTAATTACCTATCAACCTTTTACCCATCAGAGCAAGGCCATGTCCTAAAACCTGCTTGATTGACACACACCTTTTCAAAGAAGTCAATTATTTGCCCTAAAATTGATTTCTTATTTTTTTTGATGATAATTATTCAGATGAGTTTCTGACTTATTACATAAAAATTTTGACTCTGACATTGCACTAAACTTTAAAAAAATTTTTTTGGAAAAAAAAAAAAGTCACAAGAGTCCACGAGTTTTATAGAGTAAGAATGTCACTAGGAAAAAAAATTTAATTACTTTCTATCAAATTTGATAGTTTAACTACTTAAATAGCAGATGCTATTTTAAAATATGCTGAACTTGTCTCCTGGTATGGTTTGCTGATCATTATTTTTTAAGTGTGAAAAAAAGAAATTATAATAAAAGAAAATTTAGTTATCCTTATGGAAAGATTTTATTATTACTAGTTTCACATGAATTTTTCTCTAGATGGTGCTAAATTTTTTACATGGAAAATAATTGCTAATAAACTATAAGAATATCTTTCTACATGGGTTTATAACTGGAAAGAGCTTTAAAGAAACAGAATGTCACCGTTTCAATGGTATCAATTATACATTCATGGCCATCAATGCAT
Source organism: Rousettus aegyptiacus (assembly GCF_014176215.1). Classification (NCBI taxonomy): domain Eukaryota; kingdom Metazoa; phylum Chordata; class Mammalia; order Chiroptera; family Pteropodidae; genus Rousettus; species Rousettus aegyptiacus. The sequence goes on from NW_023416287.1 coordinate 88,453,479, forward strand.
GTTAAAAGTTAAATCATGACATTAACTGTAGGGATTCATGGGAATATGAGCAGTTTAGATATAAAAGTTTAGAAACCATCAACTGTATCATGACTACTTATAAAATAGAGGTCAAAGAAATGTAAAAGAATTTTTATCTCTCTTCTATTGGAAAATGCCTTTTAAAATCCTTGATATGGTTTACAATTTATTTTGTCCTTTAATGAAGCCCAGCAGTATATTTTACATTTTGGAGTATGTCCCATGGTCAAAAATTAGTGTCTCTTCCAGGGTCCTGTAGCATGGCAGGAGCTATTTTTTTCAAAAGATGTACAATTGTCTATTGACGATGGCATATTCCAGATCAGAAATCTCTTGTGGTCATGGCTGTGATTTTTCCACTAGGTCCTACTACATATGTCATACTCTCTTCATATTGGGAACATTAATAACATGCAGTCAGTCATGTGACCAAGCAGCTGTCTAGTCCTGCTAGGCAGCATATCTGGATCTTTGTACCACAGAGAGCTGGCAGCCTATCATGTCACCTGCCACGTAGGTTGGGGCATACTTCTAAGTGTGGAACATGCTGTCTCCAGAACCGAAAGAAGCCTATCAAATAATATACTTTCATCCTTTATTGTGGGAGGTTTAAGACACAGTAACTTGTCCTTTACATCCTTGGTTGGCGTGGTCAGGTTGTCTTTGGGTTTCACCACCTATATATTTTTTTATTAGCAGAACTCTTGGATTCAGAATGCTTTTATAGAGTTATCAACAAATTCCCTTTGAAATAAAAATAATAACATAATACAAATATTTCAACATTTAAAATAAAGTTTAAAATTTGATACTAATTTATCTATAAAATTATAAATACTCATTTCTGCCTTTAATAAGATTAAGTGTCACCATTTAACCTTCTCGAAGCCAGTGTGTAAATGATAAACTAAGTGTTAGTTCTTCTCATCGATGTGACAGGAAAGCAAAAAGAATTTAGAAGATGGTCCAACTGCTTTATACAAGAAACTGAGTACAAAACCTGAGGGATATTACAACATTTGTATTGTAAAATTAGACAACTGAAAAACGAGAGGTATAATCTGCATGCAGTCAATAAGTTCTGCATTAAACTGCTGATGATAAAGGATGCAAAATAAACTGAGAGATAATGTTTCAAACTGTTGTCTTCTGTGGATGAAGGTGAGTTTGATTGCATGATGTTGATCCTGAAGATAATTACCAAGACACAAATATTTGGACGATCTGGAGTAAATTTAATAATATATTAAATTCACTGATGGTCGATGCAAATACAAACTTTTTTAATAAAAAATAAATAAAAAACACCGAAAAGATGACTAGGAAGTCCAGCCTATGGGGTTTATGCCACAATTAAGCAGAAATGGTATGGAACTCATTTAATTTGACAGAATGATTTGTTCCATATTGCAGTTAAGAAAAACGATTTAAAGCTCTTTGATTCTGCTGGCAAAGAGGTTTTGAAAGCTTTTCAAATGCATTCAACTGCTTTCTGAAACCCCATAGCTACTTCCTATAATGGCCCACTAGGTTTGCATACCAACATGAGAAAACAGTAACAACTTTCAAGTTAAATCACCAGACTTCTTTAGGCCTAACTCTGCTGAAGTTCCTGTTGAACTCTAAAGTTTTCATTGATCGCTCAATAGCAATAACAATGTTGTTGCTGCCTTCTTAAGATAAATTACTGGTCACCTCCTGTTCCTCTCTACATCTTTCTTCTCTTCCTCTTTCTTCTAAAATACCTTTGGATGCATATTGTTAATGATAATTAACTAACGATAATCCTTGTTTCTATGAGACACTGTCATTGTCCATGGGTGGCTGGTGCTTTCTCTCTCTCTCTCTCTCTCTCTCTCTCTCTCTCTCTCTCTCTCTCTCATTCTCTCCCTCCATCTCGCCCTCTCCCTCTCTTGCATTCTTAAAATTAATATGACAAACATCTAAAACCCGCTACCTGAACCAACACTAGAATATTAACATTAAATTATATCTGATTTCTTTCCTTCTTCCATTCTTCTTACTTTTTTTTTTTAATTTTTGAGGATTAATGAAAGAGAAGAGAGGACAAATATAAAATGCTAAATTTGAGAAGTTATCAGAAGGGACTACTTAGGAGGCAAAGGAAGAGGGTGAAATGAGCAGATGAAGAGGACAATGAGATCGTGTCAAAACAGAAAGAACCAGAGGGACAGAGGAAATGCAGAAAGGCAGAGGAGCGAGCATGTCATCTCTACTCTCATGCTTCCTCCTCAACGAGCGTTTATTAGAGAGTGTGAGCTGAGCAGTAGTGATGCCAGACACACCATTTAATCTGATCGGTCATTTCGAAGATCGCCTCCAACTGAGATAATATTGCTCTCCTCACTTCTAAATTTCCACCTCTCATAGGAGAAATTATTTTGCTTAGTTTAACCAGCTAATGAGAAAATATTAGTGAAAGAGAGGAGTTGAAAGTAAACCCTCCCCACGTGTCAGTGTGGGATCTGCCCAATTCACCCAGAAACGCTAATGTCTTTTAAGGCTCTCCCAAACTTGAATCTTTCGGACAGAATTCGCTTGAAGTAACAACATTAGGCTTAAAGATATGTCAGCTTAAAATTAGTTTTTTTTTTTAAATTCATGAACATTGAACGAAATGGGGAGAAACATGTGCACCTCTTTTTCTTCATCATTCCTTACTGACAATTATTTATGTGTATCGAAGACTATTAATTGGCGCTGTCACCGAATCGCATTGGTACGGCATTCTTTAAGCTTGAAGCAAATTCCATACCTTTGCCTCCAAACACTCTTCCCTTGCTTTTCACCACCTGTAATGTACTTTACTTGTTCCATCTATTGCTTATTTCCCAGCCCTCTAGATTTAAGGCAGAAATCTTTGTCTGATTACTCATATAGTCCAAGCACTTATAACCGCTCACGCATAGTAGTTTCTCCCTACATATTTGTAGAATGAGTGAATGGATTTCATTTAGAAACCATACATATTTACACTTTAACAAAATCCAATATTTTAATGTAATAACTCCTTTGGAGCTTTCTCCATGAAAGAAACAATGTCCTCAACTATGTTTTAAAGAGAAAATTCTTCCAACCTTTCATTACCCAATACTCATTAACACCACTTCAAATAAATGGCAGGTGGCAATGTGTATAATTAAATATAAATACCTATTTTTGTCTATTTATAAATTCAAATGCTTTTGACCACTACATTTTTTACAATGTTTTTCTAATTTTATAAACCATGTGTAGACATCAGATTTTGTAACTGACTTTGCTCCTAAATGCCCTATCTGATCATGTATGACTTTCTACTGTGCACAGCATAATACTCAGAGAGAGACAGTGGAGGAGGAGGAGAGGAGGGATGGGGGTGGGGAGAGGAGAGAGAAGGAGGGGCGGGAAGACTTCTTTTAAGAGCAGCACAAAGAGCCATGTAAATGAGATTAGCGGTACTCTTCTTGAAGTAAAAAGTAGATGGATACAGGCTCATATTCTTGTCCAAACCCCTAGAGCCAGATTTATTTCAGAAGCGCAAATGTTTCGCCCTTTAAAAAAGTAATCCAGTACATTTTTTGTATTTTATCACAACCCCAGGGAAGTCTAAGCTTACTCCATGTAACCAAGCACACTGATATATCTGCAGTAAATAATGTTATTCATTTTAAGTGGGGTCAACAGTCTATAATAAGCAATAAATACAAATATAACTGCACTGTGCATATGCTAATTACAAATACAGAATCCATTAAACTTCATATATCTATATGATTGTTAGTGATTTATTATCTCAATGGATGTGAATTGTCTTATAAAACCATGCACCGTGATTAAACAATGCCTCAAAGTTTATTCAAGTCAATGAGAGCAAGAGTACTACATTAAAGGTGGAATGACCTGACTTGTTCAGGACTATGAAAAAGTAAAGACCCTCAAGGCTTTTAGAATTTACTTGTGGAGACACACGGTATCAGTTAATTACACAGGAAGCCATCGGACCGATGTGGCTCGGATGCACTGGTCACCCACGTAAGCAAACCGAAGCCTAAGCCAGGGCCCGTGAGCACAAATCCAAGAACGTGAAAATTAAGAATGACCAATCACAAACAACCAACTCAGCTTTCCCAAACAGACACCTGCTTAACCTGTAGTGAATCAAAGAATTTTCTTGCTTTGCATCGGAGTCTTCTCTGTGAAAACCTCTCCCCTAGCTCTTGCTGGTGGAGGACACCTAACTGCCTTCAGTTTGGTGCTGCCTGATTTGATGTTTACTCAAAAAAAACTCTTCGAAATTTTAATGTACCTCAGTTTACCTTGTAACAGCTGATGATGATAGATAGATAGATGATAGATAAATGATAGATCCGTTTAAAACTAAAATATTCTATGAGATTCAGTGCAAAAATTGATACAGATTAAGGGTGGTATTATTTTCATAGAGGTCAGTTAAGTGGTTAAGGCAGGATGTTAAGAAGGTACAAATTGAACTGGACATATTGGGCAACAGATGGGGAGGTGTTACTCCTGGACCACGTGTTGGGAGTTAGACTAGGGGAGGACCAGGGCAATTTACCCCGCCCGTGTTCATGCTGCTGCTTGGACACAGCTGGGTCAAAAAGACCTGGGAAAAACTAAATCATTAGGGGATTTTTATGCACAAGAATGTATGAAAAAGGAATTTCACCCTTATTTCACACTAACTCAGTCCATTACAGCAGACTTTTGCTTCCCACAAAATTCATTTTGATTTTTTTTTTTTTTGCTTTTATGAAGATGTCACTTTTGTAATTACAAAAGACCCAGTTACTATGTTATCATTCCCCTTCACCTAAATTCCATTACTAATCTACCAAATGCACATGAATTAAAAGAGTGTTAGCATAACAAAGTGCAACAAAACAACAAACTGGAAAATATGGGTTATTCAAAACATTCATAAGCTTAGAGGATGAGCATTTCTTTTTTAGACGATCAGTTACGGTGAGCAGACAAGTCGTGATTACATCTGAATTACCTGACAGATAATGACAAGTTTCTTATCTCTTTTCACCCCACCATTCTCAATAAGGAATCCTTTACTAGCTCATACCCAGGGGTAGAATTCAATATATAACCAATATAGGTTAATATATATTTTTTACAAAAAGATTTTTAAAATACACCACACATATTGTTAAGCTTCTTCCAGTTAAGTTACACACAAATTATCTTTCAATGATTTTTTATTTGTTAATGTAATCTTCTGTGTGGCATGGTTGTCACTAACAAAAGATGGTCCTCTCTGTGGTATGAGTTAGCATAACTAAACGCATTAAATTGTTTCAAAGACTCCCTCATTACACTGATTATGATTGGAAAACATAGTCACCAAAGCATAGGACTGTTCCCTCATCTTTTATGATATTCTATTTTTTATTAATCTGAATCCTTTCCTAGACGTTACTGAAATAACAGCAGTAATACACAAAAGATTATATATACCATGTATAAAGACACTTGAATATTTAATATCTCTATTATTTACCGAGTCACAAAAATCATATTTGCGAGAGTTATTTGTAAGTAATTGTCTTAATTTCAATAATTTTGTTCACATTTATACACAGAATCTCACAAACATCATTTTGTTACTTTTGGAACTAAATAAAATGGAACAGTCTAAACATTTATTATAATATATATGTATCTCATCAGGTAATGAACGTATTTCCACATAAATGTCTTTTCTGCTTATTAACTGCTAACTTAAAAGGAGAGAAATAATTATAAATATAGCTACTTATTTTCTGAAAAAAAAAAACAAATTTCCTCCTTATAATAGCAACATTAAAAAATTATTATGTCAAAACATGTTCAGTATTAAAACAGTTGTGTCAAAATATCATATACCCATAGGAAGTATTAAGAGATGAGACCCAACAGGTAGGTCAGAATGGAGTGCATTACAATTAATGACATAGGACAAGGCTAACTACTGGGATTTTGTCAGGGGGATACTATGGTGGAAATGATGTTTGGGGAAGATTAATTTAATCCATGGCCAGGATAGTTTAGAGTTTGGAGAATATAAAGGAAAAGGTCAATTGATAACCTGTTACCATTATCCAAGGTCGAAATTAAAAATCAGATAGGAATGGAAATGAGAAGAGTTATCCGAAGATAGAAAATATAAGATTCAGTGAATTATTATATGTTGGAGATGAAGATTAGCAAGGAATATTAAATGTAAAATTCCAGTTTTATTCTCCTATAAAAAAATATTCAAACGTCATCAGCTGGGGGCTGTTGAGGTTGCTCAGTGTCCTGCAAGGGGTCTTAGTTCCCAGCTTTTCTCTAGACAGGAAGAAGAGGGAAGGAGAGTTGGAACAAGAAAGGAAAACAATTACAGAGGCTTTTTTATCCCAATTTTCTCCTGAGGTGTGTCCCCTCAGTTGTTAGGACTATGTCACATAACTATTGCTTGTGGCCTGCTGTGACCACCGATGAGCGCATCGCCAAGCTCCCTTGTCTCTGGGCATCTGTTGGATTGGGGCAATGGTGAGTATGAGCAGGAGACTGAATTTTGAGATACTCATTTCTGTGACTCTCCCAGGTGGGCAATAGTCGGGCAGTGATGACTTCTGCCTGCAAAGGCCGCAGTTCATGTCAGGTGGCTCTCTCCCACACTGTCAGCTCTCACGGGGTTATGGGGCAATCACCCTGTCCCCTCGCCCTTTGTGATTCCTTTTGTTGGTTCCTCTTAACACATTTGTATATAATTCCTCATTTCTTCGATTACTTATTTTGTGAGCACTCTTCATTCCTGCTAAAAAACTAATATATGAGAAAAATGAATAACTTTGACTACAAAATTGTTTTTGAATAAAATCAGGGGCGGGGGGAAGTCAATAGATATTGTGTAGAAAATGAGCAAATAAAAAATCAGTTGTTTGATTTGTTTCATAAATGAAACAAATTATTGAATTTGCATGAAAATATGTAAGAAAAATTTTAAAAGCTAATAAATTATTCTTATAGGAAGATGAATAGCAGGATTCGTGATTTTAAGGATTTGTATATAAAAGAGATCAGAAAATATACCATCAACTCATTTGTCTTTTAAAAACACTTGAAGTGGACATATCGTGGGCTTTGAAATCAGTTCAAATAGGGATAATTGAAAATAACTTCAGAAAAATACAGTGTCTAAGCTGAATAAAATGTCAGAGTTTTCCTGAAAAAACAATTTCAAAACAATATTCAAGATTTCAAGTTTGAAATTATAACAATAAGATGGAGAAATTAGAGGAAGGTCACCTTGAAGAATCTTGCAGAAGTTAAATTTGCTATACTGCTTATTATAAATCGAGAGTTAAAATCTCACTCTTGATCTGATAATTCATAAATTTTAAAAAGTCACTCTGAAAAGTAAAAGATAACCACAAGTAGAATTTAAAACAAAATATACACCCTCTAAGTCATTGAAGAAAGGAAAAAGCGAAAAACAAAAAACCAAGTAATGGAAAGAAAATGTGTACATAGCAAAAGACAAAACAAAAGAAACATAAATCAAGTGTGGGCGACAGAACTGAACCAAAAACTTGTTATAACAATAGTTGTAAATAAAATAAAACCTCCTAATCAAACAACAAATAAACAGATAAGAAACTCTGATTGTGATGGGGTCAAACAAAATCCTAGATCATGCAACTTCCGAAAGACATGCCTTAGATAGAGCGGCACTACATACATAGATAATATAAGAAAATTTTATTAGACATATACAAATAAAATTCGAGGCAAAAATCTTTAAGTGGTACAAAATTAGTCGTTTCCTATAAGTAGAAAGAAATTTTATAATATAATCAAATTATACTGAAACTCTTTGTGATAAATGAAACTGAAAGAACTATGTAAATCCCAAACTGTTTAAACTTTAAAGATGACGTTGGCATAAATTCAGAAGTTGAAGGGAATAAATTGATTTCTGTCATATAGGCTAATATGTAAAATAGTACAGAAGTCTGAATATTAATTTTATGTAATGTAGATTATATCCATAATATGTAAGAATATATATGTGTGTTAACAAAATGCATTTTTAAACTTTTTTAACAGTAAACTAAAAGGAAATACTTGTATTCAATGACCTCTAGTTCCCTTAGAGGTTTTTTTTTCCTGCTATATTCCAAAACTGATGCATCAGTTAGTAAGTTACTCCCTGGATGCACATGAGTATTTTTCTTTTCCTTTCTTTTCTTTATTGAACCTGCATCATGTCTTCCAGGCCACTAGAGTAACATCTGAAAAATTATCGCTTCAGTGGCTGCTCACAGAATGGACTTTTGAGTTTTACATTCTGTATTATATTCTGGGCAACTGCCAGGAAATTACAAGACACTTTCCTTGTAGTAGTTTGTCTTGTTAGACATCCAGTCTTGGCCGAAAATCCAAAGAGAAAATGAGAAAAAGGTCAAATCTCTTAACATTGAGGAATTTATAAAAAGTCAGGTAAAAGTTAATTCCCAAAGGTCTCCTAAGAGCAAACACAATGGTTATGTCTTGATGTACGCGTTATTGATGAAATAAGCTTGTCTGAAGTTGAGCTTAATTTTTAATTAGCCAACCAGGTTTTGTTTTCCTAAACTATCTATTAAACCAGATGCATTAGAAAAACTATTGGAAATCCTGACAAAAATCGCTTTATAGAATGCACATTTTTATTATCTGCAAAACTCCCCTCAGCACTTGCTTCATAGGGAGAATTTCTTATTTCTTACCTTTATGATATTAGGATTAAGATATACTAGTGCAGAGGACCCAAGTGTGCCAATTGTGACCCACTGCAATAATGTACTCTCCTATAAGAAAATCCAATAAAAAAATATAAATCAAAAGTTTATATAGTTGAATTTCGTGTAACTATGGCATTGAAAATATGTCATAAAGTTAATTTTCTCCTTTCTATTGGAGCCTAATTATAAGATATTGAAAATACATTTTAAGACTCCATCCATGAAGAAATCATTGATAAGCTAAACTTCACTAGAATTAAGAACTTCTGTGCTCAAACAGACAATGTCAAGGGAATGAGAAGACAAACCACAGACTGGTAGAAAATGTTTGTAAAAACACATCCGCTAAAGCACTGTTATCCAAAATATACAAAGATCTATTAAACTCAACAATAAGAAACAACTTGATTTAAAATTGGGCCAAAGACCTTAATAGACACCTCACTGAAGATAAACAGAGAACACATAAAAAGCACATGAAAATATATCCTACATCATATGTCATCAGAGAAATGCACATTAAAACAATAGCCCTATTGGAATGACCTAAAGCCAGAACACTGACAACATCAAATGCTGGTGAGGATGTGGAGCCACAGGAACTCTCAGTCATTGCAGGTGGAAGGGCAAAATTCTATTGTCACTTTGGAAGATAGTTTGCCAGTTTTTTATAAAACTAAACATGTTCTTGCTATACAATCTGACAATTATGTTCCTTGGTATTTACCAAAAAAAAAAAAAAAAAGAAGAAAAAACTAAAAATTCACATCTGCACAGAAACCAGCAAACACATGTTGGTGGCAGCTTTATTCATAATTGCCAAAACTTAGAAGCAACCAAGATGTCATTCAGTAGGTGAATGGATAAATAAACTGTGGCATCCAGGTAGTGGAATATTACTCAGTGCTAAAAAGAAATGAGCTATCAACCATAAAAAAGACATAGAGGAACCTTAAACACATATTAATAGGTGAGAGAAGCCAACCTGTAAAGGCTACATGTGATATGATTCCGCCTATATGACATTTTGGAAGAGGCAAAACTGTAGAGATAGTAAAACTAGCAGAGATGGTCAGGGGTTGGCGTTGGAGGAGGAAAGAATGAGTGGAGCACAGAGGATTTTTAGGACAGTGAAGATACCCTGTATGATACTACAGTGACGGACATATGTCATGGCACCTTTTGTACAGCACCAAGGATGAGCTCTGAAGTGAATTATGGACTTTGGCGTGTCATGTAGTTTCATCGATTGTGATTAACGTCACACTGCGGTGTGGGATGTTGGTGACGGAAGGTGTGCCCGTGTGGGGGCAGAAAGTAGATGGGAAATCTCTGTACCCTCCTCTTAATTTGGCTAAATTAAAACTGTGCTAATAAAAAGTCTTTATTGAAAAATATATTTCAATGTGACTTTACCAAATCATAATATAAGATATAACTGTTGTGTAAGATGGAGTATACTTTTAAAGTATATGTTCTATGTAGTTAACATACATGTAGAGCTTTTTTAATCATCATAAAGGGCTATGCATGAGAGAAAAACTTAAATACTTTATAAAAATAAGTCATTACTGCCCTGGACGGAAACGTATAAATGTGAAAACTGGGAAAGGAGATTTCATTGAAATCAATTAAAGAATTCACTGTTTCATTTGATACTTCTCATGACATCAAGTCCTCAAGCCGTTTTACTATCGTGTTTCTAACGGGGCCTCCAGGCTGACTTTCTTGTTGTGATTTCTGTCTCCTGTCCCTGGACAGAACTTAGCTCCTAGGTCAACAGCACAAGTGTAGGGGCTGGCCTTAAAAAGCTAGTACAAACCAGCGAGAACAGGAGGGGAGATCAGAGGCCAGTATTCTACCAAATTGGAAGACAAAAGGGCCCAGGAAAGCGAGGTAGAAGTCAATAGTTGTTATAATACGGAACAAGTACTGAGTACGTACATTGAACACACATCCCTCTAAGGGGGTTGATATGCTAACTCATGTAATCCCCAGAACTGCGATATGAAGTAGAGACTCTGAAATTGAATTCCCCCTTTACATCACACACTAAAGTCAGTCAGCGATTGAGGTCTAAAAATTAAAATAAAACTGTAAAACTTTTCAAAGTCAATCTCAGAGAATAGGTTAATAGCATTTTTAAACAAAACACAAAAAGTGCAAAAAAGAATGGTAAATTCAATTGCACTGAAATTAAAAAATTAATGTTCATAAAATGTCACCATAAAGAGTGCAAAGACACTAGACAAAAGCTCAGATAAGTTATTCGTAACCCTTAAATTGACAAAAGATTTGTACACAAAATATAAAGAATTGTCATATTCAGTAATCATATGACAAACAACAAAATTGTCCCAGAACTTAAATAGGTTGTGGACAAAAGAGTAAACCCAAACAACCAATGAAACCATAAAAGAAAAGATAATTAAACACCTCATCAGGAAAGTCCAAATTAAACACACGATGAAATACCCTTTAATACCCTCCAGCGTGACAAAAAAAAAAAGTCTTGCCATATCACATATGGTGAAAAAATGGAACAAGGCATACTCTCATTTCTTGCTGGTGAGAATATAAATTGCTTCATGCACTTTGGGTCAGTAGCTTTGTATTAGTTGGTATAGTTGTATGTGTGTCAATGTCCTACTATCCAGATGCTGATCGCCTACGTATATGCCCTAGAGAAACTACAGAGCACACAGGAAGACGTGTTAAATCATGGTAATAACAATACCAACAACAACAAAACTGCAAATAATACTCTTACAGGGCTTCTACTGACAGAATCTAACTTTAAGTGCATCATAAAAGTCATTTAGTATTCCAAATGATCCGAAATAGGAAGTAATATATTTCCCATTATTAATAAGCACACATGCATAATTGGCAAAATGCAAAAATAAATAGTAAATGGGAAAATGTAACACAAGTTAAGATAATAACGTATCTCTAATGGTCATTGGAATGGTAGAGTAAATGTGGCTTTTAACGTACTGCAATATTCTATTTTTTTAATTCTAGACAGTAGCTACATATACTCACTATTTTATGGTTTAAAATATATGTGACAAAAATTTATTTTTTGAACATGATAGGTGGAGAGAATATAAATATTAGTAGCTATATATATATGTCAGTAGCTATACATATATGACGAGATATACATATACATATATATATATATATGAGTGTGTGTGTATGTGTGTGTAGCTACCAACATTACCAATATATATAATTGCTTTTCTTTCTATATTTTATTTGAATATGATCCAGTGTCATCATGGGACTATGAAAGATCCAAACTCTTATTTGGGCTGCAAATAAATTGAACAAATAAATTTACTTCTTTCCATATTCCCGGTTTCAGGGATAAATGGAGACATCTTTGGCTGAAAAGCAGGCATAAATCACATGAGTTACAAGCTGAGAAGGCATGTACCATTTGTTTTAACAGAACAAAAGGGGAGCAGACAGCTTAGCTTAAAGAAAATCAGGCATCAGGAATGTTCCATGCAGAAGATTGCAGTCACTCCTGGACCTGGAGAATAATGAGGGAATCTCGTTAGGATTTTCAATAGTTTTCCTAATGCACTTGATTTAACAGACAGTTCAGGTCAACAGAACTCGTTTGGCTAATGAAAAATTAAAGTCAACTTTAGACAAACTTATTTCATCAATAAGCTGTGTATCAAGACAGAAGCATTGTGTTTGCTCTCTTAGGAGACCTTTGGGAATTAACTTTCACCTGCCATTTTATAAATTCCTCAGTGTTAAATGATGTGAACTTTTTCTCATTTTCTCTTTGGATTTGCAAGTGGCAAAAGAGAGGGAAGGACACTCACCCTGTTAACAAAATTCAAGAAGAAAAATCAAACAAGCAAGCGACCTGAAAAGCCCAGGTATGACTCATAGGTAGGCCCTTTAGTTGATTGCCGTGGAAGAATTCAGCTTCAATCAGAATAAACTACCTCTGATGATGGACTGACTTTTTATTTGATGAACAGCCTTCAAATCATAGTTACTTCTTGATTATGTCAGACAGTGTTGTTAAATCTATTTGCAAGTACCTGACTGACACTCTGGTATATTGTGCCTAGTGTTCGTAAAGAGAGATTTTTATTCCCTTCTACAATTTAAAAATAAAATCTGTTTAATCTTGACTGTTACCAAGTTATTTAAGAGGCCTGCTTGCCTACTTGTTAAGTTGTAACCTCCTGAGGAGTCCTTATAAAGTCATTAATTACATCATAAAAAGCTGTATTCAATTTTCGTCACATCAGCAGAGAGTTCTTCTCCATCGTTTTGCTGGTAATAATCCCTAAACGACAAGCTGTTATCCGGTTACCTGGACTTCTGGGAGAAACTAAACGTAAGAACATACCTATTATATTGAACAACATAAGTGACATCAGCTGCTGGATCAGTGGCTTTTCTAGACTCTGTCACCCGCACATGCAGGCCAGAGCCTCTCCCCCAGTAATGGAGATTCAGTGACCTTTCATTCTGTGGCATTGCCATCTTGAAGTCCTTCACTGCCAGTTATGAGATATGAGAGAGAGAGAGAGAGAGAGAGAGAGAGAGAGAGAGAGAGAGGACACGAGGATTATACAGGCTATTATCTTTCCATATTTATTGGTCCAAAAACAAAGTCGTTTTACTCACACAAATTCATCATATTCAAAAGGGGGCAAGGTCGTGGGGACCTCCAGTTTGTAGCCGAGTCAGAGAGAAGTTATGGGTAACTTGGGGATCTACTACTTGTGGCTGGAGAAGGCAGTCCTGTGGACTTGAGCGCTAACCTGTGGGATCTGATGTATCTTTGGCGAGATAGTGTCAGAGTTGAGTTGGCTTGAATCGTGGGACACCCAGCCGGCCTCGCAGAGCATTGCTGGCTGTACAGAAAATGCCACACACCTGACCAGAAATGTCAGAAGTGAAGTGTCTTCTGTGGAGGTAAAGGAAACACCCAGGGAAGAAGAAGGATGTAGTAGGAAAGAATATTTTTTCCCCTGCATAGGAAGGTAGAAAACTGAGTTTTTCCGTCTTACTAGGAGTCCCTCAAATGGGGCATCTGACACAGAAAAGCTTTCGCCTGCATCCTCCACTTCTCTGGTCTGTGTGCTGCTCTCCTTGTGCCCCTCAGTGACTCTACTGCCATACTCCCCTGCAGTTGACAAGCCAAGGCTGCCAGTACTGTCACTCAGTCCTCCCCTGATTTTTAATGCCCACTGGTGAATTTGCTTGTCTCGCCACTTTGTCTGTAATCGACCTTTGTGATTTCTCTCAGAGCTTCCAGCCACCAGACTTCAGGCGTTTGCTTCCTTGGACAGTTAATAGGATACATTTTCCCTTCCCATATCCAACTCTTGTATGGAGAAAAACCCAAATGAGAAATATTGCGCCTTAAGGATGCCATTATCCATAGCATCTCTCCTTTTTTTTTTTTCTCAGAATGAAGAAAGCACACAGATAACTCAGGAACAGTAAGCTTTATTACAGGCTAAATTACACCCATAACCACGGTCCCTGCCTCGCTACTGAATGTGACACAGCGTAACCATGTCGAGCTGCTCCTTCATGTCATGTCTCTAGCAACAACTTTGTCTCTGCTCCACCCTGACTTGGCACCTCAGGCCTGCAGACACGTCTTCTGTGCTGCTACCTAAATTATGCAGAGTGGGCAGTGTGTTTCTCATGACCTACCTGGCGTCCATACTCCTTATTTCAGTTAGATGCTAGAGGAGATGCCAGCAAACTCGCCTGGCTGTATACCAGCTCTACTTCTGACCTCGTGTGGGGAGCCGTGTTACCTACTTAACTCATTTACAATCTCAGAATGGAAAGGAGGTTCATTGTTTCCATTTTGAGGAAATGAATTTTAAATTTACATAAGTTAGAAAACTAGATCAAGATGATATAACTAAATGTGTAGAAAACCCTATATCTGGCTTCCTGGCTTAAATCCCTGCTTCACCAGTCATTAATTCATATTCTCTCTCCCTCCCTCTCTCTCTCTCTCTCTCTCTCCCCCTCCTTCCTTTCTCCCTCCTTCCTCCCTGTCCCTCTTTCTACCTCTCTCTCTCTTTCATTCCATATATAGAGATAGATAGAGATAGAGATAGAGATAGAGATAGAGATAGAGATAGAGATAGAGATAGAGATAGAGATAGAGATATATACTGGCCCCAGCTATTACCAGTAAGTTCAGAATCGCTAAAGGATATGTAGATTCACAGATATACATCCCTTCAGCTCTAAAAATTTAATTGTCTCCGATTCTCAAGAATATACCTTTACTAAAAATCTAACATTTTATTCTTCATAAATTGTTACTACTATGTTTGATTTTATTTCATTTGCTTAACTATAAATATGGAAACATTAAGAATTACCTGGACAATTAATAGTTGAAATTTCAAGAGAAACATAATTATCATTTCAGGAGTTACTTGATATGAGTTAAAGAGAATTGCAGTGTATTTATTTCATTGTACAAAGGCTATCACATTAACTGATGGTTATATACTGAATAGTTGATGATGTACATGACTACTCATGTAAGAGAGTATTCTAATTATAAACAAATGAACAAATTCCATTAGCTCAGACTCAACTTCATCAGAAAATGTAATATAATACAAACCTTAAACAGCCAAAATTTAACGTATGGCCACCAGTAAATAAGAGGGACCTAACTGAGCTGGTGGAAAATATTTTTAAAATTATTTTCAAATACTATATAAATTCAATGCCTGAGACATAGGATTTTAACACAAGCAAACAGCGATGGCACTGGGGGTCTCAGATCCTCATTACAGATATCTTTATCAAACATCAGAACCGCTTCACCTAGTTCAAATTACTGCCATGGTTCCCACTTTTCTCTTCAAATGGTCTCTAAAAAGCAGAGGAAAACAGACATTGAATGGAAGAGGCGAGATGAGGGAGCACTTCCTGGTAAGCTTTCTGTGTGGCCTAATTTTGCTCTCGTGTGGTACCAGATCAAAGGAAATTTGAAAGACCAAAGGAAATCACTACTAATGAGTGAATCAAGGTGAGGAAAGTAAACCATAGGTTCCTCTAAAGCACTTTTACACAAACATAATTTGTATAAAAGAAGTTATTTTCTGCGTGTCAGTCAATACTTTCCTGCTACATGGCCGTCATTATCCCAGACGAAAATTGCCATGCTCGTAAGACTTGCCTTGAAGAGAAAGAAAGAAATCAGCGCACATTAAAAAAAGAAAATATGAATATATCATGGTCTTTGAATGTGTGTTTGATTGAAAATTAAAATCCTCCCTACACTAAACTTTTAGACACTGAGAAGGGGGAGGATGATTAAGAGGAACAGTTATAGAGAAGAGAGAGAGAGGATGGGGATGTTGGCTATTGCTAAATGACTTGGTCCTTGAATAAAGACAGTCTGAAAAAGATATAGGTACTCTGTATTTGAAATGGATAATGTTAAGTTTAACATTTTGTAATATTTTTACTTTCTCAGATAATTAGAATGATCTTGCTTCATAATTTCCCCAAATATGTGTACAGCAAACCTGTTATTTTTCTAAGAGATGTAGTATTGGCAAAATTATGTTTAAAAAATAGGGATAATAGCAATTGCTTTACTAAAATGCTCAGAAAAAAGTAAATGCATATATTGAAAAAGATAGATAATTTTTAGGAAGACTTTCTTAAAGCGTATTGTAATAGTTCACATTTCCAAGCACATGGAAACACACACTTTTAATGCGCCCTTTGTATCAGTCTATGTAGACCAACGCTGCAGAGTAGCTATTAGTGTCCTCATTTTACAGATGAGGAAACAATGGCCCAGAGTGGTTAAGTAATGAGTCCCAAGTCACACAATACAAGTAAACAAGCCAAGCATTAAAATCTTGGGTTGTCCCACTCCTCAGAGCCAGCTCTCTCGTGCCGCTCAGGTACCTCCCACACCAATGTGAGTCAGCCCCCCTCGCCCCTCCCCTGCTTCCTGTCAGCCACGGCCTTTCTTTCTGCACTTGGATGGAGACATCATAGGATTACAGCTCCCACTTCATCTCCGTAGCCTCCCATGAGAGGGAATTTTTGTGTCTTCTTGAAAATCTGTGCCTAGTATATAGCACCTCTATAACTATTTCAATGATGGTTATTAAAAGAACCGAGGCCCACGTTGTGATGGATAGACTCTCGGCCTCGTACCAGATGGCCTTGGACTTCTGTCCCTGCCTGCCACACATTGGTTGGATGATATGATGTGCATTGTTTACATTTTCTGAAGCACTCTCCTAATTTTTGAGAACAGAATAACAGTAAATACCTTACTAAATTTAGGAAGCTTAAATCACAATGTATGTAAAATACCAAACACGTAAATGCACAATAAGCATGACTTGAGCACTGTGGCCTACAAGAGTCAGAAAAAGAATGAAAGCATGCAGTTCCATGAAAATTCCTATGAGAATTATTTGGGCTAGAGCTAAATAATGTTGTATTAATATACAATTCAATGCAATTATAATAAAGAGATGAGGGAAGCAATTTAGCTGCAACGTGTGTGTATAAATGTGTGTGTATGTGCACACATGTGTGTGTGTGTGCGTGTGTGTGGTGTGTGGTGTCAGAAAGGTATAGAATTTCTCCAACCCATACAGAAAAAAAGAATTGGGTAAAAAAATAAGGTGGTTTATGGTAGAAGCGATTATGGAAGTATAGTGTATTTTACATACTTTATAAACATATAGCTATAATGTGTGGTGTTCTGTCTATAGGTACTTACTAGATAGCTCAATTTGTCCATCAGTGTTAGAAGTCAAATCGTTCTGGACATAAATTACTCTCAGGTTCTAGCTTCAGTTTTGGGGCAGATCACTGTATTCAACTTTCTAAAGATGATAAAATGATTTCCTGGATAGGTCCTTAAACCTAGAAAGATGTATAGTAAAATATAAAGAAGATAAAAATAAACAAATACAACAAATTTTATTATTTAATGGCAAAATTAGGAATACAATTTTTAATCATCGGAACAACGTGCATACATTTGGCATTAAAAAGCCTGTAATGTTTAATAAAATTATCATCCTAGAGATTCTGAAATGTTGGTCTTGGGATTTCATTTTTAAAATATCTGGTTGACTAACTCATCCCGACTTGGTACAGCAAGCTAAATGGTATCACAGCATCTCAACTGTGTTTTAAAGAATACTGACATGGTTAGAAGAGCTCCTGGCTCGCTGTGCTTAAATTGTTTTATTTATTAGATATACAGGTCTGTTTAAATTTTGGAAGGTTTTTCTTTCTGTGTCAATATTTAAATATTTGAAAGCAAAATTGAATAAAAATATTATATCTGAAAATGCAATTTAAAGTATCTGAAAGAATATAATTACTAAGTTTGAAATGAAATGAGTAGAATGAGATTTTGAGTTGAATTGAAAGCTAAGCCGAAGCATTTTTTATGGTGTGTCGCTTTAATCAAACAATAGCAATTTATCTCTCAAATAACTGCAGATAGTCTTTTCTGTACATAAAGTTTTTCAGAGAAAAATCACACTGTTGAAAACCTTACTGGATAAATATTGGTTTCTTTTCATTTCTTTCCTATCACACTATCGAGATTTGACTGTTTTATATTAAAATTGCTTCATGTTATTCTGAATAGATAAATGATCAGTATCTACAAAAATCCATGAACAGTAAAAATAATATAAAATTTCAAAGTTAGTTTCCAGTGGGATGCAGGCTGTGTCTAACGTGATTATGTTTAGGGCCCCAATACCTAATTTAATTAAATTAATTTATATGAAATGACATTAAAAATTATTTTGTGACTGGTAATGTGAAGTGGAAGTTCTGAACTTAGCTGATTTTGCCTTCTGCTCTGGCAGCATGCTGGAGAGGCTGGAGTTTTGATCTTTCTGGCACACGGGGGAGAAAGGAGCTGGGAGGTTTTCCGTGTGAGGAGACAGAAGGCTGAAAGCCAGCAAAAGAATCCCGTATTACACTTTCAGATTACCTGCACCGTGCCATAATTCCCCCCTGAAATACACCCCAAAAGTTAGGAAAAGATTATATCGCATCCTGATCTTTTATTAATGGTACTTCAGAGACTTGAGAGAAGATTACGTCCAAGTTTAGAACAAATGAAGCAGAAAATATCAGGCTGCAGATGTGCAGATAAGATGAGCAACTTGTGTCAAGAGAAAGCAGGAGAAGTGACAAATCAAAACCAAAGATTGATGAGAACCCCAGTGGAATCCTATGAGAACCCTGAGAAAATGATCAAAAATTCCGGGATGTCACGGGGATCATGGATCTTGGAAGGCGTCAGTAGTCAAATTACATATTTGTGATAAAAGAAAAAAAAATGAGTGACCCCAGAAAGGGGTATCATAAGAACATTTCATTATAGGAACGTCCTCATGCAAGCCCAAACATGTAGCGGAATTTTAAATCCTAGGAACATATATCTTGATGATAGTTCTGGCATCTTAAACGTAAAGCCAGAGTTAAGAATCAGAGCACTGGGCTCAATTCCTCTGTCTTTCCAGGTATGTGATATGCAACAAGTCTCTGAGCCTCTCCCTCTCTTTCACTATGAACACAGATAATAATAGCTTCAAACATACCAGCTACTCATCTCAGGGGCTAGCATATTCAACAAAACCGTCCTTTTCAGGAACCTCCTGGCTCTATTATTAGGATCCTTTTGCATCTTGCGGAAACAAAGGTACAGAGATACCAAGTAACTGGTCCGCAGCTGCGCCCTGGAGAGGCAGGACGTGAACTTGGAAAATCCGGCTCCGGCCTGACGGGGATGACCCCCTGCTTTTCTTGCTGGGAAGGTTTATTTATTCTCTTCCCCGATGACACTCCACTCAGTCCCTGAGACGCACTTGGCAAAACATTTGAGGACAGTTCACACAGCCTCATCTCTAATCTCAGAAGGCCCTCCATCCCAGAAGAGGAAGAGCCCCTAACGGAAACTTCGTACGCAGATGCCAGATTTTATCGGGGGCATATGTCATAATTTACAGTGGTGTAAAGGAAAACAAGTATTACTAACATATTTTTAAATATTCAGATGATTTTAAATTGTTCCTCATTATTTTACATAGGTTACAAATAAACATTCTAGTTATTCCAAAAAATATGTACAGCATCTTTTATCAAAATAAGTAATTTGAAACTAAAAGCTATTTGAACAAGTGGTAGAGCAGAGTCTTTGGAAAGTTACTTCTGACAGTTCCATTTACTGGCGGATGTTCTGCCCTTTTCCTCACGTATTTCAAGATAGTTAAAAGACTATCTATCATTGACCAAATTTTATAACTGGCTTTAATAAAGTTCTAAAAATTTGTATTGATAATTCAACATAAATGCAGGTTTGTCTTAATCCACAACTGGTTTTAACATTTTGAGTGAATTGGCTTATTTGTATTTCTACGGAAATGACCAGTGTGTTGGGTAGCAGACGGGGATGCTCCCAGTCCATCGTGGTGATTTCCATGGTGACAGCTCTCACTGTGTGCTGGTCATTTGCTGTACTCTGACTTCTCCCCACAGGGCTGGCATTACCCTCCCAAGAATCCGAGAGGGGAGCTGGCCCACAGCCCACACTTAGTGCCCCCGAGAGTAGATGCTCTAACCTATTCCCCCATGCCAAGAGTGCTCGAAGGGCGAGTTTCCAGCACCACCTGGGACTGGACAGGAAATGGCCTGCATCTGGTCATAATTTTTGGCACACTCCTCCAACCTAGTCCTTCTCACTAATAAAGCTTCCATTTCAGTCTCTAGTCGCCTCTTCCTCCATGTTCCTGCACCCCCTCCCCCCTCCACCCTGCTCTCAGTAGAATCAGGACTTAAGCAGGACAGTAGACATGCAATGTATTTCCCTCCGCAAATAAACTTGCCTCCATGTAGATTAGACCTCAGAATTTTCACTATAAACACATGTCCATATGTACAGATGTCATATATATACATGTGTATGAAATACAAAATTGTGATGTGGAATTTACTAAGCTACAAAATATCCTACCTACTAGAATGAAATGATGGAAGAGTCTCTATTATCAAGAATCTAATATGTCATCATCAATGACAATAATTATGCAATGGTCTTAGATACAAGATGAGATGCATGAGGATAGGCACGATGATTTCCACCTAAGATGTCTACGTACTAGTGCCAGCACTGAAACTATGCTAAGCTACCTGGCAAAGAAGAACTAAGGTTTCAGATAGAATGAACGTTGCTAACTAGCTCATTTTGAGATAGAGGGATTATTCTGGATTATCTGGGTGGGCCCGAGGTAATCATAAGGATCCTTAAAAGTGGAAGAGGCTGACAGATGAGGGGGAATTAGAGATGGCAGTGTGAGAAGGACATGGTCCAACTTTGAGGATGAAGAATGTGGATATGAGCCAGAAAATACGGGTGGCCTCTAGATGCTTGAAAATGCAAGGAAAAAAATGTTTCCCCTAAAGACTCCAAGAAGAGACATAGACCTACGACACCTTATTTTACCCCAGTGAGACCCATGTCAGTCTTCTGACTTCTATAATTAAAAGAGAATAAATTTCATTTTAAGCCACCAAGTTTATGGTAATTTGTCACAGCAGCAATAAACGCGCGCGCGCACACACACACACACATACACAAACACACGCACAGAGTCAAATTTCATGAAAGTACAGAAAAGGAAATAGAGTTCTGCTTGGATGCTTAATGAATATTGGCTAGAATTAAAAGTCATTCATAAGCAGAAATTCTCTATCATTTTAGGTATAATTTTATTAAGATTTCCACAATGATAAGCCTCATCGCCCATAATATATTAAAAGATTTAAATGCAAGTGGCAACAGTTATAGATGGACAATCTGTATAACTCATGAATTCTCTGAGTTTCTGCATGAAATGATTTTATGTCTGAACTACATGAAACTAAAAGCAATTTGGGCACATCTTTTAAAAAATGTTTAAATAAACATCATGATTTACAAACTCTGCCAACAACTGTCAAAAGAAGCAAGAAACATGAACACTTTTTAATACCAGATGTGAAGCAATTTCTTCTAGCGTGAAGTCAAAATACATTAGTGACTCAGCACTGTGACAGCTAGCACCCTGGAGATTATCTCTTTAAAGAGCAGAGACAGACTGAGGAAATTAATGATGTTTGTGCGAGATTCAACCTCAACTGTCTGTATATAAAATACTGGAATAATATTTCCTAGCAGATAGTCACATTTTCCAATTTGGTGATGTAATATAGTAAGAAATGCTAATTTTCCTTTTGAATCTCCCATTTGGCATTGCCAACTGATCAGGCCACTAAATACAGTTTGCCCTTGACCGAACGTTTGAATTTTTAAAGTCATCTTAATACTTCCACGCCTGAAATACACACACACACATACACACACACACACACACACACACACACA
The DNA here is from genome assembly GCF_014176215.1 of Rousettus aegyptiacus. NCBI lineage: Eukaryota > Metazoa > Chordata > Mammalia > Chiroptera > Pteropodidae > Rousettus > Rousettus aegyptiacus. Next base: position 88,475,736 of record NW_023416287.1, read on the forward strand.
CACACACACTTTAATGAGTCTTGATTTTGCAATTTGTGAAAAATTATCTCCAAACAACTTTAATAGAATATTTTGAATTTTATTTTCCCATTAAAGATCCATACCAGACAAACAGGAAATCCCTTTATTTTATTAAAGTATAACTTTAATTAAAGTTATAAGATTAATGGTTGGCACTCACTACTGATGAAGGATCGAGGATAAATTTTAAAAATACAAAATCTCCTGCTTTATCTTAGATTAATGTGAGTTCTTTAATGTTATTGAATTGACTTCAAAGTCTTTTCTTTCAATCCAGGCAGCATACCTCTCTGAAACTGGCTTTTCTGCTATGAGTACTGTGAAATCAAAGGCTGAGGCCAAGACACACATTAACCTCTATGAATGGCATTGCCATTTATCCAATCTAAATCAGATAAATCAACAAGCAAAATGCAAGTTCATCTACCACATTAAAAACATTATTGACATACACAGAATTAATTCAAAATGTGCATTTAGGAGTTTAGTATGGGCATTGGTGCTTCACTCGTAACCTTTGTTTTAGTAAAGTCGGAGAATAGCAAAAAGTTAAATTGCAATATTTTTATACTGATTATCCACATGCACAATTTCAATGAATAAAATATATAGTTTTTCTATTATATTGAATATGGTTATTAGAATGTAATTTTATATCTGTCGAGTCTAATAATATGAATCTAGTTTCATGTCTCATTTACAGTTCATTTTTCCGACAGTTGTTTACATGTTATTTTTCATCGTATTTCACAAAAGCATATTTCATTGATGATTGGCAATTAAAAAGCAAAGCTGTTCCTTACCACAGATGCTTTGAGAAACTGCTACAAAATCTATCCCCATATTAAAAATAAGGAAAAATAGCCAAAGGAAGATGAATAGTTTTTCACATAAAAATCAATTGGTATTGTAGCTCGAGGCCTAAAGAAGGTTAATAAATATCAAACTACAAAGTGAGGCTGTCTTTAGCAAAGTCCTGCTATAGCGTGTTGGCTCTTAGCCCTCTTGTTAAAAATTTAACAAACAGGAGGAAGACCTACAAAGGGCATGGCTCTAATATTTGTAGATGGCAGCAAGGTGGGAGTAATGACTAAAGCACTAAAAACAAAATCGAGAGGGAAAAAATGGTTTTGACCATTGGGTATGCTCTGTAGAAACCCAGACAAAAATGTAGAGAAACAAATGTCTTGTACTTTTCAAAATCCAGTGGTATTATTTCAAAAAAAAAAAAAGGAAACCTCTTTTGTAGTAGGTGCCTTTAAAAAAAATCTGGAGATCGAATTGGAAGTGTATATGCATTGTTGTTAGAGGTCGAGGTGTCCAAAAATCCTAACACAGACACTTAGTTGGCAAAATGGAAGGTTAACGTGAGTAGCAGGGTGACATTGGTTTCGGAAAATGAGTTTGGGAGTCTTCTTTTTTCTTCTGTTTTTTGGAAGAGTTTGAGAAGGATCAGTATTCATTTTTCTTTTAATGTTTGGTAGAATTCACCCAAAGCTCAGCTGCTCCTGAGCTTTTCTTTGATAAGATTTTGATTACTGATTCAATCTTCTTATTATTGGTCTATTCAGATTTCATATTTCTGCATGGTTCCGTCTTAGTAGGTTGTATGTGTCTAGAAATACATCTATTTTTCTCTAGATTGTCCTGTTTGTAGGTATATCGTTGTTCATAGTAGTCTCTTATAAAGCTTTGTAATTCTGTGTTAACAATTTCTACTCTTTCACTTCTGCTTTTATTCATTCGAGTTCTTTTTTCCATGGTAAGACTAGCTAAAAGTTTTTCAGTTTTGTTTATCTTTTTAAAGAATAAACTCAATTTTGTCAATCTTTTCTGTTGTTTTACTATTTTCTATTTCATTGTTTCTACACTAATTTTTATTTTTTTGCTTCCTTCTGTTAAATCCGGGCTTAATTTATTCTTCCTTTTCTAGTTCCTGAAGATGTACAGTTGTTAGGTCGTTTATTTGAGATCCTCCTTTTTTCTTAATGCAGGCATTTATAGCTATCCCTTTTCTTTTAGAACTGCTTTTGGTGCTTCCCATAAATTTTTACATATTCTGTTCCATTTTCATTCATCTCAAGATCTATGCTTTCTATACCTTTGGACTTCTTATTTCATCAGTTGTTATTTCAGGAGCATGCTATTTAATTTCCATGTATTTGTGAATTTTCCAGCTTCCCTCCTGTTATTGACTTCTGTGGATCAGTTTGGCCGAGCTGCTGGGCAGAGCCACTGGCTGGCAGCTCTCCTCAGGGACCGCTGTGGGCTGGAGTGTAGGCTACTAAGCCCTGAGCACTGGTTACTTTGCTCTCTGTCCATCTGGTCCCCAGTTGTGGAGTCCCGCAGGTTGTCCAATGAGCTCCATGAGGCAAGAACCAACCAGGCCTCACGGGAAGCATCCCACAGTGCCGGGGGAGCTGAAAATATAGCTCAGCTTCTCTTTTTCCACTGGAGAACCTGTAAGCCGGGAAGGCCCTCCTGGTGGGGTGTTGTACCAGCATACTCTGATGTGCATGCAGAGTATGCCCCCTCCGCACCTCCAAGTACTTCCCTCTGCAGTCTCTGTGGTCCAGGGGGGGCTTCAGCCTCACCCCTGCATTTTGGGATGTTCATAAAGATGTCTCGTCTAGAGATTGTTGCTACCTGTTCTTCCTGTGACAGGGACAGAACTCAGGAACAACCCATCTCTTTCAAGGACTGCCTTGTGATGCATGGTAGTTAAGGCTTAGGACACAAGTCTGGGTGACAACCTTCCTTGGCTCGGTGGCCTGCTGCTTTGCAGGCTGACATTGCCTGACATAAGAAGGAGGTCAAGTTCATAAAGCAAAAGCTGGTGGAGGCTCTTTAGATAGAGCTGGAGCTTCAGCCAGACAGAACATCTGGTTCTGGTGTCGCAGCCACCACCGAAGGCCACCATAGTCTCTCATTAACTTTTAGTATGAAACCAATTTCATTCGTTTAAGAAAAAAAAATGCTTTTGCTGCTAGTTGCAAAAGTACAATCTGGTTATTACAGCCTCATAATAATAACTTCTAAAAAGTAAGTTACATATTAAAATGTCTTATAAAATATTTCAGTGACTGTAAGAGATATTATAATACCAACAGCAAGTCACTAGGCTTATCTTTATTGAAGAATTTGGGCAAAATATTATTCAGTCAATAATCGGTGCTTAGGAAGGGGTGCATGTCTCACGGAGTCTCTACATTATTCAATTTGGATGCAACTTTTACATTACTACGGATGATTAAAAATACAACTAGGAAACAAAAGTGGCAAAGTTAATGATGAGACCTGGGATTCATCCTCTTCATTTTCCTTAAGTGTCTCAGTTCTTCGCGGATTGTGAGTATTTTCAAGGACGCTTGTTTGACAGGGATCCATTCGAATAGGTCTGTCTTCACGAGGAATGGTCCCTAAGCTGTAATAGTTATCATTAGCATATCAAAAACCTTTCGAAGTGTTAGGAAGATTTTTTTTCTTTTATCTGTGAATTTCTCTGGAAGAGGCTGGTAAGAAGTGTATCCTGGGATATGAGTTTTATTTCAAGGTTATTGAAGTATCACAGGAGTGCAGTCAAATGGAAACCTGATGAATGATATCCAGAGGGCACTGTTGGCGAGATAACCCTATAGTTTCAAGAAACTTGAGAAATGCTGATAAAGAAACATTTTAAATCTAGTTTGTTGTCAGTAAGAATGAAAATATATTTTGACAAAGAACCAACACTTTTGTCTGGGTTTAATTATAAATTGTGAATTCATAACCTTCCAATTCATAATGAATACCTATCATTTTGCAGTATTAAGCTATCATGTTCCAAAGATATTTAGTCTTTAAGACACAGATTTGTTATCTAAAATAAAATGTACCTAAGACCATTTAGGATATTTACACATTTTTATTTAGTAGCGAGCATTGGAATAACTTGCAGGATGTTTTCATGTGCCAATTTTGTCATTCGCAGTGTGCCAGTGGGAAAGATCGCTTACGTTACTGTTAAAAGATAAACAGGCATATTAAAAATTTTGAGTTTATTCGAGCAAAAAAATCAATTTGAATTGGGCCGCATCCACTTTAGAAGGTACAAAGAAGCTCCAAGATGCAGTACAACATAAAAGACTTTTATAGGCGGAAGGGAGCAGGAGTAAGAAAGTCACACTAGGCAGAAAAATGGGCTGCAGAGTTATTGCAGTGATTTCCTTTGGGAGAAGGTGGGGGCTGTCAGGCAGATTACCTACTAGTGCTGATCAGGCGCTTCCTGATTGGCTGATTTAAGATTCCATTTCTGGAAGAGCAGAAACTGTAATTAATATAAGTTTCAGTTTGGTGATGTGGGGCTTAGCATGAGTGACTCCATTTGCAGTCTGTTGTCTTGCTTTTAACATTACGTGGATATTACTTTCTGCATAGCCAGTCTAAGCGATCATAAAGATTCCTCCAACTCTAAAATTCTTTCTCCTAGAATACTGTCCACGCTGTACTATTATCTAGTAAACTGAATACTCCTAACCAGAGAAAGCGGCCTTAAAATATACTAACTGATAAATAGACACAAAAAAATATAAACAAAAAAGTGAACGCACATGTTCTCATCACTGAGATTAAGAAAGTAAATGTCATTTTATCTTGGAAACCCCCGTGTGTCTCTAAAGAAGGTGGCTTTATACACAGTGTCTAAAACTTAGCTATAAAACTGCGTGCTTACTTAATTGAAGAGCAAGAAGACAGTCATGGCTACCACTGATATTAAACAATAGAGAAGGAGAAAAACATGGAAAAGGAAACTGTAAATGAGCAGGACCAAATTCTGCATATGAACTCTGGTCAAGTTTCTGGCAGATCCAGAAGGCAGGATGGCATGTCGCAGACTCCAGGAGCTCCAGATGGAGCTGGGAGAACGGGAGACATCTGCTGTTGACAAAAGGGAGGCAGAGACTGAAGTCTGAGTTAAGTCAAACAAAAGGTTAAACATCCCTGTAAATTTAATCCTACTGTATTTGAAGAATTAATGGATAAAATTTTCCTCGATTTGGTGCAAGGCATGCATTTACAGATTTAAGAAGTTCATCAATCTTAAGCAGAAAAAAATACAAAGAAAACAACTCATAGATACATCATAACGAACTGTTGATAATCAAACTTAAAGTAGAGACCAAAAAAAGTACGTGGGAGCAATGATATGAATACCTACCAACTTTTCATCAAAAACAATGGAAGCCAGAAGATACTGTACTAACAGTTCAAAAGCCTAGAATATTTTCATCCTAGATTTTTATTTCCAGTGGAAGTACTTTTTTAAAATAAAGCAAAATGAAAATATTTTCTAGAGAGAATGCTTTGTCAGCAAATCTGTACTACAAGAAATTTTAAGAAAGTCCTTTAGGCTTTAGAATAATTAGTAATAATATAGATATAGTATAAGCTAACATGACCTAATTGACAATTTCACTTATCAGTGTTAGCGTATCCATTCATCCCGAATTCAGAAAGTACATTTATCAAGATAGACCATATTTCAGGCATAAAAGTAAATGTAAACGGATTAAAATCATACAAATACCTTCTCCAACTACAGGGAATTTAAATTGCAAATTAAATAAGAGGACAGAGAGGAAACGTCTAAGTATTTGAAAACTAAACATATACTTCTAAATATCCTATGGTCAAATAATGAATAGTAATGAAAGAACCGAAAAAATCTAAGAGCCTGAAAATACTTAGCCCTAGCCACGTATGGGCCTCTTGCAGCGGGCCCCTCTTATGAGCAGCTGACAGCCCAGAAGTAAACAAGCTACACCTACAGAAAATTCACCACCATCGCATTCATTGTCATCGCCACACATTCTAAACAGGAAGTGAGGACAGTGAGAAAATCCTACCCTAAGAACAAAATACAGAATGGTAAATCAGGAATGACAGTGGCTGAAAACTATAATTTTGATATACTACTTCCTCTTTCCTTCACAATATGTATTTTAAATAATAACAACAGCTCAGTTCATTTTCTAAGTTTGCTGCTGAGTGATGATTTTCCTTACTTTTGACCATTGGATGGGCTAGAGATTGAGTTGGGTTGTTTTCTGGCTGTTTGATTTTTCTTGCTGTTTTTCTGTAATAATCTGGATCAATTTCCTTATTAATCTTTCACTTTATTTAGCCATAATTATCATTTCATGAATGGTCATTGAAGGAAGGGAGGAAGAAATTAAATATGTTTCTATTTCTATAATTTATAAAGAGAAAACTTCACAAAATAAGTCTAATTATCTAAGCTCTAAATGACTTCCTCCAAAATGTATGTTTTAAAATAATGAAATAGATTTATTTGGAACTTAATTTGAACTGGATGTTCAATTCAAGTGCTGAATGAAAAGCTGTTCACATTTTTTAAGCTTTTAATATTTATTGCTATTTATTATTCATGAAAATTCTGTGAACAGAAGCATTGTCTAAAAACAGCATTTTAAAAAGAGAACTTGCTATTTTTTGGCAAAAAAAAATAAATCTCATTTCAGGTTGTTTTCAAAATTTTTGAGATTGAACAGTTGTTCATTCGCTTAATAGCTTTTTAAATTCAGTTTCTAAATTTTATATTTAATCCTATGAAAATACTTTATTTATGAAGACCATATTTAATCCTCTGAGAATACTCCACACTCTTAAATCTGAGAATATTACATTTTTGATTTGTTTCTTCTGTTATTTTATAAGTTATTCTAACAATGGATAGCACTGATAAGCATAAAGAAAAAAAAGCTCTCACCTGATATTTCAATACCCAGAGATAATGAACCAGTTAACATTGACCATATTGCAGAAGTGTGTGTGTATGTGTGTGAAATGACTACATAGAAAATTCATGTATATATGGATATATACATTATATTGAACGATTTGAAATGACTGGTATTTGATCACTGCTGACCTATTAAAACAACCTTTTGGCATCATTCAGTCTAATAGGCAGCATAGTGACAAATCACTGTCTCGTGTTTTTAGGCTGTGACGTGCCTTACAGAGAAAACAAGTGTTAGATAAGTCTTGTTCAGGCATGAGTTCGATGAGTTCGTTGTTGATTAATAAATATAAAATAAGGTGTCCTTAAACAGAAACCTACATACAACAGGGTTACGTGTCGATCGGTTGATTAAAATGTGATGATGGGAGGCGTGAAGGGACCTGTGTATTATCTGTAGGCGTGATGGTGCCGGATTCGCTAATTCAGAGTTTGTGATGAGTTTATAGAACATGACTACCACAAAAAAGAAAAAATCAGCTGCAGCTGATGGAACATAATCTGCCTAATGCAGTGGATCTCAGTCCTGGGGACACAATGGAACTCCCCGGAGGGAGAGATTTTTTTTTTTTTTTTTTTTTTCCAATGCAGACAAGTCGAACCACTCCAGGCCATGGAAATCTGAATCAGGGGAGGCTGATGCTTCTGCACTGCTTTGTTTTTAAATCTCCCCAGGGAATTTCAGACGTTTTCCTTTTCTACTCAGATTATGGCTCATAAAAGTGGGCACTGCTGGGCAGAAGGCTCTTTTCGGAATGGTCTCTTTAGATGAGGACATCAGCTGGGGATGTCGCTCTTCCCTCCCCCCTCCTCCTGCTTCCTGGGACGGTGACTGAGCTTTCACAGCCTTCTCGGCTCTTGAGGTCGTCTTGACAATGGCAAGCACCTGCCAAGGGTGGTGGAGTGGCCGCTGAGGATGGAAGGAGCTGCCATCCTTACTACTTTGGAGCTCCACTGACCAGCCACCGTGTTACCTTCCTATTCGCTTCTCGTACACAGAAGAGGAAGAAATCTTCTGCAGTGAGCCATTGTTTCACATGATGTTAGTCAGACCTGATCCTCAGCCTTCTACTTCCTCACTGTTACCTGCCTCGAGACCATTAAAACCAGTTTCATTATGCTCTTAGCACCTGTTCACTGCCGTCCTCCCCAAGAATCCCAGGACTATAGCGTTATTCCTTTCTCTCCACATTCTAAAACCAGATGGCGCTGTCTGATGCTATTTCTGACTTTCTTCCAACTCCTAAACCCTCGCACTGTGCCCTGAGAAACCAGCCAGGGAAACCCTCTCCATCCTCAACTCTTTTCTGAACACTGCTTTCCTTCTGTCGTGTCTGCCATGACCTTTGCGGCTCACCCTGGAAGACATTTCTTCCTAAACTTCACTGCTTCCTCCTGATTGGTGTACAAGGTGGGGTAGGTGTCCTCTGGCTTCTTTCTCACCTTTTGGGTAGAAAGAAAAGCCCCAGTGCTGATCTGGTGGTAAGACCATGCCGTTCATTCATCATCCGCCCATGTGGTCCTCTTCCGCTCCACCTCATTCCTAAAGATTTCACCTCCTGACTCACTGTTACCTTCCCAATACTTCTGTCACCATCAGTAAATCCAATATCCATCAAACATCCTAGTTTGTTTGCAACAGTTCCAGAATTAATATATAGTTTAAGTATTATTTTTGATTCTCTTTCCATCTCATCATTGATACCAAAGAATCAATATCCCTTTTGATGATCTTATACATGGATGTTTCTTCCAATATCTTGGGCTCTTATTTTCTTGCTGCCCTCATCTCAAATAAACAGATGTCTTTATTCACTCATTTCCTCCATCATGCACTAGATCATGACTCTCTGTCATGACTCTCAATATATGCTTCATGCACCCCTGAGGACCTGCGACACTTTCAGACTGTCTGTGAGGTAAAAATTCTTTTCGCAGTAATGCAAAGGAATTATTTCTCTCTTTAACTGTCACTTATTCACATGTCTACAGGGGAGTTTTCTAGAAGCTAAGCACATTATGTGATCCAGACGCAGATATGAAAACCCAGCTGTCTTCCAATAAGCCAAACATTTAAAAGATTTGTAAAAATGTAAAAGAGTGACACTCTCCCACTGTCTTCTATCTTTTGGAAAATATAGTTATTTTTATCAGGGAATTATGTGACAATGTATCATGTTATCATGGGTTTATTGCTGTCATTTTTAAACAAACTTATAAATGACTAAGAAATCCTCAGTCCTAATTTTGGATATATTAAATATTTACATCGCACACATTCAGCAAAGTTTTGTGACCACTCAATAATTTTTAAGAGTGCAAATTGTTTCCAAGAGGAAAAAAAATTAGAACTGCTACCCTAGATTTTCTCATCAGCAATAAGTTCATTGACTCAGTTCTGGGGGCCTCGTCCCTAGAGCTTTGCTTCCTGTCTCCCCAGCAAGTCCGTCCACTCCAACGGTCTGCGGCGCCTCCAGGATCTGAAATCCTTCATAACCATGTCTCCCAGCCCTCGTTTCCTCAGAAGCCTCTTAGTCCCCTGCATACGATCTCGTCTCATACTCTTTCTTCCTGCCATTTCACAGGGAAACAGCCATAGCGTGGTCAGTCCAGCTTTCTGTCTTTTCCACACCCGCGTGGGCACAGCTGAGCAAAGCTGGGAGAAACAGGGTCTCTTACTTCGAATACAGAGCCATTCTCATGGGGGGGAGGGGTGCTGAGGGCTGTCCCCATAGGCACATCCCTTTCCATCCTCTGTATACTCTCACTCTCCTGGATGACAATTTCATACCTTCTTTTCTCTCCTCCCATCTCCAACGCCTCTTCCCCGAGGTTTATTCCTCGTCATTGACCTTTCGCAAAGAAAACAAAGGTAGCCAAAGAGGTAAGTAGAATGCTATATTCACAGTGATGTTAACTTAGGACTGTATGCACAGTAAATATACCTTGCAAAAGTGAATGTCACAAAAAAATATTGTAGGCAAACAAAATTTGAAAAAAATTTCATGTATACTTAAAATAAGGAAAATAACAGATACAAAAGAAAGGCTTAAACTGCTTGATGGATTAGAAAGACAAAAAGTAAACATATGGATAAATACAGACAAATATGGGGTGTATAAAATAGTAATCTGCACTTTTCACTTTTCTATAATAAGCCTCAAAATAATAGAGATAGAATGATTGGTTTCTAAAAAAGAGGAAAGAACAATCATTTCAAAATCTTTTAAGAAAAGAGAATTCAAAAGGAATATAGTAAACAGATATAAACAGAAAGTGCATATTATTATAAATAAATCTAAACATGTCAATAATCACAATGGATATAAATGGATTAAATGGGTAATAGATGACAATGACTGACTATGAATAAAAATTCAGCTACATTCTATTTACGAGATGTGTATTCTAAAAGCATGCGGCCACAAAATGTTTGAAAATATCGGGATGAAAAATTACATACCCAGCTATTAGTAAACAAAGGGTATACTAAAGAGAAAGTTTGTGTTATTTAATATTATTGTAAAAATTCCTTAAGCCAAAAGCAACGCTAGAAATGAAGGCTCGAATCATAAAATTTACAACAAATACTAGATTTTATGCCCCTAATAACATGCACACGTATGTGATGACATATACCTTTCACAGTAGTTGAAAGATTAGAAAAAAACTCACACAGATACACGTTTGTTGAAGAAGAAAATTGTCAAGCTAGCTCCAGCAGGTAGAACATTTTTAGAAAATAATATCCATTATTTTTCACAACACAGGAGCACTTTTGAAAATTTACCAGATACCAGTTCATATCCAGGCAGAGAGCCTTATATTTCACAAAATGATTGCCACATCGTCCATATTTTCTGACTGCAACATACTGAAGATAAAACGTGACAATTTGAGATAACTTAGAGAAACCCTACAAATAAAATAATTAATATTCATGGTCAGATAAGAGATCATACTGGAATTCGGAAAATATTTAGAAGAGATAAGGGAAAAACTACATATTAAAAGATGTGGATACAGACAACATGATTTTAGAGGTAAATTAATAGCTTTAAATGAGCATGGTGAAAAAATAAGTATTGTAAAATGAGAATGAAAAACAAAACTAAACAGCTCCTGGCATCCGGCAGCTGGCCGATCGCCCTCAGCCAGGCCTGGTGTCCTTCTGTTGAACATAAATAATTTGAAAGAACAAAACATCTCTGCGACTGTGATGGATCAAGGCAAAACAAGACCATTCCGTAATCATGTCTGGATAAGGAAAAAACACAAACATTTTCCAAACCATGGAATACAACCCTCTCTCCCAGCTAATATGAGTGATGGCTACTTCTTTACCAAATACAGCTTCAGCCTCTCTCTATTCTTTCCTCCTTCTGAATAAGATTTCAGACACTCAATCATAGAATCACCCCCCACTTTCTAACAGCAGCTAATTCAAAGCAAAGTTGTACGATTTAAATCCCTCTTATTATAATGAACAATAAATCCAGTTTGTTCTTGGTGAGTTTTGGCTGGTGGACATGGACAGGAAAATAATAGGCCATATATAATTAAAGCTATAAAACATAACGAAAATAGCAAATTAGAGAAAATCAATAAAATAGAATGAAGGAAATATGTAAGATCAGGAGCCAAAGTTATGCAATAGCAAATAAACATAAAACAGTAGGTAGGACCAAAAAAAGCTAAAAGTTAGTCTTTGAAAAGACATATAAAAGGCAATTTAATTATATGGCCCATTATTATTACTATTATTTTTTTTTGGTCAATGTCCACCAGCCAAAACCCACCAGGAACAAAAAGAAATAAGGCACTCAATATTAGGAGTGGAAAAAAAAGTGTGTGGGGTCGGGGTGGGGGTGGGGGAGTGAATAATAAGAAAGGCAGCAGAATGCATCTGGAGCAAATTTAGGTCAAGAAATGTGAAAAAATAAAAGAAAAGGACAAATTCTTTAAAAATGTAACTTGCCAACATAGGCTTCAAAATAAATGCATGAGCTAAATAAAATAAGCCTTTAACCCTCAAATAAAAATGGTATGCATAACCAAAATATTCCCTCACAGAAAACACAATGGTCAGTTGGTTTTAAAAATGAGCTGCAACATTCTAGTATTAGATCATTTCAATTTTATGCAAACTCTTCTAGAGAATATAAAAATAGAACAACTTCAACTTTTTTTATGTGAATGGTATGTCAACTTGAAAATCAGACCAGTACAGTATGAGAAAATCACGATTACAAATGTCAATGTTAACATCTTAAATTGTTAACAAACTCAATCCAGCAACATATACAAAGATAATGAATCATTCTCAGGCTGGTTTTATCATAGCAAACCAAATTTGGGTTAATCTCAAATGACAAAAAAAAAAAAAATAGATATTTTCATACAATACAAATAATATTTTCACATTAACAAAGGCAAAGAAACATACAACTGCCCCATCAATACAGCAAAAGCATTGAATAAATCTTATTATGCATTGATGATAAAAAGTCACTTATGAAAGTAGGAGCAGATGGGAAGACCACATCCTGATCAGGTGAGTATGTGACACACACACAGAGCCCACCTGCTCAGGGCAAAATCCGGAGGCACTCCCTTTATACCAGGGACAGTTCTGGAACCTTTACCTTACCAAGTTTTTACATGTGGTACAAACAAATGAATATGTATGTTAAACAATCATAAGAGTAAAAAGAAGGAAATATAATTCTCATTAATTACAGATTGCAAAACCACCTACACACAAGTGTTTCAAAAGACTTTATAGGTAAATTATTAAACTAGTAAGAGGAGTTAATAAGGTCCCTGATACAATATAAATAACACAAAAACCAAGTGCATTTCCCATATACTAGCAAGTTAATCATCCATTGTAATAACAATATGTAAAGTGCTCAGACTTAAATCTATTAAAGGATTAACAAATTATATAAAAAAAAAAAGAGAACTATCATTCCATGAAGAAGTCAATTCTCCCCAAATTGACGTAATTCATTTACAATTAACATGTATTGTTCTTTGTTTGTTTTGAGGAACTGTGCAAAGTAAGTCTGAAATGCATATGGAAAAACAAGGCTTAAGAAAATCTAAGACAAAAAGAGGAAAAAGAAAATAAAAAGACTTGCCTGGCCAGATTTCAAGGCTGCCAGAAAGACCATAGTAATTAAGACAGTGTGTATTGTCATTGTTGTAATCAAATTTGCCAGAGGAATGGAGAACTCAGAAATAGACTTGCATGAAATATAAAGACCTGCATGTTGTAGAGAGAGCATCAAAGGGCAGTGGGGAAAAAAAGGCTTTTCATTCTTTTCCATCTGAAACAGGTTATTAATACAGAAAAAAAAAATCTCAGAATCGACATGATTAATACAAAGCAGATTAAGTATTTAAATATAAAGACAAAATCTGTGGCAGATGAGACTCTAAAATTACCTCCAATTATCATGTCTCCTGGTCTCCATGCCCTTACAGAACCCCTTCCCAGACCCTGTGATGCGCATCTAACCAAAGCTGATCGAGGTCACTTCCGTGATTAAGCTACGTTGTTAGCTGTTTCTTGACTGATTTGCTCCCATCCTGGCTTTCATGAGGTAAACTGTAATAAGGAGAAGATCACATGGCAAGTGACCGAGGGTGGTCTCCAGCCAATAGCCAGAGAACTGAGGCCTTTAGTCCAACAACCCACAAGGAACCCAATCTTGCCAACAACCCCAGAGCTCAGAAGCAGATGCTTCTCCGGGTGAGTGTTGGATGAAGAGCCAGCACCAGCCGGCGACTCCAGTGCAGGCTTGTCCAAGACCCTGAGCAGAGGACCAGTTAAGCCATGAATGCCTGGCCCTCGAGAACTGTGAGATAATGAATGTATGTCGTTTCAAGCCACTCGATTTGTAGTAAGTTTGTTGTGTAGCAATAGACAAATGATAAAAAGTTAAAATGCATAGGAGAAAATAGAGAATAACATTTTTAGTGCTAAGACTTTGGGAAAGATTCTTTAATAAGATGCAAAAAAGTATATAAATAATAAAGGAAAACACTAAAATATTTGTTTACATTCAAATTAAGGACACCTGTGTATCAAAATATCACATGCCATAGTACAAAGATCATGAAAATATAAGCCAAATGGTTACTCACGTCACATATAACCAAAAAAGACTAGTATTAGTAATATATGATAAATGTCAATGAATCAATAAAAAAAATGAACTCAATACAAAAAATAGATAAAAGACATGAACATTTCATTTCACAAAAGACACTTTAATGGAAAAAGAAGGACTCCCGCATTATGTGTGTGTGTGTGTGTGTGTGTGTGTGTGTGTGTGTGTGTGTGTGCATGTACCCACACTCATGCACGGGTGCATATATGCTAAAGGTCATTGATAATTGGAAAAGTGCAAATGAAAACAAAAATGTAACACCATTTTATACCACCAGACAGGAAAATATAAGAAGTCTGAAAATGTCAATACAAGAGAAAATCTGGAACAGAAACATTTCTATAATGGCTCGAGTGTCCATTTATCAACCTCACAAAACAATAATTTGATATTGTCTAGAATAGCCGAGGATGTGTTTTCAGCCCTGGATATATGCACTAGGAAGGAGGCTGGGGTGAGGACTTGATGGGAAGTTTCTGGGTACAAACAAAACGCAATGACAAAATTCTTACATATGAGCATTATAGAACATACATGAATATTTTTATACAATGTTTGAAATTTCAACAATTAGAAATATTCCCAAAATCCATCCACAGGATAAAAAACAAAGTGTGGTATGTTCAGATAATTACATATTCATATAATGGAATACTTCCATGTTGAAAATAATCTCCACCTACAAGCATCAACATGCACCAGACACAATTTGGGACAAAGAAAAGTGAGTTGCACAAGAATAAGTGTATGTTACTGTTTACATAAAGTTTAGAAACATGCAAAAATTACAATGTGTTGATAAGGAGAGATACATGTATACTAGAGCTGTAAAGAAGAGCCGGGAAAGGGTAAACACAGAATCCAGGATAAATGTTACATGTAGGATAGTTGGTGGGAACAGGAGGTCATGATAATGGAAAGGTGGATGAAGGCCTTAACTACGAGTACTAACTGTGCGTTTCTCAGAGTAAATGGTGGGTGTACTCGTGTTCATTTGATTAATACTTTTCCTATTTTTTATGACTGAAACAGTATTGTAGAGTGTGTGAGTATACGGATTCTGAAACTAAGTCCCGTCTCTGGCCAGAGAAACTTGTATCATAGAGGAGGAATCGATTCCCCCTTCCCAAATAGGGTCAATACATCTTTTCAGAGTCAACACATTAATGTAACATATTTTGCATATTCGTAAGACTTATAGTTTGATAAACGGGGCAGTAGAGCTGGTATGTGCAAGGATCAACACAATAGTGTTTCCGAATTTGCATGCAGGGAACCACATAGCAAGTATTAAACAGCAATACCCAAGAAAAACGATCTCAGAAAAGGAATTCCTGTCTCAAGGGTTTGAACCTGACCATCACAGGTCTGTGGCACTCGGCCCCAGCACAGAGGTGCGTGCTCTTTTGCACTCTTTGCTGGAAGGCTGACTCTCTGGTTGGAGGCTCTGACTTTTGCTCCTGGGTCCCAATCTACGGCATCCAAATGTACAAAGCACCAACCAGAGGAGAAGATACTTTTACCCCAACCCAAATTATATGTGTGAATAACATGTGAATTAACATAAAAAAATTTTTTTTCTATATAGATTAATTTTACAGTGATCTAATTCTTTGTTATGTATGGCATGAAGGTGAACAATCATTATATATACACATATATATGTAATTTGGATCGCTATCTCCAGTCAGTTTCCATTTATCCATCATAGCCAGTGGAGAAAGTAATGTTCACACATAGTCTTAGACCCCCTCAGCTTTTATGCATAGTTCATAATAAGTAAGTGGAAAAATTAAAATAGGAAAAATACAACGATTGAAATGTAGATCACAATTATATATCTACTGAATGAAGGTATGAATATAAAGTTATGCTTAGTGCTACATAAATGCCATTTGTAACATGGAATTTGTAATATACAATTTTGAGTAACAGCATCATACTTGAATTCAAAAAGTTCTATATCTCAATAAAACTCGGAAGTAAATACCATATGCTCTGAAAAAAAACTCAAAACATGGCTCTAGAAATGATGAAGACATTGAAGTTGAAGTAAGTGAATATTTGAATAAATTTTTTTCTGGAAATATGAACATTAAAAGTATTTCCAAATTAATATATTGTATAATTGCGATTGCACATTTGTGCAACTCAATTAATATATTAAAAACTAAGACAGATATCTGTTTTGTCTATATATCTTACCAATGTATGCTCAAACTATCTGAAAACATTTTTGATATCTTTTCATTGGGCATATGGTGCATCGCATATAATAATAGAATCAAAGTAAACACATCTCCATGTATATATATTTCAGTAAGACTAGAAAATTGAAGGTGATCACAAATAGGAAACGAATTCTGTTGTATTAATTTTCACGTGATTTTATTTTATTTAATTGTATCAACTCTGAGAGAATTTTACAGATAGGCAAATGAAGATTTAAAATTAAGAAACTTGCCCAGGACTTCACAGCTGGTCAGTATCTACTGACTTAGGGATTTGTTGTTGTTGTTTTTCTAATTTCAAAGCTCAATGTAAATGTGCAGTAGATAAAAAGTTGTAATGGAAATCTCCTCTTTCAAATTAAGCAAGGGCATGGGAGAAAGGCGCAAACAAGGCCTGTGAAAATCCCACCAGGGCAGTCTGTTGATTATACAGAGAAACCCTTATGCCCCTTATGGTGATGGAATTCTGCCGAGTTTTTGTGTGTATCAGTATGTTCCTTTCCACTCGTGTTTAACAATGGAATATTTTAGTTTTATAAATAATGTTAGGTAAAAGATAAAGTAATGACTGCATGTGTGTATATTTCAGTTTATTTTGGTAAATCTAAAGAGAAATAACCGGAAGTTCACTGGTGCACAAAAACCAACTGCCAGTGTGCTGTGTTCCAGTTGGCACGTAATTAGCTAGGGCACTCAGGTTAGCGTTTGAAAATGAAGAGTAAAAAACCACCTGTTTTGTTTGTGTGCAGTTAATTTTTATTAACTGCATTCTTCAGATGTGTTTGTCTTTTCACAGGTATCTTATGAAAGCAATTTCATCATTTCTTGGTTGTATTATATGTTCTTATACATATAAATAAATCTTTTAGAGTTTTGTGAAATATCACATTAAGACATCAAATTAAAATAGCTCGATATATTCAAAATAGCCATACTTTAAAATTCCAGGAACTGTAAACAAATTTACAACAAAATTAATCTTTTGGAACAAGGCAAAAGAATAAATGAATACATCATTAAAACAGTAAATACCAAAAAAAATTGGGCAGTAATCTTTCTTTATAGTACATCGACGTTAGAGAATTATTTGCATTTTGCAACGAATAAGGTAAGAAGCATCTTATGCATTGTTCATAGAAAAGTACAGATTTTAATGCAGGGATTAGAGATTTTATATTGCTCATTTACTAAATGAGAAAGTGACAGTGATGGGAGCTGAGTTGACTTCCAAAGAGGAATGGAGAGCATCACGGATGTCACATGTGCACGAATGTTTGTTTGTGTCCTTAAATCATTAAGAACGATGTAGATATTCCAAGTTTGCAAACAGAGAGGACGACAACAAATGGGAGACCACCACATATCCAGGACAAGTGAAAACCTGAGACACTTTGGTGAAATTCAACATCAGCGCTCAAAAGAAAATTTACATTTCACCTCCAGAATCAGAGCAATACAGAAATAGTTTAAAGAAATAGAAAGAGCAATTGCAATGTACTATGAAGATTTGCTCTGATTATAATTTATCCTTTTTTCCTAAGTTTTAACTACATTAAATCTCAAGGAGATGATTAGGTAGTTCATACAATAATTAACACAATTGTTATAGAAATGAATCTCCTTTTGTGCACCTTACTTTCTGTGTTAGATTCAGAGTTATTGTTTCCATCCTTCTCTCTTTCCCTCTTTCCCATCATCCCTCCCCTTCTCTTCCTCATCCTTCCTTCTAGTATTATTTATATGGCTGGGAAAAGAACAGCAGACTTTTTTTTTTTCCTAAAATCAATATTTGTTAGTCACAGATTTGACAAGAATATTCACTTCTACTTAGTTTAGGCTCCTTTGTGCTATGACCATTGTGAAATGCAGAATAAGAATGTATTTCTTCATAGTCCCCACTAGACTGTCACTTCCATGGAGGGCAGGCTTATGTATGTTTTATTCATGGTCACATTCCCAGGATTGATACCTGTGCCTAGTACTGTGGATGTGCTTAGAGAGGAAAGGGAGAAAAAGAAGATGCTATTGGCCACCTGGAGCCCAGATGGAGTACAAACCTTCCTTCTAGTATTATGTCTAGCAATGATCGGCACACACACACACCACTCAGAGCACATGCTCTTCGGGGCATCTCTTGATCTCCAATAGCAGACCAAGCTTCTTTCTTATGAATGTGTTGGGGTAGCTCCTTGAATGGGAATCGGGGGAAAGCGAGGATCAGAGATGTCCTTCTATTTGCATTTCTCTTTCAAACTTTGATAGGATGTGCCATGGTAACTACAAAATCAAAACTTGATTAAGAAAAAATAGGTGATCTCTATTTCTAAATTTACCAAAAACTCCTTCTGTCCCGGTAAACTACTCCTTTTCCTCTTCATCACCACTTCGGAAAGAAATAAGCAAAGTGTAGCTACTACAGAACAGATACCATTTTCCAGTGTCTTCTGTTGAGGGACAGTCAGGAGCTGGCATGCCCCTTCTTCCCTGTTATTGGTCAATTCCTACTAATTTTGAAGTCTCTGGAGAGATTGCCAATTCCTCACACAGCAGGGTCATAGTCAACCAATATTTTGTGCTCTTCCTTCATGCTAATCAATACTTCGTCATATCCCAAAAGTACGGTCAGTAAATGAATTGATAAATGAATTGTAAATCCACTCAATTTCTTTCACAAAGGTACATTCCCTATATAGATAAAGTTTCAAATTTATCTGTAAAATAAGTGCCATATAGAGCTCTTGTGAGGATTGTAATGAGATACACAAGACCTTGCAGTTCAATGTATAGCATATATTTAGGCTGATTCGTGATAGATCGTTCTCTCTCTCAAAAAAGTCTTCACTGTGCCAATCTCATGCACCACCTACTTAAGAATATCTCAAGCAACCTGCAAGAACCTTCGTTTTAGTGATTTCGTGCTTAAACGAAGATCTTTCCAGTAGCAGGAGGGGATGTAGAGCCCAGCACGCAGTACAGGGGTGCTCTTGCCGTTTAGTGAGCTGTGATGACGCACGGAAAAGAGTGAAATGGGCTGAGTGCATGTCAGAGACAGGCCTTGGAATTAAATTAGGAGAGCGGGGGCGAGGCTTGCCCATCGCCGAAGGGTGCGGGTCTAGCAGCTGAAATTGTGAGACTGCACATCAATGTTCAACTTGCCCCACGTTTCTCGCCTTCTGCCTTCTCGGCTCCATCAATATCCTAACAGATACCCGAAGACCTAAAGAGGGCTATTATAAACTCTCCCAACCGTAGCCAAGTTGCTTTTAGCTTTTTATTTATTTATAGAAGAGTCATTACACGTATAGTTCCAATAAACTAGTTTATGATCGGTATATGTTTCCTCTGCTGCATAACTGGAAAGTGTTAAAGAAAGACAAAAACAAAAAACTCCATCGATTGGAAATCTTAGCTAAACCTATGTTTAGAAATAGAATCAAACATGTTACTGGGACTGAATGCAACATATGCTCACATAAATTATAACTCAAGTATCTACATATGAGTGAACTAGAGAATGTTAGAATGTATTGAAATTCCTATTATCCTTTGGGCAAAAAAAAAATATCAGTCACTTAGTTCTTAAAATAATATTAGGATTTTTCTTCCAACATAAAGGGGAATAATGATGAATCTAATCAAGTACTGGAAAAATGGTATTAGCAGCTGTTTTTAGACATAGTAAACATACTTTGGTCAATAATTAAATAAGCAGTGAATAGCTCATGTGTTAAATACCTTGATATCTTGGAATATCTTACTTCTAAAAGTGGCGTTAAAACCTATTGCTTTCTATTTACATTTCCCCCTAAATCGATCAGTGAGTATTCTCCTAATTAAGTTAATCAAGTCAATCAAACACAGCAATTTAAAGAACATTATTAATGTCTACTCAATTGAATGCGATATACTTTATACATCAAGAATCTCTAGGATCTATGTCGATCCACCAAAAACTCTGCTGATTTGTGATGCCAATCAAAATTAAGTGGCTGAGAGGAGGAGGGGCATTTCAAAACGTGCCAGTGTGTGTGGGCAAGAGGTTCTTTTTTGAATATATTCACTGAGAGTCATGTGGCAGGTCCTCCGCTATGCCTGGGACTTTTGATATAATAACGCCATTCTTACCAGCCATTTAATCATTCTTCTCAACCTAAAAAGTCGGCCAATCGAATATCTAATATGTGAGGTCTAGGCCAAGTACATGTATTTTTATGTCATCTGCTTAAAACTTGTGCCTCTCCAGGTTTCTACAAATTAAAGCATATTCATAGACTTATCTTTTCTCCTGAACAGATTCTCCTGTTTCCTATCCTTCCTGGAAGTTTCATTACAGTAAATTCAGCTCTGGATATGGACTAAGTGAGTAATCTGCATTATTTCACTTTTGGAAAGTGATTAGCACTATATTTACTTATGTTACTTTCATCAGCAAAATTAACATATTATTCTAAAGTTTCGAGATTTGAAAGCTCTTCTAAAAGCTTATATCCCAATTGGACCTAAGTTTGGGGAAGTTAATGAAGAAATGGATTGTTTTGACAGGACATTTTATGTTTCCCTTGGAAGTGTCACATACTGATAATCATTGCTTTATTGTCAAGATGATAATAAAAATAAATGGTGTCTATTCAAATTTTCCCTAAGATAATGCCTTAGGAGTGCAGGACCTGGATGTTCGAGGAGAGTCAGTCACCTTGGGTATGACGACAATAAGGCAGTGTTCCAAGCATGACCATATGCACACGTGTCTAATGGCAGTGTCATCCGTCACCCACACGGAACATTCCTCACAGGGTGATGTCCAAACAGGACTTCTCCTCTAGCAAACGTCCCCTTCCTGTGAAAGTGGGGGAGTACAGAGACAGGGAAATTCACCCCAACACGGCTATGTGGGGGCGCAAGTTAGGATACACCTTACAGGTCATTTTGTTAAGCGTGTCCCTTGCTTTCGCGGTCAGTAATACGTCCCCAGATTGTTCCCAATCATTCATAGAACTACTTTTTAATTTTCCGCACCCTCCCTCCAGCTCCCTACTCCCCGCCCCCAATTCCTCCACATACTGAACCTGGCTCCCTTCCACCTGTGGGCATGTTCCATACAGTGTTAAAGGCAGTGCTACAGCTTCTACTATCTTCCTGGTTACCTGCACATGCATCTAATTCTTACCTCGATCAGACCTTATATGACTGCCAACCCCAAGCCTTTTCACTGGATCTCATTCGAGATCACACATTGTGGGAATTGAAAGCAAACACCGAGACTCTGACCAGTGATGGAAAAATGGTATGATCCACGTGGTGATTTTACATGTGTGCTGATGACCGAGAGAGGAAGAAGAATCTCCCTTGAAAATAATAGTGTGGATTCGGGTCTTCGCTTGCCCTCTCAACGTAGGTTAATATGATTTTCACTCATTTTGACATTGGAGAGAAAAAGCAGGAAGTGCTGAGAAGGAAGCAAGGATGGGGGAGGAGGAACGGTCTGCATCCACATGGTAATGGGGAAAAAAATGACAGCCGACTTAGGTTTAGCTGGAATGCAACATATCCACGGTTTTATCACTCTGGAGGCACATTTTGACACAATAACAAACTACTGAGAAAGAACCACTTTTATCTAGGTCAGAATGACAGACTCCCAAGTGTTAGAGAGCTTGGGGGAACGACAGTTTGAAACATCAGGGAGAAGTCTGCAATCTGTACAGAGATTTTCATCGAGTCGCAGACACTGCCTAATAGTTCTCATCCAATACATTGTAATTACTCCACTGGCTTATAATGGCATAGCATTTTGATTTCGGAGCCTACCAAAATAAAATGAACCACATTTTATAACGACTACATTTATAATGAGATGCAGATGGTAAAGCAAACAGATGCCTCTGACATCATCTCCCATTTGCCTTCAACTTTTGCAGACACTGGCAGTCTGTAACTCATTCAAAGGGATGCAAGAGAAGTCAGGCAGTTTTCCAATTCTGTTTCCAGTCCGGAAAAAAAAAAAATATACTGGCGGCAGTGGCACTGCTCCCTTTGAGTCATACAGTGATAATTCCACAAAAAGAAATTTGATTCTACGTCTACGTCAGGCTTTAATGCAAAATTAATCAACAGGGGGGAAAAATTCCCCACAAATACCAGGAGTTTAGCAATTAGTAACTACTGATTGTTTTGCATGACAGTGACAGAAAGGATAGAGTGGGAGCGGGGTGACGGCAAGCAGCTGGAGCTTTCAGTAGGCAAAAAAAAAAAAACAAAACCCAAAAAAACAAAAAACGAGAAAGGAGCGTTTTAAACGTCGACAAGCAAGTCGAAAATACTCCACCAGCCCTTGGCATCCAAATTATTCAAAGACTGATTCCTTATTATTTCAAAGTAGAAAACTTGAAGGCGGCTTTTCAGGTCACTGATCCTGACCTTTCTGTATTTCCATCTGTATTTTTCCAGAAGGAATCCTACAGTTCTGAGTTCTGATAGGAGCATTCACCGTTTCCCCAGCGAAATCGCTGAACAGTATACATGGTAAAGGATTTTTTTTTGGGGGGGGGGGGTTGGGGGGGCGCAGGATAATTGTGTTGGAACTCTTTAGAAAGGAGCTTTTGTAGTCCATCTCGAAAGTAAGAGGTGCTTGGGGAGAGCAACAATTGCAAGGCCTTCAGCAGTGTTTGAGGTTCCAGGATACATCAGCACAGTTGCGGGTGAAGGGGAGAGTTAAACAAAAAACCTTTAAAATCTTCCCCTCTCCTCTGACCACAGTATAACTTCACCTCTGTAGTGGAAACTTTTTAGCAGGAAAAAAAAAAAAAAAATTCGGAGACAAAGGCAAAGAAAGTGATGACATAAAAATAAATCCTGCTAGGCCAAATATGGTGCCTATTTTTAAAATAATCTCTGTGCAAATAACTGCACACACACATACACACACACACACACGCATACATGCACGCACAGAGTACAAGAATAAACAAACTCTTCTAATTCATGTCCACAAATTGGGTGGGAAAGTATTAGTGCAAATTTCTGCTGACCTGCAGCATTCAATCCATAAACTTTGGATATCCTAGACGGTCCATCAGTGTCCAGCAGATGTTTTCAATCAGTTTAATTTCATCCCTAGGCAAGTTCTGTTTCCAAACATTAGTGTTACTTGGTGATATTTCCCCTTCATAGGGAAGATAGAAAAGATTCGTGGAAGTGGCAAACAATATTTGGTTTAAACTAGCAGGAGACAGAGGGATTCCAAGAAAGGCAAAAATCCTCTCAGTGGTTTTCTGAGGAAAATGCACGATGTCTTCAAACTTGATCAGCTGGTAGCTGGTATGCAGCAAATCTGTATTTATTCTCAGGGCTGCTGCTGTGTTTGCCAGCCACAAATGAGACAACAGGGAGACCGCGTTGGACTTGGATTTTGATAATTCTTTCCTTAATGCTTCATACTCGAGAGCATAGCCTGAATTTAAGCTACATCTGCCTTTACCTCCATCTACTTTGAACAGGTTGGCTAAGCGCTCTGGTATACTCTTCAGAGAGTAAAGACTTGGTTTGCTACTGTACAGCATTGAATAAATCCACGCCCGAGGGTCCCTTACTATGTACAGTGCTCTCAGCGAAGCTCCCAAAACTTCTTGAAAAAAGCGAAGCTTTAAGGTCCAGCTCCCGCTGCTTAAACTCAGCACAGGCCGTGCGCCTGGGTAGTAAACCAGATGTCTCCTCAAGGCCCTGATGTATTCAGCATCTCTGTCAAAGGCGCCTTTCATTTTACCTCTTTGTTCTGGCAAAGACTCTCTTTTTCGTAATTTTCTTTTTTTGTCCTTGTTCACTGTGAAGTATTGGGCCAGTTTACCCCTACTGGGTTCATGCAGATGGATGTTTTGCAAGTGCAGCTTTGTGTCCTGGACCAAGGACTGCAGCCAGCCCCGCAGTAAACGGAAATGTGAGCTGCGGACATCTGATGCCTTCCATTCACACGCGTCTACAAATGAGTCGATTTCAAATTCAGTTTCGGGGATGTCAATGTAGGCTGTGGGAACCCTGATGTAGAGGAAATCACTGCTGTTGAAGAAAAGCTGTTTGAGAATTTCAGCTCCTGAACCCGGAAGTGAGGTAATGACCACGTCGGGAAGGTGGGCGTGGGGCCCAGGGGCAGACAGAGACTGCGTGCCCGGCCCGGCCTCCATCCTTGCCCACTTTGCACAGATGGGCTGCGTGCAAGTGCTCCACACATCCAGCAGCTCGATGAACCACAGGGCGACAACAAGTGTTAGGATCCATCGCATTAGCTTTCTAAAAGAAAGGTAAAACCGCCACTGAAAAGTTAAAATCAACAAGCTAATGCACAAAATCAACCCAATTGCTATATTAAATTTGAATCCAAAGGGGAAAATAACTTGATCGTGTCTCACGGGCTTTACCATTGCTTGCGTGCCCAAACCAAATCGGGTGATTTGGCCCTGATCAGCCACGTTGGCGAAACCACCGAATCCCAGGTAAGTGAATCTTGTGTTCAGGTTGTGGTAGTCAGTTACGATGGAAACAACGTGTTCAGTATTATTGACGTTAAGAGAAATCTGAAGACCAGAGTTGGAATTGTCAGTAAATCTGCAGTTAGAAACATTGACATACGGCCCATAAAAGACATAAGCGATTCTCGTGATCGTGGACTCCATCTGAAACGTGACGTTAACGAATTGAGTCCATCGTTTCTTAAATTCGGCAGCTTGCTCTGCTTCCTGTATGCTAGCAACGGGGCTAGTGCCGCGATGATCAAACCAGAACATTTTGTAGTGTGCATCCCACACGTCCATCATGGCGCCATTATACCTGTTCATAAACCTATATGGGATGTACTTAAAATCGATATCCAGATTATGAAAGAAGGCACTGACAGATTTTATTGGGGAATCGTCTTGCCTCTCTATGTGATCAACGACTAGCAAAGTCTGAGAATTTAAGAGCAGCAGAGCACGGTACACGCTTCTCAGTTTCATCGCTGAAGAGTAAGCAGACACCGCCTCCCCGCTCACGAAGATCATTTCCCCATGTTGAGAGGCGGTGATGATCTCCCCCGCGGCGTCGCCGACCTCCTCGCTGGTCCACTTGAGCCACTGTGCGCATTCTCCCAGTTGACCTTCCCAGGGCTTATTACACTGGCTCGTGGGCGATGGGGCAAACACCAGCACGTTGTTGAGGTGGCTCAGCTTGGGTCCATAGAGAGCTTCGGAGACGAATACTTGCCCGTTGGGGGCGAAAGTAAATGAGTTCTGATCTGGGTGTTCGTGTCCCGGGTTAAAGCTTCTCCACCCATCGATCCAGGAGTATGGCTGGAAGTGAACTATGTCGTACACGGCTCGACCCCCTAGCTTCCCAGATTTAAAAGACACAAAGGTATTGGTCTGTGTATTTGGTAACCCAGCCCCATAAGTGACAACACCCCAGTTAGGGAATGTGTGCATTTTTGCAGTGCCGTATTCGGAGGGAGGCTGTGGGGTGAGCTGGGGGTCATACCAGATGTATTCGGTGTGAAGAGTGCTCCACCTCTGGGCAGTTGAGGGGACCATCGGCCCATCTTTAGGTCGGTGCCTTCGAATCTGCTGAGCCAACCAATTTCCAGCTCCATTCTTTAAGATGAACTTATCCAAAAAAACCAACTGGCTCTCCGGACCATAAAACCAATTATAATTGGAATCTGCTATACCCACAGTTCTTTGGAAGCCTGGCAAAAGGGTGGCATAATAGAACCAGAAGTGCATTTTTAACCAGTTATTATCCAAGTTGTTGATATTGAAATGGCGTTGGGCCAGAAAAACATACTGTGTGACCGATTTAGCTGTGTAGCTTCCATAGGCCACACCTTCGTCCAAAGAACCATCGACGATATGATTCAATAGAAACATTGTCTTCTCCATCACATCTACTACAACCTGTTTCCATAAATTCACTTCAGATCCTTTATCTTCCCCCGTCACCAAGGCCCCGGTGAGTAACGCTATCATATTAGTAGCTTGGTGATTGTGAAGAAGCTGTTTGCCCCAGGAGCGAACCTTGGAATACTCATACATTTCCTCGGTAATCACCCATATTTTTTCCAGGTATTTTTGTCTTCGACGGTCATCTAATAAGTTATATAAAAAGTCAAAGGCAGTAGCAAAACCTGTTAAGGAATGGCCAACAGGAACCTCATCCCCCGGTGCATTCTCAACTAGCCAGTCTTTGTAGCCAACCATCCTGTCCATATATTCCAAGACAAATTCAAAGGCAACTTTGTCTTCCGGGCATAACAAACAGTACAGAGCTAAGGGAGGCAGATTGTTACCATAAATTTCGTTCCACTTGGCAGCGAAATCAGCGTGCTTGGGTGGAGGTAGGTAGTATGTCGGGTTGGACAGCATAACTGTCACTGCACTTCTGATAGCTCTAAAAAGATGCAAATGGCTTGTGCGAGACTTTTGTCTCATTGCTTGGATTTCTCCCGCATCAAAATATAAACTTGGATGAAGCATACTTTTCTTCAGCTTTTGGTTGGGTCTGAAATCTTGCACTTTCTGCGTCTTAAACTGATCTATATCATCTGTGAAAACTGCCCAGTCAGAGTAATTGCTTACAGATTCCTCAAAAGTAGAGAAAGCAAACATCACTAATGCTAAAAATAAGAAATGTCCTGTAAACATTAACGCCATGATCCATCGGGGAGTTCCTTCCCTTAGGCATTCACATCAGACAGAGTGCTTAATGCGTTTCCCATCTGCTTAGTATAAAACATACATTTAAGGCCTTGATAAGACAAAGACTATAAATCGCTTACACTGTGAAATCCAGCTGACATTCGGCTCATTCAAAGCAAGGACAGTTGCCAAAAAGAGAAAACTTACACTGTGTATCTGTGTCCCCGACACAGTCTTGTTTCCAATAAAGCTTCAAAGAATGTTAAAACCTCTAGTTTTTCCATATCGCACAGCAAACTGTGGTACAGGGAGTCAACCATAATATGAATTAATCCAAGATTTACTTCCTTTGCATGAAATCTACCTAACATGAAGAGTCAAAACACACACTGTTTAAAAAAAAAAAAAAAAGTGTTCCAAAAATCCAGATTAAGGAGTCATTCCTGGAATAGGAAACCAGACCGGCGATAAACCATGACCGGCGATAAAACCACCGTACACGTGGGATGTCCCTGTGCGTGTCTGCCCAGGGAAGGTGACGAAGACAAATTCTTGGAGTGGGCTCGCTCGTGATTCCTCTTGTGTATTCCTCTCAACTCTTTACACTTCTTGCTTTGAGAATTTTTTTTCTTCTTCCATTTTGGGAGAAAAACATCCTCAACAAGTGTTCACAGTCCTACCTGGTGTTAAAAAACTCAAAATTCTCTCCCTCATTTCAAATCTGTCTTTTTCGGGCTTTCTTACTCATCATCAATGCTATGATGACCCGGGAAAAGCATTTTCTTGTCTTCTTTTATCACTGCCATCTGTACAACTAGAAGACTCTAATCTCTTCAGCCACCTAGGTACTTCTCTTCCAATCATGAAGTAACCACCAATTGGGAAAGAAAACTCCCCTCTCACCAACACTGATGTCTTTTTTCTGTTCCTTTTTCATGACACTCCTTTCTGGTGGGAGAAAAAAAAAAAAACAGAAATTCTCTGAGGCTACAGGTATGCTAGGAGTGAATATAAACTGATGATTTCAATGTTGACAGAAATTTCAGAATCACAATAAAATGTTATGAAGTGCACTCTAAGTTAGCTCAAGTGATTCTTGTTTTCAAGCGGCTGCAAGATCTAACTTTTCCGACAGTATTTATCTTAACTATGACTTGCTTTCCTCATTTAACATGTTTTTATGCAAATGCCGTTAACACAGAGATGAGCCCTGCTACCATTCCTGTTGTTTTGGTCGCAGATGGATCCGGGGACAAAAAGCGAAGGTGGAAAGGACCTTCTCTGATTCCAGTGGAAGGTTTAGCTTTCATGAGATCAGAAGGTGGGGACTAAGACCTGTCACTTCCCTCAAAGGAGAAATCGCGACAAGGCGTGGGAGCCCAGAAAGGCAGCTCCGACCCGCTGTCACCTGTAGCTTCGTTTTCCGTCCTCGCGAGACGCCACCAGAGGGCGCTCAGAGCCAGACTTGGGGCGCAGCGTCGCCGCGGCCCGTCTGCGGGTCTGAAGAGCCTACCCAAGTTTCAGTCCTGGGCCCGACTCCTCCGCGGGGAGCGTTAGCGCTCGGAGTTGCCCGACCCGCCCCGCCTGTTGCATTTTTCCATGCGCTTCCTGCGACCACGCCGCCCCCGCCCTCCGATCCCACCCCCGAACTCTGGCTGTCGTTTGGGGACATGAGACCCCTACATGGCCAAGTCCACTTACCTTCGGCAGATCCGGACCAGGGTCTCCAGGCAGCGGCGGGCCCCAGTGAGGCCAGAGAGGGAGAGTTCGAGAAAATTGCTGCGCACAGGAGGCCGGGGCGCGCGGTCCCGCGCAGGGCGACCCGCGCCCCGAGTCCTGCGCCCCCCGCGATCCCACAGGCTGCGGCCCCGCGCTGGTCGCCCGCCCCGAGCCGTGAGGACGCGCCCGCCCTCGGGGAACGCTGGACGGTCCCGGGCCGCCTCGGACGGCGGGAGGCAGATCCGCGCGCGGCGGGCGCTCTCAGGGACGCCGTGTCCGGCGGAGCGCCGGCGTCCCCAAGCCGCGATGCCGCCGTCGCCGCCGCTCCTTCGTGCCAGCTCCGGCCGCGCGGCCAGGGGAGGGCGAGAGACGGCGACGCGGGCCGGGGGCGGGGCGGGAACGAGACGGAGGCGGGGCCGAGGCGGGGCCGGGGGCGGGGCCGAGAGACAGGGCGAGGAGGGCTGCCGGGCCGGGGGCGGGGCGAGAACGAGACGAGGGCGGGGACAGGGCCGGGGGCCTGGGGCGGGGCCGAGAGACAGGGCGAGGAGGGCTGCCGGGCCGGGGGCGGGGCGAGAACGAGACGAGGGCGGGGACAGGGCCGGGGACCTGGGGCGGGGCCGAGAGACAGGGTGAGGAGGGCTGCGGGGCCGGGGGCGGGGCGAGAACGAGACGAGGGCGGGGACAGGGGCGGGGCCGAGAGACAGGGTGAGGAGGGCTGCGGGGCCGGGGGCGGGGCCTCCGAGCGGGGGCGGGGCAGAGAGAGACAGAGTGATGAAGATTGCTGGGCCGGGGGCGGGGCGAGAACGCGACGAGGGCGGGGACAGGGGCGGGGAAGAGAGACAGGAAGATGAAGACTGCGGGGCTGGGGGCGGGGCAGGATCGAGATGGGGCGGGGGGACTGGGCGGGGCCTCCGTGCCGGAGGCGGGGCAGAGAGACAGGGTGATGAGGGCTGCAGGACAGGGGCGGGGCGGGAACGAGGCAGGGATGGGGCCGCGGGCGGAGCCGAGCACCCCAATCCCTTATCGCGAGCGGGCTCCAGGCGCGCCAGTTCTCAGCTGCAGTGGCGGGTGCGCGCTCCTGGACCATCCGATCCTCAACGCGGGCAACTTGGGAGTGAGTGTCCGAACACCTTGCCCGCTGCCCGAGTCCTGCTGTTTACCCTTTGGTTATAGCGGGAGAGGAAGACGGAGCAGGTTCTGGGCATGATTACTAATGGAAGAAGCGGGGGCGGCGGGGTGACGCTGTGGGAAGTCAGGAATCACCCGTGAGGAAAAGCGAGGACTGAGAGGGAAGGGATGAGAGGCAGTGTGGCTGAGGTTCCCGTCATTTGTGAAAGCAAAATCAGTATACCAGAGTAATATGAGAATGAATGACTTCAGGGGCCCAGATGCTAAAGATCGGGGGGAAACAAAAAAGATTAATCAGCTTTATTGATTGAAATAATTTCTCTGGCAGTATAAATATGGGGAGGTATGGGACAAACAGTTGAAAGGAACCTATTTCTTATTAAAGAAACGGAAATAGAAATTCGGTAAAGACCCATGACAGGGGAAGACCCTGTGCCTCGGTTACTGGGACGCATGTGGCAGTTCCAGGGTTTGGAAATCCTAGAGCAGCTGAGACCTACTAAACTTCTCAGGTACCTGAGGTCACATTTCTGGAATAAGCCAACCCAAGATCTGACCTCAACTATCAGAAATAACATAGTAATGATAGAAATACAGTGAAATATGAAGCATCGTCAATGAACAAGTCTATCTCCAGTTGGGATTGGTGATGCCTCAGTTTCCTACTTCATCTCATTTTGGTAAAATGGACAGATGTTCATCAAAAAATGAGTGTCTTGGTGGTAAAACCACCTGGTAAAACCAAACAGTAGACCGTTTGTAACAATTAATTTCAAATAATTTATTTTGGAGGTGAAGAGTGGCCTCTATGCCTCATCACTCTGCCGTTTGTCTTCTTCGAAACTGTACCCCGGTCCAAAAGGCCAAAACTACTTTTGCTTTAGCACCTCCGTAACTGTGCTTGCTTATCCCGTTCTTTACTGCACAGCATCTTCTGTCCAACCACCCCCACTTACTAGTTGAAATTTGTCTGACTATTGAAATTCTCTTAAGCATGCTGATCTTATCTCAGATGCTTAAATTCCTCTGTAAATACCTCCTAGGTTTCCCTAGTCAGAATGAATTACTCCGGCACCCTATGATTTGTATCTGCGCTCAGCCCTTCGATCATTTGTTTTATGCTTAATATTTCACGTGGCTGACTCCTGTGCTCTATTCAGAGCTCTTCCAAGTCGAGCACACTCAGTCCCCTTCGTAAGTGCTGTTTCTGTATTTGGAATGAGCTTTTAACAGTTGGGCTCACGTAGAGCGTTGCCTCCTTCACTGAGGTTCACTCTGAAACAAGGATCCTCCTCTGAACTCCAGAGATGGAACTTCTGCAAATGTCTGGATTGTCCCTATGAGACCCACGATGGCTTCCAGCCTCATTTTTAAGG
The DNA here is from genome assembly GCF_014176215.1 of Rousettus aegyptiacus. NCBI lineage: Eukaryota > Metazoa > Chordata > Mammalia > Chiroptera > Pteropodidae > Rousettus > Rousettus aegyptiacus. Next base: position 88,506,852 of record NW_023416287.1, read on the forward strand.
AGAAAGTAGAGCTGGGAAAAAGAAGGGCCCACCTGCAGAGATTCCTATAATTTTCTGCAAAGCACTATGGAAACTGCCTAGGAATTCGTGTTCGTAAACACAGTGAATGAATATGCAGACTATTTCTCAGAACAAAATGTGTGGGTGGGGTCCTTTTATTCCATGGGCCCCAAGTGCCTCATGATGCTTAAGACAAGGTGAACCATGCAGATAGTTATGAGCACTAACATCTGCCGGGTGAATATTTTAACCTCCATCCGATCTATTTTTTTTTCCAAATTTATTAAAGTCAATGTGATCATGTTCACTTTACAGATGAACGGATCCAGGTACAGACATCGTGGCCTTTCAGTTTTACCCCATGAATCTGCACTGAAGCTATGGGATGCAGCTAACCTCAGCGTTTTCAGGTCGGCGTTCAGGCTAATTCACACTGAACAGCGGCATCTCCCAGTTGTGAGTATGCTGAAATAAAACAGGGGCTACGGCTGAACAATTCTTATCTTTGGCAGAGAGGGTCGAAGGTGAATGGCACTATGAAAAATGAAGAGAGTCTTGTTTCCTGTGAACTAAAAATGGATAGCTCCAATTATCGCTCCTTCCACACATGAAGATGGCACAAAGTTAGTTAGTTATAAATAATGCATCCAACCATAGAGGGATGAGCTATATGTTATGTTATTGTACGTTAAAAACCTTTATGAGTGTGGCAAGAGACACATATACCAACAGCTGCTAAATTCAGAATCCTGGAGCTGTATCTTATTTTAATATAAGTGAAGAACCATACAGTCTATCGCTCTGGGATTTCCAGCTACATAAAAAGATCTAAAGTCTACATGAGATTTTACTCGTGATTTCAAAGCACTTATGAGAATCTTTTTTCTCTATTTGAATGTCTTTCAGCCAAACCACCAGCCATGCTACTGACAACAGAGATGACACTTTCTAGACTAGATTCCCAAAGAAAGAAACTGTCTTCCTTTCTCCATTCCTCTTTCCTTCTTTCCTTCCTTTCTTAATTTCTTTTCACGGTTGTCTAAAGAGCAGAATCAGAAGCTCATTTTTTTTCCCAACCATTTGGAGAAGCTGGTTACTGCTCAGTAAGTGGTTGGAACTATGTCTCAAAATGACTTAATTCAAATGACACCTAAGACTGGAAAGTCAGCCAACATTTTAAGGGGAATTTCTGGAAGAATTGTATGTCTTAAGATAGGTAACTTCACGTTCTGAGCCTTAGAACATAAGGCAAATACCACATCGCCTTCTAGAGAGGTAAAGCACAAGCAATAAAACAAGCCAAGATACCACATAAAGTCCTTCAACTAAAATCTTTTGTCCATGATGTTATTCTGGTAGACTCTTAATAACTGGGGCAAAGATATCCAAGAACCAATCACTATGCATTCGGCATCTGACCAGGCACAGATCTCTAATGCGCGGGCTTGCTCAGAGAATGGGCATTCAAATCTGGGGATGACTTCGTTATTCCTCCCTTAGCATACTCATTATGGTTTTGGCTGTAACAGCTCAGATGCAGATTTCTTGAACCAGTTACCCAGATGAAATGTGTATCATAGTGATCCATGAGCCCCGTTAGAACCAGTGTCTGCTCCAGAGTTTGGGGAAGATGGCAGCTGTAATTGTACAGAAAAAGACACCAAACTTAAACTGCACATTTTATTGGACGATTGGCCAGCAGTAATAGACCGCACCAATAATAAAGACAAAACCACAGATTTAGAGCAGGCAGTAGAATCTGGAAGAACTCTGTGCAATTGCTTTGAATACACAGCCTCTCAAAATGACAGGGATTTTGCCCGCAGAGTCGCTAATGAAGATATGACTGAGAGTGCTCCTTGAGTGTGTTTATCCAGCTGCACACGAGCCTGTGTGACAGTAACTGGATTTATAAAAATTTTAAAATACCAAAGCCAGATTCTGAGGAAAGAAATTTCCCCGGAAGCGCACTAAAGCCTCGTATTCATAAATGAGAAGCTTTATTGCTACCACCTCTGCGTATATACGGTTTTTTACCGTGAAAGAAAATTTTAGACAAAATGAAACTTACAAGGTGAGCAGAAGATGGGGCTTTTCCAAGCCCCCCACCCCACTATAGTTCTCAACTCCAGAGCCATTTTGCCTCTAGGGACATTTGGCAGTGTCTGGAGAAATTTTTGATTGTCACAGCTAAGGCATGGGGGACTGCTGCCATGTACTGGGTAGAGGCCCCAGAGGCTATTAAACATCCTGCAAAGCATGGGGCAGCCACACCCCCACCCCAAGCAAAGGATTACCTCGCCCAGGATGTGAATGCTGCTGAATCTGAGAAACCCCGTCCTAGCCCACTGATTCCAAAAATTGATTATGTGCAGATCGTCGGTAATTGTTTAAATCAAGTTCTAAATTATCCCCTGGGCTTTCGATCACCTTGTGCCCGTCAACCCCAGAGCCTCCTCTTTCCTCCTTTGTTCACACATGGCTTTCTGCTGTTTGCCAGACACCGGGCCCATTTCTCTTCACTTGACCAAAGACACACCTAAACCTGTGATTTCACCTCTTGTAATACCCTGGGCTGGGCCTCTGGTAAAAACAATAAAGGGAAGAAGTGACTTTAGGGTTATAGGAAATGCTCTTCTAGTGTTAAAAAAAAAAAAAAAAAACTAAGCATGCCCCTTTATGCACACGCAGGTGAACACACACACACACACACACACACTCACAGGCACACTCCAACCACCTTTCGTATTATCTGAATTTTTTCCTCCAGGACAGTGATTTTTGGATTAAAATTCTTGGACCACCAGTATCTGAAATCCTAGGGTTTTGTTAAAAATGTCAATTTCTCAAATCTGTCCCAACCCTACGGATAAGACTCTATGTGTGTGTGACCCAGTGATGGGCACCTTTTAAACGTTCCTCAGATGCATGCCACACTTGACAGTCGCTGCTCTAAAACAAGGACTCATCCTCCTCTTCTTCCCTACACACCCAGGGGTTTGTCTCTGAGGGACCATTTGGCAATGTGACAAACATCCTCAGGCTGGCAGGAGCTCAGGGACTGACTGGGAATGAGTTGGTGTTGCAAAATAACCCAGAGACACATATTTTGCAGCTAGTTTCATTATTTTGCATGCTAATTGTTCACGCGCACATGCGACAGTGAGGTAAGTAGGATTTATAAAACGGGAAAGAAATTTAGGCAACTTAGGAACAGCGGAACTTGTATTGCACGTTCTGTGGGCAAATCTTTTAAGCAGAAGATAGCAGAGGAGTTTGTCCTGGGTCCTTGTGGGACCAACTTGCAATTCTTTATGAAATCCCCAGAAAACAGTGACAGCTTAGCCGTGGAGCTGATGTGACAAACTGCCTTCGAATGACGTCAGTCAGTAACCTTCCCTGGGTGCTGTCGCACATTCCTCAGTAGACATCCCCCCTGGAAAGCCACTGGAAGTGAGGTCCCTTCCTCAGCCAGTCCACGCCCAGGACACTTCTCCCTCTGCTTCTGCGCATCCACCTCTTTATCCTCTTTTCTTTAGATTCAACTTTACCATATCCGTCATGGGGATGTGACCAAACACAGCAAACCCTCACCACGAGTTTATGTCACGAGTTAATGTTCCGTCGCGACTCACAGTGACAGGGGGTTCAGGGCCAGGCAGTTCAAGCATTGCTACAGGGGCTGGTGATTGTGAGCTTAGGGTATCAATTGTCAGAAGAGGACAGACCTGGCTCAGACCTACAAAGTATTTACTATATAATGACGCATCGCAAGGCCGCGCTCCCCTGAGAGGCGTACTAAGCAGTAGATTGGATGACAGGTAGTTGAGACGGTAGCGTCTGAGGTGGGAGGCAGGATGGTGGAAGGCGAGATGAGAGGGTGGCTTATGTCATTCGGAAATGCCTAGCATCGCACAGTATATGCTGACTCCTTTTTCTTACCCTTTTTTCGAAAGTTATTCCTTTGGTAGAATTTATTAAATTTACCTGATTATAAGAATCACCTAGAAGTGCTTGTTAAAAATACACAATGTGAGATCTGAGGCCCTACCCTAGAATTATGGGGGTAGAATGGGGAAGACCATGCAAGGAATTTATATTTTTAGCTGTCATTTTGATCATGCAAAATTGGCAAACTGCCCTTAGAGAGATAACCTTTTTAACATATTGCCAGCTACTTACAACAGAACATAAATTAGTTTCAGATCCAGAAAACAAATCTGATAAGTAGAGAAGGGAAGAAAAAAAAAAAGGTGCTTGAGTGAAGTTATAGAGCCGTGCTGTCCAGTATCATAGCCACATGTGGCTAGTTAAATTAAAATTAATTAAAATTAAATAAAATTAAAATTCAGTTCCCTAATCGCGCTATCCACGTTTCCAGTGTCCAATAGCCACTTGTGATTAATAGCTGTAGTAGTGATCGGCACAGATATAAAGCACTCGCTTTGTTGCAGAAAGCTCTATTGGCTAACATTATAGATGAAGCCGGCCAAGGAGGGAGGGAGATGCCACCATATTCATTTCAGGGGTCCACCACGGTCATAGGTCTATGCAGCGTTGATAATTATCACGTTGATGATGATGTTGATGGTGATGCACTTACTGAGTGGGGATTATGTGCAAAAGACTTCCTGTTGTAACCCTCTAAACGAGCTCCACACTAACCATGGCACCATGTTGTCTCACTAGAAACCGTGTGTGTGTGACATCAACGAGTTGATTGTTGTCTTGTGCAATTCACGGACCCATGTAGCCAGATAGCCCTTTTTCAAGGAAAGCTGGAAGTCTGGATTTTTTGTGTGTATGTGAAATAACTTGATTTTTTAATGGCTTAATTTAAAAAAAAAAAACACTGTAAAGTCCAAATAAAATATGTGAGGTGGATTCAGATCATAAATGGCAAGATTTTCACTTTTGATTTAGAAGCAGGATGCACTGAAAATTAATTTCCTGATTTTATGTTAGCCCAACTCTGCCCCAGGAATTCAACTTCCATTTTAATGCTGGAGAGAAAAGTATTATTCTTTCTCTTAAGTTATCTACGCTACAACCCTTCTAAATCTAGAATAGTCAAACTGGCGATACAGCCAAATAATTATATTTATATTTGCAGGAATGTGTTATACTTTATTTCTTTAATTTATTCAATAAAAATTCACTAAATGTTCAATAATACACTGTGCCAGGCACTGTTTGGGAAACCGTTATAGGAAAATCAAAAATTCCTAGCCAAAAGGAACTTATCTAATGTTATAGACAGAAAAGGTTTTATGAAAAGACATAATAGGTATAATTACTATTTTGATTGTTTTCTGTATTTTAATCATTTTTTAATGATATTTAAATATCTGAAGGATCCTCTCTATCCTACTGCCCATTGTTTTCAAAAGCACATTTAAAGTGATAAGGATGGGAGGTTGAAAACTACTCAGGAGCTGGAGGAGTGGATAAAAACCTAAATGTTACAAGAAATCTCTGGGATGTGCGCATTTTTTCAGAGCTGCACCCCTCTGTTCTAATGCCTGGAGGCCAGCCAGGCACGAAGCAAGCTGGCTGACTGCTGCAGAGAGGAATCCTGGAACTCCTTCTTGCTGACCTGTTTCCAGGCTTCTCGGCACAGCTAGCCAGAGACTTCCTATAGATAGAGAGAATTCAAAAACAACAAACATGATCATTCAGCTATTTATCTAGCAACCACTGGGGATGAGACTGAGCTGTTTTCCCCGCAGCTGGACGCACAGCAGACCACTGGGAAGGTTCAGTGTGAAAGGACAGGCCATGCTGTTGGCGTACGCCTCGTCCTGGGCCAGAGCTTTTTATGAGAGGATTCAGTCAACCCAAAATGCAAAGTGAAAATCCTCGCTTTCGTTGGTAGTCCTTTTAAACATAGTAGATAGAAAATAGGTGGACAGAACCATGTTTTCCAAAAGTTCTTGATCATGAGAATCACCAAAGGCCCTCAATAACTCCAGCTGCTGAAAGTTCAGATCCGGGGGCTATGATGAAGTCAGGAATTTGGGGTTCTTGGCAGGCATATCAAGTGATTGTTGTCACCAGGGAATTTTAGAAAAATAGCAGAGTAGAAGGGAGAAGAAAGAGTGGTTCTCTCCCCATAATGGCATTACTCATGATCACCTGGTGTGTGTCAGCTTTTACAGGCGTATGGATATGTCCAGGCTTTGGGGTGACATGGTCCCGAGTTTGAATCCAAGCTCTGAGGCTGTATGGTAAGTTTCTGTAAGACTCGGGCCAGTCACATAACTTTTCTGAGTATAGATGTTCTTATCTGTAAAAATGGGGTTGCAGTATTAGTAACTGCTGAGGGCAGTTGGGGACTTTGAGAAGAGTCAGAGAAAGTCCTTAGTCCAGAACTGAGGCCAGTCTCAATGAGGGCTCTTTATAGTTAAAAAGAAATTTCACATACTTTGTCTCACTTAATCTTTTTAACAGTCATGTGAATGACATATGATTAACTCAAAGTATTGTACTAAAACACTGAGGAAGAGACATTCAGGATAGAAAATATCATATCTTAGGATAATGTGACAAAAATAGTACACCGGTGTCTAGCAACTCGCTTTCTGAATTTGTCTCATTTTAAAGACTGAGAATATTTTAAGAAAACATCTCATCCATTTCCTTTATTTTACAGGTGAAAAATCTGAGGCCCAGCAAAATAAACTAATTTGTTCAAGGTGAGAAAGAGACAGATCAACAACTGGGACCAGAGCCCGCGTTTTTTCACTACAGATCTGCAGTCTTACCATTGCATTGTCGGTGATGTAATTTATCTTTAAGTAATCCAATGATACATAATTTAGATTTGCTTCTTCTGATAGTAAAAAAAAAAAAATTAACTTCTAAATAGCTATTCTATGTGTATCTTAAGATAGAACATTTTTCAAAGGGTTATCTAGTTTACATTTGCACCAAAATGCCTTCAGAATCATTTTAAAAACATAGGTTTCTATGTCCACCAGAGATCCCTTTTTAATCAGAACCTTGATGGGGCATGAGAGTGTGCATTTTTATCAAGTTTACTAATTAAAGTTTGAGAACTACATAATTAAACTCTTATGTCCTTGAGACCACGCATTGTGTACATTTCTTTTTTTCATATTTCCAGCAGTTCTGGCCAGAATCTGAGGAAGACACTTGTCACTCAGTTAACTCATTAAATTGAACTGTGGTGGAATTGAACTGTGGTAAAATGTTTTGATTATGTAAAACTCTGTGAGGCACATGCATGGATGAATCATTTCCAAAGATATCATTTATAAAACATGAACTGAATTAGAAGCATAATTCTCTTACCAGATATATTTGTCTGTCTGGAGCATATACATATATATGAAGAGAGAGGGGGAGGGAGAAAGAGATTGGAGAAAATTAGCCTTCAGACAAATGGAATCCGGTTTGACAGAGATGGGAGAAAAGCCCAAATACCATGACGATTTTGAAGAATGTTAGTTTGGATATTAGTTATCTATTGGCTGCACAACAAATTACCCCAAAACTAGGCAGCCAAAAGTTAAAAAAAAAAATGTTTATTTTCTCACACAATTCCTGAGGATTAACAGCCGGGAGGGAGCAGCTACACAGGATGGGTCCAGCCGGGGTGTCTCAGGAGGAAGCTGTCAGGATATCTGTTTTAACTGTACCCTGAGTGAGGTATGGCGAGGCCAGATTCAGCTTGAGTGGGAGAAAATGGAAAGAGTTTCCTGTTTTTGTTACTCCCAGGGGAGAACACAGAACACTGTGCAGGGCCACTCGGGGGTAGCACCTCGGTGGGTCCCATGGCAGGGGGAGAAAGAGCTCTGGGCAAGTGGTTTCTGAGGGAAGGAAAGGATGAGACGAGATGAGCAGGTGTGAGATCGGGCAGTCTCAACGATCTCAGTGGGCACAGGCGCACTCCCCGGCTGTGTGGCGCCTAGCCCTGTGGGATTAAGGGAGGTGCACAGAGACCCGGAGCGTGAGGGCCCAGTGAGAGACGGAGTTGGGAGGTGGACTTAAGTGGCTGTTCAAGAAAAGAGGACTGACCTCCCTCTTGTCAAGACCTCAGAATCACGGGGAATCACCTCGGGCAGCCAGGACCAAAAAGGGGGGAAAAATGGATATTTACTCTTAGATTTTTGTTACGGCATTGCTGACTGCAGGAAAGAATGCATGTCCAATTTATTTTTTTAATGTATATTGATCAATATTATGATCCTTTTTTTTTTTAAGTCCTGGTTGCAGAAAACAAACGCCGTTTCTTTTCATAATTTTCATGTGTGATCACATGGTCAACTCTGGAATAACAGCACAGATTGTCATTATATCAAAACATACATTTAAAACATATGTAAAAGGATTTGTCCAAGCACATTTTTATGATCATTCATTCACTTATTCAACAAGTATTATTAGGGTTCCTGTTACATGCCAAGCATTGGGTAGGGTATACAACAGGAAGAAGAAAAATGTGGTCCTGGATCTCGTTGGGTTTATGTTCTAGTCCAGAAGAAAAAGTTCCATTGAAATATTTAAATTAATGTATGTATAATTTAAAACTGAGTTGCGATGAATATTTGCATGTTACTATGAAAATGGACAAAGAATGAAGAACAATGGTCATGGAAGTTTTCCTGGAGAAAGTGACAATTAATCCTTGAGCTGGCATCTGAAAAATGAGCTGTGAAGGGAATGAGGGAATCAGACCCTCTATAATCGGTTAAAATTTGCATCAGATATGGTAAAAGTTAAATAATCTCAACTAACCGATTTTTAATACCACAGACTGATATTACTTTTAAAAAAAAATCTTCATTATTTTACTCCCCTGTCCCATTTATAACATTTTTATAAATCTAAAGGTTTTACTGGACACTACTACAGCTTCTTTCAATATTTGTTATTAGAATGTCTCACTTTGGCTTCCTGAGTATCATGGGGTACATGGTTCCCTGCTGGCCACAAGGACCAATAGGAGGCATCTTGGTTATCCTTACACGTTTGTGAAAACCTGTCACTTCTGTGGGTTAGCATACTCGGGGGTAGTAGTCCAGCTCCTGGCTGGTGAACACTCACCTGTACTTCCCTGTACTGCAACTATTGTACGTGATGAAGTCTTTAAAAAAAATAAAATAAAAACACTCAACTTATGGTGTTTTCACAGCAATGAGTCGGGAGAGGGACACATTCTTTCGTGGATGGACTAACAAGTGCAAATGCCTGTAGTGGGAGTGAGACGGGTGTACAAGAAAAACAAAAAGAATTGTCTATCTGGGTAGGAGGAAGCTCGGGATAACATGATGCGAAAGAAGACCCGAGACGCATGAGGCTCAGCCAGGTGCAATCTAACAGGTAGGGTGCCACTCAACCCCGTTTTGCCCCGGGTGGTCTTATTCTGCATTAGCTATTCCAGCATAATTATTAATGGTATGCATTATCGATCTCGAAAGGCTCCTGGGTTGGATGATACATTTTTTATGATCGCACTGTCTGTGTTAAAGATTTTGGTCTTAAGGATGATAGGAAGCCATTAAGGGTTTTGCACATAGAATAATATAAATGTCAAATTTGCGTTCTGCAGATATCTCCCTGGCTGTACCGGGTAGAACAAATTAGCCAGGGGTCAAAGAGCATACAGGGAGACAGTCTCTTGCCATAGTTCTGAAGGACTTGGTAGCTTCGACTAGATTGTTGGCAGTGAAAATGGGTAGAGTGGCCTGATTCAAGAAAGGCTGTCACCTCTGCATTGCGGTGAACCTCTGGGCAGCTGACTTTTCCCCTTTCCATAACTATCGTAAGCCTTTCTCATTTCTCCTATACTAGGACTGCGTTCCCATTTCCAGACGTCTTGGTCCCTACTCTCAGCAGAGGAAATTATTCCTTTTTCTTGAAAACTAAAACCAACGCAAAGGAACTCCCTCGTTGTCAGGCTACGAAGTCAGCAAATCTACCCGCAGCTGCACAAGATCTCTCTCTTTCTCAGATGTTAGTATGGGTGGTGGTATCGCTCCTTTTACCTAAAGCCAGTACCTGCGCTTCTAACGGGGTGCTGGAAATTATTCTTTCTGCTCTGCGCATCACTGGATGTCTTGGTTTTCTCACTTCTCACTCGCTTTTAACCCAATAAATTCTGATTTCTCTCTGAGGACCCCAGTGATATCTACGTCACTAAATCTAATAGATCTTTTCGGGGTCTCATTTCACTGTACCTCTGAGCAGCATGTGATGCTGTTGTTCACCCTCTCCTTAAAACCATCACTCACAATGGCAGCTTTCCTCACGTCCACCTCTGCTCCGTGTCGGAGGTCCTCAGGACGCCTGGACCATTCATCTTTACTCTATCCTCCCTTCTTGTGGTCTCATATGCACGTCCATATCTTTAACAGCCGTCCATTGGTTGTGAATTTCTCACATTTATATATCCAGGTCAAGGTCATCAAATGCCTTCTTAATAGTACCAATCGAATGTCTCCCAAGTGAACCAAAAAGTCACATAGCCAAGCTCAATTTGTGACTTCCTCTGACTCTAAACCTGATCATCTTCAACACTTGCATTTTAGGGCATGTCACATAGATTTATCACGTCATCTTTTACCCCTTCATCTCCCATAGTTTATCTTTCACCAAGTTCTGTAAGTTCCATCCCCTGAATATTTAAAACAATGACATTTACTCTATTATTGCCTACAGTCACAATGAATTATGTGGGTACAGTCATGCAGAAAGCAGATCAGAAAGTCGATCCAGTCTTAGGTTTTGCCTCCTACGGAGTGCAAGGAGACGGTATTTGCAGCAGGGTTACTGAAATGAGGTCCCGTTGATCCAGCTGCCTACAGATGGAACGATGGCCGTGGCACACTTACATATCAGAGTGTCGATGTGGCTGACGTATGGCCTTAGAGAGAGATCTGTGCAAGCGAACTGGGAGGAGAGGTGTTTTCAGGAAGTAAGATTTTTTTCTTCTCTCTTTTTTTAAATTCACATTTTTTTATTCAACTAGCTAGGTTCCGTGTTAAAGGTTGATCAATGAAGCAAATAAAATCACTGCCCCCATAGAGGCTTATTGTACCGTTGAGTAGTATAATAAACACATTTACTAATCAGCGTGTAATGTTATACAATAGGAAATGCTAAGAAGAAAATAAAACAGATTAAGGAGCAACGGAAGCGCTGGAATGCTCGGTTAGAGACCTCTTTGCAGGGTGATATTTGAGCAGAGAGCAAACGAAGTGACAGAACAAGGCAGGAGAATTTCAGGCCATGGCGTGGCTGGTGCACTGGAGACAGAGGAGTGCTGAGTGAGACAGAGGAGTAGCAGGAAGCCAGTGCGTTCAGGGAGCGTGGGACGTGGCGATTTGAAGAAGTAACTGAGCACCAGACGGCGCGTGGCTTGTGACCCCTGGTAACGACGCGTTGTTGTCTTCTCAGTGTGATGGGAAACACTGGGAATATCTTGAGCAGAAACTGGAAAGATCAGAACCATGTTCCAAAAAAAGAGTCTCTGACACCCACGTGGAGACCAGGCTATCGCGAAACAAGAGTAGCATCAGGAAAACCAGAGCAGAATGTAGAATTTAGTAATTTTGTGTAACGAAGAGCTCCAAGTACAACCCCAGGTATCGATCAGAGGGTAAGCTAGTGAGAATGTGGGGCTTGAGGAGCTGGGAAGCCGTGGAAGTTTCACCCATACAGACATTTGCAGGAAATGGGTTAGAATATTTCCCAGATGAGGAGGAATCACTGTCAGGTCCCTGAGGCGGGTAAGGACGGACAGAATGTGATAATGTTGAATAGTATCATTTCACAAGGAAAGGCATTTTTCAAGAACAGGAGATATAATCCTAGAGTCAAATACAGATGTTACGTGAAGTTGTTCCGAGAGATTATATGCACACTCAGTAATAATATCTCAGAACTAAGCAAAAAAAAAAGAGATACTTCAATGTGAATAATGTTAAAACGTGACGTTGTCTGTCCCTTTAAAACACACACCTCACTGCTAAAAAGAGGAAGAAAGTTAGAGAGTTGGGACCATTTAATTTAAATGCTAAGCATTGGGCTACAGGTTAAACATAATTCTGATTATGTTATTGTTTTATCAAGTATATTTGATAAATTTCTTACATCAAATAGTACATTTGAAATAGATTAAGTGTTAGGTTTTTTAGTCTTTTAAAACTAGAAAAATAATCCATATGTAAAAGAATCCTTATAAAGGATGCTGCAAATATTAGAAAAATATTAGACTCAGAACATCAAAAAATTAATTCAACTCTGTTTTCCCTAAAGAAGAAATAACATTTAAGTTTAATAACCACTTTTGTTCTGTAATTGATGCTACTTTTATCAAATGAATTTCGACTTCATTAACTTTTATTGTTTCCCTTAAAATCAATTTTAACACCATCCTAAATGTCATTTAAAGTCAGCATGTGCACGATGTGCCCACAGATTTAATATTGCTCTTTTCTCATTGATTAGTAACACGCCTTCGAAATGGATAGGAATTCCAACCTTACAGAAAGATGTGAAGACCACCAGCGTTTTCTTAGCTCGTGAAAAGGAGGTTGCCTTGCAGTGCCATAAATTATCGCAAGAGCCACCGCCAGGACCCAGTGCGACCTGTTAGGAGGGGCTGTCTGGAGTCTGGTTTAGAGCTGATGCTAATGAGAGTCTCTGCATAGCGAGGTCAACAGGATGGAACGAAAGGTCATCTGTGAATCCTAAATTCTGAAATTATTTTTCATATCTCTCGTTTGTATTCTCCTTTTGGCAACTTATAAATATCCTGTTATTTTTCTCTGGAGGACTAAAGAACAGTTGCCACGCCAGAATTTACACTAAGAGAAGTGTTTATTGTGAACCACGCCGTTAGTTACGGAGGTCCTACGCCTCGCGGAAAGCAATGCGCTTCTGGAACTGGGGGTAGAGTGTTCTCCTGCACCCTTCGAACTGTTCCTCTGTGTTAAAAAGTAATTTAAAAACTTCCGAAATATACAATTTAAAAGGAAAGTCTTAGGGTATTTAAAAATGGATCCAAATGATCAATGTTTTTGCATTTATTTAGTTAATTTCCAGTATTCTTTTCAGATGCATTTCATACTTATCTTTGTATTTCATACTTTTCCTATGAATAGTATTATTCAATGTGCATTTAATTTGGATTCATTTTTGCTTCTTAAGTGTGCATTATTTTTTAAAGCATGTTCAATAGTTTCAAATATTTTATTCCAGATTCTTTGCATTGCTGTTTAAAATTTTAAAAGCATTTATATTGTATAATCAAAAGATTGCAGCAAAGGTAAAAACCAATTTGAAACAATTTCCTCATTTTCTACACATACATTCTTCTTTTTCTATATAAAAACTTGTTAGTCTGTAATTTAGGTGAATCATGTAATTTCATATGAAGATTTTAAGTGAAGATCTAAGAGTTTTGGATATCAGTGAAATTAAAATAGATTTTAAAAAGTTGGGTGAATTAGAAACAAATCAAGTAATTACTCAGAGACCATTGAGGAAAACTGTATCCATACATATATTTTTTAAATTAAAACTCTTTACTTTTAAAACGATCATCTTACTCTGCAACCAGACTGATTATTCGGAAGCTCAAAGAAAGAACTTTGTGTAAATAGACTTCGTTTTTAAAAAGCGCTTCTATATAGTTTCACTATTTGGCTAGCATTATATGACTATTGTTCTCAAAACCTGATGCAGATAATAACCTCAAAAGAAAAATAGTCTAAATTTAAATTTATAAAACATGAATTATATAAATGTTATGTTTTCCTAATCAAATATAAAATAAAATGTTATGAATATTTTGTATTCAATCTATCGTTAAATAATAAATGGATATTTTAAATAGTTTTATATCATTATTACTTAGAATCTTTTACTTTATTTAAAAAGTTCACATATTCAAGTTACCTCAAATGCTCAGACCATGTTGTAGTATATATATATATAAATACAGAGGTACAGAAAGTATTTTATGAGCTCCCTAGGAAACTGGAATTTTGTTCAATGAACTATGAAGATAAATTGACCGTTCTGACCTCCATTGACTGGTTTTCTACCATTATTCTGCTTGCGTGGCTCTTAACACTTGCCACTAACTCAGTTCTTCTACAATGGCTCATACTACCTCAAACTCCCCAACCACTCTGTCTTACTGAGTCATTCCGTGTGGGGACCCCTGTACCCGGTGCTCTCATGAAAATCCTGTGCTAACCGTACTGGGCCGTGAACTCTGACCAAGTGGGTGGAGTTCTGTGGTCAACACTTTGACTCGTTTAAGGCCACCTTGAAAAGGGCGTAGATGTACAAGCTTCTGGCATGACTTGTGTTATGCAGGAGCCCTAGCACTTTTGCTGACTCTTAATCATAAAATATTTGAACAGGAAAGGACCTCAGTGATAATATTAGCTAACTCCTTATTTTGTCCTGCGGAAATGACTACGGTTTCATTTGCTGATCCTATCATCTTCGTAGAATTCAAAAATTCTTTACTAATATCTTCCAAAGGCTACCCTTGGAATATAAAGTAGAAAAGGAAATTATGGAAAATAGAAAAGCTCAGGAATAATAGCAACAGTTGACTTTTCACAAAGTAATTGTTATGGGTTAAGGAGGACCTGTGCATATATGATGTAAGCACCACCTCGCAGGTAGATGCTGGAGTCAGAGAAGCAGCAGAGGAAGGAAGGACTCACAAGCTCGGATACCCTCGGATTCAGCCCAAGGCCAGTGTGTTTCTGAACTGAGCTCATAATTCTATCTGTAGCCTTGTCCAGTTAGGGATCTTAGAGGTGAATCTGTTGTAGGACATTGTTCCTTTAGAGTTAATCGAATTATAAAGGGAGGTCATGCTAATTAATACGATTAATGGGATCCCAGAACCATTGTGAAGTTGGTGATATTTTTTTAAAGCAGATCCATTTCTGAGCAAGGCAAATCAATTACTGAGTGAGATTAAAGAAAGAATGGGAAAGGAGAAAAATTGCCACCTGATTTTCGTAGTGGTGTTTCTTTCGTTCTTTCTTTTATATAATGCCAGAACATCCATTTGAAAGGAGAAAAAAGTGAAGACCACATTGGCAATTTTGTATCAACAGTGTCAATCTGTTGCTGCTTTTCTTTTCCACCCAATTGACTGGATGTTTTTGTATTCTGGAGAAACTGTCTGCACGACAATATATATTCTAGTCAGATCAGTTCAAATACCACAGGTATAGCCTGTGTGGATGTCCGATGCAGTGGCTAAGTAGAGTGTGACTGATGATTTAACAAACATTTATTGCATGCCTAAGATGTTCCAAACACTGTAGTGGTTTTGTTGTCAATACAGTTAGAGATTCCCAAAATGAGTAAGTCTTGGTTTCTGTCCTTGAAAAAGTCAAAGCATGTTCAGGAAAGAGAAATACAAACAAATAATTGCAATACGTCGAAATAGTGTTGCATTACCATACTAGACCCAAAGTGCTGAGTTAACCATTGTGTTTTGGGATTGAATATAGGTATTATACACATGAGGAAGAAGTTGTAAAGATAGTAACTACGATCACTGAAATTAGTAGTAGCTTTTCAGCATTTACAAGCATAGAAATATAGTCTACCATTTTTTGGATAAAATCTGTAATTGGCTGCCAGAGAAATTTAGAAAACAGAACCCTTAACTGGAAATTATTCATAAGGAAAGAATATGGATCAGCCAAAGAAATGTATAGATAAAAAGAAAAAATCAAAAATTATTATTTTGAGGCAAAAATTGAATAAACATAACTTATTCACTTATTTACTCATTCATTTTTCATTCATTTAATGTTGACAGGGTACATTAAGGGTAAGACAAATAATTAAATGTTTTAAGCTGTAAGAACACCGACTGTATACAATTGTGTTATTTTTCAAACACTTTGTTGGCCAAACTGAACAAGCAATATTTGACCAGTGGGCCAGCAATTCTTATCTGTTACAGAATCTAAAAGGTTACATAACATAAATCTTATAAAAATGTAAATCTAACGAAAGGCCATATGCAAAGATTCTACTTGGTTTTATCAATGACAATGAAGAGAAGGCACTGATATTGGTTAATGTGAGGAGTTTTAGAAAAAGTTTCAAGTGTTCATATGCATGTTTACAATGTTTACAATGATGTTAGATTGTGTGTTGAAAAATATCACAAGGAATAGCAGATAAGGGGATAAAGTTAAATACAAATGTCTAATTTGCTACCTCCTGATACTTGATTAGAGTGTTTAGAAACAAAAATTTTTTGAAACACAAGATCAGGAGAACTAAAGAAAAAAACAAAGAAAACACAATTTTGGAATCTGGAAAATAGAGAGGTGACTTATCACACCTGCAGAAGCCCTCACTTAACTGGCAGTGCTAACATTATTATTATTAATTATTATTATTTAAAACCTGAAAAAAAATTTCTAAAGTCTCATTGGGAAAAGAATAAAACTTAGATATTTAAAAGATTCAAACATCATGATATATTATAGTGCAATGGAAAGAAAATGACCCTACATGACCTCGTGTGAGTTATTTTACCTCCCTCAGCCACGGTTTTTCTGAACCGTGAAATAAATGGAGCCATCGAAAACTACTTAAGGTGATTGAATACGGTAAAACCCAAATAGTGGTATTTAGTCATAATCTTGGCAAAGTGTGCATTCCATAGATGTTAGTTATTTTATCCCTAGGATCAATTAATGGTTTATCTGTTACAGTAAATTAATTGATGTACTTGATAAGATGACATAAAGAGTACATTGGTTACAAAGGACAGGATATATATCATTTTTTCTGATCATATGAAAAAGGAGAAAGACTACAGTATACTCAGGTCCTGCTTTCTCTGTTATTTTTGGCAAGTCATACACTTGAGAGGCCCTTACTCTCCTCTTCTGAGAAGCGAAGCAATTGGGTCATCTGATGCAAAAGCCCCTTCCAGCTTTATGGAATTATACTGACTAATAATAAAGATAAATTTCCCTGTAGTTGCTTAGATTTACTTCTTAGAACATGAAAGTATAATTTAATTCTTTCGTTTGTTTTGTATTCTTTAAAACCTGATTTTTGTTTTATGAGATTTTAAAAATCAAATTTACATAATGTAACTCAGAAGTAGGTAATCCATCTGTTATTCTGAAATAGCCTGAATTTTTTTTTTTAAAAAAAAGAGTCTTCATTTTTCCTACTTTTTATAGAGAGCAATATGACCATATAGTCATTTTGTAATGATTTTTTCAGGTTTATCGCACAGTGAAATCATTAGAAATATGATGAAAGTTACTGTGCATTCCTCAACGTAGTCAACTGTTTTAAGGGCAATTCCCTGAGAGTCATCCTGTGTTAGAACTGGTGGACAGCCTTGCTTTCTTCTCCATTGAGTATTTTAACTTCTTGTCTGATCTCTTTTAAACCACTTTTTTCATCTGTGCTTATGTCATTTCCTCTGGTCCCGGATAATGTCCATCTCAGGATAAACCATTATCTGTGCTCCTGCTCGCTCACGTCACCTCTGGGACTTACTAGTTATCTCCTGTCTCTGGTGGGACATCACAATGAGTTTGCTCAGGACCCGGATTCAAAGTCAGCCTCCACCACTGCTAGCTGTACGAACTCGGGCCTGTCACTGAGAACCCTGTGCTTCTGTCTCCTCAGTTGTGAACTGTGATAAAACTCTAACTTCCCTAATATGGCATTTGGTAAGTATTCAGTGAGATACTGAGGAGGAGCCTCCATTAACAGTGGCTATCGTTTTACCTCTAACAGCTCCCTCTCCTGATCTGTAACCTTGGCATGTAAGCACAGAGTCTCATCCACCAAAAAAATCACATCTCTTTGCTGCTTCTTTTCGATTTGCTTACTGCCTAAATTGTTCCTTTCATTTTCGTCTAAGCTTAGGAAGACTTGACATTTGCTGGCTTTGCCCAAACTACCACAAAGTCCTCCCGATTGTACCACCTATTGTAAAACGAATCCCCTTCTCTCTCTGTCACTGCCCTAATTCATGCTTTTATTATCTGTCATTTATTCTAAGCAAAGAGCTTCATATCTACTCTGGAATAGAAGTGCCATTTTATCCTAAAGAAATATATAATTTCATAAAAGACAAAAGAATCATAAGAAAATAAAAATATGGTTGTACACATTTACAATGTTAGCATTTTTTAATGAAATACAAGGGCTTGTGATCCTCTATTATTAAATTCTTTTGAAAAGAAAAAAACATGATGACAAATTTAAATTCTGGGAAGCATTCCACCTTACTTGTTTATTTACTTGTTTATTTTTTGAGCCAGGGGGCAAATATGGATGGTCTGAGACTACTCTTTATTAGGGAGACACAGCGTTTCCAAAGACTTTAATGCATTTTGCCCTTAGAACTTATTTTATTTTTATTTTTCTATGTCCCATAATATTTATTTACTTAATAAACAGACCACTTACTTGGTAATGAAATCTGCTTATTTTTATGACTCTTCGCCATAGCATATACTGGTGAACAAAAAAATGGCTAGTATTCACCAGAGGAAGATCAATGAACAGATCAATAAATTACAACCCCTTTAATAGTTTTTTTTAATATAAAGAGTAATTTTAAAGAGAAAATTCTGCATTTTTATAACATCGATGGCCGCTTCAATGTCAGGTGTATATTTGTTTTTGTTTTTTTTCAGCTCTTGCACTTTAGTTAAATATCTTACTAGAATCATCATTTTATTTCTATTTATTGGTTCGAAAGAAAAATCCTAAAATTAGTGTTCTGTGTCCACTGCCTCTATATTCCTCACCCATGCATAAAGCCTTTGAAATATAAATTTATCTTCCAACACTTTAGTACAATGGCTCTGTTAGAGTATTAAATTAAGTCATTTAAATTCTCCTGTCTTTCTTGAGTAATATAAGGCCGCCGCTCCCTGCTCCTGGCCTATCTATCCTCCTATTACTTTTTGGTTTCCTGATGTTGGTTATTTTCTTCCTCACGTTCTCAAAATCAGTGTCAAAGATACGAATAACCAATTATTTTCTAACATGGATTTCAACATTTCTAAAATTTGATTTGCAATGCATGCTACCAAATGCCATATATTTCCAATTTTTCAGTAA
The DNA here is from genome assembly GCF_014176215.1 of Rousettus aegyptiacus. Classification (NCBI taxonomy): domain Eukaryota; kingdom Metazoa; phylum Chordata; class Mammalia; order Chiroptera; family Pteropodidae; genus Rousettus; species Rousettus aegyptiacus. Next base: position 88,525,977 of record NW_023416287.1, read on the forward strand.
AGAAGGTTCAATTGTGAAATTGCACAGTACCACAAAAAAAATGGATGTAAATTGATTAAATTGATTAAATAATTGCTTCAGGCAAGGATGGAGGGGAAACGAGCCATTTGGATCCGTAGGAAGTAATCCAGAGTGCATTGACTTCTGCTCCACACAAAGTCAAGGTTAGGCCTATTTTTGGAAGCTGTTCCTGAAAGAAAAAAAAGAAAACAAACAAACGAACTCTAAAATCATCCCACCAACGAAGTACCACTCAAGGACAATTCTGAGGGAACCGAAGCGAGGATGATAAGCAACGGCAAAGAAACAAGGGGAGCTATTCAGGGAGGTGGCAGACAGCTGGGGAAAATGCGAAGCAGGGACTCCGGGCACACTCTAAGCACCAAGAAGCCGCTCCCTGGGCATGAGCATCCGCCAGCCCTCGACGACAGTGTGAGAATCCCACTTACACTGTGTTTTAAGGAGAGAAGCACTTAGAACTTAAAACTACAGCTAACGCAGCTATGAGGCACATTTGCCATACAGCAGAGACACCGAGAATTTTCAGTAACTAAGAACATTTGGTCTTTCCATTTCGTATTTGTAGTTGGAAACAGCAGAATCTACTCCAGCAAGATTGAAAACAGAAGTTTTTACTGAAAGAAATTGGGGAATTCCCAAAATTTCCAGGAGGGGCAAAGAACAGGCTTGGTGCTACCCGGTCCAGAACAACGGAGCCAGGAGCTACGCCCAGCCACGTGGTGAGTCGGTTATAGGAAAAAAACCGCTTGGCGTTGATGAGGATACAGACGGAACGTTTGAAGCTCTGCCACAGTTTCTAAAGAACTGGACATGGCAGTACTGTGCTTGCCCGAAGATCAGCCCACCCATCTGTGCCGTCGCTCCAGGCTGCCCCCTCCCACATTCAGTTCTCGTTTGAGAGCATCTAGTTGATAGAGCCTAAGTCACACGCCCTCTCGCTACTGACGAGGGCATGTGGAAATTTAGTATTTGAGTATCTACTTTGGGAGGGTGGGACACAATGTGTAAAACCATTAAAATATTGAGAAGGTTCAAAACGTCTGGACCGTCTAGCATAACGTATGGCCACCTGATTCCTGGCACAGGGAGATGACTATTCTCATACAAGGTATCCATAACGGGCCACCAAAAGGAGAGAAGGTAACCTAGATGTGGACGATGAGAAGAATCAAGATAAACTTGACTTGTGGTCCTTAGATTTTAGTGTGCATCAGAATCACCTGGAGGGTTGATTAAAGCACACAGACTACTCAGCTGTAGACCACAGTTTTGGATTCGGAAAGTCTGAGGTGAGGTGGGAAGTTCTACAGTTCTAACAAACTCCCGGACAATCTCGATAGTGATAATCCCAGGACCCCACTCTGAGAGCCACTGGATTGCTAGACCATAAATATTTCAGTAAAAGAAAGGTTATCCTTTTCACAAAGTCAGTCTCAATGTTCCACTGAAGTCAGTAGCAAAAGCACAATCAATATAAGTTATTAGTAAGTTCATAATTTGTAAGTAAATACACATAAAACTAACTGAAATTTTTTAAAAGACAGTGTTTATTTTTTTTTTTTAAGAAAAGTTTTAGGTTCACAGTAAAATTGAGAGGAAGGTACAGAGATTTCTCATATACCCCCTGCCTCATACATGGATAGCTTTCTCCATTATTAACATCTCTTAACCAGAGATGCTCAGTTTCAACTATTAGTAAAACATCATTATCGCTCTAAGCCCATAGTTTGCCTTAGGGTTCACTCTTGGTGTTGTACATTCTATGGGTTTGGACAAATGTATAATGACATGTATCCACCATTGTAGCATCATGCAGAGCAGTTTCACAGCCTAAAAATCCTCTGTGCTCCACCTCTTTGTTCTTCTCCCAACCCCACCCCAACAACCAATCACCTTACTCCCTCTGTAGATTTTTTTCCAGAATGTCATAAAGGAATGATACAGTATGTAGCCTTTTCAGATTGGCTTCTTTCACTTGGTAATATGCATTTAAGATTCTTCTATGTCTTTTCATGATTTGATAGTTCATTTCTTTTTAGTGCTGAATAATATTCCACTATCTGAATATATTCGTTTGTTTATCCATTCACTTACTGAAAGGCATCTTGGTTACTTCCAAGCTTTGGCAATGATGAATAAAGCTGCTAAAAACATCCATGAGCAGGTTTTTGCATGGCATAAGTTTTCAGCTCCTTTGAGTATAAATGAATGAGTGCAGTTCCTGGATCATATAAAGTAAAAGTGCTTTTAGTTTTTTAGTTTTGTAAGAAACTGCCAAACTCTAAGCTACAAGGTGACCCACTGTGCCATCTTGCCCTTCCACCAGCAATGAATGAGAGTTCCCAGTGCTCCACATCCTCATCAGAGTTTGATGTTGTCCATGTTCCAGATTTTGGCCATTCTAATGGGTGCATTAGAGGTATCTTCTTGTTTTAACTTGCATTTCCTCGATGACAAAAAATGTAGAGCATGTATTGTTTTTCAACTAAACCTGTTATTATCTAGGCAAAATCTGGTGTTTAAGGAATGCTAAAGCTGTTAGCACACCCAAACCAGATGTGTCTAACTCAACCATAGCTCTCAGAGTTCCGGAAAATCACAAGTGTGGACCAAGTATGTATTTCTATTGAGTATATTACCTGTCATAGCATAAAACTTGGAAAGAATTTTACTTAGTGTATATTTTAGTAACTCATAAGAAAAGAAATTAGAGCCAGCATGCAAATGTTAATTTTACAGAACTTATGAATTTTGGAAACCATGTAATTGGGGGAACAGGAATATTTAAGGCAGTATACCAGACGAAAAGGAATATGATCTATTTTCATTTTATATTTTGTAAATAAAAGCTCATATGTCTACCTGAGTTTCTCTAGTGAAAATGGAACATTTCTATTGACTCACACTTTGCCTATTTCTAAAGACTAAAACTGGGATATGATATAACAGAAAAATATCGTCAGTAGTTAACTACCATCTTTATTGTTTCTTCCCTCTAGCTCATGCAGTTGTTCAGAAATAAAAATTTTAAAAAATAACATTATGGCAAGGATAGCTGCCTATGTTCTAATTGTCACGTATTATTATAATTGCCCTTTCTAAGTTCCAACGGCAATAAAGCTTGAAAGTCACATATTTCCTGTTTTTACATAGACATTGTTTTTCTGCCTTTAATTTCTCTTGAGTGCAATTGTTTCAAAGCCAACAAATGCTGCATTTCAAAAATTTTGCTCAATAAATTTTACATTTTAAAAGTTATTTTGCTCACAAGCTTGAGAGGAAAACGCTATTTCTCAAAGCACAGGATTCTTGATTAAATATGGTTCTAGGTAGATACATTTGAGTTTTCAATTAGGTATATAGGCATGATAAATTATACATCCATATTACCTGCAATGCTGAATTTCTGCACCTTGAGATAATGGTTAGCCCCTGGTGATAATTACACAACAGATGGTTCTTCCTGAAGCAGAACAACACATATCATGCAATTTAGCCATGAAGAAAATGAAGAGAGAGGTTATAAAAATAAATGGAGATAGGCATCTGATTAAGGGGCGGTGCATAGCAATATGATGAGACAGGCACGAGCAAACATTCGTTTTCCTCCCCATAAATTTGGTGGATTTCCATAACAGCATCATAGGTAAGGATTTAAACAAACCCATCCTGGTTGTGTATATCTTCATATGCAATGTGTATCAGAGAAAATCAAATATTTTGTTTTAACGTGTTTTGCCAGTTTTTAAAATATGGCCTTAGCTATTTTAGGTCATGAACAATATCTTTTCGATGGAAGGGATGCAAAAGATCTTTTGTTTTGTTCATCCGAAAAGGTCGAATGGCCTCTTTTTGAAAGCTAAATCAAGATATAATTCATATACCATAAAATTCGCCTTTTAAAGTCTCCAATTTAGTGATTTTCAGTAGTTATATAGTCACAGTGTTGTACACTGTCACCATAATCTATCATTTCAGCACCCTAAAAGAGAGCTCATACCCACTGGTGGCCATTCCTCAAGCCCTATGCCCATTCAGCTTTAGATAAGCAATCTCTATAGACTTGCCTATTTTCTACTGTGTATAAATGGGATCACACAATATGTGCACCTTTTAAACTGACTTAGCATAGTATTTTCAATGTGTATCTACATTATAGCATCTATCAATGCCTCATTTATTTTTATGGCTGAATAATACTCCGTTGTATGACTAAGTCACATTTTGTTTATTCTTTAGTTGATGGACAGTTTTGGCTATTACAAAGGGTACTGCTATGAACATTCGCATAAGAACTTTTGTGTGGACGTAGTTTTCAGTTCTCTTGGGACTATATATATAACTGAAAGTAGAACTGCTGGGTCTTATGGTAACTCTAGTTTAAAATTTTGAATAAATGTCATTTTTTTTTTTCAAAAACCTCTGAATGACTCTATATTCTCACCAGGAATGTACGAGGGGTCCAGTTTCTCCATTTCCTTCCTAACACATGTTGTTGACTGCCATCCTAGTGGGTATGAAGTGGTTTTACTTTGCATTTCCCTAATGACTACTGATATTGAGCATCTTTCCGTGTGCTTATTGTGTATTGAGCTTATACATTTTATATTGTGTTAGACAACTGTCTCTTCAAATGCTTTGTTCCATGTTTTAATTGGGTTATTTGTCTTTCTATGACTGAGTAGCTGTAAGAGTCCTTTATATATTCCAGATACAAGTCCCTTATAAGATATATGATTTGGAAATATTTTCTTTTATTCTGTGTGCTATCTCTGTACTTTTTTGATGATATTCTTAGAAGTGTTTTTTTTCCCTTGTTTTTTTGTTTTGTTTTGTTTTGTTTTGTTTTGTTTTGTTTTTAATGAAACAAAGTTACATACTTTTTTCCCTTGCTTCTGACTTTTGGTGCAGTTTCCAGGAAACCACCATCCGACTTAAGGTCACAAAGACTTGCTCTGCTGTTTTCTTCTAAGAATTGTGCGCTTTCAGCCCTTAGACTTAAGTCAGTGATCCACTTTGGGTTAATTTTCACGTGCAGTGTGAGGTAGGCATCCAATTTCAGTCTTTTGCATGTGGCTATCACGTTATCTCAACACCATTTGTTAAAAGACTATTCACATTCCCTCTTGAATTGCATCAAGTGCACTGTGATATATGGAAATATGAGGCTCTTATACGAGAGCTTATATGTAGAGAATAGTGAGGATAGAACCTACGTAGAAAATATGATGGCTATGTACAATCTTGGCCTTTTTGTTCACAAATATAGTCCTTTCTTCTCGCTGTTTTTTGTTTGTTTCTTTGGGTTTGTTTGTTTGTTTCGTGTTGCAGCAGGGCTGTGCCTTTGCAGTTATGCTGCCCAGGCTCCCATGGCTAAGCATAGTCAAAAGTAACACAGAAGACCATGAGATGGGAGAGGCCAGCTCATACTCAGTCCTGGCAGCAGGTCAGGAAACAGTTGCTTCTGTTCATGTTCCAGGTCTTGATGGACAGAGTCCCTTCATTCTAACTTCCTCTTGGTTCTGATACCACTGGAACCACTCCCTAAGTTCCAGGAAAAGGTTTTTCTTTTCCATTCAGGGATGGCAGTGGCTTCTTGCTTTTGTTAATCTCTAGGTCACCTCTTTGTTTCTAATTTGGAGTTTAAGCTCTTCTAGGACACTATGTAAATAATACTTTATATTGAAGTCTTCCTGCTGGAAAACTTAGAATAGTTATCTTTTCTTATTTATGCCCTGATCATGCTGCATCTGCTAGAAGTGAAACCAAAGAGCTAAGCCAGAAAAACATGCTTTTTCATATGTATTCTTAGATTCTTTATCTCACTTTGTGTCCTTTATCAAGATGGAGCCATGCGAATCGTATTTCAAGCTCAATACCACCTACAGAAACTGGTATCACTTTCCTCCTCAGTTTAGGGATTGGATGAAGTCCACTGTGAAACTATGGAAATTTACCTCTGTGTTAAATCCTAGTTCAATTTTAACTTTATCTTTGCTTGTTTCTTATTCCCGATATGAGTTCTAACCCCCGACATGACCCAGCTCATAAGCCAGTTCTGATACCCAACTGCTTTTTATAATCATTGCCTTTCCCACCTCGACCTTTATGAAGTTTTTCTGTTAGAATAGCATGTTAAAGTTACTAGTACTTCAAAATCAACTCAAATTAACTTAATTCAATTCAATTTAATCCATGTTTTATTTTTAATTTTTTACTTTTTAATAATATTTTTTATTTTCCAATTATAGTTGACATACAATATTACATTAGTTTTAGGTGTACAACATAGTGATTAGACATTTATAAAACTTATGAAGTGATCGCCCTGCCAAATCTAGTGCCCGTCTAACACCATATATAGTTATTACAATATTATTGACTATAGTCCTTATGCTATACTTTATATCTCCATGACTATTTTGTAACTACCAATTTGTGCTCCTTAATTCTTTCCCTCTTTTGCACTTACATCCCCCAACCCTTCCCATGTTCCCTGTTTCTATGAGTTTCTGTTTTACTTGTTTATTTTGTTCTTTAGGTTCCACATGTCAGTGAAATCATATGGCATTTGTCTTTCTCCCTCTGACTTACTTGACTCAGCATAATACTGTCTAGGTCCATCTATGTTGTTGCAGATGTAAATATTTCATAGCTCTTTATCTTTCCTTTGATTCTAAATGATAGCTTTGCTGGGTAGAATAATCTGAGTTGTACATCCTTGCTTTTCATTGCTTAGAATATTTTGTGCCAACCCCTTCTGGCCTGCAAAGTTTCTGTTGAGAAATCGGCTGACAGTCTTATGGAAGCTCCCTTGTAAATAACTAATTGTTTTTCTCTTGATGCTTTTAAGATTCTCTCTTTGTCTTTAACCTTTGACATTTTAATTATGATATGTCTTGGCGTGGGCCTCTTTGGTCTTATCTCATTTGGGACTCTCTGAGCTTTCCTGGGGTTGTATGTCTATTTTCTTCACCAGGTTAGGGAAATTTGGGGTCATTATTTTTCAAATAGGTTTTTAATTTCTTTTTCTCTGCTCCTTCTGGTACCCCTATGATGCTAATGTTGTTACACTTGATGTTGTCCCAGAGGCCCTAAACCATCCTCATTTTTTTAGATTCTTTTTTCTTGTTGCTGTTCTGATTGGGTGTCCTCCACTACCCTATCCTTTATATTTCTGATTCAAACCTCCACTTCATCCAATTTGTTGATTCCTTCTAATATTCTTTTCATCAAAGATATTGTGTTGTTCTTTTCTTACTGGATCTCTTTTCCATCTCCGTTTTTATGTTTTCTATCCCTTTGTTAAAGTTCTCATTGAGTTCACTTACTCTTCCCCTAAGTTTGTTGAGCATCCTTATTACCAGTATTTTAAACACTGCATCTGGTAGATGGTTTGTATCTATTTTGTTCAGTTCTTTTTCTGGAGCTTTGTTCTGTCTTTTCATGTGGGACATGTTTCTTTGTCTCCCTATTTTGGCTGCCTCCCTGTGTTTTTTCTATTTATTAGGTAGGGCTCCTGAGTCTCCCAATCTTAGTAGAGTGGCTTTAAGTAATAGGTTTAGTATGGGGCCCAGCGGCCCAGTCTTTCCTGGTCACCTGAGCCAGGTGCCGAAGGTGTCCTTTGTATAGGTTGTGTGTGACCTCCTGTTATAGTTGAGCCTTGGTTGCTCTTTGCACGTCGATGAGAGAGATTGACCCTTGGGCTGACTTGTTGTGAGGACTGGCCCATGAAGGGCTGACCCTATAGGGCAGTATTCACTTTAGCAGGGCTCTGGTGCCTGCCCAGTCTGCCCTTTGGGGGTGTCCTCCTCAGATGCAGCCCTGGCTGGTGCTCTGACTCTGGCACTGGTTGAAATAGGCCACTGTGCGTGCTGGCTCAAGGGCCTCCTGGGAGGAGCCCAGCTACAGACCAAGTCCAGCCACAGCCCGTGCACTGCCTGGGGCCACCTGGCAAGATTCCCAAGCAATTCCCAAATGGCCACCACCTGTGTCGGCTTATAGGCGGCTCAAGAGGCCAAGCCAGGAATGGAGGCCAGCTGCCACTAATGCCGGTCTTGGGGCTGCTCAACAAGAGGCATGGGGCATGCCAAGGCCAGATGCTACTTATTTGGGTTTTGTGAGCCTTTGAGAGATTTTAGAAAAGTCTGCAGCATGAGCCAAGATAGGCCATTTGTATGAAAAAGCTACTAGAGGCAGCTTGGGTGGGCCTACATGTTGGGAGGGGAGAGGTCTCAGAGAGTCACCTGGGTAGGGCAACCTATATTAACCAGCTGAATGGAGACTCATATATGGTGGCCACCTGCGTCTGCGTGCCAGCAGATGGGAAGGCTCGACAAAGGACCAATGACTTCTGCCAGCACTTCTGTCTGGGAGAAACCTGCCCCTCTAGTCCTCACCCTAAAGCCTGACAATTCAGATTCTCCCTGTGTGTCCCTGGAACTTTCGAGCAGCTGCCCCAGTGCCAGAGCTCAGAGTGAGCGACTCCAATGGTGGTAAGTCTGGAACTCTAGCCACCCTCTGTCTCACTCAGACACAACCTCTGCTGGTTTTCACAGCCAGGAATTGTGAACTTCTCTTATTGGCACTGAAACCCTGGGCTGGGGAGCCCAGTATGGGGCCAGGATTCCTCACTTCTCCTGGCAGGGTAGGGGGCAGCTGCCTCTGCAGCTGAGATGTCTCTCTCAATTCTCAACTGCCACACAAGTGTGTGGAACCTGCCCTTTGGGTGTCTCCACCCCTCCTATCAGTCTTGAGATGGCCTCTTCTGTGTGTCCCCAGTTGTAGGACCTCTGTTTAGCTAGACTTCAGGTGACTCTCAGTGATGGTTATTTTGTAGTTTAGTTGTAATTTTGATGTCAAAATTACAGTAGACTGGCACAGCATCTACTTTGTATGCCACTTGACCAGATCCTTGATTTAATACCCATTTTAAAGCATCTAACATATGCCAGGCTTGTGCTCACCTCTGGGAGGTGGGCATTTACTGCTGATAAGGAACCCATAGAGTAGTGGGAGAGGTAAACAAAGCAAAACTTACAAAAATATGCTATATTATGGCTGGCATAAGTGTAAGATCTTATGCTATAATAAATTTCAATACTTAGTGACAGATATTTTTCTCTTAAGACATCATTATCAGTGTGGATTTTTATGCTCCAACATAAACAAACTGCCATGCTCTGAAGGTGGGTAACACTTCAAACTGCAAATTATCACACACGTTGAACTTCAAAGATTTTACAGTTTGGCTCAAAATTAATAAATGCACTTCAAGTTTGGTTGAAAATTAATAATCAAGTGTACTTCAAAGTAAATTAATAATCAAGTGTACTGAACAGAGAGACTACCAAAGCCAGCCTTATGTAAAGATAAAATTAATTGTTATGAAACCAAGTTTCTGATTCTAAAATTTTAAAATCAAACCCATTTTTATCATGTACATTTATTATACTCAACACAAATCTTGCTATTACATAATTATGAGCAAATTAAATATAGAGAGTTGAAGGTCATAGCCCTTCCAGGCTTGTTTCATTTGACAGTTTTACTGAACGTCTCTGTTTTTGAAAGTGAACATTATATTAAATGAATATCTTATGCAAATGATTTATTCTTTTTAATCTGTTGAATTGTAGCTTTCTCATCTAGGGATAAAATTCTTCAGTTTAACAGAATTTTTCTTTTTTTACTTAATGGGGGTATATGTATCAACTTTAATATGCACATTTTTCATGTCAAAATGTTCTGATTATTACTAATAGAATTATATTTTATTATAATATGCATATATTTTATTTACAATATGCATATCATTATTTATCATTTAAATGTAAGTTTATACGAGAAATAGTAATCTCACATGGTGGCTATTCAACCTTTGGTACATTATCACAAATTTAATATACAGTAAATGAGGTGATCTTATTTTTACTGATTTAATCATTCACTTCTAAATTATTTTTAATTTTTAGTGTTACATTTGATGTTTGTATTCATTATTTTAGAAACATGAAAATAAAAGTACCAGAATTTCTTCACTATGAAAAAATTTAGATTAACATTTTTGTATAAAAATGGTAATTGTTTAATTACCATAAAAATCTGTGATCACAATTTGAGATTACAGTTTAAATGATAAAATTATAACTTTCATCCTAAGGCTATAAATTTTACTACAGGAACACTATTATTGTATTTTATTTTTCCTATTGATAGTTTTAATACGTCATAATTTATGCTAATTATTGCTTTAGATATTGGTAGGCATTTTCTTTCTTTTTTTCTTTCTTCTTTCCTTTTTTTTCAGTGATTCTTCTATAGATAATAGTAGGCACCTTCACAAACATTCATTAACAATTGACTTGTTTTTAATTGTTCTTAGAAACATTTTTATTACAAGTGTCTTTAAATACTTCCCTACATGCTTTGCAGAATGGGTGTAACAACTGACTTACTATTTAATACTTTCTCTAATTTATGCCTCTGGAACTATATTAGAAAAATTATTAATTAGAAAAAATAAAGTTTATCTTAAATTCTCTCATCAATCTATACTACTAAGATTTAGAGGAACATTTTTTCCGCAAAGGTCTAACTCTAAAACATTTAAACATATTTGATTTTATATCTTTAAATATAACCTTTAAAAATATAAATGAAAGAAACAGCAGCAAGCCTTGCTAGAATTTTCCTTGCTGGAACCTAAATGAAACAATAATGTACATTTGGAAAGCCAACAACTTTTTTTTTTTTTAATGGACCAAATGGTCATTTTGCATTTGAAGTTGTACTGGATTAGAAATGCATTCAACTGTTCTTTGGTGAATAAGCTCAGAAGAGATCAGGAAATAACTGCTTTAACTGTTCTAGTAGATGTTTCATTTAATACAATAATAGGTTTATAAACCATTAATTTTATAACTCAATTACATCTTATAGGATGCTCAAAGATTTTAAAGAGGTGTTACTACTGTATTTAAGATGTACCCGATCCCTCCTCTTGCCACTACATGGCTACTTTTCTTCAATCAAATCATTTTTTTTTCTCAATTCCCTCACCTCAAATGAAAGATGGTACAAGAAATTATTTTTCTTTTCTAGTTTGAATCCTTTTGTATTCCACTGGAATTACGTATGCTAAAAAGTTATTGGCTAAAGAAGTCCCTGGAGCAGAGTCTTTATTGATTTTCAAGCTTGAATCTCAAAGTCATACATTTCTACATTGACAAACCTGAGTAAAATCTAGGCTCCCTGAGTTTTCTCCTGCCGCTGTACCCTGCGGACCATGCTTTCCCTATTATGTGGCACTTCCCTATGAGCAACATTTCTCCTTTTATTCTCTGTAACTACGTTTATTTGCCTCTTCACACTGAAGCCTCAAATGACAATTGTTACTCTGACTAGAAATGTTTTAGTTATTTATTTCTCACTCTACTTAGAATAGTTTTAATTATCCTTTGAGCTATTTAGTCTTTCAAAACAAAATATTTCCTCTTCGTCAAATATCTCTGAGGCACTGAAGATAAATTCTGAAACAAAATGGTGATGGGTTTTGTACCATGGAGCTCACAGACTAATATGTGTATAAGAAATTAAACCATTAATTACGCAATGCGTTATTTAAACCCAGTCATCAATAATGCTATGAATGAGAGATGAAGGGCACTTTGAGGCTATGAAACCTACTTTGGCGAGGTAAAGGACTAGAGGAATGATGTCTCTGACGAGTGATAATTGAACTAAGTTCTAAAGGAAGAATAGGAATTAACTAGAGAAAGAGAGAGGAAAGCCATTCCGGGAAGAGGAAATGAAGGACAGAGGGTCAAGGCCTTTAACTTGCCACGTGTGTGGCCAGGGGACAAAAATAAGGACTATTTCACACGTCGTGATGCCACTAATGCAGGCCAGGGGGGCCAGATCCTTAAGGCGCCTGGCGGGATATATTTATATTTGGGTCTTTTAGAGCAAAGAAAGTGATTATGCAGAGAGGCCCTCGGTGAGACTTAGCCCGCAGAAACTCAGCCTGACGAAGCTAAAAACACATGTGCGAGTGTTTTCCACTGTCTAGGGGGAAAATAGTGGCAGTTTACATGAGTGTATGCAGAATAATTCTAGAAATAATCAGGAGGAAAATGTCGTGAGACTTGGTGTTAGAGGAGGTATTGGAAGGGACTATTCTCATTGGGGGGGATGTGAAAGCATACTCCCCAGTTCCGGGGTGAGGGGGTGTTGCTAAATGCCATGTGTTATCCTAGGGAACGGAGAAGAGTACCAGAGCAATTCTAAATTAGTTGTTCCTTTGTGCTTCTCCAGAAAACGAGTGCCCGTCCATTCGGTGATGATTTCAATCTAATTTCATTAAGGTTGTTCCTTTGTGTACATTCAGATCGGGGTCAAAGAACTATGTGCTTCACAGTGCCTTGCAGTTTGTCATAGTTCAAGAAATATTTATCATTTATATCAAAAAGGTAATCGGAAGTAAGAATTTATAACTCTAGCTTTGAAATCTGGCATGTATAACAGTGATTTCCTAAAATTAAAACAACTAAGTGGTCTAAATGTGATTTAAGTATATTATATATATTTAATGGCATGCAGGACATGGATGTGTTTCTGCATTTTCTTCTATAGGCCGGAAACTTAACCTTTCCCCTGCACTTTATGGAACTCCATGTTGTTTTTACCTGTATTAGCAAATAGCTTTTGTTGGGAAGTCTCTCTCTCTTTCCAATCTCATATGAAGCTGTATATCGGGCTCTGTGGTAGGCCGAATGATGGCCCCCAAAGATACCATACCCTAATATCTAGCACCTGTGGATGGTTACCTTGACTAGTAGAGGGTAATAGGCCTAATTCAGTTACATGTTCTTTAGCTTTCCTAACTTCTCGGGCACAAAGGAAAAGTCAGTGAGGACCAAGATATTGCCAGAAATGACACAAGCCACCATTTAGCTAAAATGGAAACACAAGTATAGAGACCAAAAGTGAGCGATCACCTCAGATAATTATAAAATGAACTAGGTGTAACAGACAGGGAAGAAACTAGCAAGGTCCCTTTGATCAAGTCCTCTCTGTGGGCCACTGTCTCCGAAGGTACAGCAAATGCTTGTCCACTAACCGTGGGCTCTTTTCATCTCCGCGTGAATCACCTCGCTTCTTTCAAAGTCCTAAGCCCTTGCCTCCTTCCCCTTATGCCATATACGCTCAGTTTGCCTTACTGTCTGGAAATCTCATGCTTCTGTGATTCCCTGTGCATATGTATTGCATTTGATTTTCCCCTGTTAATCTGCCTTATGACATCCTAATTATTCAACCAGCTATGAGGATCAAGAGAGAAAGAAGGAGAGTCTTCCCTCCCCCACATCTTCCAGTTGAGTATCTCATCACTATTCTAACCAAGCTTGAATAGCTTGAGGGTAAGCTCCTCCACTGGCTTTTCCTCACATGGTCTCCTGAAACTACTACTCACCTTACCAACATTTCCTCCTTTACCTGGTACATCTATCAGCTCGTCCAAAATATTTTTCCATAAAATACTTTTGTTTTTTTAATTTAAATACTTTTCCCTAGAGCAGTTATATTATTTTATCCAGGTTCCCTCTCATTTTAATACTTCCATGGGAAGGAAAGTCCAGAATATATGGATGATATTGCTAAGAATATTTATCACAGCATTATTCATAGAGGTAAAAAATTGAAAGTAATAAGGGTTTCTTTATAAAATTTTTAATAAATGTGGCCCATTCAGACAACAGAAGATTAAACAGTCATTTCAAACAATGCGTCAGAACTAAACCAGCTGACCCAGGAGGTGGGGGCCATAGGTATTGAGAAAACAAGAGATGCTAAAGTATACATAGAGTATATTCTCAGTTTTAAAACAACAACAAAAAATAAGCTAATATACAAGTCAGTACATTTGTTTATGTGTTTGAACGCATATTGAAAAGATGAGAATGGCCATAACAAACAGGTTTTTTTTTTTTTTTTAACTTATTAGCTATTTGGTGGGAGACAGGACAGCTATAAATAGAGAGGCAGATGGTGGTGGGGCAGATGAAAAGAAGGAAGTCCCGGCTCTAGATTTTTCTTACAGTCTCTGCAACGCCTAACACAGAGAAACATGGATAAAGTACACACAGCATAGTGTTCAGGTTAACCATGGATTAGAAATCCCACAATATTATACATGTGTGCATATCAAATATGCACACAGGAAAATACTAGGTAGGGACAAGGATAAATGTAGACTAATTTAATTTTAAAATATAAACTGTATAAAATGTATTCTTATATCTTAGTTATTTCAATCGAGCATCTGTAGTTAATTATTTTCTAAAGAAAAATAATATCGTAATCCTCGGCCAAATAATTTAGTTGTGGGAAAGAAATCCCTTAGGGGCTAATTAGCTGCTGGATGGTGGAAAATTTCACCGCAAGACTGGGACAGCCCTGATTGTGTCACCCACATTAGGTGCAGGGGAGAATGTGTGAGAGCACAAGACTCGGAATCAGTGCTTCACCGTGAGATGAAGAGGAGGAGGAGGGAGACACGGAAAGGGGCGATTAGCCCATTCCGCCATGGTACGATGCTCGAGCCAGTGTCTTCCAGAGAAAGACGTGCGTCGTCTGACGTTATCCTCCTCCCAGATGAAAGGGAGGATGATGCTGCTGTCCTCCCCGTTCGTAGGTGAAGAAACAGAACTATTAAGTAACTTGCCGTACTTTAGTCAGTAAGAACTAGAAGAGCCGCGAATTTGATCACTGCATCACACCATCATATCAACACTGCCTGATCTTCACGTTTTCTAAACTGCTCTTGGAAGTTTTTAAACTAGTTTATTTGATTTTTTTAAGTTTATATCTTTGAATTTTTCTATAGCTCCCACAGCAGACACACACACACACACACACACACACACACACACACACACACACACACACATTATGCATTCCACATCCTCCTCCCTCACATGCAGCAATAACTAGTCTCAATGTTTGGGGTTATATTTTTTTCATTCTCTTTGTTTTAATCGTTAAGTAGTTGGAGTTGATCGGCTTTCCTCATGACTGCTGTTGCTATTTAGGAGGCCAGGTCCCCGAAGCCTGGAGGAGCCGTAGAACAGTTATGGAGACTTGTACTTAGGGAAACTCCAGATCATCAGGTGTACCTCCAAGGGAACACTGTCCCCAGGAGAGGCCTGCAGGAAGGGACCTGGCTGGTCAGAGCGCTGCATGAGAGCATGTGGTGTCCGTGGGCAGCTGGACAGCAATACATGGGAGAAAAAGATCGTGGATAAAAGGGAGTGGGGTGCACGATATTCTGCGTGCTTTCCAAAGGCTTTTACCCAGACTGGGTCTCCATCCACCTGCCGGTGAGCCGCTCACTGACCTACCCAAACACGGAACTCAAAACGATAAAACCGAAGAGTATTTTCATTTAGGAGTCATTTGGGTAAATTTGTGGAGAATTTCTACTTAAAGAGGAGGGAAAATCACACTTTCCTTTCCAAAACCACCCCAGCCAGCCTTAGGGAAATTTATGCAGAACGATATCTTCTGTTTTTCCCACGTCAGAATAAATGACAGAAACTTTTGCAAGTAGGGCTCTTAATTCCTTGTTTAAAAGCAATAATTTCCAAAACTCTCATTTGACCTTCGTTATCAAGTTTCTCAGCAGCAGAATGCATCCTTTTTATCTCTCAGGAACATCACACTTCTTTTGACAGAATCTGTTGCTTCTTAACAAAAAAATACTTTTAGATAGCAGTTTAGTTGTTTCTTAGTAGTCACTTTGACGATTTTTTCTCTTTTAGTCCCGCCTTCATTCACTTGTAAAATGTCATTTATTCTACAACCAAAACGTCTCTCTCTCATCTGCTAACCTCTCTCCTTCCTTCATCCAGAAACTCTGGGAAGCCGCAGTAGTGGCTCACTGTTTTCTCTGCCTCTCATCTTTCCGCAGTCTGAGTCTGAGTCCCCAGGGCTGGCTGCCAGATGAATTTCCTGAAGACCAGCACCTGTTGTAGCACTTCCCTGTTCAAAAATATTTAATGTCTCCCCATTGCCTGTAGGATGAGGCCCATATGCATTAGTCATTTTTGCATGCTCTGAACCCAGCAACCCATTTAAATGGCTTTCTCCTGATTTGCCATTATATAGCACAGACACTAGTCAGACTGAACTACAAGCTATTTTGAACTTAAAGGGACATTTTTCTGTCTGTGTGCTTTTTCTCCTGCTATCCTTTTTGCCTGGAATATCTCTCCCCCCCCCCCCCCCCAAGGAATAATGCAAACTCTTCCTTCTCTCTAACTCAAATGTCACATTTAACATGAACTCGAATTTGCATTTCTAAACTGAAACCTACAGGCTTCTCCTTTGAATTCCCCTGTTGCCTTAATTCTGGCTCACTGTAGTGCATAGATCTAGTTTGTATTATAATTAGTATCCATTTCTGTATATATTATCCAGAAATGTAGTATAATTCCTTGTGTTTACATATTATATCCTCAGAGCTTAAAGAAAATATAATTTATATATTTGCTTTATTTATGTATCGTTGAGAATCCCCAGCCAAATTTTTTGTGCATGTAATCAGTCAATATTTGGTGAGAACAGATTTCTTTATAACCACACTGGTCACAGTATATTAAATAGTTTAATTAAATGCAAAGAAAACCAATCTGCATCAGCTTTTATACAAAAGGCAAAACACAGAAGTCCATTTTTCTACAATCATTCTACTAGGTTCTCTGATCATTGGTCCTGGAAAAAAATGACCTCAAACAAGGACCTAAGAGTTTTTACCTCAGCCCTTCACCACCATCCTGTTTGGAGGAAGCACAAAGCCATATCCTAGGGTGACTAAAATCTCTCCTTACAGACCGGCCACCCCACGCTCGTGGCTCTCGGGTCTGTGATGTCTGATGTTCCTGAATTGAAGCCACTGTTTAATTAGGACTTAATCAAATTTGTCTCTTACACCCATACTGTATACACTGACCCATATTGCCGCCTCAGCTTGGTACCTATCTTCTGTTTTTTGTTTTGTTTTGTTTTTAAAAGGAAGATAAGTGGTTACTCTTTAGTGAGGCGGGTGCTAACACATTCCGAGAGGACATTTTCCCTCATATGGGATGAGGAAACTTGATGAGAATTTGTGTCCGGAGTTTGTGTCACACATTCACACCCCCAGTTCTCCAAACCTAAAGCCCCAGTGAGGAGAGAAATGTAAATACAGGGAGATGGTGAGTTGGAAGGTCCCTGTGTGAGCTGGGAAGATGCGCATGGCAGAGGAGGAAAGCACACAGCAGATTCTTTTTTCCTAAATAGTTTGCTTCTTTTTTTTAATCGACGAGGGAACTTACCGGCTCTGATCTTATGTTTTCTTTCGCCTCCCCCTGCGTCGCTAGAGACTGAACAAAATTCCAGAACTACTGGGAACTTCCCATAGCATTGTCGCTCTTCCTCAATGTTCGATTTTATTTTAGTGGAGGTGTATATCTCCTGGACCTTGGATGATAGAAAAAGACCACCCAGAGCGTTCTATCCCATTTCCATCTTTTCTTTCCTCTCTCTCTCTTTCTCTCCCTTTTTCCCTGTCAGTTAAAATCTGCGTTCCCTTCACATGTACCTAGTACTTTGCTGGTCATGTGGGACATGAAACGAAAGAGACACCCTTCGATTTCAAAACATTACAGCCTGGAAGGTAAAAATAACCTACCAGCTAATTACCCAGGAAAAATAAGTTACAATTAGGCCGTTGGCATCTCAGATGAAGGTGTTGTCTAAGAAGCAGTCTCTGGGGGCTTGACGTTATTTACCAAGTGAGAACAATAGGAGAATGTAAGAGTCTACTGTTTCTCACCAGCAGAAGTTACTTCGAAATATTTATATTTATATATATATATATATATGAAATTTAGAACATATACAGAGAAAAATATAGAGCCTATATACAATAAATAATTATTTAGAATTTATATGCATATAATATACTTATGTATAGATATGAATCATATACTTCTATATGTACATAAAATTTCTATGTGTATATTGTGTGTGTGTGTGTGTGTGTACAAGCTAAGTAGAAGATCTGGCTAAATTATACCATCGGAGAAGTGCTGAATTTGCAATTGATAGTCTCATGGTAAACTGCATTTTAAAACGTCATGTCTTTGCAAAGCCTATTGTAATAAATCAGTTACGGGGATAAAAAGATGAGTTGTCATTAAAAATAGCAATTCTCTTATTCTGTTTCAAATTATAGAGGACCATGGGAAAAAACTATACCATTAAAAATGAACGTTAGAATTTTATATTTTGATATCTGGAAATAGTCTTATGTTGACATAGTTATTGAGTTAGAAGACATTTCATGAATAGGACTTCCGAACAATCTTTGCTTCTTGGCTAGTTTAAATAATCTTTTTAAAAGAAGATTGATTACATATGTGATCACTTTTAAGTTAATCTTTCTATACAAAATTAAATATATTTTCCTCTTTCTATTCTAATTCAACTTCCATTTTGGTTCTCAGTGAAAAATACTTGTGGAATCACATCAGAGGGACTCGGGACTATCCTGCCTTCATCTTTTGTCACTTACTTATCGTTAGCATTGATTAGGCCACATGAATTGGTCTTTCTTCATTGTTACCCACAGGCTCTTCACAAGCTGACATGTATATGAAATAAAAGGACCTCAATCAGAGAAGGACTACTGTTAAATCCAGAGCTTATCACTGCATTATCCATATTCAATTTGAATTTTTTTTATCTCATTCTTGTTTATATTTAATTTATAAACTTATGACCTTCTACAATGACTAAACTTTTACCAGTATTCATGTTAATATATATATTTTTTTATATTTTGTTTAAGCTTTTAAATACTCTTACAAAATAACAATTACACTGGGTTTCCTAATTCAATTTGTTGCAATTCTAAATCCTTGATGAGCTCTTGAAAACATAAGCAAGGAGACTCTAAACCTAACACACGTAACCAAATGATGTCGGGTCTTGCCAAAATGAATACATTGGCATGTTGGAATTTGCCTGCTATGGGCAAGAACTTTACTCTATATAATTTCTTTGTAAGGTTTCATATTCATTCTCTTATTTTTTTCTTAAATCATCCAAGTACTTCTTTTTGTCAGGAAAGAATAGTTTAATTCTTTTTCTAAGTGAGCATAAGGTTTTGCTATATGTTAGTCATTTTGCTTTCTAAATAGGAGTCAATTTTTGTTTTGTGTATTATAGGACAGGTGTTCCCATGACTCCTGGTACAGAGAATAAAATCTCTATCAAAAAGTTAAATTATTTGTTCTCATATTTTTTTAGTAGAGTTAGTGAAATTTTGTTTGATGAAACCAACATATGTTTACTTATCTCTCACTCTAAAAAGCTGCTAAAATTTTTTGAGTGCAAAAAATTTATTACATTTTCATTATGTCTAAATTACCAATAGAAGTTTCACTATTACTGTACATTTATTTTTCAAAATTATATATATTTTACAATAAATTTTGTATTTAAACAAAAGTTTCTCAGCATAATATAAAGATTTTTTAGTAATTATTACACTTAAAAATGCCATCAGAACCAAAATAGTGATCTTTTGAACATAAACACTGTTTATATATAATAATGAATGTGTGTGTGGCTTTAAAAACCAATTAAATTTGAAACATTTTTCCCATATTAATCTCTCTGATAGCCTTCTTTAATATATTTCACTGTAATCATTTTGCAATAGTACTGAAATTTCGCAAATACTCATCAAAATTTGATTGACTCAGCTAACTTCAAAAGTCTTTGATCAAGAATAAGGTAATTTACAATTTGTTTTAATCTTCAAATAGAATTAAATGGAATTAAAGTCTCATTACTGTGTTCCTTAGGTGTTTAAAACAATATTCATTTTTGTATGTATGTACATAGGTACACATATATATCCAATTAAGTATATGCATTGGCTTATTTTACTTTCTTAACTAATGTATATGATAAGCAGCAAAACATTTTTTAAAGTCCTGGTTAACAGTATTGTCACAACCATGATTTCAATTACATTCTTTGAGATACATCAGCTAGTCAAATAATTTTATCCCCTATTAAAGACAAATCCAAAATCTCTATTTATTGTAAAATCTAAAATTTCAAGTGCCTCCATGACACCTT
The DNA here is from genome assembly GCF_014176215.1 of Rousettus aegyptiacus. Taxonomy (NCBI): domain Eukaryota; kingdom Metazoa; phylum Chordata; class Mammalia; order Chiroptera; family Pteropodidae; genus Rousettus; species Rousettus aegyptiacus. Next base: position 88,546,188 of record NW_023416287.1, read on the forward strand.
TGAGCTTCACCAAGCCCCAAAGACTTAGCCTTGAGTCCCTTGCTCTCACCACATCTACAGCCCACACCCCTAGCAACTGGACCAGCTGCATCCCACCTGGATCTCAACCAAATGGGCTGCACTTCCTGCCCACAAATCATTTAAGCCAACCGATCTCATTCTCCAGAGGGAACCAAAGTTCACCTCGTCTTCTTGTGACTATGAAGAGGGACTCCCCAACCTCTGCTGGTTCATTCTGCTCCCAAGTACAACCCCACATGGCCCTGGATGACAGGTGGTGTCCTCCTTGCCTGAGCTGTGAGGATATGTGACTTCATCCATCTGGTGCCGAGTGTTGTACGTTCGGCTATCTCGTGTTATTTCGCTCCTTCATCAATCATTCCTTTATTGATGCAGTGAATAGAAGTCAGTAAAAACAGAATGATACTTAAGCCTCTACATATTTTTGAAAACTGAAGCCCGAATAGAGGGCCACCTTACCTGTGCAAGGAAGTAAGGCAAATGCTCACAGGCAATCCTAAGATGTTTTCCCCCTTCAGCGTGACTATGGGAAGTCCTAATACATGTGCAGTCTCTGTACAGACTGGACGGTCAAAGTCTTAAATTTCTATGCTCTGAAACATAAACGCAAAATATTTCATCCGAAAAAAATGTAGATTAATATTAATTACCTGTCATAACCATAAAATCATCTCGTTGAAGCACTCATTGACTTTTTAGATTGAAGCCAATCAGACAGTCTGAGAACTCTCCCAAAGCAATCTGGAAGCAACATCAGGCCTTGTGTAATTACACGTGATCGCTTGATTTATGGGGTTGGCAGCTTTGCCAGCTTAGTGTTGGAGGATGTACAAAGCAATGATTAATTCATTTAAAATAATTGATCAGGAACCATTTTTCTTTTCCTATAGCAATTAATATTATAGGTTCAGGGGAAAATAAGTTACAAAAAAAGTCTCCTGCCAATCCACTGAATCCTCTCCACAGAGAATTCAAAATTCAACATTTTTATTATTGAATAACCATTAAACCAGACAGTGATACACATGACAGGAAATATGATAAGGAGATTGCCAAGACAGAAATTTCATCCTTTTTTATAGCCAGTCAGCTACAACCCATTACATACATGTTCTCAAGATAAATTACGTTATCCTCAACTGTGACCAATCGACAGTATTGCTTGGGACACACAGTTCATCCTAGGTTCACCTGGTAATTGGGGTGGCCACCTGTGTTATCTAATTGACTTTATCCGAAGGAAAAGTAAAATGTCTCCTATCTCTATGGAAAGCAGGTTGTTCCCACTTGGAGCCAGGTGCCTAGGTTAGTCTCCTACAGAGACAGGCTGAGTGGGGAAATGTTTTTCTCAGCATTTACATTTCAAAGCGATGGCTCTGAGGCCCTAAAAAAAAAACATTTCTGGGTAATAAAACAGGCAAATGGCTTACTTAGCTTTTTGAAAAGGGTTCCATGCATCTGCAAGGAACAGAAAAAGAATTTACAATTACACATTTTCTAAAGAATCTTCTCTAAGCAAATGGAGGTTTGGAAAGTCTCTTTCCCTTTTGGCACCAGAGAAAACTCTATTTTTATATAGGGCAACATAATGATGTGGTTTCTTTGTACCATGCCTTAAGTATAATAGAGGGGAACACTTTATCTTTTTTATAGCAGGTGGCGGGGGGTGGGGCATACAAATTAAAGTGGTATCCAATCAGATAGACGACAAATCCCCCTTTGTCATCTGAGAATTGTTATCTTCTTTCCCAAGATATTATTTCTACCAAAGAGCCTAAGGTGTTGTTTCAGTCCAATTGTAAATATTACTGGGTAATACTAATCCAGTGCAATTTACTGGATAACTGAAATCTGGCCATTATTTTAGTAAGGTCAGTCTAGATAATGCTGTAGGATAAAACTAATGCTGAAATCTCAGTAGCTGAAAAACACTCAGTCTTTTCTAGTTCACGTTACATTTCCATTGCCACTGGCTCAGGGGATCAGTTCTCCGTGGCACTCAGGAGCCCAAGTTCACAGAGGCCATAGCATGCTGGAGCTGCACTATCTGGAATATGCGGCCTCCTTGCTCATGGGTCAGAAGAGATAGCTACAGGATCACATGTCTCCTCTTAAACTATGTAGCTTAGAAGTGAACGCATCACTTCTGACCACAGTCCAGCGGCTGGCGCTTGCTATGTGGCCCCACCTGACTCCCGGATGGGCAATGTGCTGGCACGAATTGGATGTTAGTGTCTGTCTGTCCCCTCTCAGTTTCCTGGCTCCCACCCAGCCTTGTCCAGCATTTCCGCCTCCTTCCCTGTGGCTGTCTGTATACACTGACTGCTTGTTGGGAGTAAGAGGGAAAAGTCCCCGCCTCTTATTCCAGTGCCAACATCTCTGAAGAGCTGTCACAGGCCCAGAGCCCCCTGGGATGACTGATGCCACTGTGCGTCTTCTCTCTGCCCACACATCCCTTCCCCAGAGGGACTGACGCAGAGAGCATTTCCCAGCAGATTCTGTGCAAGCGAATCTTTGAGACAGTGTCTGATTCCCAGGGAGCTTGACCTGTGGGCCGCCATCTACATCACCATCGCCAGAGTGCTTGTTAAAAATGCAAATGACTGGTCTTTATCCCCAGCCTCCTGAATTAATATCTAGGAGTGGAGGGTGGGAATCTGCATTATTAAACATCACCCCAGAAAATTATTTTGCTCATTAAAGGGGCGCTGACAATGACAGTTGTGATTACTTTGATTATATACAAAATTGAACAGTTAAAGGGGGCTGGGGAGGTGAGAATTTAAAAATCTCATGCAGACTCTTCTGTCAGAATTATTTAAGTTAAAATAGAAAAGTACCTGCACGTCCTTCATAAAGAATAAACAAACCACTTGCAGGAACAGAGATTTTAAATCTACAGACCATGAAACACCAGATTATCAATTGCATGAGTCAAATGAGCATATTCAAAAATAATGTTATGTGTCACACCCGAAATGTCCCACCTTAGCTGTTCTTCCCTTCAAGGAGCTTCTGGAATCCAGAGCCTGGATGGCCAACTGCCACTGCTGAGCTTGGAAGTCAAATCAGCTTTCAAAGCCATTACCGTACCCCAAGACTGACATTATCGAAGGGGATATGTAACTAAAATCCTTCTCTCACATTAGAGATCAATTCGTCTTTTCATCCGCCTTCTTGTTCAGATGTAATGGAAACTCCAAACATTCTTGGATCAAGAATTAACCCCTGACGCACTGCCTTGTCAAGACCCATTGTAGCAGACAGAGAGAGGAAAACTGTGTGTCTCAGACACGTTTATCAAAATGTCCCCCCATATTTTAAACCCAGTAGGAAAGGATCATATAAGCCCTATGACCAGCAGACAGAACTACATACAGAGGCCCACGATGTCCAGTCTGTTGACACGTGCCAAGTCGCTGATGCTCAGAACCCCGCCCGACAGGTTTGAAATTCCCTCCTTGCACACTCACGTAAGAGCCAGTGACCACGCCTGTGCCATACTGCCAGCTGTAAAATAGATAACCAGTTTTTACCTAAAATTTTGTATATTTTATTTTTCATTGAGTCTAGCATTAATTTTGGCTTTCAAAACATTGCATTGGATCATTATTGTCTTGATTGCTGTATTTTCTGGCATCCCCATAAAATTGTGTGTGTGAGGGCAAATGTCCGTCTCCCTCACATAATCCTTCCACAAGGGAGCATCACTTTTCTGTACTGGCCCTCACTGAGCTCTGCAGATGAGTGCCCCCTGATTTCTGATGTGTGTCTTATTTAAAACCCACAGCGATGCAGTAGAAAGAACACCAAATTGGGAACGTGAAAGTCTTAGTAATGATTCCCTCTGATGCTTTTTGGCCATGTGAACTTGGAAAACCATAGACTCATTTACCATTTGTTTTTATTTATTTATTTTTTAATTTGTAAAATGGGAATCATTTATAGCTTGTTTATTAACCTCACAGTATTCTGGATAATTAGATGAGTTAAAGTGTGTGAAAGCACTCTGGGGGGAAAAAAATCTATCTATCTATATATATATCTATATGTTAAGCTACATGGTTTACCTACAGATATCGCTATATATGTTACACTATATATAAAATTAGACTATATATATTGCACATAAATAATAACACTGAAACCATGCTTGTTAGTTTTATACTGCAAGATTTGGAGCATGTTTGATGAATGTGTAAATGGAAAACATGCATTCCAGCTAGATGGTCCAGTAGCTGCCAACTGAAATGCCTTTCTTCTCATCTCCATTATTTCTCCTTCCTCTAAACCCATACGTTCCTGATTCTCAGGTCCTTGGACCAATAAAAGCTAGGATCTGGGTGGCAGAACTTGAGTGGATAGTGTGGTCCCCTAACCACATGCATTATCACCTGGGCATGTGTTAGAAATGCGAACTCTCAGACGGTGTGGCCTCAGGAAGTCTTTCCAGGTTGGGGTGCATCGTATACATCTGTATTAATCACCTGACTAGAAAGGGTGGGGAGGGAGGACCGGAATCAGTTTGCCAGTCTGTTTCTTCAGAGCTAGGACTTCGAAGTGTTCTTATAAAATTACTCTTCACCTTTACTATTTCATCTTTAATTTCCGGGTCACGTCTTGTTTCTATTTTTCCCCCCAGCTTTTTTGAGGTACAATTAACAAATATAATTGTAATATGAATAAAGTGTACCATCTAATGATTTGATGTATGTATACATTATGAAAGTTTCTATCCTATTTTTTTATTATCCTGTCGTTTAATTGACTCTTTTTTTCTCTTAAAATTGGTGCTACATGAAAATCACCTGGGGCGCTTGAGTAAAAGTAATTATTCTGGCTTCTGTCTAGAAATAGGAATCTTTAACAAGAACACCTAAACTGATTACAGTGAAGCCATTTGATCCATAGAATTAATAGAGTGAGGTTTTAAAAAGCATACATATACAGCTACGACTTAATTAGTTGTTATTCATCAGTGCTTAATCAAAGTCTAGTTTTGCTTAATGGGTTTATTCCATAAGTATTTAAATACTCAATGACAAGATTAACAGGTTAAACACTGGAGATTAAACATAAGCTATTATGTTTTCTTCCTCCCCCAAATCCACTAAATTAAAGTAAGTACACAACAGAGACATCATCCCACAAACACGAAAGTGAAAAAGTCGACTGTTTGGATGTTGGAGTATCAACCATATCCCTAAATGAAGTTCAGAACCATGAGGCAGAGATGCAGGAAGGGGATCATCTTTCTGATTGGCAGTGGGGGCGGGGAGGCGGGGATCCACTGAGGAAACAAATACCCCAGCAATATGTTGTCTTAGCGGCTTAAACCCTTGGACTTAACTGTTATTGATCTAACATCTTCCAGAAGATGACTTTGTCCCTTGTGGTAGGAAATCCGTGGGAGGTGGGTCAAAACAGTTCTTCTTCTTTCGTGAGGCTGATCCATCAAAACCAATTTTTCTAAGAAAGTGGGTGGATGATTAGATTTTGCCCACAAAAGTCTCTGAAATGGGTCAAGAGAGTGCATTATATACACAAAATGCACGTTAACTCCAAGGCTGCTGTATCTTCATGCTGAAGTTTCACTTTCTATTCTGTTTCCAAGTTATATCCAGCCTTGTGATCATTATCGTCAAAGTATTTATAAAAAGCCAATAACATAAATATGTCCCATATTTGAACTTAAACTCCCTGTGTGTTATCAAATTCTAAAGGAGTGGTTAATGTCCAAAGATTACATTTCCATGGACTTACCACTTTTTTTTCTCAAAGGGACATGGTCCTGAATTGCACCGCAAAAGATAAGTAAATTTGGATTTCCATGTTTTACATTTCATCAAAACCAATGGGACGTTGGTGTGGGTTGGTAGCACATTCCTTCCCAATTCTGCATTCATTGACATCGCATTGATAAAATCATCCCAAGTGGTAATGTTTACAGCATGGAAACCATCAAATGCTACAAATCAGAGTTCTTATTTGTTGGTTGTTTCTTCCTCTACAAGGGCAGGTTTACCAGCGCACAATTACTATCTACGCATAAATTTGCTGGCTGGAATAGATGGACCACATGATAATCTACACATGGTAAAACACTACACAAATACAAGGTTTTTAAAGAGCCTTTTTCCAGCTATTTACAACAGTGAAATGAGGGCAATGTCAGTGGCCAAGGTGAAGACCTTTCCTCCCATAGCGCTACATTTTTTGCAGACTCCTTGAGTTCAACTTAGTCCTTTCTTCTTCTTCATCTTCTTCATTTCCCACATGCCAAAGCACCTGCCCCAGACCGTGAAAGAGCCACAAGTGATGGGGACCCCTTTTACCACCTTCAGAAGTGTGTTCTTCACACCACGAGCTCAACCGTGGGCGTTAGCAGCCTCCTCTCAAGCTTTACCCAACTTTAATCTCATTTCTGAGGAGGCTAAAATTTTCAAATCGAATCTGTCAATTAGGAGATTAAAAAATTGGAGACTTCCCGGGGCATGTCACAGTGTATGTTCATCGGTTATTATTTTTTAGGAATGTTGAAAGGAAGAGGGGATGCTGAGTTAAACTAACTTCATTATTTTAGAAAGTATTATGTATTATTTAAAAGCCACAACTAATGAAGCTTTGGAATATAAATAAATTAAATTTGAAGACTTCATGTATTGTACCACCCGTCTTTATGTTTTATAAATCAGAGTTTTATTCTGTCGGGATCTGGCAAACAATGTTTCTGCATTACTCATCAGTTACTGCCACTGTGCAGAATGTTATGTTGCATTTAATGTATTGGCAAAATGTGTTTAAAATGCCGTGTAGACAGAAGGCATCTCCTTTGGATCTGTGTCTTATTTTTCGATGAATGGTTGGCACGCCCTGGTGTATATGGGCATGCGTATTTGTGTGTGTGGAGATGGGAGATGAGGAAGGTATTATGCAATTAGTGCTTTCATGTTACATATATGATTGGAAAAGAACCATGCATCTCTGGGCTGTGTGTGATCAAAGTAACCATAACCTTATCCAGGGCAGTTTCTGTAGAGGAGAATAAAGTGCTAATTTTTCTTATTAATCCTTTGATCTTTTTGGTCTTTGGATGTCTGAAATCTATGCTGGTATGGAGAATCATAATAGATTTTATATATATATAGAAGGCATATGAAACACTGTCCTGTCTAGTGGTTACCACATTTCATCTTGCAAGAAAATCCCCCTCTTCATTTTTATTTCTCAAATGAACCCTTAAGCAGAAGTCCATTTTGTAAAACTGTGAAACATCTATCCTCCTTGAAGCAAGACTAGGGCCCTGTGGATTTATATGCCCAGCTTCCTCATCAGTCTTTGGCATCTTCTAGCTTTTTACCTGTCCTGCAACACCACCCCCCTGCCTTCTGCCTCCCCCCCCCCCCGCCCAACACACACTGGGGTCTCAAGAGGTATGACTTGTAATCCCAAGATCTAGAGAAATCTCATTTTAGAAACAGAAAAACTAAAACATATTGAAGTGAAAGTAATAAATAATAGGGAGTTTAAAAATATTTTTTTCTTTGCTAGTTGCCTTTTGTTTCCTATTGTAGAGATTCTGATACATCCAGGGGTTAGAGAGCATGGAGGGGGACATTTTTTGACTCAGATGACTGCCTCAGGCAGTCCAACATTCCCCTCAGCTGGACTAAACTTTAGGCAGGCTTCGTTCAGCTTCCGGACTTCTGACTTACCTGTCTTAGAGCATTTACTTTAGAAAACTTAACGTTGTAAATTCTTTCTCTCCTCCTTTGAGATGAAAATGTTTAAAAGCCTCCTGCCAGTTTTCAACCCAGGAATACCTCTCTCAAGGATCTGGGAGTTGTCCCTTTGAAGAGCCAAACTTCAGAGGGCTTTCCGCTCCAAGTTGCAAACCAACCTCTTGTCATGAAGATATAAAAGAAAGAGTTTACTTTCCCTTTGGGAAAAGCCACTTGGCAAGCACACCCCGCTGGTGGTACTTCCTTACCCCAGCTCTTAAACCCCTCCAACCCTTGTGTTTCAGCAAGATGGGACAGAGACTCAGTGTTGACTTCTCTCCTCTATTGCAATAGCCTTGAATAAAGTCGTTACCTGTTTAACCTTGTCCGGTACGAATTTAAAGCCTGATTCTTCCAATTCACTTGAAACTCATATAGCTCTATGAAATTAAGTCTATAAAATAGGGGTTATAATAGGACCTAATTTCAAAGCTGTTCTGATAATCAGGTGAAATAATACATGAAATGTCTTTAGTGCCGTGCAGTACCAGTAATTATAACAATGATAATCATAAGTGCTATTGTTGAAGCACTTAATTATCAGAGAGGACATGGAATTGGCATTTTTTCCTGTCTTGAAATGGCCAGATAGTCTACTATAATAGTGCCATTAACATAATTCTTTCTCTTTTTATTGCAATACTAACATCTGGGGTTCATTATGCAATTAAGTAAATTTCTAACTATTTAGGGACATTTATCTATCTTATGGATGAATCTTTTCACCTTACATGGTAGACTTTGCTCACACATGGTTCTTTCATGGACAATTAGCACTTCCTCTGTTGGGACTACCCCTGCCAGCTTATTAGCACCTCCCAAAGGAGACCAAGAAACAAGAAATAGATAAAAACGCCCCAAACTCAGCTGTCAGCATTGCTTTTGAAGTAAAGCAGTGGAGTAAAGTAATCCTGACAAATGTGAGAGTTGAGGCTTCTATCTCTTGATACTTTTCTGGCTTTTCCCCCCTGATAACCCATGACCGGTTTAAGCGGCCTGCTGGCTCTAGATTGCAATAAATAAAATTTCATTTTATTTTATTTGGGGGTGGGGGCTTCAATTGGCTCCTGCTCACTCAAAATTTACTTCGTTTCTGAAACCAGGTGCCTTAGGAATTGCATCAGTCATTTCTAAAGCGAACAACGGGTTGATAAACATGCCTATTTAATGAGTTTATTTCAGTTGGGTGTAATGGAACACAGGTAACGAGCTATTTTTCAACTTTGCCACTGTTCAAACTCAGCTTCCAAGTTGCAGAATCCACAGCATAAGTAGGCTGTCTAAGGCTTGATTACAACTGCATTTTAGTGATAGCACTTCATATTTGTTCAAATTTTTAAAAATAGTTGCTTAAAAATCTATTTATACTTTGATTTTTTTTTTTTTTTTTAAATTTCAAGGCTGTTAGAAATACTGCTAACCAGCACCTGTTGAGAGTAGGTTAGTTAGTCTCCGGCCTTAATGGAGAAGCTTAAGATCCCGAAAACCATTGCAATGCTCTCTGCACTTCATCTTTGTTTTACCTCTTTGAGTTTTAATGAAAAAGACTGCCTGTCAGGGATTAGGACTGAAGAGGAAGTAATCTATTTTACCTTCACTCTATTTTTTTCCACCTTCAGAAATATAAAAAATACATCAAAGAAGTATTTTTTGTCACTGTTGTGCCTTCTGATCCTTTCTAGTCAAAGACTTCTATTAAAGGACATTTCACTTGGTTGTGCTGGTGAGATTTTTAAAAATCTGGCAATAGACAGGATAAAGGGGAGAAATGGCATTGAAAAACAATACACTTCCGAACACAGTGAACACGGTTCAGAAGGAACCGATTCTTCAGCCTATCTGGGGGGTCCTGAGACAGTATTTCAGTGATGAAATTTAAATCCTCAAAGGAGTTTGGATAGGAAGACTGAAGTCCCTTTCCTTCTTAAAGCTAATCCTCCGTGTCTTTAAGTCAAAAGTGACTTTGTAAAGGTTTTTAGTCCATGTTTTGTTTTGTTTTTTCCCTGCAGACTCTGAATGTTCTTATGTAATCTTAGGAAAAAGCTGTTGTAACTAAACTTCAGTTATTTATTAGCATGGATATAACACAGGGGGAAAATGTGAGGTATAGTGAACCAAAGACTCTTTTGCTTAAAAATAAAATCAAATTGGCCTATTGCAACTCCTTACACAAAAGCCTCATCAGTCTCTGTGGGGTCTTCAGCGAGTCTTTGTGGAATGCAAGAATATATTCTTCTTAGCTGTGGTTATAGAATCACTCAGGCTTATAGGGGTATAATTAAAGCTTTTTCAATCACTGATGTCAGTCAAAGCTGGGTTTCCTTTAGAGGAACATAGAAATGAATTAATTCTGTATGGTGGTAGAACAGTGACTGGCTGAAATTTGTGAAGTGTTAAACCTATTTTAAAGGGTTGCTAGAAGTTACCATAATGAAAAATCATGATTGGTTGGTCATTTCTGATCTAACAGCTCAGGTTTTTAGATCACAGACACATACATTTTGGATATAATTATACATCTGTCACTGTGTTGTATAATATATAGTACTGTCATAATATCTCTTTGCAATCTAATTTTTTGGATTGCATAAATTAATTATAAATAACAATGTCTAGTGTTCCACTTATAAAGTTCATAGCATAATCTCCGTATTACTGAAACTTTTAAAATCATATCCAGTGATATCTTTATAAAAACCTTCTATATATTTTTTCTGCATTTTTAATAATTTATTCATAGAACTATAGTTAATAATATATTCACTAAAGATCTCCAAAAAATAGGAGTGAACAAAATCAAGCCAAAGATAGATGGCCAGCCTTATTAAATGGTGTTATTTCTCTTTCTAAAAACACACTAATGAAAATGTTTTCATTCTCTTACAGTTATATTTCTTTATTTCTTTACCTCATTTGGCCAGCAAATGTTTGAAAAACAAGACTCTACCCTCTTTCTGTTGCTATGTTCTTATTGTTTGGGTATATTTATTTGTTTATTTGATAAACATTTATTGTTTGCCAGACTTTTTGCTAGATGTTGGATATAACAAAAGTATAGAAATTCCCCAGGGTTCTTTTTTTACCTGATGTTGTAACTTCTTCTTTGTCAAAAATATATGCACATTAAAGCTTTCAGAAATCATTTTTTATGAGCCTAACTCTTAAATCTATATTCTTCATCTTAATCTCTATAAACTTTCCAAATTCTATATTTGAAAGAATGAACGTAACTTTTTACAAGTGTGTAGGGCATTACAAAACAAGCTATTTTCAAACTTAATTCATCATTTCACCCAGATCTTTCCTTCCATAATTTTAAGGTAAAGTTTCCACCATTCTCCTATCACAGACAGCCTAGGAGAGAACTTTGATTTCCATTTTCCATCATCTTCAAAATCTGCTTTGTAAAAGTAGTTGGATTCCTTTCTACATTTTTAACCTTTCTGTCTCATTCATGGTTATTTTACCTGAGCTAAGGTAATAATCCTCTAGGTATTCATGACCTGGACCAAAATGGCCTTTGGTGCTATCTACGAATGCACCCCTATTTCCCTATCCCATTCACTTTTACAATCTTCTAGATAGTTATTTAATCATTCTTCCTTTCATCTCATATCTTTGAGACATTTGCCCACACTCACTTTTAGGTCCTGAGTAGGTTTCCTATTTCAGTCCATAAATTTTTTCTGCCCTCTCTACCACTGCTAAGGCTCAGCAGTGCTCTTAGATATACCTAGTCCTTCATTCATGCCTCAGATCCTCTACTGAAAGACAGTGCTCTAGAATTCTCTCTCATTTCTGCCGCATGATCAAATTTTCTTTATGAACATGGCCGTCAACATAAAACACTTTAGTAAATTCTACCTCCCTAAGAAAATAAATAAAAATTTTCTCTTGACCCAACTCCTCTCTTGCTATTTCCCTACTCTTCTTCTCAAAAAAACTTTAAAAAGGTGTCTATGTTTACTGTCTCCAATTTATTTTCCCCCATTCTTTATTTAAGTAAGGTGATGATGTAATTCAATGAGTAACCAGTTTATTACTGGGAATAAAAAGAAATGCTGTTAATAATGATAAAAGTTTAGTGAAAACCTGGACTGTCTCATGCAAATGAAATATACTGGGTCATTTTTTAATCGACTTTGGTGATGCTTAATTTCCATTACTCCCCCAAATTGCTCTTGTCCAAGTCAACAGAAACCTCTGTTTTGCTAAATACAATGATTAATGCTCAAGTGTCCTCTTCTTGACCTATCAGCAGCATTTGACACACTGGATTACTCTTTTTTCCTAGAAACATTTTTTTCCTACACTCGCAGGAAACCAGCTCACTCAGTTTTCTCCTCACCGCGTGGCCGTTCCTTTTCCATCTCCCACCTCTCTTGCTGCCTTCATCTCCCTGGCCACTTTAATCTTTGGGTGTACCAAGGCACAGTCCTTGAAAATTCTCTCATTTATATCTACCTTCACTCTCTCGATGATCTCCTCTGGTCCCAGTGGCTTTAAATGACATGATTAAGTTAACCCTAAGTTTCAATCTCCAGTGCATCCTTCTTTGAGGTCCAGGCCCTTTAAGCAGACTGCTTACCCAACATCCCAACTTAGATTTTTAATAGACATGCAAGACGTAATATGGCCGAAACTAGTTTCTGATCTTTGTTCCCCAAATCTGCTCTAATTGTAGACGTTTCAACTTGAGTTCCTGACAATTTGTCCTTCCGGTTGCTCAGCCAAATCACTTATTTGCCTCTGACATCACTTTCTCACATACTCTATATTTGTCCACTCTATACCCAATTTTCTTCCTTAATTTACTTTTACCTTAGTACTTATAACATTCCAATGTAATTTATTCCTTTTATTGTGATTATTTTATTATTTTTATACTTATATATTATGTTAATATAAGTTATTATTATATAAATTGCAATTATATAGTTTATCTATTTTAGTTTTATTTTTCTACTTATCTTTATCAGAATATAAGATCTCTGAGAATATTTTTCTTTTTTGCTCATTGACCTATTTCCAGGGTCGACAACCCTCCTTGACATGTAGTCGATAAATAAATAAATACTCAATAAATCATTTAAAAATGAGTAAATGGATTAATAAAATTATTCCCCATTGCTATTATTCCTAAAATTCAATTTATCTTTCCCTCATACAATACATTTATTTTAATTGACAAACTGACCAAATTTTCTTCCTACTAACAGTTAAGATTAAGGTCCACACTCTTCAGCCTGGAAAAAAGGAGAACCTTATAAATATGTAAATACTTGTTTAATTTTCCAGTCTTACCTCTGTTTCTGTACTCATCACACACACATTTTTATACATATGTCCAAAAACATATCTGGTATTTTTCGGGCTTTTGCTCATTTTGCTTTTTTTTCTGTATAATGACTTACTTCTGTTTTTTCTTGTTGTCAGGCAGAGAAATATTTCCTCTAACCAAACATTCTTTAGAAATATTCTCACCTTCCTCTTTATTCCCATAGTAATTATTTTGCATCCGTTATGTAACATATATGACGGCATCCTTTGAATTAGAATCATTCGTATATGTGCTTCCCTCTGCATCAGATCGCACGGTATCTATTATTAAATTTAGTTGTCTCTACCTTTGTTTTAAATCTCCTTTAAATCACTTTGCCTACTGCAGCGTAAAATACAAAACACTCACTCCAGAAACATTTGTGATATATAAATATACCAGGATCTGGAATAAGAAAGCCAAATTGAAAATTCTTTCTGCTGTGTTCAAGATTTAACTAATATCTATTCAAATCTCTTTTATTTCCCTCTTATTTTCAAGTCCCAGTGGTACTGAACTACAGGTTAATGCATAAAGCTAGAATAGTCTTACATTACTATCTCAGGAGAATCTGTTTCCCATAAATAATTTAAAAGTATATTATTTTCAAATCCAAATTACATACACAGGGCCTTGATTTGTTTTAAAAGAATTTAGGTACTCGGATCAACAAACTTATGTTGAAAATATTTTCTTATTAAAAATCCCCCAAATAGGTGCTGTCATAAGATGCGATTTGCCACTTCTCAGGACAGAAAGGTATTGGTGCTCGGCAGCTTTGCAGTCTCCACCAGGAAAACAGTGCCAAGCACAAATGCTTTAGGGCACCGTCAGTCAGTTGGTGGCATCAGACGCATAGCCCGAAGTCACAGTGCCAGTCAAAGCGAAGACTCTTGGGATGTGGAGGAGAGAATGCTCCTGAGTGGACATTTGCAGTACACTTCTTCACGCTGTTGTCAGGCCACCACCGGCTTTCCTGGGGACACTGCTCATCCTGGTCTGTTTGGTCTGTTAGAGCCAAATAGCATGAACTGGGAGTGGCTTCAACAACAGGCGTTTATTTCTCAGTCCTAGAGGCTACATACAAGTCCAAGATCAGGGAGTTAGCTTGCATGGTGGGGTTCCTATAGCTCCTTCTTGCCTGCAGAGAGCTGGCTTCTTGGGGGACCTTCTCACAGCACAGAGGAAACCCTGGCATCTCTTTTTCATCTTGTAAGGGCACTAACCTCACCCTGGGGGCCCCACCCTTGTGAATACATCTAAACTAAATCACCTTCCAAAGCCCACCCTCCTCAAACTGTCACATGGGGCGTTAGGACTTCAACACGTGAATTTTGGAGAGCACGAACATCCACTCCATAACACTTCCATTGTCTCCTGAGTCCAAATTCACCAGAGATCCTGTAAACCCTTAACACTGAGTGAAAATGATCTTTTAAAAGTGTATTATGACTCTCAGGAATCCAAAAAACAGGATGGATCAATATAAAAGTTAACATCCTAGGTTCAAAGTTCGTCCTAATACTTCTGTCTCTGCTGTATGAAGCGAGTCAAGTATCTCTCGGCCTCAGCTTTCTTACGTGTAGAATAGCAGAGTTAAGTTGGAAGAGACTATGACTTCTGCCCAGCTCTAAAATATCGAGGTTTCCTGATAAAGATAACTTTTCTTCTTTTAGTGAAGAAAATACCTGAATTAGTCTATAATTAGAAACTGGGCTGTCCTATTATTTTTTTGACATTGAAAATCTTTGTGTAAGACATCTGTAAAACAAATTTTCGGTTCCCCTCTTGTAGAGAGTTAGCGGAAAGCAAAACTTTTACTTCTTTGCCTCAGCAACTTTCTTTGTGAATGTCACCTCCATCGTATTCTGAATATTCACTGAAAGCCAAATTTCAGCAGATAAGCCATCCTCTTTAGATCACAGTTCCTGTTTCCCATTCATTAATCTGTGATGAAATACGCACTTGGCCTGTGTTATTCTCTATATTCAACTCAACTTCAATATGGGCTGTAAAACCATCCCCGACCCCCAGAGTTCCAAGTTCTAACCACCGACACAAATCTTTCCATCTGATAATGAAGCTCACCTGGACACTTTAGGCTGGAAGCACAGCTCAGTGTTCTCGGTGGTCTAGTTTGGCACATGGAGTTCTGCTACATTTTGTACATTTTGCTGTGGTATGATTGGATATTGCTTTTTGAACACACCAAAATGAAAGAAATCCTTGAGTTCTGGAACTTGCCAGAATGTACGCCACGTATAACAGATAACACATTTAATTTATTATTTACAATAGAAAGTGAATGGTGGTGTAAAGTACTATTCAAACTTACTTGGTACCACGATAGTCAAACATTTTCATGAAAACAAGTGTGAGTCAAGACTCCTTCATTTCCACCACTATAATCTGTGGGAGATGTGTAACCAGCTACTGTATCAATATTGATTCTATCTGACCATAATATTAACTGCTGAGTTTTAGTTAACTTGCCAAGGAACACATAAAATGTTTTATTTTGCATTTCCACATAAAACAATTTTTATTACAAGGCATAAAAATGTGAAAATCAGTAGTAAGCATATAATATGTAAATAGTTTTGACTGTGACTTTCGATACATTGAGGATAAAAAAAATTTTATACGTTTAGAATTGATGATTTTAGCCACCAGACCAACTAGGTCTACGGTGCTCTATGTGGAATTTGGATTGCGATAGTTTGAGATTTGAAAAACCTTAGAACTGAGTGGTGCAGTGGAGACATGAACAAGCCACAAGGTTATTTTTATCACAGCGACAGCGTGAAGGTGCAACAGAAGCCCTTGCACGAGGTGGAAGTCTAGTGCCACAGGCTGCCCTTGTCCCCGCCTGGCCCCATTCTATAACACAAGCGACCTATGTCCTGATTCAAGAGCCAAATCTGGGCATGAGACAGGCATATGTGGTTACATGAGGTATGTGAGTTGTCATTTACTTGGTAGACAAGGGACTTATTTCTGCATTCCTCTCCTTAAAAGTTATTACTAATGAATTAAATGTTAGTGTTCTTTAGGCCAAGTTCGAAGGGCAGTTTTGACAATGTACTCAAAACACTATGGAATTTAGCTCGTGGCAACCTCAAAACAGTTTATGTATGAGCTTCTTTTTATTTTGACGCTGTTTTTCATTATAATTCATATGTGGAAAAAGATATTAAAATGTTTGTGGCTTTTCTGAACGGAAATGTGACTAGGGAATGATCTCAGTTGTGGCAGAAACTACTCTAAAATTCTGGAAAAGTCATAAAAATTATTTTTTCTTGTTCCTTTCCTCTAGTAAAAAAAAAGGAGGGGCAGTCAAAATTTTCAAAGGCAGTGATGAAAGTCTGCATTCTTGGTGTATTTTAAAATCATCACTGCTTTTTTTTTTTTTTTTTGTAATATATTTCCATAAAGGTGGCTAAACTATACCTCTGAGGTTTAAAAAAAAAAAATCTAAGGTAATTTTTCAAAAGCTTCTGGTGCATTCCCCTGTATTAAACTATGCTCATGTAACATTCAAAGCTCATTTATAAACAATTTTTGATGAGTAATAATTCCCAAGAAAAGCAAATTTATTTCTTAGTAATTCTTTAACATAAATTTATTTGCATTGAAAGCTTTGGAGGTGGGGTGGAGAGAAAGAGAGATTGAGGGATGAAAACTTACCAGAAAAAGTTGTGACTTGAATGTATATTGCCTTGGCATCTCATTTCACCCAGTGTCTCTGATTATTGCTATTTATATTATTTACTAGTAAAATTATAGGCCAACTCTGTGTGTGTGTGGGGCGAGGGGAGGAGTGTTCATCAATGTTTAGTAATGACAGTAAAAGAAACTTTAGACAAATCAGTGGCTGAGAACCAGATGGAATATAGTGATGGATTGCTAAAGGAACCACCCAGAAGCCAATCAGAGGTACAATGAAAGAGAAATACATATTAATGCAGTGTTCAAAGGATCTTACTCAGGGAGCTCTCACAAAATTGTTTTCCTCTATTGGGTTTTATGGAGCATTGACGTGTAGCTGACTGCACAGTCATTTAGTGCTTGGGACAGCTGTTCACTCTTTGTGAAAATGTTTGGATCCCCAGGAGAAGTTGAAATTGATATTTTCATTTGTGTTACTATGATAAAGCTTTTTATAAAATAAACAGAAGAATCCAATCTACGACATTATTACATTTATCAACCATTCTTATTTAATATAGGGATCAAAATATAGATTCCCTTGTAAGTATTATCGTTTGCCATTCTGAAGTAATGTCCATTTCTCTTTAATTAGGGAGCACATTTCCTATTGATTTATTGGAGAGAAAACTCTGCCTCGAATCTTAAAGTGCCTTTAATAGTTCTGTTTCTAGTAGAAAACAGAGCTTCTACATGTCTGTCTGCTAACCATCACCAGAAACTTGGAAGAGTAGTCAGAAAAAGTCTAAGAAATGAATATTTTGTAGACTGGCAGCAAATTTACGAGTAATGCCAAATGAGATAATCTTGCTATTTTTTCTTCCTTCTTTGGAAATTGTTGAAGAACTCAAAATGTACTGGCTAAGACTTCTACCTCTACTTTCATTTTAGCTATTAATTATCTTACCTCATATTTCACTTCAATAAATTTATATTAGAATGCAGTATTTTGGATAGATACATAACCTTGCATTTTAAAAATTCCAGACAAAATAGAGAAGAGAAAATGCCTCTAGGCTACGCAGCCTTTGCTTTTGTTGGATGTAGCACAATTTCCGAGCAATCCAAATGACTCATATTTGGACCACTAAAGCATTAAATCAATCTCTCTCTTTCTCTTTCTGATTCTCTCATTATCTCCGCATCTTTCCTTTTCTGCCTTTTCCTCCTAGGTATTTCCATACTTATGATTTACATACACCAAAAAAATATATCAGAGTGTGTGAGTAAATACACAGATGCATGACAACAGTGCAATGAAGCCAATCTGAGAGAATAATAAACAATGTAAATCTTAAAAGTTATACTTATAAGATTATTATATTGTCCTTTAAAGCTTTTTTGTCAAATTGTTTTTATGTAGAGTCTTAAACGTCTTGTTCTGTTTCTGACTCATTTGGAAACAAGTCCTCAATTCTATATGTGAACTTTGGCTTACAGAGTTATTTTTGTATAATGTTGAAGACAGTCGTTTGAACTCAAATAAGTTGTGATAAAATATTATATTTAACCATATATTCTTTCCTTTATCGATCTGCTATTTCCACTGCATAAATTATGTCTACTCCAGGCCTTGGATTGCCAACTCATGCCAAACTTATTTATAGTGAATTCAGCCATAGCCAGTCTTCATTTTTTTTTTCTTAACTGTGTATATGTAAATCTAAGTTTGGCTCCTTGTAACAAAATGCCAATTACAACTGAGGTTACAGAAAATCTTTCACAGACCATTTTTACTCTGGTGAGATTTATTTTTGGAGTCTTATGCCCGCCTGTAAAATGAATTAAGTATTTATTTTCTCCCATTAGCCTTACAATGTACTGAAGTCCAGAAGTTTTAAACTAAAATGTTAAACATTTATCTTTAGATTTGTTGCACCGGTTGAGAGGCAAAGTAAAAGGAACATGTAATACTTCAGTTATGCTTAAGAATTTGATAAAATGGGAAATTCTTTAACCTTCTCAATTTTAGAAATTCTAGATGCAGATTTATAAAATCTAGGACCAACCAAAAGACATCGTGATTTTGCTCTCCTCACTTAATTCAACAAATATGTATTGAGCTTCTGTGTACCAGAATCTCAGCTAAAAATAAGGGAATTTAAAGATCTTTGGTAGATTAAGAAATGCATGCAAATACAGCTTCACCAGTGGCATAAGCATCATGGAGAAAATCTAAATTAAAAACGTGTTCCTGGAGAGAGAAAGAAGTCTTCATTAATTATAGGAATATAAGGGATCTCATGGCAAGGGAGTATTTATGATAGACAAGTAACAGAACTCATTTTTATAAAGATGTTCTAGAACAGAAGGCTTGCCAGGCAGAAGAAAATTGGTATAAATTCGAAGAGCTATGATTTTAATGTAATATCATAGCTCTCCAAATTTATAATTTTTAGTATCTACAGAGAAAACTATCTGGAGGACTATATAGCAAACTATTAACAGTAGGTACCCTTGGTAATAGGATAATTGTGGTTGTATTATCAGTACTTTTCATGTTTAAAAACTATATAATTATAACCAGAAAAAAAATAAAATATAGTATTTCAATAGCAGCTTTAAATTATATTTTTAAAATTTGAATTGGTAAGATCTAAGTGAAGTTAAGAGCTTTTTTATAAGCCAAATCATAGTCAAAATAACATTTGTGTAAAAATAGCATTTGATGTTCATGGGAACTGCATAGAAAACTATGTCCATTTTGACTCGCTGAGATAGGTATTTCCCTCTACCAGGAAAAATACTTGACTGTAAGCCTTAAACTGTAAGGGTGCCACCAGATTTTACAATTCATTTAAGAAACAAAAATACAAAGAAAGTCATTGTATAATCCTGAGAATCTCCATTTTTTCTAAAAATCTCTGATCTCAATTTCTAGAAAACCTTAGAAATATTCATGGCAAAAGAAAGTCAAATGACATAGTGTTAAGGCTACGCGATGATGAAACTGGTTAGGCAAACATGGCCTCAGTTTACCGTGTGAGGCATAGCCTATCTCCACCTTCACCTGTTCTAATATAATTATAAATTTCTACCCCAAAACTATCAGCATCTTCTAGTCTTAGAAATTTTGACTAACTCTAAAGCTTCGTTCATAGCTTTTTAAAATTTATCTAGAAAAGCTTATTGCACTCACATCCTTTTCTCATATTTCATAAATGCGATACAATAATGTTAATATCTCATTTTGTAAAGAGTAAGCATGAAACATACAGAATTATAAAATAAGTAAGATTGCATATTCTATCAAATACTATTCAGTTAACCTTATGAGAATTGTCAAATATCATATTGAAATATTGCCCAAATGGTTGTAAATATAGTCTCACTCAATAGTATTTTTCTTTAAATATACAAAAACTAATCTCTTATTCCACCCAATTTTGTAATAAGAGGATAAAAAATAGAAAAGTCAAGCATATTTTCCCCAATTATAAGGTAAAACAATCATAGATTTTGAATATATTTTATTTTTAATATTTTCAGAAATCTCAGATGTTTAAAATATAATTATTTGTATGCTTTTTACTATTCTTCATTTCACTGGCTTGTTATTTTAATAAGTAAATTGTATCTCTCTCATTTTTAGTCACAAGTGTTACCGTATGGGGTGATCTGAACTCCCGCCTGCCCAAGTAACACTGGAGATTCTCGGTTCTTTTCACCAACAAAAAAATGAATACCAACTCAGTGACAGTTATAAGAGGTAAGATTTATTACAGGCACGTTTCACTAATCACGTGGAAAAGGAAAATCCACTCCACGTGAGGAGCAGGTTACAGCAAAGAAAGAGGGCTGTAACCGCAGGGAAGGGAGAGGTCTGTATTACATTAGGGCCTCAATGGGTGGTTACCAAGTCATTCCTAAGTGATTGACAGGTGAGGTCATTTTGATTGACATTTGACTGCTATATAACTCCCTGCCTACTATCCATGTGCTCCCAGAATTCAGTATGTTATAATTAGATTCATGAACTTCCAGATATAAACATGATATTATCATGATGGTATAATGAGGCCGAGGTCATGGGCAGATTAGGGCAGTACTTTCTGAGCAAGCGTCTGTGGCTGGACTAAACCAACTATAGGTTTATGGCCCTCTTGTCCTTTGTCTCTCAGGATGCAGGAGTAATCCTTTACCTACAGAGGGGGGTTCTCTGGGTGGTCTCTGGGCTGGGGCTTCACTCCTTTGTTCCCTTGTCACTCATGTCTGACTAACTACCTTACAGAAACACTGTGCTTTGCACGTGATATGTGCTTAGTGGATTGATGAAACTGTGGAGTAATATACATAGAATTCTGAATATTTTTAGAAGTACAAATATACACATTTACACACTTTGGATCAATATGTTTTCTCCTGTTCACCTCAAATCATTAATCAACAGAATATTTAAACTGCTAAGGACAGAAAATGTGTGCTATTAAGTTTCGATTTTTTTTTTTAACTAACCTAGAATTATTCAAAGTGAAGAGAAAAAACTCCATAGAATATGTTGGCAGGCAAAAGAACAGCTATCCGAAGACGTCCAGATTCTAATCCCCAGTCTGTGAATATGATATGTAAAATAGCACAAGAGACTTAACATTGTAGATGGAATTCAGATTGCTAATCAACTGACATTCAGATAGGAACAGTATCCAGGATAATCCCCGCAGGCCCAACTTAATCATGAGTCCTGAAAAGCGGAAAAGAGGTAAAAGTGTGGATCAGAGTCTGTAGTAGTGTGAGCAGCAGAGGTTGAAAGATGGGATGTGTCAAGCACACCAAATTATTCCTGAGTTTGTGCAGCGTTTTCTTTGTGATTAGGCCATCTGTGTTTGCTAATTGGTGCCCACTGACCATAACCTCCTGGGTTCCCCCAGAGAATGGGAGGGAGGGGCTCTAACTTCCTCAGTGATGACATTTAATGAGACGATTCCTACATCCTAGAGGAAGACAGTCCTAGGTTAACAAACTGTCAAGAGCCATTAGAAATATTTGCATCTCATAGGAATAGAGAAAGAATTTTCAATCTTTGTAAAGTAAATGTCTAGATTCAGGATTACCTGCAGTTTTGTCCAGCTGAGGGAAACCCATTGGCCATCCAGGCCAGTTGTCAGTAGGCTTATCAGATTCTCTGCAGCAGATGAAGTCCAAGCGATGCCCATTGATAGGCAGGTAATTCAATGCCTCTACTTACCAACGAAACGCCTCTTGACATCCTCAACACGAAGGTACAGTGAAAAAGAAAATGAGAGTTCTGTGTTTCAAAATTGTCCAAGAAATCATTTCAAAACAGTAGAAGTGCTGGCAATCTCACAGAGAGAAATGATGCAGAAAATTTATGCTTCATATGAGATAAAGTTTTAATCCATCTGTGAAACAATGTGGGGAGGTAAGAAAAATAGATGCGACAAAATGCAGAGCAATCACAAACCTCCGACTTCCCACAATCCTCACAAACCTGGCGAAGTTATTGTTGTTTTTCAATCTGAAATGTGTCATATGACTCATACAGGAGAAGGCATTACTTAAAAAGATGCCTACGTTGATGGGATTCTATGATATCTTATTTGGCGAGCAGAGCTGACAATAAAGAATCCAGTTCTTGAATTATGTGGAAATAGCAGAGCAAAGCTGTAAAGAAATTGAATTTCAGTGTTATGAATCCAAGGTCTGAATACCACTTGTATCTGTTACTATTCTGTGAAACTGGGCAAATGAATCAAGCCCACTAAATCTCTCATTCCTTACATGTAATATGGAGACAATTTTGCCTCCATTCGCTCACATTGCTATACTCCCAGTGAACTCCTTGCTGCAATTCAAATAATTCTGCTTTCCTCTTGCCTCAGTGCCTTTGCATGTACTATTCTCTGTCGCGAATGCTCTTCCCTAGATATCCACATGATTATTCTCTTGGTTCCTGCATATCTTTAATTAAATATTGTTTCTCAGAGATGCCTTTCCTGATGATGTTATATAAAATGAAAGCCATACTTCTTCACTTCCTGTCCTCTTTTGCTGATTTTGTTTTTTCATTATATAATCACCAGGTAGGAAAGAAAAGATAATTTTACCTCTACGCTTCTAGGTTCTTGGCTGAATTCCTCCCATACCTACCCCAACAACAACAACAACAAAAAGACAGCTTAACAAGAGAAAAACAATCAGAAATTTAATAAAATGTATACCTTCCGAATATATGAGGCACACCCCAGAAAACTGAGCAAACTCCCCAAAATGGTCCCAACCATCTCCTTAAATACCATCTCTAGATAAAGACAAAAAAGAGAAAAAGGTTGTTGGGAGTGGATGGAGACAGTGGATGGGCGATTATCAGGCAAAGCACAGTAAACAGTAGTAAGATTATTAAGCAGATTTAAGTCTCTGCCTTCACCATTGATACCGGTTTCTGGAGATTTAGTCATCCTCCTCTTCTTGTTACAGAGAAAGAAAAACTCTTGCAAATGGAGATTTTCCTTGTAAACATAAATGTCTCTTACAAAAGAGTAACTTCTATCTAGTTTTCAGATTTCTTCCAGTGTCTGCTTTCTTAAGAATAATGATTTCTAGATAATCCTTATGCCAAGGAGCCATATTATGCAGTGGTCTATTCTGCTTCTCTTCAACCATCTAACATACACTGTATATTATGTATTTATTTTGTTAATTGTCTGTTTCTTTCCACTAGCATATAAATTCCCCATTGAAAGGATTTTTTGTTAATTTGTTCTCTGTAGTATCCTTAGCATTTGGAACACCGCCTGGTAATTATAGGTGCTCATCAAATAATTGCTAAATGAATACATACTTCAAGGGTTATGCTATCATTAATCGCTCTCTTGGAAACCAGACATCCAAGGCTTGCGAACATTTTCCTATCTATTTTATTTTTCTGTTGCAAGATCAGTTGGAATAAATTAATAGTTTAACTTGAAAGGTGATTTGTCTGCATCCTAACAGAAAATCACTATAGTTCTTGCAAAACATGCCTTGCCCACTTGGCTGAACCTCCATCATTATCATTAGATCCATCACTCCCTATTTCTTACACAGTTCTTGCTACCCGTCTTTTCCTAAGAGACAGTTCAGTGTTAGACAGTAGAGTCTATCTATTACCATGTCTCATTAAACTCCCCGAAATCCTTCTGTATCACACAGATGGCAATCCATCAACAAAATAATTGATGATAGGGCTCTATCAAGTACAGCTATGACTTGCAGCAAAAGTAACACAAAATGATGAAGTATTTAATATACATAATACAATATTCACTGTAGTCAACTGCATCATTTGTTAGACACCCATACCAGCAGGAAAACAGTAGATTAAAACCGTATCGAAGCTGCCTAAGGCCAGTATTCCAGAAGCAGGTTATATTGCTCAAACACTAATTCCTTATTTTCATTCCATGAAACAAGTATTTTTACACTCATGTCTTCTGATTTTACTCTCTTCACTTCTGCTCTATTTGAAATAATTTCAATGTGGACAGAAGGAAAGACTGTACTTAGTAATTCTCTTCCCATTTACTGTACTTCAGCTCTTGGCTTTTTTTTCCCTTCTATTTTCCTCTTTCACCCATTTGAATAGTCTGGCCCAAGATAGAAACTCACATATTTCCCAGGCATGGCTCCTACTTAATTTTGTTTTCATTCCAACCAGGATTTTTAAAGGTATGAAGCAGAATAGAGATTTAATTCTGTAGCAAGAGATAGGTATAGGATGGCTGACTTGTTGATTAAAGGAAATCTAAGAAAGTCGACTAGGTGGAAGAGGAAGTTGGTTTCTTCTCATGGAAAGGAACCTAAATAAACCTTTTGCTAGAAGCAAGAGCTCCAGTACCTTTGAGTGAAGAAGGTTAGGTGAGAATATGACCGCAGCTAGGATCAATATTTTTTAGAAAATAATACTAAGTTCACATCAACACATGAAAAAAAGCAAATAATCAAGTTCTTAAATTTCTTCGCCACAACGTATGGCAATATAGTGGACACCAATTTTTACCTCTACCTTCTCAGGGTTTTTTTGACTGTGCACTTCTGAAACTATTTTTCTTAATTGTAATGAGATTGATTTGATTACAAGCTTGATTTAAATTACATTGATTAAGAGAAAAAAGATCTTTATATTACTCCACTAAATTACCCAGAATTTTTTTTTGTGGGGGAGGGGGTAGGATGATAGTGTGTTAGTTTAGAACAGGCCCCCTCCCAAAGAGTCTTTCTTCAGCCTTGAAGGGTTTGAGCTCCTTCATTTACAGACTAAGAGAGTCGTTACTACTGTAAACATGGTGGTTTTAGGTCTAAATCTGTGGCAATTTGTTATAGCAGCCAACGGAAACTGATACAAAGCCTTCTGACATTTAACTTTGCATTTCCTCTTTCTAAAATGGTAGGGCTTATTCCTCTATCCCTAGGATTCGGGCTAAATAGTGTAACTCGCTTTGGCCCTTAGGGTGAGACAGACATTTTGATGTGCCAGTTCCTAACAGCCAGGGCCTGAAGAATTCACGTGTTTTTATTACTTTTGTACTTCCGCCACTTTAAAAAGAAGGACACACCTTATCTAAGCCTCTGGTTCCAGGAAGAGGGTGAGAAACCTGTGCAGCAGAGCTACCCAGGTGGGAGCACCTGGAGTAGAGACTGGTTGAGTTCATCAGACAGATTAGCAGGCCCACCTGAGATGACAGAGGTGCCAGCAGCAAACTTCAGACGCTTGAGAAACAAACATTTATTATTTTACTCAACTGCATTTTGTAATGGTTAATTTTGTAGCAGTAGCTACCAGATACAAGGGTGACAAGCACTGAGTGGGTAGGGAGCAGGTATTCCAAATGATGAAGAATTGCCCCACCTATGTACCAGAAACACCTACGAAAGATATTGGACGAGTCCCGTCTATGACAGAGGGGCAAGGAGCAGTTAGGGCCTTCTAGATAACTGGTAGTTCACACTCGAATTCTGTAAAATATATAATTTGCAGTTTGCACATAGTGATCTTTGCTTAGGAATTAGTTACTGAGATTTTTCAAAACAAAAGGCACTTAAGTAATTCCAGTATCCCAAAGCTCAGGCTAACCTACAACGAGGGGGGAGGGGGAAACAACTACAAAAAACACACATTTCTTTGTTGTTCCCAGTTATTAACTCACTTGCCAGTAATAATTTGGGCTTAAGAAGACACATAGGCTTAGTGTAGTGCAGGTGTAATCCAATCAAGAAATGGGTCTGAGTTGGCTCAGGGCGAAGAAGTACCTGGCAGCTAAGTGCTTCCATGGATTATTCCATACTGTCAGGAAAGTTAATGACCTAGGAATGGGCTGTAGATTGCTCAACAGAGGGTCAGCGGTAGAACCAGACTCAGAATCACAGAACTGGCTCCCTGTCTTGCCTGTTGTGTGTCTTTGCCTCCTAAGGGTTTTCAATAATAAGGTAATAAAAGAATATGAGATTCCCTGAGTTGAAAAGGAGAGGAGTAAGATGCGCATTATTACCATGGCCATTTATGGGGCCATACCTTCCAGGCTGCTTCTCCTCAACTGAGGTTTTTCAGCTCAGCAGGTTCAGAAATTTTATGGAAGACAGATTGATTTGGTTTCCTCAAATGTGCTGTTATTCCATTCACACAAAACAGGTATATGCCAGAGGAATAAATGGATTAAAGTACAATGGAGACAGAGCCGCCAAACTGAGCAGAATTAATCACATCAATGGTCCATTCATTTCTGTCCAGTAGGGAAATATACATGGGAAACCAGAGCATGACAAAAAGGTTGCTTGATTAATACAAAATAACGGCTAATACAGTAAATGCTTACTAGGGCCATTCAGTGTTATAATGTTCACTCTATATTCATCTAACCAATCCCCAGATCAACACTATGATGTAGAGACTATTATTATCCCCCAAAATGAGGAAGTTAAGGTGTAGCCTGGTTAAATATCTGTCCTAAGTCACAGAGCTAGCATGAGGCAGAGCTAGGGTTTGACTCCTATAGTCGGGTTCTAGAATCTGCACTTCTAACTGGTCTTCATTAAGGGTTAGTTGATGCAGACAGTTGTTTAATTATGTGGCAGGAACTGTAAGTTGCTTAGTCACTATATTTTCTGTTTTATTAAGAAAACAAAGTTCGCTCTGAGGTAACACTCTGTCCTCAGCTTCCTTGGTAACATGGGGACTATGTGATACCTTTGGCCAATGAGAATTCAATCTGCATACTGGGCATTTTCCAGAAAGTTTTGCTGTCCCCATTAGCTTCTTTGCTTTGTTATTCTTCTCTTCCTACATGAAATGTGGTAAGGGTGACATAGATAAAGGATGCAGTGATCTGTGACATTAAAGACGGGACAGAGCTGACGTAGAGGCCTATTCTGTTGTGTCTTTGTAGGCAGACAATGTCTGTCTTCCTCACAGGACTGTGAAGAGTTAGAACTCTGTCTGCTTGTTTTATCATTTTCATTTCCTCGGAGTCTAGTATGGTGGCAGGCTAATGGTAATTACTCAGCAACATTTTGGACCAGTGAATAAATACATGAATATAAATGGAGACTGCCACAAAAAGAAAATATTCCCACCGATATTGTGGTCACAAGGAAGAGACACAGCTTCTGCAAATAATTGGATCTTTTATTGGGTCTTAATAATTGAACAGATCGGCCACTGTCACCTTTCGGAAGCATGGCCAATGAGGAAGGACTGTCAGCAATGAATGCGCCGCATGGAGGGGCTGTCGATGGGGATTTTAGTGGGGGTGTCATTGAGTGTCAGGACGGGCACTGTTACTCTTTGGGATTTTTCAGGCAGCTCCACAAGTTCAAAAACGGTCACATTTGTCATATGAAGGGATAGCACAGGTATGTAATCCTTCAATCTATTTCACGCTGACATAGAGTAAGTAAAGAGAACCACACATGATTGTGTGTCTAGTGTGCTCCAGGCACTTTTCTTGCATCGTCTCATTTAATCCTCGTAGGGCAGATTGTATACCTTTCAGTTTATTGACTAAGAACTTGTGGCTCCAAGTCCAAAGTCATACAGTCAGTAGAATCTCGATATTAAATTAAACCCACGTTTTATGGGGAAGCCTACAGCCTATACCTCTTTGCCTCAATCCTCAGTTTCTCATATGGTAGTCTGTTAGAGCTGGAAGAACCCAGACCCCAGACCTCAGACTCAAGACAACCCAAATGTCCACCTGTGAGACATCTGACAAAAGACCCATGCAAAGATGACCGCTTTTGCTCATCTTTGTGCACTGACCCCAGGGATCCAAATGCTATGCTTGAACTACTGCTAGACTGAAAGGAATGATCCATTTTATCCAACAAAGCATAGTCTTTTGTGACATAGAGACTAATTGAAAATGGTTGTAGTTTTTCATCAGAGGAACTCAAGAATGATTACCTAATATTTGTTTTCCGTTTTCTAAATTTGACTACAGGTATTGTTTATTCTCTGATTTCGTTGTGGAATTTATCATTCTCTATTTTGTCTCTAACTTTGTATTTAAATTGAATACCTTTCTTAAGTTATGCCCAGATAGTCACTTTTCTATTCTTTTTTGACTATATTTGGTTGGGACTTCTCGACCCATCCAAAGACTTAGAGTGGCCCTAGTTTCTAGGCCAATCCTGACCTCAGGAAAAGAGAGAAAGGTGACAGTCTTACAAAGAGGACTTTACTGTCAGGTTCCCATAGCCATGAATTGTCGAAGACAGAGGACCCAAATGCCATCCCTGGGAGACCCTCAGATCCTAAAGTCCATTCTAACTTACACTCTACTTCTGGTTTTGTTCGTTTATATCTTTAATCAATTATATGTGTGTGCCTTGTGTATCAGGAGCCTGTCTGCAGGACCACGGATTCTGCTCTTCTATTTCTCACCCCCCTGACAGGTGCCCAGGGCCCTGTTATCTGCTGACAGACTCCCCGGTCATACCATTTGCTTGCTGGCTCGTCTCTCTAAGTCCCCCTGCTCTGAGATTCTCAATTGCTCTGTTCTGTCTACCTGTCAAGTCATCCCTTTCCTTGTATCAAACTTTCTAAGATAATTAAGCACTAAACCCATAAATATGGCAACAATGCTCAAAGTTCGGACATAAAGCCATAGCAGGGTTCAATCACAGCAGTGCCTCCAAGTCCCGCTCTAACAGGACTCTCTGCTTTTGTTTATTTCATGCTTCCTGTTCCCACATCACAAAAAGACAGACGCATAAAGTAAATTGAAGACTCCATTAAAGAAACACAGCACCTGAGGGCAAACCACAGCTTTAAAAGAAAAAAGAAAAGGCCATCCAAGTCCATCTCGCTGACCTCTTCCAGATGATCAGTGTTACACTTTATCTGAGGACTCTCTTGAGGATAGAGAAGAAACGTTCACTTTGCACGGTGGCTTTGGGAATTTGGGGGGACAGAATCAGTCATAAAACCTAACAGGATTACCGAATGAAAGCATACACATAAAATGAGGTGTGGTCTAACAGGGAGCCTACACCAAAGCGGGGGAAAATAGTGCCTCCAGGAGAATGACACAAATAAAACCAATTTAAATTAAAAACAAACAAGCAAACAAATTGCTAAACAGTATAAAATGTGTCAGTCTTCCAAATAGCAGGTTAAAGATATAATAACTGGGAGAAAAAAAGACTTGGTTGAGCTTTCATCAAAAGGTCATTGCTAATTCAACAGGAGTTTGAATGCTCAGAGAAGCATAACAAGGAAGAAAAGACAAAATGCTATCGAATGATAAAAGTTTGGAAATGGCTTCTAGAAAGTTCCATTTTGTTTTTTTAATTATATATGTATATTTCTCTACTAAATTTTTTTCAATGAAAACTTATGACCGGCTCAGTGGAAACCTGTTCCTTTAGAGATTAAATTGAAATTACATATATGAAAAACACATTTCTGTGAATAATGCATATCCCCTTTCATGACAGTCATGCCAAAATTTATCACACCATGAAATAAACTGGCCGACTTCTGTGTATTTTACAATAGGCTACATTTACGAGTCACATTTTCATGGTCTCATTCTTAGAACATTATTTCTCTTCAACAAATATCTGGCAGAAATGTTCTTAGAATCTTAATTGAAGAGGTGTAGAAAAAAGGCAAATTCGGGGTAAGTGATGATAAAACAATTCTGGGTGGATCAGGAAATGAAATCTCAAATTCTTGGCTTCTAGCCCAGTTTCTGAAGGCTAATGCTTTTAAGGGAAAAAAAATTAAAGAAATATCATTTAAATAGCTCTTATAATAAAAATATGTATTCTTGGGTTGAGAACCAGGACTGTAGCTCTGGTTTCAGCATTAACTAAGAGCGCGACCTTGGACAGGTTACCTGTCTTCCCTTCTCTGAGAATCAGACACATGGGGTCACCTCTGCACACCCTGTGCATTAAAAATGGTTCTTTGCCTTCCATTCCTGCTGGAACGGTCAACTTCATTTCTGGAGTGCTTTTACTATTCTTATTTAATAACTTTTTCTTTGTTTTTTTTTCCCCTTCTACCCTTCATTCTGATTAAATTTCAATTGGTGGTGCCACATTCAACTCTTCCAGTACTGTTCTTATCGTCTGCTTCCTCTCTTAAACAAACATTTAATAATGTCTCATTCCCAAGTGTCGAAAGACAAAGGGTATCAACTTTACATTTTCAAAGCACTTCCCCGCTGCCTCTATTTCGTCATTCCTACACGTGAACACTCAGGGTCCGCTTCTTCCCTTTACTCCATGACTCTTGAATATATAATAGATTTATTAAAATTCTTGATTAGACATCTACAATCTTAACCTCCTATCGAGTTTTCCCTTTACTTTATAAATTTGTCTAAGCCTTCTCTATCCTTCAAACCTGGTTGCAAACTCTCATAAATGTAACTCATCACAGTGATGTTTTTCTGAGCTCCTAGAGCATTTTTTTGAAATCTATTTAACAAAGGTTTAATTATGTTTTACCTTGTGGCATATTATTATTTTATCGTTAGTCAGATTCCTTTCCATTGAATAAAAGTTCTGCTTTGCGAAACCTTTGAGAAATAATTTATTCCATTAAGCTAAGCTTTCTGGCTAACTGGAGTTTCCCTTCTTTTTACCTTAACCCCTTCTTATTTTAACCATTGGAGATAGAAATAGTTCTAAAACAGATAATGCTTTTCTATGCATTTTGAAACAAAAAATGACAATCGATTAGTTTTCTTGCTGACTTAGTATAATTACTACTGGTATGTTTTTCTAGTGTTATATCATAGGGTTACTCTCAGAGGTTACTAATAGACTACCTAACACTATAATGCTTACTGAGAAATATTTGTCTGCCATGTAATTCTATTTTTGTTCCATTATAGATTTTTACTGCCAGTTTGCCTTCTTATAGCAATCTTTCTCATCACTACTAATTTGCTAAGAACTATATAATTGGATATCCATACTAATTAATGTTTGTCTGTAGAAATATATGTAATTATTTGGAACATATTATTTGCTTTCCTGTAAAAGATCTCTATAGATAGTTACCTTCCAATTTTTAGATGATTTGAAGATAGATGTGAGACAGGTAAATTTCAAATAGGTTTGTATTATGTATGTATGTATGTATGTATGTATGTATGAATGATTAGGCAAGGCAACCCTTGGTTGACCTCACAGATCGCAAGGACCTTGTCAAATTACAATCCCTCATTTTTTAATTTTATTTTACACCTACAGCACCTGGTCTTCCTAAGTGGTCTCCCACCCAAGTACTAACCAGGCCCAACCTTGCTTAGCTTCTGAGATTAGATGGAATCGGGCTTGTTCAGGGTGGCATGGCCAATGACTGTGTTATTATTTAAAACTTACTTTGAGTTATGTTTTATCCTTCTAATTCTACCATAAGTAGAAATGTACAGTTCTATAGTTTTTAACTCTTTAAAAAATTTAGTCTAGTATTTTGTACTTTTAAGAGATACCGAAATAGGGATTAAATTCAAGAAATCTCAGGCTTAAAGCTCTGTAACTGCTTAATCATTCATTTTTAACTGATTTCATGTAGAAAATATTTCTGTTAACTACCAGATTGCACTGGTTGGTGGTTAGCTTTCATTTCAGTGCATTAAAGGCAGTCTACAATTTTTATGTAATTTTACCTCCCACTGTCTACCTCAGACCTCTATGTTGGATTTCTCTGTATTTCCTAAAAGTATTTTGCATTTTTTCGACCTCCACGAAGATATCTCAAATGTCATAAGAAGGGGAAATAAACTTTTTAACATGTGCATTTCTCAGCTACCCTTTAAAGGGAATCTAGTCTTTGCCATCTCACTTCATGCCTCTTCGCTATGCACAGAAAGAAATGAAACAGATCCAGGACCTCATGGGAAGAGAATGGAACTTTCTGGTGGCGATGAAATGAGTAGATCCGGAAGGTGATATGGAAGGGCTAGTAAAGGCAGTATTTAATGCAAGTAGATTTGGGGGGAATTTAGAGAGAAGGAAGAAAGGTACTATAGACAAAGAACAAGAAATGAAAGAAGCAAAATTTATTAATATTTTCTGTGTTTTAAAAACAAATCCACATGTGCTTTCCAACTGTATTTGCCAGAAATTTGAAGTTTGTTTAAATTTTAAAAATGATAGAGAAATGCACTAGACATATGAATGTGTCTCTGTAAAGGAAAGACTATTATTATTGCTATTACAACTGAAATGTGTGTCCCACATCCAGGTCAAAAATTTAGCTTTATATTGCAAAGATTAGTATCGGAGAAAATATGTCTTTCTTATGTGTTATGGAATGTAACCATAAGGAAAGAATGAATTACAATAAAATGTAAGGAAAAATATAATTGAAAGAATTTCATGAGTGAAGAATGTTATATATGAAAGTAGACAGCAGTACTCATGATAAAAACAAACATTAGAGACAACTTACATGTCTAGTGATAGAAAATTAATTGAAATCAACAAGATCGATACAATATAACCAATGTAATCAGCAAAATAATAATCATTATAAAGGTCTATACCTATTAATTAAACACTTAGCTTCTATGTAAGTAATGTGAAGTATATAAAGTTAGCTCATTTTTGGTATTTATTTTATATGTATATATTTTTACAAAACAGTTTCCCTTAGGATATATAGCTTATTTAAAAAGAAAAAATTCTTTACAGAAGTCATCTTTAGCTGGCAAAATTATAATTTTTAATAATTATAAACTTAATGTTTGTTATTTTTCCCAAGGTCATGAATTATTACTGTAAACAAAAAGAAATATAATTCTTACAATCAAAAATTACCAAATGTATAAATTATTCACCATTAAAACGAGCTCTTCAGAAGTGCTGATCACCTTAACATTCATTGGAAGTGTTCAATCCAAGATCCACCTCGTACTGACAGGGACTTTTTCAGAGAGATTTCACTAAACAACCCTAACTCCATCTCTCTCCCATTTCTCTGTCTCTTTCTCCCCTTTTCAGCCTTTAACATTTGCTGATGTGATATATACTTTTAACAATCCTTTTTCTAGAATGTAAGTACCATGATCATAAGGCCTTGGTTTGTTTTGTTCACCTACAGGTCACCAGAACCTGGGCATGTGGTAGGCCATGAATCTCTATTCATTAAAAAAATATATATATTCATGATAGCAGAGAGAATAACGAGAGTTGATTCTTAAAGATAAAATTCAAGGCATTTTATGGGCTCAATACATATGAAGTGTGAAACATTAGAAAAACCATTTTGCTATGAAAAAAAAATATTTGTACCACTTCCTTTTGGCTTTTGTCAGCTAACTGTGTGCCTGTCACTTCTAACCTCTCTAAGTCAGAGTTTTCGCAGCTATAAAGAGTTATTCTAACACAATCTGCTCTGTCTGCTTAACTCGTGGGGTGTCGTGATGAGCAAGTAAAATAATGCACACACACATCCTCTGGGAAAGCAGCCATTATATAAATGTCGGATATTTAGGAAGGGAGTTTATGAATTTAAAATATCAAAAGGCCAAACAATTTATTGTATAGCCATGGACTGTGACATTTGATAACATAAAAAGCACTCGT
Organism: Rousettus aegyptiacus; assembly: GCF_014176215.1. Lineage (NCBI taxonomy): Eukaryota > Metazoa > Chordata > Mammalia > Chiroptera > Pteropodidae > Rousettus > Rousettus aegyptiacus. Next base: position 88,580,058 of record NW_023416287.1, read on the forward strand.
GCTATCAAACATTTTATATGAAAAAATTGGCAGTGCCATGCATTGTTGTGGATGACACGTCATCCCATCGTTGACAGGAAAGGGCGCACTGACTAGAGAGGCGACAGTGCTCAGATATGAACTATATGTTGCCATCAGGTAAAACACAAAAGATTTATGCAAAAAATTTTTATTCTTCTGACAAGACTGATAAGAAGAAAGGAAAAGCTGAACAAATAGATAAGGACTGTGGTTTGGAATTACCCAACTAAGTCATAGTGACAGTCGAAATGGGAAGAGCATCGTCAGAAAGCTGATTTCGGCTGAATGATGATGTGTTTTACAGAGATTTAGCATTAACAGGAGCAAATGCAACATTCTGAGTCATTTTTAAAGAAAATGGTGTGAGAAGAGGGTACATGTCCTTTAAAATAAATCCAGACGCACGGAACAAAACGCGCCCGTGTAACTGACTGCTCTTCAGCAAAGCCAAATACATTCAAGCTGAACATGCAGGTTTCTAAGAAGTCAGTTTCAAGGAGATAGATTAATCCTGAATATGGCATATTGAAAGTGCAGATGAGCTGGGCTCTGCTCCTGAAGTCCCCAGGCTTCAGATCACTCTGTGTTGTTGCCAGCGCTGTTTCTTCACCTATAAAAGGAAAGAACTTACTCAGATCACATGTTCGATCTTGTCGTAAGCAGTCAAAAGGTTAAGAATTAAGGGAGTCTGAGAGCACTTTAAGCTGTAACGAGAATTAGCATATTAATTATGTGGATACGTAGCAGGATAAGAGAGATAGTAGAGCAGACGTTGTGTGTCCTCAGCCTGGGAGCCGGGCGTGCCCTGGGAACGGTGCGCAGAGGTGAGGAGGGGCGTTGGTGACAGCATGAACTCAGAATGATCTGTAAATGTCCCTGGAAACTTCAGGCAAAGAGAGAGAAGAATGTGGGGGGTGCTGTGTGCTCACCGCGAAAGACCGAAAGACCGGGTGTTTGGATAATGCGTGCCCTCGTGTCGGAGACAATGTCAACAGGAAGGTGGACAGCTGTATGTTTTCATCTCACAAGCAGAAGAGGGACAATTAGAACTACCTACTGGCTTTCCTTGGGTTCGCTCATCTTTGCTAACTATGCTCTCAGAGAGGGTATCAGTAAACCCAGTGTGCGGAAAGAAAATAGGTAACAGACTTGGTCTGCCTAGCCCGGTCATGGCAGCAGGTGTGGCTTTGGTATGTAATCTAGTAGTAGCCTTTTTCTTTTGATGTCAGCTAAGCTGACATTTGTGGAAACTGCAAGCTGGAGTTGACGAAATGAACAAACAAATAGACACTTAGGAAAGCGTAACAAAACAAGGCAAACCTCACGACTGAAATCCTTACTTTGGGTATTTAAAATCCATGCCACAGCCTAGGATGGATGCAGCAACAGGAAGATAACACCAATGTCATGAGTTAATTAGCAGAGAAGGGGTGTTTTATACAGGACCATGTTTTTTGTCCTCGGCCAGGAGAGTTATTCTCAATGAAGACTTTCAGGTAGAAAATAGGAGTTGCGTTCTCATGTATTTTGACCTCCTCCTGAAAAACCTCCTTCCTTCCATTCATAATTGTATATAGAGACAGACAGACAGACAGAGACAGATACAGACACAGACACACACACACAGAGATTGTGTGTGTGTCTTTCATGAGAAACTCATCTGAGAAGATGTTTGTCATAGAAATGAGGCCCAGTTTGTATGCACCATGAAGCACTATCTCAGTGTGACAGTAAGGGACACAGAAATTGCCAAATTGATGGAGACTGTAAAAGACTAGCAGCTAACACTTTTATAATCTCTATGTCTGTAGTTATTTTTACTCTAGAAATCATTAATTCACCTAATGACTGTGTATATATCGGCTAATACAGCTATAAAAATAACTATAAGAATAGTGCCCATCTCGTTACAGTGTTAAGATGATTTAAAGAGAAAGTGAATTTTCAACATGACAGGTAAGGGTGAGCTTGATTGAGGCTGGACTCCCGCAGCCCGGTTTCCCAGCCCACAAGCTGGTCCCACACACTGGCTTCCTGCAGATCTCTGCAGGAAGCATCTCGAACCCAGGGCCTGAGGCAGTCGTCCTGGTCCATTGCATGATTGGACTCTCCATGAGTTTCTGCCAATCATTACTCTAGCCAATTGGTGTGCGTGCTGTTTGCCTTCATTCATGTGATAACTTAGTCTGCTCTGGCTGCTTTAACAAAATACCAAAGGCTTATAAACAACATAAATTTATTCCTCTCATTTCTGGAGGCTGGAAGTCCAAGACCCAATATGCTGGCAGATTTGGCATCTGGGGAGGACCAGCCTCCTGGTTCTCTCTTCTCCAAATGTTGTTTGTATTACAAAACATATGTAATTATACCATTTAGACTATATGCGCATATTTTTTCTTTGTCTGTAATTTTATAAGTGAATTGACTGTGTGTTAATGTGCACTATGATCCAATTATCCTTTGGGATTCTTTATTAAAGTCCAAATTCAAGAATATTTTACATACTCTAAAGTGAATAAGATAGGCAGCAACTGACAATTGCCCTGGATAAATATTTAAACAGCATGTTTTTGCTTAGTTTTATACTTCACTAGGTATACTGAATTATTATGCAAGTCCAAAGCATCACTGTTTTACCAAATTAAACAGCTGAATGAAAAGCATCCACTCAATCAATAGCCATAAGAGTCAAATCAATTATGTGTTTTTTTGTTTTTCATTCATAGAAGGTGTCATTCCAGTGAAATAGTCTTTAAGCCTACATCATAAATTCTTAAAACTATTCAACTAGAGATGTCATATTAAGCCTTTACTAGATTGTGAATGTAATGTATATTATAATGTCTAAGTTACTTATAATTAAGCAAAATACCCTAATAACCACTTCTGTTTTTTCCTTAGGTTTGAGAATAAACATTTAAAAATTATTTGTAGGATGCAGCTACTCTGAGAAAAAATGTGTTCATAATAGAACTTTTCCTTTTCTGTGTTCCATTAGATTAGCAAAACACATGAAAAATGCTAATTAACTTTAAAGACACTGAAAACAACATTATCTGTGTTTTAAAGGACAATGAACTTTGACAAATAAAACAGCCCAGAGTTTATTTTAGTCTATTTATATTCTGTCCAGTCAGTAGACAAGATTATTTTGTAGAACATATGCTCCAGATTAAACTCAAATTCCTTGAATACAGTTTAAGATACACAGTAGGCTGACACTAAGCATCTGAGTTAATTCTTTGGGCAGCAAATCACCTCGATAAGCAAGGGGGCAGTCAGCCAGCATGCAGTAAAGATGGTGGAGCTATGCCTGATAAAACACAATGAAAAAGGGGTGATAGAAAAATGTCAATCGAGTGGAAATCAAGAAAGGATGAATAGAATCAGTACAGTCATTTAAGACATGGATAATCTCATGAGTACCAAGTCTTGCAAAAGCCTGTTTTGTAGGAATCATTGGTGGTGAACAATCTATTCTAGGCAACTCAGACTTTTGCCATCTTCGTGGTTCTTAGAAACAAAGTTAAATAGAGAGTTTCAGTTAGTTCATTTTAGCACGTCTGTGGAGTTAGAATAACTGAAAGCAAGCTGAGGTCAGACACTGCACGAGCTGTTGGTGCATTACCAGAGCGCGCCGTGCAGGAAGAGCCAGCCAGACTGAGGTGAAGGATTTAGCACACAGGAACAAACCACGTATGGGCAAGAAGATGAGGGATAAGAAATGAAGCATATTTTTACAAATTCTAACAAATACACAAGTAAAAAAAATAAAACCAGGTAGAAAACATATCCTTAAATTCAGTCAAAGATATATGAATAACATCAGGCTGACATGTGAACACTGTTAGGGTACTATAGTCTTATCATCAGGGGTATTCATCCTCTGTATCTTTAAGGTACAGGATTCTAAACCCAGTTTCCAATGAACATATAAACTGAATATCTCCAGAATAAGGATTTTGAGAGGTATATTTAATAAATATCTTAGAATATTTTCATTGACTATGTAATAAGTTAGGCAATAATTCCAGTTACCTACATGTGATTTGTTTTTTTACCCTACTTGTAGACCAACTCACTGAGAAAATGAAAGAAATACTTCAGAGACATTATGACTTTACCACCTGGTCACATTATAATGCTTTGGATTAGAAACATTTATTCCAGAAAAAGGAAATTACCATTTTTTGAGAACCTAATCATTGGCTTTTCTACAAGTACTTTATTGACCTACAGTTGGAGTTAACGAAAATGTCTAAGATGCATCCTAAAACAGAATTAGCATGAATTATCCAAAAAAATTCTGGCAATTTCTTAATTGCTTTGGGACTCAAAGATTGATTTCATACCCAAGGATGTGGTACTAGGACTAAATTTGGCTCTAAGTCATGAGAGGTGACCTCTGAATACATGTTTTTGGATTTATTTTCATAATTATGTCAGTTGAATTTGACCCAAATCATCTCATTCAATTGAGTCCCCTGATGGAGTGGAGTAAAGGAAACTCCTTCGATCATTCTCTGGTTAGTAAAACTGGGAATCTGGCCAAATTAGTTAGCCCAATTTTGACGTCAGTATGTTGTAGTTGTTTAGTAAACGAATGATAGATTATGTAGTGTTCTGGAAGAAACTGGAGATTCAGGGGGATTGGGAGGCGGATGTTCTTAGCTACAAACCTCCTGTCTTCTTCACATGAGCGGCTTGAACTTTGGCAAGTTCCTTCAGTGAACTTCACTTTCCTCCTGGGTGCAATGGAGGTAATGCTACTTGTCTAGAAAATATGGACCGTTAACCACATCCCCAAGTAATTTTGCTGAGTCATAGTTAAAAACTATCCATACAAAATGAGTCTCCCTGCCCGTTTTCATCTTACAAATGAGCAAAGGGAGAGTACCAGGGAGCAGAAATGATTTGTTCAAGGTCACCTAATGGTAGAGTCATAGAAACCCAGGTCTCCAGACCCTCAGTCTAGTTCTGTCGCTAATGTACTGCCTTTACTGCTATGCCGATGTGGATTAAAAAATAAGATCTGTAAAACCAAACTCCTGATTTCATAAATATGGTGCTTGTACATAAGCACAGTTGTTGAAAACAAAGGGAGTCCTCAACAGTCAACAAAGTTGAAAGTCCTGGAAAAGAAATACTGCATTGAAACTGTAGCAAATTAATAGTCTTCTGAATCATAGCCTTCAACTTTCCTGGGCCTCTGAGGAAAACTATGAAAAGACAGAAATCACGTTACTTTTTCTTGCTGTTTTGCTGAACAATAATTCTCTATAATATCTGGATCTGCCAGGTGCAGGGATGAGATTACAATGAAGTCAGTTGCTGATCTCCTCCTCTCAGTGATCAAAACAAAGTCTTTTGTTTCTTTGAGATCAGCACATCATACCCTCCAGCCAGCTCTACTAGGAAGATTGACAGGTTGCTTCATTCAGACGGGCTGTTCGAGAGATAGCCTAATAGCAGTGTATATCAAATCATCTTCAGACAGCAAAAGAGAATAGAGCGTGATTGCTAGCACCTACTGCAATTTGTATTCATGTCGCATACCAAGGTGCATAGGAGACAGATACTGCTAAACAAGCAAAGATCAGGACATTTAAGATCAGAAGTAATTGCTGCCTGAAATATTTAAGTAGGAAAGACAAGAAAATTGTACGTTTATATGTGATTTTACTCTATGCATTTACTGGATGAATGGTAATACATTATTTTTAGAATGCACCAAAGTTACTTGAACTTACTTGAAAGAAATATGAGGAATACAGCATTTGAAAGAAGAAGACAAAATCATAATTATCTAAACAAATAGGAGGAGAAATTAGCATTTCAACTAAGTTTAATCATTTTGTCTAAATTATGGCTAGAGAGATTTTATTTTAGAGATATAAAGACTGGACTATAGCTCCAAGTTTACAAAGGCTAATTCAGCTGCTTGTTCTGGTTTGCCAGTTTTCTCACGAAAGATTGCAGAGTTGGACTATACAACTATTTCTACCTCAAAATAGTATTTTTTTAATGACTGATTGAGTTTTTACATTAATTATGAGATATTCAATTTAGTTAACTTAGAAATATCTCAAATGCAATAGAGCAGGGTATTTACACTTCTGATAGAATTTCTGAAACATGAAAGAGTATAATGAGTCAGTGTGTGACTTAAAGGCTTTATTCAGAAAATGTAAATAAAGAGAACACATATGTGTATACACACACATACACATAAATCAGTGAGCAGAAGAAAGAAAGAAGGTGGCTAAAGGTATGCATTACTCTTAAACAGTTGAGTTGAATTATTGAGACGATTCATTAAAGGATACAAAATTTTCTAAAAAAACTATTAGGCATGACTAAAAAGCTTCCATCTGAAAAATGACACTATTTTTTTTCTGAGACTTCAGAGTCACTATCACTAGATACATTCTGGAGGCGGGGGCAGGGGGATAAACAAATTCAGGTCTATAAGAATATAGGAACTTGTATTACCCTTGTCTTGATTTTTTTCCTTGAAGAAGTAGAAGTTATAAATATATAATGAGTTGAGAAAATGTGTGTGTGTGTGTGTGTGTGTGTGTGTGTGTGTGTGTATTTTTACTTTCAATGGACTAGATTTTAGAACTTGAACTCAGGCCACAAAATAGAAAACTGAAGATTTCCATATTTTGATTTTTTTTCCAAAAAATGTTTATCAATTTATGTTTTGCCCAAGAACTGTTAATCATTATAAAACCTGTCAAATTTCATAGAGACAAGGAAGAAGTGGGTGTTATTGAGCTTACCTGTATCTTTTGAGTGTTATTAAACTATCCTGTATTAACATAAATAACAAAAATTCGTATTCTGCCATGAGATGGGGCTGGGATGTATCACCTATACATCACTCCCTAAATGAAATCAGAAGCTCACTTTGGGAAGACTTTTAAAACCACACTGATCATCTTAACTCAAAGATCCTTATTCCTCTGCTCTTTCCCTCTCTCTCTTAAAAGTCATTGAATAATGAGAAGTATTTTTGGATGATAAGTGTATGTATGAGAATAGAATAGGGCAGAAAATGACGATGAATTTAACTGAATTTCTCAAAGACTCTTCCCCAGAGTCTTTGGGATTTGAGAGCAATTTGAAATCCTAGTGGGAGATAAGTGTTTAAATGGTGCATTTCTGGTGAATCATCAAGTGACAAGAAGTTTCTTTTGTGTCCCTGTAAGAAGAGATGGTAGCGCCCAACATCAAGAAGGTAACATTGCCTTCTGCCCTAAGTTTAACAAGACACACTCAGAGTCAGAGGTTAGCAATATTTATAATCTTTATGGAATCATTAGAAGATGCACTTGTTGAGTGTAATTACTCTGGACACCACTACCATCACCATCATCATCATCATTAAATGGCGATGGAGAACAGCTTCTGGGAGGCTATAGAACTCTTAGGTGTTGTGATTCTGAAGTTTAATCAAGAGCTAACCACAAAACATGTGAAGGTCTGGTCACTATCTTCACCAGTTTCCCAGGAAAGAAAGTCAAGGGACTTCTAAAGCACTTCAATTTAATTAGCCCATTGTATTAAAATTCTATATGGAAAACTAAAGTTTAGCAGGCAAAAATAGCATCCATCTTAGTAAAGCAGCTAGATGGAGGAAGATAGTAAAGTTTTCTTTAAATTAGCTCTTTTTATGACCAGTTTGGGCCTATAAATGCAAACTCTAGGTTGTAGTTGGTTGAGATTTACTTATAGAAACAGGAAAACCATAAATTAGCTGAGACGTGAAAGTAATTTTATATATTTTATTACTGATGTTTAGTCAAGAAATTACTATTGCAAAAGGTAAAAGTCTGGAATTTTTACAGTGTCTGTTTCTAGATGTAAAATGCAGAAATCATCTCTGAAAAGCAACAGGGTAGAGAATAAAGTACCTACAAGGTACGAGACCAATATAACATTTTAATATCTGGTGAGACTATTTTAATACATGATTAATACAATTCATCTCATTCTTTCTTTATTCTGTATTGATTGTTATTGCACTTTACTTTTCAAATGAAAACCATAATATATATTCTCAAATGTTTCTGTTGGGTGGTTCACATCCATTCAAATATCAAGCGAACCCTTATAATCTCCAGTTCTTTACATTATTACCAATAGACAGTATGTGCCCAGTCCTGGATATTAGCATCTGAATGTATCAGATGCTAATATTCTTCTGAATTATCACTTTCTGGAAGTTAGACCAGAGGGTACTTCTGTGTTCATATATTCATCAAAGACCCATGTCAAGAGAAAGTGCATTGTTGAAGGCAACATAGGATTGAAGTAACAACAACCTTGCTTGGAATCCTAGTTCAGTCACTAACTGACTGTTGGAATTCTCACACTCATTTTTTCACCTTGAATTTTGAGTTTGCATTCAATGTAAATGGGAATTCTATTATTAATACACACAAAAATTTAACGGGACATGACTGTGTACCAGACACCATACTAAACTCTGGGGTACATTAATGAACAGAAGAGTTAAACCTTCTACCTGCATGGAATGAGGATTAGAGGAAGATTCACACAACTAACAAAGTAATAGGAGGGAAATTCAGAAAATAATGTGAAAGCTTAGAGCAGACACAAGTGACCTAGTTTTTTGAGGAAAATAAATGTTTCCACACACACGAAAATATTAAATCTAAGACTTCAAAGGAAGAAAAAAGATATCAGGAGATTATAAGATTGAGTTGGAGATAAGGTCTCAATTTAATGAATAGAAATATGAGAAACTGGAAATATAAGGACTGAAAATATTTCAGTTCATGTATGGAGTTTTTTAGAAGATGGGAATATATCGGGATGAAGAGAATTATTTTTGTAAGTTCTTATGAGGATTAGATAATGTATAAATTATTTAATATAAAATAAGAACTTATAGTATTTATTTACTATGTAATAAGAATGAATTATATGCTAATTAATATGGTCATTACATATTCTATTGCATGAAACCAGGATTTAAACTAGAATTTCTAATATAATTTTGAAATATCTATATAACTAAAGACCATTTAAACCCACTTTATTTAGTACCATGACTATAAACCAATACAAATCTATTTAACATCTTTCATTTATCATCAACTAAAATAACAATTTGCAAACTCATTTCCAACTTGGACTGACATTCCTTCACAAAAAAAAGAGCAGAAAAAGGATGAATGAATTTAAAATCTAATGTAAAACTGAAGAATTCAAATCATTCATTTTTCTAATATGGGAGTAAAATAATTTGTTTTCACGAATTTCTTAGAACGAATGGCATTATAATTTTAATTTATATGAAAACGAATGATGGGAGCTGTCAATATCATGTAAGTAAACAATAAACAAATATGCAATTGCCACTGGAACTAAATTATATAACAGAGCTAAAATGAAATTTTTAAGTTCCTACTTTTAAAAAGTCCAATATAAGTGAACAATACTATAAGCTTCTCCTGTGGACGATTGATTCTAGCTTCTAATCTATCTCTATTTTCACAGCATAGTGTAGGAAGCACCTCTGTAAATTGATCTGCTTATTTTCAAGAAGTACTTGTATTGGCTGTCATTTGAAACAAATTTAATAATTCCCTTTTGCGTTGTAATATCCCTCTGTTTTCCTCTTTCCCAACCCAACTATTAAAAAACACTCCTCGGGGTTCTTTTAACATTTCAAAGGTGTTTATTAAAACTATTAACAATACTTTCAAATTTCTACCTCTAAAGTGGTTCACTTTTTGGCTTCCTTTGGAAAAAATACATTTTACATTCAACTTTATTGCCAATAAAACATCGATGCTAGCTTGAGTTTTTATAATAATTAAAACCAACATTACTTGAAATGTTGAAAAGTTTTAGAACTGGATGATTAAACCAGAATCTATTTTCGATTGCAAACTCAAAAGAATATTATTAAATCTAAGATGGCATTTCATATAAACTTACTATCAATAGATGATTTGATATTTCAGAGAATTTAGATGGCTTATTTTCACTTTGAAAGCAGTATAAGAAAAAGCAAGTGAAATAAATGAAAAGATTATTTTCTTATTTGCACCATAAAATATTAAAGTAACAAGCATTGAAAAGATCAAAGATAGGCAAAATAATTGTATTTCATAAAAACTATATCTTTTAAACACGAGTAAAGCATGACTTTAAGAAATTAACCTACTTCCAAAAACATCAACACTAATAACTGTCAACATGTCCCAGGGAAGAAAGAAATTGGGGCAAAACTATTTCTGCAGGACTAATACTGATTAAAAACTTAACTAAATCAGTTGTTTCATGCACAAAATACTGCCATCAGTAACTAGAGCAAATCAGTTTGATATATAAAACTATTTTTAGTCCCCAAAAGTGTATCTCAGTACGTGCACGCACACACACTCAAATATATTATATGCCGATATAAGATTATATATATATATATATATATATATATATATATATATATATAATATATGATGATATGATTTTAAATTGTGATTGTATACAGTTGTTCTTTTCAATCTTATTGCATGAGAAATTTTTAAAACTTTTTGTTTGTAAATAATTTCAGACTTATGAAAAACATAAAAATAGAATGGCCTAAGCACTTGGAATTTGCATGGCCCAGAGGGAGTTGGTAGATAGGAACTTCAAAGTCAGGAAACCTGGAGACGGGAAAGAGGGAGAGCATGAGAATCTAAAGACAGAATCATGAATCATCTTTAAAAGTGTGGGGTCCATATTTCTCCTTGAACTAGAAAACTACTAAGTTTATGGGAGTTTTAATTATTTTTTTAATGCTCTACTTTACTTTGGGGATTTGGTTGCCCTTTTTGTAAACATTTTTATCTTGCTTCGGATATACTTGGAGTGGAGTCAGTAGACCTCTCCCTGGTTTTGCCACAAAAGCTCCAGAGGCAGGGGCCTCTCCCTGGCTTTTTCTGGAATGAAGTTATTTGACTCCTCCCTAGGCAAAGGTGAATCACAGCTTGCATTCTAACAGTGGCTCCCATTCAAGCTGGTAGTCACTGCTCAGGGAAGCCAGGCACCCCTGGGGACAACCTGGTACCACCCTCAGGCAGGAAAGGTGTCACTTTAAATCTGAACCTTCTGTTCAGATTAGAACGTGACCTTGACCAGAGTTTGAGCCCAAACTAACTAGGTCCCTCGTGCAAGGCCCCACTCAGCTGACTCAGGAAGATGAGGGGTTTCACTGAGCCTTAAGAACAGTTATTTAGCACTTGACTCAAGCTAGTGATCAGTTTTCTTTTATAGCCTCTTAGCTGGAGTATAATTATAGTCCTTTATATCACAAATGAAAGAAACTATGGGAGGTTTCTGTTTATTTTCTCTCTGTGGAATCTTTCGGGGTTTTTACTTGTCTTGTTTTATTTTTCTATTTATTAATTGATTTATTGGTATCGATGAAATAGGAATGTAAGGAGTAGCCTGGGAAGAACTGATTGTACAGACGTGAGTGTTGGGTATGTTCCTTATCTAAATTTCATGCATTGGTATTAACTCACTCTTACTAATTTCTTTTTTAAATCTTCGTTTGGGTATACAGGCTTGTCACCTTTGCTCTGTCATATGGATCTACAAAACTGACATGCACAATTAGCAAAGCCTTAGTAGATAATTTCCATAAAGAGAATGAATTCTTGATTCTTTCTCTACCTCCTCTATCCAATATGGCACTACATTGTGCTCATGTGTTCAGTAATTTCAGCTAGATGATAGATTTCTTGAGGACAGAGACTGTGCCCTGCACTTGTGTGTGTGTGTGTGTGCGCGTGCACGCACGTGTGCTTTCTGTAGCAAAAGTCGTGTAATGCATAGAACTAGGGAAAATTCATACTATCTGCTTTCTGACTTCACTTCTCCTAATATTTTTGTAAAGATTATAGTGAACTAAAACAGGTCAAAGATGGCTTTGAAGACAAACAAAGCCAGTTAAAAACAACTGAGAAGAGGGGGATTATGAAAAGGCCAACTGTTAAGCACACAGGCTTCTTGCCTTTGTCAATTGAGAGGATGGTATTTGTGGGGTAGAGCAGATTTAAGCTTAACAAGAAGCAAACGTCCAGATATAGCTATTTCCTTTCCTTTTTCAAATGCCAGCAAAGATCCCACAAAACTCAGGAGATAGGACAATAGACCTCAACTGTCATATCCCAGGGCCTTTAATACCTGCTGCTTTAAAGTAAATAATTGTGTTGTGAAGAGACTGTGTGTGTGTGTGTGTGTGTGTGTGTGTTTAGCACTTTGAGTTGTTTATTTCTATTTAATATAATTTCTCTTAAGACAAAAACATGGAAAAAGCAATTGATATAAATGTTTAGAATTGTGGATTTATGAAATAGTTCTTAAATCTCTAAAGAGCAATTCAATATACTCATTTGTATTAAAAGGCAGGTAATTTTTCATTTGACATATTTGTTGGGGTGTTGCCTACTTGTATGCAGGGAGTACATTTATCATCGAAGACAGTGTGAACAGAAATCCCTGGTGTGACATGGCGGACCGGGGGTTTCCCATGGAGTCAATACAGAGCACATTTTTCCTGTCTGAGTCATGAATTAATTGTTAAATAAAAAACAAACCAAATAGTCAATAGATAATGAAAATCACCACTCATGACTTCTAAAGGCTGAGCTAGACAATGTAATTTAGGCAGAGCTGATATTCCAAGTGTTTATCAACCGCGTGGGAGAGGCTTGGGTCATTCGGAATGGCAGCATCTAAGCATAGCAACTGCAAGGCCTGATGAACATCAGTCCTTACGGATGGCTCAGAACGACCTTGCTCTGTCCTACCCACCAGACACATCAAGTAGAGACAAAGCCCCTGAAGAAAGTTTACCAAGCAGCTAAATCCTACCCAGTTGTATTTTGGACCTTATGGAAAGACATGGAGAAACAGATCTAACAATCACTACCTCCTCTTCCCCTATTCCCCAGGCTGCTCAGGAATATGGAGACATTAACTTCACCCACTTAGGAAGCAAGATTTTGATCAAACAATGATGTAACATATGCCATATCTCTGCAAGGGATAAAGGCTGAGACATGAGCTTAGAAAGGCCTAAGTTTTCCTCCTCTAGAAAGAAATATGAGGAGAGGGGAGAAAGTGTTCCTTTTTACAGACATCCAAATAGCCCATCTTTAATGCTCTGAGATATCTATAGCATATGATAAAATAAATAAAAAGCTAGAGGAAAACTAAAAGGAATGGAATATTGGCCCATAGCTACACTTGGCCTATTTCACTGATTGTACATTAGTTTAAAATAAACACAAATACCTATTTGAAATAAGTGTTAACTTCATTACCCACCAAATATAATAATTTCATCTACTACTAAAGTTCCTGAAAATGTTTCATAGGAATAGATGTATAGATAGGTTTAGATAAATATCTATATTTGTATAATGGTATGTACATATATGTACATGATTTTATATTTAACAAGTAGAATATAAAATTTTTAATATAAATAAACTCTTGATTTATGTTAACTTTGAAAGACATTTTATATTTTTCACATTTCAACAATATACTTTAATCTTTAAAAATTTTTAATGATTTATAAAGCACATGCCCTAATAATATTTAATAGTGATGCAGCAACACATGCCAATAACTTCAGGACACTTGAAATGTGAAAGATGCTGTACCGAGTCATTTACATATATTTATTCTTTCATACTTAACAATTATAGTAGGAAGTAGTTACAGTAGTAATTCCATTTTGTAGAGGAGAAACTGAGGAACAGAGTAGATTTCTGTTAGTAGCCCAGCAGATCTAGTTGAAAAGTTGTTTTCCACTGGCGTATGGATAGCAATTCTTGAACCACAATACCTGTATTCTGGAATTAAATAATTACGGAAATGGATAGCGGATGGTGGAACCTCTATTTCTCAATGTTGAAATGCAAATTAACAGATAAACCCAGGGGGAGGTGGTAATGAGCCCTAAGGTTGTGGATTAGAGTTTAATATGTAAGTAGGAGCTCATGTTTAGTTTAATATACATACAGATGGCTACAGACATATTTCTAGATAATAGTACATATGTAGGTCAGTATACACACATATATTTCCTTGATCTTTCTACCAGGTCACCCAGCTCTTGGTTTGTCACACCATTCTCCCAGAGCAGAAATCAGGACTCTGGAGATATGACTGACTCTAAGACTGGAGCGGGGAATACACGAGATAACCCTCGAGCACATTTTAGTACCAAAAAATAAGACAGTTTCAAAAAAAAAAAAAGCACAATAATATCAGCAGAACACAGGAGACAATGAAAAAAGTTACCAATGGCCAAAGCTGGAACAATTTGAACACAAAAATCAATAAAGTGTAATTGGATTGTAACGGAAAGTATAAAATAAATATCCATAAATCAAGATCGATACTACAAAGGTAGACATTTGGGGTTGAAATTGTGAGGATGACGGGTGCCATGCTTCCCTTGGGTCTAACTGGAGAGAAAACAAAAACTCTAACAGAGCTCCCTCCTCTGTCTCTTGTTCATGTTCTCCTCCCACACTGTTGACTTTATTGTCACAAATTGACTTCTTTATGAGGCAGAGCTTCAGCCTGCCAGGATGTTTTCACTTTTAATGACTGTTTTCTTTTTGAAGTAAAAGCCAAGATCTCCTACTGAGAGTGGGGTGATGTAGGAAATATAAGTGAATTAACAGGACTAGTGTCAAGAATAGATGCTCTGGGGAAAATAATGGAGATGTGACTGGGGTTATAGATACATTTTTGAATGCCATTGAAGTCTGAGCTGAGTTTAGAAGCAGTTATTTATAATAAGACCTATTTTCAGTGTAATGTGAATATTCGCAATTATGTTTTCAAATTGTTCGAAAAGAATCTCTAAAGTCTTCATTTAAAATGTGAGATTTACCACATTTCCTCCATTCTGAAGTGCTCTCAACTGTAAAAGTCACCCTCATTTTAACAACTGCTTTTCATGAATTCATCCAATACATGGTCTACGACTTCATCAAGCTTATGTTCTATCGAGGTGGGGGAGTTGCTAATAAAGTAAATAAGTAACTATGATATATTTCAGGTGATGACAATTTCTACTCGGAAATACAAATGTAAAGGAATATAGGAAGTGCAGAGGCTGTGTTTTTCTGTTTTAAATAGATTGGAAAATTAGAATTCACCGAAATGGTAATTTGTAGGCAAAGACCTAAAGAAGGTAAGACAGCAGGTATGCCGATTATCTGGGAGACCAATATCCAGGCATAAAAGCGCTAAGAATCCCGTGTAGCAGGAAGGGAGCGAGCAGGGGGCGTGAATAGTAGCCCATGAGTTGGAGAGATTATGAGGTTCAAATATGTAGGGTTTTATGAACCATCACAAAGACTTGACTTTTACTCTTAATGAGATGAAAAACCATGGGAGGGTTTTGAGCAGACAGACAGCTTAGTCTGACATGTTTCAAAAAAAGATCACTCTAGCTTCTGTATTAAAAATAGACCACAAGATAAAGAAGAAAGCAGGGAATTAGCTACGGTGCTATTAACATAAAATAGACGAGAAATATTTGTAGCTTGATCCAGGGTGGTAGCAGTAGGTGGTGTTAGAAGGTGCATTATTGTTATGGTTTGATGATAGAGAATGCAATTACCTTTGGTTAAGGGTCTGGTTATAGAGAGTCTATTAACTGGGAGACAAAGGATTGGGGAGATTAATTCGATTTTAAAAATTTGAGATTCCTGTTATATCATCCAAGTAAAGATATTGAGTACACTCTTGTATATTTGAGTCTGGAGTTCAAGGGAGAAACACAGGCACTCCATATAAATTTGGGAGTTGTTGGAATATCAATTAAAGCAATGAGATTGAAAAAAGATAATAGAATAAGCGAATACGGAAAGTGAGTAGACCTGAGACATTCCAGTAGATGGTGGGTGGGGATAAAGGAAGAGCAAGTAAAGAAGACTTAGAAGGAACGGTGGAGATACCGGAGCAGAATCTACTGAGTGTGGTATTTTGGAACACAAGTTAAGAAAGAGTTTCTAAGAAGACTGAGGGATTCATGGCTTCAGATGCTACTTGCAGGTCAAATAATATGAGGAAACAAAATATACTCTTTGGTTTAGCAAGGTGGAGGTCATTGTATCTTTTCATGAAAGTTTCGGTGGAGCAGTAGGAGCCAAAGTTGGTTAAAGCGGATTAAAGAGAAAGTGGGAGGAGAATTGGAGGCAGTGAGTCCAGTTCCCCCTTTTTAGAAATTTTGCAGTGGGTGGGAGTGGAGAATTGGGGAATTTTCTAAAGAGAGATGTGAGGATCAAAGGAGCTTTTTTTATACATCAGAGAGATATAAGACATATGTGGCTGAAGGTGGCGACTCAGTTGACTGAGGGATTCTGCTGATGGATGAGATAATGGGGAAGTTTTCTGGAATTATAAACTGGAAAAAGCGAGAGGGAATCATAGTACGCGGTATACAAGCTTAATTGCAGGCAGCGGCAGGTAATGCATCTGTCATCACTGGATTGAAGGCAGGATTCGTGGATGGAGATCCTGGTAGGTGGGTCTTGTGATGTTAGGAGACAATAAATGTTCTCTTCTCGTTGCTCCTATTTTCTGGGTGAAGCAGAAAACAGTCATGCGAAAAGGAGCTTAGGTGAGGAAGCGTTAGGTACATGCTAGAGAAGGTAAAGTACAAAATCCATCCAGGAGAATGAATGGATTAGGAAAATATAGAAACTTCCGTAGCTTTTGGGAAATAAAAACTCTCCCATATTAAACATACTCATCGAATATGAAATTTTAGAATCATGTGAAAAAAAAAAAAAGACCTAGACTCGTGTGACCGTGGCAATGGATCCTCTTAAATAGTCAGACCTGTCTACTTTGCATCTCATCTCGCAGAGTCTGCACTGTACTCTTGTTCAGAAGCTTGATGGGAGCCCATAAATCCAGCTCTGAAAAGCTCGGGTGTTGAGCCTGACGCTGTGCCGCAGGGCCCTGTCACATTCATTTAGCTTGATGGGATTGTTTTATCGATTTGCTCATATTTGCGATTTAAACGGACTCACAAAGCTTACAAGAACCCTGGATTCCACAGGGGCAGATTGCTATCGATTCCCATTTGTGCCGGCAGAGATCCCAGACACACACACGTGTGAGCATTTTGGTGAGTGTCGCAGTGCCGCTCCGTGAGCCTGAGATCCCTGGGCAAAGGGACAGTGACCAGATTACGACAGAACTGATGCAGGTCAATGCTGTGTTGCAAGAGAATTATTATAACTCCGAGAAAAAAAATTGATGTCTTTTTGCATTCTCCCTTCTAGTGCTAAGATTTTAGAAGTATAATTTAGGGTTTATACATAACTGCATTATTTTTAAGTGATTGCAAACAGCACTAAAAGGAATATGTTCTTGAAGTCACTTTAAAATATCTTTTCAAAAAGTTATGTGAATTTATTATAGAATTTGTCTTCCTAGGCATTTTTAGTGTTATTTTAGAAATTTTATGTATTTTCTGCTTAAATAGGGACACCTTTCTATGTCTCATCTATTTTTTTCTGACTGTAGTTATCACAGTTTAATTTTCATTTATGTTAATAGTTTTTCAGAAATGACAATAAATTGATCTCACCTCTTCTAACATTTGATTTTTGAACATATAATAAAATGTCAAAATTAAAAAAAAGTGAAAAGAATATGGAATATATATCCATCTGGGTTGCTAAAACAAGAATGCCATAGACTAGATGGCCTAATCAATAAACCTTGATTTCTCACAGTTCTGGGGACAGGAACATCCAGTCAAGGTATGGACGTGTTTGATGTCTGGCGAGGATCTGTTTCCTGGTTCGTAGATGAATGTCTCCTTGCTACGTGCTCACATGGCAGAGACAGCCGGACACTCCCCGGGGTGTCTTTGATAAGGGCACTGATCCCACTCAGGAGGGCTCCACCCTTATGGCCTCACCACCTCCCAGAGGCCCCGCCTCCGAATGCCATCACACTGTCTGGTTGGGGGGGTGGGTACAAATATTCCGTTCATAACAATGTATATGCATATTTACATACATACATACATACATATTCAATACACATACATCTTTACTCAAATACACATACATGTACTGTGTATATATGTTTATATGTGTATATATACACATATAGCACATATAGTTTATGATATATACATGTTTGTATGTGTATATATACACAGTATATACACACAGTATAAATATATATATATACACACATATACATACATACACACAAAGCAGGCATGTTACAGATACAAATAAAACTAGTTTCCATAAACCTGTTAATTTTTACACGAAATCCCTTTTTTTGGTTAAGTGTGAACTCAGTCTTAGTTTCCATTTTCATAAGGTTTCACATAAACTCCGAGGTTGCTGAAGCCCCTCAGCTTCACAAAGGGCACAAGGGGCAGACATCTGGTCTAGAGTCATCCGGGCAGCTGGTCACCCAGCACCTCCTCAGTGCCCCGTCACTGCTCCACAAGATGCTACAAACTCTGTTAATCCGTCTCCCACTTGCCCCGAGGATACTCACCAGTGACGCTTGCGGGTGCAGCGTTTACCCTGAGATAACTTGCAGATTACGGTCATCCTAACCTCACCCTCAACATTCGCCACAAAGTATCTCGCTATTATTATTATTTTCTCATCACTCTAGTATATTGATAGTCTTTGGAAACAAATGACATCATTCTACTTACAGCTTTCTGTTTCTGGGATAACTACATTTACAAAATATAGCAATTCTCGGTAACTGAAAATATCAAATCCTAGGAAACATAGCATTCCTACGCGTGATGTTAAATGAACGCCAGCCTCGAGCTGGACTTTTTTTTTTTCCTAAACAGGAAAGGGTTCAGCTGCCTCTTCATGCCCACTTCCAAGGTGGCGGTTCCTTCCACTTCCACGCCCCTTTTGTGCACACACAGGTCTTCCACTCACATGCATGCCGTGGATGCTGAGGAATTCAATGTGGCTGAGGAAGGTCCTATCTCCCTCGACAGAACATGCAGTGCGTTCCTCCCCCCCCCCCCCCATAAAATCAAGCGACCTTCACTGGACTTCACTGGGAAGCAAAACGTAGTTCTCATTTCTTTCTTTATTTTTCTTATTTTTAAAATCCCGTGGTAACATGAAATGTATAACTATTCAGATATTTCTTTTAGAACGGCAATAGGAAATATTGAGTATCATCCTAACGTATGGAATTAATCTCTAGCTTCCTTTTATATATCAAGTGTGTAGAGTGTGTGCGTGTGTGTGTGTGCGCGTGTGTGTAAAACAGCAGAGGAGATGGAGGAAGAATAAATACTGGTGAGCAAGCATTGGTAACCATGAGTTTTTTTTGTTTTTGTTTTTGTTTTATTTTTGTTTCTTTCTTATGTTTGTTTTTTTTTTAAAAGGAAAACTCCAAACCTATTTAGTCTCTGTTTTAAAATTTGAAACCTAATCCAACGCAGAGCAATACCGCGAAGTAATCAAATGGACATTCAAGACATGAAACTTTTAGAGTTTATCTTTTTGTCAAAGTTACATGTGCATTTATTTTAAAGAGTGAAAAAACCATGTTTATTTTTTTACTACGCCTTTTTTTTACATTAAAAAAAATCATTTTCCCTGCATCTCCCTTTTCATATATTTTATCATTTTTCTGAACATATTTAAAGCGAAATATCTTAATTTTCTCACTTTTAGACGACGCCTATTTACTGCTTTGAAAGATGAGGCTCAGTCCTGCACGGCCCACCCCGGCTGTGGCCGCTGCACGCACTAGCACCTCCCCATATCTGGCCTGCATTTTCTTCTACTGGACATTCAGAGCTGAAGAACAAATTACTTTGTCACAGGTTCAGCTCTTGTTCTGAACAATCAGAGTGGCCACAGCCCTGGCCCTGGATGGTACGCCGGTAAATGCATACCAGTGCACGCTAGTAAACGTTGCCTCTTACTCCATCTTAAATGTCCTTCTATCGCACATTCCATTCTCTATTTACCTATTGCTAAGTTCTTTTCGGTTGTGAACATCCCTTAATTTGTTCACACTCATTAAATACTCTATTCCCTTGCTAATGAGAACCCTCACCCAAGCATCTGTGCTAGCTCCAAACTTTATCGGCTCGTTGCAGAACTGGCTGGAAATAACTCGCCTTTGGGTTTCCGTCTTCCAGTTTTAGTATTTGGAAGACAGAGTCCATTCTGATTCTCTAAACGTTTCATTAATCCTTTTTCTTTTCTCTTCTGTGGAAGCTTGAAAAATCTTTTTATTGCTCACAGTATTCTAAAATTGTATAATGTGACATGATTCACTAAGCTGAATCCTTAGATGGTCTTACTGATGGAGACATGTAGGACACCAAGCCCTGATTCTGGCAGATGTGGCTTCAGCCATAGGCTTGGAACATTGTAATGTAAGAGGAAATATTTCATCATTGCTCGTCATGGAATCGTACCCATCAAAGCTGCCCAACACTCTGATAAGTCGAAAGTCACAATGTACAGTAATTATTAGCTGCAGCAGAAAATCTCAACATTTGTATAGAACAGACCAGAGTGATCAGGCAAATCAGAGGCAGCACATCATTCTATTATGGTTTGGAAGGGAGCCATTGACGGGCCAACCAGGGAGGATTACTTCCCAGACGTGGAGGTTCCAGGGCCCTTCGGTCCTGTAAGTGTCATTCACTTGATGCATTATGGGAGACTGGTTCACACAATTCTCCACAGGAGGCTGGAGAATGAGAACGATGATAACCTGAGTGCGCGTATCTGGAGTATTTCTTTCTTGCATAGGAATAACCAGAAAGCTTACATAGTAAAAATAAAGCTCTCAGCAGAGTGAGGTCGGAGGCAAGAATGGTGGGTAGCTTTAATAGGTACTAAAATGTAGAAGAGTATGCATTTTCCATACTGTTGAAACAAGCAGAGATGAAGTGAGTACAATGAATCACCTGCCCAGGTGAGAACAGGTTGCTTCCAGGGAGCTTTCTGTAGGTGCATCCTTCGCATGGGTTAGTCAGGGTTCCAGATGGCCAGCTTCGCAAGCCAGTCTCGCTGAGTCAGGTAAGGAGTGGGGTTTGTTATCAGGATTGTGCACAGTTCACAGAATCCGGGACAGTAGGAGGCCTGAGCCTGGAGGCCATTGTCATGGCACAGAGCTGGTCTCTCCATGCCACTATGACCAAATGTCACAGCCCCAAGGGGGCTGGTCCCGGGCCCTCTGGTGGCTCAGGGAGCTCAGTGCCTCTGTGACAACTGGTTCCCTTCCCTGCTGCTGTAAAAGGAGCTGTCACTGCTGAGCTGAGACTGCCCTTGCGGGAGCTGAGCTCTGCTCCAACCCTCCTTCCAGCCGGCAGGCTCCCCATCACCAAGTCAGGCAGGCAGTGGAGTCTGAGCTACAGAACCCACGTCCCACGCTGGCGGCCGGGAGGCGGGGATGGTGTGGGGAGCCGGACTTTAACGTGCTCGTGTTCCCTTTGTGCTCGGCAAGCCAGCAGCCCCTATATCATTTCTCAAAATTCAAAGGTAAAAAATATATCTATACCTCCCGTGAGCAAGCAACGATCAAGAACTCCGCCATCTGGCAGTAGACACCGCAAAGCTCTAATCCAGCCTGAAGTGGTTGACATCTTTCACACGGAAAGATCAGACCCACCTGTTGTGGACTGTCACCAAAGACTCTATAAGAATTTCGGAACAAAAATGAACACGGGAAATTTTAGAATGTCCTTTTCTTTACACCAAGAAGGGAAACGTTAGAGAAGGGAGCCAAAGGAAAGGAGAGAAAAATAGTGGAGTGGCAGATTTAAAGACGCTCAGACTCTTGCAGTTAGCTCACATGCCATCACATATCAATTGTATCGAGCCCGTATCTGATGCCAGAGGGTGTTTGAGGCCACAGACATGTAAAATAATTTTTTGGTCTTCTGTAGACATATCCTCCGGTGTGAGATTATGGTCACACGAACATGTATAGAGCTACTGAGACTGGGAAATGTGATATAAGGACTTAGAGAAAACATTCCTAAGGCTTTTGG
This sequence comes from Rousettus aegyptiacus, assembly GCF_014176215.1. Lineage (NCBI taxonomy): Eukaryota > Metazoa > Chordata > Mammalia > Chiroptera > Pteropodidae > Rousettus > Rousettus aegyptiacus. Next base: position 88,602,172 of record NW_023416287.1, read on the forward strand.
GGGTGGGGGGAATTTATGAGAGAGGTATACTTGTGATGCAGCGGTCCCCAACCTTTTTGGCTCCAGGGACCGGCGCTCCTATGAGAATCTAATGCCTGATGATCTGAGGCGGAGCTGAGGCGGTGATGCTGGTGCTGGGGAGCGGCTGCAAATGCAGATGAAGCTTCGCTCACCTCCTGCTGTGCAGCCCGGTTCCTAACAGGCCACTGACCAGTACCAGTCTATGTCCCTGGGGTTAGGGACCCCCAATGTAAACATTTAGCATTTTCTTATGCAGTTGAAACTGCAGTAAATGAAGTGAGTTTGACTCTGGATAGAGGGGGGGCAAAAAGAACATAACGGTCTTATGAAGGAAAAATAATATGGATAAAATGTGATTTTGTTTTCCTTGAGTCTTTTGTTTATTAAAAATAACCAGCTTAAAATAATATCCTGAAAGGCATATTTTGAAGTGGCAAACTCTCATTCCTCTCACAAATTACAAAAGAAAAGTTACACCTTTCACAAATTTTAAACGTTAGTAGAGTGTAGAAACCTCTGGAAATCAGAACTTACAGTTAAACAATTGGTGTCAGGAGAGCTTTATTTAATAAAGAAACTGCATTTAATAAAAAAACCATCTTATAAATATTCCTGTTAAAGGCAACTCGCAGCCTTGGAAATTGAGAGTTTTAGCCCACTTGAATAATGACTAGGTTTAGTTTTATTGTAGAACTGAGTGAAATGAGTAATAAAATTTTTTTTAGTGATTTTGCCTCTTCCGTCCTCCATTCATTGTAAAGAGTTGACATTGTTACCGGTGGCAAGTCCCGCGTGAACCAGAAAGGGGACACCCAGGGAACAATGAAGGTGACAATAATACCGTAGTTTCCTGAAACTCACAGCCAGGCCTCAGTTTTCCATTCTACCTCAGAATTAGAATATTCAAGAATTGCAAAAATGGGGTTGAGATAATCAGCCTGCCAAGAAGCTTCTGTCTTGCAGCTCGGTAAGGAGCAAGAGCTTGGGGAGTACGTTTGTTCAACCCGTGATTCATTCTCTGTCGCAACTGCACCTTTTTCATGACTTAAAGATGAAACATTCAGCCTTATTTCCAGTAAGTCGATGTTGCAATTTTGAAGAATTAAAAATATGCTAGTCATGTCACTGTTTTATAGATTCTGGAAACTTTATTCAGATGTGAGAAGAAACAAATCCCATTAATTAAAAACAAATTGTATAGTGAAAAATCCTTATATAAATGCCCCCACTTGTACTTGATATGAAGTTTAGTCTTCCAGGAGCTCGAGACAGAATACTTGGGATCATCTTGGACGTATGTCTTTTTCTCACAGTCCATATTCAAACAATTAGAAAATCTTCTTGGCTCCACTTCAGAATATATTCAGATTTTAAACATTTCTCACAACCTTCTTCACTTCGGACATAACTATTAACCAGCACCTTGATTCAACTACCAAGTGATTTTGTATTATCATCATTTTCCCGGGTTGGTCTCCTGGCTTCTGCTTTGCAACCTTCCAGTGCAGTCTCAACGGAGTGGCTGGAGCAATCCTTTTATAATACAAATGGGCTCGTGCCCCTCCATTTTAATCTCTTTAATGGTATTTCAAATGTTTAGAGTCCAGTTCCTTCAAATAGTTTACTAGCATTGCAGAGTTTGTCATTTCTGCTAGAGAGCAAATACTAAAATTAGAAACATGAATCAGACCCCGTTTCTTTTCTGAGCTCATTATCTGCAACTCTCACCCTTAATCTCTCCATTCCTTTATACACCTCCCTCTGATACTCCCAAAATGTGTTAGGAATGTCACCACCCCAGAGAGTTTTCACTTGTCATTCCCTTTGCTCCTCAATATGACCATCTTTCAGCCTCACTTCTTACTGATCTGTGTTTTTTGGGTAAAGACTAACAAGTTAATGACACAGAGAAGCTAAGGAAATGATATTAAATAAGTACCTATTTATATCTACCTCCTATACATTTTTTCCAAATCTAGGTGCATCATTGTTCCACGTCATTGTTAAGGAAACCACATTCCTTCCATTTTGACTCTGTTTTTTTTGGACACTGTTGCCATCCACATGGATGAACATGAAGAAAGAGAAGATCTAGGCCAGAAGATTTCCTTTAAAATAAAAAAGTGTGGTGGAAAGCACATGTATTACTTCCACTGATATTTCATTGCAAATAGTCACATGTAGTTACCAAGGTGATTAGGAAAGGTAGCCTGTAGCTGGGCAGCCATGCATACACAAAAGAGGAGACATGGACATAGTGGTCTTTGCTCAGATTCACCTTTTGGTTGAGTTCTTTCCTGACCATCTCATTTAAAATTTGCCTTTTTGCCTACTCTCTCAATTTATGTATTTCTTTTATCTGCCTTCTCTGACAAGAATATAAGCTTTGTGAAGGCGGTAATTTTGTGGCTTCTGAATCTCCTACAACAGCATCTAAAATGAATACAAAATGGTAAACAGAATAGAGAATTCATTTAAAAATAAACAGGAAAAATGTCAAAGTACTGTCCCAAAGCAAAGAGTTCAATAGCCTAAAAGTTTACACTTTTTAAAAAAAATTAATAATAGATGATTTTTATTCTAATGGAAAATATTCTACAGTTTCAACAAATAGAAATTTAATAAAGTCAAAAGTGCATGAATTACATAGCACATGAATAACAAAGACAGCACAAATTATACTTCAGGCTATTTAACTAATGAATAACAAACACATGCGCACGCTCCTAAAAGACTCAGAGAACACTGATTATGAAGCCGGAAGGAAAGCATCTTGGGTGATCTCCAGCTCCCCAGTAATGTGGGATGTGAGTCATCACTGATTATATGAATATACGGATGGCATCTGACTGGTAAGTGATATATGAACCATGGTAAGTTTTAAAACATGCGGGGCCTAAGTCGATTTTCTGGCAGCCTCATCAAGTCTGTATTATAATTTTGTTGAATCATGGATAACTGGTTCCCAGGGTTTCCTCAGAGATAACAGAATTTGATTCACTCTTACTCACCTTTTGATCTTGCCTGAATATACAGACTGTGTTCATCTGAAAAGATGAGCAGCTTGTGAATTCATGCCAGGTGAATGTTATTAATTATGAACCAGCTCAAAGGCAGAATTTTGGATATAATTTTAACATATAATTCAGAGCACTTACTCGTGTTGGAACTATGTCATTCATATGAGTATTTTCTGTTGTTGTTGGAATTAATTCGTCTATTAGCCTTCTCTTTAGTAATATAGGTATTTTTGGTCTTAAAATTTAGCATCTTTCCCTGACAGAGGAAACCTTTGCCTTTTAACAGTGTTATATTTTAAGTGCAAAAAGTTGCTATCACTAAATGCCTTTTAAATGATTTTATGATCAAAATAACATGAATAAATTGCAAAACTTGAATACCAGAAACAAATTTAAATTAATGTCCACATTTTTTTAAGATAAGAGCAATTTTTTACAACTAGTTTTAAAATATTTTGAACCTTCCCTAACCCTTTCAGTACTTTCAAAAGAATTAATAGTTTTCCAGCCATCACATTATTTGTCTCAGTTTAGCAATGTTAATGGAATTATAAATACCATAAGGCAGTGAAATAATGAATAAAACATTAAACATCAAAGAATAGTTATTGTAGCCCATTTGACAGTGACACACAATCTTAATCTATTTGAGTTGTGCGGTGTTACTGCAAAGTACTTCAGAATATCTCCAAAAGTCAGCATTGAGCTAAAAAAGAAGGAGCGAAATGTGGTCATGGAATCCTCCCCCTCTTCTTCATTACTTCCCATCAAACTTTTGAAAATCGTAATTCCTAAATTCGAGACACCTCGTGTTTGTGAGCATTCAGAGACAGAAGTCTATGTGCAGCTGGCTATACACATGCTGGGTAAGAAAGTCTACTTTCACTCAATGAGTCTGAATTTCGACTGTGCAAGCAAAACATCTAGACTCTTGTTCACTGATTGGATTAATATCGATTTCAGGTTCCATCTTCATATATTCTGAGTCAGGAAGCTTAAAAGGAGCTGGAAAATAAATCTCTGTAAAAACTACGTAGAAGACGCTGATGCCCAGTTTGGAGAACCAGTCGTCAAACACGGCCTCTGGTGTGATCCGCAACTATCACCTGTGAGTGTTAGATTCTGGGTGTGAATTAAATCATGATCATTCACATGTATGGATTTGAACACAAACAGCAAGGAATGAGAACAGGTAGCCTGAGCTCTAACTCGTAAGGTCACTAACTATGCAACAACTACATTTGCTGACCAATAAGATTCTATATTCTTTGCTCATTTGTTTCTATGCTGTCTGCTGCCTCAAGAAGCATCCAAATTATTATGGTTCCTGCAAATCAGCTCCCCGCTGCCCACCTGGTAATCTGAGCATCTGCAGATTTTACTCTTTCCCTGATTGCTAGTTACTTAAATGATACAGCACAATGCCAAGAGGAGTTAACGTATGTGTTATTTAGAATTTCAAATTAATGTTTAATATTTTCTCAGTGGCTGCAGTGGCCATAATGCCAGATAATTGTTTTGTGTTTCAAACTGATACTAAATGAGCTTTTATATTTATGCCAAATTTATATGATATTGTAGCATTTAGTATTGTGACAATGTCCAGGTGATTTTGGAGATAGAAGTCTGTATTTTAATCATATAAGAGAAAAAGAGAGTCAAATCTGTTCTCCATAGCATTATAAACAAATCAACTGCTTAGTTTTCTTAAATTAATTTTAAACATTCTAAAACGTAAGAGTCCATTATTGTGTTTGATCTCAAAATTCTTTCAATATTTTGCATCATTGTCTATGTATATAATTTAGGTTATTTCAAATATAAATAGACTACCCAGTTTTTACATTTAATACCAAGAATCTGGTAGACTGACATAAAATATTTTAAATATCTCAGCAGAATAAGTATATTTTAACAATTTTTTTTCACAGTATCATTCATATGCTAATGTCATTAAAAGAAGGAAACATTAAAACTTACATGCTGTTTAAAGACTGGAATAATAATCTTGAAACATCTGATTTCTAAAGCTGTAAGGTTAGAAATAAGAAGAACTGATTTTATTTCTGCACAGTTAAATCAGCCAGTTTTAATTGTTATAAAACACCAACTACCAAGATATCATCAGGCAGTGAACTGTTCTGGAAGAGGAACAGCCTTTATTTTAAAAACACATAGAGATGAATTTTATTCCCTTCTAAAAATTATTTTTTTTCCAGCACAGAATATTTCATTTTTACTTTTATTAATGTTACAAAGACTGCATATTTTATCAGCGACTACAAGATGAACTTAGAGAGTTTCTTTTCTGTCGTCATTGTCTTTATCACCCCAAATTTCTCTCCAAATTTCAATTTTGGAAAATGCATAACCTAAGAAAATTGAATAAACCCAAATACCTGCACATTGATAAAGGCAAACCCGATTTTACTCAGCCTCTAATCTTTTAGTTACAATGGCTTAAAAGATTTCATGGGTTCTTTTGATTTAGTTTGAATGCATTTTGATTGATACACTGACTTTAGAATCTTAGTCATGTCAAATGTGTCCCCATGTTTTTTTTTTTTGTAATAAATAATTGTAGACCCTTCTAAATTAGCCAGAACTAATAGATTGTACAGTCTAACTAGTCTAGCTGTACATTTCTGAAAAGAAATATGAAAAATACTCTGGGGCCTTTTATGAATAACTAGATTGAATTGTGTGAAATTGTTAGACAACTGAGAACAAAAACGTTCTCATTGTTTCATACTGAAATTGTCACATTACTATATTACCTGCTAGGTTCTAGTTTATTCACATTGCACGGCACATAGATAAACAACTTAGGAATAATCTTAGAAACAACTATTCAGTTATATGTCATCTAAGAAACTTATACTGTTTACAGAAATTTATGTAATTTCTCTATTTAATTTATATATCTTTCTAATATTTTTGTACACACTTGAAGTAAAAAAAGCAGTGAAGTAATTTCTACTGAATTAATGTTGATTAATTAATATATTAATATAATATTCAAAGCAAGATTTTTCTTTAAATTTATTTCCCTAGTTATAAATGATGTTGATATGGGAATTAATCAACTTTAGTCACTAAAGAGTTAACTGCTTGAAAATTTTAAAAATTAAAACTAGTTATATTGTGCTACCCTAAATTATTAGCTATTGGTGAGCCACCTGTACCTCTCTATATATTTCTCTTACTAAAAACAGTACATTTTATTGTGGCAATTTTCAGAAGTTGAGAGAATTGTTAAACCTAGGTGCACATCACCCAATAAACTATTATCAACTCGTGGCAATTTATTTTATCTATACTTCTGTGAACTTTTCCTCATCACTTTGCTATCTTTTGACGTAAAAACAAACATATAATATTTAATTCTCAAATATTTCACCATATACATCTTAAATATACTTGTTTTTATATTACTCAATAACTTATGTCACAATAAAATTAACATTAATTTCTTAATGACATCAAACACTCAGTAGATCCTGAAATATCCTTGCTTGTGTGAATCAGATGTAAACAGGACACACATGCTCTGACTGGTTGATGTAGCATGCACTCTTGATGATCCACACAGAGGGCCCGTAACTCGGCAAATACCAGCCCGATGTCTAACTCCCACCCCTGCATTCTGGAGACAGACATGTCAGAGAATTAAAGTCCTCCCAAGGATTGTCTCTCAACTAGTCTCAGGAATTTGGTAGAATAACACTGAGAAACTTTTTTTTTTACTAATTTTCAAATTTTTTCCATTGAAATTTAGATTCATTTGAGTATAGGAACTGATAATCTTAAATATAAATATATATAGATAGATAGATAGATATAGATATAGATATATAAAATTTATTGGCTTCCTCTCCTTTTTAATTTCACTTCCAACTTTCCTGCTATACCTCCCAAATAAGCCACTTGCACTAGAGTCCTCATCTCAGGATCTGCTTGTTGGGGATACCCAACTAATGCAGTTGCCATTCAGAGCTCCTCTTATTGATCTTTGTCAATGTTTTTAATTTTTTTCATCAAGGAAATGACATTTTTACAGTTAAAATCTAAAGGAACACCGATCTTAAGCACACAGCTTGATGACTTTCACAAGTTACATCTGTGAAGATCCCCATATAGACAGTTTCTTAGAGAGGAGAGTGGGCCAGAATGCATTCTCTGGCTTCTGCTCTTTTGTTGCTTCGCCAAGTTGGATGACCACCAATTATACATATTCCATTTCAGAGGGGGGCAGAAAAAAGCTCCCTTTTCAGCTTATTTTACAAAGCTAATATTACCTGGTACAGAAATGAGACAAAAACAGTACAACAAATGATACTATAGACCAATATCCCTAACAAACACAGACACAAATGTTCGTAACAAAATATTAGCAAATAAACATTGGGTATTAAAAAAAAAATTTTCACCATGACCAAGTTAATTTTATTCCAGCGATGCAAAGCTAGAAACTGTGTTAAAATTTTTGAACCCTCATGTCTGACAAAGCTCTAGTATTTAGATTATATATAATATTCTCAGAATATGTAAAATATATATTTAAACTCCTAAACTCAAGAGTTAAAAAAATTCAAATTATAAAATGATCAAAAGACACAGAGGAACATTTCACCAAATAGAATATGAAGATGGCAAATAAGCACATGAAAATATTTACACCATCATTAGCCATTAGGAAAATACAAACTAAAAACCACATTAAGATATTGCAACATACCTAATACAATGGCTGAAATTGAAAAAAAAAAATAAGGACAAAACTATATGCTGACAAAGAAATAGAGGAACTAGATCATTCGTACATGGCTGGTAGGAATGTAAAATGATAAAATCATTCCAAAAAAGTCTGTCATTTTCATAAACTAAACCTGCAACAATTATAAGACCGAGCAACTGTACTGTTGCACTTTTATCCCAAAGAAATGAAGACTTCGGTCAAAAACAACACTGGCAAACAAACATTTGTAACCACTTTATTTGTAAGACCCTCCCAAACTGGAAACTTCTCAGTGGTCCTTCTGGGTGAATGGTTAAGGATTCCGCAATACCTGGAAGCGCTTCACGACAAAACACAGTGAACTGCTGATACTCACAACCAGGAGAACCCCGACTTAATTATGCTGAGCGGAAAAAAAGATGATCCCAAAAGATGACATTCTCTATGATTCCATTTATGCCCCACCCTTGACATGACAAAGTTATAGGAAGAAGAACAATTTAGTAACGACTGGGAATTAAGCAGAGGGTGGGGCAGGACGGAAGTAATGTCACCATAAAAAGGCCACATAGGCGATTCTTGCATTCACAGAGTTGCTCTTTACCTTGACTGCATTAACATCAGTCAGTGTCCTGTCTGTGATATTTACTATAAACTTGCAAGGTATTACATTCTGGAAAAACTGGATAAAGGGTACAGGAATCCCTCTGTATTATTTTTTTTTTTTTGCAACTGCATGTGAAATTACAATTATCTCAAAATAAAATGTAGTTCAAAAAAAAATAATAAAGGAACAAGACTCTCGACTTTTCTGTTATAGGAGATCCAGACAAATCTTGCTCAACTCCAGCATGCTAAAACGCTGAGCTGGAACGTGGAATCAGTGACGTAAAGTAAGTGTGGAAGAAGCACACTTTCCTCGTCTGATGTAAGGCCTTCCTGCTTTATACCTCTCTTGTCTGTGGGCGATCACTTTTCTTGGTATGTGTCTCTGTTTTTGTTTTGTTTGTTTAAGGCTTTGCCTAGGAAGGAATGCTTGAATTCTGAGTCCACAGGGCTCAGGCTGCATCCATGCCGAGTTTCCAACATTCTCGTTATTCCCATCAAAATGCAGAGTGAAACCCTCGCCCACTTTTACCTGGCAAGATCACCTAGCTGAGGTCACCTCCATCTGGGGTCCTTGCTTTGACTCTTTTCTTGGTTCTCCAGGTCGTGAATCCATGCGTTGGCTCTTTTCTCTAACACAGCTGCCAAAATGATATGGCCTTGCTGTCCTTAGTGGCTGCACCCCACTCACCTGTCCCCTCCAAACACACACACCCCACAGTTTGGAGTCTGCGAACATGCTTGGCAATGTCATTGGTGGCATTTATTGACTGTGGGTTAGGTACTGTATCGTCGTTCTAGTTACTGTATATGGATTGTAGATAGGCTTATTTAGAATGATTCGAAATGATGCCACTGCCATTCTATTTGATTTATGATTCGTGGCATTTCTCTCTGACGGTTACATGCTTGTTTCAAATCTCAGGCGATCAAAGAACGAGATCAAATATCTGTTTCATCTTTCTTTAACACTTAGCTGGAGTTCAGTTTTAAGATAAAAGCTGAACCTTATATATATGAAATCATCCACTAGAAAAGGAAAATACAGTCAAACACCATAAAATTTACTTTATTCCTTATTGCTATAACATTTCAGCCTTAAACTATCTCCAAAGTTTAAAAATCCTGGGCCATATCATGGCAAAATGACTTTGAAGTTTATCAAATAGTATTTTTTGAAAATGATGGATTTTTTTTTCAATAGTCCCCACTAATTTAACTAGTTCATAATAATGGAATACAGTACAGTGGAATAAACCTGTGCTTCAAACATAGTAATTTATTATCTTGAATGTGTTACTTTATTAGAAGCTTTAAATGGTGCAGAGGGAGCCTGAGTCAGCAGGCATATCTTTCAGTCAATGTGAAGAAATGCTTACATTTTCAGATCTGTCTCCACAAAATGCAGAAATATACCTCAAGTTAGCCAAGAAGAATAAATGAATTCTTGATTAAAGAGGTCTTTCTAAGGGAAATGAAGTCCCAAAACAAATTACAGTACAGGGAGCATGGTGGGATGTTTCTCATTTTTCATTTCACTTGCTCTTTCTTCCACATTTTTCTTTCTTTTTATTTTTTCTTTCTTTTTCTTCTTCTTCTTTTTTAAACAAAGTAAAATGATTTAGGAAAAGTGAAAGAAAAAATACACCTCAAAAACAAATCTTAAAAATTACAACCAAAAACATAGTCATCAAGAATAGTAGAAGAGTTGTATGAACAATATTTTCCAAGCTGGTCCTAATTATATCTTGGCTGCTACCTTACCTCTGTTTCTTTCTTTTCTGTCTGTTTCAGACTCAAATTCCCCCGATGCTTTGAAACTATATCTGAGAACCATTCTGCCTATGAGCAGGCTTTCCTCTGCCTCACCTCCCAAATCCAACAAACACACTGCTAGCACTTTAAGTTCAGGAATTTTCTAAGAGCTTGATGAATCTACATTTTGTTTTAATTTTACATTGTTATAGCTCATTAGCTTCTCATACAGTACTTGTAGCTAAGATTGAATAAGCTAATTCCACAAATAATGTTGTAAGATATAATATTATAACAACGCCTTCTAGTAAAAACGTATAATGTTCTCAGCCAGCATTCTCATTCACTCTTAGCTCCCACTGTTCTTTTCTTAGAGGGCTCAGAAGCATAAGTGAGGAAAGGCTGGGAGGTCCCCGCACCCTCTGAAACAGAAAGAGAGACGAGATTCCTTTATTGTCATCCTTGTACGCCAAGGCAGAAGTGCCTGTAAGATTACCCGCTATGGTATTACCATAATATTCCTTGAAACCAGACAATCTCTTAACTACCTAAACATATACAAGAAAATGAGCATCCTCTTTTAAACTCGATAATTTATGAGGGTTAAGGTGTTGCTATGTAAATGTATTCTAAAAATATTGCCATTCCTCAGGATATTTCATCAAATATTTTCCCTAACTATCTCCTTATGTTCACTTAATTCACTTAGTGATGGAGTGCTTTTCTATGTAAATGTGGATTTCATTGTTGGAAGAGATTAAGGAAAACTAATTTTTATGGAGTGCTTATTATGCGCCAAGTACATTCCTATTACATTAATGTCTAATATGTTCCTCATGGCAAAACTTTAATGTACATATTATTTACTTTTTCTCAGATGGTGAAACCAAAGTTCAGAGATTTTAAATAACATACTGTAATTCATCAAGCAGAACAGGAATTCAAAACCCAGTCTGTCTCAAAAGTTCATGCTCTTTCTGTTACGCCATGCTATTTCACGGAAAAAAAGTAATCCAAAGTCAGCCAGTGAAAATTATATTTTGTCAAAGGAAATGTTTGGATGTGATACAATACAACCCTTTGTGTTGTGGCTCTTAAATTACTTTGGAATAATGTCCAAAGTCAACAACTTTTAACACATTTTGAACAGCACCGTCATTGACCCTAAATTCCTTGTGAGCTTCACATTCCCAGTAGGAAGTCATGGCAGCCGTGGGTGCGTACACACAGACTTTCACATACTGTATCAGAAGGTACACTGATTCTGGGTTAGGAACCCTTGAAATAAATTAGCAGTATCTAAAGATATTTGATTTTAAAAGACATCGCTAATTTATCGTGTCCGTCTTGAAAGATTGTGTTCCTTCCTATTCAGTTTAAGTAGTCTCTATGTTTGATACGATCTGTACAAAAAAGTTTATTACTCCAAGTTTTTATCACCTTATTCATCAATAGTCTTGTTTGTTTTTGGTTTATCTCCATTTTTCATCTTTGGTCTCTGCTTCTGTTTATTAACAGGCTGGGAAGGGAAGTGGGTGCACTACTCAGTATTTTAGATATATATTTTTATAGTTTTTTTGTGAAGGTTGGGTATAGAAGGTTGTTGAAACTAATGACTAAATGAGCTTTGAAGATCTCACTGTAGATTTCATCTATTCAGTATTTTAATGCCATTAATACAACAACTGAGAATTCTCTATATATGCATCTTGCAAATGCATTCAAGTTTTAGTGTATTTAGAGCTAGTAGAAATTTTATACATCTTCCAGCCCACTAATGTGTGCTGGTGTTATGGAGGAGGGCTACTTCATCACTGCAAATTATTCAATCAGTCTGTGTTTCAGGCTTAAGATACACTATTGTTGATTACGAGCAAACTAAATGAAATGTCAGCACATCTCAATGTATAAAAAAACCTATCATTATCATCACAACTTAGACCTCTTCTTTTATTCTGGCATAGAATCAAAAAAATTTTTTTTTCTGCCAGTGTTGTCTCGAGGGAGCACGGATGAACCATTGGTAGGATAGACTGTGAGTACCAGCAATATAGTTCTCCAGTCTCTTTATTTTTCCAGCATCCTACTCATCATCATCCATCTTTGATACTACAGTTAAACAGATAATGCTCATAAAGTATTTGCCACCTCATTCCTTGATCAGTAGCTGGAAATGCTGAATCTTTTCACAATTGTTTTAAAATGGAGCATATTATCATATGTTTTAATAATATATGGTTTTTTTTAAAAGTTTGTATGTATCATGGTGTGGACAGACTATGATTTTTATGACTAATGGCAAGAATTTAACTTGTCTTAGATGCATTCTCACTCCACTATAAAATTTGTTTTTCTATTTCACTTTATGTAAATATACTTATTGAGCTTATAAAACCCAAGTAGCACAGAAAGGCATTTCTCATCTTTCTTTTTTCTTGCTCCCCTCTCACATTTTTTAAACACCTAAAATATTTTAGAAAAATAAACACAAAGACAATCTTATTCTACTATTTTTCTAAATGCATTCATAAGAGGGATTGGTATTTTTTTTTTTTATCTTAAAACACTTAGTGGCCACAGTATTTAACATTCTTCTGCTCTCTCCTCTTTTAGGTCATAGGCAGATCGAATCGATCTCTTATTTTTTTCCATATTCACCTCTTCCATGTTGTCCCATTTATAAGTTAACACTTTCAAACTGTTTTTTTAAACAGCAGTCTTGGCAATTCGAACATCCTCCACAAAGAGGGTTTTTTATCTTCAGAGAGAAAAGAAAAAAGCCATCTGGAAAATGCACTGTGTGTCTCCAGGGCCGTATAGAGAGAACGAATGTAAACAGTGAGTGAGCTGGTGAGAGCTTGTAAATAAAAGAAGAAGAAGAAGAAGAAGAAGAAGAAGATATATATATATTATATATATATATAATATATATATATAATATCATGGTTTTCTTATTATGGAAATGATTTCAGTGTCTATACAATGTATTGTATATAATGTGGATAAAATAATTCATTTTGGACCATGCGCATTTACCTGGAGAAAAAACAAAATGCCCTTTACCTCAAGGTATCTCTGTAACCAAACTTTGAAATGTGCTGAGTGCAAACATTTTTCTTATTACTTTTGAAACTCAAGAAGTGAAAAAAGAAACAATTCATTTTTCAAATGGCAATTCCAGGTTGTTTTCTTTCATTGTGGCTTTCTATCTTTTTCAACGTGGACATGAGGTAATATTTATGTTGGAAATGAGAAAACAAAAAAACTAAGGCATTAATATGGTTAAACTTTAATATCCTAAACAGAGGCATAAATCCAGAGATAAATCTAGGTTTTCTTGGACAGAAGCTCATAAAAATCAGGGGCTCTCTTTAAAAAAATACAACATATGGAGATAAAATTAGATGCAAAAGCGAGTATATATTTAAAATAGAGAAGACATTAAGAAAACAATGTATAAAAGCAGACAACCCAATTCTGAATATATACACGTATAATGAGATACATCTTTGTAGAATTTTTTCTTTCATTTTTTTACCACATATTCTTTGATTGCCTCTTCTTATGAAATCATTTTTTAAAGTATAATTTCAAAAAGAATAAAAGCTAATTCAGTATTTTTAGCATAATGGATTAAACATATTTCTTATTATTGGTAGTTGAAATTCATAAAAATCATGACCTCTTTATAGATCTGTAATATTTATTTCCCTGGCACATTAAAATTTCTATTTGGGTCTTAATTTTTTTTCCCTAGACAAATATGATGTATATCAATGATCCTTCAATTCCAATGTCATTTTCGAAGCTGCTAACTGATGACCCTCAAGTCCACTCTTCAGCCTCCCCACCCCACTGTTCATCATGCTTCATCCTCCCTAGCAAGTCACCCAAGACACTCCCACGCTGCAGACCATAGGACTGTCAAAGAGAGGGGCTCGGTAGGACCGGCACGAGCATCCACCACATTAGGGGTCACAGTGAAAGGTTTTCAAGAGCGGAGCAGTACTGACGGGTTCCAAACACACATGATATGCGGAGTATAAGGAGATTTGAGAACCAGCTCTTCTTTCGGTAACTGAAATAAACAGGGATAAGGAGAATAATTAAATATATCCTGATGGTCCCAAAGAAATTAGAAGCAGAGAGCCTGTAATCGTGTGGGGGCAGGGACTGCCAGAGGCAGAAGTTTTGCGCACCCGCTGCCCTTGACACCTGCTGACAGCATTTTAGAAAAGGACAGTCACACTCACAGCGCTGCATTGATCCCTGCTGAGTAGGTCCTGCTGTGACTGTCACTCTTCCTGGCATCCCGTCCAAGCCGGAGACCGCCCCTCCTGGTGACAATCTGCACAGCAGCTACTTTTCCCTGCGCCGGCCAGCATTCATTTTACTGACTTTAATAATTTAACAAAATTGGATTAAACTATTAGATATTTGTGCGGATATCCATGCTACTTAGGGTAGTCAAAACAGCTGTAATAAATAGAGCTCAAAATACAAAAGCTCAAAGAAAATAGCAGGTTATTTCTTGCTCCTCTATTAGTCCGGGCTGGGTGCTGCTGGCTTGAGGGAGGGTCTTCTCTACCTGGTCATTCAGGGGCCCCAGCCCCATGGTGGCCTTACCATTTTCAGCTGGCTCTTTGTAAGGCTTCTAGAGTCATTACCGTTCCAGCTGCCCAAAGCGGAAGAAGAGCATGGTCAACGGTGTCTGAGAAATTGCGTGGGTTCGATCTGGGAGTAATGGCATTCCCACCGTTGCAAACCTAGCTACGTGTCTGTCAGTGCCAGCGGCAGGAAAGGCTGGATGGCGTGGTCCATCGTGCATTCACAAAGAAGGGAAAATGCTTTTGGTAGCAGTCTCCAAAGATATTTCTAGGAAGGAAGTTCTTATTAGCCTCTATAATCATTTTTTTTTTAATGTACCTGAAAGAATAAACCTATTTAAATTACAAAAAGAAAAAGAAAAAAGGTGCCAACTTGCAATCAGTACATTTTATCTTCACTATATACTTTTTAGATGACTCCTTTTAGAGATTTACTAGATGGATATTGCATTTTTAATATCCACTTTTTTGTTTATTTTACCCAGCGACAAAGTAATGTAATTACGTTTCTTGAGTTTATGTCTTTTCTTCTTAATTCAATTATCAGGCTTTTGAAGGCAAGAGGATTTCTTTCTCTTTATATGCATAATGGCAAAGAGGTAGCCAAGTAGTAATAATATCTAAATGTAACTGAATTATCCAGAGCTGCATACTTTTATTTTCCAAAGAGAAAAACAGTGATTTAAGAGCTATCTGTAATCCTTCAATGTTATCATGAACTTAAGTGGCTTCTGGTGATATTAGAAGTTACCTCTGATCATCACAGGATGGGTTTGCATGATTAGAATATTAATTTTTGCTGATTTGTTGTTAATCAAGGATTAAATCATAATACAGTGGGACAAATATAGTCATTAACGGGAGACTAGGCCATTCATCTAAATGGTTTACCTTGCGGCTTTGTACCACGTCCTGTGATCAAGTCAAAGGGAGAGATTCCTCGCATCATGGCACACAGAGATAATGATAACATGTTTGTAGCATCCTAGTTTCAACGGCTTCATCCTGTGTTCACTTTAGGTCTGGCCCAACTTCCCCATGGTTTGCACGGCCAACATTTAAGAAGCTGAGATGGGAGCTTCTGGTCTGGAGCACAGCTCTGAACTCTTGGGATGCTAAATGAAACTATCACAAGGATACTTGGCCACTGTTTCCTAATGTAAGAAAAGAAAGTCTTATACTGAAATATATTGTCTTGTTTTTGTTGAACAGGTGATCATGATGGAGAAACACATTCGGCCTTCTCTATCCATTGGTAAACAGTAAGTGATAAAACTGAATATATATTTTAAAAAATTCTTATATAAATTTGTTAGTTTAGGCTGTCATAGGATGACACAATGGCCACTGATAAATCATCTTCCTGCCTCAGAATGACTTATTTGGTAGAGACCCATGCCTGATTATAAAAATTAGAAAAAGTTCTTTAAATGTACTTCTTGTCAGCAGAAATGGAAAGAAGATTTCTCACTGTAAACAATATTGATGATGTTCAGACAATTTTTTTCCTTCCTGAGAATATGAATCTTTTAATGGTGACACCTGTTGTTGGGTCAGCAGGCGGCGGTGCCAGCTTGGATATGTGAGCCCCTGGTGGCTCTTGAGGGACACCTGGGCACCCCCAGGGTGTTAATGGCTCAAGTTCTTCAGGCCCAGGACTGCGGATGTGTGTGTGTGTGTGTGTGTGTGTGTGTGTGTGCGCGTGTGTGTGTGTGTGTGTGTGTGTGTGTGTGTGTGTGTGTGTGTTGGCCTGCAGGTGCACAGGCCCAGCTGTTTTCAGGGTGGCTGATGAGAAAGCTATCACCAGATTTGGGGCAGTTATTTATACCAAGTCAAGGCTCAGAAGGGGACAGCATTTAGTTACTGACAATCGTATCAAAAGGAGAATGATTCCAACAATTTCTAAAATTCAGTAAATTGTATAAAAATATTAGAATAGATTACTATTGGTTTACATGAAAATTTATGCCTAGTATTTAGTAAATGATTTTATAATATATATTTTAGTTTCTTTTGAGAAAAAAATGAACATATTTATTTAAATATTAATTTATTTTGGCATGCCAGGTGATAAATACTTTGAATATTGTTTCATTATATGAGTGTGTATAGATTGACTCAATTAACATTCATAAGCCCTAAATGCTATTCCATTGTATAATTGTTGTATATTTAGTGATTTCTCTATTGAATTCTATTTTTTTAATTAAAAAAATTTTTGCTTGTCTTTGTAACTTCAATATAATCAGTTTGCAATCTATATTCTTCAATTTCTCTTGTTATATTCTAGCACTTTTATTTCTTTTGGAAAGTTTCTCCATGTAGAATTTCCTGATTGCTTTCTATTGCCCCACATCCTTGTCAAGAGTAGTTATCATTTTTTAAAAAATTTTGCCAAGTTGGTAGGTAAAAATGTAATATAATTGTTTCTTTAATGGAGCTAAGCCTATATCTATACGTTATATATTTAGATAAACTCTTCTGAGATCTACCTAGCTGTGGGCTTGTTTTTAATTTAATTTTTTTTTGGGGGGGCATATCATTTTGTATAAACTCTCTCTAAAGAGGAATACGTACCATTTACTAGTTTAATGTACAGCTTATGTATTTTTCTTTCCCTTTGTTTATGGTGTATGCCTCTGTGCAAACATAGAGTGGTTTAATTTGCATTTAAAGTTCTATTGTTTCCTTTGTGATCACTATTCTGACTAGCTTAAAAACTCCCAACCCACAATGTTATACAAATGTTCTCCTAAGCATTTTTTTTTGCTATTTAATTTAGTAATGTATAATGCACAAAAACTTATTTTCTGTATTATTTAAGGTGAAGAGCTATTTCTCTTTCTCTTTAAGCAGGTACTTTTAAACCACATCCTGTATTAAATAACTTTTTATTTATCACTGAATTGAAATGATGACATTCCCCCTAATACCTTCATACTATATTTGAATCATTTCCTAGACTCTCTACACTGTTCAATTATTTCATCCATTCTTTTCTTAATAACATAGCATTTTAACGCAGTCACTCATAATGCATTTAGAATCCTTTAAATACATCAAATTTTTATTTTAACTTAAATTATTGTATTTTGACGAAAATCATAACACATTTGTATGGAGAGTTAAATCGTTAATATCATTACTGATTTTTCTATACTGGATCACTTATTCTGTCTTCATGGAATAAGATTTGATAGTTGTCTTTATTTCTTAAAGGTCCTGTACTTTTCTGATTAAATTTATTAAGGGCTATTACATGTGTGTGTGTGTGCGTATATATATATATACGTACACTCACATATATACGCACACACATATATACACACACATATATGTTTCATTAAAATATACTCTTCATTTGAAATTCAAAATGATTCTCCTCAATGTATTAAAACCATTGATCTCTGTTTAGGTATCTAGTCTTTAGTCACATTAAAAATATCTAGTTTGTCATATATGTTCATAGCAAAATCTTTTCTAAATTTATAATTATAAAATACAGTTGAATTTATTTTGCTAAATATTTAATTTTCTTACCTTATTGCATTAACTAAAACCCCATGACAATATTAGAAATGTCCTATGAGTTTTATTTCAGATTTTAATGAAATTGGAATTAACAATTTATCATTTAGTATGCTTTTTGTCAAATTTTAGCTATTACATATTCTTTATAATTCTCCATAATTTTGTCTATATTCTGATGCAATCCATTTTTAAGTTAGGAATAATTTTTTTGCACTTCTCCTGAAGTATACATATGGAATAAGCTTTAGTATAACATATTTAAATAAGGCTATTATATGAGAAGTTTAGAAGTTACCTGAATAGTACATATAAAGAATACCAACCAGGAAAAAAAAAAGCAAATAAATAATCGAATATTTGTATAACAATTTAAACCAAAGTTATTTGGATTTCATCTCAGGATGATAAATCTCAAACAATTTAAGCTCCAAAAAGCTTTCCGCCTTTGTAGATAGTTTATGAGTTGAAGTACAAAAGTACTGAGCTCAGGAGCTATTTAAAAAGTTAAAAGCCGCCATATTGTCTAAAGTAAATAAAGGTTTATAACCTCATCCCACAAAATATCCGTTACGTTTTGAGTGCTTTTAAGCATTGTTCTAGCTCCAGCAGCTATCAGAAGATTCCCCATGATATTAAAAGATATCAGAGAATCGTTAATATTTTAAAAATTTGTTCTAGATATGCTTCCATTATTCTGAGAAGATATTTTTGTACAAATCTTTTTGTAAAAATTCAATATTGCTGTCTCACTGTTTGTGATAAACTAGTCTTCAAAATAGGGTTGTTCATACTCAACGTTTCCTTTAAAATGTATGTATATATTGAAGACTATTTTGTCACAGCGAGACAGACAAAAGTTTTAGTGGTTACCAGAGGGGTTGGAGTAGGAGAAGTAGATAAAGGTAAAGGGGTCAGATAGATGATGATGAAGGAGATTTGACTTTCGGTGTTGAACACACGATGAAATATACAGATGGTGTATTAGTGAATTTTTTTGAAACCTACATAATTTTATTCACCAATGTCACTCCAATAAATTTAATAAAAAACAAAATAAAATAAACTCTTAGTTTAAAATTTAAGTATTATAGAACTTTCTTGGCAAAATAGATGTATAGGAGATGTTCTCCATTAAATATTTATCATTTGATACTCAACGTTCTGTCCTGTTTCAAGAGCCTTTTCTGGAATTTTTATTACTGTTTCAAAAATGAGGCTTCCAGTATGAAAAGATGCTCAACATCATATGTCAGTAGGGGATCGCAAACTAAAGCAACAGTGAGTTACTATTATACATCTATTAGAACAGCTAAAACCCAAAACACTGACAGCATCAAATGCTGGCTAGGAAGTGGAGTAACAGGAACTTTTATTTGTTACTGGCAGAAATAGACAATGGTGCTGACTTTTGGGCAAAAGCATTACTAGAGCAGTGAAAACATTCTCTCTGGTACAGTAACAGTGGGTACCTGTCATTACATATTTGTCAGAACTCATAGACCGTGTAACCTAAAGAGTGAACCCTAATGCAAGCTATGGACTTTAGTTAATAATATATCAATATCGATTCATCAATTGTAACACATACACCACTCGAACGTAAGATATTGATAAAAGTGGACCTGAGGAGGGAGGATGACAGTTTTTATAATCTTAGTACTTAGGAGTTCAGAAAAGTTTCTAAAAATATTCAATTAAAGGACTCTTCAAAAAATCTAAAAAAAAAAAAAAAAATGAGGCTTCCAAACATGGCTACATTTTAAGTCGTTCTTCAACACAGCAGACATAGATTAAAGTGCGAGCAATTTCTCTGAAGAAAATACTAGATTCTTTCAAACTATTTTAGTGATTCGGTTGGATCGATTCTCACAGAATATAACTTCATAGAGAATGTCAAATAGTTTTTGAATGAGTTATAATTTTTATAAATGAATTGTTAGTAAGAACTTTAGAACAAAATGTATGCAGTTTACTATTTAGCTAAATACCACTTTCTTTATTAATTAGACATAGTCAAAGTACCATAAATATTCATGTTTAACCTAAACCCCTAGATAAACAAAACATGTAAAAACTGTTCCGAGATCTTGAAAACACTATAGCATCCTTATTTCCAACTAAACGTGAGGTGTACATTAAAATAGGTAATTTTAAGGAAAAAATAAAGCTATTAAACACTTAAGTGATCTTTTTTAAACTCACATGTTTGGAAGTTGGAAGATGAATAAAAGCAAAATTGTTGTTAATCAGTTGTTTAAGTTGGCAGTCACCCCAGAAAAACTATCATTTACCTTGAATCTAAACCTCTGGGTCCTGGAAGCCATTGAAAAGTCGGTAATTCACAACTCTCTCCACATTATTTCACCTTTGCTACTCAAAATCTTAAATCTGATAGTTCTGCTGTACAAATAAAATAGATAAAAAATAGGTTCAAACCCATGCAAATGGGAAAATATATTTGCAAGCAACACCTCTGATAAGGGCCTAATGTCCAAAATACACCAAAAACTCGTACAACTCAATAACAACAAAAAAAGCAAATGATCCAGAAAAAAATGGGCAGAGGACCTGAACAGACACTTCTCCCTAGAGGACATACAAATGGCCAACAAATATATGAAAAGATGCTCAACATCACTAGCTATTAGGGAAATGCAAATTAAAACCACAATGAGATACCATCTCACATCTGTTAGAATGGCTATAATCAACAGGACAAGTAATAACAAATCCTGGAGAGGATGTAGAGAAAAAAGGCTCTCATACACCGCTGGTGGAACTGCAAATTGGTATAGCCGCTATGGAAAACAGTATGGAGGTTCCTCAAAAAGCTAAGAATTGATCTACCATATGATCCAGCTATCCTCCTCCTGAGTATTTACCCCCAAAGACTTGAAAATCCATATCCAAAAAGATATTTGCACACCAATGTTCATAGCAGCATTATTCACAGTGGCCAGGAATGGAAGTAACCAAATGTCCTACGATAGATGATTGGCTAAAGAAGCTGTGGTACATAAATACAATGGAATATTACTCAGCCATAAGAAGAGATGAAATACTGCCATTTACAACATGGATGGACCTCGAGATAATCATGCTAAGCAAAATAAGCCAGACAGAAAAAGTTGAAAATCACATGATATCACTTATATATGGGATATAAACCTAAAAGCAACAAATGAACAGGACAAACAGAGACTCATTAACATGGATTATAGGCTAATGGTTACCAGAGGACTATAGACAAGTGGTTACTAGTGGGGTGGAGGAGAAGAGGGGAGGTAGATGGAGTAAAGGGGGTCAAATATAGGGTTTAGGGGAAGGGTGAAGTGGGTAAAGGGGGCCAAATATATGGTAGCTGAAGGAAACTGGACTTTGGGTGGTAAACACACAATAGAATACACAGATGTCAAATGATAATGTACACCTGAAAATTATATAATTGTATTAACCAATGTTACCCCAATAAACTTAATTTAAAAAATAATAAATAAATTAATAAAAATGCACTAAAGGCAGAAGGCAATAGTTATTGTAAAAGAGATTCATGCCACATTAGATATTTGATTTGGTTAGTTCTTGGATGAGAGTTGCGTGACGGATTACTATAAATCCATTTCTTTCTTCCAATAAATACAATGCCATCAACTCAGAAAAAATAAAATAAAATGGGTTCAAAAACAATGACCAAAAATCAGTGAAAACAAATGGAACATTTTTTCAGATATAATGAATGATTAAAATGCTGCACTAAGTCAACTGAATAATGTAAAGATAATGGCATATTGCCACTCTCATTTGTTACTCTAATTTTTCTACATTTATGGAGTTCTGCCCCAAGTAGTTTTAATAGCAATTGTTAACCATTGTCATTTATCAGCCACCTTGTTATAGTTCAAAATGGAATTGTAATTGAAACACTTGAACAAGTTAAAATTGACAGTAAACTTACGGTCTGACAGGATTCGCTTAATGAACTTGATGCAATAAAATTGTAATCATTGCCAAGTGTTTATAGACTATATTGGCCCAAAGTTTTTAATTTTATCATTAACGCATAACAACTCAAGGCAGTAAGTTCATATGAGACAAGTGACAATTATCCGTAGCATTATTCCCAATGCTACGTAAATAGTAACGACTTTCCCCCCCCTCTGGATAGATAAAGTTTTTTCACTACCAATAAGATGTAATTTGTGGGGCAAGAAAAAAATTCGCTTAATTCCAAATATGTATGTCTGAGTATTTATGCTAATACTTTATATCCATATAATTAGATCTTTTGATTCGCAATACCCAGTCAGGTTAGCGAACATCTCTGGGCATCCGATTTCTTAATATAAAAAGCAGTAACTATTTATTTGGTTGTTGTGAGAGTTAAAGCAGATGGTAAGCACTTAGTAAATGTTTTATTATTATTATTATTGTTATTATTATTATCACTATTATTTATAGTTTGCAATTTCCATTTAAGCTATCTCATTTAATCTTTAACACATATCAGAAGAGGTATTTTCAGGATGATTGGAGAGAACATGGTTAATTAATTGAATTAGAATTGGGTTAGGTAGCTGGTGAACTAGCAAGATTGAGAGAGAAATTGTAATCAAAAATGTCTTTAGCCTATGAAACCTTAGGTGTGTTCACGTAGAGGACTGCTAAATTGTTTCCGGTTAACTGGGTGGAAAGTGATGTTTGTAGGCAGCAAATGAGTATAGAGTTGCTGAGAGTAAAACAAAAACATCTGAAAAGAAAGTAGGTATTGAAAGCAAAAGATACTCATTCACTCATTCATTCATTCATTCATTCATTTTCTAGCAATGCCTCCATCTCCTTCCTGGAACACAGAATCTCAAGTGAGCTTAATAATGTGGGAAACACGCCTTGCTCATTTCAGGGCAAAAAGGTTAAGCACAAACTTTTGGCTTAATGTCTATGATTATGTTTAAGTATCTCGCTGAACACTCTAGACTCTAGAAAATAAAATAGACTTTACTAGAAGACTGTACTTAATGTGCCATCTTTTTTTAATTTACAAAAATATTTTATAAACAATTTTCTATTAAATTGTTTTAATTATTAGTCATCTACATACAGTAAATGCCATTGATTCTCTCCACAGAGATATGTGCATCACCAATCTCCATGCCCTTGCCAGATAAAACACTAATAATTTCTTCAGTAGAGGATTTTTATCTCTCCCAGCTTGGGAGATTCTATCTCTGATTTTGTCTGCATGTCTATAAATGCATAACTGTATAAACAAGTACTTTCGTTACATTTTGTAAACAAATATTCTGAGTTAGGTGACTTGATTATTTTCCCTTAAATGTATTTTAATTTTGCTTTTCAAAATTTTCATAGTTATCAATACTCATATCTTCCCAGTGATTTTTAGTATATGCTTATTGAGGTCCTTGTAAAACTTTTTTGGTTGGTTAATTGGGGTTAATTTATCTGGAGAGAATTGACCTCTTTACAGTAGGAAGTCTTCCCATCCAGAAATATACATGTCTCTGCATTCGTTTACATGGTTGTTCTCGCTATTGAATGACATTTTATACATAATTCCCATAAACAGGACTTAGGAGGTATGCTGCGAAGTGCTGGAGAGAGTGATCTGTGTGCTCTAGTAATTATTTCCTTACATGTTGGTTCTTTCAGTTGATATTTGCATCTCATTATATGGTATTAGTTTTTTCTCAAAAATTGAGTGGATTTTGGTTGTTTGCTCACCTCATCTTACTCTGTGTGAAATCGTGAAGCTCTACTAAATGAAGTGTTTATCATTTGGTTACTTGGTTACTTGCCTCTTCTGTTACCAAAAATGTTTCTTTGAATATAAATTAAAAATCATCCTGAGTTCTTCCCGAGCTTCATTTTTCTTTTTTAACTTTTGCCATTCATCTTAATTTTGAATCACATATATAAAAATCACTATTTATTTTGGAGCTCCTATAAATACTGTATATAATCTATTACTTTTCATAAATTAATATTTTTAAAAGGAAGCATTTTATCTTTAATGCTATTTTGCAGTTCCTTTTAGCCTTCTTAGTTTCTTTTGTTTATCTCGATCTGTTGAAAATACATTTCAACCTACACTTTCTCATGCATATTGTAGGTGGCTTTATTTTGGACTATTTTTGTTTTTAGAGATAATGTAAGAATCTTATTCCTTGGAGCAGAGATCTGAGGACTGCATTAAGTAAATTTTTATTGCCAGTTTGGACAATTAGTAGCAAGAATCTGGATTCATGGGATATTCTGAAAAGCAATATCCTCTACACAGAATTCTTAAGCAGAAGCAAGTATTTCTTCCTTTGATTATTTGAATGTCTCTTCTTTGTTTGAGGTAAAGGCTAAGATTTTGTGATCCGATTTCTGCTTCTTTTATTACAGATTCAGGAGAATAACTAGTTCATTTGAGAATCACCCCCTCACGGTGAATGCACTTCTGTGTAAGGATGAATATGGAACAGTAGTTGGAAACTGTAGATGAGAATTTCTCTGCCAGCAAGTTTTATCTTTGGTGGGGTTAACGCACCCCAACAGAGCACATCTGTTGCTGGTTTACATAACTAACATGATCTCAATGTGCTTTGTTTATCCTGAAGCCTTGTCTCCATCTGTCACACCTAAAAATAAGTTGGAATGCTCATCTTTTCAGGAAAGTGGTGTCCTTGGTCGGGACAAACCCAGATTACTTAGAGGCTGAGCCCCACTATTCGTTCCTTAAAATTCAGTGTGTTCATGCTTAATTCTTCATCCTTGACACAGTAGTTTGTGAAGATTTCTGATCTATATAAAACAGTCTTCAGATGGATACGGCTTTTCTGTCCTAAGAGTTCCCTTTTCTTGTACCCCTGGTTCTCCAAATAGTAGTCATTTGAGTTATTCTGCATGAGTCTTTTTACTTCTTTCCAATGAACACTTAGGTATGCAGACATTTTTGATTAATCTAAATCTGATTTCATCTATAATATATTTAGGAAAAAAATGTGTGTGTGTGTGTGTGTTTGCATATAGAGCAAGAGTAGAAACAAGGAGATTGTATTAAAATAAGTCAATAGACAATAAGTCAAATGTGAGATATTGAGTACTTTCATATAACATGTGCACAATAAAATAAATAAATTTAAAAATTAATAAAGAAATAGTTGGCAAAAACATAGATACATAGTTATTTGGGTAGATAGAGAGATAGATGATAAGGGGTTGACTGCAAATGGGCTGAAAGATCTTTGTAGGGTAACAGAAATGCTCAAATTGATTTTGGTGACATTTGCAGAGCTCCATAAATTGATAAAAAAAGAAAGCTTAGCATACACTTAAAATGGGTGACTTTTATGGTATGCAAATTTTCCTCAATAAATGTTATAAAAAGATCCCTTGGAATCTTGCAATAAATATATAAAATTGAAAATTAATAAATCCATTCATTAAACAGACACCGTGCTAACAGCTTTAGACTTGAATATGAATAAATGTGACTCTTGACTTCGAAGCTCTCAGTCCAGTAGAAGTGCACTGCAGGGCCTTGTCGAAGGTATACTTCATTTCCTGAAGCATTTGTTTTTTTAATCTAGCACATCCATGTATCTCTTCCCATCTCACTGGTGAAATTCTCCATATGTTCTTGCAATTCTCCATATGGTTTTCCATCTTTTCTTCTAGTGCCTTTGACATATTAGTCATAGTTATTTTAAATTCTCTGGCTGACAATTCCAGCATCTGGGTCATGTCTGGGTCAGGTCCCATTGATTATTTTGTCTATCGACAGTAGATTTTAATTTTTTGTATTCTTCCTTGAGTGTGTGTCTTTCTGAAAATTGTTGGTTGGAACACAGAGAATGTGTATATTTATTCCTGGACATGAACATATCTTTTTTTTTTCCTGCTATGTCTTTGAAGGAAGCAGGAGGGGGGATTTGAGTTTATCTAATCAAGAGTCGAGCTGGATTTGAATTTTGTTGTTATGATGTTTCCTGTAATAAACCGCAGGCTTCAAATTCCCATATTACCTTATTCTCAGGGTGGAGTCTACTTATCACAGGATTTTTCTTATTATATCCTTTGCTCTCAGAGTTAGGCCATCCCTTTGCCCCTGCAGCTCAGAGAGGGTTTCTCTACGCTCAAGTCCCTCTCTGAGTGTTGTTGCTTGTTTCTCAGTGCTTTCTAGTTTTGTGAGGGGGACAACAAAGCTCTCTATTGTCGTGATTCAGCCTCAGGCCTAGCAGGATGCTGAGTCCTGAGGGAGGCCTTTTCCGATGATCCTGACCCTCTCCTTGTGGTTGGGTATTGCTAATGCTCAGTGTGGCATTTCCCCACCCAGAGGTAGAGATTATTTTTCCTCTCCTCTTCTTTAGTCTTGAGAGTCATGGGTTTGTTTCTCTTTCTTGTGGAGAATTAAGACTTTTAGTCCCTAGGCAAGAAGAATGCAAGAGACACATTATTTCTCTGACCATGTTGTCCACTCTTTTCTTCTAGATGTGATGCTTTCGCCAGTCTCTCACCAGTGTTTCGTTGTGAGCATTCTGTGAAGATCCAGGGAGAGGAACAGGTGCAGACTAGCACTTTGGCCTGCAGCCTCCTGAGGTTTTATGCGCTCAGGGCCACCCACACTTTGCAATTTTTTGTAAGTAGCTGAATTCTTCCTAATTGCTTAAATAGCAGTCCCTCTTTGTCTCACGCTCATCCCCGTGTGAATAAATCTTGAAGTCTCCATTTCACCTGAGAGCTACTTATCATTAATATCAGTCTTGGTTGACCTGTTATCTCAGCAATCTGACACCGCCGACAAGGACAAATTAAAGGATGGTCAGAAGTACAGGTGACTCCCTGACATGGAATTGCTATTAGTGGACATGATATGTGCTGTGCTTAGTAGCTCTCAGTAATAGCATTCTCCAGTATTGTAATTAATGTTATGGTTTCCTGGGTTGATGTTTTGCAAAAATAATACTACAAAGTGGGGGGCGGGGAAAGAGGTAGGGGTAAGAGAAAATTAGGTAACACCACCACAATGTAACATCTAGAAAATAAAATAAGAAAAGGCAGAGACATTGCTTAGAGAGTTGGAAGGAAATAGAAATATCAAGAGATTAGTCAAAAGACAAACAATTTTTCAGCAAAGGTCCCAAAATATCCAATTGACCGAAATCGTAGACTAGAAAATTGTAGAATAGAGATGAGTGCCAGTTTAGATATTTTAGGTAAGTGAGTTGTGTGTGATTTTATGATCCGGAGTGCTGTTTTGGGAGTAAATGGTCAGCTAAAGTCGAGTGCAGGGAAATATTTTAAGGATTAAGGCGTTTCAGGCATCTGTAGACTGAATTAGAACATGGATGGTCCATCGAGAAAATGGTATGTCCTAAATATCAACAAAATCCAGGCTAGAAAATGACTGAAAGACAGGCACCAAAATGTTGGGTGAATAACAATGGAATAAGAATGAGAGTGATAATGCAAAGAGTTGGATGACATGAAGTCAGAAGGCCTAAAGGTGTTAGGGAATTGGGGGTATCAATCAACAGATATTGTCATTCCTCTCCTGGTTTTTATGTATGCAATGCTTGAGATAATGAATAATTCTGTCAAGGTGGTAAAGAAGTGAAGTTGAAGGGAAGATTAGGTTTAGATAGGTTTCCTGCAATCTAAGAAAATTGGCCTTTCCCTAAGGATAGATTACACAAACACGACCGAGCGCTGTGCATTTTCCTGTAACATAGACAGATGGGGGAAATAAACGTAAAAGAATTTTAAAATATAATGATAAACAATGTCAGCAAACTGAAGTTCATTTATGAAGAATGATGAGAATAAAAATAATTAAAAAGCAAAGCATAAAATAAACAATGAATTTACTGGAGTTGGGTAAAATGTGAGAAAATAATTTCGAGAATACAAAAAAAGAACTCGGGTGTGTAAATGAATGTGTTTTGCCCATGTAGGCTAATAGACTAGAACAAAATCTATAAATTTGAAAATGTGAAGATATATTTTAATTAAATATAAAGACCAAACCTCTAAAATTAAATTGCATGACTATTAAAAGGAATGTCTTAGAATTTCATCGCAGTGTATTATTCAAAATTAGACAGGGGCTGATTACTGCTAACACATGGAAAGAGAAGCAGGATTTAAATTTGCTGATGAAAATGTGAAAGCGTGGAAGTCTTTACGACTGCAGTACCAATTAGTAATCTGTTTGTTTCTAATGCTAGTGAAGAACTCTCTGTTTTAATACACTTTATTATATTGTGCATGTGTGTTAAGGGTAGAACCTTATCTCCTAGGACAAATCATTTGTGAGTAAAATAATTTCATCTGTCAGAATGGAATTTCCTGCTGTGTTTTCTTGCAATGAAGTTTTAGGATAACCTTTGATCATTGGAGCATCCATCAAAAACAGGACAGACAATAATTGCTCTCAACTCTAACTCATTAAGTCATCAGTTCTCACTAATCAGATTTTTTTAAATAAATATTTTGCTGATGAGTACTGAACACTACTTTATATTGACCATGGTGGAATATTTATGTAATTACAATTTAATCTAACATGTCACTCATAATTATCTGTAGTATAATCTAGTCTTCTCTTGAATAATGCAACACTTTGAAATTTTAACTATATGATTCAACTAAATACTATAGTTTAGCATGATATTTACCCCCAAATTTTTTCGGTCCATGATCAACAGACCTGAGTCCTATAATTCAGCATGTTCTTACAGTGATTTCTATATTATAAATTCAATATTTTCTACTTAGAATAAAAGTGGTTAGTGAAGTTTAGTTTGAACAAATTCCCAAATGATCCTAGGTAAATTTTCTGATAATTTATGTAAGCATGAACATCAAATCTAAGTATTCGAGAGTAATCTAATCAATATGTTACATTTCCTAGGTCAGGTGGGCATACTGCAGATAAAGGACAGAAATCTGGCACATTTGGGTTTAATACATACATGTTCATTAGGTTTTACTATCAAAAATTTATTGACATTCAGAATAATTTTGCCAAAACAAATTAACACTCAATTTTGGCCAAATGAGGGTGAATTGATATGTAGTACTTACATCATATTTGGATATTTTTTATGTCTATACATGATTGGAGTTATTTAAATGATTACATATACTAAAAGAGGAGTATCCAAAGCTACTACAATTACCTACTACAGGTGGACAGATAAATCAGTAAAACGAAGTCTGAACAATGAACTGTATACAGATGTTTTAACATTTTGCAGGGGAGAGAGTTGATAGATCATTTTTTCATTTTAAACTTTTGGATATGAAAAAACATGAAATTTATTAGAAGGATACTAATATGGTTCACAGAATACAAGAGCAGAAAAACATGAATAAGTCAAAGGTAAAGAAAGAGAAGAGGAAGGCGCCTCATTTTATTGATCAGAGCTAACGTTCTCTTGTTAGGTATCTGGTGTTAATAGGACTCATTTGACAACTCGTAATTCCATGTGGGTCCACTTGGGACCGTGACCCAGACCTGAGCCAACTGAGCAAGGAGAGGTGTGGCAAGGCTCAACAATCTTGGCAGAAACTCCAAAAGAAAACGAGACTGATTAATTGATTGATTTTTATTAATATAAATTATATTATCTACGGAGAAGTGCATAAATACAATAAATACATTTTCTAATTTTATACATATTATTATTATTAAAGTAACTACAAACAGTTCATCACGTAGGTATCAAAAAAACAAAATTCAAACAAGTACATTTGAAGATCTAATCAGTTTTATTAAGCGACTCATGAATTGAGGCAGTATCCCATCTTGTGACAAGGCAGGTACTCTGAGGGGTTGTTCAAAATAGACAGTTTCTTTAGGAAGATGGGTGTGGCAAGGAAGCTGTTACCAGATGAATTATTTTTAGGCCAAGACTCCGTCTTTTAGGGGTGAAAAAAACCAGCAAAGTTGCCTCTTTTTGATATGGCCGTGGAGAGGGCCTACGTGACAAATGACCTTACTGGTTGTTAACTAGAAAATTCCAGACTGATTGATTAAGATTCCATTTCCTGTTCAGGTCAAAGCTGTAATTACGTCATGTTTTAAATCTAGGTCTGGTATCATGGGCTTTAGCACAAGTGACACCATTTTGGGCCTGTGGTTTTTTGTGTTTTTTTAACACGGGTTAAATTTGGGGGTGTGGCCTGACTCTTCTTCTTTGATAGGGGTGAAATAGCCTCCTAAATAAAGGCCCTACTGTGAACAGACCTCTAGACAAAACAGCCACAGCTGCATAACTGAAACGCTAACTGTCTTGCTGACTCTGACCTTAAACGACATTAAACTTTTTTTCATGTCAAAGCAAATTGACAGCTTCCTAGCCCATCAGCTAACAACAAGGGAGCTCACATTGTGCTAGTCCCTTAAGGGAAAAAGTTTCTAGTGACCAACGACAAAACAATGTACTCCCTCGGCCATGCTTTGTAAACTGAGCAGTGACTGCTCAGAGTAGAGTTTCTTTCCCACTTCTGGTTTTGAAATCTCCCTGTCTGGGAACAGTTTGTTCTTTGCTCAATAAAATATTCATGTAAAGTAAAGTTCTGAATTTTCTTTTGACAGAGGGAAGCCTCGCCTAAACCGTTTAAATGTTTGCTTGATTTTCATTTTATAAATTTTGTTTCACCAACCATGCATATAATGCTAAATAGATACATGTATGTGGTTTTCACGTGTTTATTTCTTTTTCTCATAATTATGTTTTTAGGTTTATCAATATTATAGTATGTAAGTATAACTTTAATTTCTCTATAATTATTTTTCAGGTTAACTTTACCAATCTTCTCTTCCACCAGAGAAATGCTTATTGCTGTATATCCTGACCAACATTCAACATTATCAGACTTTCTCGTTTTCAACTATTTTCCCCTGTCTTTGTAGAAAAGCTAAAAGTGAAAACCAAGTTTGTCCAAATTAACTATTATGCTCGTGGTAAAAGCAAGTTCAGATTCCTGGCGCCTCGCGTAGCAATTTTGATTCTCGTTTTCCATTACAGTTTTGTTTTATTTCTTTGCTTGACA
Source organism: Rousettus aegyptiacus (assembly GCF_014176215.1). Classification (NCBI taxonomy): domain Eukaryota; kingdom Metazoa; phylum Chordata; class Mammalia; order Chiroptera; family Pteropodidae; genus Rousettus; species Rousettus aegyptiacus. The sequence goes on from NW_023416287.1 coordinate 88,633,512, forward strand.
GTTTCTTAATATTTCATCAATTCTTCAATGCTTTTAAGGTTGTGATATTTCAAAACACTCCTTATCAGATTTTTAAAATTGTATTAATTTGAGAGTTCACCCAAATTGGCTACTTTGCCATTGCTAGAAATAGAAGTCTGACTAGGCCTTTATTTTTGAGAAACAATGTTTTTTTTTGTCCCCTCCCACCCCCCCACCACCATTGGGGTGGTATAACTGTCAAGTCATATACATAATTGTATAGTTGTCCTGAATCTTCTATTTCATGTGTAAGGCAAGTGCCTTTTAAACCCCTCCTACCTTAATTTTTATAGCAGCCCTATTGGGTACAATTTGTACACCACAACATTCACCCATATATAGTGTGCAATTCAATGACTTAAGTATATGCATAGAATTGTGTAACTATCATCACTACTTCATTTGAGAATATTGTCATCAAACCCTTCACCTGGCCCCTGTTTATAAAACCCCATGCCCATTCAAGGTCTCCCCTCATGCCCCTCTGCCCTTAGCCCCCGGCAACCACTAATTTATTTGCTATTTCTACAGATTTGCCCATAATAGATATTTAATATAAGCAAAATTATACAGTATATGATCTTTTGGGACTGGCCTTTTGCACTTAGCAAAATGAAACCGAGATTTATCCATGTCATAGCGTGTGTCGGCACGTCGTTACTTTTCATCATTGGGTAATACTCCATTCTGTGAACACAACACCCGGTATTTATCCACTCATCTCCTGATGGCCCCTGGATTTCCCCCCACCTTTGGGCTCTTTTAAATAATGGTGCCATGACCATCCTCACACGGGTCTCTTAAGTCAGGTTAACACTGGTTTTTAGGTTCTGATTCCACAGACGTCTACAGACATTCACAGTTTGCTGTTAGATATTTCCCCTTTCTGAGGCACTCTTCGAACCGAATATGCCCTTTTACATCTTTACATTTTTAAAGACATTACGTTCTTGGCAATTCATGTGATTTTAGTCATTGTTTAACAAGGCTTTGTTAAGACAAGCCGCCTTCTCCCTTATTTCCTATACCCTGAACCATGCAGAGTGAGGGCTGTCGCGACTGCACCCCCACCTCTGTCTGTCGCCTTCCTCCACTCCCACCCTGTACTCCGACCCCTCTGTCCTCTGCCTTGTGCTGCCGTCATTTCCAGTGAAAGCTAGACACTGTCTGTGATTTAGGTGTACTTCGGCCATTTCTAACCCCTTGATTAACTCTCCAGTGTGCGAGAAGATATTTATCTTCTCAGAGGAAACCCCATCATTTCAGAGGCTGGCCTTGGGGGAAGGGATTTTCCAGGTTGTATTTAGTGTTCCTCTTAGTGACAGCTGCGGTGAGGCTATAGATCATAAACTCTGCCCTTCTGCCTCTGGGAAGAAGCCCTGTCACAACGAACTCTTGCACATTCTTCTGTAGAATCGCTCTGGTCCCCCTCTCTCGGAGAACACATAACATCTTCATATTTAATTAGCTTATTCCTATTGCAAGTAGTTGACTTGTTTATGGATAGCTGTAAAAAACATTCTGCCGGGCAAAACACAAAACCAAACAAAACAACAAGGAAAAAAAAAAGCATGGACCCTCCTCTGTTAATTTTATCAAACTGTTGTCTGAAAAGATTCGTGTACTATATAGGCCGAAGTACCTTGTTCTGAAAAATTCTGATAATTAATATTGAAATAAAGGGTCTTTTAAAAAAAATCATTTAGGTCATAAAATATGTTATGTATATAAAAAAAAATGAAACTCGAAAACTTCAGAGGACAGGTCCACAGACACAGTCCATAACCTGACACTAGCTTCCCCTCATCCCCCTCTAAAACCCCCCCCCTCACCCCACCCCAGGCTCACCAGGCCTACCCTTGCCCTGTTCTAACCCTTTTGTTTCTCTTTATTTCTTTCTGTATTTCTGAGCTTTCATCATAGAATAATTTCCCTTCTTTACCAATAATAGCCTTTATTTATTTATTTATTTACTTTTTGATTGCAGTTCTGCTGGTGACACATTCTCTCAGGTATTTTCTTCCGAACACGTATTTACTTCACTGAGAAGTACGTGTTTTTTCTGCCCAACACAGACCCCAGGTAGACTGGAATCCCAGGGCAGACATTAGCTTCCGCGGAGCTGCCCGAGGTCTGGCAGAGGCATCAATCTCGGTCAATGGCAATCTTAGACAAAAGCCGCATTAACAAGCCCTAGGGTGCTTTACCGGCCAAGAATGCCAATGTGAATCCTGACGTCTGATGTCTTTATGTCGAGTGGTTGCATCCAGGTGCTTTCAAACCCATCCCTCTGATGTTAGCCAGGGTCGGGGAGTGGGGGGTGGGGAGGTGGGGGGGGTTGGAGGGGCTTGTGGTTAGCCCCACGCTTAAAAACAGAGCTGCTAGGACAGAGCTGCAGACGAGGTTCTGCTGTCCCACGTGCTCGTTGAGTCCTCAGGAGGCGCAGCTCTCTTTTTTAAATTTTTTAAAATTTTTTTCTTTTTTACATTTTATTTTTTCCCCTCGTGGCTTTCTTGCAGTGCAGCACCAAGCCCCCAGCCCAAGGCCTGAACCGGTCTTCCCAGACTCTGACGTCCACGCTGTTAGGTGCTGTGTGCGCCCCAGTGCGACGAGGCGACAAGGAGCACAGCCCTGACATTGCGTCTTTCTCTGCAGCGTTTCCCGAGAGCACGCGCTAGCGGGTTCGTGCACGCGCCGCTTGGGTGGTTGCCTTGCGTTCATGGCATTCATCTGCACTGTGGAAGAATATATATATTGGCTATAAGTATGTAGAGAGCTTGTATATATTTGTGTTAATAGGACATATGTTAGAGTAGGAGGCGAAAGTCAATGTCGTAAGGTTGGGACATAGAAACTGAGATTGGTCATATTTTCTGATTGTAAGTGTGGCTCATAGGACTTGCCATAAAAAATTTTTTTTTTAATTTTTTTAAATAAGTTTACAGTGCCTTCGAATTCCAATAATGATAGATCCTGAAAAATATGCATTAGACATGCAAGATTGTTATCAATCTTCACAAAGACAAAAGATAACCTATCTGTAGATTTGATAAATAATATAAAATCCTGATCTATTTTACCTTCCAAAACTAAGACTTGATTAACATCCTGAATTTATAAATGCATTTTGCTTTATTTTATTTTTAAAGAGTGTACAAAACCTAAAATCCAATCTTCTTTTAATAGTGATTATATTCAAATTTCTTAAGTGTAGTTAGCAGATTTTAAATCTTATAAATAAAATCATGCTAGTTTTTTAAATAAAATTAACAGAATGTGATTTTATGAAGTATAAATATGTACCCAATTTACACAGTAAAATTATGAACATTTAAGCACACTTAAGAACATCCAAAAAGAAATGCAGCTTTGAAGAAAACACCACAAAAAGCTTTCCTAAAGAATATGTGCAATAATTATCTGTTGATTTCTCCATGTTATTTGTAAATGTTTTAAAAGGTCAGCTTTTCAAGGTCCCCATGAGATTTCATAGAATTTGCTGTCTTGCAGATTTGATAGTATTTTTCATATTGAGTATGGTTGTATGACATCTAAATCATCCTAAGATTTTTGTCTTTGAATAAAGTTATTTCTTGCAAGTACTTTTCTTTCTCTTGGTATCTCTCTACCTGAAAGAAAAATCCACTATACAGTAGTAATGGAACTAAGCATTGCTTCAAGAAAAATAATGATAACCCACGGTTTAAATCCAAACGTCAGATTTGAGCTTAAAAAAGAAACAAATCTGAAGTCAATCTTAAAGTAAGGATGAGTCTTCTAATATAACTGAAATACAGAAAATTGTTGTTTTCTCCCTAATTTAAATAAAATATAATGCATTAATATTTTTATTTAATAACCTAGGAATTTATGTAATGAAAGTGTATGCTTTACTTACAAAAAGAACTTAAGGATATAATAAAAAAGATAGAGATCTTGAAAGGATATAAGCAGGTCGCTGATTATTTAGTTGTTTTTTTTTCAGGTTTCAAAAGGAAAGTGAGAAGTGAACTTACAGAGCATAGCTTTACACTCTGCATTTGTTCATAATATGCATCTCATAAAACAAAAGTCTCTCTAATTTATCCCAAATCCTTTTGTAATTGAAGAAATTGTGTGTATATACATATATAATATATATACACATATATGTATATATATTCATACATATATATGTGTATGTATATATATACACACACATATACACAATTTCTTCAATTCCAAAAAGATTTGGGATAAATTAGAGGTACTTTTGTATATGTGTGTATATATATGTATATACATACATACACACACACACACACACACACACACACACACACACATATATATGAGAGAGAGAGAGAGATTTTAGAGTGAAATCTTAGTTATAAGTGAGGCAGAACTTTAAGTTTAATGATTATATGATGAATTTGGATAATTTGCATAAGTAATATAATTACAGTAAAATTGCTTAAAAATCACTATACCTCATACTGCGTTCCCTCAAAGGCCAAAATATGACTCCTCATCAAAGACATATTTAGATTCACATAAGAGTTGCTGCATTAGGAGTTAAGTTGCTCTGTTGAAAATGATGGGAAAGATGTTTGCAACGTTTTTCTAATGTTTTCTTGAGCATCTCTACCCTTCGTGCTGAGGGATGTTGCATGAAAGTGACCTCTCCCTTTTAAGCAGGTTATTTGGCCCAATTTTGTGGCTTAGAGCAAGAGTCCAGTTATTATATTACCTGAATGTGGTTTATTTCCTGTCATATCATCTTTACTTCCCCTTGAAATCAGAGCTGTGGAAACTGCGAGCTGAGCTCTGGGGAGACAGAGACAGTGTGTGCGGCAAAAAAGCAACTTATTCGGAAAAAAAAAAAATAGATGTCCTTTTGTCCTTCAGGAATGTATACTTTAAAGTACTGCAGGAAATGTTAAGAAATATATTCTAACTTCTTTTCAACAGAGGACATAGGAGCATGATCGTTATCTTTCCTTTCTTTGTTGCTGGGTTTTCAAGCTCTAGAGAAGGTGTTTCTGAGTCACTGCCCCCCCCCCCCATACAGCCGCCCTTGCAGCCCCATGTGTGACTGGACATGTCGCCATCACAGAACTGGCGAGTACAGGTGTGAGCTCCATCACTGCCCTCATCCTACAGATGCCCTCTGAGTCTAATGCTGATCATAGTGCCTCATTCACAGAACAGCTTACAAACCCTTCATTATTTTTAACAAAACTAACCTGTGTGTGTACAGGGAGGAAGATAACAATCATGACGCAGAGATTAAGAAATGAATTTTAAACTCATTCTACAGCTCAAGGTGACCCTGAACACTCTATTGTGACACAGGTGCTGGACTTGCATTTATTGTATTCACTGACATGATACCCGTAACCTTGGTAGCCACTAGTTATTGTATTCCTTTACATTACACGACTATAACATGTCTTCTAATTCTTCTCCCATCTTTTAATCTCCAGCTTCTATTAAATGAACCATCAATACATCCTCTAATTGCTGTTCCTTCTCCCCATACTCACTCATCCCCTAATCCTTGATTTTATATCACTCACTATTGTCACCTTAAGGACACTTCTGGCTAAGATGACACTGAAGGCTTTCCCTGAACTTTCTTTTCAACCTGTTTTCTTTCTGCAGGGCTAGTTAGCTGTAATGTACCCACCCTTGCTTGTGTAGCTTGCTTTCTCTGACAGTTTCTTCCACAATTTTTTTAGTTCTAGACTTCTTATCAGACTCTTCTGAGAATCTTTCATTGGCTTGAATGACGCTTGCCAATTCCTAATTATAAAATTACCTTTGGAACTTTATACTTAGTCATATGTTTTTCTCAATCATTAGTCACTCTCTCAAAGAACATCTGACAAATTATGATTTTTAAATTTTTCAGCTCTTTATGAATGAATCTCCAAAACACTTCTCTAATGCTTAATTCCGTTAAGAACTTTAGCCATGTATAAATGATGTTTCCATCAAGAATAATGCTTTGTTGTTCTTTTTTCATCAAAGTAGTGGCTTGATGAGGAACGTGGTAAAAAAAAAATATATATATATATATATATACTAGAATCTCCTGTGGGACTTTTGAAATCAAATTTGAAACTAGTAAAAGTGAGTTGCAGACATTTTCGAGAGATTCAGCATAAACCCATCTCCGTAGGTTATCTCAGATACTCAAAGAAGAATAAATGGCTGTATTAGAAGAGCAGAGAGGTTTAAGGAATCCCAATAATGAATCCCATTAACTTCAGTCAAACACCTGCTGAAAGTATTATTTCTCTACTGACAACAGTCCTCAAAACAAAATTATTATCATTTCTCCTTCTGTCTAAAACTCCGCTTCCTATATACCTTTGGAATATGATCCATATTGCTCATCAAGGGTCTGACCCTTTTAACTTATTCCCACATTTCCATGAATGTCTCATGTCATTACCTATCTAACCAATCATTTATTTTTACTGAATGAAGGCTTCCTATTGCCACAGGCATTTGACTTCGCTATCATTAAACTCAAGAATCAGAGCCTTGAAAGTGATGTCCATGTATAAAACAGGGGTTTTTTTTAAATATATATATTTATTTTTAAATTCTGCCTTCTGCTTTTCATGAAATCTGATTGTTATTAGATATTGTGTAGCATATGCCTTACAAAGAAGCCGTCTCCTTTAACTTTTTAAAAGCTTTAATAATTTTTCATTCTACTTGTATAATTGCAGGGCTTAGACATTCCCCCAAAACCAGGGTTCCGGAAAGCTGCGGACTGATTACCCTGACCTGAAAAAGTGAAATCGCTTTCCATCTCCTTAGGCGAATATAAATCAAATGGTGCTCTGGTTTTAAAGCTCTCTTGACTTTTTTTTTTCTCCCTTTTAAATTGCTTGCCTTTTCCCTCCCTTGTTAGAGGTCACCTTCTGAAATCAAATGTTTCATTTCCCAGGAATGCATTCCTTATTTCTCAGATTGCTGACATATTTCCAACCTTTTACTCTTTCTATCTGAATTCTTCCTTATCATGTATTTTTCTGAGTAACATTGTGATTCTTTACAGTAGCTTTCAAATGTGGAGATCTACCAGAATCTTAAAAAAATATAGAGATATCTGGACAATACCCTAAGATTGAACCGAGACATAGCAATCTCTGTGTTTAGGAACAGACAGTATCTCAAGTAAACATTGAAATGACAACAGTTCCAGGAACTTGAATTTAGGAAATAAAGTTAGAGAAGAAAGTTAATTTCTAGAGTTTATTGATTTGGAAGCAAACACATAATAAATATGCAATATTCAACAATCACCACTAGTGAAAACTCGTATATTTAGAACAATGCCCTTTCTTATTACTCTAGACTTCGCTTTTTAACCAACTATCGGCAGGTCCATAATTGACACTCAGCTCTGCCAGTAGGTGGAAGACCCATCCAGGTTCAAAGCAGGTAATAGTTAAACATCTCTGGGATCTTTTTCAGCCAACCCCCACCTTTGACTTGGAGGCTCCTTTAGTACTTAGCAATGTTCTCTGCTGAAATGCTGCCAGACTCTGCATTCTAGTGCTGACATTGAGGTTCAGAGTTGGTTTCCCAATGTTCAGTTCATTCTCCTGAAAATTTGCATTCTGATAATGGTGACCCCACTGTCTGAATTTAATCTGTAAAGCCTTATTTCAAACCATGTGTCAGGTTTGAAATGTTTTGTTTCAACGTGGATCAGCATTCTGAGTTTCTGACCTAACATCTCTAACTTCCAATACATCTCAACGGTTGGACCTTTCATCCAATCATGCCATTTCCATCAGGCCTTATTTCTATTAATAGCCTGACTCTGTTACCAGCTACTACATTTTTTTTTTTTTTAACTTTAAATGGTCTGTCTTCCTGGACTTAAAAAATATTCCTTAACTCAAGTCTTCATCATCATTTTCAATGTTTACTTGAGATACTGTGTGTTCTGTATGGAATCCCCATATGAACACTGCCTGAACTGTCATGAGTTTTGGTCAACTCAATGGATTCTACTTTAACTGATTGAGAGAACTTCTGGTGTGAGTTAGCTTTGGTCAGAAAATTGTGTCCTTAGCCACAGATGAAGACAATACTAGTCATACCTTTTCCTGGGAGTAAATGATGATGCCTCATTAAAAACAATGAGTATATTAAGAAAAGTTTAATGTGATATAATTTATTTGTCCTGCACATGATCATGAACTCATCAATATCATATCCCTATGTACTCCAAGTATTTCTTAATCTGGGTTGTGAAATCAATGAAGGAATGAAAATGGAGTGATCAGATCAATGATAAAATAGAGAAATCAATTATATGCAAAACACACGCAGAAGACAGAAAAGCATGATTCAAAGGCAGTTTAGTGACAGATGTAAATGCAATAATTTATTGCCTCATGAAATTATTAATAAAGCTCTTACTCCGATATCATATACACATCCTAATTTTTAATGGGCAAAGTTTGCAGCAGACACATACTGTGATAATGGAGGGTTTAAGCGATGAGTAGCCTTTTAAAGGGTTGTTTGACTGCATAGCTAATGACTTCGATATCTTGATTGCAGTGTTACTTTCTATGCATATATTCACTTTTTATCTGGAATTTAAAAGAACACTGAGTTTAAGCAATTACATCCCTCATAAATGAATTTAAAATGCTTTTTCTTTTTCTCTCTCTCTCTTTTTTTTTTTTTTTTTTTGGTGAAGTCGCTAAGGCAAATTGGCTTGCTGCTCGGCAACAAAGATTTAAGACTTAATGAAATGACAGCTGGCAGGCAATCATTTCCGAGGGGAAGGTCGTGACTAATAGCAGAGAGATAATTGATTGCGTGGATCTGAGCCTTTGATACTGTCATGGCAACATCGATAACCCTAGAATTTTTATCAACTATATTTTCTATTCAGGTTCTATGTTGTGCTATAAAGCTGGTAGGGACTAAACAAGTGAAAAGAACTTATGTGGATCTAAGACGCTTTTGAGTCTATGACCCAGAGACACTGTGAAACGTAGAGCAGGGGTGTATGTATCCTCGGCTGAGGAAGATATGAGTACAGGTAGACCTTGGAGCGATATTGTCGCTATTCTCAAAGCACATCGTGTTTATACCAAATACTGGTACGAGGGCGGCGGTGCGCTGCCAATCACGCACGTCGCTTTCCAAATCTCCATTGTGTTTGCAGTTTGAAATGACTCATTGTGTAGTTTATGCCATGAAGCAAATGACTTATGCATTAGGGATTTAAAAAAAAAAATGTTTTGAGAATCAATTATTAAACATTTACCATGACACGGTATGGTAAGTTGAGCTGCACAGAGTAAGGCTGTCCTGATCCCAAGGCGACAGCCTTGCTATATAACAGAGAGAAATGCGAACAAAGAATGCAATTCTTGCTCTCTGTCTCTAAAACTACACAGCACGGGCTCACAGAGTTGGCCCCCTGGAGAACTGAGAATGAGCATGAGGACTGTGAAATGTGCGGTCACCTCTTGCTGTCTTCACTATGGTACTGTAAGGGAGGCAAGACCCAGGCCCAGCCATTGCATCTGAATGTGCATGCAGCAAGAATGTAACGTTGCTAGAGGAAGCTCTTCCCTTCTGCATTCAAGTAACAGGGAAAATGTTGGTCAGGCGATCACCCGTCAGGCTGAACTGCATAAGCTAAACCACATCCTAAAGGTAGTAAGTACGCTGATCGGCAAAATGTAGGATCCTGATCTTAGAATCAGATACTAAAATAGGGAACACTGGGCATTTTAGAAAAATCTAGGAATCCTAATTCGACCTCCAAAGCAACTCTGGCTGCCTACTTCCTCCCAGGAGATCTTAGGCAGATATTTATTGTAATGAAAGGGCTGAAAATCGAAGAGGAATGACTCTCTAAGCACTCTGGCCAATTTTATCAATTATTTTCTCAAGGTCATGGAGTGAAAAGCTGGTGCAATTCTGATTTAAGAGCAAAGCTGGGTACAATTTCTTGCATTAGTAAATATCAAAGTATTTCCTCAAAATGAAATTTTTAGCCAGCCAACTGAGTTTGAGGAGACACATATTGCCGAGGATTCTCAAAGCCAGGGACATATAAAAAAGATGTTAATAATCGAAGCCTTGTTTGAGCCCAAGACAAAGTCAGGTGCAAAAAAGTTGAAGAACAAAATTAAATGTTGTCATTCAAGTCTCTCTCAAAGGAACTTAGGAATATCTCATTGAAATATCTCTCTTGTTCATCTAATCCTCTTATGCCCCATTCTTATGCTCCATTCTTATACCCATTCTTATGCCCCATTTCAGGTCTGCTGTCCTTTTAATCAAGGAGCTTGATGCTAAGGAATTTCTTATAAAAATTTAGGTTAAAAAAAAAAAAAACATCGAATTAGTCCTTGAAAATTAAAATTGTTTTTAACCTTAAAGAAACTTTCATTTTAGTAACAATGACTAAAACTGCATAGAGTCTCCCTACCTGGTATTAGTCAACTGGTTTCCATGCTATCAATTTATAATCCTGTCCTGTATTTATTCATAGGGCTGTTTTCTCAACTTTGTTGATTACATTGTAATTATTTCTCCGCAAGTAATGAAGAAAGTTAATATGTATTGAAAGCTCTTTTAAAAAAAAAATCAATAAATGAGCCTAAAAATAGTGACACTAATGGCAAAGAGCATTCAGGGGACAGTTTGATTCTGTCTGTGCATTTCAGTGTTATAACCCCGATGGCCAACTGGGATCTTCCCAAGGTTACTGCTTTGAGAAGCCAAAATTTTTTTTTCTAAATCTAACTGTGACAGGTAATGATGTTCTGTGTACTTTTTCAGCATCTTGTTGGCCCTTTATATACAAGATACAATTTTTAATGAGAGATCAGTATTTCCAAGATACATTTTCTTTCACTTCCTTCATTTGGAGGTCTGAGCAGCCACCAAGTTACTAATATCATCACTACCATGATCTCCTTCATCACTCAGCCACCAGAATCTCCTGAGAGCCAACTTCATGCGCAACACTGTGAAAATTGCTTGAAAAAAATAAACAAGCAAAAACAGAAAAATGTTATTACATTGTTTGGAGAAGAGTAGTCAACACGGCAAAGACCATTAGTGTGTAATGTGATTGGAGTTTTGGAATTTTTGAATTTTTATCTGCTTCTAATAACTCAATTACTCAGATTCCCCACTTAATAAAACCAAACATGTTGCTCAGTATTAAAGAATTAAATTATATAATGCATTTAGTATGTAGAATGGTGCTTGATGCATTCTAGGTATATACTACAGTCAGACAATAATCATTATTGATGTTAATATACAATGTAAAGGTATTCGAATGTCAAGAGAAAAATATGGCTATTGCGTCTGAACCTATCACTTATAAACATACTCATTGTAATCGTGGGCCAGTCATTTAATTTCTTTGATTCCCAATATACCCATCTCTAAGGTTAGAAGTTGAATAGTTAGTTGACCGTTTTCATCCTTTTTAGTTCTCTTGTCCAGAATTCTATGTATAGTCCATGACTGCTAAATAATATTTTATAGGCATTAAAGACTTTTAGGTGGCCGTACATGAGTGTGTGTGAGTGTGTGTGTGCATGTTGTGATCTCTTTTGAGTTTCTAGTCTACGCTGTGGATTTACCTCCAGAATAATGCACAGGGTTTGCATTCAGTTCCAAACAGTCCATGCGCAGCCATAACTCCTGGAGAGAACCCCTGTTCTCTGTGCTTTAGGTGTCTAGAGGTGAAGAAAATATACACACGGCTTTCCAAATTAAGTGCCTAGGCAGCCTCTCAGTCTAGGGAAATCCTGGCTTCTTCTGCTCTGCTTCCTTTTTCCAGAATATGTCCGTGAGGACACAAAGTGCTTCATTTTTTTCTCCATGATATTGCCATGATGCATTTAACAATTATACCCCTCCACCCCTGTATCTCACAACTGGAATAGAACAAGAAATCATTCATCCAGTTCTCCTCTCTCTTGATTCCTTCGAAGACCTTCTTTAATTAATACCAATAAATGAGAAAGCAGGAGATGAAAATGACTAAGAGTGCAATTATCAAACCTAAGGTGTTAAACTCTGGACCTCAGTTTATGTTGTTCCAACGAGAAGGTCATCACCAACTCCAGATTCAGGTTGTCTCTGCTGTGGGTATAAGTCACCGAATCTTCAATGTTTGTTTCCTTCCCTGACTTTCTTTAGCTCATGCTAGACTCTTCTATTGTTTAGTTGGACAGGACTGAAAGGAAGATCTTTAATTAGAGAGATTTAGTGTGTAAAATGGTTGTATTTTTAAAAATCTGTAATTATCCATTCTTGGCAATGATAAAAATTATGTTTTTGTAAATATTCTCTTTCAAAATGTTTCTAGCTTGTATATTCTGGATTCATGTAACATTAATATTCTTTTTATTACTTGTTTAATTAGATACTTATTTACTACTGCTAAAGCCATTCATCACGAGAACGTATTAAGGCATGTGATGCTCTATGGTAAGCATTTTATTTGTGTTCTCTCACTTAATTTTCACAGTGTCCCCATAGGTCATGTGCTATTATTATCTCACTTTGTAGTCTTGGTAAATAAGATAACATTTAGACAACCTGACAAGATCATAAAGTGGCAAGAGATGGATATGATACTGAACTCAGCTCTGTCAAACACCATACACAATCACACGCAACCAAGAGACCGACACAGGGCATGGTACACCTGAACTCCAGGTGTCCTTGGCTTTGCTTTCCTTCCTTCTCTGTTTACTTAGAGCTGTAAATTAATTTCATTCCAAAAAATAAGATGATTAACCTGACATTTTAATTCCATCCTTCCCCCCCCAAAAAAAATAATTAAGGGTTTTATTAGTAATTTTCTCCCTGCAAGTAGAAATCAAATTCCTCTTGAGAAAGACAAAACAAAACAAACATCGATCATCAAGAAATGGGCATGAAAATGAGGTAAGTTTACAGAACATAAATGACTTTCATTCAATGCATCCAGCCTTCACTTGCGTTTTATTTTCACGATGGCCCTTGAGGGTTATTTTCAAAATTAGATTTCTTTGTTTTCATGATCGAATTTGAATTCAAATATTTTGCTGAAATGGAACAGTTATGGAGTGTAGGGGTGTTGGCACATCCAACAGTTATGACTGGGCGATATGCTATATGTCAGGAAACGGGATGCTTTAGAGAAACGAGGCTGACACATGGTTTCTGGTGACCTTTTCCACCAGCTTATCTATGACTGAGGGTGTCAGGTAAATGGAAATAATTCCTTGTAAATAATATAAACACTGAATAGATTCAAAGGAGAAAATACAACGAATCTATCTCAAATAATGTGATGATTTGATGGATTCATAACTATATCATCACATCAGATTATTAATAAGCATATAATAAAGGCTTCTAAAAGTCTTTCACATCCTTTTGTTTTTTATAATTCCTACCAACATCAAAACATCAGTTACTGCTACCAACAATAATAAAGCTGGTACGGCTTTCACTTACACAGCCATTATTTGCTTCATTAAGCATATTTTATTGTACCCTCAGATGTGTTAAATATGTCTCTGAGCACATCTCATGATTTTCGAAAGATATTAGAAACAAATTTATTTCATAGAAAGCCTAATTTCCGTGCATTTTAAGAATGATGATGCATTTTCAATAACTTTATGTGCATTGACCAAGGGTTTCTGTAAATGGCATTCTTCCTGTTCCCAGTTCCCTTTTGCATATGCTATGAAAGTGACAATTTCAAGTCAACTTAAGAACGTTCGCTTTAAATGAAAAGCATCTTAACAGCATTCATATATTAGCAAACTTGGGATGTTTTATTAGAAGAGCTGTTGAATCGTAAGAGAGTGAAAGATGTGGGGAGGAAAAAAGACAGGAGAGATGGGAGGGCGACGAGTAATGAATCTTGGTAAATTACAAAAAAAAAGCTAAGGGCAAAGTAAATAATCTGAGCGCTATGAGAATCTGCTATTAAAATGATCTTTTACTCTGAAGTGAATTATCCTGCAGGGTAAATTTATTAGGCATTTTATCTTCTCAATTTTTAATCTAGTCGTCTAGTAATTCTAATTACGATGATGCCTTGTGCCTTTTTCCCCCCGCTCCAATGAAGATTCGGAGATACAAAGGTACTATTTTCTGTTTTTTACGTTCCTTTTATTTCTGTATGTATTTTACAGCCTCATTGAGATATAATTGAAATATTACATGGTGTAAGTTTCAGTGTATGTGTTAATTTAATACAATATATTATTATATATTACAAAATGACTACCACCATAGCATTTGCTGACACATCACATAATTACCATTTCTATTTCTCTCTTTTTTTTTTTTTTTTGTGGTGATAACAATTAAAAGCTACTGTTTTAGCAACTTTTAAGTATCTAGTACGGTATTATTAGCTATAATTACCACACTGCAGATTAGATCCCACAACTTTTTATCTTATAAATGAAGGTTTGTACCCTTCGAAGGGTATGTTCCCATTTCCCACACTCAGTCCCAGGTAACCACCACTCAGTACTCTGTTCCTCTGAGTTCAGCTTTCACAGAGTCCATATAGGTGAGGTCATACGGTATTTGTCTTTCTCTGTCTGACTTATTCGCTTAACTTAATGCCCTCGAGGGTCACCAAGTCGTCATAAATGGTGGTATTTCCTTCTTTCTCCTGGCTGGATAATATTCCATTATGAGATTACTGGGTCTGACAGTAGTTCTATTTTTAATTTTTCGAGGAGCTTTCGTATCGTTTTCCAGAGGGCTGCACTGAGTCCCAGAGACAAGCATTCCCTTTGCTCCACGGCCTCACCTGCTGCGTCTTGTCTTTCTGATATTAGCCCAAAAGCGGTGAGGCTGACATTTCATTGTCGTTTTCATTCGCATTTCCCTTATTAGTGGTGCTGAAACCTTTTCATGTCTATGTTAGCCATGTGTATGTGTTTTTTGAAAAAAATGTGTGTTCGGTTTCTGTGCCATTTTTTATTCCAGTTGCTTGTTTGTTTGTTTGTTTGTTTTGCTATTGAGTTGTATGAGTTCCTTATATATTTTAGATATTAATGCCTTCTCAGATATATGATTCACAGATATCTTCTCCCATTTTGTAGGTTGCTTTTGCATTTTGTGGATTTTTTTCTTCTGCTGTGTAGAAGACTTTTAGTTTGATGTTGTTCCACTTGTTGATTTTTGCTTTGTCGCTTGCTCTTTTGGTAACACATCCAGAATATTGTCAAGACCAAAGTCAAGAAAATCTTTCCCTATAATTTTTTCTAAAAGTTATATTTTTAAGCCTTTAATACATTTCAACTTTTTCAGTTAGTATAAGATATTGTTCTGATTGATCCAGTTTTCCCAACGCCATTTATTGAAAAGACTATCCTTTTCCCCACTGAGGATCCTGAACTCCCTTGTCAAATGTTACTTGACCGTATATGCAAGGGTTTATTTCTGGGCTCTTGATTCTGTTCCATTGGTCTATGTCTCTATTTTTATCCCAGTGCCATACTGTTTTGATCACTATAGCTTTGTAGCATAGTTTAAAATCAGGAATTGTGATGACTCCAGCTTTGTTTCTCTTTCTCAGGATTACTTTTGCCATTCAGGGTCTTTTGTGATTCCATACAAATTTTAAGATTGTTTTGTAGTTCTGTAAAAAAGTAATGTGGTGTATCACATTTACGGATGTGCATATGTTGACTCATCCTTGCATCCCATGGATAAATCACGTTTGACCACAGTGCATAATGCTTCTAATGTGATGTTGAATTCATCTTGCTATTAGTTTGTGGAGAATTTTTGCATCTATATTCATTAGGGATGTTGGTCTATAGTTTTCTTTTATTGCAGTATCCATTATCTGGCTTCAGTATCAGGGTAATGCTGGACTTTGTAAAATGCATTTGAGAATGGTCCCTCCTCTTCAATTTTTTGGAAGAGTTTGAGAAGGATTGGTGTTAATTCTTCTATAATATTTGGTAGAATATTACTAGTGGAACCTGCGTCTGGATTTTGTTTGATTGCTGATTCAATGACTTTACTAATTATTGTTGTAGTTATTCGAGATCTTTTTTCCTTTTTTTAAAATTATGGTGACATTGGTTAATGAAATCCAGTAAATTTCAGGTGTACGATTCAACAGTAAGACATATATATATCGCATTGTATGTTCACATCCCATAATTAGGTTTCTTTCTGTCACCACATATTTGACCCCTTTCATCCCATCTATCTCCTTGTCCCCTCTGCCCCCACCCTCTGATAACCACTAGTCTATTGTCCATGTCCATGTCATGTCCATGAATCTCCATTTATTTGTTCTGTTTGTTGGTTGTTTTTTAAGTTTATATCCCACATACAAGTGATATCATGTGTTTTTCAACTTTTTCTGTCTGGCTTATTTCGCTTAGCATGATTACCTCAAGGTCCATCCATGTTGTTGCAAATGCCAGTATTTAATCTCTCATGGCTGAGTAATATTTCATTGTATATATGTATCACATCTTCTTTATCCAGTCATCTATCGTAGGATACTTCAGTTGCCTCGATGGTACTATATTCTTAACCAGATGCTATTTAGCTATTTCACTGATTAATCTAAATACAAATTTAGAACATATTATGGTTGCTAATTTGCTGTATATAAAAAATAGATGAAGTTCAATAGGCCCAGCAATAAATGTGTGAGTGAATGACTTAATGAATAAAAAACATTTGCATGACTGTCAGTATATAGCAAAATTCACAGTAAGAATCTTCAGATTAACTGTTCACACTTTTCCGTGACTTTGTGTAAACATCTTATTAAGAAATGATGAAATAAAATACCTGCATTTATCACCTGTCTGTGATTCATTAGTCTCACTCAAGGGTTGGCAAACTCAGCCTCTCGTCTAATCTATCCTACTATCTGTTTTTGTAAATACCATTTTATTGGAAGACATCCATGCTTATGTTTTTTCCACACTATGGTCTTATTTTTTTTCCTCACTGTGGTAGCTGAGACTACTTTGTGATATCTGTTGATATAGAAATCACTCATAGTATTAATTTTTACATTTACAATAATATGCAATTCAACTGAATATCTGAATAAATGCGTCATACACAATTTATTTAGCATTTAAAAACATTATATCTTAATAGTAATTAAAACAAAATTCCCTTCTCATTAATCACAATTAATTGTGATATTTTTCAGGAAAATAATTTTGCAGTTTTACATACAATGAAGGATAGTATCTTTGATGTAGTATTGGTTTTATGTGGTAATTATTTAAACTATTTTTAATATCCTTAATTTCTGAGTATCCCAAATGATTTACTCCGTGTATCAAAATTTGCAAATTATTTTTTGACTTTAATTATTTTTTTCTTTCTCATTCTGCTAGATCCAATATTCTTATATCTCAACCAATGCCTAAACAGTCCAATTTTTTTTCTTAACTATTGTACCACCTGTTAAGTGAATAATAATAATATAAACCTCGAAGGTTTATTTCAGTATTAAAACTAATGCATATAAATTGCATAGCATAGTAACATATAAATCAGGCAATTTGTAGTGATTTTTGATATAGAAAGTATAATCAATTCCATCTTGGTCCATTAAGGTTGCTTTAATAAAATACTACAGACTGCATGGCTTATAAACAGCAGAAATTTATTTCTCACCATTTTGGAGGCTGGGAAGTCCAAGATCAAAGTGCCAGTGTGGTTTGTCCTGGTCAAGGTCCTCTTCCTGGTTCATAGCTGGACCAGAAGTTAATTCTCGCTGTGTCTTCGCATGGTTGAAGGGGCAATAGATTTCTGTGGGTGTCCTTTATAAGAGCATTAATCCTATTCGTGAGGGCTAAGCACCCCCAAAGGCTACACTTCCTGAATATCATCACTCGGGGCATTAGGATTTCAGCATGTGCATTTGGGGGGAACACAAACATTCAGACCACAAATTCCTTACTCTGTTGTTGGATATACGAAGTCTTAGTTGAACTAACATACTAAAAACATCTAAATTGATTCTTTTCTAAATGTTTGCACTTTATAGGGTTCGACATCTGTCTCCTCGACATTTGTAGATTAGTCAGTGCAAAGTGGACTATTAGTATCTGACCTTTCTTTATTTTGCTTTGTATTCTTTCATAGAAAATAGCCAAAAACCATTCAAATGGAATTTCGTTAAACAGAAAATGACTAATAATGAACTTCCTAAAATTCAAATGGAGAAAAAAAAATGTTTGTTATGTAGGCCTTAAGAATAGTTAAAACTGTCTAAAAATGTTCTTATTGTGGTTTTGGCATGAGGAGGCAGTAACTGTAATAGAGAATTCATATGGTTTATGATTAAACACATGAACAAAGTCACTTTGTAGGATTCAAATCCAGTGCCTCCACAAGTTAATGTATATTTTTTTGCCTTTGTTTTATCATCCATAACAGTGGTTGTAATATTACTTCACTCATAGATTATCATGCAAATTAAATAAATTAATATAAATGAGGTGCTTAGAATAGCATCTGGAACATAAAAAGCACTCAGCAGGGTCATATATTAGCTATCATACTGAAAGTAAAATACAATATGACATTTGAGAGTGGTGTTTGGACATTTCTGGAAAAAAACGAAAATCAACTGCAATCTCCAAATTAATCACTATTTGAAGTTACAGAATTAAAATGATGATATTGTTGGAATTATTTTGTCTTTTTAACACTTAACAGTGATTTTGTGTATCTCATTCCTTGGCAAGGCAGGAAACTCAGTTAATTCCAGCCTAGAAGTCTCCTCTTCTTAAAACAATATATTCAACAAAACCAAATTATGAAAAAGTAAAATTCTAACTTCGATTGGTATTGAACTTTTTTCTAAATAATAAAATGAATAAATATATAAGGGTAATAATTTTCTTTTTCTCTTAGTAAATATTAGGACTTTCTGCTCTGGTTAAAGTATAATTATATTAAGGAAGTAAAAATTCTACTTTGTCTTAATACATGGCATTTGGATATAGTATATTTTACCTCCAGAACTCATCAGTGCACTATCTCACTCTCCAGAATAAAAGAAGAGAAATACAGTAAGCAGAATTATTGATAAAAAAGGTCAAAATGATCGCCCATTTATTCAGTACGGAAAACACTTGGCTGGTGACAGCCTTCGGTGCCGGGGGTGTGAGCACAGTGGGAAAAGCAGTGGAATTGGAGGAAATAAGGTTATACATGAGGGCAAAGGGCAGAGTTTAACAATCACCATCACCAGGTGACAACAATAGAAATTCTAAAAGATGCTTCCTATCAAGTTTGTTTTGTTTCCTTTATTATATTTACTTTGGATAAATAGGTGTTTTCTGAGAGGACATAAAAACCAAAACAATGTAAATGAATATGTTGTGTTCATTTTATAAAACACTTTATAATTTGCCAAAGCAGCAGTTGTTCATTCTTTGTGAAAGTATTATAAATATACTAAACCTTTCATCAAAATCCTTTTTTCTTTAGTTTAAGTTCATATTTTTATCTAGAAAATACCAGATTGAGAATGAATGACTTGACATGTGAAATCACATCACTTGAATGCAGCTCCAGGTTATTGCTGTGCAGAATGGAAAAGTGTTTGTTTTTTTTTTAAAAGCTTAATGCTAAGACATGGTTACTCAAGTGAAATAAAAGAAAAAATATGAATATATGAAAAACAATATTTACTTAATAAAATTCTGGAATGTAAAAAGTACAAAAACAGTAAGATAGACTATCGAAGAGAAACAGTTTTGAATACAGAAAGTGTACTGAATATAGAACTATTCAGCATATCTGTGGATTTTCTTGATGCACATAAAACTTTATGCATATATGTATGTGAACTATGTCACTGACTTACAGTTTTCGACTGAGTAGGGAAAAAATCACATTTCTCCACATTTCCTAAATTCGTCTTATATCTTCCCTACTCCATGTTTCTGTTTTAGGTTAATACAGGCCATATTTTAATGTTTTAATAAGATAAGTAAAAAAGGAATAATAAAAACTTCAATTTCAGCATGTATCACTAAGACACATTGGAGTGTCTCTAACAATCCAAAAAGAATCTCTGCCTCATACAAAGCATTTACAATAATTACCCACTATTTTAATGCTAAGTGAATTTAGTAGCTATTTTTTGAAAAGAGCAACATGGCAGTGTCGCATTTTCTAAGCTGCACTCAAGTTCTTTTTTAAAAATAGTGAAATTGTAAAGATAGATAATAAATACAAATATCATTCATTAAAACAAACGAACAAAAATTTAAGGCAATTAAAAAAAAAAAATGGTTCCTAGAGATTGAAGTTACCAAAGTTGGTGACAAAAGGGAAGAAGGCCATTGGTGCTCAGAGGACATGAATGTGAGCAAAAGTGAGCCAGTGTAGGAAGGGAGGAGAGTAGGACCTGCCATTCTTCCTGTCTGAGCACAGAAGCAGGTGAGCCTTGGTCTCTCCTTGGCACGAGCAGCTTAGGCAGTAGATGGCTGTGATTTCTTGTCTAAGGCCAGGCACAAAGCCACAGAACAATGAAAGAAAGTTCTAATAACCATTGCCTTGGATTCATTTTGCTTTCAGCTTTGCAACTCTTGAAAACATGAGGCTATTTGATTTTTTAAAAACCCTATAAAGACTTAAGGAATTTTTCAAACATACAGAAATATAGAATAATAAAACTTCTATCCTTACCTAGATTTGATAGTTGCGAATGTCTTACCATATTTGCTTCAACTTTTCTTGTGTGGTTTATTTCATCTAAAATCAAAACCTCTTTAGTTCCTTTTAACGTGACCATGATTTTTTCCCCTCATATTTGATAACTTAAGCTATTGCTGTATCTTTCTCTGGTTCCTGAAGCTGGAACCCAACAGTTAGGCAAATACATGGATGCAAATAATTAGTTCCCTACAAAATAATGGCTGACATATCAATATGCCAAGGACAGAAAAGATTTACATTTAATTCAGATAAGTAATTCTTCCAGAGGAGTTTTGAGATGAAAGCAGACAGGAGAAAAATGTTATCCAATCTCTTCTGTAATGTGTATTGCTTTAATTTAAAAAGAAGACAAAGTAAATATGACAAAATGTCAACCACTGTAAATTCTGGGATATGAGAATACAATTCTAGTTTAGTTATTCTGCCTGCCTGCATCTATTTTCTCAACTTTTCAATATAATATGGAATATTTACAGTACTTATAACTGCCATAGGATAGGCTTTTTAAAACACATACAATTTTGCTTTTTAATTCTAAAGTATAATTTAAAAATATCTTATTTTCACTTAGTTTGTTTTTTAAACGAGTAAATGATATACTATGTTTTATGTTAATCATTTCCATATATTAGAAATAATTATCAAAAATTTAAGCAAGATCATTGGTACCATATTTTAAATTGAGTTCCGTACAATATTATACTCGTATTCTTAGATCGTATCTATCAAAATAACTGCAGGTGGAACAATATTATTTTTCTATTTTTATCACTGCAACCTTAGCAGTCATGGCTCCCTGGGTTTGAAAACATTTCTTCCCTCTAATCTCTAAGACTTCCAGAATCAGAGGAGAGCCAGACTGATGACAATGACGAGCCTCGTCGTGTCTGGGAAGCACTGATAATGCTCTGCGTGCATTAATGACATCTGTGTAACCGAACACTGTGAGTTTTAAATGGGTCTTGGAACCATAAAACTGTAGCAAGCAATTTCCCGTTTTTCTGCAGTGTGGAATGGTGCTTCTCCGCGGTGTTTACCTTCTATTAACTCCTGAAATCAATATGCATGGAAAAGCAGATCATTTTTAATAGGGTTACTTTATTAGTTTAAGAGCTGAAGTGTTATCCTGACTGAATACTGATTTGTTCTCAAATATATAAACATAAATAACTTCCTCTAGAGGGGTCATTTGGATCAATATTGAGTCTGCCATAGGCTCTTTCTATAGAGGTAATGAAATAATGGTGAAAGGAGCTATGAGCCAAGAATTTTAACTGAGTTAATGATAGCTAGTTCTCCAGAACCTAGAGGGAAATGACCTAGTGAAGGCAGGACAAAGTAAAGTTTAATTTCATGAACTGTCATAACTTATCAAGCATTTCGTACCATTACTTAGGATATGCTTTGACATATATTTTGGCCGTATATATTCAACCAATTTCATTACATAACCTTTGTATACCTTTCTAAATAAATTATTTTAGTAATATAATCTTATCTACTGCTCACTAAATACTTTAGAACAGGTATTAGGAATTATTCTTTTAATTAGAGAAAAGGGCTAGGTTTTGACATTGCAGTATCCAGATCCTCCATCATCTAACGGTAATGGTGGACGCTTATAGACTATTGATCCTGTGCCTACATTTGAGTCAGAGTTGAATGTGTTATATAGTTCGACGTTCATCCCTTCATTTTTAAAAACAGATCAGGCAATCGTAACGTTTGGCAAGGTACACAGTTATTAATTTGTGCTGTGCAAATTCACACTTAAGTCCAAGTCTAAACACTATGAACTTGAATATAGCTTCACATCAACCCTCTGGCTTCTTCATGAATTCCCAAATTCCAGAACTGTTTTCCACAGCTGAGCATTTGTCCCTCTGTCCTCCTCTTTCTTGCTACTCTTATTTCCGAGTCCGTCTATGCCATTATCTTCTAATTTCACTCAGAGGCTTTGAAACTCTTATTTCGATTCTGGCCCACGTCTCTGACTGTATGTCCACTTCACGTGTCAAGTCCTGTCATCACCTGGATAACTGGTCTCGAAGTAAACATGCTTCAGATCAAATATATTTTCTATTTATTTTTTAAATCTTTACCCAAGATATGAGATTTTTTAAATCTCTGTGTTTTCTCAAAATGGGTTAAGATTGAAAGTGATATGAAGAATGAATATTGGCTTACTTGCATAACTCTTGCCATAATTTAGTTTATAGCATGTGCTAGACAAAGTTCCTACTCTCATGGAGCTTATTACAATATAATTGGAGAAATAGATTTTAACCATTTTAAAAACACAACTATCTGCACATTTCTATTAAATAGCACAACAAAGGGGACTTAAAATGAAGGTAATACAGTAAGGAGAAATCAGAGGGTTGAATGTGGGAGGTGCCATATGACACATTTCAAGACAGGGGCCATCTAAACTGGAACTTGAATGATGTCTACACATTCAATGCAAAAAAAAAAAAATGGAAAAAAAAACTCAATGAATTCCGTAGGGGATAGTGTGTGTGTGTGTGTGTGTGTGTGTGTGTGTGTGTGTGTGTGTCTGTCTGTCTGTCTCTCTGTCTGTCTGTCTGTGTGTCTGTCTTTAGTTGGATAAGATGTAACAAAATCCGAAGAGTGATTTCCTGCACATTTAACTTCATGGATGATCATGCCTTTCACTGAGCATAGGAGAGGTTAAGATTTTAGAGGGAAATTGTGATATCTGGCAACAAAAAATTTGTCCTTCCTGAAATGGCATTTTTACATATGTTTCTACTGTTAAAAGTCTGGTTCTCTAGGGTCTCATCTCATATATAAAGGATTTAACAGATATAGCTAATTCACACTTAATTTAAATTATTCCTCTTCTGCCACTTCCATATCCCTAAACATACAATTCGACACGGTTTGACCTGTAGAACCTATGACAGATTCCTATCATTTAGGGGAAGAATATATGTTTCCTTTCATTGTCCTTAATTGATTCTACATAAACCGTGTCCTTAGAGTCTTAAATCTTCTTCCTTAAGTCATGAGGCTGCAACCACACTGATATTTTTTTTGCTTCTTAATATATGCTAAGCTTATTCCCATGCCTCAGGCACTGACCCAGGCTTTTAACCCCATAGAAGGACTATCTTCCTCGGCCACCCAGGGTGGCTGCTGCAGATCTTGCCGCCTGTCTTTAACCCAGGCAGTGGGAATGACGAAGGGCAAGCAAGCATGCTGCTTCCAAGAGGTTGGTATAAAAGAGTACCTTTCGCTTCCCACGTTTCATTGTCCCATTCAAATTCATGAGCTGCAAGTTGGACCCAGCTGCCTTGGCGATTTTACTATTAAAAGAAGAGAAAACTAAGACCTGTGAAAAACCACCAAGGTGCTCCAGGCAGAAGAAATGGCATGTGCCAAGATACTAAGACGGACGGAAGCTTTTTCAAACACATTATGCGGTAATGACTAACAGCCGTTGTAAATAAGTACGCGTATAATTCTATACTGATGTTTAGACAGCCTATCGTATATTGTGCACAATAGTCCCCATAAAGTGCCTTTCTGTGAGCAGTAGACTTTGCTCCATGGCCAAGAAAATGTGTGTACTAAACGCATATATTGACTTTATTGCTACAATCAAATGAAAGAGCAGATTTAATTGAATATATTTCCAATAACATGCATAACTGTCTTTGGGCTACATACTAATTATGTAGATATAAGTGAAAATGCCATTTCCAAAAAAAAATACTAATTATAGTCATTTAGGTGGAAAAGCAAATCACATATTTAATTCTTTGATATCTCTAACAGGCATTTTCACTAAGAATGTTTAACACTCTCCTCAACATTCTTGTGAGGCAAAACAGATGTCGATACAAGTGGGATTTGATCATCTTTATGGATGGATCTATTTAACATGTTACCGTGAGTTTCTCTGTGTTCACTTCATATTAATGATTGTCTCGTGTGCCTGTCATATCTCTAAAGAATCATTACATTGTCTTGCCCTCTTATTAGTGGAAAGGGGAGATCTAGAAAGAGGCAATACGTGTGTAGGAGGGTAGCCCTCCCATTCCACTTTCTTACATTTTAATCCTCCTTCATCTCCGAGCTCTAACAGGTCAGTCTTTATCCTCCTTGGAGAGTTTCCGCCTTAGGCACAGGATGATCACAGGACCCTTTCTCAAAACTGGCTGCACTAATTGTGCTTGGCTCGAGATATCAAATGATAGACTAAGTCCTTCCCTAATTAGAGACACAATCCACAATATGCAGATTTCTAAGAAAAGTTCATAAATTATAAAATAAGAGCTTAATTTACTGTGTAATTGACAAAATCAAAGAGCATTAGGAAGAAGTAAATTAGTGGTGTTTGAAGGCTGGAAGATTTTGCCTTTGAGGAATAAAGGGAATGAAAAGACCCAAATAAGAAACACCTGTTTTAAGGTGAGCTTTCTTGGCCACATAAAATTTTAGATCCTGTGTTTGAAATATTCTTTGAGTTCCAAATCTTTGAAATTCTGATTGTGTCATATCAGGTTGATGTCATTAGCAGCCAACAAGTGCCAGATACTCCGCGTTTATGTATGTTACCACATACCCCTTGTGTGTGGTCCTTGATTTTGCTCATGACCGCAACTGCTATATTTCAGTATTCTAGGTGATCATAACTTGTCGTTCTGGTTCAGCATCTGGTTCAGTGTTAGAAAATATGGTTGACTGCTGAGCCACATTGGATACTGAGTTTATCTTTGCTATTTTGAACAATTTTTTGCCATCCCCGGAATTAAGAACTATCCCATTTTTCTTCTTGTCATTTCCTCTTTTCTAATTTGTTCGAGCGAATCGAGTTCCCCATCACTTCCATTTTTTAAATTACTCTCCTCTTCGTTCTTCACTCTAGGCTTATTGCACCACTGTGATCCCAAAGATCCTGTTTCTCCATCAGCTAGGCTGGCCCCTCAAGGGTGGTTTTCCTCGTGTCCTGAATCCTAAGAGTTTATTTTTCTTAGATGACAATTTTTAAATAAGAACATCATCCTTTTGGGGGGTTGAGAGAAGCTACATGTGAAGTAGCTATTTTTGGAATTTATATTTGGAACTGCCATTATTCTAGCCTTCCTCCAACACATGAGAAAATACTTCATTTTATAAATGGACTGGGGATTTTACATTGCTAAGGATAATTCTCCTGTATGTCCAACTGCTCCGCAAGCTTCCAAAAAATATCAATGTTTTATGTGATGTATTTAAACCTCTGAATAGATTATTACAACTAGAAGTCCTAGACGATTTATATGTATTATGTGTAGTTAGGTTGTGTTATAAATATAAGTAAATTAATTATGATGGAAAGTTCTTCAAAATCGCAACTGCATATCCAGACTATTTATTTTTGAAGACAGGAAGCATTATAATGTAATATTCTGAGTAAAACAATATATATTATTATATGATGTAGTCCCATCAATATTTAATATACAACTCAGGATGAGAACTTTTTTATGAGTTTATCAGGTAAGGTACATATTTTTGGCCAACTTGGGGCTGGATTGCACTCACTTTTAAAGAACATTTACCATAGAAGTTAGAAATTTATTTTTGAAAAATAAAGTACCAAACTTAAGTAAAATTTTAAGCTAGCTCGAACTGACGTTTAATTCTGTCATGATCTTCATGTTTTCTAAATTCCTAAGGAAGTTAAATATATACTAGTATATCTTATGAATACAAATGGAAAATGCCACTTGCTAATGAATTACTTTTCACTAATGTTATAGATACAGCACCTATTTATAATTCAAGTTTGATCTATCCAGCTTCAGACAGCTTTTTCTCTTTTCGTGACTGAAGTATTTTCTCCTTGGTATTTTTAGAATACCTCATACAATTTGTTTATGTATCTATACATACCCTATATATCTATGTAATAGGAAGAAACATTTTCTATTCCTGCATGGGGTGCTGATGTCTAGAACAATGTCTAGGCCAGAATATAAATACAGACCAGTTACTTAGGAAATTGTAGTTGAGAGACTATGCTATGAAATTCTACGCTTCAGGAACCCAAGAAATAGAATGATCAGTGGATAATTCCTCTTAGTTAACCTGTAAGGAGATTTATCTGATATCTCATAATATATTTCATATGTATATTGGAGCTCACAATTAGATATGCAGCACGTTCTTTGTGAACATGAGAGGATGTGGAAAGCCTTGCTTGGATGCCTCTGACGGCTCTGACGTGTGCCAGTGCTTTGTTCTCTCTCAATGTTGAATCTTTTGTCTTTATTAGTGCCTGTGTGAGTTTACAGGAATAATTGTTGCAACGAGTATAGTTGGCAGGATTATTCAAACAACTCCGGGTTAATTTACATATGGCTAAGGCTTTTCGTGGAGGAAGAAAGAAAAGAAAAGGGAAAATGAACCATCTCTAATGCCAGGTTGGCTTTTGAACCATTCCTGATTTGAGGTGGCCCAAGCATTATAGTCAGTTAAGGGAAATGGAATATAGAAGTGATAAGTCCAGTGTTAGCAAAATAAAGAACAAGATAAGAACCAGAGTCAAATAATCAAAAACTGGTTTCTTGGCTGCTTTTAGCCATACTAGTGAAAGTCAAAATAGAGCAGTTGTCCAAAGCACTAGAATGAGGCTAGTTGAGGCTAAATTATTCAGATGGGAGATTGTAAAAGTATCAGGTCATAACAGATGTGACTGATTTCACCCCCTTATTCTTCAAAATCCTATAAAAATAAGAGATTCTGAATAGGCAAGTCCTGAGACTAAGGGTTATTTTGTCCAGGAATTGACTCTTTTTGTGGACAGAATCAAACAGCTCCTGAAGAACTCGTGTTACAATAAGTTTTAGACATTATTAACCAGGCAAATTTCACAGGCTCTTTTCACAAGTAAAAGGAGAGGGACGTTTGAATACAAAAATGCTTTCACCATGATGGGGGACTCCTAATTTTACCCTGAATTTATTAATTAAAGAATTTATTAATTAAAGAAAAAAGAATGAAGTACAGGGATAAAAAAAAAAAAAACTGCTTTACTTTGCCTAAGTATGTAAATATGATGAAAATATAAATCACTTTGGATTGCTTATGCCCATGATTTTCAATTCAGGCTGACTTTGCTCCCCAACAACATAGGGCAAAATCTGGAGACTGCTGTAAATATTTTTTTGAGTTGTTAAAGAAAAAAGGTCTTTCAAATTAAAACAAAAAAAAAAAAGAGGAAATACATCAAGAAAATGAAACCCAGTAGAATCTTTAGATGGCTGATTGAGTGTGGGATGAAAGGAAGGACATCCACACTGTGGTCACTAATGTGCTGATGGCCCATGATCCGAGGTGAAGTGTCCAAACAATTCTTCTCCACCATCAATTCTTCAGATCCTGCAAGTGCCTCAATTGACCTGCTCTGTACACAACGGCCCTGATAAGGCAAAGAAGTCTGAGAAAAATACAAACCAAAAATCCAGCAAAAATCAATAAAGATGATATGAGGTGATAAAGAGGGCTACCTACCATCTGAGGAATGGAGTGGCCAAGGTCTCGTGGTATGGACACCCAGGTATGGACCCAAGATCATCCACATTAATGTGAAAAAAGAACATGGGTGTGTAAGGAACCTTAGTGGCCTTACTGAGCATCAAAAATACTATGTGCATTACCCAAATCTGTAACGGAGTTTAAAGGGTAATGTGATGAAGTTTGAGGGTTATGGTGATTTGACCATAAAAGGTGTAAAAGAGAAATTCTGGCTTAAAGTTGAAATTTGTGAAAGAGTTATACGTGATTGCTGTCATACCCCATTTTGACATTAAAAACCTATGATATCTGATCGGGGGTTTCTTCCCTTGCGCAGTCACTGGGAAAAGAATATCTGCTGGTTTTGTGTTTTTAGCAAAATATTTCTGATGGGAATCTTTAGAATTACAAATATCCATTCAATTAGATGATTTGAAAAAAAATATTGGTTACCTGGAGTGTGATGGGAAGGTTGAGTAAGGAGTTTTCTGCTCTTACTCAAGATACGTTAGAGCAGGTATACCAATACTTGAATATTTTATTTACTAGTCTAGTATAGACTATTAAAAAAGTTGGCAGATCTTGGAGATTTACAGTAGACTGCTGATGACTAAACAAAGTGATGCTTTCAAAGATGTTAAATACACAGAAATGTTGTTAACAAATTGAACTATGTCACAAACTAAAGAATACTGGTATTCTGTCGAGATCTATTTAGCTAATGCTGTCTTTGACTCCTACTTCAGAAGAAAGTCAAAGCAAATTTTCATTTATGTAATATGGCCAAAAATACATTTTACACTGCTCTCACAAAGATATTTACATTCTTCTACATATTATTTCCTTGATAAAAGGAAAACACACAGATTAAAATCAAGCTGAGACTGAATTATAAATATGAACTAATCATATTCTGATGGATGTCCCATTCTGAGAAAATTTAAAATAAATCCCCTCAATGGGCAGAATTAATAGTGGTATTCTTGCAGCATCAGAGGAAATAAATTATAATAATAATAGTAATACTATAGTACTAACTTATACCAACTATTTTTTAGAAGTATTGGACTGGTCAGCTGGTCTAGAAAATGGCCCTTGAATGATTCAAGGATAAAAGACTCCTTTATAAAAGATGTTATGTTATGGTAAGTGTTATGGACATAGAGGAAACTTTTAAGTGGGCATATAAGGAGGAATTTCTCCTTCTGAATGTAGATGGGTCTGGTATTCACAGCTCTATGTGGATATCTATGGATCTTAAATGGAATAGGGACTTATTTTGGATTTAAATTTGCATGCCCAGCAACAGAAACAGATGTCCCTAACACTACTGCATGATTAAAACAGATTATTATTTTAATTTGAAATCTCTGCTTAAATATCATCAGGTTAAAAAAAAAAACCATCTTACTTGAGGTGCAGGAAAATAATGGATAAAAAGGCACCACATACAAATTATCACGTACCTTACCATATGTTAAGTAGTAGAATTGAAAAGAGCAACCAACACACTTGATCACAAAATCAAGAGAAAGCAAGCATCTAAAGAGATGGCTGCATGTTGAAACTTAAGAAGCATAGAAATAGAGGAGTATCATCACTTAATCTACTGTTGAGCTGCTGTAGGAAAATTAGGGAAGAGAGAGTGGAGATGGTGGTGGAATTTATATAAGCTTTTCCCAAACTTCTATAAATATTTCATTTTCTCTGACTAATCCTACAATAGTTCAGGGACATGGCTGCATTTACGAGTTCCCAGCAAGGGATTAATTTCTAGTAGGATACGATGGTCAGACTTTTAAAAATAACTGCCCAAATTCATAACAGATGTTTGAAGTGATGGTTTCCTCGATTCCGTATCGATGTAGCAGTGATAGCTTCTTTCCTACCGAGTGGAGAAGATCGGGCTATAAAGTCATGATAATCTAAACCTGCTCCATACGACTGAGAAGGGACAGAGAGGCAAGTGTTGGCAACAACCATATTGATGACAGTTATATGGGTTAAGCCCCCTGGCGGAACCAGAGGCTTTGGGTACAAATTAATGATAAATGGAACAATGGGAAGTGATCACAGACAAGCAGGGGGGCGAGGCCTAGTTTCTTGTGAAAAGGAGAAATGCACCTCGCTGTGGTCTCTCCTGGTCGGCTGGCTGAGAGTGATATCTGCTGTTTCCATACTGAAATCGCCTATATTCGAAGGAGAAGGCCTGGGACAGATTCCAATAAAATGAAGACTTGTTCAGTCTGTATTTATATGTGGGACGCACTTTGATGATGCTGGTGATGCCTTGTGGGTGAAAGCCACAGCACTTGGAATGGTACTTTCACAACCGCTTCTCTTGTTAGAGGTTCTATTTATTACAGAAAACCCCTCTGCAGAACATGCAGAAACTATGGCCTTCGGAATGAATGAAAAACACATTATTTAACAACAGAACCACTAACAAATGTGCACCTGTTAATCTAATTGATGATTTGTAAGGAATATGTCAGGAAGACAAGTTGCTTCAAGTATAATATATTGCTTGGAGTTATTGAATCAACAAGTAATGACAAATGACATAGACCAGTTTTACTTTGCAAATATTCACTGGCTCAATAGCAACATTGCTTAAAATCTAGTATAGTCTATTCTCCCAACAATCTGAAAAAAATAGCGTATTCATTTCCATTTTAGAAGAGTATTGAAATATCTATAGATTTAATAGCTTGTAAAAGGAATAGTACAATATTTATTCTTTTCTGGCTGGTTTATTTTACTTAGTCTTCAAAGTTCATCTATGTTGTAGTATGTGTCATGATTTCCTTTCTTTTTAAGTCTGAAAATACTCCATTGTGTGTATGTATCACATTTTATTTATTCATCTGTCTATGGTCAATTGGGTGGCTTCCACCTCTTGGCTGTTGTGTATAAAAATACTATGAACATGGATGAACAAATACCTGTTCTAGTACCTGCTTTCAATTATTTTGAAGATCTCTCTCTCTCTCTCTCTCTCACACACACACACACACACACACACACACACACACACACACGCACAATAGTAGAATTGTTGGATTACAGGGTAATTCTTTTAGTTTTTTGAGATATTGCATTTAAAATTATTTCAAGCTCGTTTTATTTGAGGTCCTATGATTGTATACTGAAGAGTTATGCCCCAAATCTGCTTTATTATTCAAAAAAATGCAGATGTAAGGATGGCATATAAAACCTGCAGTGACAGATGAGATTAGCATTCTAGGTGGGTAATTTTGAGGAAAAGGGGAAAACGCACTTTGCATGCAATCCTACACAATGTTCAACCATGTTTAAAGTTGTGAACACGAGGACCTGTACTTGGCATTGATTTGTTTTTGGTATATTTTAATGTATGTTATAACTTCTTGTGTTATATACATTCTTCTCTTTTGCTGTTCTTTGTAGTATACAACTTTTATTAGAACAGATTTAAAAAAATACTTTTAGGAACTGGCAAATAACTAGCTAGCAGAAGCGTAATCACTGTACTTGAATATGTGGATCTCATTAAGTAAATATAAAAAATATTTTATTCTGAGAATTCTGAATTGCTTTGTTTATCGAGATATATCGACACAAATTGACTTTGCCATTGATTGCTTTCAAAAAAGTACCTATTTAACATCTTGTAGCTTTGTAATAAACATTGCTTGAGGCTGTACAGTCCTCTATTTCATTATAAAGGACAAAATTGCCCCTAAATAGCAGACTTTTGTTTAACTTTATTTTTCTATGCAAAAAAAAATTTCATCAGAAGTTAAATGCATTTTATTCTGGAAAGATCATAGGCTGACCTACATAAGAAGTGTAAAAGAGGAAACATTCTTCATTGACTTTTAATTTCCTTTGTGATAATTAAATTCACATTTTGAATTCTTTATCCATAAATTGTCAATTTTTATTTTTGACAAATTTCAATTTCGCTAAAATTGTCTAATTTACTAGTTTAGAAAATTTCAAGCTGTTATCTCTTTAAGTCTCTACATTTGTTGGTTTATCTACTTTTTCTTCCTTTAATATTAGTGCATTTTTTCTTCTTACTTAGGTGTATTGTAGGTCTGTTGAGTGTTTTTTCTTTACTCTAACTCTTTGATTCTTTTCTAATTTATATATTTCCTCTTTAAAAGTATTTCTTATTTTATGTTATTTCTGCCTTGTTTTCCATGAAGTTACAATTACTCCTTTTTACAGCACTCACATATGGAAACTTTATTTTCTCTTTAATCTTTTCTCTTATTTTAGATGGTAGTTACTGGTAATCAAGTGATATACCATATACAAAACTACTTTCAATCAATTTTTAAAGAATATTTATTATTCGAAGTAATTGCCACTGAATAGTTGAAGTATGTATCGACATGTATATTTGCAGCTTAACACAACTGCAAGTGGATCTACTATCTGTGTCTGGCTTTCTACACGTAAGGAAATTGTGTCAATGTCCAGAGCAGTTTGTGGTTCTATGTTTCAGCATCTCCAAAAAGCTAATATAATGATGTATGTATATGATGGAATATTATTGAACCATAAAAAAGTAATGAAGTTCTAATATATGCTACAACGTGCCACAAAAACATTACGCTAAATGAAATAAGTCAAGCACAAAAAAGACAAATATTCTATGATTCCACTTGCGTAAAGTATCTAGAATATGCAAACTCGGGAAGATAGAAAATAGAATAAAGGTTACCAGGCACTGGGAGAATAGGAAAATGACCAGTTGTTGCCTAATGGTTATAGAGTTTCTATGTGGAGTAAAGAAAACTTTTGGAATTATGATGATGCTTGCAACTAATGTCACTGAATTGTATACTTAATAATGATTCAAATGCAACTTTTATTTTTTGCATATTTAACACACACAAAAATAAGTTATTTCAAAAAAAAAAGTAGAGTGAGTTAAAAAAAGAAAAAGCTAGAGTTAATATTCCAAATTGGAAAGTTAAAAGCAACCTTAGGGTTTTACAGTAAGAGTAAATATGAAAGGAGCCGGTCTTCTCATTGAACACAGATGGCTGTGACTGGAGCATCGGGCACAGGTTGGTGAGAGCGGATGGTGGGGGTTAAGAGTCAGTGAAGGAGCCATGTTAACTGGGACCGATATTCAATCCTGAGCAGCCAAAAGTCTTTTGCTAAATCTCAATATGGCGGTTTGCACGAATGAAATCTCCAAGCTCATCTATTGATAATCTCTTGAATTTCCAATTTAATCCCCATCATTATTTCCATAGTTCATCTTCTTTTTGAAAACACAAAATTATTAAAAAAAAAAAAAAAGTAGTGGGGAAGATTGAAGTAATCATAATATACCTTAACCAAATGATAGATACCAAGCACTCTTTTTGTGTGCGTAATGTCAACTCATTTAAAGTTCATATTAGTAATTTGATTGTTCTATCAACCTTGAAAAGCAGGTATTGCTCTATCAATTATAAGAGAGAGAGAGAAATTTGAGACTTGGAATATGTAAAGTATGTAGACCAGGAAAAGCCAGAAGTGGGATTAAGACCGAGCCTATCAGATTCTGACACTCCTGGTTATTTCAGTGTGTTATTCTGTGGCTTTCTGTTCTGCAAAATGTACAATATTGGGGAGGAGGGATAGAACTGTGTTCAGAGTTTGTATGACATAAAAGAATTGTCAATCTCCTGCTCCCCGGGGATAGTTCCGTGACTAAAATTTTCTACTGTTGCTTTACGAAAAAAATAAATGATCCCTTTATAAAGATTAATTCTCAAGAATGTCATACTAGCCAAATGGTATAAATCATTTCTTTTGGGTAAAGAAAAAAAGGTATATTAGTTGTTTTTTTTTTCTTTTGAGACAGAAGGCAAGTAACTTCATGAATTAATATTAAAACTAAGTTTAAAAAAAGACAAATAGATTTACATTCTAGCAACTTAATTTCAGTAGCGCCGGGGGAAGTCTGAATGATCAGAAATGTCCACATTGAGGAGTAGAGTCGGGTGGGAAAAGGCGAGATAAAAAGACATGATGATCTGTGCCCAAATAACAGTGAGGAAAATAACATAAAGGTGTCCGGCATATGATTGGCTCTTGCCATGTAAGAGTGGCTTCCTTTCCTTCCTTCTTCCTTCTTTCCTTCCTTCCTTTTTTCCATCCTTCTTTCTCCTTTCCATCTCTCTAAGGCTGGGAAATTATGAAACTAAATCAACCTTTTATAAATCACAAAATAAAGCAAGTAACGTTCTGTTTCAGAGCATCTGGTATTCTAGTGTAGAGCTGTCAAGTGCCTTTTGAATATTCACTGAGTGGAGTATCTGCAATTTAAATACCTTGTTATAGTTAATAAGAGTTGTCAAAGAAGCACATTAACATGCCTTAGAGATTAATTCTGTGCTTTGCAGACTTCATGTGTGTGAATAAGGTAAACCTATGGCATGAGCTTCACAGTCCCAAAAGGGTATAGTTAATGTCTTTCATGCAATTATAGTTTGAACAACCAAATATTTTGTCTCAGATTGATTTTTAATAAAAATAACTACTAAAAAACACACTGAGGAAGATGTTATTTAAGAGGACACGTTACACTTAGATTTATAAATTAATAGAAATATACTTATATGTTAATAACAAACTTCTCTTTAAAGGAAAAATATTTTAACAAATATTCAGTATTGGGTTAGAATAAGTCACTAACAGGTTAATATAAACTTTAAATACATATAATATAAAGGAAAAGACTTTTAGTTTAACTTTCATGTCTTATAAAACTCTGCTCATATTAGCATAAAAATGA
This sequence comes from Rousettus aegyptiacus, assembly GCF_014176215.1. NCBI lineage: Eukaryota > Metazoa > Chordata > Mammalia > Chiroptera > Pteropodidae > Rousettus > Rousettus aegyptiacus. The sequence goes on from NW_023416287.1 coordinate 88,668,592, forward strand.
TGATTTCCAGATATGAACATCTGATATCAACCCTTAAAAGACAGAAGAGTAGATGGGCAGAGATAATGCACATTGGAGACTATATTTTTTTCAGTAAATCTGAAAATAAAACAAACTACCTTCGACATTCCCTGTTTTTGCTGTTTTAATTTTTTCTTGTGTTGTTGCCACTGGATATGGGATTTCCTTGGAATTCATTGGTATACCTGTTTCGATGAGGTCATGATCATCCTCTAGTACTATAGTATGAATCCGATTTGATTCCCACAAATAACGCAAGAAGAGGTGGATAAAGACAAGGAGAAAGAGCAAAAGGGGAGGAGGCGAGAAATACGATATCTTTTACCTCCTTAATTCTCTGGTCCCTGAATCTGCAGGGCGGGTCTACAACAGCAAGGACATAATTCATTAATACGCACTTATCCCTCCAACATGTACAGGTACAACTGTGTGAGTCTCTTGTTAAGTCAGTTCGAGATAGTAGCTCTGCTGTAGACAGAAATTCTCCTCTGAGTGGATGGCGTTAGAAGCAGGAATTCTGCTTTCAGCGTGCTTTCTAGGGGTGTGTCTTAGTAGTGACACCCGCTAGGCAGAAATGAGGTACACAGGCAATATCGACACCAGTTCTGTTTAGATGATGCTTCGTTAAAGAAAATCATAGGCTATATGGGGGAAAAAAAAAATTCTGCAAAGACAAAGCGAATGACATCCAAAGGGAGCAACTTGTCTAAAAATTCTCCAATGCAGGAGCCATACCTAAACTTCAGTGAATTGTTCGAAAGCTTATATAAAAGTTAATCTATATCTATATCTATATCTATATCTATATCTAGCCTCTCACAGAAGAATCAAAAACTTGAGTCGAAAGGACAACACGGTAATCTGAAAAGAGAGTCAAGTGAGCTCTGAATTGAGGAATGATTTAAATAATTTTGAATAGAGCAAAGAATATCATTCGTGGAACAAAATTCTGCAATGGAAATAATGAGAGCAAAATCAAGAGTACGGAATCAGTGAAGTAGAGGACGCCGGATGGCTGCCTGACTGTAGGCATCAGGGAGAGAGAACAGTGAGAAGACAGACAAGAGATGCAGAAGACAAAGTGTATGCAAAATAGGGGAAATAATTATATTCCTGAAGGAAAAAAAAAATAGATGTGCTTGGAACCGACTCTGAAGGTTAAATATTATAATTTTAAAATTCATAAAATATTTAAAATGTATTATATAAATGAAACTCTCTGAGCATTGAAGATCTGCATTATGCAGACTCAAAGGTCATGCCAGGTTTAAAAACAAGTCAATGTAAAGTGACCCGCACCAGACATAAAGAGGCACAATTGAATATTATAATGAGAAGCAAAAAATACTGAATGCGACCAAAATAAAAAGATGCTTGCTATGGTCTAATTCCCACCCGCCCCCCTTCAATGTCATAGGGTGAAACCCTAAAGCCCAGGGTGACAGTATTTGGAGGCGGGGCCTTTGTGGGGGGTGACTAGGTCCTGAAGGTGGAGCCCTCCAGAATAGGATTAACGCTTTCATAAAAAAGACCCTCCTGGAACTCCCTTCCATCACGTGAGGACACGGCGCGGAGTGTAGACTGCCCTCAGGAGTGAGACTTCACCGGAACATGACCCCGGAACTGTGAGCAAAAAAAAAAGTTGTAAGTCACCGAGTTTGTGGCATGTGGTTTCAGCAGCTCCAAAGGACTGAGACCATTTGCTGTCTCCACCAGCATCAACCAAAAGACATCTCCATGTCCCCTGCTCCAGGAGGAAGGAAAAGCCCAGAAACCATGTGCTTGGGGATTCCAGGTGCAGGAAGCAAGACAGAAAACCTCATCGGCCCGTTTTACCTGCCAGCCATTAGGACAAAATCCATCGGTCACTGAGCTCTGTTTCGATGACTTACTACACGAAGCCCTGATTTCAAGCCAGCTTCTGTTTCTCGGTCGTCTCCATGAATATCTGACTATGCACATTTCCCTTTTCCACCCATTTCTGAAATTTGAAACCCTTTCACTACGTCCTTTGAAATTCACATACCCTCTACATTTTGAATTTGGTCCCTCAACGTTCTTTTCTGCTTCCTGTTCTAACTGAAACCTGAACGTCTCAGGAAGATAAGCTCTATCTCCACCCCCATGAGCCGCTGTCAGCGTCCAAGGTTGACGTCATCACCGCGCTCGCGGCATCAGTTGACCTAAGGGTTAGTAAGTAAATGTCTCTCTTTCCTCACTGCCACTTCCGGGCTATTCTTCTCCCTCCTCTTTCTAATTAATTAATTAACGATTGTAGTAATTTTGAATATTATGTCATAAGACGATACCATCCATTAATCTACTGTACTATCTGTCTCCCAACCTCCAACTCGCTTCCTCTTCTAAGCAAAATTCAGCTCCCTGTTCACTTAATTGAACACTCTTCCGGTCTTAATTGCTCATAGTTCAAATACCCGTGTAGTTAAAATTGATAATAAATATGTCATTGCTCAACTGCTTTGTCCACCCTGACATAGCTACTCATTAACAGAATCATGAGGTATTTACTAGTAATAACTGTAATACTTCCATAGTTTTATTTTAAATATTTCTATTGTTACCATCGCTTCCTATCTTTTTAGAGTTTTCCTCTTGAACCCATTTGCACATTTTCGACTCCTCCAATTCGTTGAGCTTTCTGCGTTTATGTCGTATCTCATATTCCCTTAAACCTTGAATTCTAGGATACACACACACACACACACACACACACACACACACACACACACACACAGACTCTTGTCTTTCATTTTCTCTACCTGCTGAGAAAACTCCAGCCCTGAGTGAATATCATTTTATGCCCGCACTCTTGCAGCTGGAAGTAGGTGGAGAAAAACAATCGTTTTGGTACTTTCATTTCAAACTCATGATAACTAACCCCAAGGAGACAAACACATGTCCATTCTGACCTTGATCTTTCACATCCTTTGATTTTTATCATGCTCCTTCTGTCTCCTTAGACTTCCTTCCAATAACTTCAGATATTCTTATTTTCAACCGAAGACCTTGCTCTGTAGTCTACTGCTTCAGTAGATTACCCACCTCACCACATTTGCCATCTGCCTCCAAGTATGTGTGCCTATATTCTCTGCCTTGAGGAGGAAAAAAATAGCATATCTTTCCAGTAAGCACTATTACTATTTTTGTAAGTTTCTTTTAGCTTTTATTTAATTGCAGTGTTTTCTGTTTTATAGTTGAAATATCCTGTAGTTGAAATATTATTTCATATAGAATTTGCTTCCAGGAAGCCCAATGATTTTGATAAGCATCATTTTCACAGAGTACATCATTCTATTTGTTTAAAAACGTATTAGTACTCCAATATGATTTTTTACGTAGTTTATCGTCGACTTATATTATCTACATTGTGTAAATAACAAATAATGTCTCACTATTCAATGAGTAATTTCTTTCGTAGGCTTTTTATATTTGAGAATGAATAAGTATAAATGATTAGCCGTCTTATTAAAGGTAGTTTTAAATAAATAAATTTTTAAAACAATCTTAATTTAATTGCATTGATATTTCTCATCAAAATGGAAGCCCATGTTTTTCAAATGACAAAGGATACACAGAATTATGTGTAACATGCTTAGAATACAGTTTATCCATAAATGTTAGCTCGAATCTCTATTACAGTTTACACACATGCATTCCCGCTATATTATTTTGTAAAATGCTAATAAGAGATCATACCCACTTAACTTTCGTATTCACCTGAATCTGCCTATAATGGCCATGGGCCGTTCACTAACGCTTTTTTCCTCATGACCTTAGACTTAGAGGCAGTCGTGCATAGATTCCCGTTGACAGAGGTCAGGGGTCAGCCTGTGACCACCAGTCAAGCTGTCTCACTGAGCAGAGACAGCAGGCTGTACGCGTGATAATTATAATGCTCAGACGGAAGCATCATCGTTAAACTTGCTACTGCAGTGCACAGCACTGATGCAAAGTTCCCTAAACGCAGATGGCGCTGCCAAGTGTTCTGGTGCTTTGGAAGATAAAGTGTCTTCTCTTGCCTAGGAACAAAAGTGAGAAATATGATAGGCATCTTTACCCTCTACGTTTAAATATGTATACACATATAATTGTTTTCGAGTGTCGTTTTATGTACTGTTTTGAGGCTATATCTACAGAAGGCTGAAGTACATCAGTGGCTTTGCATTTTTGCATCTCTTATTCTAGTAATAAAAATGTGGTTTTTTTTCTTCTGGTACTAACCTTTTCCCCTTTCTCAATTTACATAATTTAAGTGAATCTAACCCTACCCACCCATGTCTAGTGTTTTTATATATACATATAAAATTATATATACATATACATATGAAATAATTCCCCCATCTAGTTAATTAACACATTCATCACCTCACACCTTTACTTTTTTCGTGTGTGAGAACATTAAGTTCAACTCTCTCAGCAAATTTTAATTATACAACACAGTGTTATCACTATCATCACATTTTACGTCAGGTCCCCAGATCTTATCCATCTTACAGCTGAAAGTTTACGTCTTTTTATAAATCTCCCCCTATTCTCTGGCACCCCCATCCCCTGGCACCCATTTTTCTGCTCTGTTTATATGAGGCTGACTTTTTGTTTGTTTGTTTTCTCTTTTGCTTTTGTTTAGCTTCAAAATTAAGTGAGGCCATGCTCTATTTATGTTTTTCTGTCACTTATTTCACTCAGCATAATGCCCGAAAGGTCCACCCATGCTGTTACAAATGGCAGAATTCCCTTCTTTTCATGGCTGAATTTTATACACACACACACACACACACACACACACACACACACACACACATACACATATATATAAATGTATTATATATAAAATTTATATAATACATTTACACATATATGTATCTAATAACATTTACATATATAGTACATCTATATATTATATATTGCATCTTTATCTATTCATCTTCTGATGGACACTTAGGTTGTTCCATAGATTGCCTATTGTAAATATTGCTGCAGTGAACATGGGAATGCAGGTATCTCTTCAATATCCTGTTTTTATTGTATGTGTGTGTGTGTGTGTACAGAATAGGGATTGCTGGGTTGTATGGTATATTTATTTTTAATATTTTGAAAATTCTCTATATTATTTTCCATAGTGGCTGCACCAATTTACCAATAATGTTTAAAACTAAAGTCCTCTGTGCTAGGTGCATTCTAAGGCAATTATTCCACTCCATCTCAAAGCTCTAGATATGCTCACATGATCAGTGTTAGGCCATTTAGAGCCAACTTCAGGAATTTCACTGGAATTACACAGAAAGAGGCTTGTTCTTTATTCTAGGATTCTTAATTGCAAGGTGATGTGAGATGGGAGTTGCTAGAGACCACTGTGAGGGAGAATTGTCAAAGAATGCAGCCTGACTTACTATAAAACTCCCGGTAATAAAGTGTTAATGGTGCTAGTATACATTTAATAAAGAAGGAAAATATATTTTAGAAAATATTTTAACATCAAGTAAATAAATTGTTTGCTTTTAGGTAATAAAAGTAAATTTGGAACTACAAAAAAAGAAAAAAAAATGCAACCAATCCAGAAAAATTGAAGGCAAATGATGAAAAGACTGTCTTCATGCTAGCCCTTAAGTCACTGTTCTGATTTTTTCTTAAAATTAATTTGAATTAATTTTGCATCTGTTAATATCTGAGAAACCTCTCGATTAAAATAGTTTTGTTTTTTAATTAATCTGTTTTAAAAATTCAAAATAAATTTTTGCATAATAAATCAAATCATTCACAGATTGAAGTTCAGTTTACACCAGTTGTCTCAGTTTTGTATGACAACTGTGGTGAAAACACAATATGTATTTGAAATTATCGCCTATAAAAACATATATTAACTCAAGTCTTCTTGCATTTTGTTTGTTTGTTTTTTTTTCAGAATCAGACATTATTTATTCCTACATAGTCATTTTAGGTAGTCTAAATAGGCACTGAGGAGAAGTTATTAAAGTACAATTTTATCCCCAAATAGAAACACAAACCATATTTTTAATAATTACTATGAATTAAAATTTAAATTTTATTCACTTGAAAATAACACATCATAGAATGAGAAATGACTATCGAAATGCAAGTATTTTGTTTTGTTAAAATTTCCCATCAGAATCAGATTCAGAGAATCACTTAAACCAGAGAATTTCATAAAATCAAACTTAATCTTCATTGGAATGAAGGTTCAGAATAATGGGAGAAAACACAACCCTTATATACTGGAATAGTATAGGATTCATGTAAAAAAAAAAAACTAGGTGATTAAATAGCCTTTCATTTCTCTATACAGGAAGCAGAGGAAAACCAAAAAGGAGTACGATAAATATAAAAATTTTAGGAAATTATGTGTTAGAATTTCTCATGTGAGGGCATAAACTGTAATGCAATTTGCATCGTTTAGATTAATGTAGTTAATTTACAATTAAATTAGGAAAAAAACCTATTCCCCTTTCATGGAAATAATATCGTAACTGCCAGAAATAGCGTTAGACTCAAACATTACACATTTTAACTGTGCAATGCTAGATGTTTATTCCTTACAATATTTGAGGGAACGTTATAAAAATAATCATATGCTTAAAATAGGAAACATCATGAGAGTGAGAAGAGAAATGTTTCAGGAAAAAAAAAAAAAACCACATCCTGCTTTGCAGAGGAACAGTTCAATGCCACAGCAGCAAAATGGCCCGCGCAGTAGAGCTGTACCTCTGAACATGGCTTATTTGGCCATTTGTATACATGTTCTTCTTCCCGATAAAGTTAATTCGTATATATCAGGACCCACAAAATTGAGGCCACGGCCTTCAGTGGCCTGGCCCACGTCACACATCTAACCCTAAGCCAGCCTGCCCTCTACTGGAACACCTGTCAAGGACGCCTAACGGCCACCACGATCCTCCACCTCCTAGCCACTCCCGCTGTTCCATGATCACTTGCCTTTTCTGACGCTCCATAAACCTTGCTCTTGCCCTCAGGAAGAGCACCCCCGTGCTGTGAGGCACTGCAATTCCCCCGATCCACGGATTGCTTTTCCTCAAATAAAGGACATCAATCTCATTACTAAATCGTTTTTACTTTTGTCATTTGACATTTCTTACCATCGTAAATCGTTCCTTGTGTTAAGTATCCAGTGTCCCTGGCTCACAGCACTGAATCTAGTTATTTCATATTTTTCAATGACTTTAGCATTTACTTTACTATAAAATGCATCCTTGTGTTAAATGCTAACTTTGTTAAATCTACTATTGTTTTCCTGGTATTATCTGGGAATGGATTCTGTCTCAAGATTCATGTCGTTGCTAACTCTGTGAATTTAAGCCAAGGGGCTTAGGCTCTTTGGGAGGTAACATATCTGCAGAAATGTTGCTGGACACACAGAGCAACAGAAATGACTCATCACTTTCTTTCAGCAGAGGATATTGCTTCAATCAAGTAACAAATAGCAGATGTAACTTAAAGGTCCTCTTCCTGATACATTTTTTTTGTTTCTAAAAGCCGTGGTTAGGAAGAGTTTTACAAATGAATCTGTTTTGCCATTTAAATAGGCATCAGTCAGAAGCAGCTTACATTTTGCTATCTCTGATCAACAGTGGATTTCTGTTACCAGAATTAACTTTCTAAAACACAGACATGAGGAAACTAAATAGAATTTTAGGATGGGATGAATGGCATTTGACAACTTGGACAAATTTACATCCGTATGCTCAACCCAAGCCTCCAACGATTTCCAGCTTCAGTCTAAGTTATTTCTTGCCTAATCACCAAGAGCGTTGTTTTATAGCAAAGAACTTAAACTTCTCTTGGTCTGCATTTGCTCATTTTTTTGCTTACTGCCCAGACTAATGTCTCTTTGCCTCTTTCTTATGCTTCAACTGTAAGACTGAATACGATTACTTGCATTTCATTACTTTCCATTAACCTTTAAGACAACATAATTCGCTTCCTTAACTTCTTTAATACTAAGGAAGATTTACAAACGTGGAGTTTCTCGCAAATGAGTTGCAATGCAATGTAGGATTCACACAGCTTCATGCAATCAGTACATATTCAATTCTGAATATCCTCTCATATTCCCCCGGAAAATAGCATCACATATTTTAATACGCCTTTGTTTATTCACTGATATGGCTCCAAAGTTCCAACAACTTCCATATGATTGATATGTTTAATTATACCTCTTTCACTTTCGTGATGAATAAAAATGTATCTAAAGGCTTTCATTTCCGTGTCCATGATTACGTCCACCTAATGACATAGAACTTCTTCCGCCCCTTTCCATTTTTCTTTAAGAGAAGAATTATGCAGAAATGTAAGTATATGTGTCACTGAATTATCTCAACATGAATACGTCGTAGTCACCACCCACAAGGCCAGGACTGAGATTTTCACTAACACCCCATTCTTTCTCCTTCTCTATTCCTCCGAATGTGACTACTATCCCGATGTCCAATGCAGCAGTTAGCTCTGCCCGCTTTGAATTTTATCTGTATCAATGCTTTGTCAGCCATGTTTAATACATGGTTTCTTTCGATTGGCACTATGATTAGGAAATTTACCATATTTTTGAGTGTAGTTGTAGGTTTTTCCTTGTATAATGCCTCATTATATGAATGCACTACACTTTAAATATGCGTTTTACTATCGATAAAATTTGGGTTGGGATTAATTTTGACACTTATAAATTAATTCTGCAACAAATATTCTTGTGTAAGTTTTCAGGTGAAGATATTCATTCATTTCTTTTGAGTTTTTAGAACACTTGTAGAATTGCAGGGTCATAGCGCAAAATTCCTTCTTGTTTTTCTTAGAAACATTTTTGCAAGATTTTTTTTTCAAGATTAGAGATAAGTTTATGCAGAGCTAAAATCCTCCTCCTATTTGTCTTGAGAATTTATGCAGTTCTAATATTCACCTTAGTGTAACACGAAGCTATGGCCGATGTCGGCTTCGACACGTATGGAAATAGAGGTACAGCCTTTGAGTCAATCATTTGGAGTAGAATTTCATCTGACACATTTTAATGGCAAGAAGAAGGCAATACTTAATTAAAAAATAACAACGCTTTTATATCCCTCGCCCCCTCTGAAAATATAATCTCTCCATTTCTGTCTTTTTTAAAATAACTTTTTAAATTTACAAGTTTTAATTTTCAGAGATAGCATAGGGATTTTCCATACGTTCCACATTTTCCCCAGTTATTAACATGTTTACATTATTTGATCATCTATTACCATTAATAAACTGATATCAACAAATTGTAATCTGACAAAATGTTATAATATTTTATTACATTGATTACATGTGTGTACTATTATCTCCATATAGTAATGTAGGCTCTCACTGAAATAAATAACTGGAGGGTTTTAATCAAAAAAGAGGAAAACTAAAGATAAATGTAAATGGAGGAAAATAATAAATACATAGACATAGGAAAAATTAAGGAATCGCAAAATAAACAATCAAACATGAGTAGAAATAGGTATAACAGTAGAATCTCCAAAGTATGTCATTTATGGAACTTTTAATTTGTTTGATATGTTTTGAAATTTTAGATGCATGTTTGAATAGATTGCCTAGATCAGACCAATGTAATAGAACATCCTGAGATGAAGAAACATTATCTGAACACTTGAAATGTGTCTAATGTAACCAAGGAACTGAATTTCTAACTAATTTTAATTGTAATTAATTACATTTTAAATGTAAATAACCATATATGGCTAATAGCTCCCATATTGGACAGCACAGCATACAAAGTAATATTTTTATTGATTTTTCTGTTGTATGTCAATGTGATTTATAAGCCTAGGTATCACTATTTTTATCAAATGTAATTTATAGCATCAGTTTTGCATCCTTATAAATGTTAGCCATGCTTTACATAAAAATATTGATTTAATTTTGCTTTACAGAAATTTTCAAATTGATTAGGGATGGTGATTTACTTCTTAATGCCTGTGAGACATCTGTTGTCCAGGACATGTGTAGAATTCATGTTATTCATTTAAAGATATTACCTTTACTCTCCGATGCATTTTAATTTCCTAACTGATTCTGTCTTATCTTTCGGTGTGTTGTTATAATTTTGTTTTGCTCTGTTGTTCATGTAACCCTCAGATATCAAAGGGCATATATGCTTTGTTCACAATAGTGTCCTTCGCATGGTACCTACGTATGCAAGATACACAGTAAATATCAACTAAAAGAATTAATTATTGAATAATTAAGCTGCTTCTAAAGTTCTTTTTAGAATAAAATTATAATAAATTAATGAATATTGAATAAGAGTCAGGAATTACGTAAATATTTTATAAATGTTGAAATGAAACAATGAATAATTTTTTATTGACATTTATTTTTCTCTAAATAAATCTTCTAAATGTTATGGCTTATCTCTTAGCAGATTATTTAAAATGTAAGTACAATTACTTAAAGACTTTCTAACGCAATCAAATTCATGTCTTTTATGTTTGCTCCTTTTCTAAAGGAATTGTTTCTGTATATGCTAATTGAATGGATACAATGTGAACCACCTGCTGTAAAATGAATCTATTTAGCAGCATTCTCCATGTAATAGGACTAATCTCACTTGCAATTTCTCTTCTATTAGAGCAATAATGAATGCATGCACTATGCTAAACAGTTTATTTTCATAAGCCTGGTGAGGGTTATCTGGTTGCAGAGTAGTGGGGAGGAACTATGTTTGGGTGGCATTATTGCTTTGGCAAAGATGTTGCCTCATAACTAAACAGATCGGGACCAGAGGATGTCAATATCTGGAGATGGCCATTCTGAGAAATACTCCTACGATGCCCTGTGAGAGTTTGTGGAATAGGTCATGAGAAAACAAAACAAAACTCTGCTTGAGTGAAAAAGGTAAGCCAAGCTAACAATAAACAACAGATTGGGTTTTCCTTGAGCTTCCTATGGGGTAACTACGTGAGTTTGTAAAGTAATTTTACATCTTATTGCCTTAAAATATGCAGAAACTCAAAAACGACATCTTCAGCAATTTTTTTAAAAGATCTAATTTGACTTGCAGATTATGGGAAGGTTAATGTTTCATGCTCTCTCTTGCTATATATATATGTATGTATGTGTGTGTGTGTGTGTAAATATATATATATATATATATATATATATATATATACCATTTATCAAAAGGTAATTTAAGGAATATAATGTATCATTTTCTAAATTTTACGTAAATTGTTCTGTTCTTGAATCTCACCACCCCCTTTCTCTGTGTATACGTATTCCATCGTTATATTTGCCAGGAAAAAAAAAACAGTCTTATAGTTAAATCCAGCTCTGTCTGGTACTACATCTGTACTTGTGCAGCCGAACATGGTTGTAAACAAAACACGCAAGAACGCTGACCTACCAGAGTTTGGGAGAAGGGGTTAATAAGGAGAGCACAGACTGAGTAAGGAGCAAAGCCTTGCATATACATAATTCATGAAAAAAATGTCCCAGTAAATTGGGTTTCCCTATCAACAGATTGATAAATTGGAATGCCCCAATTTAATAGCTTTCAGACTCAGTGAATGCCCTGACATTCTGGTTGTTAAATGCTTTAAACTGAGCAAAATAAACATAGTGCTACCAGCACATCATCAAAATTCATGGTCATTAATAATTGTTAAAAATCCATTTGGAGGCACTCACAGGTTCCCTGTACCCCAGGTTTATAGAGGTCTTTCCTAGGATTGTTGCAAAGGAAGGCATGAGACAACAATGTCCACTGCTAGCTGAGGAAAGTTCCCCACCAATGTTTGCTCATTTCCACAAGCAACTTGTCCTAAGTGCAATGTGTTGTTCCCTGGGGAATTTTGGCAAACATGCATTTTAGGTTATCTGGTGCTACCAGGGAGACCATTTGGTTTTACCAGGTTTTACGAATGTCAAGGTTCTTAGAATTGTTTAAAACAAAACTTACAGCACTGTCTTATGATGAAAAAGTATATAGACATAATATATATGAAAACTATCTAATAAAGAATGGGTGATAGGTAATCCTATATGGATATAAGGTCCCTACATTTGCCTTTAAGTGACAGAACACTGTAACTAGATTATGCAAAGTTAAGCATGTGTGTATTATCTGTAGAGTAACCATCATGATATAATGCAGAAGTACAGCTAAAAGTCAATAGAGGAATTTAAAAGAATTTTAAGAACTCAATTAATCTGAAGGAACGTATACAAAGAGAAACAGAAAACAGGTGAAATAAAAGGTAAATTGTAAAATGGTGGCTCTTAATCTAACTATATTGATGATTACATTAAATATCGACTTACGTACTCCAATTAAATATTGGCATGATGAATAAAAAAGTCAGATTACTTATATGCTATCCGCAAAAGCCATCCAATATTAATGAGGCTTTCCCATTACAATGTTATCTGCATCTTTGCATTCCTTTAAAACTTATGATTGATTACATATTTTTTCCCAAATCGACAGATCTTCAATTTTCTGATTATAAAAATGATACAAATGCATAGAAAAAGGAAAATTCCTTACCACACAAAGAAGCAAACAAAAGTCAGCATAGCTGCACTGTAGTGGTTGAGAAACGCCCCACCCCACCCCAAATTCATATCCACCAGGACCCTCAGAATGAGACTTTATTAGGAAATGGCACCTTCGCAGATATAATTAAGGTGAGGATCTCTAGAAGAAATCAACCAGGATTACCGTGGGGCTTAAATTCGATGACTGGGGTCCCCATAGGAAGAAGCGAGGGCGTAGGGACACAGCAAGAAGCCACGTGAAAAGGAGGCAGAGACTGGAGTTATGCAGCCGTAAACGAGGAATTCCGTGAGTGACCGCAAACTGACAAAAAAAAAAAATTCTTCCTTTCGGAGGGACTGTGGCCCAGCTTGACACCTTTGCACACCTGGCCTCTTACAACTGCCTGAGAATACATTTCTGTTGTTTTACACCTGCCGGTTTGTGGTCATTTGTCGAATCAGGCCTAGAACACTAATAGACCCATTATCTCAAGATAGCTATTGTCAACTGTCTGAAGCCACTCTTTCCCGTTTTTTTTTTTTTTGTATGAATACATTTATCCATATATATAGGTATTAGAGAAAAAGAGAGGAAACAAAGATTAAAACAGAGTCAGTGGATGCACACCCAACTTTTAAAAATCATCTCTTCGTTAATTAAATTTACAGTCTACTCGATCATTTAATTAAGCGAACAGAACTGTGGTGTGTGTGCAAACAAATGGCATGCCGGGCAGACAGCGAAGAGCAGAAAGAGTTGGGCAGGGAGAAAAGACTCGGCAGCACAGAGGAGTTCCAACCGCAAATCACTAAACGAATCATGCAAAACAGTGGGTTTCGACCCTTCCCGAGGAGTAAGACGGAAAGATGATGTTGTGAAATGAACGTCGGTGTCGACATGCTTGCAAATGGGCCCCAGTTACTTCCAAAATGTTCATATAGTTTAACAGCTGTTCTAGAAACATATTCCCCCTTCTTTTATGTAATCCTCTGTCTTTTCATGAATTGTTTCGGTCTACCTAATGTATTTTTTCAAAAGCATTCGGGGTGGAACCATTGTTCTGTTTGAAAATGAGGAAAACCGCTTTTGTAGAACAGCGTGGAACTGTGAGGCTCTGAATTACACCTTTCCACAAAACATTTTCTGAAGTCTTGGAATTGGCACTCTATGAAGGCCCCGCCCTGGGGCGGACTCATATCTATTTCCCTGGTAGACATGGGAGGGTGGGGGCCTGGGGAGCAGAGAGAATGATGAGGGAGCCTAGGGAACGGGGGAAGGAGCAACAAACGGTGACCTAACGTCATTGCAGTTTTGAGAGTGTTTGCTCTTTGAATGAGAGTGCCCTCTGGTAGAACTCACCTACACATTCCAGCTCCTTTAAGAGGAAACATACTCAATGAGGGTCGAAACACTATGCTGTACACCTGAAACTAATGTAAAATAACAACGAATATCAACTGTACCTGAAAATAAATGAAAAAAAAATCAATATATTAAACAAATAAATAAATAGGGAAAAAGTAAGAGTGACTATACTAGGAATAAATCTCTAAAAGACATACTGCAAAACCCTGCTGTTCATTTCTTCCAGAATGTGGAATATCTTCCTTCTCTACTTACAAATATTAGATGCTCAAATAGAGATGGATGTATGTAAACAGCGCTAAGAGTAGAAGCAACCTTGAAAATGTGACTCTTCTCGATTTCTACAAAAATCAGTAGGAAGTTTTTAATTCAATATGAGAATAATTCTAGCTTATATCTCTAAGTGAAAGAATTATAACAACTTCCAAGCCTAATGTTATTTAAGAAGCATATTTTCCACTGTATCGCTTAAAAATAACTTCTGATAAAGCTCTCTTGGAAACACTAGTGACTAACGTTTCGTAATAAGTAGAGATGATGTTCAGTTTTATTTGCGAGACTTAAAAGAAAAAAAAAGAAGGAAAAAGTAAATAATGGCACTTCTAAGAGGTGATAAAGTAAAGCCAGAGAAATATAATTCACCTGAAATCCCACAAGCCAGTGACTGGGAAATGCATGCATTACAAGCCCGGGTAGGAAAGAATTTAAAATCTGACACATGGTATCAATCAGAGGCAGCAGCAGCCGCTCAGTTTAATAACCACTCCTACCCGTGTCGATGACAACGCAAAGAAATTCACCAGCTGCACAATTTTAAGAATCGCTCCTCTTGTCTGACAGCAATTACACAGGCTTCAGAGGTCATAAAGAAGTTCGATATCTGTGAAGAAGGAGAACTCTTCTTAATCTATACGAGGAAAAGAGGTGTACATTGTCACACGCAATTTGAAAAGCTATACAATTGATTGTGTTCTTTAAAGGATATAAATAGAAAAAATATGTCCATGAGGTGCTAGATTATGAAATGTACTCTTACGTATAATTAAAGCCTTGTTAATATCCGAACATGACATATCTGTTTGTGTTACTACTAATATTCGGTTGAAAATACATTGATGTCTTATATTATTGTGCATCTCAATGATATAAATCTTGTATACATAAGACTACTCAAGGATAATAGTAGCCAAACATTTGGAAGTGCACTTTTAAAAATGTACAGCGTAGAAACTATAGTTGTATACTGGTGTTAGGTTAAAATTATTAAATATTCTTAGTAGATAATATTGATCTCTCAATAGAACGTGATAAGCAAAGCCAAAGACAGCACCTTATTCCATCCAGGCTGCTGCTGTCACAGAACCCCACAGACTGTGTGGCTCATAAACAGCAGAATGTGATTTCGCAAAGTTCTAGAGGGTTCCAGTGAAGTCGGGGTCTTCTCCGTTGCAAACTGCTCACTTTAACTTCTTGCTGTGTCCTCACAAGGTGAAAGGAGATAGAGACCCTCCAGGGTGTCTTTTATAAGTGTAGTGAGCCCAACCGACAGCGCTGCCTGTGCCCCACTATGACCAAATCACTGCCTGAAGACCCCGTGCCCTAATACCACGCCTTGGTGTTAGCTTTTCAGCACATGAATTTTGGAGAACACAAACGTTCAGCCTATAGCAGATGATGTCTATATTATAAATCAACACTATACCTTTAAAACCAGCCTTTCCTGCACATTTTTTTTTTATTGGAGCTGAGAGAAAGGGGTATTTGACTTTGCAATCAGTGATTTCATGTTTTGCAGTGAAATTAAATGTATGACTTATGTGAGCTTTGATAATTAGTTATTAAATCATTAAGCACATAGCCTAATGAAATAATTATGAAACTCACCCCACATTTATCCCCACCTAATGAAATGTTCTTTCTCTCTTTTAAAACAGTTTGGCAGCTTCTGAAATTGTTCATGTTTAAAACATCCTTATGACAGTGAAATATGTCTTTTTCTGTAAGAAAAGCAAATGTTCGTTCAACTTGTTCTCACTCGTCAATATTCCACATCATACCACAGATGTCTCAAAAATAGCCTAAAGACAGTGTATTGATTTCATTATCAGTCTTCGATGAGCTGTTTATGTTGGCATATGGGGTACACAAATGTTTACAAGATGCAAGTTTATATGTCAATTTTAAAACATGTTTAAAGATTTTTATACTACTAGTATTAAAAGTGATTTAAATATTCTTTGTGGGGAAAACATTAGCTTTACACTTAAAACAGACATATTTTATTCCTGAACCTAAAAGAGAATCGTGGAAAATAAGCAGCAAGTACATTAACTATAAAAATAAGTTTAAACTGCATAGTTTAATTATATTATTATTAGTGGACATTGGTGCATATATTACAAGGAGAAAAGAAATAACCAAACAAGAACTTGAGAATAAAGTTCCATAGCATATGCAAGTACATGTGGTATTTGGTCCTACAAGTAAATGCAAAGCACCTAAAATATGAAATACACTTGAATCAGAAGCATGTAGACAATGTATATATCAATAAGATATATGTAAAGAAATAAACATGAATGGATTCCATTTTTAGAGATTAATATTATTGTTGGGATACTTTGTGTTGCTATACTCAGTCATTAGGTGGGGACCTCATAGCAATAGTTCACCAACAATCAATGCGTACTTACTCCATTAAAATTTTTGTTATTGTAATATTCATTGAAATTCAATATGTTAATTTGTCCTTAAATAATATCCTAATATTTCTTTGTGCAGGCATAATCTGAAAAGTAAGTCAGGGCTAGGATATTTGTGTTGTAAATGTGGTAGAGAGAGACGATTTTCTTTCCGCTCTTCCACTGAACATGTTTAATACTTTTTCTTGAAAGTTGTGAGTTTATAATTTTTTTGTCTTTTTTTCCAATAGCACTAAAAATAGCACACTTTTTAAATGTAAGAAATATCAGGTACTAGGGCTCACCAAAGAACTGTTAGCAAAGTAGCCTCACTTTCTCCACTTGCGACAAATGGCATGGAGGAAAATATGGGGGTGTGTTTAGTTTTCTAGGGGAAAAAAAATGATCTCATATGCTAGAGAACATTGGAATCGTATGCACTGGTAGATTTGAAAGGCAAACGGAAGTGACCAAGAAGAATGCAATGCATATTTTAATACTAATAGAATGTAGACAAGTGTCATTTTGCCGCTCAAATCCAATTAATTCTTTCCTCAAGTAGTTTCAGGAAATGGATACATACAGTAATTTTTTCCTTGACCCAACTTCCATGCTTGCTTTGCACCCAGAAACTAATTGGTTATTTTTAGTACATATGGATAGATTTTAAATCCAAGTACCTCCACCTCTCCAAAACTTCCTCCAGAAATACTTCTCCTATGTGGAGTCATTTATTATGATGTATTTTCTATGCTTCTCGTGATGTTGGCATAATTATAAAGGGAATTTCACTCTGCGTACTCTTATTCAAATTTTTATTCCCTCGATGGCTGAGAATTAAACAAAAAAGAGAGAAACAACTTTATTAAGTAAACTTGCTTGGGCAAGTAAGAACGAACACAATATATTGATGAGTCAATGTAAATAATTTCATCTTGATCGAAATGAAACACTAGTTTTATCAAGACCATATATTTTTTCCTAAGTAGCAAAATATTTAAAAATATTATTTACATATTCCAGAAAATTCCCTCTTTCAACATTATGAAAAGCATAAAGACAAGATGTTTCAGATAGACCTGTAGGTAATATTATTTTTAAAAATTGAGCCCACAGTTAACAAATGTACATTCAAAATAAATAAAAATCATTAACAAGTCTGACATTCACTTATTTGTATAACAATAGTTAACTGGTTTGTGCCTCTATAACTTCTACCTACTGTCTTGGAAAAAAAAATACATAAATCCTCATTATATTCCAATCATGAGCCTGTTCTGCACCTGTTAGTATACTTGGCTGGAGAAAAGTAAAACCCAGAAACATGAATATCAAGTTGATCCTACTTGCTAAACAGACATTGGTATTACAATTCCCAATTGCATTTGCTTCGTTATTTTTCTAAATGTCCTCTTCACATATTCTCCTCTCTCCTCGGTCTTCTCCTATCTCTTTGCTTTTCCTCACACTCAGGTGATAATCTTGCTTCTTATTGACTAAGAAAATTCCAGCTATCATATGAAAATGTCCACAACTTTCTAAACTCCACAATGCCCATGTAATGTCTTCCCTCTTGTTATTGTGAGAAAGTACCTACTTCGAGGGGGGGAGGGGGAAGCATGTACGGATGTGAAGCATAACAAACTACCAGCATCACTTAATGTAAGAGACTTCGGCTACTGAGTATATTAAAACACACATCTAAAGTCCACAGGGCACTTTTCCCCCTGACCAACTAAGCCAATCTTTTCAATTCATTCGCGTATCAGGACTTTCCTCTATAAGAAACGTGAGTGCCGCTTGTGCACTAAGTATTGTCCCATTTTGTCCTCGTAAGGCCGTCACTCCCACCCACCTCTTTATCTGCCTGTCAATTGCATCCTCGTTTGTCTCTCTTCTGGATCATTCCATATAGGAAGTAATCTTCTCTCAACACTAATATGCATTTGAGGTCCATCTTTTTCCTAGACTTCCCTTTATGCTACAGCTTTTGCTGTCATCCTTGTACTGAAACTGTTTCGGAAAGGCTCTGGATAACCCACACGTGACCAGACCTGAGAAGAAACTCGTTTTTGCTCTTCCATGCCCTCTCGGGACTGTTGAACAGAGCCGATCACTTCCTCCTGCGCACACTTCGCCGAGACCACATTTTCTTGGTTTCCCTCTTATTTCACGCTGCCTATTTTCATTCTCCTTTGCTGCTTCCGCTACTTTCTTCTAATTCACTAACTCTGGAGATTCTCAGGAGTTGGTCTCTGGTCCCTTCCCTTTAATATCGACATGTGCCCCCTTGAAGATGTCTTCTAGGAATATGTCTTTAAACATATCCCTTGTTTGTATGCGAGCCTGGACCCGTGCTCTTAACTCCGGTCTCCTTTATCACGTTGCTGTGTGGCATCTCCACCAGGCCCTCTAACGGGCACCCCAGTCTTACCAGATTCGAAGCTAAATTCCTGGTCTTCTTGCTCTGACCGAAGGTAGCTGTATACTTCCCCTTCCCTACAATGAAAAACAAAATGAAGTCATTCTTAGCTTTCCTCCGTTGCATCCCAATCTACTGGATCAATAAATCCTCTTGGCAACCTTCATTTTTAGAATATAACCTCTTTGCAAACCACTTTGCAAACCACTGGACCACTGGGTCCAAACTTACAATATCTTCTTAAACTGTCAGTCAGCATGACCCTATTAAAACGAAAGACAGATGATGACATGTGTTTTTTTTCCCTCTAATCCTTACCTTTTTCAGAGCAAACACTAAATCAATCACCTCCCCAACCTGTTCTTTTCCTATCGCTCCCTCCTCGTCCGCTCTGCCCACCTGGGGTACAGCAGGCATCATCTCTCTTCAGAGATTTGCACATGTCAGGCTGTCTGCCTGAAGAAACCTACCCCCAGAACTTCAAAGGGTTTGCTCCTTCACCTTGGTTTTCGGTCCTTGTTCAAATGTCACCTGCCCAGTGAGACCAATTCCAGTTGTGTAAAATTAAGCCTAATATGAGATTTTTTCCCCATGGTACACAGAAATTATATTAAATTTTTTTTTTTTTGAAAAAATATAGTCACCATTAGGATTTGGGGGCAGATATATTTTTAATGAATTGAATGTTAGAATGTCATCAAAGAAATAGAACTACTTGTAATTTTGGTGAAATATAACAAAAGTATATAACTATGCTGAGAGTATTTTAATCATGTTTACACAAATAATATAATTTTACTAGTTATAATGCTGAGGCTTCGATTTTACGAAATATGAAATATACGCTTATAACTATATTTGGAAATAATTGATTCCACTTCATTGATTTCTAAGGCATTTTCAAATTTTTATAACATCGTATGTATTTAGGGAACATTTCAAAACATTTTACATTTGAAAGCCACGTGCTTATTACGGTTCCTTTATTAGTGCACATATTAAAAATAAGTACATAAAACTATCAAAAAAATGTTTACCTTGTACATTTTTTTTCCAAAAGAGCATGTGACTGTAATATTTTCTACTCTATTTGCTTGAGCAGAGAGGGGGAGATGGCATGCAGAAACTCAGTAGGCACATTTCAAAATAACACCTCTACCGATCTCATTTTTTTTCTTAATCTATGGTTTAGCCTTAAGACATTCCATAATTTTAATTCTAATTTTTGGTAGCTTGAAATGTTTCTATTTAGAGCTAAATTAATCTAATGGGGGAAATACGGACACTCAGGGATCTCAAAGGAATAATAATTAATTTTGCTATCGAGTAACATTTTAGATTTATCTTTCCATTTGCATGGGATTTAAATCATACTGTCACTTGTGAGTACAAAATAGCTTCCCTGCAATTCTAGCTCACTTCAAATAAATGATTACAATTGAGAACACTGCATTTCATGTTGCAGAGCCAATCTGCTGATAACTTCGTAACACTGAAGTCTTTGGCACAGCTGACTTTTTGAGAGATCTATGTCTTCGTTAGGCCTTTTCTATAATCAATAGATTTAAATTTTCAGTTTATCTTAAGTTAAACTACTACTTCAGAAACTGATTGCAATAGTCTGAGTATACCAAAAATATGAGATCACTGGATTGCATATGACAGAGAATATATTCTCTTCTTTACATGGCTGAATATCATCTAGAAAGACACAAACAAACTACAGATATTAAAACTCATTTTAGTCTTCACAAAGTCTGCTCTTCTTCACAGCTATAGATATTAATCTGCAAAAGATAAATAAAAACTATGAACAAAAAATCATTAAATGAGTATTTCTGACCATAAATGCAAAAATGATCTAAAGGTATTAATCATTGATTTTTAAACAAAATTATCATACATGGAATATAAAGTAAAATAAAAGCAGAATCTGTAGGTTATATATATGTTGTCGTAAATCCAATGCTCTTTTAAGTTTTCATGTAAAATATTGAAATGTTAAACTCCATGGTTTGCATATTTTTGAGTATGTTTCAAGCAGCACAATTTCCATAATTAACATTGTAGTGAGCCTCATAGCCTCAATAAACTCCAATAAAACGTGAGCTGAACATTGGAGTTGGACAAAAAAGAGAAAAATTAAAATGTTTGTTCCCATGTTTGCTAGACCTGGATATATGTTCTCAGCAAGTTTCCAATAGGCTTTCTATCTTCTTATGGAAATCTCTGTTTTACAGTAACTTTATATATCTTTATGTGTGCAAATGTCTTAAAAAGTATTTATGTTTATATATGCAAGAATATATACAATTATTTTAGAATCAATGGGGATAAAATTCTAGTTCGGGCATTGATATTTGAAAAATAATTATATTCACATTCTCTAGTTTCCTAAAAAAAAGAAAAGAAAAAGAAATAACAGATGAGCAGCCAGTTAATGCTGTTGTATCTTTTAAAGATGGTTGTTGCTATTACAAAAGCTTAATTTATGCATGATGATAAATAGCCCACATCTCTATTTTTTAAATAAGGAAATTACTAATTCAATGTTGATAGTGTTGAATACTGCCTAAGACTACAACATATTGTCTGTTGTAAAATATTCTAATAGTTGGAAGATAGAATACATACAACTGTAATGTGTCTATGCCTATAGATAATCTTTCTCTGTCTCTCTCTCATCTATCATCTACCTATCATCTACTTATTATCTACCTATCATCCATCCATCCATCCATCCATCCATCCATCCATCCATCCATCTATCCATCCATCCTTCTATTATCTATCATCTATCTATCTATCTATCTATCTATCTATCTATCTATCTGTCTGTCTGTCTGTCTATCTATCTATCTATCTATCTATCTATCTATCTATCTATCATCTGTCATCTATCTATCTGTCATCTATCATCTATCTATCTATCTATCTAATCATCTCTTGTCTATTTATTATCTATCTATCTATTATCTAATCACCTCTCATCTATCTATCCTCTATCATCTATGTATTACCTATTTATCTACCTATATCTATCTGTTAGTCTATCCATCTACCTATGTACCTATCTATCCGTCCGTCCTTCGGTAAGTCAAACAGTTTTTTTCCTTGCTGATAAATGAATGTTATTAAACAATGACCACAATAACAAGCACCTGCATCATGACAGGTCCTTATTAAACTTACCAAAGAGAGAAAAGCATTATTAAGCCTTCAATCCAAGGACATGGAAGGAGTTTTGTCACTTCATACAAACTGGGACTTTTTATCCACTTTTAAGAAATGAAAAAGTGTTGACACATGACAGACTAACTGCCAACACGCAGAATAGATACAGTGAGTCCTCGAGTGGTACCTTTGATTTGTCCTTCCTTTTGCAATCTTTCGGGAAGAGACGTGGGCAACTTTTTCCTACGATGATTATTCAGGACCACTGTCTGAAAGTAGAGCTTTGATTCTCTCTTCGCCTTTGACTTTGTTGGAGAATATAGTTTTATCTGGAAAATCTTAGTGGACACTTTTTCCAGCCATAACTTAAACAGTTTTTAAAGTGATTGCTAAGTCTGAATGAGCATTGTTTTTGAAAAATTAATACTTATTTTTAACCATTAATAAGTGTTAAAAGAGTAAAAGTTCTTTTATAATCCACTTTTATATGGTCTTCATAAACGTAAATGCTTGTTTGTTTAAAGTTACATCAAACAATTATTGAAATAAATTAATTGTCATGAAAAACCGGGATTATAATTTATAATCACTCATCTATCCTATTCCTAATTCAGCGCATAACAAATAATATATGTTCATAAGTCCATGAGTAGATAGGTGAGTGAAATAATGGTTGCAAATACTAAATAGGATAGAAAGTTATTCAAATCATGACAAATTTAAATCTGAATTTACTGAAAATACAAACAAGGCAAAGGGTGTTCTCTTTCAAAACAGATCAACACACATTTCCATTAAATAGAGACCTGTTTGCATTTAAAATGCTATTACAGTCTCAAAATTTGATATGCATTATACTTTTTTTTCAGAAACACATCTATTATAAATTGTGAGATAGCCAAAGTTTAAAAATAACTATGGCTTTAGAGTGACAACAAAATGTCTGGAAATAAAGGCTGGATTCTAGTATTTCAAAACAACACTTTCTCTCATATCTGGTCACTGATAGGTACCCCAAATCCATCATCATTCTAACCTTTGGAACAACCCCCCCCCTCCAAACTCAAATGTATTCCTCTATGACCTGCAGCATGATTCTGAATTCAGTAAAGGATTTAAATTGAAGTATGAAGTCTAAAAATTTCTTGAATTAAAAGAAGAACCCATAATCTAAGTCCACTGCTTCCCTGACTTTTGAAATATTTTAGAAGGTACCTAAAGCTAATAGTTTAACCTGAGAAATGAATGTCGATACTGGTTCCCTTGCAAACATCTGCCCCCTAGGCATTGTGCTGTCATTCAGATTGAACTTCACTTACACAGACGGAGTCATACCATGTGGTTAAGATGGAAAATTCATCCCTCCAGGAGAATTCTTGACTCTGCACAAGAAACCTTGTTAAATGAGAATCAGTGCCACATAGAGAATAAAAAAATTTTTGTGATGTATTCACAGAGGGAGAACATTTTCAGTTCCTAACTCGTAAAATAAATGCAAAAGCAGAACATGAATTAGAAGGCTTGTGGGTGATGAAGAAGTAAGAGAAAAAGAGAGAAGAAATCTGTTTCTTACAAACAGAAACCAGAACATAATTTATAGCCGGCCTCCTGTGGACTACAGACAGGAAAAGGCGTCAGCTCCAGCTGTTTTGGTGCGTCCTGTTACTAAGCTATCAATCACAGCCCACAGATACCAATTAGAGGAGGCCAGGTGAGAAGTACCCACCTGAGTCCCCTTGAAAACCCCAGGTGGGGAACTTTTTTAGTATAGCTAGAGAGTACTATAAATGTGTTTTCAAATGACTTATAAAAGGAAACAGTGTTCTTTCTACTTAGGCTTGAGAACATCACTTGAGATACTTCTCCTGGCTAAGGAGAGAATTAGAAACTGGAAATCATTTTCAAAGAAACATTCTACCTGCTGGCATGTAACTATTAAATTCATTGGGCCAATACATTTTAAATAAAAAGTTTATAGTATAAAAATAAAGTGAAATGATTTTTACAGTTCTTTTCAGGCACTGGCATTTCAATCTATATCGAGAGATAAAAGGGAAATGGAAAACAGTAAACAAACTATACACTAATTTAAAATGAAATGAAAATGCACTTTTTTCTATCTACCTCCTCACATTTAAATCATTGGTAAGGGACTTAGAAAAGGAGAGAGTGTGTATTCAGAAATAAAAATGCAATTTATAAATGTTTTTGTGCCATGAATAGGAATAGATATTGTCCTTCATTGAAAATAAAATTAACAGGCTTTTGTGTAATAGTAAAGTTAGGATTAGCATTACAGTTAGCAAACAACATTCAGAGTCATGGCATAAAATTCCTTGTTAAAGGTTTGAAATGTAAGACCACGTTACCTTTCCATCCTAGGAGCGATAGCATTTACTTCATAGTCGCGATAAGTTCATACTTAATATTTCTGAGTGCCCAATATGTCTCTGCTTTATATTCACTGAGGAATTCAACTGTTATTTCTCAGCCATTCTTTTATTTAAAGCCTGAGATCATGGGCAAGGAAATATTCATGAGCGTAGACCAGTTCTTCTAATGCAACCAGTGCTGAATTTTTGACGCTGCCTCATAACTCGGTGTCCCCTGAACTCGGCACAGTGCTCACGCTTCAGCACCTGATCTCAGACTTACTCTGACAATCATCTGCAGACACGTTTGCCAAGAGAAAGCAAGGACACCCTACCTCCGGCTGTGCTGCGTGCGGCTCATTTTACAGCCCCGCGGGGTGGCGTATTTCTAGATGAACTCTGTGCCACGATTTTCTCTACGAATCACACTAACAGTGAGAGTTAGAGGTATCCATACTCAAGAACTGGCCTATCCGGTTATGTTGTGATATGTTTTCATCGAGAAGGAGGCTGATTATAAATACAATGCGGCTTATTAAATCCAACTTGTGTGACAAGTATATGAGTTAAATGATTCGATCGTCCTGACCTCATAATGACAGCCACGAGTTGCTATACAAAAATCACACACATTTAATATCTACGTTTTGGTGAATTTGGACTTATCCATACACCTATGATACCGTAACAGCAACCAAGGTACTAAACATATTTACACTTATCGCCTCCAAAAATTTCCTTGTGTTTGTTTACGTTTTTCGTTTGTATGTTTTGGGTAAGAACACTAACATGACATCTATCCTCGTAATGTATTTTAAAGTATACAATATATTTTTTTAACAGTGCAAATTTTAAACGCCTCGTTAACTGCAGGCACTGTGCTCTACAGCTGATCTCTAGAACTTCCTCAACTTGCCTAATAGAAACTCGAAACCCACTGAAAAACGTCTCCCTATTTCCCTTGCTCCCAGCCCTTGGCAACCACCATTCCATTCTCTGATTCCATGAACCTGACTTTGCGAGCGTCCTCACCTAAGCTGAATCATGCAGTCATCGTCCTTCTGTGCCTGGCTTATTTCCCTTTGCATAATGTCTTGTAGGTTCACCCACGTTGGTGCAAGTGGCAGGATTTCTTTCTCTGTTAAGGTTCACGTTGCCTTGTCTGTATGCACCACATCGTCTGTATACACCACATCTTCTTTACCTATTCTTTTGTAATGCGGAATGCCTGAACTCCACACCAGCGCTGAGGTCACAGGCACTAACAAACCTCTCTCCTGGGCATGCTTCGAGAGAGTCATTCAGAGACATTGGCAAGTACACATGTAATGAGTTAAGTCTTAATCTAACCAAAAAATATTAAAAGTGGGACAGTGTATCCATTTGGATAAGCTAAATTATACTGTGATTTTTTCTTTTAAATGACAAATCGCCTCCAGTATAAAAAACAAAACAAAACAAAACAAAACCCACAAAACCCAACCAGAACTGGATTTCTGGCTCACACTGTACGTCCCTCAGCCCCAGCTGCAGTTACCTTTCCGTTTTATTCACTCCAGAATCTGGCCCGGAAAAGCAGAGTCCGGCTGGAAAAGCGGGCACGAATCACCATGGCAGAGCGCACGCAGCCTGGAGAGCCTCTGTTCAGCAGTGGCGCCTGACGATGCTCACGTTGCCTGACATCACCGGGGCGGGCGGTGCTTGCCTTCTGACGCGGCAGCGCTCGCTGAGCAATAATAATGCGACATGTTATAGACACTCAGCAGCACGACCCGCAGGAATAGTGCCCGTATTAATCTTTTTAAAGGAAAACCCAGAGCTACCTTGAAAGCTCTTAATAACTGATCCTCAAAATTTCTCAGTCTCCCTTCCTGTCCAGGTTCCGGAAGGATACTCCCATAAGTCTTTGGGGCCTATGTCCAGAACCGGAGCCCTGTCATAGGCATTGTGGTCAGTCGGTGTGATGGAGTTGTTCAGTGCATGGCTGGGTTCTGGCACTACACTCTCGGGTTCACCTACCAGCTTTCCACTGAAGTGTTGGGCCCTCGTCCAATTAGATCATCTCTCTTTGCGTTAATTGTCCCTTTAACAAACTGAGAATAATAACGCCTGTCCCCTCGCGGGACTGTTGAGAGAATTAAGCAGATCAGCCTGTGGAGTGTTTAGAAGAATGCCTGGTATCTCTTAAGGGTTCTTTAGGCTCATATACTTAATGATTTTAATCTTTAACTCCAATATAAAGCATATGAACGTCCATGTTTCTAACAGATAAATAGCCATAGACCTGTCAATTAGAAGCTATTAGGTGTATTTTATTTGAATAGGCCAAGTGTTGATTCATACCATCCTTTTTGAAAAATACCTTCTCTAACCTCAATTATTGTCAAATGAGGATTTTTGTTTGTTTGCTTTTAGTTCTGCTTTGGGCATGTGTGTGTGTGTGTGTGTGAGAGAGAGAGAGAGAGAGAGAGAGAGAGATGTTGATATTGATGGACACACTGTAACATGTTTGGTGAAGTCTTAATTCCTTCCTCCTCCATATTGAGCAAAAGCACTTTTTAAAAAACACTTTTAATACTACTACTAATAAAAAAAATAACAGGCGACATTGTTGAAAATGTTCTAAAGTATGACTTAGTCATCACGCCAAGGAGTTTACTGCACAACCCTTATATAATCATGAAATAACTATACGTTTTCAGTTCTAGGTAGAATCATCACCATTTTATGACAGCTCTGTAGAAAGCAGAGCCATTCGTCCGGCAACGTAGAGTGATGTGCGTGGCAGGTTTATCCCAGTGTGCCCCTGACACCACATTTATGTCTGCATATAATTTTATCAGAGTCTGGAGTTAAAACTTTAAAAAGTCAAGAATTATACATGAAAATAAATATACATACAGATTGTACACTTCAAATGGGTTAATTAATTGTATGTAAATTATATGTAAATTTAAAAAGTGATTTTTTTTAATAAAGTGAACTGCTATCATTTTTCACACAAAGGTAACACATTTTAAAACTTACATGTTATACTATTCTGAAATAAAATGCAAATATTCATTTAAAAAAAAAGCATCTTTGTCAATTTCAGTAACGACAAAGCCTGGCAGGATTCTTAGCCAGGTTGACATAAGAAATAGCTATCACAAGAAATGATGCATATGGATGCTTCCCATAAAAGTAGGAGAAACTGGTCGAATGAGGGTTGGAGTCATACACAACTTACACATTAGCAAACATATGTGTTTATATTTATCAGTTTAGGATTAAGTCCACAAATTAAGTGTAAGATAAGTTGGTTTCTACTGTTTGTCTATCATGAGGCATTTTGAGTTGAGATCTTGGAAAATAAAAAAAAACAAAAAATGCAGTAATAGGCCAATGTTTCCAGCATGAGCAGGCTGAAACTTAGACTTTGTCTATGAGAATCGCATAGGATTCATCCAATACAGATTTCAATTGCAACAGTGGTTTTCGACGTATTCTTTTCACTTGTAAGTTTTTGAAGAAGCAAATTTTTGCTCTTCCAAGTTCATTGCAGTTAAATGCAGGCTACTCTAGTGAATCGCGGTGGAATTATGAGCGTGTGACATTTGCCCTTTTCTCTGCCTCTCAAGGAGTTGGTTCCTTGGACTCTGGCTCACAGTTTGCACATCACTTATCTCAAACAGCCTTAGTAAGAGATCTTGTTTCCACACTTAGACTTTAGGAAATACACAAAATGATTTAATGCAAACTGTGAAAGGCAAAAATATATGCATTTGATTTTTATTTAGGTAATTTTGCATGTGACAGTCCAGTATTGACAATCTATGGTGTTCGGATAATTTCTAATTTCTTATTTCATAAGAATTAATATTTTTTAAGGTAGGTATTAATTTTTTTAAGGCTCCAGTTAGCTGTAATTAAGGACATCGCCCCTGGTCTGCCTTGCTCTGGATCTTTATCCCTCATCGTCCACGATGGGTGAAATTTGGAGGAGGGTTTGTTACCTTGTTTTATTTCTTGTCGATTGAATCAGTCATTGTTATTCATCCCAGGACACTCTCAGTTCTTTTTGGTAGAGTAATTATTTTTGTAAGGTTCTCAACTAAACGCTTGCTGTCTGTCAGTGAAAATCAGGACATCTCTACTGTTCGGTTTGCCTATCCCTGAGACATTCTGACTCTAAACCCTCTCCCAGTATGAAGCCCAGCTGTCCCCCCATTCTGTTTGCACTGCAGGACTGTGGAGCGTTTTATACTGACTCCTTTTCTTAAGAAGAAAAACTCACATATTGAACCTGTCCTTCAAAAGGACGTCCCTCCCTCGGTAGAGCTGTGCATCTCATGACACTGTCTGCATAGCATTGAATGCTCCCCTGCAATAGCGTTTATTTTACGTTGTTGTCATAGTTTAAAGTTATCTCATATATGTCTATTTCAAATATGTTGACATTAAGAATAAGTGACCTTTTCTCCAAATAAATGTGTACTTGTGTATTTTATTTTGCATTTAATTTTTACTGTGCTTTCTTAGAACCTGTGCTACGTATCTCGAACATCCCTGGTTTCATAAATATTTTACTCTTCTTGACCCTTCATAATTGTATCATGTTGCCTAAATTTATAACGCTTCACAATATTAAAATGATCAAAACCACTTTTACCTTTTTGAAATTCCTAATAATTATAGTCTACAGTGGACAATAGACATTCTGTTCAACATAGTTTATTAATAATGGATAATGTCTTGCTTTTTCAACTGTATTTATAATCTTAAGAAATATTATAGAATTCCTTACTAAATACATAGCTCTCAGAATCATTTATTTAAGGTTTAAATAAGATCTAAAGTCTTTTTATAGTGAGGCACCTATCAGATCTAACCATATAATCAAATATGAGGAGTATGGGCGACTATCAGTTATGGTATCAAGTAAACTCTGGTAAATTAATAATAATATAATATAAACATAGTATTTCAAATTAATGTAAGTAATGATATTTTTAGGTAAACAAATAGTGTCTCATTAATTATGAAGATTTATAATCATAACCATATTATTTTAAAAGGATTTAAGTTATAATACTGTTTCCCAAACTTTAGTAATTCTTTTATTAATTTTATTTCATATATTCAGAGTCCCCCAAATTTTTTTGAAGCCCCACTTAAACTTCAGTGATCATAAAAGGCAAGTGTTTAGTTTACCATTTTGTACTCACTAATTTTTTTATTAAACTTATTGGGATGACATTGGTTAATGAAATTATATAGGTTCTAATTTTGAATAAAGCAACTGAATTACATTTAGTTTTGAGTATATAACTGTAATACTAAATATCAATATAAACTCAAAACTTTCCACTAAGATCTGGTACAAGGCCAGGATTCCCTGTCACTGTTCTTTTTAAATATTGTACTGGAAATCCTTGCTAATGCAATAAGGCAAGAAATGGAAATAAAAGGTATACAGGTCGGGAAGGAAAAAATTTAAAACTGCCTTTGTTTGCAGATGACATAATTGTCTACATAGAATATCGACAACAACAACAAAAAAACCCCTTTGGAACAAGTAAATTATTATGGCAGTATCTAAGGATACAAAGTTAATGTACAGAAGTCAATTGTTTTCCTATATACCAACAACAAACAGATAGACTTTGAAAATAAAAACACAACACCATTTTCATTGACGCTCCCCAAAAAGAAACACTTATGTATAAATCTGAACCTTTTTAAAACTATGAGGATCATAATTACCTTTTTTTATTTATTAAATAAAATAAGGTAAAACAATAAGTCAAGGAAAAAATTGTTAATAATATACTTTGTGTATACTGATATATTGAAATAAAAAATAATGAAGTACTGATATATATAGTAACATGAATGAATCTCATTGACATAATATTAGCTAGAGAAGCCAGGAACAAAACAAAAGATTTACTATTTCTTTTAGTAATAGGAGTTTCAAGAATAAAGGATCTGCTCTATAATGTAGATATCAGGATAATGTTCACATTTCAAGGGAGGGTATTAGTTAAGAGAGCACAAAAATCAGCCTTCTATGTCCATGGTTACGTTCTGCATATTTACCTTTCCCATGGTTAAATGGCTGAAATTAAATGTAAAAATCTCCTCTATGAAATTGCTATCTTTGTATGTTTTACCTCCTCTACTCAGTCTTGCACTGATGACTCATCGCAATGTCTTTTCTAAGAGTTTAAACTTTATAGTGATGACGGCATAGTCTCTCCCTTAAGGAAAATGGGAGCTAGGAATATGGGGGTCAGGAGGAAAATCTGGGGCCACAGAGAGTGTTTTCATGACAAAGTGGAACTGAGGGATGGTTCCTGATGAACTATGCTACAGCAATACGGTTAATTTTCGCAGCACAATTTTAAATGTCCGTCTTTGTTAGGTATTTGGAAATTACTCATGCCCCATAATTCTGTTAGGTACCTGAGCCAAATATTTCACAGCCTCATCTGGAGCATCTCCTAGGTGTGTCATTTGTGTACCAAGAAATAGTCATTTTATATCTTGTGACCAAAGACTCCTAAGGCTGAATAAGGTATTTAAACGATTGTTCTAAAGAGCAAAATGGATGGTTAAATAAGATAAATCACTCTTTGGGAACAAATTCCTTCCTGCAGTTACCTCATGATGAGAGTTTTTACTACCTAATATTTTGTTGTAAGCACTGCTGACAATAGAAAATAGAAAAGCATATTTTTCCTTCAGAACAGTGTGTGTGTGTGTGCGTGCGCGCGTGTGTGCGTGCGTGCGTGTGTGTGTGTGTGTGTGTGTGTGTGATTGAGAGAGACAATCAGGAAGGGGAATTTAGATCTGTTGAGAGATTTTCCAGCACATCTTTTCTAGGTTATTTTTACAGCATATTTTTACAAACTACCTGGGAGGCTTAGTAATAAGTAAGCCATTATCATTCAAGAAGATAAATCTGAGCTGAATTTAATTTCCCACCTTTGGGGCTGCCTTTCTTATTAAGGAAGGTTAGGGTTTTACAAACACAAACACACAGGGATATACATCAGTACTATTTTGAATAGCTCTGCAAAGCTGCTATGTATAACTTCTTTCCTGTTATGTAAACAACATATATTTAGAATATCTTCATTATTGAATCCAATACTCACTTTAAATTACATTGACCCAACAAGAGAAAAGGTA
Source organism: Rousettus aegyptiacus (assembly GCF_014176215.1). Taxonomy (NCBI): domain Eukaryota; kingdom Metazoa; phylum Chordata; class Mammalia; order Chiroptera; family Pteropodidae; genus Rousettus; species Rousettus aegyptiacus. The sequence continues at coordinate 88,700,356 of NW_023416287.1, forward strand.
TCTGTCGGCATGCCACGTTTGGGTAGCCTCAGGGTTAGTGAGGCAGAGCCGATAAGGATACGGTGGACTGTAAAGCATCTATTACAGATCTGTTGTGCCAAGACAAACATATTTTAGGCCTAAAGGACAGCATGAAATGTCTTCTGGCCCTTCTGAATGACAATGAGCATGCCTCAGAGCTCTGAGAAGTCTTAATGAGCTGGGCCCACGTGGACGCCCGGTGACGGTCGGTGCTGCCCGCCTGAGCCACACCTGTGCTCGTAATTGCTGTGTGCTGGGAAGGCGCTCCCCGACTTCCTGCTAATTTTAGAAAGCATTGTTCTAACTGATGAAGGTATATTTTGGACTGTGTGTTTTAGTCCTGAATTCATTATTCTCGAATTTAAAGAAATACAGATGATACCACAGGAATAAAAGCAAATCTTGACCTTAGTCTGGAAATCTGATTTCTAACATTTTGTCAGTGTCTGCTAAATTACAGGCCAAGAAATGCATCGTCATAAAACATATGTTCTAACATCGTCGTGATCTGAACTGATCGATCAGAGAAATGACTACTCTAACACTGGCTTATGCGCCTCTAAATGAAGATGAAGAGACGCTATCAAAAAACATTATTTTCCTGGTACCCAAGTTTTCAGATATACAGAGCATTTTTTAAACTACATTCTCAAATACATAAAATATTGTATACCTGCATCTAGTATTTGCAGAAAAATACCAGGACCGACGATTTCTAATTTAAAAATACTCCTAATATTTTCTTACATTTTCTTATCTAGTCTCTATTGAAATATGCTCGATTATGAATTAAACACAAATGCGACCATAGTTTTGTACGTGAGAGAGGCAAATATGCTTTTCAGAGATAAGTAGAAAAGAAAATAAAAAGCGAATCTAACTTCATAGATTTTTTTTCCCCTATGGAATATGTCAGTTAGATTCCATGATCTTCTTTCATTTTCTTTCATTCCACAAATATTTACATGCCTATCTTGAACTAGAATATTCATAATATTAAATGAAATATAAAATAAGATATAATATACACTATATTAAAGTATTACAGTATAAGTTACATGACAACATATTATATAATTCTGCTAAATTTATGCAATACGTACAAATAATAGCCAGTATGAAATTATATCAATCAACTACTTACTGATAAGCATGATACATTATTTTAAAACTGCTAACAAGACTAAATAAAAATTTGATGACCATTGTACTTGAATATCAAGTACACTTTGGGCTCTATATTTTCCATCAGATATTTTTGTCTTGAATATTAGGAGAAATAAAGAACATAAAACATATGTTAGAAGGGACCACTCAACTTAATTTTTCAATAGAAATAGTCTTTAATATTTCTGTTGAAAAAGAAATGGGCTTCAGTTCTGTTCTTAATCTCATAGGTTTAGAATGTCGCGGAAGGACAATTTTTATCTACACTAAAGCACAACCCTGAATTGTGATTGACATTCTCTCCAGAGCCTCAGCACTGTAAATTCCACTACTTTCTGCAAGAGAAGCTTCTAATCCTGTGAGACAGAGACCAGACTCGTATCTAATAGGAAGAGTAAAAATTTTCCATTTCTTTGCTCTCAGGAAACTGTGTGTGTATATAAAAGAATATCCAGGTGCACGATGACATGAATTAAAATTGACCAAATCAATAATCCTCACACTTTTCCTTTTCATTGTAAACTTCTGAGTAAAAAAAAAAAAAAAAAAAAAAGTTCGATGAACAGGAGTCTGACTTGAGTCTATCAGTTGATATTATAAGTTGAAGCTGTTACAGATACAGAGCTTATACAATTTGATTTTATACATTTATTTCTTTTTTTGTCCCATTATTCTCATTTTATTGGGATCTTCAGGAAGGACCAAAATTAAATTCAAACGTTCAGTTCATCGTGTATCAGAATCATGTATTTTAAACTAATTTTTATTCTCTTATTCTATGAGACGCTCCAGATGACACTGTGGAATATTTAGCGTATTAGTTTACCACTAACCATATGATCTGCGTACGCCATTCTGCTCAACATTCATTTACGTAAGAAGTGAAATATACACCTGAATCCAGCCCGAGTGCTTTTGTAGCCACAGATAGACTAGATTTCCTCCAGGTTCAAAATGAAAAAGAAATATAATTAAATTACTCCCTATATTTAACAGAACTATTTTCTAAATACTACTCTTTTGAAAGGATTCTAGGTTAGACGAATCCAAATTTTGCTGTTTCTTCTCACCATGATCATATGAATCAAATGTTCCCTTTTGGCTGACGTCTGCTCAGGAAAATTTATGGGGAGATGACCGAACTTGGGTTATAGATGCCGAAGATCCAAAACCGGAAGAAGAGAAGGGGATTTAACTTTGAGAGCCCAGGTGTGAAGCATCACTGCTCCTGCGAGAAAAGGTGACCATGTCAAGGACAAGAGGACCGAATAGCGGGGGCAATAGCAGGACCAGCCTCTGGGAGTTGACACGTCCAGGTGCTAATGCCTGACAGGATTGCAAAGCAAAACCCATTTACCCGTTCTGAGTAAAACTTCCATTTGATTAAGCATTTCAGCAAAAGGTGATAGAGAAGGTAATAACAAATAATCAGAAGGGAATGTGAGCAATTAATTAGGATGTGAAAGTGAGGGCAGTTTATAGTGCAATACACACTTACATATATAATATGATATATATATATATTTATTACGTTACCAAGTTTATATTAATGGTTGTTTAGAGATAAAATTTTTGAAAACAATATTAGAAAAATTAAACCACTTGGAAATAAAAGGCAAATCCTTTTATTTAGAAAACAATATAATTTCAAGGTGGTTTAATGATTTAAATGTTAAAAATAAAAACACATGCAAAAAAAAATACACAGGTGAACCATTTTGTCAGTGAAATGCCTAAAGCAGAAACCACCCAGGAAGGAAGGGTTCTTATAAATTGCCGGCAGCGTCGTTCCCCACCCATATCACGACAGGTGCACCAGTACTGACCTGGGGTCCTCCATTAACCGTCTTCTCTCCCGTGAGTCTTCCGGGTTGCCCACGCTGCACAGTCACCTCGGACCCATTATGCTAGCCTACATTTAAAGGGATTCACATTTGTTCAACTGCTGTATCTAAGAGGAAAAATCTTCCTTCCCTTAACCTTTATATTTTTGAGTTCAAATAGAATAGATTTGGCCTTTCTACCCTAACACTGCACATATTTTTTTTGTAATAGAATAAATTACAATGACTCAGGAGAAAATCCTATATGATTTTTCATTCTTTGAAGAACCAGTAGGAGATAGTTGATAAATAATTGAAAATATGGGTCTGAAGGACGAGTCTAGAAAAATACATTTGGGGGTCATTATCTTAATTGAAATCAGTGACATGGTCAAACTTGCTTTGGGAAATAGTGTTCAAGAGTGTGTAGATAAATAACCAAAAAGGACATGAGATGAAACCCTATCGGGCATGATTAGAGAGAGGGCAAGAGAAGAAACAAAAGTCAGTAATGAAAAAAAACATGAAGACAATATAGCAGCAGGAAGATCAAGAGGGCAGTATGGTCAGAATGAAAGGGGAGAGAAAATTTAAGGGTAACTAACTTTGTCATTGCCTCAGGAAAGTAAAATAACATAACCATTGTTGCCCCTGGAGAAAAACCAATCTGATTTTGCCTGAGACGGGAGCACTAATGATGTAAACAAACACTAAACAAACACTTTCAGGGACGTGGCAGAGAGCAGAGGATGGCTAACAGTCAGCAGAGAGGCTGGAGTCCCAAACTAATCCAGACCAGATCTAAAGTGTTCTGTTTTTGTTTGTTCAGTGAACTGTGTTTTAAGAGGTCCTTAGAGGTTCAGGATCACACATCCAGAGGAGAATACCAGTAACCATGACTTGGAATGATTCAGAATTTTTACATGAGAAAGAACATAGAAGGAGAAACTGAGAACATTTGGGTTAGAGAAAACAACAACAACAACAACAACAAAAATGCTAGAGTTGATGAGTAATTATTTAAAAACATTTGCAAGACGTTTTAATGTATGAAGAATCGGCTGTTTCCAGAAGAAACTGATAGAATCATTATTTTGAAATTAGAAAACACATATTTGAATAAATAAAAAAGTTTATAATACAGATGAAGTAGAATATTTCCATTAGCTCCTCGTGTCAATGAGCAAGGCTAGTGCATTCCCAACAATAATGCATAAGGAAAATAGTCCATTTGGCAGCTCGTCAAAGCTGCTTACTATTTCAAGGATACTTTGTAAAAAGTTTTCACTATATCTTTAAAAATTTTCTCCAAGGATTATCGTGCTTCCTTTATTTTTTTATATCTCAAGTCTATAAATACAAATCAATCTACACTTGTGGAACAAATAAGTATGCTAATTCTTTCATAACTAATATACTGTATTATCGATAACATTTTTAACTACCAGAGACATTATCTAAACATCGTATGAAATTATACCTTCAATAATTACTTTTTTCTATACTTTTTTATACCATTAATTTATCATTAAATTATCTACCTTCCAGAAATCTTCATGGCATCGCATTATTTATACGTGTACATACATATATTAAATTTGCTTCTAAATTGTTGCCTCCAGAAATTTGCATCCCAATAAGCATTTACCATTAACACATAATGTTTATGTGATAAGTAATCTATGATAAACAATGCAAATATAACAACTAATATACTTTAAAAAGTATATTAGTGTAACACTTTCAAATAAAGTGTTAAACTATTTTAGGTATTGAATTTATAAATGCACTAGTATTTTTAACCAAATATTACACCACTTTGATATTTGGCATTGACATGCTAACACATGCTTGGCACTCAAATCGTGTTTAGAACAAGTAAATGTGTAAATTAAAAAAAAGCAAATGCTTTCAACACAGTTGGGTATGTATTTTTCTTGCAAAAATCCAGAGAAAATAAAACTCATTATTGAAATCCAAGGTCTGCAAACAACTTAAAATGGCACCTTTAAATCATGAAGCAGTGAGGAATACTATTCCAAAACATGTGCATTTGTAACATTTTTTTTTCCTGTTTTGGCATTAGCATTCATTTCCTTATCCTGGCAGATGAGAGCCCAGAGGGAGCCCGGGCCCCTTTGCTCTCACACACACCGTTTTAGTTGCTGAAACGAATATGAGGAAACAGATTTAGGGAGAAAATACAGCTCCCGTCCAGCTGTAACAAAAGCATTCACATGAAAGGTCCTGTCGAGGTAAAGGACTCCAAAACTTCTGTATCAGGGTGAAACGAGCTCGTTTTTAAAATGATCTCAACGCTTGTTGATTGAATACCTCTGTTAGAGCAATTCTCACGAATACTTTCAGAAACTCATAGACTTTCATGGTAAAGACAACTTTGAAGCAGACTGCTTTAATGTGGTAAATTTTCACTTTCACCTGCCTAAATATTTTAATAAATCATGAAAGAAAAAAAAAAAACCTAGAAGAAACTCTTCCATAGCAAATGCTAAAATTACTTTGAAATAATATAAAAGAAAATCTGGGCTTTTGAAAATAACAGGTGTTATATTAAATTATTTTTCCAGACCTTAGAACAGATAACTTCTTACTTCAATCTGTGAAGCAATTTTAAATCAAACCCTGACGAGACTATGCTTATGGGAATACCATACTGTCATTCAGAATAACCCTCCTGGTGGAAAAACGAGATAAGCCAAATAGAGTATTACAGAAAAAAAAAAAATAAGTTGCGAAGCAACACTGAGCCAGCCAAGTGTAGATAACGAGGGGTTAAGCCCGGAGATGAAAGAACCAGACATGTGAGTAGATCTTTGATGCTGTTTTCCCACCGAAGGATCTTTTCTTTTTTTTTCAATTACTGTCGACATTCAATATTATTTCATATTAGTTTCAGGTGCTCAGCATAGTGGTTAGACATTCATATCACTTACAAAATCACCCCCCAGTAAGTGCATTACCCACCTGGTAACACACATAGATATTATCATATTATTGACTATATTCCCTACGCTGTATTTTACATCCCTGCGACTATTTTATAACTATTAATTTGTACTTCTTATCCCTCACCTGAAGGATCTTATTTATCTGTAGAGGGAAGGTTGAAAGAGCTAGGTAGTCTCCTGTGTCTGTGATGAGGAAATTTGTAATTCAGGACCCACTAAAGGAGAGATGAAATTGTAAAATTTTCTAGAATTAAAGCTGGGGTCCTTGAAAAACTACACATTAACAGAAAGCGTGAACCAAAAATAGAATACTCCACAAAAAATTAAGAAAAGCATATTCGACATACGTATGCGGCTAATGATACAGCCTTTAAAAAATATTAAGCTGAAAATGCCAGAACTAAAAGAATAGGCAATAGCATATTCCTCATTGAAATATTTCGTACATATATATATCTCATAGGTTGCTAGAAGCTACCAAAATATATCATTTATGATTACTAGAAATTTGTCATTCTCAACTAATTTTAATGAAGCAAGTTTGTACATGTTGTGTTATCTAATAAATCAAAATGTGCGGGTGTAGCTTTAGCCATGCCAAGAAGGAAATATATAGCCTCGAATACATATGGTAGAGGGGAAGAAAGGCTACAAATCAATGACCAAACAATCTCAAAAAGACAGAAAAAGAAGAGCAACTTAAATCTAACGCATAAATCAATGAGGCAGAAGGCAGTATTCAACAGGGGATCAACAAAGCCAAATACGGCACTTTGACAAGGTAAATAAAATTAATAGCATACTATTAAGACTGAGAAATAAACAAATGGAGGAAAGTAATAATTACAGGCATCATAAATGAAAAAAATAGCCATTAGTATTAATCCTAGAGACAATAAAAGATAAAAAAGGACAATCTGATAAATTAACATCAATAAATTTGCAAAGCTTGTTGAAAAACTGTTTGAAAAATGTAATATCCAATTTAATGCAAGAATACAATTATGACATATCTTAAAGAAATTGAATCCATATTTAATAAAGTTTCCCATCAAAAATCCAAGGATCAAGGAATTTCTCAATACATTTTCCAAACATTAAAAGATGAAATAATATGTATCTTATAAACACTTCCAGAGAGGGAAAAAATAAGATACGATGTCCATCTGGTTTTATGAGGTCATCACAAAATTGTTACCAAAACCATACCAGGACATTACTAGAAAGGAAAATTGAAAGTCAATATTCACTATAAATACATATTTAAAATCACTAATTCTATTAATTTCCCTTAGAACCTGTATCAGCTAGGGGTCCTGCATCAAACAGGGGGCAAGGCTATTTTTGCCTCACTCTGGAGGTTGGCAGCAGGTGGTGCTGACGTATGGTCCACGACGTCGGGGTGGTACGTCTTTCATTCTCTTGGCATTTTCCACGTTTCCAAGCTGGCTGACAAAGCATTCCATGAGACAGGAAGTACAAGAGAAAACATCCTCTTTATTTACGATCTTTTTTCCCCGTCTTTTCTTCTCTTCCCTCTTGCATGAACTTCTCACCGCTATGAAAATCTTTCTTAAATTTTTTTTTTTATTACAAATCTTTTTACATTTTTCTCCAGGATAACATGAAAACATATACGAAAACATATGTATGACTGTTTTACAAAGATAGATTACATCATGACAATTTATTATTTTATGATACATCACAGAAATCTTAAAAGACAACTTTGGAGATGAAATTTATTTTGGAATAGTTTAATCTAGGTTTATAATAATTTATTCTCTTCTCAGTTCATGGATATTAAAGTAATTTTCAATTCTTGTCTCTGTGAAAAACCCAATAAGCACTTTTTTATATGTGTTCTAACATATTGACATTCTTATTTTATAATGAAAACTGAAATTACTGAATCAAATGATAAGTATATAATATTAATATAATTTATAGGTTGTTTTTCAAAAAACCCTATTCACATTTCACCAGCAGTGACTCATTGAAATTTCCCTGAAACACCGCCAGACTTCATGGCACTTATTTTTGTCACTTTGATGAACAAAAACAAAAAAGAAAAGTGATGGTACTTATGGTTATTTAATTTACATTCACTAAGTATTAATTATTATGATCACTTTCTACATGTTGAGTTGTAATTTGTTTGTTATTTTGAAATTTTTAAATTAATATTATTTACACATTTTAGTTGCATTTTCCAGAAACTATTAACCATCAACTATTTTCTTCCGAGTAAGCTATTTTCCTATTGACTTTTATTGTCGTTTTTGTTATATTAAAAAATGTAATGTACCTTTAGTTAAGGAGATCTTTCCAACCCCTAAATTTAGTTTCAGTTCTTTAAATTTTCATCAAAGACTTTATTGTATTTGTGGTATAGAATTGTCTTTATGGGTAGCTGTGGCTTCTTTCAACAATCACAGTTTTCATCTCTTTTTCTTCCTCCAACCAGTAAGATGAAATTATCAAGACATCCAACCAAAGAACTGACCCAGTTTCTGAAAACACAAAATTGTATATCCTCGAACACTTCCTAGGGTGACTGACCTATGATACACCCAGATCCTGGAGTAAGTTTTTTCTAACACCCTCTGACTGAGACACCGCACAGCCTTCACAAGTACAATCCCTTCATTGCAACAGATCAAAAAACTCAAATGTGTTTCATGTCTATTCGTGGTGGTCATTGGCTGCAGAAGAGTGACCGTGATTTAAGCTGAAATACCCATAGTGAGATTGATTTTCAGAAAGTTCACTAGAGTTCATCCTTCAAGCTTTAAAATAGTAACCAAAATAATAACAATAATAATAATAACAACAATGACAATAATAATAAAGGGGAGATTACAGAATCGTTCTGTTAATTGCGGTCTGAGACGCTGTCTCACCCAAATTTTTTTGCCAAAAGAGAAACATCATATAAAATATTATGTTTAAATATAATTTCTAAAAATTTTGAAAAATAAAACAATAGTAATAATGTGAACTAGTTCATGTACGAAGTTATTTCAAGGTAATTCAGCGAGAAAATTCACACAACTCAGATGCTCTCACTGATGCAAACTCAGGCATCTACTAAGTCGCGGAGAGAAATTCGATTCAGATCTTCTCTCTGCAAATCTGCTCATTTCACAACCCCTGCTGAGTGGCAGTGTGTGAGATGAAATTCATATCCTTTCTTGAGAACATATCGTATTTTAAGATCCGGGAACTATCTCAGTCCAAACACTCTTCATTTCTATGCACCACGCTGACGCACGCTGCAAAAAGTACAGCAGCAGAACGCGAGCACCGCGGTGAGGGGTGTAAAACAGCGTAAGACGAGCGAAGTTAAAGAAACTAAATATGTTACATTGGAAAAATACATTTTCAGGTACTTAAAATATTCTTGTGGTAAAAGAAAGACGATTTTTTTAAAGATGTTCCAACTACAGACCAGGGTACCACTATGAGACACTCACAAGGAAATATTTCCATTTAACTTAACCACAGTCGTCATAACAACATTTTAAGGCGGAGAAGGCTGTCTCAGATCATTTACAGCCCAGTTCAAGACAACCGGGGCAGCTGTATGCAGCAAGGTGCAAGCGATGAGTTCACTGACTTAATATTTAACGTAATTGGTGTTTTTCAAACCTGTGCATTTATAATTTCAGAGTTTCGATAAGAGTAAGGACACACATCACTGAGTTAATGATATCACTACTAAAAGTGGAATTCAAAGTGGTCCTAAAATTTTTTAGATATAGAAACAAAATAGAAAAAAGTTAGAGTTTGAGCTGCCCATAGAAGACAAGTAGATTTTACAGCTCTGTTTAGAATGATATGCAAAGAGTTGCGGATTCAAATGTTGGATGATCTATTATCTCACTCTGTGTAATCCTGGAAATGTATTACAAATGATATAAGTCATTTGTACAATAGGTATGTAAAATTGTGCATACTTTAGGTTAGGTTTCATGTGAGTATAAAAGGAAATAATGAAGATAGAGTACTGTATAGCATTGCTCATATTTAGCAATGCCTTAGTAAATATTAACTATTATATTTTATTATTTAAAATGCTGGCTTTCAAAAACATACAGCGGTGAAAGAAAAACCTCTTCAATAAATGGTGCTGGGAAAAACTGGAAAGCCACCTGCAAAAGCATGAAACTAGACTGTGGTCTATCACCCCACACCAAAATTAACTCAAAATGGATTAAGGACCTGAATATAAGACCTGAAACAATAAAATGCATAGAAGAAAATATAGGAACTAAACTCAATGACCTTGGACTTAAAGAGGATTTTATGAACTTGACCTCAAAAGCAAGGAAAGTAAAAGCTAAAATAAATTAATGGGACTACATCAAACAAAAAAGTTTCTGCTCAGCAAAAGAAATTGTCAACAAAGTAAAGAGACAACCCTCTGAATGGGAAAATATATTTGCAAGCAACGCCTCCAATAAGGGCCTAATATCCAAAATATACAAAGAAACTCATATGACTCAATAACAACAAAAAAGCAAATGATCCAATAAAAAAATGGGCAGAGGACCTGAACAGACACTCCTCCCTAGAGGACATAAAAATGGCCAACATATATGGGAAGATGCTCAACATCACTAGCTATTAGGGAAATGCAAATCAAAGCCACAATGAGATACCATCTCACATTTGTTAGAATAGCTATAATTAACAGGACAAGTAATAACAAATGCTGGAGAGGATGCGGAGAAAAAGGAACCCTCATACACTGCTGGTGGGACTGCAAATCGGTACAGTCACTATGGAAAACAGTATGGAGGTTCCTCAAAAAACTCAGAATTGGTCTACCATATGATCCAGCAACCTCTCTACTGAATATTTACCCCAAAGACTTGAAAACTCATATCCGTAAAGATATTTGCACACTGATGTTCATAGCAGCATTATTCACATTGGCCAGGACATGGAAGCAACTGAAGTGTCCTACGATAGATAATTGGCTAAAGAAGCTGTGGTACATACATACAATGGAATATTACTCAGCCATAAGAAGAGATGAAATACTGCCATTTACGACATGGATGGACCTCGAGATAATCATGCTAAGCGAAATAAGTCAAATAGAAAAAGGTGAAAATTATATAATATCACTTATATGTGAGATATAAACCTAAAAGCAACAAATGAGCAGGACAAACAGAGACTCATGGACATGGACTATAGACTAGTGGTTTCCAGAGGGGAAGGGGTGGGGGAGGCGGGGGGAGGTAGACAGGGTAAAGGGGGTCAAATATAGGGGAGTAGAGGAGGGTGAAGTGGGTAAAGGGGATCAAATACATGGTAGCTGAAGGAAACTGGACTTTGAGTGGTAAACACAAAATAGAATATATAGATGTTAAATGATAATGTACACCTGAAAACTATATAATTGTATTAATCAATGTTACCCCAATAAACTTAATTTAAAAAAAAATGCTGGCTTTATGTTGAGTTCACACTATAGACTTAGAACACCATCTTTAATGTATATATATTTGGGATTAATCATACTTTTTCCCTGAAAGAATAGACAGGCTTAGTCTTGGTTCAAACTTTTAATTCTCCTGAAAGCATTAAAGATATATTAAAACACTGTGTCACTCTAGACAAGAGAATGTCTTTCTTCTAAACTAGTCCAATTTTTTCCTTCTTGCTCATCTTGCCGATCCTTTCTGTTGTATTTGCCACATGTAACTCTGGCCATTTTTCTTCTTCTCATTACTGTTTCACAGCAGTATCTTCTAACATATTTAATCAACATTCATTTAAATACCTACCATTTATAAATTTATTTTCACAGGAGTTTTTACTCTGTAAAATGCTGGATGTCTGTTTTGTTTACATTATTATATAAAAATGTATATATTTTTTGTCTGTTCTTTTTTTCTATTAAAGAGATAGTATGATTCTTGATACTTTTATTTAGGTGCTGGGTTCTGCAAGCTTTTTAAAATAACTTATGAACTTAGCATTACTCCAGCGATGAGATCTCTACATTCTCCACCCATGGTATTGACAGCCATTTTCGATGCTGTCTAAACAGGGATCTTTGATGTACGAAAGGCGAACCACAGAGCTTTGACGATTCATTCTAAAATGCTTGGACTGAGTGCTGCTGACTTTGCTACTTGGCCATTTCATGTCTACAGGCTGTATCAAGATATTTCAACACATTCATGAAGTCATTTACACAGTGAAGTTTAAACCATGCATTTTTACTTGATTATTAAAATTTGGGAGCAAACTTGCTTGGTTTTCAGATGCCAATGTATTGTACAACTATCTTCTTTTTGTCTACAAATTCTATCAGGAAGTAGTTAAAACTGCTAAGAAATAATTTACTTTTCTCAAAAGAATGTTGGTTATAACCAAAATATCAAATCTGCTATAAACATATAAAGAGATGAATAGATTATTTTGAGTAGAATATCTTTCCATGCAATGAATAAAATTGACAAAGGAGTTTCTTGTCACAGTAGTTTGATTGTGGTGAGGTTAAAATAAAATTTTTTGTGTGTGACAGTGCTTTGTAAAATAAATGATTTATGAATGTTTTTTATTATTATCAAAAGCAACTGCATCCTCTCAGCATTGCCTCTAATTAATCTTTTTGATGATACACAACATGCTTCAGATTTCAGGATATAATTTTTTCCATTCTTTAAACTATTCAAATAATTCTGGTAGCTTAGTAATAGCATTTGCTGATTTGAACTGTCTCTACAAACTATTCATCTGAATCTATTGATTTGAACACATTAAAAATACTAAAGTGATAACCTAGAATTTTCTCATCAATTTTAGTCTGACCTTTCAATCTCCAATGCAATCACAACAATATTTACACAGGACTGTCTGTTTCTAAATAATTATAAACCTAGCTTCTTTTAATGACTTAGTTGACAGCAAAACACAGCCTTGAATTTGTCCCCTAATTAGTTTACAGTTGCTAAAAAGTTGATATTGGACTGAATACATAAAAAAAAAAATTCCCACAAACATTATCCTTTCTTCTAATAATAATGTGTATTTTATTATTTTTTTCTAATGATATCATCAGGTAATATTTTATCCTTTCTCTCTCACCATTCGAGCTTATGCTGCACAGCTTTCATTTATAGACATATTTAGTATCCTTCACAACGAGTTTTGTGATCACCTTTAACACTTTTTACTATAAATGCACGTTAACCAATTGACACTGGAAATTTTAGATTTCATTAGAAGTGGATTCACACTTACCGTGATATTTCATAATCAAGTCATTTAATTCTGCTAGTGAAATAAGTCTTATTATAAATATTTATTCCTTCTCCTTTGTCTTTTAAATACCAAGTGAAAGCTTTTCTGACATCTTATAATGGTATTGTCTTTCACTTATTGTTAGAATTGCTTATCCAGTTTATTTTCCTATAACTTGAAAAGGGAATCGAATAATAAATGTATAGCTGTAATGTTATGAGATCAAAGCTTAAAACCTTCTCTATAAAGTGCACAAGAATAATATGGGGCCATTCCTCCAGAAGATGTTAATAACTATTATCTTTGTTAATTAGAAAATAATGGCTTCTGTAGTTTATCATCACAACATTCTCTGTATATTTCTGTCTGTAGTGATACCAGTATTTAGTTAAAATAACAAAATTTCACTGATTGTCATGACTAGCACTGGCTCCACTGAACTTATCAAAGTAACTGATCTGGGTGCCATGGAAACACTGCTCACTCACTAGTCTTGGGTACCAGGGACCAGTGCTCCTATGAGAATGTAACACCTGATAATCCGAGGTGGAGCTGAGGCGGTGACGCTGGCACTGGGCAGTGGCTGCGAATACAGATGGAGCTTTGCTCACTCACTTGTCGCTCACCTCCTGCTGTGCCGCCCTGCTCCAGTACGGTTCCGGAGCTCCAGGGCTTGGGGACCCCTTGTGTAAAAGAAATAAATACACTTTGCTCTTGTCTCAATCTGGCCAGTTGTGTTCGACAAATCATCTACTCTGCTTGAACATCAGATGCCTTCGCCGCCAAAATAGGAGGATGACCTGACCTGACCTGCCCCATCCATGGGGTGAGAGCGATGAGCAGGATGCGGGGAGGGTCTTCGACGTTAGACCACAGTAAGAAGCACACGATACGGCTTGCAAGCGATCACTGACAATGGTTTTCTTTATAACTGAATTGTTTGGAGCACTAGAATCACTAGTTTGTGTGTGTGTGTGTGTGTGTGTGTGTGTGTGTGTGTGTGTGTGTGTTTTAAGAGGAGGTACTAAAATTACCAAATAAAATAACAATGCTAGGAATTTAGAAAATATAACCTCCTATAAGACTGTCAACTATTACTGTCATTTGTACTTTACACCTATTTATGACATTGAGAGCATATGCAAAATTCGGGAGTAGAATACCAAAAGAATCTGATTTATTCCCCTTCCTCCAGTAAAAACGTAAGGGAATATCACTGTTATAGCAACAATTACTACTCTTTAAGGCTAAGCAATATATCCTGTCACTATAATTCATGACTTGAGTGTATTTCAAAGAAACACAGTTGCTGTTTAACATTGGATAGCTTTACTGTGCTTTGCTGAAAAATTCAAGAGCTGCGGTATAAGGAGGCGGTACAGATGAGCTGTCTCGGCCAAGCAGTGACAGGTAACACACCGTTTACCTGGTTCAGTTCACACACTCCATCACTCTTAGGACCACTAAATCCAATCATATTTTAAAGTATTTTATGCTCCGGTATCAAGCAACTCTTACTCCATATCGTGCACTGTTTTCTCTATGACTGATGACAATAGCCAGGGGAAAAGTCTTTTGTCAGCAGTATAAAACAAAAAAAAAATTGCTTTACATGAAACTGATGTATTGTATTGGAGACAGGTCTAATAGTCCAAGCAGACATGACAAATGGCGCGCACGGACCTGGCCGATCCCATTCGTCTTCAGTGACTCCTTGATTCTCATATGCATATCTGGGACTTCCCGAAACAATGACAGTTCCAAAAAGAGATAGAGTCATATCTAAATCTTGCACTGTTCTTGGTGTAAGCAGAACTCAGCTTGCTTCCAGGGGAAGTGAGCTCATCAGTTTGCCTTTGGGACATCTGCTGGGACATTTGCAGCTTTCTTCGTTGTCCCTTGGCTGTGATTTGTTGTCGTTCATTTAATTTCACCTTCTTTAGAGAAAATGAGAATGTGACTGGAGCAGTGCCTAGCTATGTTTAAACTCTTACTGGATTCTGTAATATACTATTCCGTATATGAAATGTAATAAAAATTAATTCTCCCACCATATGTTCACGGTATTGACAACACAGTCATGAACAAAAATAGAGCTATCATTCTAAAGACAGTAACGTTACTAATATTTTACTCATTGTTCAACCAAAGTGTGGGGTACAAAAGTACACATGGGATTTGAATTTCTAAGCATGATATATAAGCCATTGGCCTTGAATAGGGTCAGAAACGTTTTTATCGAGTGAACTAAAGTCAGTCTCTCTCAGTGTGATGCCCGACACACATAAAAGCCAAGACTAAACAACTCAGAGTTGAATTTGGAAACAGATGCCTATGAAGGAAGCTAATGGGTCACACGTCATGCCCTATGGACATGCTGAGGTTGCTTACTTATTGATTCGAACGCTGTCCCTTTGCGCTGGGACCTCAGGAGTTATTCTTCAGGGAACTGTGCCTGAGCCACGCTGTCCCGAGATTCTAAACCCTTTCACTGTTACCATGGGGCATTTTACAACTGACAGTCCTCTCTCAAATGGTACGCAAATTTAAATAAGAAAGGCTGTCAGTACGCTATATTGCAGCAAGTGAAGTTTGGTCAGGTATATATTTCCTTTACATAACTTTATATTCTTTATTCTGTCACCTGGAAGGAAAATCTTGATTTCTGTCACCCCCCCACCCCCCCACCCCCCGCTGAGTGGCATCACCTGTACCTATGCCATAGTGTGGCACAGGGTGAGAGTTATATGAATTTTGTCGAATAAGAGAATAATGAATAAACTCCCTAACGCTTAATATCTGTATTTCTCTGTCTTCATTTATTTTCTCAAAATCTGATTTTGAAAATTTTTATAAATGGGTATTTGCAACTCATTAAGGATGTTTTAAACTGTGTTAAAACCATGTTGGCACACCGTTAACACTGAATTATTTCTTCCAAGGATACTTGCCCTTCCACATTTTTCCATTAACAAGAGATTTTAAGAAATTAACACCCATATGCAAAAGAATAATGTTCGTTAGCTGGTAGGTGGCTGTCTTTTGTGTAGTTGGTGCATTTATCTATGTGTTCCCATGCTTACAGAATTCATTAGAAATGATTAAGGGAAGAAAAAAAGAAAATTCTCCAGAAATATGATATATAAAAATATTTATAAGTGTATCTTTTGAGCACTTTTACATATGATGAAGAATTTTTTAATTATAGTTACTACAGCAAAATACAATTACTTGAAAATCGACATTCATTGAAAGAGGTAGTTATGTAAATTATTTACATGGATCATACTCAAGTATTGAATGTTAAATCTCTTAGTGGTATTCACACACCTACTTTACATTGTAAGTATAAGTTAAATGTTCTTTTATAATTTAACAAATAGTATATTTTCCCGAACATCTCTCCATCTTTGTTTTTAGTGCTTTACTAGTAAATTCCCTGCTTTATCTAAGAAATTTGAAGACTTCTTGATATTTATTATATGCCTCAAAATACTTGGTAAGAAAATTAACAAGCCACGGACTTTTATAAACCATATTTTAAAATTGCTTTAAAAATACCTTCATTCTCCAGAAAAAAATTTATATTTAATTTCAAAAATCTAATATTTAATTATTGCCCTTGGTATGTTTTTCATAATTTGTTATTCCTAATGCTACTCCATCTTGACTATGGATGTATGAAAGATAATTTATCTGTATTTTATTAGAGATCAGGGCATCTAAGAATTTTAGCTTCTCTATCAAGATACTGGCATTTATTTTAGGTCACTTCCATTTAATAAAATTTAAAGACTGTGATTTATTGCTTTGGTAAAACACCAAAACTAAAGACAAAACTTAATAACACTGCCTCAGTTGAATTTAATATTAGTCCTTTGAGTAAATTTGTTTTAAAACTCACATCTTCTTGACAGGTAATTTTATTTTTTCAGTGATCATTTGGAAATACACACAGGTCAAAGCAACATTTGTATATTTATACTAACATGTACAAATCATATACTATAAGCCGTAGAAAGTACAAAATGAGTCCTCAATTGGGAATATGAATTTTTTTTATTATTATTATTGATGCATGTTTACTTCAAGATTGGAATCCAGGAGACCAACCAATTACTTTCAAGTAACAAAGAGCACTATTCCATTTCCCTACAGAAAAAGGAAAAACATGCAGGGATACTGTAGTGCTCTCTCAGTAATGTGAGCCCGCCCACATCCTGATATTTAATCTCTCTATTCCACTGGATTAAATTATTAAATTCTCATTTTCAGTTAAATCAATGGCTTACAGAAGCAGTAGGTTAAATTATTAGGGAAACAAACAAAAATCTCACATTTAATACCTTTCGAAAGATAATAGAAAAAAGGTACTTAGAAAAATCTCAACTGTAAGTCATTCTGGGCTCCTTTAACATATTGCCTAGATAGTCACTTAGAGGAGGAAATTTGTTGTTTTCGCCCTTTTTATCCTCCGTGAAAACATTAGGTTTTCGGATTACAACATTAACATTTTTCCCTCTTTTTAACTTCTGTTCCAGGGTTTTATTTGATGTCATGTTTACTGCCGCAAATACATTTACTCTAATGCTTTCTGACAGCCTGAATTGTGGCTCTCCACTGGCCCTGTGACCTCCGCCGCTGGAGCGGGCCCTGACTGGCAGGCTGGCCTGTGCGCCTAACCCCAGGACGCGTCTTCCTCTGGGCTGACCCGCCAAAGCCGGCCTTGGCCCTGCATGCTAAATCTCTTTTCTAAATCAATTCCGTGCGTCAACGAAGAGAAGAAGGAAAGACAACAGATGAGAGAAAAGAGAAAGAGGACAAAAGAACAGATGCGTCTTGTGTAAGAAAGGAACTATGAGTTTAAGAAAGGCGACGGGCAGATGAAAAAAAAAAAAAAGAGCAGATTCTTCCCTTCCCCGCCTCCTCAATGTGACAGGCAAGGACCAGGCCTCTGATGTGGGTCTGCTGCTCTGTTCATTCACTAATATTAAAAAGAATGATAATTACTTATTTGTGATCATGAGTTTGCAGAAAAGTCTCAGATACCTATGAGTGCCATTCGGAGCACACATTCTGGGACTAAAATTTAATGATCTCATTTTTTACTTTTAAGCTCACGTTGAGAAAGTTATTTCTTTAAAAACATATTTTAAGGATCCTAAGTTAAAAAAAAAAGTTTTTATTGCCATCTTGATAATATGAGTTTGCCTTAGGATAACATCGTTTGCATTACTTTACCGATGATGTTAAATCTGATTTGTTTGTAAAATACACAGAAGACCTTCAACATTTGGCGGCTTTAAGAAGGATTATTATTAGCATTTTAGAATGGCTAAGAAAATGACAACAGAAAAAGGAAGTAATTAGAAAACTACTGACAAAGCATAGTTGGCAGAAAGCCACCGACTTTATATTAATGTAAATATTTCTTACAGCAACTTTCTTTATTGCTCTTCTCAGGAAATGTCATAACACAAATAACGACAATTAGCCGACTGTTCTTTGTGGGTATATTCTCTACTGTCAGCCAAGTATCGTTTGAAATACTATCATCCCTTTATAAAGTCTAATTTACATGTGTGTCTATAGATGTGTTTTTCCTGAAAAAAGAATCTTTTTCTTTTCATTTTTATTATGCTGCCTTTTTAAGTTTAATGTGCAATAAAGAATTGTTTATACTGCGTAGCATCAAAATTGAAGACTCCAGTTTACCATATTAGCATCAAGGTAAAATGAACACTGGCTCGCTAATCCTGGTGCATTGTGTAACTCATGGAAGCTGCCTTTAATCTTCAAGAGCACCTGAAATGAATTAGATGAAAATATAGAACCATTTCATAGAAATGACAAATCTCCAAAAAATGAGGAACTCAAGTCTTAAAAATTCCCCAAATTATACAGCTATAGATATATTTGATTATAAGAAAAACTGTCCACTTGCTACATGCGTCTTACTATATGTTTATATGTAAGAGAAACTGCATCTGGGGAGTTATATGTGGGTGCCACTGTCGTTGGCTCCAACTCTGGGGACATCCGTGCAGTCTTCCAGCTGTCATAGCTTTGTGTCACCTGGAGCGACTCACCAAGCCGGAGTCCGCCAGCAGTTGCGTAGGCTGGTCGCGTAGGCAGCGCACGTCGGAGGCCTGCGGGAGGCGTGGCGGGTAGTGACACGTGATGATGACTTACTCCGACTTGCCGGTTGGTCTGTGTACTCACGGCTCTTACTGCGTTCTCGGTCATGTTTTGGTTTTGAATCAATTTCTTCTTTTTTGCTTTTCATTGCAGCTCCTCCTCCAGCAGTTCCTAAATCACTTAATGTGACAGATGCCCTCCGGTGGTCCATCTCCAGGCATTTGGAATTTGCAGTTAAACTAGCAATGAAAAGAAAGCCAGTTAAAATTCCAACTCCGTGATGCGTTTTTGCCCAGATACGCGTCCGTAAGCTTCCAGCCACATACCGTCACACCGACACATTTTAAGGTAGTCATAGTAATGTTTTGTTCTCACTTGTAGTGAAATTCCTTCACCCCTTTCATATACACCTGCTGTCCGCAAGTGGATACAATTTCCAGGATAATCACATTCATTTGGTGTACAGGTACATTCATGCTTTCCCCCCAAAACTCCTCTCTTGTATTTAGAATTTTAGGACACTAAATCATCTATTGCTTTTTGCTGGCCCTATCAAGTGAAATATTTTCCCTGTAAATAATGAACTGAAAAGTCGTATATTTGCCTATGTTGTTTTTGCGATGAGAACAATTTTGAAATTGATTTAACAAAAGTCACAGTCCCTTTGTAATCCGAGTCATAATTATGTACATGAATAATAGCTGCATGATTCCACTTATAGCTTATTCTTGCATAAAATTTAAAGGTGTTCACTTATTTTTTAAAAATGCATAGGCACAATAATTTTACATTAATATGTATAAGCGAACAAACGTAGTAAACTTTTAAAATTTGGACTTTAAAAATGTTATCGCATTTTATTGATCTGAGTTTACCTTCAGAATGAGCACCTATGGGTGGGGTAGATGGGAAGAGATGGGTGATTAGAGTTTTGGGCTCGAAGAATTTTTATCTAACAGCAACGGCGATGACAAAAAACTCTTAATTATTGATTTCGAAAGCCTAAAATGTGAATATAAATGCAACCGAGCAGCTGCAGACAGACAGATGGGGTTGGGGGGAAACGCAAAGCTCCCAAACGTTTGAGGAGAAAATGACAGAATCTATCCCAGGTTTTCGGCACAAAGGTGGGAGACAGGCTCTGTGATGTGTGTTGTGTAATGTGTCACAGAAACTAAAAGTGACATGGACAACACAGAAGATGAATTGAGATTCTTTTTGTTTCCTCTACTGTAAAAGTCACTGCAAAAATGTTATAAGGAAAAATAGCGAAAACTAGAAAAATCTTGCAATGTTTAAGATATTTCCAAGATCACATTGGAACACTAAATAGGTTCTAGTTTGTACATAAGAAAGTGATTCTGAAAGTAATTTGGAGATGAGAGATTTGAGTTTCCAGCTGAATCTTGAGTTTTGCATTTAGTTTTTACCACCAAAAAACATGGTTTACCCATGTTACGGGGTAAGTCAATGGGAAATAAATAAGGGAACATTTTGTACATACAAAAACAAAATGTATATACTCTTTTTGATATTATCATCACACTCCTTTTGTGGTTAAGCTTGTATCACTGTACAGTAGTTATAAAAACAAAAGTTCACCTGATCAGATAGTAATCAGATAAGGTGTTGCCACGGTAATGAGTGAATATTGAAAACAAATACATATATGATGAATTCTTTGATATCTTGAAAAGTAAAAATACAATGAAAAGGGTAAATATATAGATATATATACATGATTATGTATGTGTGTCATATATACATGTACATGGATTATAATATTTCCATAATACATATATACATTAATGAAAACATCAAACTAATTTTCATTTTGGTTTTTGTAAAAGAAGAGTGACATTTGTAGCAGAAGGGAGAGGGTGGCACAGCCTACTGCACGTGACATCAGATTTGTCCACGAGAGCAGACGAGATTTTCCCTAAGAACGTGAGTCAGGCTGACTCATGGTCTGCGAATGGCGTCCTCGTCTTGAATTCTATTAGTCTTCAGATACACGTGTGATTTTGAAGTTTCTAATCACTATGCAGTGGTCCATGGTAAGAGCCCACTGCAATGTTTCAGAATGCTGATTCTGAACTAAGTATGCCCTATGGGACCGATATCAGAAGAAAGTCACCATGCAAGCCTGACCAAAGGGGGCTAGTTCCGATTGTCCGACGGAACCGAGATGTCAGAAGGAGAGCGGAGGGCTAAACTCCTTCCACCATGTATCTGAATGGGACAATTATATTGAGAGCGGCTCACTGGCTGGACAATGCACTGGATCCTCCACGCCCGACTCTGCTTACCTGTGAGGGCTGGGCTACTCTCCGAGGTGCCACGAATGAGCCTTCAACATATCTTAAAACGTGCCTAAGACTTCACAGTTATGTGAATTTCCAAAAGAACTAATTGTACTCAATTTTGCCTTCATATGCAGTCTCCAAAAAAGTAAAGATTTACTATCAACATTATAAATACCATATACACAATGGTGCAAACACATTATGTTTGATTTTAGAAAGTGCATGTAATGACTACTTTTAGGAAAACAGTCCTTTAAAAAAAAAATGTTAGAAGTCACTTTAAAGATCATCCATGATACATGCCCACAAAATTCAGAAATATTCCCGAGCCATTACAGGAGGAATGCTCTCATATCAAAATCTCTACTTCTCTCTAGACTGAATATTTCCAAGAACAAAATAAAACAGAAGCAAAAAAACTCTACTTTTTAAAAGTTACACATTTTATTAGTGCTGGAAATATTTATTAAAATGTATTTAATTGCATCTAGATAAAATTTACCTTTCCGAGAAATACAGATCCTAATCAAAGTTAAGTTTTTTGCAGAGATTCCAATTGAATCTATATCACTTGTTCCAAACACAGAGCCGTCTACAGCATTTGGTTCATTCTAAGGCAATTTATACTCTGCACAGTTCATAAAGACTCAAAAAAATGTAGTAAAGTACAGTTGGCATTCAATATTAGTTTCAGCTATACGACACAGTGATCAGGCATTTATACGCTTGATGATGTGACTGTGATAAGTCTAGTAACTATCCGTCACTGTGCAAAGTTATTACAATATCATTGTCTATATACCCTGTGCCGTATACCACAGCCTCGTGGCTTATTTATTTTTACAATTGAAAATTGTATTCCTTATTCTCCCTCACCCTTTGTCACCCTGCCCCTCATGCCCTGTCCCCTCTGGTAACCATCAGTTTGTTCTCTGTATCACAGGCTACTACGAAAAGATGCTCAACATCACTCACCATCAGGGAAATGCAAATCAAAGCCACCTTGACTGTCACCTGGCACATGGATTTTCCCCTCAGGGGAGACAGGTGGACTAGAGGGTGTGGAGTTGGGTCAGGGCCCTCCCTGCCAAGCTGGTGTCGTCTCCTCCCTGGAGAGCAGGCCTTTGTTTGGGGCCTGCTAGGGGCATGTCTCAAAGTGGTCACTGTTCCTTTTCTCCTGTGAGAACATGTGCGTTCTTAGAACAATTTCATATTTATTAACCTCACTCCTCATTTCCAAAAACAAGTTTTACAAGTCATGAGGTAGGCATGGAAGGTTAATATTTCTAACATTTCTGTAGAAGATCTACGAACCATTCTTTCATGAGAAAGCTTTTAGAATTGGCAGTATGGATAAGGGATGTGGTTCTATTTTGAAGAATTGTTGACTATTTGGGGGGGGTAGTGGATTTTTCAAAATGGCATCAATCACAGATATTAATCTTCTTTATCCAGACTTGTCTTTGAATTAGGCAGGTTGGAAATGCGAAAGGCATCCTATGCATTGTTTGCCATAGTTTGTCGCTTTCTCTCATAGTGTATTTCTACAGCAAGAAGATTTTATATATATGTGTACATATATACACATACGTACATACATACACATCTATAAAATATATATAATATATATTATATATAATACATATATACACACATGTATTTAGAACAGACCTTTCTGTGCTATGGCTGATTTTTAATAATGTTGAAAAGATATCTAAACAAGAACAATACTTTATCTACAAATGTCAACGTTTTAGATAAGAATTTGTTCATTCTTTTTTAAAAATTAATTAATTTTTTATGGTGACATTGGTTAAGGAAATCCGGTAAGTTTCAGCCGTACATTTTAACAGTAAGGCAGGTGTATATATATTTACATTGTATGTTCACCTCTCATAGATTTCTTCCTGTCACCTCATATTTGACTCATTCTTCCTTAATAGGTATGCATCTCAAGACAATTGGCCTATCTTATTTTGATAACAATACACTTTTTTTTCCTGAAAATTTATAATAACGATAAAAAAGAATTACCACTTTTGCTACATCACCACTAAGTCTCATGAAAAATGCTGCACTTTGCTGGGCAGAAAAGTTGGAAGAAATCCGCTATTGTTTCTTGTTGATCCCTGTGGCCCACTTGATAAGAATCATGAATTTGAAGGGAAGCAGGGTTCCCTGGGTCACTTCATAAAAAGAAAGTATGAGTGTAAACAATCAATATCATAGCTCAGTGTCTGACAGGACCAAGTCTTTGTTGTCTCTGTGTGGACTGAAGAATGGTAACCGGCAGGACAATATCAATGAAATATTCCATTAATGTGACCCGCGTCTAACAAACTACGTGAAGCTTAAATCCCAGCATGAAGCCCAAGTCCTTCTTTTTTTCTTTTTTTTTTTCAGTTTAAAGGGCATGGTTTCCATGTTGCCTGAATCAATCAAACACATGGTTATACATTTTACAAGACTTTTAAAACTGAAAAATGAACCTGGTTTCTATGTAGAACAAAAGAAAAAAAAATCTTGCTCACTAATGAAATTAAACAAAAGCATCAATCCTTTATTTCCACGGTGTTGGCACATTCTGGGATTCACATTTCTGACCCTGCAAATGAGCTCACATCTGTTGGAGGTAATGATATATTACTGTAATTTAAAGGCATGTTGAGGCAAAAAAAAAAGGGGGGGGCCAATGGAAGCAGGACCAATGAAAGAGTTTGTGGGGGGAAAAACAGACTTTTAACACAAAAATAAAAACAAAAAACCCTAACATATACTTAAAGAAGTTATTAATTAAAAAATGAACTAATAAGCTAGAGTATTGAATCATAAACGACATGAAATACAAAAACCATCTCACTGCAAATATTCTCTAAGCTGTGACAATTGTTAAAAGATTAACTGAAGCACATTAAAAACGTTGAGCATTTTTGAGCAAAAATTGAATCAAATTGGGCAGCATCCAAACTGAAGTGGTTAGGAACAGGGCCCAGACAGGAGCCCAGGAAAGACCCGCAGAGAAAGCGTGCAGGCAAAGAAAGGGAATTATTTGATTGGCTATAGCACAAAGCCTAATGGCTTTTTGCGACTAGTCGTCCTTAGCATTTTGATTTTGTAACCTTGAGAGGGTCACAGGCTTAGATACCGGTTTGTTTACATGGGCCAGCCCACATTAGAGCCACCTCAGTCTAATGGCCTCTGACTTTTAATGACACCTGGCTTCTCTTCTTCCAGGGAACCATGATAGTTTAGAAAGATCTTTGGTTTATTTTTTCCAAATTCCCTCACTCTTTTGTCTTTCGAGAAATGGCTTACTGCAAAGAACAACCTTTCCCCAGATAAGCCTCCTGTCTACTCTCTCATGACTCTCCCAAAGCCTGCTGTGCTTGGCTCCCTTGCTCACCTGTGGGGCGTCTCACACCTTCCCTTTCTGCCCCGACCCTTGTCAAGGCCAGACACAGATCTCCATCTCCATTCTTTGTCTCATGATCGATTAGCTGGAGTTAGAATCCTTTATTCCCCCAAAACTAGGCAACCATGGAGAAAAACAATTCCTGTTCAAATAACTGAGTTTTCCCTGTTTGTCATACAACCCAAATAGAAATCAACTCACGTGCGACATGTTTGCTGCTTCCTGTCACGGTGGGAGGCAAAGCCCCCTGTTGAGACCTTCTATCTAATTTTTAGATGGGGGTGTGCTGCCTAATTCAAGCCCCTAAATAAAATCAATCTCCTTAATCTCCTTACTCCTTTCTTTTTTTTTTTTTTTTTTTTGCGGCTCTGACAGCTGTTTACAGTAATTATGTTTTCTTTTCGTTTTCACGATGCTATTCTACAGACATTTAGCATTATTTATGAAACATATGACTGCAGCAGCACTAGTCAGTGGGGATGAGCGAGCGAAGTGGCCTGCACTCGGCTCTGAGAATAAAAACGTCTGTAAGATGACGCGCTAGGAATCTTAGAATGTAGTGTGAAAGAACAGCAACAACAACAAAAAAAGGATTTGTTTTAAGACAACTGTGCAAAGACTGTGATATAATTATGGAAAGATCCACAGAGAAAAAACGTTTAGCACAGCGGAGAATTTTGTAAGTGTATTCAGAAGGTGACTGATGGCCTTAAGCCTTAAAGGGGAGAGTTAAAGGGGCGAAGACGTTGGCTCTATCAAAAGAGAGAATACTGGAAGGCCACGCCACGCAGACAGAGCTGAGCACACGCCGAGAGATGCTCTTTCATATTTCTTAGCAATAAACGAGCTCACCTTTCTGACCAGCCCTTAGGAATCCAGACAGCTGGTTGAACCCTTCACCTAATCCAGATACAAAACTTGATCCTTCAAACGCTTTCATCATAAAGGAAATACAAGCGCCTACGAGTAAATGCTCCTATAGTCACACATAACATTGAATGATCTAATAACACTGTAAATACATATTGGAAAAATGGATAAATTCTATATATATATATATATATATATATATATATATATATCAGAGAAAATCATCATTATAAAGTTTTCATCACATTAAGAATCCTTCCAATAAAAATGTCAAACATTATTCTGAGGATTTAGGCCATAGAAATTGCCCCTGCTGGTTTGATTCGGGCATTACTGAAACCACCCTGTTCTCAGTCTACCTCGCTCTCTTTTCAGCCTCTCTGCTTGCATTGGTTTTTATCCTACATGGAGGATGCTTTTCTAGATCTCCTTAGTGAATCTTTGTTTGAATGATCTCGCTGCAACCTACTCTCTGATGTCTTGGGTACCCCTCCTTGGACACATCGCTATTTCTGCACTTATCACAGTGAACAGATGTCACTTATCTGCGGCCCTCCTGGGAAGACGAACTTCCTTGAGAGTGGTCATCATAGGTTATTTCTCTCTGATTCCTGGTGCCTAGTCCAGTACCTGGAAGACAGCAGACCCTTAAAATAGTACTGAGGAATAATTCATCTTAAGTTAAAAAATAAACCTATGGTGGGGGGAAGTTCTTGAGTATAAACGGGAGTAAAATGATTCAACAGGTGATAAACATACAGCGTTAACTGAAACTATTTGCCAAAAGTTCTTGAATCGTCTGAATTTTATTCAAGGAGGTAAAACTGGGCCAGAAGAATAATTAGAGGAAGGGAGATAATATGGCCTGAGTAAGATATTAATATTTATTATTAATATTATTTCCAAAGATATCATTGCCGTACTAATTAATGCAATTTACACGAGTCTACTTGTTTGGATAAAGAGTTGGGTCGTAAAAAGAGAGAAGAAAAGCCAGATTTAGAGATAGAATATGACACATTTCATATTAGCATGTAATTTCAGATTGGGACGACAGCACTGGGCAGAGTGAAAGATGATTCAGAGCTTCTAAGATTCGGGTGGTATCAGAATTCGTTAAAAAATTATTAGAAAGAAGGGAGAAATGAGAAGGCAAAGATTTGGTCCCATTTATGATGAAGAAAATCTCCAGTAGGCTGTGTAACACTTGGGGATAGAGAGGAGAAAGGGTGAGTTCTAGAAATATAAATCAAAGTCATCCAGGTCCCATTGATATTTGAAACCATATAAATAGATGACCAAGAAAAATAGGGCCGCCACACTCAACCCTCTGGAGCATTATTTCTTATTGGTCAACAGGTATTGCACAGGTGTAGGAAAACACACAAGTGATTTTATTTGAGAAAATGATGTATTCCCAGGCTTTCCGTACGACAGGGATCAGAGTGACAAAACAACGCCGAAAAGAAGATGGATGGAGGAAGAATTTCTTGAAAATGCAATTTACTCATACATGTTCCAAGGCAAAGGGGAAAGCAAGCGTTTGCAAGGCGGTGTTTAATTACCTGAAAAGAGGTAGTAGAGTCCGCAAGGGAAAGCGTCCTCGGTCAGTCTAACACTTTTTAATAACTGCTATCTCATTTGAAGTAAACTATTTTAATAGAATAAATCACTCATGGAAGATTAATCGTTTCAAAAGGCCGCATTTAGGGACATCTTCTTATATGTTTGAGTGTATTCTTCCATCATTTCGGTGACTTTTCAGACAGACATTACACTTGCAGTAATCTAAGCGGAAAGATAATCTTTCTTGGAGTGGGAAGTTAATTCTAGAAATATATTATTCTTCTGGTTGGTTTGACACGTAGACATTTTCAACGCGTGTGTCTACGAAGCATTTACCTGTGGCTCCATGGTTTTGCTAAAGAAATAGTGCAGAATTCCCAATGCTTCGCAGTCGTCTTTCGGGTCTGAATTAGTTTCGTGTACCAAGAATGTAACAATCAATACATGGCCACTGGGAAGAATTCTCAGACTTTGAGTTTGTGCAAATGGGCGCCATGCTCTTGATGCAAAAATCTGAACTCATAGACTGTAGTTTGTCATTTGTTTTTATTTTTAGTAAATTAATTCAGGGCTCAAAACCATGCCAGGTTGAATGTGAGAAATGAGCCTTAGGGAACAGTTACATTACAAATCTAGATACTTATTATTTATTATGTAACTAATTTTAAGCCATGAAAGCCAATCAACCACAATAGCTTCATATGTTTTTAATAAAACTCTCATATCAAGAGTCAAGCATTCTACTTCCTAAGTTCTTACATTTCAACATAGTTTGATTTTGCTTTCTCTTATAAATATTTTCTGGTAATACATTTTCTTCATATGAGTAACAATTATAATAAACACTTATTGAAGTCTTACCATGTTTCAATCACTTTGTAAAGTTTTTTCTCATTAATTTAATCTTCAAAAATATTTCAGAAAAGTTATAGATAACTTTTAGAAATAGATTTCTTACATACTAAAAATATGCACAAATAGATTAGACATTCTGAGCAAGGTCTATAAGTGTAAAATGGCATTTAACACATATATGAATGCTTTGTTTTACAAAATGTAGTCATATGGTGAAGACCTCTGTAATGCCTTTTCTTCAAATAAAAGACTGTCATCAAATTTCCAGATGCTATTTCGATAAAAAGCAAAAATTACAACACAAATGTAAAAACCTTAAAATAGTTTCTTAAAAATTATGCCATGATGCTTGCCACTATTATAAGTATTTTAGCAAACAAAGAGATTTGGCTTCACAGGTCATATTCATATGGTCATAGGCCAATATTTAATAAAATATTTCCTACAGATTCCTTAAATTACCTTGTTACATTCTGCTAAGAATCTTTAAAGCATAGCTTTCCAATAACCCGAGGCTACTTCAACTCTTCACCTGATGAATAGTCAGAAGCTGATGCCCATTTGAAGGCATATGGGAACTGTTTATTTTTCCTTGTCTATTTAGTAATCACTTAATAATAACTCGATGAGTGTCAAAAGATGTACTAAATACAGGAGGTACAACAGTTATAATGCATAAGCTCAGTAAACCTATAAACTATTAAAAGAATGTAACAAATAAACCTCTGCAATAACAGGTTAGTGGAGGCATGAAAAACCAAGGGGAGTGTCTAAACCTTTCTGGAGGTGAGAGAGGTCAAGGAAGTCTTTTCTGAAGTCACAGAATGTCTCCTTGTCCTGCCCCGAGGGGACAAGGGGGGGCGGGGTGGGCAAGGACAGCGTCTCCAGAGAAGAGAGCATCTCATCAAAGTCTTCCAGAACTTTTTCCTAACAAGTATAATTTTTTCACTGGTCTTTTTTTCTTTCCCAGCGTTTCTTTCCCAACACGAGATAATTTTATTGGCAATACGTGTCAAGGGCATGTCCAACACAACAACTAAAACAGATGATATTTTAATTTAATTCGACAAATCTGAACAAAGTCCTGAACTGGCTCTTGCTTAGCCATGTTTTGCTGTGGGCAGCTGGTGAATTTTAGTTGCTTCCTGGCTGAGTGGACAGCAGACATGTCACCAAACTGTTCCTCTGTCGTCACCAGCTTACAGACCTTGAAAAACTGATTTCATTTTCCTGAAAATATTTAATATTAATAGTACTGCTTACCACATAGAATTGTATTATGTAAATGAAATATTTAAATCATGTGGGACAGTACAAAGTATAATAGGCACTTGATAATTAAATACTAATGTTAGTATTATTATTTTCTCAGTATCAACTCTAGAAAAATATAATTTACCCAAGGCAGGCATTGACATACATGTAAATCATATCATTTTTATTTCTGCACTAACTACTTAAAAGTCGGTTATCTAATTCTAGCAAATCAAATGCTTTTATATAACTCAGATAGATTTTTAAATGCCTCCAGAAAAGTATATATGTGATGAGTGGAAACTCATTTTAACTTTGAAAATAACATCACAGCCAGCCTTTCTTTGTGCGTTTTGCAAACCTTTGTGCCAAAGCAAAAACGTAAGACATACATATGTAAATTAATTTTGTTTCCCTCATAGTTTTTGTCTGTGAGTGTTTGAGATACTCTTCAACGTGTAATACTCTTCAGCAAATGTGAGCACGATAGCTCAAATTATAAGAACTTAAGCATCAAAGCTACATTGGTTAAAAACATAGTATCCATTCGCCCATCCTTTTAGTCATTCAGCACACCAGTTACCGATTACCTGTGATACGGCAGATAAATACTCTTAGCTGACTATGGTATGTATATACACCCTATGCTATGCCATGTTAGCTTCTGAGAACACAGAGGTGGTGCAGTCGGCTTCCGTCCTAGAGGGAGGATGTGTGCATTTTGTCCAGATGGGATCTTCAGAGTTCAGGAGACTGAGAGGAGATGCGTTAACGATCTGATGTCCTAGGACACAAACCATGACTAGAGAAGTAACCACCAAGTGTTGAGCAGAAAAGAAGGGAGACGAAAAATACTGCAGATGAAAACTCGGGAAAGCATGGTGGAGGAGTCTGCATTTTAATTGGACTTTCAAGAAACAGTATGTGAGTAATCCATACATATGTAATCCAGGAACCAGCAAGAGTTTAGCTGGACGTTTAGATACATTGGCTCAAATTCCCATTCAATACGTCGTACATGTCCAAAGCATTACCTCTGATTTCTGCAATTTCCTGGGGATTTAGACGTTTAGAGACACATCTGTCCCCAGGCTCAATTTTCTTTTTTTTTTCAAGCTCGTTTCATAGCCTCAGCTTCCTCAGTTATCATTCAAGGTGAATAAATCAAATAATTTTTATAAATATGTTTCAGAGAGTATAATGTGACCTATGATTCTTTTTTTCTGAACCCGTCCACGTGAGGCATGTTTTGATGGGGTTCCATTGTGATAATTCCAGTTAAATGTAAAAAAAGCCAATGAATCGGTAAAATTGGCTTATATTTTTCAATAAGTCTTAGTCTTCTTCATCCGGACTTGTATGCCTAAGACAGCTCATTATAGAAGAGCTGGATCCCCCACACGATTAATTGATACAACATATTTATTCCAGATTTCAAAGAGCACAGGTGGATTTTCAGAGCCCTTGGATAATTTGGCAGTGACGGCCATTAGATTTTTTTTTTTCATGAAGGGTATACTCAGTCAACTTAATGTGCGTGTCAGAACAAATCCTCGTATAATACCTAATTCCACAAGGCCATCATATAAGGTTTATGTTCAATAAATCTGCTGTTTAAACAGAAAAGAGGAAATAATGGATGCCTGTCCCTGTGAAATGAAAGAAGAAGAAAAAAAGATAGCCCTGTCCATTTTTTTTTTAAATTTTCTGAATATAAGTAAATACATAAATAAAGCAAAAATTAATTTAAAAAGTTTTGGTTTGGCATATTATGCAAGTGCTCTATGATTTAAGATGGAGTAATCTCTTTTTTTATGAGCTTATGTCCCCAGGTGCTCTTGGTGGCAATATCTCAAGTAAATTCAGTTAAATTGGCTGACAGGGATTTTAGACTTTGAGATCACCTGGATTTTCTAAATGCAGACACGGACATTTGTGGGTCATTTATACTGCATTAAATTTTGTTCTATGTTGTTGGTATGGGATAGAGCTTAATTTAATTTTTTATACACACTATTTTAATGTTCTCTGTCATTTTTCTTACCATATATAGCAAGGTCAACTAAGTTATTTGCAGACTAGTTACTAAGCAACTTGAAAACAATGAGTTACTTTTTCTAGCCCCCAAATTACTTAGCACTACTTTAGGAAATTGTTTATAATTGATTTTACCCACATAGTTCTATAAGTGATGTAAGTCCTTGTATACTGGATATAATACAAGTTTAGTCATTATTGGTTTAATTAAAGAATGAATGAAAATCAAAATACCTATCTAAATATTGAAACTCCGTCCTCAGATCTTGACAGAATTATCGAATTATCTGCTTCCTCATTGATTTTACAGTTTTCAGGGATTTTTGTTTTTTATCATCAAATACTTGGTTTTTCAATCCTGTGCAGAGGCCACAGAGAACATACTTTTCACAACGACAAGGGCCAAACGCATTTTGGTCATTGACACGTCCCCAAATTTCACAAAGTACCTGCCACTTCGTAAGCATTGATTATTTGTTGAATTAAGAATTAGTTTGGCTTAACACATCTCGCCCTAATGTGGCCTACAAGATCAGACATGATCCGGTCTCTCCCGATACTTCCAATTTCAGGCTGTGATATTTGTGACACCCATTTCGTGCCTCTCCCTGCTAGTTCCCTGACCCCACCTGTATCGTCATTATTTCCCACCTTTGCTCATTTCTCTCACGGGCAAGATCGTCCCAAGATTTTCAAGCGACTTATTACTTCACGTTCGTCAACTTTTAGCTTGCCATCTTATCTGAAGTCACCTTATCTATTTACTCACTTACCTGCTATCGCTTTAACCTCTTGGATGACGACATGCAGCTTCTTTATTTTGTTCACTCCTGTCTTCCAGAGTCAGGAACAATATCCGGTACATGTTAAGTATTTGTAAATATTTTTAAACTTTCTATATAAAAAATGCACATGATGGCATAGAATAAATGATGCCCAAAGAATATGGTAGAAATCGTCCATGCTTCTACATATTTTAAACCATTGCTATTTAAGGATGTCCCTCATACTTCTGAATGATTCAACTAAAATTTACTTACCCCCCTCTTGCTCTGTGCCAGTTTCCCCCTGGGACGTCAACCTGATTTTTCTTGTTCTTCTAGATCTCATAATTCTAGTGAAAGAGAGAAAAAGGGTTTCATTTTGTTAGACAGAGAGCAGAGTGGTCTAAAGTGACCCCTTCTAATGTTTATTTCCAGAATAATGTTGTCATCTTATTTAAAGATGACCAAAGACTCCTCAGTCCTATGATAACCGCAGAACAACCACGTCAGAGGGAAAAAGGAGAAGATATTGATGAAACGAACTACATCGTTTCTATTCTGGGCAAGGTGCTAGCCTTTTTTTGCCTTAGTTCAGTTTTCTACCTGTGAAATGAAGATCGCAGAACTTATCTGAAATGGCAGAAGGTTATACTTTTAAGAGATTGCTGAGCAGGTTAAAAAAAATCTTTTTTAAGTAATTGTTTTTAGAAAAAAAATACCTGGCTGACTTTTATAAACATTTATTATGCGCTAAGATCTATTCTAAATACTTCCTGTGTGTAAGCTCCTTACGTCCTTACAACAGCCATGTGAGGGATGACATCATTAATCCTATTTTAGGGAGGGAAATCGAAGGCCCAGAAATGTTAAGCAATTTGCCCCCAATTTTTCCCCCAAAGAGATAATCTTAAATGGTGTGACAGATATGTTCATGGCATAGATTGTGCGGATGGTTTCACAGGTGTATACGTATCTCCAAACTCATCAAGTGGTACACATTAAATATGTATAATTTGTATGTAAATCACACCTTGATGAAGTGAGTTTTTAAAAAAATAAATACATACAATAAATCAACCTGACATATCTTATTATTTCTAATTTTCTAAATTAACAGGAGAATATTAAACCCCATTATCATTATTATTATTATTATTATTATTATTATTTATTCCTTGTGCTGGTGGTGAGGTGTGTACATTTGCCAGCTGTGCTTTTTCTACGGTGTCTGTGTGTGTTCACACAAATGCACGCTCGTGTGCATGGCGATCTTTAAAACACCATGAACTATGCTAACCGGACTTCCTCTTCTGTCTCTGCAGTCCTGAGGAAATAGCAAAGTCATTGCCGTATATGTTAATGCCATCGCTGTTCAGCTCTGTCCTGCTCTAGCCACACCGGCGTCATTGTGAGCAGCGCGTCCAGCAGCTGGGCAGGGGACGGAACGAGGCTGCTCACCGTGGGCCTGATGGGCCGATGCCCTGATTCGTTCTGACATGTCAGGTCGGCCACTTTTAGATTCCGGTGAGGGTGGCCCCGCCGGGGGTTGTAATATGATAGCAAAAGACCTTGTGATTAGCAGAGATGCGGTGTGAAAGGATAAGCCTCTAAGATCTTTATGTCTCATGAGAAAAAATAAATAAATACAGCAGCTGAGTTTCGCAGCTGTCCCTCCGAATGCCTGACTGAATGATATGTAGTATTGTCTCAAAGAAGCTCTTACTGCATTTAATACATCATGCCAAAGTTAAAGTACAATTACAGCTGTAAAAATAGCAACCATTTCCCAGGTAACCCACGTAGATAATACGTTATTCACTCAGATACAGAATCTACTAAATTTATACACTATTAGTCAATCAACTGTTGGACTACGTTCTTGTGTAGACGGCGCCCATTTATGTTGACTGCTATGAAAAGAGCTGAAGAGCAGGTAGAAACGGTTGCTGCTGTCGTGTCGTTTACATTTCATTTGAAAGAAAACAATAAAACGTTTTGCGAAAATAAACTGAATATTTGATTGCCAAGTGCAGAACGCTCTGCAAGAATTTAATAAAAACAAACAAACAATCATCCGGGGGATTAGATAAGAACCCCCTCAGCATCAATGAAAATAAAACTGATATAGGAAGGGTGAATTTTATTGGCGGAGGAGTGGGTGAGAGGGAATGACAGAAGACTTCGGGAGTGGAGGCAAATGAAGATATTTTGCAGGCGGCCATCCCGGGAGGACGCAAGGGGTGAGGATGGATGGGCGGCAGCACTGGGGCGTTTCTGGGGAACCCCAAACCTCTGGGACATGGAGCGGGCAGGACTAGCAGAGAGAGGTGATGCCCGAGGTGCCAGGAGCGCGGTCACGGCACACCTTACCAGACACGTGATGGAGGATTTCCTTTGTCTCTAAGGACAGTGAGTAGCCACTGACGGGCTTTGAGCAGCGGAGTGGTAAGACGTGTTTCAGAAGCAGCCCTGAAAAAACGTGTATAGAAAAAACCACAAAGGGGGGAGGACTCACCTGAGGCTGCAGGTCTGGAGGGAGACGGCGGTGGCCTAGAGAAGACAACAGGGAGCTGGACTGGCGTGGATGAAGGTCTGTGATTGCGCGGACGTTGATTGGGAAGAGCGAGGGGGGCTCTCTCTGCCTCTGATTTTGACACCTGTCAGTGGTGACAGCTGCACGGGTGAGGAGCGCCAGAGGGGGCGAGGCTCCGCAGAAGTAAGTGACACATTTAATTATAAACACGCTGCATTAAGGAGGTTTTGGAAAGGGGTCAGTGGGGACCGACGCTAAGAAACAGGGGACGATGGCGATCCAGAGCCCAGCAAAAGCGCCCGGGCCGTGATCAGCGCCCACCGCGCCGGGGCCCTGGCGCCGGTGATGATTAAATCACGGGGTTGGGTGGCCCCGTCCAGGGAGGTGGTGTCGCGTGTCTGCCGGTGGCGGGGCTGGGCTGGTGTTCCCGTCCTGTGAGGAGGAGGACAGAAAGCGTGGGCGCTGACGACTCCACGGTGGGGAGGAGGCGACGGTGAGGCAGGTCGGTACCCTGCAGGGGGTCCGGGAAAAGCGAGGCAGGAAAGGGCGTTCTGTTGCTTCTGCGTGTGCGTGCGTCGTTTCTCGAGGTTTGAAAAACATATTTCTATGTTCATTCAAAAAAATAAAAAATAAAATGGTAGAAATTAAAGATAGACCCTATTGTATCACTTTAAAGATGAGAAAATGAATTGGCTTAGGAGGACTAAAGGGATTTCGATTCTTAAATTATGGTTTTAATAAAGATATTTAGTTAGAAGAAATACAGATAATAAGTGAGCACATAAAAAGGTGTTCAACATCAATATTTATACATCGAATGCAAATAAAACCACAATTATATACTCCTACACACCTGTTAGAATGGCTAAAAAAGAAAATATATATATATATATATATATATATATATATATATATATATATATATACAGACATTACAAAATAGGAGTTATAAAACAGCTGGAACTCTAATGTCACTTTGGGGAGAAAAATGGTAGTTTCTTATAAAGTTATACATACGCTTAAAACATGACCCAGCGAGCTCACTCCCATGTATTTACCCATGAGAAATTGACACTTATGCTCAATGTGTACAGAAATATTTACAGCACATGTCAACATAACACTCCAATCCTGGAAGCGAAGTACAAACCAGCAACTAATGAATGAATAAATAAATTTTGGCAAAACCAAGACAAGGAATCGCTCTCAGCA
Source organism: Rousettus aegyptiacus (assembly GCF_014176215.1). Classification (NCBI taxonomy): domain Eukaryota; kingdom Metazoa; phylum Chordata; class Mammalia; order Chiroptera; family Pteropodidae; genus Rousettus; species Rousettus aegyptiacus. The sequence goes on from NW_023416287.1 coordinate 88,736,549, forward strand.
AACAAAAGCAATGAATTACTGACACACGTAACAACAAGGCTGAGTCTCAAAAGTATTTTCCTGACAAGACAGCCCCTTTATTTGTCTCTGTAGGGTGTTTAGTTTTATAACTGGGGACATGTTTTCTACACATTAAGAAAGCGAATGGACACAATTTCCTGAGAAAAAGGAACTACGTAACCACGCAACAAATTCATGGCACAATTCTCATCATATGCATTTTCCTATCATCCATATTTATGTCTTCACCAATAAGAGATGACACTTCATATGTATAATGACAAGATAATAAATTCTATGCATTTCATTTTTCAAATGAGGTCTGTTATGCTCTCAGCCTGAAAGAAACCCTGTGGAGTTTTCTGGAATGGCAATCTAGTCCCATATAAATGCAAATTAACATTGTTTGTCTCTGAAAGCCCTTGCATCGCAGATTAGTCATCAAAATCTAAATCACATTTTACAGGTACCAATTCCTCACTCTAAAAATTATTGAAAGATGTAAAATAGAAACCCCTTTATCTTATCGATAGTGGACATTTCTTTTGAAGGGAAAGGAAATAGTTCAAATTAAAATCCTCAGGTTTAAAAGCTTAAAGGTTATTTTGAAGAAGTGAAACATTTATTTGAGTGACAGCAACCTTAAACCAATGATTGAAGGGTGGAGGGAAATAAAAACTTTCGTAAAAGAATACAAATTATTTAGTGTGGAATGCTGGAAATATTTAGAAATTATCCCTTCTAAAAACTCATTTTCATAACTGATTTTAGCAAGAGGCATCAATTGATCAAAATTCTTACTTATTTATTTACCTGAAAAGAAAAATTATCTTTCTGATGGAGAAATTTAGTACTCACTAGTTTCACCATACGAATAAACATAAAATCATCAAACTGACATTTTATTCCTACAGAAAAGATAAACACATCACCTATGTAGTATTTCTGCCAAAAAAAATTATTTAGCTTGATAATATTTACAAGAAACGAAAATGAAATTTTGCAAAACATTAGCTGAATCATCAACAAAGTCAACATCACGAAAGAAAAACAAATCAAGAAAGCGGTCTCGATTCTGAGAATTTTATCAATTTTAAATTTCGGAAGGGGATACCGTTATTATTATTTTGTAAAAGTGTGTCCTTAGCAGGTGTCTGCTGAAATACGAAGGGCGAGATGCTGTGGCATCTTCTCAAACATCGTCCCAGGGCGTGGGGAGATGCTGATAGAGAGATACGCAGATAAATAGATATGGAGAGATATAGATAAGGCAAATGCAGTCTTCCAAAAAAAAAAATAGTGTGCTCATTTTCAAAACCAGTTATAACGCAAAAACCTCACAAAAATTATACATGATGCTCTTACTGCCAATAATGTTAAAGATTTCTTGTTCGAATTTCAGCATAGAGAAATATACCGATTATTTGAGATTTAAAGCTTTTAAATCACTGGAAGAAATCAATAAATACTTAATTTGCGTTTAGAATTTCAGCTGGCTTTAACAATTTAAATATATAAAAATGGATATAACCAGATTTTTTTCATTGGCTAAAGATTTCAATGTAAATAAATTATTTCTTTTAAAAAAATGAGCATGAATGATTACTTTTCTTTTGCATATGAAAAGGTGAAAATGTGAAAAAAATATTCAAAAGAATATTTTGAAAATCAGCCTCCTCTGGAATTAAATGGCATTATAAACGTTTGACCTTTCTTCTAGTCATTAAATGGGCACCAAATTATTATGTAAACTTGTACTATCTGTATTTCTCTATTTACCTGGAAAAAGAATAGGTATGTTAATGAGTGCACCAAGCTCTTGTTACAAAAAAATTATGTGTGTGTGTGTGTGTTTGTGTGTGTATAAGTAAGTGTGTTTTTACCTCTGTTTCTCATGAAACAGTCTAGTTCTCTACCCAGAGATGGACTGAGTGAGCATGAAAAGATGAATGAATGAATGAAAAGATAACGTAAGCAGAGCCATTATTTTGGGAAAGAGTCCAGTAACACACAGCCATTTTTAAGGTTTGTATTCTTTAATGTTCAAGCTTATATCTATATTTACTTTTCTACTTTAAGGCTGCCTTTTCTCTGTGGAAAAGCACTTTTCTAAAAGTTTTTAGCAAAACCAATAGAATAAGCTGTATAAAATGCTAGCAGTTTTTAAAATGGGGGGAAAAATGGCGTTTAGGCAATAAAAATACTTCCGTTAGGTAAAACTCACGTTAAAATAAAACCTGTCTTTGTGTTAAGTTATTTATATTTTACATCTCTGAATTCCTCCAGCTATGACATGAAATGATGGTGGTGGTGGTGATGATGATGATGATTGTGCTGCTGCTGCTGCTGGTGATAGTGGCAGTGTTTTAATCCTAAAATATCTGGAAAATAAATTCCATTTTTGCCGATCAACTAAGATTGCAAAGCTAAACGTCTAGCTATTTTTGAAACTGAAGTTCATTGCCAACCTTGTAGGATTCTAAAGTTTTCTTTATTTCTTTTTTCTTTTTTTTAAGTAGAAAGAAATCAGCTTACATTTAAGAAATAGGATCTGAGTCTAACAACAATAAAACCCAAACGCAGAAGACCTCATATCCCTGCTGGCAAATCTGCTTTGAAATAAAATTTAAATAATTTAACAGAACTTCCCAAACCACAGAAGTGAGATTTCCAGTGGTCCTTGAGGGTCGTGGGCATTTAACTTGATCTCATACTTCTCTGAAGGTTTGATTAAAATGGCTCAAGGACCACAGTTTATGGAGAACAGGTAAGAGGCCTCCAGCACAACTACTATTTCATTCAATTTCTCTTCTGAAACACAGAGTACTAAAGCGACTTGTGACATTTAGAAACTACTAAATCTCTCCACTTCAATTCCGGGGACTCCTTAAATCTGGCCTACTTAACTCTCCCTACTGCTTTCCTACTAGCAAAAGATTTAGTTCCACAAACTGAGGCAGGATGTATTGCAGGTTTGACAAATTATCTTGAAAACTTTGTCCTCGTTCACTGTTTTTCTGCAGAGAAACAGTCGCTCTATTATCCAGAAAATCGATGAAGGCAAAAATGGTTCTTCCCCAAACAAAGGCATGCGGCTCTTTCCACACGGTTATGCTCAGTAAATCTGGAACGGGCTTTCAAAATTTATTCAGAGAGGGAGAACGAGTAGGGAAGAAATAAAGGAAGAGAGAAAAGTTTTCTGACAGTTTATAGCATTTCATTTGTTCTATTGCATTATCTATGTGTTAATGTAATATTTGAGTCTTATGCCTTTTATCGACCCCTGAAAATTATCAACCCCTGAATTATCCTAGCAGTTTTTTTTTTTTAACTTGCTACTTAACTCACTTACAGGAAAGAAAGTTTTAAATGACTAAAAAAAGTTTTATGTTCATCTTCATTATTAAACAAGACTAATTTCAAGTGCACATACTAATGGTTAACTCTGGTATATAGACTCACAAAATTGTACAATTTATATTTTGTAGCTCTTACTTGCATAAATAGTTTATTCTTGCCAAGCCCCACAATTTAGTTTTGCACTGGGCTTAACAAATTATGTAGCTGACTTTGACCCTAGTCTCTCTATGTGGGACAATTTTAGATGTTTTAAGGAGAGAAAGAACTAATTTCCAAGTTTATTGAAAATATGCAATATGGATTATGGCAATGGAGAACATTATCCTGAAGCTATAAACAAAGCAGAGTATTGGCTACTAGGTGTTGTTTTTGATGTTGAAGTCATTTTACTATTTGGATATTATAAAATCGGCCTTGTCTGCCAAGTCCAATTAGAAATTGTTGACTCTCTAAATCTAAGAATGAGTTTGTATTAAATTTTTAAATGATGCTAAGAAAATGTAACTTAGCAAAATTCATTTCCAAATAATAAGTTGTGTCACAGTTAACAATTCAAACAAAATGATTCAGATGAAACATGATTTTTCCATTAGTACCATTTATAGATGTAATAATCTTACATTTAATTCTCTTTTCTTTTAACTCTTGCTGAAAATATAAATAATTAATTATCTTATAGTTACATATATCATCCATCGTATACATACATGCATAAATACATGAATATCTATATTAAATGTTTATGCTATAATTTTAAACTTATTTAAAATTTTTTAAATATAGTTTGAATGTATGCAATAAAACATCAATGGAATGACTTTTACCCTAACTCTAGTTGTGAATTTTCAAAATAGAAGCTATCCAAGAAATCAATTAAGTTCCATATTTTGGGCATGAGGAAATTGGAGAACAGAATTACTGAATGACAGGATCGTAGAGCTGCTAGAACCTGGGGCTAGAAACCAATTATCAGTCCTGGAGATAGAAGCACTACTTCATGCTGTTCGCCCTAGAAAAGCTTTCGGAAGGAATTGAAATTCAATATAGATTTTGAGTGTCTCCACTTTTGATGTCTTAAAGGTTATGAGATTAGATGCTGGCTAAGAGTAAGGATCAATAGAGCTTACAGCCTGGAGGACAAGAAATAAATAACAGGAAACCAGTGAACACTGACTTCACCTAGAATGCATTTGCTCATATTTTATATGCATCCTCGGTTGTGCTTACAAAGAGATGAGCTAGAAGATAAAGACTAAGAATCTTGATAAGAGTATCAAACTAGACAGTGGTATGCCAACTCCATGCTCTGCCAAAGGATGTGAGATGCCTTTCGTTTCTAGATGTGCTACCCTCATCGAAGCAGCTCCTTCAATCAACGGCACAGTATAATCAAGACTATCAACATGAGCTCACCTGAAAACTCTACTTAGAAAATCATAGGAAAGAGATGCATTATGGGATACGCTTTCAGAAAAAGTCTAGAATAACCATAGTGTTTGAATCTTGAAGTTTTCTAGGTTATTACATTGACCTGCGTTCATTGGAAATACTTTGGGAATATTTGGCCTCATAATTGAATACTAGGAGAAGTAAAAGGATAGTTAACAAGGGAATTATCAATTAGGTATGTCGTAAACCAAAATAAGGGCAAAAATATGTGCTACACATCTGTACACACTTCAAGTATGTGACTGGGTATATTAATAAGACAGTTTAATATACAAAGTATGGGTTTAATGAAGACGTTGGAGCTGGAGGTATAAGTTTGGAATTCATGGCCATATATATACTAAATGAGCTCGTTTAGGGAAAATAAGAAGAAAATGTATTTAGGACCAAGTCAAGAGAAACCCCAAGAAATAATGACCACGTGGAAGATGATGAGCTAAATCCTTCTCCCTACACACAAAATAAGATCGAATAAGCATGAGGGTATATTTAACGTAGCCATAATAATAGTAATAATTATTATTATTTCTGCTATTGTTATTGTTATTAGGTTCAGTTATGGAGCAGCCAGAGTAGTAAAGAGGAAAGATCGAGAGAAGGTGGTTTCAACAAGGATATGAGGAGATTGTTTCCAAAATTAACTATCTTCACAAAAATAAACTCAAACGGATCATAGATCTAAATGTGAAATGCAAAACTATAAAACTCCTAGAAGACAACACAGGAGGAAACCCGACCATCTTGAGCATGGCGATGACTTTTTAGATAAAATGCCACACGCATGATCCATGAAAGATGAAAATTGATATGTGAGACTGAATTAAAATTAAAAACACTTGTTCTGCAAAAGACAATGTCAAAGGAATAAAACAAACTACAGACTGGAAGAAAATATTTGCAAAACACATGTCTAATAAAGAACTGGTATCCAAAATAGAAAAAGAGTTCTCAAAACTCATCAGTAAGCAAACAAACAACCCGATGAAAAAATGGGCCAAAGACTTTGAGGCACCTCACTGAAGAACATACGGATGGTAAAGATGCACGTGAAAAGTTGCTCCACGTCATACGTCATCTGGGAAATGCAAATTAAAACAACAATATGACGATACACCTATCAGAATCACTAAAATCTGAAACCCTGACAACAACAAACGCCGGCCGGAATGTGAGGCGGCGGGAACTCTCATTCACTGCTACCGAGGATGCAAAATGGCACGACCACTTTGGAAGATGGTTGGCAATTAAAAAAAAGAAAGAAAACTAAAGATAGTTTTACCATGAGATCCAGCAATTATGTTCCACGGTATTTACCTAAGTGAGCTGAAGACTTACATCTATACAAAAATCTGCACATTAAGGTTTATAGCGGTTTTATATATATATTTGCCCAAACTTGCAAGCAACCAAGGTGTCCTTCAGGAAGTGAACAGATACATAGTGTAAAGACGATGGAATATTATTTGACACTAAAAAGGAACGAACTAGCAAGGCGTAAAATGATGTGAGGGAGATTTAAATGCATATTACTAAGTGAAAGAAGACTACGAACTGCATGATTCCAACAAGGTAACATCTTGGAAGAGGCGAAACTGGGAGACGTTTAGAAAGATCACTGGTTGGCAGGGGATGGGGTGGGGGACGAACGAAGAGGCGGAGCACAGAGGATTTTTTAGGGCAGTGAAAATACTCCGTACGCTATTATAATGATGAATATGTCATTACGCATTTTTCCAAGTCTACACAATGTGCATCATGAAAAGTGAAGTGTAACATAAAAAAAATGGATTTGGGGTATTTATTATGATGTGTCGACATAGGTTCATCAGTTGTAACAAATGTACCACTTGGGCGGGGGATGCTGCCAATGGGGGCGGCTGTGCCTGGGGGGAGTCAGAGGTATACGAGACATCTTTGCACCTTTTTCTCAGTCTGGATGTAAACCTAACACTGCTCTAAAAAAAGTCATAAAAATATATAACCAATATCGTCGAATGCTACTATGAAGAGGAGCAAACTGGCAGACATGAACCTGATAGGACCAAGGCCTCAGGTAAGAGTATAAATCGAGGTCCGCGAACCAGTCTCAACATTTAAGCATCGTAAAGCACGTTAGTGAACTGTTACGTACAATATGTTTTATCTTCATGACCTGACAAATACACCTTTAAAATGAAAAATAAAAATCATATCTATCTCTAAAAATATGTTTTGCTATGACTGAAAGCTGACAAAAGAGTGAAAATGCCTGAAATTATTATTATACATGCTGGGAATTTTGTTGATGAGTGGGTTTTTAGATGAGTAATAAATAAAGATAGACTTTTAAAATAAATTCTATATGTTAATGCAAAAATATTTTACTGGTTTCATTTTAGAAAAAACAATTCAGGCTTTTGTAAAAGTTTTTACATTATTTACATTCTATTGAGAGGAATGTCATACATATTAGACAATGTTTTTTGAGTCACCGTCAGTCTCAATTTTAAGTTTAATTTTTAATTTTGGAGAGACTTTTCTTTACTATGCACCAATAGTCTATGAAATTTTTAAAACGATTTGATATAAAAGTGAATCATTAATTTACATATTATATTCAAATGTTATAATGGATTGCATAAGGAAAACTTCTGCTATTAAGAAAATATTACAAAATAATTCAAGTCATCACACAGATTTGTCATATAAATTTTGATTTTCGCTCTCTCTTAAAGTAATATCTAAATATATGCATTGATTTACATGTATATTTTATATATATTTTAGAGCAACATGATTTATTCAATATAACAAAATATTGATTGGCTACCACTTGCGAAAACACATTACTTTGTGGGGACATCTAGAACCATGAATTGGAAACTGAAGAAAAGTAGAAGCTGCTCAGTGACAGAAGAAACACTATTTTTTATGGAATAAACACAGAGGTTTATTTTGAGAAGGAAGACAGCAAATCACATAGTTTGTCATGTTCCTCCTCTGATGCCTCCACTGCTCAAATACCCTGCACGACGCAGCAGAGAATGTTGACGATTCGGGCAACAATGCGAAACCTAAATCTTTGCTCCACATTCGGACACGTTTGTCTTTCCTTTGGATCATACGGGGCTGACAAACACGGCGATGAGGATGTATGTTTAGAGTTAATAGCGTTTCTTATGCCAGCGCTTTGGTTTCCAAATGAGAGAGTCATTTGCATTATTCTTTAAAACATTTGTCTTGTGTTTATAATTATGACATGGGCCACTCTCTATGACGGGGGGCCCCACTCCAGACGTGGTGCTGCATGTGGACTGAGAATGCTCAACACATGCCCCAGCACCAGGATTTGGGGTCTGGAGCAAAAACCGCTTCAGTGGAATGAAGCTCAGAGGGGAAAACGACCTAAAAATAGAGGGAGATTTGGTGCGAGGGATGTGTGTTCGGGAAAATAGACCGTTTTAAAATATAACGTTTTCAAAAAATAAAGTATTAGTTTTTAAAACGTATAGTTTAAAGTATATTCAGTTAGACTGTATATTTACTGACTTCCACAATTATTTATTTCTTTGTTGTTTATAATATCTGTCAAATATTTATATAGGTTCTTGTCATTCATATGGAGCTTCCTATAAAAGTAGAAGGTAGAGGAAAATGGATTAAGGGACATAGTTTTACAATGTTCTATTCAATAAATTATTAATTTATGAGCTTACTTGGTATAAGTTTGTGACTTTCAGTCAACCTACCTACCTCCAAACCAATGGAAATAATTCATAATATAACTGTTAACATAAGGTGTTCATGGCCAGTGTCAGGGGGTACTGACTGATTTGTATTATTTGTAGTAAATTAAATCGGAGTGTTGATTAAGTGATTCCTACTTTCAATTCTTATAGTAGAAATGCAATCTACCATTCTCTAAGCATTGACTACTCACACATCTAGCGCCAGACAGGTCATTCAAAAGAGCAAGTCATAGCACACACAGTCAAACAATATTGTTAATTTTAGTAGCTTAGAAGGCTATAAACAGGTTTTAGACAAACATTTCGACTGATCAAGAAATTGAAAATAAGAACACTTATTGAAAAAAAAAATACATCTACCTCTAAATAGAAAGCACCTAACTCATGTTGACCCTGATAATAGAGCAAAATTTGAATCTGCTATAGGAATTTTGACTATTTACATAATTACCTGAAGAAGCCCCAGAATGGTAGAGAATTGAAATGTTTAAAGAAAAATTTTCTCTTAAATTTCTAATTTCCTAATTAAAATTGTACACATTTATGTTCTGTATATTCGAGTGTTTTTAAAGGTGCTGATAAATAAAGAAAAGGTTTGCATTTACAGAATACTGAACTATCTAAATGAGAAGTGAAATAGGAGGATGCTGTGTTTTCCTCGTCATGAAGTGACCTGATATTATTTTGAAAGGTAAGAATATAATCCCACGCCATCACTCAAAATGTCTGGGTTCTAGAACACTGACAGCAAACCCAGGAACCCCAAATCCCAAAGAGCCTAAGTCAATGCAGATCCATCTATCAAAATAATGAACAATTTGTGCCAACAATATACAATGATAGAATTACACCTGCATAAGCATTTACATTTATACGATATGCTGTTGCCTCTGAAAAAAAGAGACATTAAAAATGACACACATCATGATGTAACGGCACATTAATTCATTTCTAAACTTTAGAACATAACAATAAAAATAAAAGAAAAACACATAGCTTTTACAGAATAATTGATGATGTCAAAATTGCATTCAGAAAGAAAAGGGGCGTGCACGGAGTCAAATGAGTGTCCCATGCATTCCCGACATTCCTTGTTTAGCCTGGACACTAATTCTGTGGGGTAATCATAAATTAGCGTCTTAATTTTACAAAACAGAAACAGAATGTCAGGAAGACTGTCCCATTTCAAAACTGATTGAAATTCACAGTGGGAACGATCTAAAATCAAAGTCCTATCTCAACTGCAGTTACCCGTTTCTCTCTGCGAAAGCATAGTGAGAAGATAGAAATTCGAAAGGAGATATTTTGAGATTTTTTTTCCCTAGACCCTTAAAAATCTGTTCCAATTTACTTAAAGACAATTTCTGCTTTTCCTTTTCTCTTTCCAGGAATCATTTAGAATTTTAAGAGAAGCTTCGAAAGTGACTCTATTATCGAGCTTATCTATATCAATAGTGAAATTTCAAGCCACAGTCAATCAAAGGATAATTTTTTTAATCTTTACGGTTTATCTAAAGAGATGCCACAATTTCTCTAAGCTACTTCAACTTTCAAATCTAAGCGTCAAACTCATAAAACCTCACTTTCTTGACCCGTAAATTGAACTCTTTCTTCAGAGGCTATGTGATCGTAGTATATATAAATGCATGTGAGTGTGTATATACATATTTAATCACCACAGTAATTAGTATGTACTGAGTACATATTAAGTGCTTTGTTTGTACATCTAGTTGCCACCTCAAGATTGTTTTGGTTTTGCTTTTGTCTTTGTTTTTAGTAAGTAAAATCAAAGCCAAATTTAACTCAGCTTTTCTATTTTCTTTTAACATGAGACTGAACTCGGTTACAGCAATACCAATTTCGCAGAAACATCAGTACCCTGGGATCTATTCTGAGTGTAAACGACTTCACCTCTGGATAAGTTTCTGCGGTGCCAGGGCTGACTCGCAGACTGACCAGACTCAAGCAAGTAAGTGCATTGATTAAAACTATAGAGCTGGGATCATCTGCGCCCTTGCTGAGAAGGCCGGATAGCTTGGGAGATCAGAGGGCAGCATAATTCCAGCCCTGTACACATCCTCTCCCTAAAGTCGGGTTTATTGTTTTCATTAGTGTGGAGAATTAGAGTTTTCAGTATTCAGCGCAGGATGGTTATTTAGAGTATAATATGCTGTGTTGACTTTTGAATTTTAGAAAGCGCTGGCAGGCTGGCGAGGTGCCCTGTGTGATAAATCACAGGCAGGACTCAGGAGGTTGGAACAATAATTTCCATCAATAACAGCCTCACAGCTGCTCGGGGAAGGGACAATTTTAGGTATGATAAAGGATCGGTAACTCGCGTTTTCTTAGTCTTCCTCATGTTTCCTGAGGGAAAAGAGGGACTGCGATAAACGTACATACGGCAAAGCAACGAAAGCAACGGTAGCAGCGCATGAAGTCGGTACCGCGCCCCGCAGCAGGGGACCTCATCGCGCTGCACGCTGGGCCCCGCGGTGGACGCCAAAACCATCACAGATTCGGAGCTACGCCCATGACATCACTAAGCACCGTGCGGAGAGATCCGAAGCAAGGTATAAGAAAACAGTCAAAGAAAATCGATGATAACCTCGATGGTTGTGGTTCGTGGTTGTATGTCTACCTTTTCTTTCTTGTTTCTCTCTCTCTTCTTTTTTTTTTTCCTTTTTCTTTATTTCTAAAATTGTGTATAATGCTATATAGTGTGTTTATAATAATATTAATATATTCGGTGGAAGGGGTTTTGCAAGTTCTCTTTATCGAGGAAGTGTTAAAATAGCTATTATAATAAAACATATGTTGTTATATTTCCAAAAACATAATCACGAAACTTCAACACCACACACAAGTTGTTGAAAAAAGCTATTGTCTAACATACTCATTAACTTAATAGAAACAGAGAGGGCTTTCTAGCCAGGCTCCCCATGGACTTGATTAAGACCAGAGGTTTGGAAGATGAGTCTTGGCATTGCATTACAGCGAGGCTTCTGGTCAACAGAGAATCCTTTCTTCTCCAGAGTGTGTTCTATCAAGTGTGGTCTCTAGGCCAGCAATAAGACATGGGAACGGTTACAAACGCAAATTCTAGACCTACTAAACTAGACACGGGGCATGGGCCCCAGTAATCTGTGTTTCTGCAAGTGATGCTAACGCATGCTCAAATTTCAGAGCCTCCTCCCTCAAACACATTTTCTACGCCACAGAACACGAGAAGTTGTTATAGGGAGGGAGAGATGTTTGGTGAGATGTTCCCAGAATTCCTGGATGAGAATCAGTGCGCTTGCTACCTCTTGCTCTCTCGCTGAAGATATTTAATTATTTTAGATTCTAGGCATTCACGACCTAAGTAATCACTTCTCCGTAGCCTGAGGATTTGGCCACATGGGTGCTGGCATTCGGCTTTTAGCTTGTTCCATTGAAAGCACACCACCAGTCACCCTTTTCCCCAATTTATTATGCTGAAATAAAGGTAATGCTTCCCCCGAATATTTTAATACTTTGTAGTTAATCACAAACACAGTATCACATAATATCAAGGTAGATCCATTGTATAGCTGATTAAGAATTAGATTCTTCAGGTTCAGAAAGCATTTCTTATATATCTAGAAATATAGGACATGCAAGTTGCTAACTTAATAATTCACAATGCTCAGTTTCTTACGTTTTACATATTTCTCACTGTAGGAAATAGGAACTTCAGTAATTGGTATATTTTGTGTAATTTTTGTGTATCTTACTCAAATCTAATAGCATTTTAAATCAGTAAGTAAATTCACTTTACAATAATTTTTAATTAAGTCGGGATATAAACACACTGGCAAAGGGTCGTGTACTTGTTTTATAATTTTAGAAAGTAAACGATGTTAATTAGTACATCAATAACAGACACTGTGACACATTTCTTCTACATAATTGCAAAACCAGCACATTCTCAACTTATATCCCCGTCAGTGTGAGTTTAGAAGGTATGTATTTCTTTTCTTTTTTTTTTAGTTTCAAATCACATTTTCAGGAAGAAAAACTGTGAAAAGGCTAACCTATTACTTGAAGGTAATGAATCAGATTGATTCACAGCCTTTGGTGCCTTCTCTCGGCACCAATCACGTGAAAGGGCACAGACGCTGTCCGATGAAGGTGATCTCCAGCTCTAACTAATATAAATAACATCCGCGGACATTTAAATGTCTGGCTGCCAAACGAAGGGAACTCATAAACAGAGGATATTCTGACCAGAAACCAGAGACCTTTCTTTTAAGTAGCAGATAACAAAGCTTTTGATTCCATCATTAAGTTAGAACAGTCTAAATATGGGGTTGCATGGCTTTTGCTTTTTCTTTCTTTCTTTCTTTCTTTCTTTCTTTCTTTCTTTCTTTCTTTCTTTCTTTCTTTCTTTCTTTCTTTCTCTCTCTCTCTCTCTCTCTCTCTCTTTCTTTCTTTCTTTTTTTGTCTGAAAATAAGTAAAAGTAGCACAAATAAAAAAGCTGTTAACAAGAATTTTTGTGAAATATTCTAAGCACATAGCCATGGGGTCATTTGGGATAAAATTGAACTCATATTCACAGTTATAATAACCGTATACATTCTGAACATTAAGAAAGTGAAAGTCATTCCATATTTCTGTCAAGTCCTAATAAAAGAATGGCTATTTTAGTGCAAATCTATAATGTCAAGTGCCTTGCACACACACCACAATGTATATTTGGTGTAAGTTAATCTATCTCGATCTTATTTATAACAATTATATATCCGATGTTGTTATTAAGACATTTTAAAACAAATTTCCTCACTAAAATATGTGAAAAAATTATGATATGCTTTAGGAAGGCTTTTAACTATTTGGGATTTCTATATAACAATAAACGTAATATTATAGATATTCAAAATCTAAGCAAAAATTAACTTTTGTGTATAAACAAAAACTTAAATCATTCCTTTTATAAGGATTTGAAACACCATAGTCTTCCTACTATATTTTAAACATTAACAATTGACTTACTCGATAGCGTTTAAAGTTTTGTATATGTAGTTAGCTCTTGAAAACTCTTAGATTATTAGGAGATAATTCAATATATTTATTAGAAATTCTCCTCAGGAATTCAAATAATAATAGAACCACAAGTTACACGGTGTAGATAGTTCTCTTTTTGTAAATGTCTCCTAATTTCTCTGAAACCCTCATCAGTTAGTACAGGGAAATGCAGTTTAAATGCTAAGTACTTTTTATTAAAGCATGAGACCATTTAAAAACATCTCTGAAGGAAATTTTTAAATGTACGTATTTTTTCTGCGCAAGAGTCATTAAAGATTTTGGAAATACCACAACCTCACTGCTCCGTGTGCTTATTTCTCATATGTCAGCTGGGTAGAAGTTTGTGAAATCACGTCGCTGAGGGGAATATTTAGGGCCCACCTGCTTCATACCCCAACTGAGCATTTGGCAAAACTGTTCAGGATGCATGAGAAAACAGCCTCCTTTGGACGGCTCGGCAAAGGAGCGATGGCTTCTGCACGCGCCTCTGTCACCAAGCAAAGCGCCCTCAGCTCAGCGTCTCCCCGTGTGTCCCTGGCACCCCTAGTGCAGATGCCCCAGGGCTGGAGCTCAGAGCGACATCCCACATCGGAAGAAGAGATTTGTATGCATGGAAGAAAAATGATTTTGTTCAGGAGATCACACAAAAATCCAGCAGAAATCATGAAAACTCTAAAGGACGACATCTTTCGGAAAAGCAAGAGAAAAAGACAAGGTGTGAGTCAAAACAGTAACATTAAAATACATGGATTCCGAGGCCAAAAGACAATGTAAAGTAACAAAGAAACTCAATTATGATCTGCGATATGCACGTAAGCTCTCTATAAATGCATATAAATACTTTAAAGAAAAAAGAAAATAGCCTCCTTCTACGTAACTCTGTAGTGGTTTATATTACGTTCTAGAAAAATCTTATCCTTCTACTAACCAGTAACGTTTGGGAAATACGCCGTTTTCCCTTTCATGCCCAGATGAACGTTTCATTGTGATTGAACATGGAGTTCTGTGCTTGTCCAGCCTGTTTTTGTGTTTTTCCACATTTAACCAAGAGCAGTTAGAAGATGAAAGGCTATATGTGCTTCCTGTGGCCGGAAACACAAAAAGAGGGGGGAAAATGGTGGCATTGGTCAAGATAATTAAATTTATGCATTCTTGTGAAAGCAGAAAAATTAACAATGCTTATTACAGAATGGTGGGGAAGGAGGTGGAAAATAGACTCTTTAAGCAAACGAAACAGCACGACTGCTCCAAAGTTAGAAATATAATAATGGTAATAAGTAAAGTTGAAAAGCCTCTAAGGTATTCCTTTTCCTTACTATTTTGTCAAGACACATTAAATTGTAAATCTGCAGTACTGTTTTCATTTTCTGTGCAACAGTCATATTGTTAAAAGTCTCTTAAGAGCAAAAAAAGAGAACGATGTGGATGCACACTGTCACCACCTAACGCATTCTTTGGAAATGTTCTTGAGATAAGTTGTGATAGAAGCCTGCACATGAGTAATGGCGGATGAAGTCGCCAAATTGTAACGGGCTGTTTCAAACTGATTTTTACAATATTTTAAAACTATATGTTGCCCTAGCTTTACTGAGATAGGATTGACAAATAAAAATTTTATGTATTTAGTTGTACGACATGAATTTTTTAAAGGTGTACTACATGACGATTAATATATACATCATGAAACGATGATCAGAATCGTGTTAATCGCCTCGCAGGTACCGTTTGGGCGGTGGGTGGAGAAGACGACATGGTTTACTCTGAGCAAATTTCAAGTATATAATACGATGCTATTAGCTACAATCACCATGCTGCACATAGATCCCTAGAATTTATTCATCTTATATCTAGAGTTAATTAAACAATTTATAATTGATGGTGGAATATGATTACTAAGGAGAAAAAAAAAATATTAGAACCAAAGAGAAGATGTCACATGTGAGAAAGCACTTTTTATTTTAATGTCGTAGTGTCTAAAGAAATAAGTGGTAGTTATGGTTGCCCTCGGCCAGCCATGGGAAGAAATATGAACTGCAGGTATATTCTGTATCTATCCCCTCACTGCAATGTCCTCTGTAAATTATTGTGAGCTGACACAATTAGAGAAACCAGGATCCTGAGGAACTCTGACCGGGGTCCAATTGTGCGAAGTTGCGTTCACCTCCGTGGCTTCATCAGAAACGACATACCGGCGAGATGGGAGAAGAGGCAGCGACTGCACTTGGAGGAGGTGAGTCGATGGCCCCGCGTCGTTACACAGGATCTTGGCGGAGCCGGCAGCCGCTGTGGGCTGCGGGGGACCGCGTGCTGTGCGGGGTTCACTGCTGAGGTTTCGTCACTTCAAGGGGTGAGCTTTTTTTTTTTTTTTTTTCTGTCTAACACGATTCACAGATTCATGCTAGGAAAAGCCAAAAGTTCAGCTCTAAAGAATCTCAAGGACAGGGCATTTTGTATTCACTCCTTTCTCGTTCATTGTGAGAAAGAAAGATCAGGGACACGGCAAAATGCTATGGGCCTCAAAGGGGTTTCAATTGTACTAGCTGTATTAAATGGTAAGACAGAAGTAAATGACGTCTCGGTGATAAACGTGACACAATCCTGCTGACGTGCCATCTGTCCCGTTTGGCCTTTACGTTAGTCACCACGAGTCCATCATATCCCTCAATATTTTGAACGGTGATACATGTACGTATGCCCCCAAAGAAGTGCATCCCAGAAAATGATCGCCCCCGATCTTTGGGTGACCAGTGTTACATGCTGCTCAGACAGAGGAGAATTGGCCAAGAAGCAGTTTTCACACCCATGTGGAGGAAGCGGAATGGCTTCTCCGCTATGAAAGGACAACGAGACAAGCCTCGTGGTTAACAAGACAATGAGCAAAGGACAAAGGCTTGTTTAGATTTTAAAAATAAAAACACTGGTGAAGAATTCTGGATGAATAAATGGATTCTCTCACTCTCTCTCTTTCTCTCTCTCTCTCTCTTTCTGTTAAATCACCCAGAAGTACAACTAAAAATGAGATGCACAAATTCTTAACCAAGTAAAAACTAGAAAGTGGACATTAGAAGCCCTCAATTAAAAATATGAGGCCTCTAAACAACAATTAAGATAAAGTAAGGACACGGGGGAGGGTTGGGGACATTCGGCATTAACAGCCATCGCCAAGGGCTCAGATGAAGCCCCCAATACACCCTCATCCCTAAGTGGGATATTTTAAGGTGGAAATTGCTAGTCACTTGTTTCCCTCAAAGGTGAAGCAGATAGCTGTGCATACTTGTGCCCTGGTTGATTTCAAGGACAAGTCAAAGAATTTCAGCGGGACGAGGACTCATATAGTCTCTCGTTTAGACAGGAAGGCACCAGTCCTCAAACACAGCCAACAGGGCTGAGCGCAGTGGGCTTCACGGAGCCAGGTGCTAAAGAAACTCAGAAAAAAAAGTGCGTTACATGAAGGAACACAAGGAATAATAAAAGATGTGTACAAAGAAAACATTTAAAAAAAAAAAAAAAGAAAATGTGTAGGGAAAAGAAATGGTAGATGAAGAATTTTCTGGAGAAAAATTATACTAGATGTAGTTTACAATGTTGGGAACTTAATATATCCCCTAAACTTAAAATAAACAACAGTGAAAAATAATTATTACTATAGGACAAGGGCAAAAACATATATATATTTTAAAATTTCAGACAATATGGGGAAAATGTGACAAATAAAAAGAGATTAAACAGATTTGTCTCATGGCCTAAGAAATTCACTAAATCCTTAGTCAAAGAAAACCAACAAATAGGGCTCTTTCAATAAGAAGGGAGAAAAATTTATCTTCTCTTCCTGGCCATCAATACACATATAGCAAAAGTTTTAATTCATTATCACTTGACCCTATTTCCACAATTAAAATACACCACGGTATATTCAGGAGACTAGCAAAAAGAGAAAAACTTTAATTTTTTATATTTCCCTCCTACTACTGAATGAGAAAGAACTACAAATTCTACAATTTCTGAAACCCAGCTTTCTTTAGAATGAGCCTGACTAAGCCACTGGAAGAAATGTTTCAGGAAAGAAGGTAATTTTAGCTTCCGTACAGATTTCAGAGCTGTCTGTGGTATGTGTGTGTGTGTGTGTGTGTGTGTCTGTGTGTATTCTTACTATTATATTCTACAGTGATTTGGTTGCTATGGGGCAATAAAATATATTATTTCACATCAATAAGAACAAATTTTAAAAACTTATTCCTGCTTCTTTGTTGCTATTCTAAACGGAATGATTATAATATGAATGTCATTGCAAAATGTTGACAATATAAAAGTTGAAATTTTACTGGGAAAAGTGTGAAAGATTGGTTTCAAGCATAGGTAAAGAACAATGTTCTAAGGTCTTTACATGCAGTGCTAAAGAAAAGTCATAATGGATTGCAGAAATAGCTATGTATAGACTGAAATGAATATTGCCCTAAGAGAAAAGAGAAAGGAGGCATTGAGAAGGCCACATTTAGAAAAAGAGTTACCATAGGAAAACCACTGAATTTAACAGTGTAACTTTATTTCCTAAAGTCATTTTAAAAATACTTTGTTGTATTGCCAAAACTGTTCAAACTGATTGGTTTTTGTCCCCCAAAAGAATATAGAAAACATCTATTGCAAACATTGAATGTTTTTAATACATTAAATTTTTCAGTGTTAACAACAATTATTACTGCATTTCTTTTAATGTATTCTACTGTAAAAACTACTTGATTACAAATTATTTCCTACAAGCACATTTTAAAGACTAACATTTTTCACTATTTTCTCTTCTTCAGTGACCCCATAAATGCCTAGGTAATGATTAAACAGGAAAAAAATTAAAGAAAAAATATTCCAAATACAATTTTGCATTGTTTGTTCATTCTTTATTTCAAATTTTACTCTCTTGGCCTCAGTTTGATATTTTTCCTAACTCTGGTGTACTGTGACTGTAATGTATATGGATTGGTGCCAGGAGAGGCCTCAGGACAAGCAAAATTACTTAGCAATGAGATTGGCACCTTTTGGGGTAGCCCGTAATATAATATACAGCAGTTAAAGTGGACCAATGAAATTGACTTGAACCAAAAAGCTAAAAATGCAGAAAAATGACAAGAATGGTAGCACCCGATTATCTAGTAGTAGGGGATACACTATCTAATCAGAGTTATAGCATCGGGGTTTGAAATATAATTGCATCCAGGTTAGGCAATTTCCCTAAAGGCAACCACAGGAAAAAGGCAAACCCTACACTCACATGTGCGCGCGCGCGCACACACACACACACACACACATGCAGGCACGCACAATCTTGTAGCCATAATTAAAATGAAGGTGGTTTAATTGTTGCCATACTAAAACTTTCTAAATTCAGGTAGTATTACTGATTTGGGGCAGCAAGATTCATTCCAGAAAATTTATTTATACCCTGTATTTATGTACACAGGTCTACCTGGAAAAGAGGAAAAGATTATAAGACACCGATCCCATAAGAAGTATCTTTGGACTTGCACTTCCGGCCACATGGAGCAACAAGGAACAGATTTACCCTTTGTCTTAAGCAAGCTTTAAAATACTGGACAAAATATCTGCAGCAAAAATCTTCAGAAGGAACCACATAAGGAGCCCGACCCCTGGGAGAGTGACCTGATGAGGTGGCCACACGCAGGTCTTAACCTCCAGGACCTGTGAATGAAATCTTATTTGAAAATAGGGTCTTCGTAGATGTAATCAAGAATCCATTTAAATACAGAACTTCAAAGCAGGGAATTCTATGTTAAATTTACAAATAAAATAAAGAGCTTCTCCTGCAGCTGCATGCGAATTGATTAAAACCACGGTGTTTCATAGCACATAGCTTCAGTTTTAAAAATATACCATTTCTGCACAGTTCCTCTCATTAAGTTGGGATGCTATTTGCAAAATGCATCATCTGTAATAAGTAATTTTGTTGCTACCGATTGCCCATAAATATCCTTTACAGCTAAACAGAGTGACCTCCGTTGGAATTTAAATTTTATTAAATATTAAGTTAAAGATAAAAGTTGATGTGCTTGCCTAATAGTGTTTAAAGCATATCATAATTCTCTTTTGATCCATTTTTTATAAATGGTTAGGATTTGTCTTGCTAAATTGTGTAGATATCCAATATCGGTAAACATCTGGTGTTTCAAACATCATTCTGAGAACATGTAATTTAAATTTATTTGTATGATTTAAAACTATTACTCATCCTAAAATGAGAGACAATCTGAAGATTCGATTTAGAGACTTCCTATTTATATTTTCTGAATAGCCCCTTTACTCCAGATACGTGTATTCACGGTTTTTTCTTCCATGAATATTCCAATAACCTCCTATATACTTTTAAATGTTAAAAAGTCTGATTATTTCGCCAAAGTAAAAATACTATTGCTTCATAGATGAAACATTGGGAAGGTATTTTTAACGGTGTTATCTGGCAGTTTCTAGGTGTGAATGCATGTAGAAAAATTATCGCTTCTTCTTGGTAGTTGGTACATATTTATAAGAACTGAATATATTTTCATGATATTGGTTGATGTGAAATTATTGAAATGTTGTTGCCTAGATTCTTCTCATTTCGTATTAGTTTTACCCTGTCGTGCTTACTGTTTCGATGGTCTGTATAAAGTTAACATTTGCTTCTTCATTTCTTTGGTCTTTACAAAAATATTTTACATGATTATGGTGAAATAAACACATTCACACAGGTGTTTCCAGAATAATCTATCGACCATTCTCAGATCATTACCAGTTTGTGCCAAAATGGTCAACTCTTTTCTTTGGTCTAAATAAACAGTCCTTGTAAAGTAAGACAAAACTAGAGTTACGTAGCATTTTTATACTTAAGTATTTTGGGGGTGGAACTTGACATTTTAATGTATGCGTGGACTTAAGTTCCTTCTGAGGTCACACGAGGGCATACAGAGGAGCAACTTTTTGCTATCTATGTATTTCCTTAATTTTGAAATTATGTTTTCATAATGACGAGCAGGAAGAAAGGACGTCCACTCTGAGAAGACCATCGGACAGTTGCAGCTGGCCCACGTCCGCACTATTGCAGCTTAAATATACCCAGGACACATTACTCAAACCATCTGTCTAAAAGCAATGGAGAGTCATGGAAACAATGAGGACCATATACACTAAAATCTTAGAGGGGGATCTATTTTAAGATGAACCAATGTTCTCCTGATGTTTTACCCCAAGGAAATAGTGATGCTGGACTCTGGTGAGGTGGAGGCCCTGGGCTAGAAAAAGAACAGAACAAACAGGAAAAACAAGCAAAGCATTCTGGGATCTTGTGGATATGGTGCTCCAAACTGGAAATTAAAGAGTCTTGAATGCAGAGACATTTATTACAGGTGGAGTCAAATCTGTTTTACTGCAGACTGCGGTCCCAAGGACACAAAGTCCTGCACAGAGCAGCTGACCTTTTGCGAGTGGCCAGTCTCACCTCGAAGTCATCTGGGCAAACGCTCAAGTTAGACCATGAGTCAGGACTACAGACTTAAAAAACCAGCTGAAAACTCCGAATGTCAGAATTAAGCCTCCTGCACTGTCACGTGGCTAAAGAGACAAAGACCCGCCAGGCTCTCCATCAGAGACCTGAGAGCAGCATGCCTCATGTTAGGGTTATTAAACAAATGACAATTAATTATTTTAAGTCATTACATAATGATAGCTAGAGAATAATTGCTTTGAAAATAATGGAATGAGTAAACAAAAAAATTTAAGTTAAAACATAAGGCCCTGAAAATGGACCATGGAGATTTCAGTAAAAAAGGCAAGTGGACTAAAACTAGTCACTGATTTAAGCTGAAGAATTAGTCCTTACGCAGATTTTTAAATTATAACATATGTCTTAACACTAACGTCTTGTTCTGAGTTTACTCCAATCACCAGACACATTGCATCTTTGCAAAGCCTATTTTTTTAAATTGTTATTCACAATTTAACAATTAACTATACGTATGTCTCAATTTATGCATATGTAATAAAATCATGATCTTCCACAAATGTGCATATGTAGCACTATGAGAATATTAAAATGGTCTTGCAATAATCTCGTCATTTTGGATTATTGTGACTCACTCATAATCATGATGAGGGTAAATAGCTAATAAACTATGTGCCATATTTAGGAATACAGCATACACAAACATTTCTATTTGATGTTTTCAAAAATTTTTTAAGGCAAAATATTTCTCGACTTGTCCTTTTTAGCCTCAGAAAGTTTCATCCATGTATTTGAGTAACCAAAGCAAGATGAACCAAGGTTGACTAGATTCTCCCCAAATATTAAAACTGGTTTTCTTTAACAGCATAATGCTATAAACATTAAGGAAAAAAAAATGCTTGTAAGTACTTGCAACTAATATTAGTAATGTTAATGAGGACGAAACACTATTTTGAAAGGCTAATATGCTACATAAAATTACATGTGCTGTACATCAAGGGTGATGGTTTAAATACCCAGCTGTGATAATTTTGTCAATATGTAAAGTAATTAACTACAACTGAAAATTAAAACATCTAATTCAGTAGTGTTAATGATATTTATAATTCTCCTCCAAAGTATCATGCAAAGATTGCCAAGTACTTGGTAAAATTAATACTTTACTCCTCATTCCATGCTGAGTGGCAAACACATCATTCTGTATCTGTAAGAGACAACCGAAAGAAACTGTTGCGAATGAATTTTTTTGCTGGAGAAAAAGAAATGGGAAACATGGGTCTTGCCTTTGGTTCAAAATTTTAGCCACCTGAATATAAACTATTAGACATGCATCTCAGATCAGAGGTTTTCTAAGTTTTAACATTTCATAGGATATAACTTACAGTGAATCATTATGAATTCCTTAAATCTTGAAAGGCAAAGCCTCATGCCTTGGGCATAATTTTCCAAATACTGCAGTTGAGAGGGATTCAAACAAGACCAATATATGGAGCTGCTTGAAATTCTGGGCTAGACAGATGAAGAGCTGGACTCGGGACCCAGCGCTCCTGGATAATGGGGAACGCAGGAGACTCTCGGTCAATATCTCGCCAGCACAGAAGATTCGCTTTCTTGCCCTGTGAATGCTGCCCTTGTATTTTCATCCAGAGACTAGACTCTTCACATGAACAGAACAAAGACTTTTCGAACACTCTTGAAAGTCGCCAGCATTAGGATAGATCCTTGACCACACTCTGGTTCTCTGTAACTTGATTCTCATCTTCCTCTGCAGAGAATCGCAGGCACCCAAGCCCCTTCCCTAAACTCTCATAGTTACAAACACAATTCTGCCAATTGGAGCTATGCTGTGGTATGGCATTTTATTTTATTCTGTTCCATTCTGTTCTGTTCTGTTCCGTTCTGTTCCATTCTATTCCATTCTATTCTATTCTACACTATACTATGACGACATGATATCCCGTCTGCTGGAATCTTTACTTACGCATAAATAGCAGCTCATCTCATTTTCCACACAAATTCATCTAATTTCTGGACCATAAAAAATTTTGGTCTGGCCACTTTCATTAAAACTTTATTAGTTGGTTCATCCTTATTATTTAACCTGTTTATTTTATTTTATTTTATTTTATTTTATTTTATTTTATTTTATTTTACTGTTTCCCTCTTAAACATTACATATATCACTATTCTCAGTCTGAATGAAGTTTTTGGTAAAATATTGCAAAAGATTCTACACTCACAAAAAAAAAAGAAAGAAAAAGAAAAAAAGAAAACTGGCTCTCACCTAAAGGAAAATAAGCAATTTCTATTTATTGGTTGCAAAATAATTACATAAATGATTACCTGAAATGCTAATAAATCATGGTAACAAATTAAGACTATATAAATTTGGGGGAAGAAGTAAGAATACTTGATACTACCTGTGAAGGGAAAAACATATTCTGTCCGAATAAATAAATATTAAAATTAGAATTGTAAACAGGTTGGGAGGCTTTTCTTTTAAACAATGAATTATTGCCTAATTTGGTTTGGTGCCATCAGTTTTGTTCATTTTAGGTTTAAAAAAGGTCATTTTCTTATTAAAAAATACCCCTCCGTTTAATGGAATATCACTCTCCCTCCATATCGCATCTTATGCAAAATATGGTACATCATCTTCGGAGGTGAGAGAAAATTTAAATTACATCAGAGACTATACCACATTCCACATTAACTTTTGTCACCTGACACTTAAAAATGGGTGCTCAAAACGCTGTTGAAGAAAAGTCAACCCTTATTAATTTCTTAAAACCTGCGTAAGGACTAACACTATGTCTACATGTAATCTGAAGAGGTCATGAACATGAGCTTTTCCCTGTTATTGTAATTTTCACTTTCAGGCTATTATAATTTACATGTGGTAAATACTACTATGAAGTCTGGCTATCACATTCCTTCATCAAATGTGTACTGATTCAGCGGGTGAAAAAACTTTCATCTCATTACAATTTTAATTTGCACATTCCATATTATCTGGGATTTGGAGTATGCATTAAATATTCATCTATTTCCCTACAAAGTGTATGTTCATAGTTTTTAACCGTTTCTTCTATTGGAAAAAATTTTAGCCACCAGTCAAAAGTTTAATGAGGCAGTTTTCTCAGTCTTTCAACTAATTCAGGGGACTACAGACATCACATCTGCAGGTAACTCTCCATCATCAAAAGCTTGTTCCAAAACCTACCTACGGTCTCTGCTGTGAGCAAATCCCTTGCCGTTTCCTTACACCGACTGAAACCCCCCTGACTGTCCCCCACTGTAGAGTGTACCGCGCCCCATATTTTGGACGAACGCGGGAATTGCTCTGCTAAAAGCAATTCCTCGGAACGCAGTGGGATGCGTGAAGAGACACATTCAGAAACGAGGGCACGAAACAGAGCGCGTGTACGTTCTGCACCGAACTGCTTCTTCAGGTACGGAGGCTGGGGAGGGGCCGATCCGCCTCGACACGAGAAGGCAACACGGGCCCCTGGAGAAGCGCTGCGACGCTCGCCGCCGGGGAGCATGGTGGCGCGCGGTTCGCAGAGGACGGCCACGTGCGAGTCTCTGCTGAGCTGCCGACCGGCCGTGTGACTCAGCCGGTCCCCTGACTTTACCTGCGCGTCTCCTCTCTCTCTTCTGGCTGAGATCTGGCGTCAGGCACATACTTGGCCCGTAGCGTGGCTGGGCGGACTGCGCGAAAGGTACGTGGGGAATGAACTATTTCAATCAATTCGAAGTGATTCCTCGAGCACGGTTCATTCCCCCGGGCGATCTTCTCACCCCCTCGCTGCTGCCCTTTTCATCGCCTTCCTTTTCCCTGCGACGGCCCCCCCCCTTACCCCCCACCCCCACCCCACTTCCACACAGCTCAGCTAAACCATAATGGGCCCCACTGTCGATTTTTGAGGTTTCATGACATCCGGCTGGTGTTCCGTGAGGACAGAACCAGCGGCCCTTCGGAGGGAAGCATCCGGAAGGAATAAACAGCAAAAACATGCTCTACGCGTGCTGTACGCTGGATGTCCCAAGTGACTTAGGGCGTATGGAGTGGCAGAAAGGCTGTGCGGAGCAAGCCGATGGCGGGAGACAGTTCAGGATAGGCACGCAGCCCATGACCGCTGGATTCTCAGGCTCGTCAAGGCCACGCACGTGTTAGAGTCCTTAACGGTGTGCAGATCTGTCATCTCGGGCCCACTCAGATCTCTGCCTAGCCAGGTGCCTTGCAGGAAAGTAGACAGGACACATCACAGAGTTGTGCCGCTTGTAACATCAATTAACGGTAAGGATCCAATTCCCTGAAGCTGAATTTGGATAGAGAATATATTTTTCTTCTCTGTGAACAGAATACATATATGCCTTTCAGCAGGTCTGATTCTGTCTCTAATGAGACAAGCGGAAAAACCTTGTCAGAACGAATGCTGCTCTAGCAGAAGGCCACAGGAGGAGAGTGACCCAGGGCTCCGTGTGGCAGTGCAGCCTGAGAAAGGAGAGTGTGGGCCCACCTGGTTCTGCCAAAACGTCTGTTAGAGAAATCCTTCCGGTTCTGGAGGCGGCATTTTCGTCTGGTTAGATCTGACACCAGAACCCTTTTCAAGCGTAATCACTGCGACTTTCTACAATGATAATACGAAAGATAAAACGAAGAGTAGGGAAGGATCGACGGCACTCGCGTGCTCTTGTTTTTCATAACGAGTCTGAAATAAGGAGGAATAGATAATACTGCATTGTCTTTTACAGAAATGAGATAAGCAAAACACAGTAGTCGCCTACGTGATTTTATGATTGTCAAGAAAGCTGGAATTGCGCAGGAAACCCTCCCGAGTTCTATGACAAGAGACAGCCCCCCCCCCAATAAGATGAGAAAGTAGTCAACCAAACAAACTATAATTAAAAGCAGAGCGAGCCATATGCACCTAGCTCAAAATTAGGTGAAGATCCTAGAAGGAAATCAGGTAATTTCCCCCCCGAATCTCCAAATCGATAGGAAAAAATTGGAAAATGTAAAGAAAGGATGAACTGGAGATTACGTAGTTCAAAGTTCTTGAAGGAGCAAGTACCTGCTGGTTTCCCTAAAGCTCGGCGGACATCACGAGCCCGTGGCCAGTCACCTGTTTTTCTCATATTCCGCGGCACTGCTGCCCCAGAGGGAGACAGACGAGCTATGGCGGGTGGTCTTAACGCTTATTTTCTTGCGAATCATTTCTGTGATTGCGCAATTCTGTCAGAATGTGGCTTAATTTTTTTCCCCCTTCTCCTTACTTTTGCCAGAGTTATGAGTTTGGCCAGTTTGGGGGTGGAGTGGGGAGGGGGACACAGAATTAGAGAGAATCAGGAGTGACCACTAACAACAGGATAACGTTGTTCCCCTTGGGACAAATGGTCACTTCACCTGTCTGGCTAATTCATGTTAATTGCTGCTTCCACTAACTCAGAACAATTTCAAAAGCATGTACAAATTTTCTGGATTAGAGAGAGAAAAGTTGGGAATGACGACGCTGTGATACGATTAGAGATAGAGCAGGAGCAGGAGAAACGGGCTTAAGAAGTTGGTACCAATAATCGACTTGAAGTATAAAGAAAAATGTGTCCCGCAGAACAGATGGTCAATTCTTCACAAATTTTGTGAAAGACAAAAAGGAAATCCATTTCGAACCCAAAACATGCCATGCCTGTCACACAGAGACATAATTATTGGGCGACCTTTGGTCCCTTCTCAGCTTTCACATTTTTTAAATTGACAGCATCCCAAGGATCCCAGAAGACGCAGCCCGAGGCAGAGATAAATTGCTGAAGCTTTATCTGGGAGATGAAAATTCAGGTCAGCAAGAGCGAGGACAGAGAAAAATGAGGCAGGGAGCGAGGGAAGAAGCGCGTGGCGATTTGTCACCGCGGTGTCCCCTGCTTCACGAGACGTGAACAAACACTGCGGATGTGTCTACCTGCCTCACAGGAGGCTGCAGACGGGCCCTGCAGGTGCACCGCGTCTCAGAAGAGGCGACAGCAACGGGAAGGCGCGCAGGCGTCCTCCGTCGAGCTCCCTACCATCTTTTATTTCTCATGGGTCAGAGTTCGCTCCACTCGCTCACTGGTAACTCCCCGAGTCTTCAGGTCGTGCCGTTGTGAGACTCTCCTATTTTTCACCGAAGTATGGAAACGGCAGGGAAAGGCTAAACATTCCAGGAACAGCTGGTCCACCCACTTATCTCTGCAGAAAACAAATGGATCATGACACAGGCTGGACTGGCTTTGGCATCTCTACTGCGGCAGACAAAGAGCCTGGGTCCGTGACAGCGATTTGGCGAATGTTTTCTTCTTTCCTTAGGCAAGAAGAGGGATGTGATTTTGCCACTTTGTGATAATGACAGCGAAGACTCACCCTCTCGCCTCGAGGCGGTGTTGACTCCTCTGCTCTCCATTATAATATGTTTCCATTTTACGCTCACCCATCATATTGATGACCCGCTGATCTAGTCTGTTTATCGGAAAATGGTTAAGCATCCTAAGGAACTAGTAGAGCAAAGGAATGCAAGGATTTAAACTTCTGAAGATGACTGAGCTGCAACACCAGCGATGTTTCTTAAAGTCCACATAAAAACACCTACGCCTTCCCCAGTTTGTACGGAAGCCAAGTTCTCCTGCAGCCCTCCTAGGTTTTGAAGGTAACTGTGATCGGTTGCTCTCAAATTGCTTGCCAGAATTTTCTCCCTTTGTCCACACCATTAAGGATCCACCACACACCCTGATTAAAGGCTCTGCTATGTCCAAATGCAAATAAAGTTATTAATCAGTTGTCACTGAATTAATTAAAGAGGGATTATCTAGGTGGGCTTAATCTATGTGTTCTCCAAAAGCAGAGCGTTTTCTCCAACTGACCACAGTAAGGAAAGTCAGAGATGTTCGCGGCACAAGAAGAATCCGTGCACCACTGCTGACTCGAGAATGGAAGAACCACGTGTGAGGACCAGTTGGGCCACAAGAGTTGTGAGCAGTCCTTGGCCAACAGCTGCTAAGAGAATGGGGACCTCAGGCTTACACTCACGAGAGGCCAGGTGCTGCCAACAACCCAGGGAGCTTGAAGCAGATTCTTCTCCAAACCTTCCAGAGAAAAGACCAGTCTGGTTGATACTTGACACTGGTTTTGTCTGACCTTAAGCAGAGAGTCCATCGGAGCCTGCCCCAACTTCTGTTCTACGTAATGTGACATAAACAACCCCCCCATGACATGCCTTTCTATTTGGCAAACGCTTATTTTTCCCTCAGGACTCAGCCAGATCCCTTCCTTTCTGGACTCTTTGCCACTCCCCTGAGTTAATCTCTTCCTGCCCTGTGATCCTTTCTGCATACTTTTCTGCATGCTCCATGTGATCTCTTATTAATGTAATAATAACTTTATAATTAATGTAATATAGAATCATAAGCAACTTTCTCAGTGGGCTGTTACATCTTACAAACAGTAGTCATGTATTAAGCATCAGAATCTGCAGTCATGAGCGTGGCTTAAAATTAGTAAGTGGTTTACTTATGATTAATTGATTAATTCATGCTAAATGACTCCACTGTTATCAGGGAAAAACATCTCTGTGTTTAAATTAAAATCTGCTCCTTAGAAAACCCTACCCAAATTCATTAACTACATGCTCATATTCAATTGAATGGCTTTATATTTTGTCTACAGATACTTCTCGTAGAAAAGTTTCACCTTCAAATACTTTAACAAACATCTGATATATTTAAAAACTATATTTTTCGTCATGGATGTCTCTAACTGCCACTACTCAAGAGAGCACTTTATGTATTGCTATTTGAGTTGAGTCTCATTTATGACATTGTTTAAAAATAAGATCTAAAAAAGCCTAAGAAATTGTTCCTGATAACTGAGTCTATGTTTTGTGGCAAAAATATACCATATTTCATTAACTATCCAATTTTCCTATTCTCTAGTTGATTATAATCTTGCCGTCTATACATGACTGAGGCAAAAACACAGAGAACTCTTGCAGTCATTATTTTTATGTAGTAGTTCTTTCAAATAGAAATAATTTTCAGCAAACAAATCTGAATAAAAAATAACATTGAACATGAAATATGAAAATTAATAAAAATTGATATTCTAGTTCGTCACTCTATTTACCTTAATAGATTGGATTAGTAGAAACTTTTTTCAGGATGTTTCTACCTAGCATTAAATTCTTTGAAAATAAATGAAATTATTTAAAATATTAGGATAGAAATGTTATGTCAGAGTGTCACGTTTAACTTAAAATAATTTTGTGGGCTCTACGAAATTAAGCCATGTAAACAATGCATTGTAAATGATTTAAAGTAGACAGAATATTATATTTTAATCGAATTGTTGATTCGAAGCTCAAGTTTTAGCATAGATTAAAACTAGCATTGAAAATAATCTAGTTGTCTTTGAGACAAAAATTCCGCCACTCTTCTGTGTGCCTGCACACAGGACACTCTGTCCTAGACCTCACTGTAGACCCCCTGATAATAACGAGGAATTCTCACTGGTATATAGTGTGGACTTGGGGAATAAAATCTTTATTATTCCTTTAAACTTGACTCAATACGAAAGCTGACTTTATTCGTTTTTAATAGTGCACCCAATAAAAGCTGTTAAGAGATTTTAAGTAGGAAGATTTGCAAATGTGTGGGAAAAGGGCATTCTTAATGAGTCAGAGAGACGATAGAAACTGTACTCTATTTTTTAATGATGATGAATTTTTTCCCCCCTATTTCTTTGCTACATTTGCTCTGAAAAAAAAAAAAATCTCCAGTTGGCCAACATATGGCACTGAGTAGGGATTAGCTTCACAGTTATATACGCATTTACGGCCTTCACCGCCAAAGAACTCTGTAGAACTCTTACCTTCATAATCACTCTCCAAAGTTAATGATGCTGAAACATAGGACTACAAAAATTTAACAAGAAAAGTCCAGGTTCAAGGAAGCAGATGCGAAAATAAACAGATACGATGAGAAAATATAAGACCATTAACACTTAACCAGCCAGCTTTGTATATTTTGATAGAAATTCCATAGTATTTGTTATCTTAAAGCAGCGATTTCAAAACAGGCACTTGCCGCCTCGTCACTAATAACAGTTCGACTGCTGCTTTCTTATTAAAGAAATTCTATTTGTTAGTGCATACTAAATAATGATCCTGAAAGGAAAATCACGTGGAGTAATTACGCTGAATAATATCTACAAGTAAGAGTTTATTTACCTGTTTTTAAGACGAGTCAGGCAGGTGGGCGAGTTAAGCATCTACGCCTGGAGAGAAAGCTACACACTCTGCTCGCTGCGAAGGTGGCTCCAGGTGGGAGGGTGGGTGTGGGAATGAAGGCTTCTCTTCTCCAGCCAGTGTCAGAGCAAGCTACCTTTTAGAAGTTTTACTTTAACTTCAAAGGTTAACGGTTTTGTTTTAACTTTCAAACAGAAAATAAATAAAATAGTCCAGGCTGTAAAGACGACTCTCTACAATCACCAAATCGCCTCTCTCCAGCGTACACCTAAATCATCACTAACGTCATAAATGAAATCGTCAGCCAAATGGGATCGTGACATGTCCACAGACCTAACGCTGATAACGCTTGAGTTATTGTTAATCATTAAAAACTCTGCTAATGTTATGCCCACCTAAATATTATCTCCTTTAAAATATATTTTCCCAGGATTGTAAGGAACATGCCCCACCGGACCTGCCATCGTTCTGTAGCTTCTACGACACGTGAGACCCAGCGCTGCTGGCTGTTTGGGGACCTCCCTGCCAATCCTCAGACTCCTGCAATGCCCTGCACCACGGTCACTGGGCTCCCTCGGGCCTTTACAAAAACAGAGGTGAGAGACACATGTTCAGAGTTATTGTCTCATAAGGAGAGAAGACACATGATCCTCTTTTCCCATCCTGATTACCATCTAATTTCCCTTCAGTTACCATTTTTTAAATGATGCAAAATAATAAAGGAATAATGTCTGATTTCTTAGCAAAATGTGGTTCGCATAAAATGTACTCTAATATTTCATAGGGAATACCATTTTAAAGTCATTTATAAGAAAAAATAACCATTCCAACACCATTGAATTAGATGAAACTTGATTGTCTTTGAAATTAAAGTGGTTGCTTTTCTAATTTCTCAAATATCTTTTCTATACTGCTTCTATATTGAAAATTAGTCTAAGTTGTTTTGTGTGGCAAAACCTGAGTGTTTAACTCCCCTTGCAATAAAATAAAATGAAATTATGGAAAATGTATATAAATAAATAATCTTTGCATCGATTCAAAAACTCAACATTACGTATAAGAACAAAAAAAATGATAAAGATTTGCTTTTTTGAAATTTCTTAGAGCAGATAAAATAATTTGCAATTATCACAAAGCTACATTTAAGCTACATTTAAATAAGAATACTTAATGGGGAAAAAAATCACTAGACTTTAAGTCCTTAAATTACCTCTTTATTATTCTAAAATATGTATGCTTGAGGTTCAAAAGATGTTTCTGAGATAAATTGGCAGGAACAGAAGTTGAATGAGGAGCGGTAGGGTTAAGGTGAAGGAGGTGTGGACTCTTCTTCAAACAAAGTCATCAGGCCACTTGAATATGTAAGAACCCAAAAAGCATCCGCAGGGAATTGCAGGTGAACTGCAAAGTCACCTGTAGTTCAAAGATAAAGGACACCAAAGGCTCCAAGATGAGATGGAGTTGGATATGAGCGTTAAAGTCTGAGTTACTTAAATAATGGAAGTTAGGAGAGAGATTGAAGAAATAAGAAGTAGCCAAGCAAGTTAAAAAGTATAAATAGTATAATGTGCACGAGAAACTAACTGGTCTGAGTCACGAGTAAAATGAGAGTGATACGGAATGGAGAATAAGAAGCTCAATAGGAAGGGGTCCAAGGGTCAAATGACGGCCGGCTTCCCACGCCACGCTTAACTTCAAAGTATCGCATAAAAAAGGCCACGGGGTGCGCGTATATCACAGACAACCTAGTCCTGGGGTAAGACTTGATTATTCCAGTTATCTGAAAAGGATTTTAAAGCAACTATCATAAAAACCCTGTCAGAAATGAAAAATTTTCAGGAAAGAAATAGAAGTTATAAAAAAGGGAAATTGAGGAATTCAAAAATGTACAGTAACAGGAATAAAAAACTTGCCAATGGGCTCAGCAGCAGAGGAGGGGGGGGTGATAGAGGATAAAAGTGGTAAATCTGGAGATAGGTTAACATAATTTACCCAATCTTAACTGAGAAAATAAGAGTGAAAAAAAAAAGGCGAAACTTGGAGACCTGTGAGAAATAGCAAGATTCAACATTTATATTGACAGATTTCTGGGAAGCATCATATTTCCCTGAGAAACTGGAAACCTGCAGAACAGGACAGTGGCGACAATAAAATTTTCCCCCAAAATCTGCAGTCAGCAGTCTTAAGAAGGCAGGAGAAGAGGACAAAGAAAATTCTAATAATTCACAGGACCATGTAAACAACAAAACATGTAGCTGATATTTTCTAAAAGCTTTAAATAATGTGTCCTTTCTTGTGCAATCAGTGTGAATTTTCAGATGAACATCCTTTTTTTCAGACAACAGAAAGTTTTAATTTCTAAATTGTGCTTTTACAAATTCTAAATAAAATAAGAGTACCTATGGAGCGAAATTTCTACTTGCCATTATCATTTGGGACCAAGGAGACAAAGTTGGCAGGTAGTACTCAAAACAAGGAAATGTCTAATGAGAACATTCACCTTTTGTCATATTAATGAGGCATTTTTTTGTGTGCTAGTGAAATAACCGTCTTCAATAATTAACAGCTCATAGACATTTTAGTGGTTGACAAACGGCTTTAAAACCCTGCCAGTATCTCTCAGTCATTATATACACCTGTTTAATGAAAATTTCTAACAATCAGTGCTTGTTTATTTCTTCTCATATTTTGGTTTTAGAAACTAAGTGGAAATAGAATTGATAAGCTATAATATTTATTTTGTGATTAAAATGCTTAGACTTGTTACGAAAACCAAAATACTTCAGTGTTCATTTAGCTAACAATCCACATTTTCTTATTATTCCAGATTGGTTATGAAATAGATATCATAGAATGTAAATAAACAATAGAAAGAAAAGTTTGGGATAATATATAAAACGCTGAAAATTAATTTATTTAGCAGAAGGACACGTATTCTCTATATTCTAAATTTGTGCTGGTGTATTTTCTTTGAAAACATCAAATAAATTAAATGTAAGTTATATAAAGCATGCTGGATCAAAACAGTTCATCTATGTACAAATGTTAAGTAAACCAGAACACTTAATATGCATATAAGTTATACTGTTACATAAACAACTAGAAGTAAACATTTATGTTTACTTCCAGGAGACCTTATTTTAAAAAAGCTTTCTTCAAAAATGTACTTTATTTCTAAGCAGTTAAAAAGCACTGTGTTTAAATATTATTAACAAATTCAGGGAAATGATAGGAAATTCTACATGCATCATTGAAGAGATAAACAATCTCAGATTTAAAAAAATTAAATGTGTCAGAAACTTAACTATGTTACATACAACCACCGAGAATGCAAAAAGGGACAACGGTGGCTTGTGGGAGATTTTACTCTGGGTTAAGTATGAGTCTCTTGGGTTGTCTTTCGTCCTGAACTCATCTACTTCTGAACTCACCTACCTCAAATGGCCAAATTCCTGCCCTGACTTCTCTGAGTTCTAGACTTATCCCTATAACTTTCATTAGAATTTCTCTAGTGGGAATGGCAAGGGGAAAGAGATGAAGAGAACAAAGAGAAGAAAGAGGAGGAGAGGCAGAACCCCCCTCTATCTCTAAAGACAGAGCTACGCTATTTCAGTGTTCACCCCAATCTCCTTGCACCTGGCTACAACTTTGCAACGTGTGCTTCTTGGCAGATCTGTTGGCTTGTTGGGACTATAAGTAGTGCTGGGGTTTCGTGGATGGGAGACACAGAGCGAGAACATACATGCATAGAATAAGAGAGCCAGAAGGGACTAACGGTCACCCAGGCCCTATCTGTCATAATAGTGTATGCGAGAACACTAAGGTCGAGAGAGGGCAAATGACATCCAAGGTCACCGGATGGTCAGGCTTCCACTATGGCGATTATCACTGGCAATGGAAACACACCGTTGTAATTGACTTACCTTATACACAAAATGGCATGATATCGTTTGGAAATGAATGGTGAGATACGACCTAAAATCTATGCCTGTCTCTCTCTAAGTATCATATCTACCTCCTTATCTATCCAGCTACCCATCCATTATCCATTCTCATGATTCATAGACTCCCTGTTTTTGAATATGCCTACTTGCTCAAAGTTATTTGTAACCTCCAAATCAATACTCAGTACGTTCACGGATATTCCTGAATATTCTCAGAGTAGCGAGAAGTCTGAGGAGTTCGAGGTACGCATTCCCAGTTACGGCTTAGCAAGTGATGCCCTCTCGCTGCAGCTCTTCCACTTTTCACGTGGAGGTGGCTGGACGGTTGGGCTTGGCAGGCGGACGCCAGCACAGCGCAAGACATGCCCGCTCTGGGGCCAGTTCATTGGGGTTCGAATCCCAACTCTGGCACCTGTTACTGGGGCCACCTCCAGCAGGTTACGTAACTCTTCTTTTTCCAAAATGTTCAAGATTACGCCATCATAAACTTCTGTGTTCGACAACATTGCATTAAAATAAAGGATGGGTTCTTCTGGACTATAGTAATACTGCAAAGCACTTTTATTTAGTATCAAATGTAACCTTTCCAAGTAAATTTTTGAATGTTATTTTTATGATGAAATGCAAATATCGACAAAAATTTTGATGTCCTGTAATGTTAACTAAATGGCATTTCTAAGACCTTTTATTGACTGAGTCAATACTGAGTGAATTAATGGGCAATTTTGGTTACCTAGATAATTTCTAAGTAGATTGAACTTAATGGAGACGAATTGTACAAAAACACCAGGTCACAAAATATTGCTTTTTATTTGGACATTCTTGTCTATAAAAAGTTCATGAACATTTAGTATAACAATAATTAAGCTAGCAGATTCAATGTGATATGTGAAGTGCTTATAATCCTTTAATAAAAATAATTATGTTTTAATGCCAAAGATGAAAATGCCAAGTGATATGGTCTATAAATTTGTGAGTGTGTACTTAAACACAAATAAGGGTGTACTCGATTTACTAATCCCCAAGAAACTTAAGAAATAGCAAACATGAAACAATTCCTTGGATGAGAATTGTGTGAAGGCTACACAGTCTGCTCTTAATGAGAAGCAGTGAAATATGCCTCCTGCTGATCCTACCCATGTCAGAGTTTCCTTCCCAGGAGAACCCGTTAACAGCCCGTGCTTTTATCTTGAATCAATACGAAAAAGAAAACCAGAAAAATACGAGAATCCTCACTTCCGAATAAGCTAAATTTTCTAATATTTATTATTAAGCTCTCCATTGTAATTATTATAAAGTAGTTTTAGTTTGGTTAGTGATATAGTTAAAGCTGTGGTTAATTCATGTTTTTCAGTGCCTGGCTTCAAAGTCTCTGAAGTTATTGAGGTTCGAAGTCTTTGAAATTAGGACCTAAGTTCAGAAAAATAAATCATTCAAAGTGCTTTTTAGACTCATATGATCTGCCGTTTCCTGGACCTCTAGTCAGCACCAAAGCTCACTCCCACACCCAAGAATCCTTACATGACATGGCACTCGGCAGTGATGGCTGCTAAATCGTCGGGCAAGCTTAGTAGCCTGCCCAATTTAAAGTAGCCTAACATTCTTGGGAGGCCATCTCTATTTATCGAGCTCCTGAGATAATACTACTTGGGGGTATGTCTTTATGCACAGAACAACTTCTAGAAACCACGAATCCTTGGCTTCATTTGGTAAGTCAAAAATTCCCTGACAGAAAAACAATTTTAAATCTCGTTTTTGGAATGCTGACGCCTACAGCTATGTAATGACTTTCTAAGAGATGGTAAATGTGTGAGGAAACTTTTTGGTTTATAACCCAAGAATGACAAAAAAAAAAAAATGGCTCTGAGAGGAAGAGAAGGCTCAAAAACTAAAACCACTCTCCACCATTTGTGGCCAACCAACGTGGGAACAGCGGCTAAACCAACGTGGGAACAGCGGCTAAAACAGTAACAGTTTTTCTTCATGGAAAAAAAAAATTTAAAACTTTTTGCACATCCCAATTCATAAAGAAAAATTCTGTTTTTTTATTTAGGAGAGTTCATCAGGCTTAGGGAGTGTAAATCATTTCTATTTACTTAGGACAGATGTAGAACATAAGCAAGAAAGAAACAATTTATGTAAGATGAAAGTTCCTAAAGAAGAAAATCAAAAGAATAGAAAAGGATAAATTACACACATTCTAGTCAAAAAAATTTTTAAGGGGGGGTGGAAAACACTTGAAACTACTTACCGAAAGGATCATATGGCATACATGGAGGGGGGAAAAATGACCAAAACCAAATAATATAAATACATGTATTTTGTTTTTTGAGAAATGCTCTGAACTTTAAGGAAAAATCATGACTCCTGAGGCATTCGGACAGAATGATTAATTCATTTCAAAAGAATTGGAAATCAGATTGTCATCAGACTTTCGACAAAAAGACAGCATCAAGAGACTAAGTAATAAAAGAGTATTTTAAAGACATTCAAAGAGAGAAAATATATTATGTGTTGCAGAAGTTGTTTTCATGTATAAAAGCCACAGACAAACTGCAATAATGTAATAATTCGAAGAATCTTCTTTGTCTGATCCTTTCCTGAAAAAGCTACTAGAGATTGAACATCAAGGAAGAACAAGGAGAGAAACATTAACTTTAGGATTGTTTATGGAGAATTAAATGTGGTTACCTAGAGAATAAAGGCCAAATGACGATTTTTAAGGAAAAAATATCAGTACTTCATGGCTATATACTCTGACAATCTAGATACTGGACAACTTTCAAGAAATAGTGGTGATGGGTAGAATATCTGTGGAAAATAAAATATCCTAATACTTTTTCACTAGATGTAAAAAAGCTGTATTTTTTAAAACTAAATTAAATGTATTAGGATGCAATTATTACGTACATATTTCAAGCATTCCATTCCATAACTCATCATCTGTAGATTGCATTGTGTGCTCACCACCTGAAGCCTAGTCTCCTTCCATCACTGTATATTCGGGAAGACTGTATTTTAGGTTGTTTATTGAAAAAAGAGGGAAAATAATGGGAAAAAGGAAGGTATTAACTAAATTGCCTATTGTTCATCGTAAGGAGTCAAAAGAAAGTAACTAAAAACACACACACACACAAACACACATACAGGACAATCCTAGAAACAGCAATATTATGTCAATGTTATGTCAGTTTTTCAAACTGCGACAGGAAAAAAAAGGCATAATTAAAGAAGAATACACTCACTGAAGAGACTACAGTCTCCATGTGTGTTATGGGCTACAATGTGTCTCCCCAAAATTCATGTACTAGAGCCCTAACCTGTCTGCCTCGGAACGTAACTGCATTGAGACAGAGCCTTCAGTGATTAAGTCAAAACCAACCCCTTGGGGCGGGCCCTCAGTCTGTCCATAGGTGTCCTTGTAGGACGTGGAGATTAGGACACACGGAGCCCTCGAAGGGGAGCGCACACAGGGCCAACCATGTGGAGAGGGAGCAAAAAGCCAACCGACCACCTGCAAGCCGAGGAGAGAAGCCTCAGAGCAAACGGCACTGCCGGAACCTTGAACTTGGACTTCCCGCTTCCTGAACCGTGAGAAAATAAACGTCTGTTGTTTAAACGACCCAGTCTGTGGCACTTTGTAGTCAGCCCAGCAAACGAATACACCTACGCTTCAAACTCTTCTCTTGAAATCTACAATAGCAATTTATTGCAGATTTTGCTTTAGCTATTCTATTTGTCCTCTGATGAATTAGTGTTCATCTCAAACACAAGTTTTTACCATGGTTTTTATAATAATAATAATAATAATAATAATAAATCATCTTTGATTCTTCCCAGGCTCTATTACCTGTTAATAAATAAGTGGGCACTGGATGCATTCTTACAAATATCAATTTTTTCTCTTCCCTAAAAAAAAATCTCTTTTCTATCCCAGGACCATTTTACAAATGCAAATCATGACATAGAGTAGACCTTTAAAAACCGAAATGATTTTCCAAACAAAACAATAAAATATCTGATATCTTCAATATGAAAGACAAAATGACATTTATCTATGCCTATTTATTTAAGGAATATTGGAAGACGGGATTATAAAATCATCTTTTCTTTAGAAAATTAGGAAGATGATTGAAAATTGTGAAGACAAATACATTTTGCTAATTGCGAGCCAAAGCAGTTTGATAAGGCAGCAAATCTGTCAGTTTTAGTGTCAGACGGTCCCTAACGCAGGCAGGAGGAGTAGCGTTAATTGGATACCCTTGAGGGGGAGGGTCTTTGGACAACAGTACAGAGTGGAAAGGATTGTTCTCAAAATAACACTGAATGTTGCTGAGCACACGCCCACCTCCCCACCTCGCCATACGGCCTCCTCCACAAATCACCCAACAAAACTGGAGTCTGAATTGGCGACCTCTTGAAACAAAGGAGGAAAGTGCTCCAGACATAAAAAAGTTTTTACTTGTTATACTTAGGTAGCTGGAATTAGAGGGGTCGTCATCACCGGTCGGTGATTGCAAAGGGATTAAAAACAATAGTCCCCGACAGATCAATGTACGAAAACAGCACGAGGCAAACGCAGAAGCAGTTTTAAGTCATAAGAATTCCTAGTCCATCACTTTCTCTTTTCTGATTGGGATGTTGGTTCTGACACGTATTTTTAAATAGAGTAAAACCTTAAACGTCTATCATAAAATATGTAACCTGGAAGTGAACGTGGCTAACGCGGTATTTACTCACTCCATTTGTTGTCTCTTTTCATTCACCTGACATGCAGCGCTCACACTGAGTTATGGTCAGGTCTTCCGTTCATCTAACAGATGGTGCAAACGGAGTGTACAACCAGATATTGCCTTAAAAAAGGTGTGATAAAAATGATGTTAATGTTTTCTACTAATGCATCCCCATGGACCATATAAGAATTCCAATCAAAGAAAATAGACTCAAGATGTTCACTCTATGGTGAATAAATTAAATTTCAAGATAATTAGTGTCTATGAATCTCTTTCTTAATAAATTAGTCAGTATAACACATCATGATTAACTTCAAATTTAAGATAGGCTGCTGAGAAAACAAATAATCCTCTGGAATTAAACCTATTACAAAATCATTCCCAGAGAGTGTTAATTACAATTTAAAAAAATTGACAAGTTGTATACGCATCATATATCATTCAATTGAATATCTATCTTATCTGTAGGCCTAATAACTCACAGATGGGAAAAAATACAGCAGCCAATAATTACTTTAAAAAAGCAAAACCAAACCAAGCAACTGTTCATAGTAATCACCTATTTCAACACACACACAAAAGCGAAAAATCAAAACGAAACTCAAAAACTCACCTCCACATTGTTTACAGAATTACTTTCAGAATTAGAGCAGATGTTATTAAGCCGCATGGCTTTTCATGACTTCAGCTTGCAGGACATTCCCAGCCTCTCACTTAGGCCTTTATCCCTAAGTATCCTCGGTCAGGTCTGCACTTGACCTTCCTAGAGAACTTCCTCCACTCCCCTCTTCTGGGAAAGCACTGAGGCCCTGCAAACAAACTGAGGTTCAACCTAATGTTCAGGGTCATTTTCAAGACATTTTCTGCAATGCTTCCCATCCATTTATTAATCACGATAAACATGAAATCTGCATCTTCCCCTTCCGTTGACGACCTCTGCAAGATCATCCTATTCGTACGTTTTTTCAACACATATTTACGTGTGAATTTCCCTGTTCCGATTTGACATATGAGGCTTATTCTGATCAATGCCTATTAGCAAATCAATAAGCTCTTGCTATTTCCCTCTGATGTGTTCTAGCTGTTTAACAGAATACTTTGTGTATTTTTTGTTTTTATTGCATTTTACTTTATTTTATTTAACTATGCATGGCGCTCAGGTGCATAATCTTTCAGGTCATCAATGATCTTAATTGACCTACTTCGTGATTAAATATATTGTCTTCCAAGGTGGCTAAGAAAGCATGAGAATTCATTCCATCAACCAGAAAACATGGCTTATTTCTTTACTCTCTCATTACCCACTTCATCTTTAGAAGTCAAGCTTCAAGCTTTTACCTGGGCTGTCAGCAAAAGAGAGGGACAGAATTTATTACTGAAAGACTGTAACATCCAACAAATGTATGGTCCCTGGATGATTGATGTTTCTAAAATTTTCTCTCTGTTTTAACATTCAGTCATCAGTCAGGACAAAATGGCTGTCTAATTAGGAAAAGCTTTTTCATAGAAAAATAATTTGATTTCCACAAACACAAGACCACATGTAGACACTCAAGCATACACAAGTCTATGCTCGGTTGGTCTCTCTCTCTCTCTCTCTCACACACACACAAATGCACATACACGTGGTGTTTCAAATGGAATGTTTAGTATTTTCTAAGCTCAATTCATATTATTGGATATTATTATTATTATTATTATTATTATTATTATTATTTACCTCTAACCCCTTCTTTGGCGTATGAGCTTGAACACTTATTCCTGTTATGTTTTCTGTCTGTGAAGGCAAGCAATCACAATTCAACTAGATGCCACTTCTTAGGCTACGCTGGTCCATCGGCTGAGTCAGTCCCAGCCGGAATCGCTTGCATGCTTTGATTTCACAGAGCCATTAATCTCATTCCCAACCGAGGCAAAACATTTCCAAAGGCGGGGAGCCTGGTGCCTTTGCAGCCCCAACTCAGAGAGGTCTGTGTTCTCTTCACGGCCCCTGGGGCGAGAGCCTTTGACACACACAGCTGGTGTTTAGTCACTTGGTTTTAAAGCGCTTTCTTACTTCTCTCTGGGTTTAATTATTCTGCAGCCTTGATCTTTGAGGGAGAAAATCGCCTATTGTCTTTCAATTTTTCGTTGGTGAAACTTAGATGTCAAACTACATCATTAACTAATGAGCTTAAAGAAAAATATTTTAATTTTTAACAATCTGTATGAAAAATATCAAATATACTTGAAAATGGGTCTATAAATATATACTTGGCTATATACAAATACACACATGCTTATGAAACTCACATATATGCATACGTACATATACACATACAGACATGAAAATTTTAAAAACAATTTATAGAAAATTAAACTAATGTTATTTCTAGACGTAGTCTTTATAGTAGTATTTTTCTTTATAATTTTTGGAATTTTCCAAATGCTCTAAAATTATTTATAGTGCATCTATACTAGAAATGATACTTATGTAAAGAATATTATTCATATGTGAGGAAAACAACACAATTATAAAATCTTCTGATTTGATTTTTGAATTTGAATCAAAAACTTGCATTCTATATGCACATTTATAATTCCACTATTTATCACAGACATTCTTTACAGGATAATTGATGGGTGAAATTTAAAATACATTTTTATCATTTATTTTAGATGGAAAAATAAATTTTAATATTTACTGAAATATGACAAACCCTTTAATATGAAAAAATTACTCTATCGATAATTGGAACACATATTTGAAACAAATACAGTGATGTTATAATATTAATTAGGTAGATCAATATATCATTTATTGAGTGACTAACAGGGACAACGTATTTTACAGAATAATTTAATATTCACAACAATCCTCCAAAGCAAATTAAATAACCTCCAACTCATCGGGCATTTGAGGCTCAGAGAACTTAAGTAACGTGAAGAAACTACAGAGCTAGCACTGAACCAAAGTTTACATGTTTGCTTATTTATTTGTTTTAGACAATCAAAGTCCATATTCTGATGTCTCAAATTACTGTTTGCTTTTCCATATTTCTTCGTTAATACTTTTTAATTTTACTTTTTACGTAGAGATATCGTAAGAATATTTCATTATGTATAGATATGAATTAAAACCAGAAAAAGAAGACCGTACAGCAAACGGTGGCAAACCGTGGCCATTGGGTACAATCAAATCTGCTCCCACCAGCAACCATAACCTTTTGCGCTTAGGATATCGAAGGGTTAAGTTCGTTCCTTTGTGTATTGTCCATGGTTCCTTTCTCGCTGCAAAGTACTTGTGGCATCGTCCATACGGCCAGCAAATCCTAAGAGACTTACTATTTGGTTCTTTATAGTAAAAGTTTGCTAACATGTACAAGTATTTAAAGTTAATTGGTTTTGGAATCTGTCAGCTCAAGTTTAAGTCAAAGATGTGACACTAATTTTATAACCACAAACAAATTGTGAAACTCTTTAAGCCTCATTTTCCTAAAGAGGAAATTAGGCAGAATTACGGCACCTTCTTCATTGGGATTTTGAAGGCATGACACCATGCCTGATAGTATTTATTATTACTCACATTTGTTGGGTAATTTCAATTTCACTTGTTTGAGATTATTATAAATAACACGAGCATCAGATTCTGTTTCTGTAAGAAAGAATATATTTCTTTAATATTTTCATTATGTACTTCATCGGGGTCCTAAAAGTAATATCATTTTGCCAGAAACCATTTTCTATTCTTATACATGTCTAGTGAATCCAGAATCTTGCTTTATTGCATATAAGTAATATGAAATAATCTACAAAAGTGGGATGTAAACGTGATCATATACCTTTTACTTTCCTAAGTAATCCTTCTAAGGACCATATTCCTTATGGGTAGGAACTTCATTACCATACTCGAGATTTCATTGCTGTAAATTGTTCAAAAACCCGGGGAGTTGTCAGAATAGGATGATTCTGTTCCTACGACAAGTTCAGCTGGTCAGCCCTGCTGGTTCTTGGTTCCTACCTGGATCTTGAAGCCGTTGCTAAATTCTCTCCTGCGTAAAGAAAGAGAAGCAAAC
Source organism: Rousettus aegyptiacus (assembly GCF_014176215.1). Taxonomy (NCBI): domain Eukaryota; kingdom Metazoa; phylum Chordata; class Mammalia; order Chiroptera; family Pteropodidae; genus Rousettus; species Rousettus aegyptiacus. The sequence continues at coordinate 88,779,620 of NW_023416287.1, forward strand.
AGCAACAACACACAAACCGAATGCAGCGTGCTGTGGCCCACTTCTGATAGAGAAGCATGCAATTCCAACCGATTTTTAAGACGGAAGTTATCAGAGCAACTTCAGGGTCGTGTATATCACCAGCGGCTATGCCGTAAAGAGCACAGTTGTGGTCCTGAGGTGATAGGTGCCTACTACTGTATTGTTGCTCTTGGGGTGCATCCCTTTTTAATCAATTTGCAACATCATGGATTGAGGCATAAGGAGCCCCATCATTCTACCGGCTGCTTCTCTTCAAGTAAAATTCTCATGTTATTACTCTTTAACTTGATAATAATGTGACTTCCTTTCCACATAAATGGGGAAGTCAAAATTTATGTTTCAAAAATGGAAATCTATTGTTTTAAATCTACCCAAGCATACTGGTTTGGAAAATAATTTGAAGATTTATATTCGACATTTAAAATAATTTTAAAATGTCAAATCAGAGCCACCATTCTCATTTCCAAACCACTTCCAGCTTCTGTTTAAGCAGGTTGTTTTTTTTTATTTATTTATTTTTTGGTTTTGTTTTTATTACTGCTTTGGAGTAACTTTGCTAGTTCAATATAATATTCGCCAGACTATATGGTCTCTCTCTGTCTTTGAATTGATTTTTTTCCAACCCTTGGGCACAGTTTCTTCCTGTTTCTATCTTTCCTACTTCTGCTCTTTATTAGTATTTTGAGAAATACAAATAATTTTGAAGAAGATGGCATCACTCTGTGTGGATTCTCTAATGCAATATTACTTTCTACATTCCTAACACTTACAAAAGAAGAAAATCTACTGACTTCTGAATGACAATTTCTCTTAAAACTTTGTCATCTGATACTGGCAGAGAAATAAGTATTTTTATTATCCTATGTAACTTATTCTATGCAGAGATTTGGGGCAATCTTTAAAAAGCTTTCCACCAGATTGCTTATGGATTGTAATGAAGTGTGGAGGAGAGACCTGGAAAATTGCGATGAGCCTTAAAACCAATGACTGTCAGGTTTGTTGTAACACCACCTTCTCCTGGCATTCGAAATGTACAACACAAATGTTCCTTGCTGTGCTGGGGTGAGTGAAATATATTCACATGTCAAAATAAGTATATCCAGGTTAAAGTTAGTGAAATAAATACACACACATATTGGATATCTTCATGAAGCCTTATAAAAACAACAATAAAAGAGGGAAAAGGCAGAAACCCAATAAAGAAAATGGCATCTATCTATCATCTCTCTATCTATCTATCTATCTATCTATCTATCTATCTATCTATCTATCATCTATCAATCATCTATCGATCATCTATCTACACACATACATATATATAATTAGACAGTCATATTGTTTTATCATATTCCACTCAGCCATAAAACTCATACCCCCTCACCACAAAATAAGATTATAATAAATTCAATGCTCAAACTAGTCAGATGCAAACTCTGAATACCTGATACAATAGATTAAGAAACGGTAGACTGAAAATGGAAGGATTGACCCAAACTCTGTTTCCTGGCTGGCAGACTCTCCCAACCTGCTTCAGCATACAGTTTCCTGAATCCTAGTAGGCAACTTATAACCACAAATATAAAATATTGGAGGGTTTCTTCTTGGGAAATTGAAGACTCAGGAAAAAAAAGACATTGTACAATTCTCTAAATAAGCACCTTGATTAAAACCGTTTACCAACCACAAGTAAAGATCATCGGATGAGAGACACGCGTGAAGAGCACCTAGTCTATGTCGCACTACTGTTCTCTCGTATTAACAGAAAACCAAGGGTCTTCCATCACTAATGAAAGATTAAGGCCAAAATGAACGGGCGGGAGGAAAGAGAATTTGCAAGTAACTGAGGTCAATAAAGGGAACAAAAGGCAACTTTTGAAAGAAATAATGAAGCAACAATTCAAATTCTTCGAAAAATAAGATAAGACAGTGACTCCGTGAAATAAAAGCAAGGTATTACATTAAAGAAACGAAGAACAAGAAATATTATAAATGGAAGTTGATAGCAAAAATATTAAAATTCATTAGAAGATGTGGTTGTTTGAGTTGAGAACACTGAAAACTAGAGAAATCAAAAAGGGAAATAAGAGGAACAATAAATAATAAGTTTAGAATATTCGATGTCCTGATAGTAGCATTTCCAGAAAGTAAAAATAGAAGAAAGTTGTCACAAAAACAATGCAAGAAATATTTCTAGGCAAACAGAACATGGTTTCTACATTAAACAAGCAAACAAACAGAAACATTACGGTGAGTGGCCACCAAAAGGAAAGAGGCAGGAAATACAGGTGATCATTGTACGAAACAGTCTGAGAAAATACATGGAGAAAGGAAATGTGCTTTTCAAAGATACCTGTTGCAGCATTATTTATAATAACAAGCTGTAAAAATTGAGGAAGTGACCTTAAATGTATAAAGATATAACATTTAATTAGGATATTATACTGACGTTTAAAATATTTTATATTCTCTCTATATATATTAAGAATAAAAATAAAGAAAAAATAATAAGAGGGATGAAATACAGGTCCCCTCCCAACTCTTTCTCTCTCTCTCTCTCTCTCTCTCTCTCTCTCTCTCTCTCTCTCTCTCTATATATATATATATATATATATATATATATATATCACCCCCTCCAAAATAACACTTTGAGAAACTTTTAAGACATTAGTTTTATATGAACACTTATCACTTAATTGCATTATTGTATAATTGACTTTGAAATGTCCTGGTTAAATTATTATCAGAAATAAAATTAAAATCTAAAATAATGTTTAATTTTTTATAGAAAAGTATAAAAATTATCAAGGGAAAATGAAGAACAAGCATTTATATTAAAATTAATGTTAGAGAAACAACAGATTATTAAAGCATTGATGAGAGTTAGCATATATCACGATTATTAAAAGAACAGAATAAATTTGAAAAGCAGACCAAGTCTGACTTCTCAGCACAAACTGAAGACTATAGGTTATGCTTTTAATTTTTAATTTTATATATACCTGTAATATTTATATGTAACTGTTTAAAGAAAATATTTTATTATATATTAAATGTAAACTTGTGAGCTATAGAGAACTATTGTGAATAAATCGATTTGTATGTTTTCTTCATCTTGTTTAACAAAAACTTAAGAGCATTATTGAAAAAGTACTTAGAAAAAGAACAAATAATTGTTGCTATAAGTCCTAGATCTTATATAGGATTCTTCTGTTTACTCATTATTGTCCACTAAAAGGCAGGTATTTTTCTAGTCGTTGGGATACAGTCATGAACAGATTGAGAAGAATCTTCATTTTTACATTATTCTCAGGTATAACTCCAAATAAGCTCTTTCCATAAATTGCTTGATTTGCTTCTGCCCAGCTGAAATGGAACACTCCTTTTACTTTGGTATTTGCTTGCATAGGCAGAGCACAATGAATTCTTAGAGTCACATGAAGGTATTTGACATCTTGTTATGCTTTCATTTTTATTGCCTTCTACACACAGTTAAAGATAATTGTGTATCATCTGCAGAATGCTTGAAACATAACAAGTATCACCTAAAATAAAAAAATCGTGATGCATTCACAACGTAGCCATGAATATCAAAGCCTACATTTCCAGTGACTGAAGCGATCTCCCCTGAATGGGCATTAAGAGTCTCAAGTCCTAACTTGTTATTAAGGCCTCGTAAGCAACGTGAAAGATTAGAGATGTTTAAATCTATGTTTCGAAGGTAATGTTTTAATCAGGAAGAATGGCATAGTGTCACAGCTCGCGTTTTCTCCAGCATCCGCAGCTGAGAAAGACACATAAAAAAGCAAATAGTTGCACTAACCAGAAGGTTGGGGGCGGGGGCAGGGTTAGCCGGGACATTGGAAGAGGGCAACTGTGAGGTCAACAGAGGTCATTTGGTCTGGAAAAATTTGCCATTCAGGAGACATCTCGTAGCCAGTGAGGCACTCAACGTCTTTTTCACCATTGAACTTTTCTTAAATCACTTTAATAAAACAAGAACGCATCTTTTATATAGATCGGCTTTTCTTTTGTGATACGTCCACTTTTCTATTTTTTGCCTTCAGTAACCCTCTAGGAAGTTCTTTTCACAAAGAAGCAAAGGAAAGATTTCAGTCAAATATATTCTTGTGTGAAGCTGTACAAACACCAAAGCACATTCATCAGCACAGAGGAGACACAAAAATTTTGTGAAAAAAGAATGAAGGGTGGTTATTTGCATACTAAAACCAGTTTGTTTAAAGACATAATTTAAAAAATAATGTTTTACTTGATTACTGTCAGGAAACAATTCTCCATGCGTCTGTCACATCACATTCCACGTGTCTGAAGGGCAGAAGCGATGACACTTTTTTCCCCCAGATTGTCTTTTGAGCTGTCTGGATGTGACAAGTCACCTTGAGACAATGTGAGTTCTGCTCCATTGTCTCTTCCAAATATGTAGGCAAGTAGGAGTCAATAGCAAATGATTTTGAATTTAACTGATCAAATGATCAATATCAAATAGTAAGGTTTATTTATTTTTTTTAATAGAAGCTATTTTGACTTGGATAGGACTTCTGTTAGTACTTCTTTATAGGTAATGTTTATTGCCCAGGAAGTATTGCAAAATTTTGAATAATGACTCAAAGCATTTTGATAGAAAAGTTAGAAGTGTCGATGCTTTGAAATTTTTAATTTTTCTTAGAAAAACCTAGTTATTGAATTGGGGTCTCCAGTTCGTTAGCCCGCATAACCAAAGAAGAAGAAAACATTCTTTTGTATGTAACAAGGAAAAAAATGCAGTGGAAAATTGGAAGAACTGGAGACAACCTTGGAGAAATAAGAAGCCTCATAATATGAGCTAAAGTCTGATTTATAATGAAAAAAAAGTCGATCTGTTTTACAATGTTCAGTTTGAAACTGAACATGTGGGTCATTTTAACAGATACTTAGGTTCAGCTCAGTCCATTTTAGTTCAATAAATATTTGTCCGGCTTTACTATGTCTAAGACACCACAATGGGCCCTACATGTGGAAGATGGTCCTGGCCATACGGTTTCAGAGTGTGTGTGGGCACGGACTATGCATCGGATACACACAGACATGGTAACATATCATGAGCAGTCTTGAGCAGAAAGGAGTCATGTTAACTTTCCTGGAAGTGTTAGCATATGACCTGAATTTTTAATAATGATTAGAAGACAGGCAACTAACAGAAGGTGTGAGTCAGCATCTCCGGCCTTCTTAGTAAGATGAGTGCAGTTATAGAGCTGGGCGAGAAGACCGAGCTACGTGCAATGTGTATAAGGAGTGTGCCAGTTTGGAACACACGCAGATGGACTAGGGTCGAGAGCCAGCCCAGAGAAGGCTCTACACACTCTGCCATCAAGGATGGCTTTCCCCATGCAAATATGTAAGCAAGAGCCCAGAATACTCAAATTTACAATGTATTCAGAATAATCATGCACCCTGCATTGGGGCGAAATGAAAGGGTCTAAGACTAGAGGCTGGGAGGTCCATACATTCATTCTGTATCACCCTGGATGAGTGGCCATGATGGCAAATTAGAGCAAAGGATGGAGGGGGAAAAACCGCTTCCGGAAAGTCCCAGGAAGAACAGTTCGCAGAACTTAATGATTGATCGGGTGAGAGAGATGGGTGACAGGCAGGTTTCAAAGTTGACTGCCAACTTTCTAACTTGGGTAAATTAGAGAATGATGGTTCCAACTACTGAGAGAAAAACTGTTCAATGGAAAATAGATTTCACTATTTGAGAGGAGCATAAGGCTAGCCTCCCTTACACTAAAAATCAGCGTATGGATTACTCGTGTCAGAGAAATGTTGGGGGTTTTTTTCAGTGTCACCTTCAGACTTCTACATGAGAACTGAAATGTTAACACAAGGAAAAGAATTTCATTCTTATCATTAGTAAACTATATTACAAAAAGTGATACCACCCAAGTATTATTTGTATTTAAATTTCATCAACAAAACTTTGGGGATTTTTAAAAATCTTTAATGTCAGTACCCACATATTATCCTTAATTTTGTCTTTTGGACATAAAGCCTAAAATCTTTACTATTTGGACCCTTCAGAAAAAGGTGCTGACCTCTTGTTATAAGCTTCAAAATATGTGTAGGACTCCACTGATCAGTGAGAAAAAGTCCAAGAACTTGATAGAAAACTGTTCAAAATACTTGATTAGAAACTTCATAAAATAAGGTATTCAGATGGCCACTAAAACATAAAAAAAATGCTTAAGCTAATTAGTAATCAGAAAAATGCAAATTAAAATAGGAAGCAATACTACTGCACACATATCAGATTGGCAAAAACTGAAAAGCCTGTCAAACTATCAGCCAGCATTTGGAGAAAAAACATTCTTGTTATTCACACACTCTCCTGGGAGAATTCAGATCTGAACAAAGACTTTAGAAACAGTTTTTCATTATCTAGTAAATTCGAAGAAGTGTTTTCCCATCACAAAGTATTTCTACCCTGACACAAATACCCTAGGGAAATTTTTGCACATGAACACCAGGAGACACATAATAAATATTTAGAATAACATTGTTTAATATAGCAGAGTAATTGAAAACAATGAACTCAAATATGTAACAAAATAGATGAATCACTGTATTTTCATACAGCGGGATAGTGATAAGAATGAGAGACCAGTCACGTGCGACAATGTTAACAGAACACATGCGCACACATGGGCACACATGGACACACAAAACGCTGACAGTGAAATGTATCGCTCCGTTTTTTTTAAGTTCGAAAACAAACATATTATTTAGGGTGAGAAGTATAAAGAGACAAGTAAACGATTAATACTAAAGTGAGAAAAGCTAAGTACATCTACAGTTTTGACACTAATGGGACTTGGGGTGCAACTTGGAATGAAGATTGGCTAGGTGATTGGTTTTGAATTATTAATTAACCTTCTCACATAGGTTTATTTACTCTGTATATTTATTAAGAACTAATTTACTCAAGACCTACATTTCTGCATTTTAGTTTTCATTTCATGTCTCATGCAAAGGTTGTCGTTAAGATCTTTTTTTCTTAGTAAATATATATAAAATACCATATTATTTCTTTTTTATTGAGATAAAATTGACATATAACACTTTATAAATGATTAATAGCCATTATTTAATTTAAATTATTAAAATTCATGCTATTTACTTTTTAATATGTTGCATTCTTACAGTTACACACAGTGTTGTTGTTGTTTTTTCCTGACAATTTAATCCTATTTTTCTAGATAGGTCCAATTTTAAATACATCACCAATCGTGATCTTTTTTATGGCAAGTTCTACTGATTATCATTTAATTATTTAAATATGTGTTCCTCTTTTCTGATTCCTTTAAAAATAAATGACTGAATGTAGATAGACAGATGAATGTTTATAATAGCTAAACAGTCAATTGATATCATTTATTTTCTACTTTAGCACTGAAACTATGACCTTCTTAGGGCTCTCTCCACATACTGCTCTCTTGTTTATTTTTGTACTTATTATTTATGTCAGACTATTCTGCCTTAGATAATGCAATATTGATAATAAATATACAAATCAGATTTTGTATATTATTTCAAGTTCCAATGAATGATGCAGTCTTATATTTAACTAACATAGGCTTAAAGAAGTTGTGTTAAGTTAAATGTTCTATAGATAAATATAAGTATTTTATTACTCCTAAGAAACCTAGTCTCTTTTTACCTATTATTCCATATTTTGGGGGCTTAGTTTAGGTCTAGATATTTCAAGATGTAGATTAGCTTTATTCAAAAGAATGCATTTATTTTTAGATGAATAATAAGCAAATTGACCAGTTCCATTCTATGCTATATTATCTTTTTAATTACTAGCTATTACCACAAATTATCACCATTATTTTGACAAATACTTATAATTTTTTTTCCAGCTAAAGTGAATATTTACATAAGGAACATAATATTTATTCAAAATAGCTTTACTACATTGATACAAAAATCTTCATTGCTGATGTGATCGCTAATGAGAGCATAATTAAATAATTCAAGAACAGTAGTTGAAAATTAAGACTTTTCAGGGAAATTATATAGATACAGACATTAGATAAATATAATTTATGAAAAAGACCATGCAATGAATATTTTCCCCAAATGTCTAAAAATTGGAAGGCCACTCTTGGGCAGAAAAAATATTTCTCCATAAAACAAACTACATCAAAACAAATATCTCTGAATTTGGAAAATTTATCATATAACTTTCATTTTATTTTATCCTATTTGCAAAGTCATGTTTAATGACTGTTTTCTTTATAATCCTGTTAAAAAAAAAAGGTCACCAAATACAAATACCACAACCCTAACCATACTGCAAACAAACAAAACAAAACAAACAAACAAACAAACAAAAAGAAGCTAGGCTTTTATTGGTGGTTAGGCTGAAGTATGAGAAAGTATACACCAGAGATTTATGCATAATCATAGATCTGGTGAAATTTGGATTGTCTTTACTTAACAATACAAGAGTATGGCTTACAACTACATGATTTATGCTGCCAAGGTAATTAATGTTAAAGACATATTATTTTTTCCTATTCAAACTTTTGTCTATATATTTTCTTAACAGTGTTGCAATTTAACGAAAATTTTAAGAAACAAATTTAGCAACATGTTAAAAACAGTCACAAGGTTTATTAGCTAGTTACTTGGTTTTAAAACAAAACGCGAAACACAGGTCTGCAACAGGGGTGGTATCACTGCAATTAATGAGTATGACAATCAAGTCAATGTTTCTGCCACGAGTTTTTATTCAGTATGGATATATATGCTTGAGAGTAGACATTAAAAAGTAGAACTTCATAACTGACTTATTTCCTGAGAATTTGGCATCGGTCTAAAAGCTCCTATGGTTTCAACTTTTTCGAGGTTGTTATTCTGGACATATTTTTTCCTTGTTTCTCTGTATGTAAAATCCCATAAAAGTGCAGTCATTTTTTGAAAGTTTCAAAATGGCAGTTCTCACTGAAACAGTACGAAGTTCCTCAATTTCAGGATGAAAATTAATATGACAGCTATTGAGTGAGCCTACCAGCCATTCTGAACAAATTAACTGATAATCAGAGAGTTCTTGATTTTTTAAAAGTCTTAATTTATAGTAGGTTATCTGTTTTGGTGTAATAAAGCATTAAAAACTAAAAGCTGTAGTTTTCATTCATTTTCATATAAAATTTAACATTACTTCTCAGTGATTATGGTAACAGTTACTCAAAAAATGAGCAAAGTATATGGCAGCTAAATGGGTTGTCAGAATTGGTACCACTGGAAACATAACCTTAAACTTTCAATTCTTATGATATGATTGTGTGAACTCTTGGCTACTATACCATATGAGCACAGGGAAAGAAGGAGCTGCATTATAAACATCTATGATTACGGCAATCATAAACAACAAACATTTATTGAGAACTTAGTATTTTCAAGGCATTGGAGACTTCATTATAAACAGAAGGAAAATATGTCAAAATTAATTACATATAATTTGATGAAAGTCATTAAACTTATGTAAATAAAATAATGGGAAAGCAGAGCTAGCAACCAAAGCTCACCAGGGAAATAAAGACGGGGTGTTCGGTAAAGGTAATATTTGAGCTGAGTGTTAAAAGCAAGCGTTTTTCAGTGACAGACATAATTGGCGTTGAGAAAGAGCACAAGGCACAGATGAAGATTACTACTGGACTATTTTTATATCATATATGTAAAAATAAATTCAGAATAAAGTAATTGAGCTTATTTAAAAAAAAAAAAACAAAACACCTCGAAGGAAGGGACCAGTTGACGGATTAGGGAAATTGATTAAGGAAAGCGCAAATGTCTCCAAATCTCTGAAAGACTTTCATATAAGACAGAAATGAGACAGTGGGATTAGCAAAGTTCAGAACTGAGTAATGGTGCACAGGAGAATCCACGATGGTCAGATTTTGTGAAATGGGAACGACCTGCCTGGCAGAGGTCTGACACTCACCACACTGCAAACACTCAGCTGAAGGGCTGTCCCTTATCATCTCAGAGGCATCGATATATTCCCCAGTTTGTTTATAAATCAAACATCTGTTGACAGATGTTCAAATGACATGGAAGATTCTACTGGAAATCACATTAAGCTTTAGTGAGATCATTGTTTTTCTCATATAGCTTATATTTTTAATGACAGAAAAAAATGATTTTAACACTCACCGTAGAAAAGATGAATGTTTAAGAATGCTAATGAAATACAAACTGTTATATACAAAATCCTTTCCCAGGTTCTGAGAATATTGGTACTGGCAGGTTATAGAAAGTAACCACCCCAAAACCCGGATGGACAGCAACTGTGGTAGATCAGAAAGCCAAATGGAAACATTCACATAGTAAGAATGTCACTTATTTTCTTGCAAAATTCTGAATTGTTCAGTTTTTGCCAACACATTTCTCCAGACCAGTTTAGTGTCTCAGCTACTCTCTGTGCCTGCCAAAGCTGTTTTCTAGACATAATACTAGGATAAGTATCTGTCTTAGAAATAAATGTATTGTTTTCCCCTGAAACTGCTACATCTTTATTTACCTTAGAAGATGCAACTAATGGCTTTCAATGTATTTTTCATGATTTTAAAAATTAAATAATGACAATAAATCTTTTAATAAAATTTAGATGATCGAATAATAGTTCTCTACTATCAGTTCTTTAAAACATACAGAAAAATGAATAAAACATTAATATGCAGTTAGATGAATTTTATTTTTTCTTTTTTGCCATCTGAATCATCTGAATAACTAGTTGCCAGATCAAGAAATGAAATATCGTCATCATCTCAGATGCCCATCTACAACTGTTTCTCAATAGAAACCACCATCTTTACTTCTAATTTGATTATTATATATAAGGAGTTATGCAGTATTTTCTCTTTTGTTTCTGCATTGTTTCACTCAATATTTTTCAAGAAACATCCAAATGTTAGCATATTGTCTCAATTTACTTTTACAGCTGTAATTGTATTCTATTATAACACTATTTCTAAGTTTAGTATAGTATATCTATTTTGATAAGATATCTGAAAACTAATTTTTGATCTTATTTATTATAAATATTGATGTTACAATTTCCTATTCATCTTTGCCGAGCATTCGTACACACTTTTGTTGTGTATCTTCCCAACTTTTTAAATTACTTTTCCCAGCTAAGCCAGTATGTATTTGGAGTTTGGTGTTCTTGTATATGCAAAATAAAAACACGCTCCTCAAACTGAACTTTGAGATAACATAGTATTAAATCACCTTCCTCTCTGGATAAATTAACTACAGGAGGAAAGAAGTTCAAACGGGAGCAAATGAGCAGGTTTCCCCGTGAAATTAATTCAAGGAAGAAACCCAAGGAAATCTAAAAAGCCTCAAAGTTTCATTGTATAAATACTTTATCGTCGGTCTTCTTTTTTACTAAGGTGTGAACGATGAGTACCTGTAATACAAAATAACAAAGTGAGCTCCCGCCAGCTGACTTGTGACATTAAATGTGATAGGAGTAAAAGTGTGAGCTGTAACCAAAATGAACACTGTACTTTTATTTCTATGATGACGTCATCATTGACTTACTGGACTCTGAAAATCTTTCCCTGTGTACAAATGTTTGGCCTAAATGAATTATTGTTTTTTTAATTAAGGTCACAGGGAAGCACATCTGAATGTTCCTAAGTGTGTCTACCATTCCGCATGGCACCAATTTCCTATCCCATCCCTCGGCATCGGTGTGACTTTTTACCTCGATGTTTTTCACCCTAACAAGGAAATCGTACAGAACCTAAGTCATGGGTTTTCATGACGTATAGAAAGAAAAAATGGTCCGGAGCCGTAAGCGCATTTATAGTTATTATTGTGGTGGGTGGTAATGCAGGTGATGGTTTTCCAAAACAAAATTCAAATATCCCCGAGACTTTTCTGCATACCACCCTAATAGCGTCTTCACCTCAACAATATTACAATGTAAAATACAGGTCACGCATTAAGGCCTGGCTGGTTCAAGCTCCGGTGATTTCTCAGCATGGCTCAGACCCTCTTCTCCTCTGCCACAGTGGCTACTACCTGCTACGACTTGTTTGTTTGTTTGTTTTTCTTATTGGGCTACTCTCTCTCATCTTATATGAAACCAGATGGTTTAGTTTTCCAAAGGCACAGTCCAGAGAACTTATGAAAGCCTAATATTTTACTTTAATTATCTGGCCTATTAGAATATCTCTCCATCAGTGATTTTTTTTTTTTTTTTTTGGCCAGAGATGAAGTAATAAATATGCTGATGCTGGGAAGGCCCTTCTCCATCCTAATCCCCACATTCAAGTCGGCCAGCGCTCTCTTCCTTAAATAATGACAGCAAATGACGAAATGCCATTTTGTCTAACAAAAATTGAATGTAAGCAAAATCTGAAAAATTTACTCATCACTCTATTTGATTTGTCCAGATGGCCTTAACGTGAAGCTTTGAGATGATATTTTTTGTTGTTTATATGGATTGAGCCAAAAATGATCCATTAGCACATTTTATAACATTAAAAATAATTATTGTCGGTATAAATATAAAAATTCTAAATGTTCTCTGATATTATAACTCCAATTCATTCTTCAACTTTAAAAAGTTCATATATTCAAATGTTATTAAATTATATTTAAACACATATTTAGGCATTACAGTCACATGCCACTTAATTGCGGGGATAAGTTGTGCAAACGCCCCCGAGGGCACTCAGGCAGCCCTGGATGGTACAGCCACCGCACACCCAGGCTGTGTGGTACGGCCCACCGCTCCCGGGCTCCAGGCCTGTGCAGCACGTCACTGTGCAAAACACCAGATAAAATGTAGCACAAGAAAAGATGATGCAATCAAGAGACGAGACATAGGAGGCTGCCGCTGCCTGCATGACACAGCAAACTGTTCACGGCAAAGTTTCCTTTTATAAATAGACAGAGCGTCCTCTAAAGTAACCATAAAGGGCATAGTGCAGCGAATGCGCAAACCGGTAACGTAGCTGTTTACTATTATCAAGTATTATGTGCTATACATAACCGGATGTGCTGTGCTTTCTGACGACCAGGGCGGTAGGTTTGTTTACACCGGCATCACCACAAACCCGCGAGTCCTGCGTTGTTCTACCGCGTTACAAAGAGACCATCACTGGAGGATGAGTAGTTCAGCTCCATTATAATGTATGAGACCACCATCGTACATGTGGTCTGCCGTTGAATGAAATGCTGTTATGCGGCTCATGACTATATTTAAGCCAATGAGTTATATGCTATCATGATGAATTATTCTCAGTCTAATTTTCAAGGATTTTTCAAAGGAGAATCTTGCTCTTCGCAAGTCAGCTCCAATGAGCAATCCTAGTTGAATAATCAAGGCATTTTTTATAGCCAATCATCATGTAAGCCATATAGATTTAATAAAATACAAATTCCTCAGGAAAATCAGAAGCTTAGTACACTCCTCCTAACACTATTTGATACACACACACACACACACACACACACACACACACACACACAGATTTAGTGAACTTACCAGCTTGTTAAACTTATCGTTTTACAGATAGTAAATCAACAAACACTTCTGGGTCTTAAATTAGCAACACATAGCAAGCACACAAAGTAAATAAAATGGATTCTGTGCAGTTATTTATTCCAAATTACCATCACATTTTTATTTGTTTATAAATGTTTTCTTAAGTTCAAAGGGAAAAAAAATCAAATCATGATATTCAATGGGAAAAAGCTAAGTTGGGGAATTTTCGTCATCACTCTTTCCTTGGCAACTTATGTAAACATGTTACATATCTCTGGAATAATGCATTAGGCATCTTCAAAACAAACGCATTGCCTACATTCCACGCTGAGAAATGCATCACAATGAATTATAACTTGAAATCGCAAAGGGAGTGATTGCGGTTCCAGAAGACAATCGAACTCCCCACCGGAAAATGTTGCTCACTGTCACAAGACCCCACAGCGCTCCTGTCCTGCTGCCAATCACGTGGCGAAAGAGCCTCTCTGTTTAAAAATAGCAACAAGCCAATGTGTTTCCTTTTAAAATAAGGAAAAGTCTCCTCGAAAAAAAAAAAAACGAATTCGAGACACAGCTAGCAAACACATAAAAATGCTTCTGAAGAAACAGACTCGGTGAATCAAAATAGTAAATTTTTTTTTCCTCTTCTTTTTCTGCATTTACTAAAAGCAAGCCTAGAAACAAGAATAGAGGCATCTTTCATGACTACCCCTCGCTTCTGATTTTATCCCAGGTTCCAGATGATGAGTACTCACAAGCCGTCTCGTCGCTTAGAGAAAAGGATCGCAAGGCATGTTATTAGCTGAGAGAATGATGCCCTTTCTTCTCTAGCATATTCTTTAATTTAAATTTTATTCCTTAAAAAGCCCACAAATACCCTGCGGTAACATACAAACAGTCATAAAAAGTACATCATGAAGGAAAGCTATACCCCTGGAAGAACTCGAGCCTTGTGCGCAGGTGCCCAGAGGTGTGATACAGGTGACCAGCTCCTTCTGAGCCGCAGACACGTCGCCATTAATCAATACTGTGAGGCTGTGGGTTTGTTTTCGCCTCAGCACGTCTTTTATTTTGAGCTACCACATATTATTTGTAAGGCTGTACCAAAAGGAATCTATTTCTAATTAATGCCCCTTGGGCCATGCATGTTCACACCTCAATATATTTGCTCTAATAACTCGCGGGCGAGGAGATATCCTGCTTACGCAAACCGAGGTTCTTTACCCGCAGGGACCGCGCGGTTGTGATCTTGCTCTTTGCCCCTCCCTCCCTTCCTTTCTCCTCCTTCCTTCCTCCCGCTCTTCCTTTCTCCTGTCGCCTTTTTCTTGTCCTCCTCCTATTTCTCACATCTCATTGCCCAGAATGTTCTTCTACAAAAATTGGACATGACCGTGAAAATAAGGCTCCTCATTTCTTGAGAGTGAAAAAACAAACAAACAAACAAAAACCCCAAAAAACAAAAACACACACAAACGCGCTCACATCATACAACCTGTCCCGAGAACCCCTCTTTTCACATCAGGGTGTCCTGATCTAGTCTGGGAGGCAGAAGCAACGACACCTGCCTCATTAAGGGGTCGGTCTCTTTGCCTTCTGCAGCTGCAGCATGAGAGAAATCCCTTCTGAGGCCAAAGGCGGATTTTTGGCACCAGACTGAAAAATCTTAGCTCAAATTGGCCCTTAAGCGCCGTCCTTCCCTGAAACAAGTTAAAGAAACTTCAGAATCACCCTTTAGTGCAAAGCAAAGGCACCCACAGATATTTGCTAAATTTTAACTCACGGATTTTGTGGTTAGTGAGAAAGGAATCATTTTCCTTATGGGAAATTATACCTTTATAAAAAAAAGGTATAAAAAAATTATACCTTTATAAAAAAAGGAAGAATTTAAAGTATTAGAACTAATTCTTGTTCTCTCCCCAAATGATAATGGATGAGGAAAAAAAATACAGAATATGCTCAAACCACATAATCTAACGCTTTTCTCAAAAGGAAAAAAAAAAGAGATTATAAAACACAAAGGGAAACACAATTCATGGGCACATAATCCATTTTATACACCAGATCTCTGCAGCTTGGAGTACAAACCACTTGCCACAGGCCAAGTAACCAGAAAATTATGTACTTAGAATTGGAATTCGGATCTTCAGGCTGCCGATCCAGCACATTCTGTAACCCCACAACCCGCCATTTGTTATCCATCATTAAAATATTCCTGATGGGACACCGTTGTCCTTAACCTTTACGTTTCAAAGAGATGGTTCCCAGGCGCTTGAGAAAGACATGCCGGATTTGAAAACTGGCAGGAGGCATAGAGAGTTTACGTTGCAAAGGAACAGAGAGAGGGTTTATAATGACAAGTTTTCTAAAGTAAATGCTCTAAGAGAAGGGAGCTCCGGGGCCTCGGAAGGAAGAAACTGGTCTGAAGTTCGTGCGGCTGAGAGGGCACCGAAGGCCACGTTGGTCCCCAGGCTGTATTAAAAACAATAACCCAAATTTATGGGCATATTTCACTCCTCTGCCCATTTCTGGACATCAAGGTCCCCGCAAAATAACTTCCAAGCTTTTCATTTTTCCTTTTTTTTTTTTTTTTTTAATAATTCTTCTACTTGTCTTAATCCATCCAAGCTCCTATAACAAAATAACACGGAATGAGTAGCTGATGAACCTCAGCAATTTATTCCTCACGTTTGTGGAGGCCGGGAGTCCAGAACGGGGCGGCAGCGGGGACAGTTTCTGCCGAAGGCTCTTCTGGGCTGCGGACCACCCGCCCCGCCCCGTCCCGTGTCCTCACGTGGGGGAAAGGGGGCCGGGGGTCCGTCTCCGGGGCCTCTTTTCTCAGGGCACTGAGCCCTTTTCCGGGGGCTCCACCCTCATGACGTAAGCACCTCCCAAAGGCCCCACCTCCAAACGCCATCACAAGGGGCATCAGAATCAAGGTGTGACTTTGCGGGGGCCGCGACACTCAGACCGCAGCAGCGCCGAACGAGCCCCCCGTGTGGTCACCCCCTTCCGTGGCAGCCTCGCCATCCTCCCGCCGGAAAAGCCCCACCCGCCTCCCGCCACCACTGCTCTTCTCCCGCTGGCGCCCTTGGCCGTGAACCCCGAAACTGGCAACGGAGTCCCACGTTCCCCATCAAGCTGCCCCAGGGTGTAACGTGGGGCTGGTGTCACACATCTTGGCCAGCCCCACGTCACACCCTGGCGACTCAGCACCCGCATGAAAACCATGTCCTCCAGCATGGTAGATCTGAGAGACAGAGGAGTAATTTGCCATGAACATTTTCAGGATAAACTCGCAAAGGTCCGGGATTCCAAAAACTAAAACGCATTTAAGTTGGTGACCTTATCAAACTAACTGAACGGGTACTCCGAAGTTTACACCCGGGATTGTGGTGATGCGCGCCCACGTCACGAAGCCATTGGAGGGGCTTTATTGGGCAGAATGATTTCGGTCTCTCGGATAATCATAATTGCTACCGCATATCGCTCACTGACTTCAGGTTAGGTCCTGTTTCAAAAAATTTACGTGTATCACATTGAGCAGTGATTAAAGAAAAGAGACACGTACAGCTCTTCTAGGGCAGCGAGATTTAACTGGGTAAAAAAAGAGCAATGGGGGGCCGGGAGCCAAAGATCTGCTCTGTGGCCGTGGTGGTTTCCTCCATGACCAAACTCTCCTTTTTTCTTTGATTTTTATTTTGTCTGTTTTCATGAAAACGCTGGAAGAATCAGCACCATGGCACCGGAATCAAAACGCCCGCGGCTGCAGAGATATATTGTGGTTGTTCTCCGTCTTGTTTGCGTGTTGTGTGTGCTTTTAAATAAATGTTTGGTTCTGGAATAGTTTGGGGTTTACAGAAATGCAGAAATATTACGAAGAACCCCATTTACCTCTCTTGGTTATCTGTGATTGGCATCTTGCATAGTATGGTTCATTTTTTTACAGTCGATAAATCAACTCTGATGCATTCTTATTCCCTAAAACCCACCGTTCATCCAGACGTCCTTCATTGTAATTTAATGTTCTGTTTCTGTCCTATGATCCCACCCAAGGCGGCACAGGACAGTTGGTCATCATGTCTCCTTAGGGCCCTCTTGCTGTGACAGTTCCTCAGGCTTCGTTTTGATAATTTGGACAACTTCGAGGAGTATTGGCCAGATATTTTTTGAAATGTCCCTCTGGTGGGCTTTGTCTGATATTTTCTCATGATTACACTGGAGTTGGGGTTTTTTGGCAGGAAGGCTAGAGAGGTAAAGAGCCATCCTTATCACATCATATCATGAGAACACACAATCAGCACGACTTATCACTATGAACCACGACCTTGATCACCTGCCTGAGGTAGTAGTCAGGTTTCTTTATCGGAAAGTTAATCTCCTCCACTGCCTTCTTTGCACACTTCAGGCTTTGAAAGGCAGTCACTACGTGTGGTCCACAGTTAAGTGGGCAGTTGTACTCCACCTCCTAAGGGCGGAGTATCTACATAAATTATTTGGTATCCTTATGCAAGAAAGTTTTGTCTATTGCCTCTCACGTATTTATTTACTCAATTATTTACTTATTTATAACAGTATAGACACAGATACTTATCGTTTACTCTTGGTTATAATATAATACTTTTATTTATTTTGTTACTCAAATTGTTTCAGATTCGGCCATTGGGAGTTCTTTCATTTAGCACCTATTTCTCTCTGACATACCTCCATCATCGTGAGCTTTTGTTTATTTGTTTTTGTTTGGGTTTTTTTGTTGTGGCACTACGGAATATCTCAGGCTCATCTCGTGTACATCCTGCCCCATTCTAGAATCAGGCATTTTCCCAAGAGGCCTTAGTTCCTTTATCATATAGCATGATATAAGAAACCCAGATGTGGGCTGGGAGTATTGGTTGCTACTGAGGGGTCATGATTCTGGGTCCTCTCAGCAGATGGAGAGAGAAAATACAGGTGTACATACCATCCATGTATAAGTATGAACATATATTTCTATAAGGTAATATTCATACCTATTAAGGTAAACACGAGCTCATACTGATGTCTGTAACTCTAAGCCAGCACCACATGGATTATTCTACCTTTCTTACATCTTTACTTAATTCTGATATTAGGGTGATGCCTGCTTCACTGAGGAAGTTAGGAAGTATTATCTCAGCTTCCACTTCCTAGAAGAGATTGTGGAGAATTGGTATCATCTCTTCATTAAATATTCGATAGAATTCACTAGTAAATTCGTCTGCGTTTGGAACTCTCTTTGTTGGAAGATTATTACTAATTGATCTTACAAATAAATATAGGACTCTTGGGGTCATGTATGTCTCCTTGCATGAATGCTGGGACTTTGGATTACCCTGGATGACCTCTCCATCTCAAGACCCTTAATTTAACCACATTCACAGAGCGCCTTGGCCAGGCAAGCTAACATGCCCGCAGGTTTCAGGCACCAGGTCACACACTTCTGAGGGGCGCCACTCTTCTGCCTGCCTGCCCGCCTCTGGCCTCCAAAATTCATGCCAGTTCCACGTGCAAAATGCATTTACTTCAGCCCAATATCCCCACGTCTCTACCCATTAACTTGGTAAATGTTCCATGTGAATTTGGAAAGAGTGTGATTCTGCTGCTCTTAGACAGAGTAATCTATAAATGTCAATTAGATTCAATTGATTGATATTGTTTTTCATGTCAACTATATGCTCACTGATTTTCTGCCTGTTTGATTTATAAATAGCTGACAGGAGGTGTTGGAGTCTTGAACTATAAATGTGGATTTGTCTATTTCTCCTTTCAGTTCTATGTGTTTCCTGATTTATGTTGCTGTTATTTTCATGTTTTTTTTTTTATTATTATTTTGATGTTTATTATCCTAGGTTCACACACGTTTTGGACTGTTAGGTCTTCTTGGAAAACTGACCCCTTTATCATCATGAATGCCCCTCACCATCCCTGATAATCTGTCTTGTTCTGAAGTCTTCCTTGTCTAAAATTAATATTGATACTCAAGTTTTCATTTCATTAGCATTAACATGGCATATAGTTCTCCATCCACTCATTTTGAGTCTATCTGAATCTTCATAGTTAAATTTTTTTCTGCTGTCTCCCACTTTGACAATCTTGGTCTTTCTTTGGTGTACCCAGAACACCCACATTTATAGTGGTTATTGATACAGTTGGACACATACCTACCATATCTGTAGCTGTTTTAATTTTTTTCATTTTTTTCCTCCTCTCTTCTTTCATTCTTTTTTTTTTTTAATTGAGGATTGTTCGAATACATTTTTTAAAATCTTCTATTCAGGTATCAATTATGATTCTTGTAAAAAAAAATAGTTGCCTTGGAGTTTACAACATCCTTTTGAAATTAATCTAAATCCACTTTCAAATTCCAATATATTGCTTCCCATATGGTGACGAGCACATTTGACAGAGAATTCCCAAGTCCTCTCTTTCGTCCCTGGAGATATTGCTGTTACTCATTTCACTTATCCATACGCTACATCACTCAATTCGTTGTTACTATTATTACTATATATAAACTGTTACGTGTCGAGACGGCTGAGCTCCAGGCGTTACACTGGCCACTTCAGACGACGAACCCAACGGAACGCTAACGGTCACTCCTTTATTCACCAACCGGGATGGCCTGAGAAAGAGGCTAAGCGGGAAAGGGCCTTGGCCCCTGCAGCGCCTCCCTTTTCCCCAAGGAAGGCCCGGAAAGCAACGGCAAAGGCTGAGCAGAATCAGCAACAGGGAGCTCCGAGCAAAAAGGCTCCTGCACTGTAGGGCCCTGGGAGTCAGGGAGGGAGAGAGGGGGAAAGGGTGAGAGAGGAAAAGTACTGTGTACCGAGTCGGAGTGGCCGAAATGGCTTCGAGGCCCCAGGCTAGGAGATCTGCGGAGCCGCCTGATAGCATCCTCAGCCAGGGGCCCTCCCCATCAGGAGGCGCCGGGATGCGGGCACCGAGGATAGAGACGCAGGTAGGTGTGTGGCAGCCGCAGCCAGGGCCGGCTGGCCTCCGGCCGACCCGACCGCAGGGACCAAGCGCGCACACAAAGGCAGCTTCCCCATGAGGTCGCCGGGTGAAGCCTTTGCAACTGGCAGATCCGGCAGGCCGGAAACATCACTCATGAGTTAGGGCCTGGAGCTGGACGCCTCATCTTCTTTCCAGATCGACTGAAAATAAGAAAAATAAATCGTTTTATTTTGCCTCCATTTATTTCCCCTTTGAAGTGCTTCCTTCGCTATGTGGCTGGGAGTTTCTAACACAACGCTTGCCCTCTGCAGGAAAAATGAGCTCTTGTAACATTTCCTCCGAGGCAGGTCCGCTGACAACGAAGTCTCCATTTTCGTTTGCCAGAGAAAGTCTTTAGTTTTCCTTCGACTTCGTTTTTGAGTGCGGCATTGTAAGTTGGTGAGGGTTTTTTCCCTTCGACGCCTTCAACATTTCACTGGGTTCTTTTCTTGCTTGCATTATTTCTATGAAAATTCTCCTGTCCTTCTCATCCTTATTCTTCTATGGGTAAGGTGCTTTCTTCCCTTTGCAGCTTTTAAAATTTTCTCATTGGCTTTTGTTTTCTGAAGTTTGAAAATGATAAGCCTAATGACGTGCCCGTGTGTGTGCGTGTGTGTGTGCGCCTATGTATGTCCGGTATCTCTTTTGTTAATATTGGCAAGAGAACATTCTGGGCTGGAGATACAGCTCTGATCCTCACAAGAGAAAGGAATCCAAGAAACATTGTGGGCCTCAAAGGATTAAGAGAAGTAGTCTAGTTTATTTGAATTCCCGAGAAACCCTACCTGCACATGAAAGACTTACACAAAGAAGCCATTGCTGACCTTCAAGAGCCATGCACATTATAAAATCAGGGATTCACTTAAGAATAGAGTTTTTGTGGAAATAAATTATCGAAAGTCGAAATACTTAGAAGATGCGTAAAAAGGAGAAAGTGAACAAATTTAACTTTCTGTAAACATGAGGTTCTCATAGTTCGATTCCACAAATAAAATTCTATTGTCTCATTTTTCATTTTTAAGCACCTTTCTTAAAGTTTACCAAACAAACGGAAACGTGCATAAGTCCTAAAGATACACTTCAATGAAATCTCGTGAGGCGTACACAACCCAGGTCGAGAATAGAACATTAGCAGCAGCTCAGCTGTCCTCCACCGACATGTTTTGAAATATAAATATTTTTCCAGACCACTCGCTGAATCTTTATGAAGGAAAATAAAACTCCTAGGTAGTTTTGAAGGGAAACAAAGCAAGCAACACATTGACAATGAGGCAGTATATAAATTTATATATATGGGGCTGATGTACTTGTACATAAATATTATGTATGTTATATACATATGTACACAGATATGTGTGTATGTATATATATTTATATGTCTTTATATCTGGATCAAGAGAGAACATGTATGTATGTATGAATACATCATCCCTGTAATAGGGGGCATTTTTTACAGTTTTTTACATTTTTTCTACCGCGCCCTAAAATCTTAATGGATATATAGGAATGCTCTCACATGTGCACAGAAGCACCTTCCTTGATGAGAAAATGCAGAGCGCTCTAGCTTTCTGTGACTCAAGAAATCTTCATTTTTCAGCATCTAAATTATTGAGTAAATGAAACATCCTTTTTTTTTTTTCTTTCTTAGAACCATATATTAAAAGCACACACCAGAAACAGGTATTTCGGTTAAACACGAGGAGAAGTTGTGTGAGTGGACGGGGCGGGGGAGGGGTGAAAACGGACATGGAGTCTGACCTCCTGGAGCCGAAGACAAAGGCAGCTCTGCGACTGGCCCCTGCAGCCAGGATCTGCTCCCGCGACCCAGGCAGGGGCCAGAGGATGGAATCACAATTTTGAGTCCATGATCCAAAAAAAGAAAAGAAAAGGAATTAAAAAGTGGCAGATGGTTTAGAGAAAATTTATTGTGTTTTGAGAGTCACAGATGTTCCTCTTTATCTTCTTCCACAATGGAAATGCCAATAAAACATTCACTTCCTTTCTTCTTAAACTTTTTAACATATTGCCTCATTAAACGGAGTTTATAGTTAATCTTGGTATTTGCCGGGGTATGTCATGCTTTGTTCTTACACAAAACTGTCTTTGTTGTTCTTGACCATTTGGTTTCTCCTGTGAGCTTTATAACAGGGTTGTCACTTTCCATGTGAAGTCCTATAGGACATTTTGACTAGACATCACTGAATTAATAAACTATTTTGGAAGGAACTAACAACTTTATTACATTGAGTTTTTCCATTTATACACATGGTGCATCTCTTTAGTAATTTAGATTTTTTTTCAGTGCATTATTGGAGAGTCGGATAAGATTTCTTCTGTTCCTCAGTTCACTTGAGATGATGACCAAATGCAATATCCTTGAGTTAGACAGTAGATAGATGGTAGGTAAAATTTACCACTCTTAGATTCTTGAGACTGCACAACAAGAAAAAAACAAAAGGAAAAGGAGATCTACGGTGACCTTCCATTTTCTCCATTGCAATATTATGGATGCTGCAAGCCATTAGAAACATAATGTTGCTTCTTATTTCCTTATTAACACATCATCTTCTTTTAAGAGTGACATTTTTAACATATTTATTTATTTCACATTTAAGCCTAGTGCTAAATAAAACCCAGGCTATATACCATTATGAAAGAAGGTAATAAATGCTGTAAACCTTACATTATACTTTGAAGTAGAAAAGATATCAGATTCACAATTCTGGATTTTCAATATAGATACTCCAGTGAATTTACAACATAGTTTCAAAACTTGAATTTCTAGAATCATAGGTATGTCTGGGGGATCTGGAAAGGTTTGCAGACAGCCTACCATCTATGAATTTTTCCCAAAGAATAAGAAACCTAAGACCAGTCGGTTTCTGGTTCAAGTTTTATAGGCTGATTAGCTCCTAGAAGTCAGTCTACTTGTGTTGCCTTTGTATTCTTTAAACACATAAAAAATATCTTCAAACTTGTAGGCACTTGCATTTTAAGTTAAACCAAAGTAATCTGAGGAGTTAATAATCTGACCTAACAAATCTCAAAGAATGAAAACCTACAACACCTAGTGCTTCGTTTCCCAGTTATAACCAATAAAAACATGGAATCGAGTTATCATGATTTTGTGGTCCACTTATGGCCTCACCCTCCATCATTTACACTAATGTTCACATAAAATAATCTGTCGTAGCTTATTTACATCTCTACACCGCATAAAAATGAAAAACCTTCCATCTTTCAAATATTCTCATTCTTAATTAAAGTTGCCACTCTTATAAATGCCTTAAATGTAAAGAATTCTAAGACTGTCTTTGTTCTGTTCATATCTATATTGAGCTTATATAGGTTATTTAATTAATGATAGATAATTTGTGTGTGCAATGAAATTTTTAAAATATAAACTATCCCTTGACTACACACAACTAAAAATGACACCGAGAAATTCCTTACTTGAGTTAGAGCACTGATTTTTAAAAATAGACAGCTTTCTTAACATTTTACTGGTATTTACATGTCAGACTCAATGATATTACTCTTTCCCCTGATTGTGCGATGAATGTTGCTGGATCATTTAACCCTTAAACATTTTCGCCTTTTGCAGGAATTGTTAAATGCTCATGTGCAGCTTACCTACCCATGAACCAGAAAGCTGAGCATGCATTCTCTTTAGAAAATTCTGTCAAGCTATACATTCTTTAGCATGTTATATATAAAATCAAAATAGCATAATCAAGCTATGTGGGAATTTAAATTTGAAACGGTTAACATATTTAGAGTAGGAAGATTTGGTTTAAAAAGTAATTAGGTGTTTATAGTCATTTCCTATGCTATAGGAGCACATCAGAAAATACATTTATCATTTTTATTCCCATAATGCTGGAAATAGACTGAAAAAAGGAATCAAATTTCTTAGTTAGACCAATCAAACATATTTTTTTTTATTATAGGTTTGCATAACTTAAGACTTACGCTTTATGTTTGATTGTATTTGGTGCCTATAGATGATTATACATAATCATATAATAGGAATATAATCATAACATCAGGAGGAAAACGCACACTCGACTCAGTGGACTAGCATGAGCCATCTGTTTATGCTCATGTATAAAAGGGAAATAAACACATTTGTCAAGAACGTCGTGCTTACGCGATTCACTGTCGGTGTTTTTTATCGCCCCTGGGACTGCGTTAGAGAGGTACACGGCACTGCCATTGCGTCTTCGAATGGTCTGATCTGTGCTCGCGCACATTCTAAGAGTGGTCTGCACGTCGCAGAGACACTCGGAGGAACCGAGGCGCACGTGTCACCGCGTGTCCCACAGGGCGGCTGTCTCATCACCCTCAGGTGCGCGATATGCATTTAAAGAACCCGACTGTGTACACGCGGTGGAAGCGGGCTGGGCCTGCATTTTTCTTTTCCAAAGGTGAGCTTTGCAGTGACAGCTACAACTGTAACCGATGGCCTAGAATGATGTGTCACGCAAGACACGGTGACATCTCTTAAGATGACCGAGAACGATGTTTAACTGCAATCTTCCACGGTTTGGTAGGCTGACAAGGAAAAGAAAAAGCCGCCGTTTAAGGAGACCTGTTGACTTTTACAGCTCGGAATTGATGTTAGTCACAGCAGTTGCTCCATCTTTATATCCTCGAAAGGGCCAACTCCGTGGGACAGAGGGGAGGAAGCGGTACGGCTCGTAGCCGCCCATCTAAGGCAACGCTGTGACGCCGACGGGAGGTCGTAAGCGAGCAAGGCCCATTCACTGTTAAACGAAGTACAGAATTCAGAAAGTCCTCACTTATAAAATATTTTTTATCGATATAACAATTTTCCCACACGGTCTTTGCACACTAGTTGAGAAAATCCACACGTCGTCAGTTAGCATTATATCAGCAAATGAAGGCAAGTAATTTAATCATCGACATACATCAATGACACTTTCTTCTCTCAAAATATAAATCAAGTTAAATCGATTACTTAAACAAAAAGTCTATATTTAAAATGCCTTATATTTAGAGTCAGATGGAAAATGAGGAGGCTAGTGATAACTATCATCAAACCTTGCCTTGTGTCCCGATAAATAAAAATGATATAGGGCCACATACCCATGGTAGGATGTTGACGGACACCCCTTGGGAGAAGCACAGTAGTTAAGACGGAGCCACCAGCCATAGGATGGCCAGCACGCGGACACCAGTCATGGGCCAGTCACGGACATATATTATTTTTATACGCACATAAATATTTACTCCAGATCCCCAGTGTGAAGAAGACAGTGACCTAGAGTTTAAACCCACGTTCGACTAATGCAAAGCGGAGACTCTCCCTAGAACATCACACTGCTTTCTCTAACTTTAGTTCTTTAAGCTTAACATGAACCATATATCAGGAAGATTAAAAGTGGCCTTATTTTTATTCAAGCATTTCCTTTAACTCCTTCCCCCAAACCACGAATTTAAAAAAGCTGATCGGAAAGGCCTTTTTGAGTAGGGCATTATTCAGCTCCCACTTTGAACGTGCGACGTGACCAGTTAGCAGGGTCCTTTTCTCTGCTTGCCCGCACTCACTGACACGTAGGATGTATCTTTAAAATGACTACAGTAAGTTAATACAGATAATAAACTCATTTTATAAATGGGAAAAAAAATGAAACGTGTAAAGACAGGCAATGTGCGTTACAGAACTGAACAAGGAGGCTGTGGCCTGGGGTGACTCCGATGGCCCGTGACCTCCGCAGACCCAAACGGACACCTAACGCAGAGCCGACACATGGAGATCCTGGAAGACAAAGAGCACCCGCCGCGAACGGCCATCTGGGTGTTCCCACGCAAGGCGAGCGCTTCAGCCGCAGCCACTCCAATGATTTCCTTGCTTTGCTACCTCGTTTTCTCTATAACAACCTCTCCCCTAGGCCCCGAGCGCCCCTCATCGCCTCTGGCGTCGTGCCGACTCTGAGGGATGCATGCTCCTGTTTTATTTACCTCTGTGTAAGAAAACCTAAGCCACTGCCCCACACGTTACATGCTGATTACATGTATGATGTGTCACCGTGTCACCTAGTGTTACATATGATGGGTATGATACCATACATATTATATACATGGTAATTCTGTTATTTGCCTACAGAAAACTTACCTATCCCTTAAGGAAATATAAATTCCCGGCCCCCCACACACCACCTCGATGAGACCCACGCAGATCACTGTCTGCCGGATATTCACCTGCTACAAACGAGCAGGGTTCCCTCAAACTCGAATAACATAAACACACTTGAACGCTAAAAATTTCTCGAGGGCCCCGCCCCTCCCCCCGCATTGTCACGGTTTCGTATTGCTACTTAAACACTTTAAAACATAAGCCTAGCTTTACAAGTGATATACTTAGCAAGCTTGTACAACTATGGATTCCGAAACTAATTTACAAATTAAATCGGAAGTCAGAAAGCAGTACGTTTGATGTGAGTAGTGCTCATTCACTGTCCTTGGCACATTTTTTGAGTGATTTTGCTGCTCGCTCGGCACGAATGTGTCACGGGCCACTATTCTCCCAGCACTGTTTCCCACTTAACCTACTGCGAACCCTTCGTTTCTGTGATGCGGCATCATTTTGCCTGTATTTGGCAGAAAAATAATACTTTTACTGAGAACATCCAGCTCTGTTTCTTACCAGGAATCTACAATAATGATATTAGTACTACACCTGTCAAGGTGGTTCTAAATCTAAAAATAATCATTCACGTTCTTTTCCTCACTTTCTCACCTCGGATCATATTTGAGGTCACGTCGATACTCTGCCCTCTCTCTGTGATTTGCTTACCAACCAGCTTTGCCCGAGGAGCGGTGAGTGGGGGTCGAGAGGATGCTATTCTGATTAGTAAGCAATGATATTGGGGTCATGTTTATTGACTCACTCTCGGAAAGTTTAAGTGTATCTTTTTAATACTCCTGTTACAAATGCATGTGCTATGAGCCGTTCACTGATTATTATCTAAGCTCAGCGCACCTCTTACCTGAGCTCATTCCCCCCACCTACGGCAGTAGGACAAATAACAGCTCCTTTTTTGTTTTGTTTTAAATATATACTGCATCGGTGAATAGTAGTAAAAGCCCAAGTATTCAGTCTGAGCTCTGTTACTTTCTCACTTTGCAAAATTAGGCGGGTGGCTACTTCTTCGAAAGTGTGTCGTACCTTGCAGAAGGTACGTAGCAGTTGCTGAAGGTACCAAGTGGCGTGGCGTGTCAAGCGTCGAATGTACTGCCGGCTGAGAGAGAGGCCTGGTGAAGACTAGTCAGTGTTCTTATCGCCACTGTCTGGCACACGCTCTGACTTGACTTCTCCGGTCACTCATTCTAGGCAACTCCAGTTGTCTGGTAAGTATAGCTGTTTCCACTACGATATATATTTTGAAAAATATGAAAGGTTCACATGCAATTAGCAAATGAGGGAGCGATGGCAATCTTAGATGCAAGTCGCGTGCAGTAAGACCTGCTTTGCCCCAGCATTTTAACGCAATGGTAAATCCAGTGACAAAATCGGCACCAGTTCACGGCGACGCCCAGGAGGACACCATGCCCTTTGACCCGGGCACGACGCCCTGTCGTGGGGATGCACCCTGTACAGATCTCTTCACTATTAGTCTTTTGTTTCCACTGGACCCTCAATCTTTCCTTTAGCCCTATTCCGTTGAGCTAGCTTCAAACTGCCTTAAAAAAAAAAAATCAACTATATTCAAGCACAACACATAAAAAATGCAGAACTTAGCAGGATGAATTTTTATAACTAGAACATCCCGTGTAACTAAAACCCAGGATGATAAACAGAATGTTTTCAGTGCTATATGGGTTCCTTCAATCACTTCCCTCTTTCTAGGTTACTCATCACACGTGCTTCTAACAACACACCGCCATGGTGATGTGTATTACTTTCATAAAAATGTAATCCCACGGTATGTTGCCTTTTGCGTCCGGATTCATTCTTTCAGCGTCATGATTCTGAGTTTCACCCGTATTGTTCCATGAGTCATTCATACACAGGCTGTCCCATATTCTCTTGTTTATTTTCCATTTATTTGTCAATGGTCGTTCCTGTACATGTCATTGGTAAAAATCTACATGTCACTCTTCCTGGGTGACAAATGCTCTGGAGTGGTGTCGCTGGTCATGGGACGTGGATTTGTTAATCTTTAGTAGATACCGACAAATAATTCTCCAAAATTATCATACTCACCTGCCGTATATGTGAGATCCAATTACTCAAGATCTTTGTTGGTATTTTGTAGTTTCTGTATGTTCGTTCTAGTTAAAATCATGTTGTTCTAAGACACATTTCCCTAATACCTTAGAATAAAAATAGTTTGTCCCAGACTTCTGAAAAAAAAAAAGTATAAAAAAGTGAAGATAAATTTAGCATAGAGAAAACTCAACAAGGTGTTTATAAAGAGTTATTAAATAGAAAATGAATTATGCTTTTGCCATAGTGGTTTTAAAATCATCCGCAAACAAAATAATAAAAAGGCGCATTCGTGGTAATTAGAGGGGGAAAATTTATTCAGTACAAAGACAACAAAACATCTGATACTCGAAGCTGTCTGAGATGGGACCAGCAGTGACCAGAACGTGTAGTAAGGTGGTCAGTGACAGAGTTGGGTCTAATACGAATACACTGAAATTTTCTTTTCAGCATTGCGACTGTGAGAGTCAGCGACTATAGAAAAGGCTCCATTTTGGTAGACCAACATTTTCAGAATAGTCGTGTGTCAAATGAATGTCTAAAAGGCAAACTTATTCAGTCGCTGACTTACATTTTATAGTGGTGTTACACAGTACTGGTAAAAATGTCCCCAACATCGTAAGTCAAGGTGTTTCAGTGAAGACAAATGAGAGCAAGAACGAATCTCATTACACGCTGAACACCACTCGAAATTATCATCGTTCTAAGTATTTAAAGCTATACCTCCTAAACTAGTCATTTATTTTTCTACTCATGTATTTAAATAGAGTTCCTACAATATCATGTGTATACTGATTCGAAGAACCTTTTCTACACTAGAGAATTTGCTTGGGTCCATATCTACCTCTCCCAGAACTGTGTTTCTCTTTCTGACACTATTTTGCGTGCCTAACTTATATATAGTGTGACTTTAAATTTACTTATATCAAAATAAGTAAATTTATTTTTCCTTTAAAAAGTATTATATCAAAATAAGTAAATTTATTTTTCCTTTAAAAAGCATTATAAGTAAATAAGTAAATTTATTTTTCCTTTAAAAAGCATTATATGTGGAAATTAGAAATGTGTAAAGAAGTCGAATGTTTTATAAAATCTGAAAGTAGCTCCTTAATAACAATCTAAGTGAAAATGTCCATCCTTTGTTAAAAAGTATCATAAATCTAGTGTGTATCTAAAGATGCTATAGAAGTTTCCATACTTTATTAACACACACGTGTGCATGCATACACACACACACACACACACACAATTTGGAAGTATTTTAGCACATCCAATAGCACATTTAAAGCTAGAGAAACAAGCATAATAGACATTAAGGATTTTACCACTTGGAAGACATAAGGGCATTTTCCAGAATTACGCATCTTGCATTCATAAACGTGAACGTGCATGTGCGCCTGACAGTGAATGTTCGTTTCAGAAAAGTGTTTGCTCCTCAGTCCCACGGCATTGCTGCCACGGGCACTGCAGATACAATTCTGCTACCTGCGCGGAACATGCCGCACATGTCAGTAGACCCACGAAGAACACGAAGAACACGTAGGGTTAATTTTTCTAAGAGAATAGAGAAGTCTATTGTCTTTTTATATATTTTAACAACACAATAATTAATTATTTTAAGGTTTCTACGAGTTACAGATTTTACCTCTTAGAAGTCAGAAAAGCAGGGAAAACTTTGACTGCATGAAAAGAACACATTCTAAAGGAGAAATGCTTTCTTGCACACCCTGTGGGAATATATCTTATTTTCCTATGCCCACGTGGCTTTTTGATATTACCTACACTGTGGCATACCTATATTCCTATAAGCTTATATTAGTCTTTTTTTCACAACGAGATTATAAGGTTTTCAAGATGAGCAGACAAATATTAAGTTTTGGAAGTCTATTCAGTGCCTGGAGGAATTTCTTGTGTATAATAGTTGCTCAATAAATATTAATTCATTGTATTTTATCATGGCTTTAGTGCATCTAACAATGTATAAAGTATTTTTTTTTAAATTATTTTTTTCTTTGCATTTCAGATTGCCAAAACACATTAGGCAGACTAAAAACATCTTTAATGAAGTAATTTTTAATATGCTTCTCTAACCCCTAATAAAGAGATGAAAGTGGTGAATTTTTATGTCGTGCACTCAGGGGACAATGTGTGACCTATGACTAACTGAGAGCAGCATTTTACTGCAGTATGCTGGGTGCTAGATGCTAATTACACCAGTTAGAGCATTTTCTTATCATTATCCATTCATGAGGAAGTCGAAAACACAAGGGGAAGAACTTGAAATAACCTTTAAAATAAATAAGAGGATAAAATATTTAAGTAGAAACATACGTTAGAAGTTAAGAATCTTCACTTAATATTTGTTATTCATTAGGGTTATAGCATGATCGGAGCCCCCTTACTTGTACATTACTCTAAAGACAGCAATATGTGCATTTCCAGTATCTGAAATAGGTATTTGAAATCTTGAAAGCTGTAGCAATTTATTTATATGGTTTCTGTAAAAGGAAACATAGTGTTATTTTAGCATTCTAGAATATCTCTGTTCACTGTGAACAATTATAGTTGTGACAATTTTGTTTCTACATATTGCATGAATTTATTAAATGTGTCCCAGTTTTAGGAGGTCATTTTATAGTGACTGTGAGAATTAGAATCATCCAAATGAACCACAGATCAGAATGAACAGCACATATCAGTTAAAAATCAGAATACAACCTAAAATAAAATAAAGGAAAGTTGTGTTGGTAGTTCTACTACTTGTCTTTTAAATCCATTAATACAGGTAATAAGCCAACTGAGAGAGAATAAACTTTCTGGCACACAGAGATTCCTCCTGTAGCCAACAACACAGAACAATGAAAAATGACCTCTGAGACCCTGTAAATTATAGCTCCCAGGGTCACTTAGCACTCCTCAGAGGTTAAGACAAGTCACTTAATGTTTCACTAACTTAGCAATATGTCTAACTTGGGGAGACAGTTGGTAAACCAGAGAAAGTGTTTTCATTTGGGGGGATTTTGTGTTATTGTAAAAGGTGGAAGACTATAGCAGAACAGAGAACAGGAACATTCTACTGCTGACACTTGTTGACCAAAAGGTAATGCCTTACAGGGAAGAAAGAGACCTAAACGGAATGTATGAGAACAGCGGTTTCTATTCACTTCTCAGATTAGAGGGGAAAATAAGACTTCCTGACGACCCGAAGAGGAGGGAAGAGAGGCGGCAGACGGGGTCGGACTGTGGTGAAATGGGTGAAATTCCTTTTGCAATTGCAACGAAACGATAAAATCCCTAGGAATAAACTTAACGAAAAATGTGAAGAATCTATATGCTGAAAACTATAAGACATTATTAAAAGAAATTGAAGAAGATAACACATAATTTGAAAGACGTTCCATGTTCATGGATTGGAAGAATCAACATGGCTAAAATGCCCATATTACCCAAAGTAATATGTAGATTCAATGCAATCCCTATTAAAATCCCAAAGGCACTTTTTAAAGAAATAGAACAAAAAATTATCAGATTTGCATGGAATCACAAAGGACACTGAAGAACCAAAGCAAAACTGAGGAAAAAAAGAACAAGACCAGATGTATCAGACCACCTGACTTCAAATTATACTACAAAATGACAATAATCAAAACAGCATGGTATTGGCACAAAAACAGACACACAGACCAATGCCATGGAATTGAAAATTCTTTAAAAATTTTTTACTTCACTGGTCGTGATCTAAACTCTGTGCACCATGGCACAAGCTTCTGTCGACATCTAAAGAATACTGATGATACATGTTTATGTCAATTCAAGACCCATCGCATAGAGAGGAAATCGTCTCCGGAACTCCACGAGACCCCGCCGGAGTCTGGCTGTGCGGGAGGCGATTCCTGCATGTGGACTCGGCAGCAGGCAAAACGAAATCAGAGGTGGCTTAGATTCTACCTGTTTAGCTGCTTCATAGAAGAGAGTTAACTTATTACGTTCCTACGTCCTACTTCCAGACGGAAAAATCAGCTTTCATGTTGGGCAAACCCCTTGAAGTCTCGTGGTTCACTAATACTAGGCTCCAAGAGGTGCCAAGTGAAGGTGTGTCTTTATTCCTCAGAGGAGATGCCCTCTGATGGCCTCCTCCTACCACAAAGGAGGAGAAAATGAGCTATGTAAGTCTATTGTGAATGAGCATTTTTAAATTGCAAATGGGTTTCTTAGCTAATCCAGACTGAAAGCATCACATAACTATTTGAGTCGCCTTAAATGTTTTTTTTTTTTTTTTTACTTAGCTATGGAACTTAAATTTATTCATTTCTAATAATTCATTGAGATAGTTAATCATCTGGCATTTTTTCTCCGACGGTTTAAACACTTTAACATCTGTTATTATCAAACAGCTTGACGATAACTATTCTTTTAAAACCATCCCAAGTGAAGCTAAAATAGTCAAAACAACTACAACAAATTAATCTTCCGCAAAAGCATTTTAATGCTAATATTTCTCATGTTAATTAGTTTTCCTCTTAAATTGCAGACCATTACAAGTTAAATGATCTTTAATTGAACTTTTTAAGTTTTGAACATTTTGATTCATAATCCATTTAGATTAAACATTATCTTCTCTAGTTTACTGAATTTTGAAAATGCTATATATTATTTCTTGCAATATTTTGTTTGCTAATCATAATCTGACATTAATATGTTTGTGGAAAATGACATTTATGCCATTAAGAATTGAAATAACTTTTCGCCATAATCTGCCATGGAGTATGTAGATCAAATATCTATATGACACTCGAACATGAAATATTGAAATATACAGGGTCATAAAAGGCTATTTGTTAGAACTAAGCCTATTTATTGACTGAGTTATATATCACAGATTTTATCACTGTCATGAATACATGATGCTTTTGTACAGTTGTAAATACTTAAAACGGAGAAGAAATTCTGGGTAACTATTTTACAATAATGTAAGGAATGGTGTGTACAAAAGCAGTTCGATTTAGCTCTTTGCTTGGGAGACGCTCACAGTCTAATTGTAGTGATTCTCAAAGTGCAGTGTTAGAGTTTCATAAAGGGCACGGGAAAGGGTAAAGTCCTGTGCGTGAAATCAAGCAAACCAAAACTTTCTAGTCAATGTTATGACGTGCGTGTTGTTTTCATTTGAGAAGTGAATAAATCCCGAATTGCTTTATACTTGGAGCTACTATTCTATAATGAAAAGTGTTATTCACTAGTAAATCATAAGCTCTGTAAGGAGGGAGACATATCTGTTTTGTTTAATAACTGTGTAGCAACAGTGCTTTATGCATAATAAATTCCCAATAACTCCTTGTATAATTGAATATACAGACTCGAGTTTAACGAACTCTTACTGCCTAGTTAAACATGGGTTCAAACCATTGAGAGATACAGTGACAAGTCACGCCAGGGGACAGAGAGGAGGGGTTTGGAATCCAGGATCCTCGAGCTGACTGAAAAGCCTGCGGTGTAGGTGATGTTCGTCCCACAGAGGCAGACAGAACAGGTGAGCCAATGTCAAGACGCAAATGACAGAGGAGATGAGCAGAGCTGGCTGGAGCCTCTTCTCTGACATTCTCTACATTATAATGAAGGTGACATTACTAGTAACGTAGCTATTGGCTATTCGGGGTAAAATTGTTTCAGGAATTTTCGAATCCAGAGAGTAAGTTATCTAAGTTAATAACATCTAGTCCCTTATCTGGTAAATGTAAACATCATAGCCTGTCTTGCAGAGTTAAGTGTTTGTTGCTCCTGTACCACACCCAGGCTGGATGGCAATGTCGTCCTGCAAGCAACGTTCTCGGCATTGGACCTTTGCTTAGTCTACTGTGAACCAGAGATTTTCCCAACTGTCAATCAAGATTCTCTCATTCTGGATGAAATCTAGACTGAAGCCAGCTAGATATGCAAAGCTGTACTATATTCGGATATTTTCTATTTACCAAGAAATATAAAACTAATGAAAATAAGATTATAATATGACTGAATTCCACTTTTTGATCCAGTGAGTCTTAAAACTCACAATCTCATCAATCGATTTCAGATAACTGAAATAGAGAAAACCTTAAGCGTAGGTTATATAAGACTATCCCTACCTCAAAGCTGGTGCTAAATCAATACTCTAACACTGAGGCTGATAAAAAATTAAGAGATTGCAACTGCTCTTGTTAAGTCGTCATATACTATTGTTTTTTAGCGAAAAGCGCTACGGCCTCTTTAAAAGCCACGAATAATCAAGATCTTGACGTTTTCGTCTCGTCAAAGTATAGTCACCCGCTAACAGAATTCCATGGGGACAGGGCAAAGGGCAGTGTTTTGAATTGACACACCCGTAAAATACTAACGCCCTCAGGAGCCCCCATTAGTTTCTTAAAACACCCAAATGAAACTAACCAGCATCACTAGTTCTAGATGCAATAAAATATTTGCCAAATCCTATGCACGGGCGAGAACAGAGAGTTAAATGCATAAATGTGATTGTAATGTAAACAAAAATAAGTGAAAGATCAAAGAGGATGACCAAGATGTACAAGTAATTTCGACATCAAAATTAAGACGTTTTTATATAACGAACACTATCTAAGCAAAATTAATTTATGTCTAAATCTTTTTATAAATCTATTCCTTGATTTTTTTTTTTAAAGAAGAAATTCCTTTCTTGTGTTAGGAATGATCCTATTCTTAAGTACTTTTTTATAAAATGAGAAATGCTATTTAAAGTGTTTTCTTTTTTATTCTTGTTTCAAAGAGATGAAACTTAAACAACAAAAGAATAAAAATCTCATTGTGTAGTGTGTTCTTAGCATCTGACATTTAGAGATATGAATGATTGATAACTTCATTTTACTTAGCAAGGAGATTAATCTTTATGTAGATTCGGGAGTAGGAAGAAAGAGACATTCGCATTTCTCACTTTATATAAGGACCACTGTAAGTCAATTTTTCAATTTATATGCATGGAAATAACTCTGTTTTTGTTTAAATGTATCAACATTAAAGTTTCTTATATAAGGTAACCACTGCATATTTGAAATACCATAAATTTATGCTTTCTGTATATGAACTTATCTTCTATCCTTTTATTGGTGATTTGCTGAGTAATTTAGAATGCTATTCGAAAACTGTTAGACATTACCTTCAAAAATGAGTCATGTATAATGGAAATACTCTGCTTGCATCTATGAATTCAACATATGAAATTACTACATGCTCACAGTGAATATTAATCATCAACTGAGTTTACCATATAGCTTCAGAATGTTTTTTAAAAGTTTTTTTTTTATTTGTTCAAAGCAATGTGATTATTAAAAAAGTTTAGTAACTCTTCTGTCAAAATTTCAACCTAACTGGATTTGCATATACCCATTATGTCCCTTATACATACTTACTTTCACAAATTTAATTTTATAAGTAACAGTAAATTATCTCATGGAAATCAAATGAATACAGGACTAATTAACAACAGGATAAGGCTACAGTCTGGGTAAGTCTATATTTCAGAATGGGAAGGAACACGATGGCTGAAGAAGGCAAAGGAGATTCTGAAGGAAATGACTGAAAATGTCTACATGAGGCCCTTGAGGGGCCCTGGGCAGCTCTCACGCCTCCCACTGGGAGTGATTTCATTCGAGGTCATGGGACTGGCTGAGACAACCTGTGGCAAATAACATGGGAGAAAAAAACAAACTTTCGAGAAGTAGAGGATCTTATAACGAAGACTGAAAAGAAGGGAGAAACAAGAAAAGTAGAATCGAGAGAATGTGGCGTCATAGAAACCAAGTAAAGAAATCCTTTCACGAAACAGGGGTGAGCGACTTCATCACATGACACAGAGGTTGAGCAGTACCAACTGGGTATGACAGTGTCTAGGTCTTCGGTGACCTTGATTAGGGAATTACTCAGTGTGTGTGTGTGTGTGTGTGTGTGTGTGTGTGCGCGCGCACGTTTATTTGATGGAAGAGATGAGGGCGTGCTAAAAAAAAAATGATCTAACTTATGACATAATTTCAAAGGGCAGACGGAGTCACACTCCTGATCAGAAATAATGTTCGAGAGCGTTTCATCGTGTCTCTCTTTCCACCTTCAGGAAGTGAAAGGTGTTCACCAGGATGCAAGGTGCCATTTTAGAAGATAGAGAGGGCAGATACAGTGTCCGGCATGTTTTGCGTGAAAACTTCATTTATTATAAGCGCTTTAAGTTGCCTCTTCTGCTCTTGGACCAGGAGCTAAAATCGACCCACCATGTGCTCCTTCTACACACCTACATGATTCTGTGACCAGCCCTGCCCTCATTGTATAAGTCAAAGATGAACAGCTGTGATTTCTTGCCAAGAAGGGTCTTGACTCTCCTAGAAAACAGTTGTTTTTTGCTTTCTTGACTGAAAAAACTCTCCACTGTATGAAAACATTCTCTGGCACCAAGCTGTGGTAAAAACTCACTGCGTGAAAAGAAAGAAGGGCTTATTCAATGAATTTGGAGGTCAGACAGACCCAAACTAAGCCTTACTTCTAGTTCACCTTGACAGTGATTTGTTTTGACCACCTATGCGACCTTCAGGCCAGCGTTTCATTTTCCACCAACGCCAAGAGTCTAAAATAGTGTCGCCACATGAGAGAAGAGCACTCTTAGAATACAAAGTGAACACGGGGACAGTTTAGCGAGTACAGAAACAGACCAAGACACAAATGGAAACTTGATACATGAAACAGGGGACCACTTACTACCGGACAGTGAAACAGTCCCTGTGAAAAATAATTGGTGTTTTGTTTCCGCTTTATATCATACCAAAAAAAAAAAAAAAAAAATTGTAGGTCAATATATATGAAGGCCAAACTTTAAAACATTTAGAAGGACATAGAGAGACTACTATTCCAACTTTGAATAGGAAGAGATTTCTTAAGATAGAAAAATAAAACTATAAAAGAGTGATAAAATAATAAATTTAAATATATTAAGATTAAGAGCTTCAGTTCATCAAAATTTGCCAGATGATTAAAAGTAAGCCAGGAATCGAGAAACAGTGTTTACAGCAGCACATATAAGCAAAAAAGCATTAGTATCTAGAATATAAAAAGAAATTCTACAATCAATAAGAGACAAACACAGCAAAAAAAGTATACAGACTAAGAAATTAACCAATCAATAACAAAACAATAAAAATTCTAATAGGATTATAGTCAAAAGACATAATGAAACATAACTAGGAATCAGGGAAGCACAGCATAAAACCGCAACGTGCATAATTCTTCTATCCAGTAGGAAAAACTGTGGCATCTGGTAATGACAATATTTTTTCCGACAATATTTCTTCCAAAATGCTTATTTTCTCGACTACTTCAGGAAAATTGAGAACTTAATTCAATAGCATTTCATTCAAGCCATCTAGCTCATCGCCCATGCTTCATCCATATTTGACCTTAAAGTTACATATTTCTTCTAGATTTTACTTTAAAATGAGGTCATACCATACTTTGAAGGCCAAATTTTCTTGTTATACCAAAGAAAACATTCACGTGGACGGACATGTACCCTGTTAAAAATCGTAACTGTCGCTGTAAGTCACAACATAACTATCAGTTCACGGCGGTGGCCCTGTTGCTGCATTCACTGCACACATATCTGCCCGAGGAAGCTTCCAGATAACTGACATGGGCAACCAAAGACCAGACATCCGCTCGTCGCAAGGAGAGACCAACTCTGGTGCAATTCATGTCCAGAGCTCCAGGGGGAGCTGCTGAGGCTAGCCAACCAAAAATGTTGCAGGAGCGCTTCTCTGATGGGACTGTAATTGTAAATTGGATTACTTTCCTGCGGGCCCGCAGTGAGGAACCTACCCCCAACGCCAAAATCAGGATGTGTTTAACAATCACAATTGCTTTGTCTATGAACAGGTTTCGATGCTCGTACATCCATTAACGTAAGAGCAGCGGCATTTAAAATTGCAGGAAGGTCATCGACACCGTGGAAGAAAATCAAACAGAATAGTCTTTTCATATCTAGAAACAAATGGTTGTGGAGTGAGGTTGGAGCCTGGGGCAAATCACACTTTCGGAGTCACAATAGGCTAGTATTCATAAACACAGAAATGCAGGGAGCCCTCATGTATGTGATTAAGAGACACTTCAACGATGTATTATTACATTTTATGTTAAATCGTGGAAGTCATAAATATTTATACTTTGGTCAATTGTGTGCTGAAAATAATTATGATAATTCAGGTAGGTGTTACTAAGAAATAGAATTAACTTACAATATGCAATTGTATCACAGACATTGAAATCCTCCCTGATGGCAAGCCTTTCTAATCCCTTCTC
Source organism: Rousettus aegyptiacus (assembly GCF_014176215.1). Taxonomy (NCBI): domain Eukaryota; kingdom Metazoa; phylum Chordata; class Mammalia; order Chiroptera; family Pteropodidae; genus Rousettus; species Rousettus aegyptiacus. The sequence continues at coordinate 88,818,781 of NW_023416287.1, forward strand.
CACATGCTTGTCCTTGTGCCAAAAAAAAAAAAAAAAAAAAACTCCATCATTTTTCACCAAATTCTAGCTCACCTTTCAAGTCTCACTTCAAAAACATCTTTGCACTTCCATTTCAGAATTAGTTCTGTTCTGTAATTTATCTGTGTACATGTCCAACCTCCTTTCCCTTCCCTTTTGGCTTACAAATTTGTTAAGGCTTTGATTGGCTTTGCAGTTTTGGAGGACACAGTCATTTATATTCACGAAAAATATGCATGTGCCACACGGCATCTTGGTTTTTTTTGGTATAAGACTATTGCAAAGGCATTCTGTTCTCTCTCCTAGCAGCCTGATGACCTTCCCCTTCTCCCGGAAATTTAAAGGTGGCCCCCTCGGTGGTCTGCCCTGTTGAGAAATTATAAAACAGAACTCTGATAAGGTTCGTTTGGGTTAAACTTTCGATGATAAATTAAATAAAATGTTTTTAAAATCAAGATAATGTTTCTATAATCACAAAAGCTCAAAACAGTGTCCCAAATAAAGTTTGCGTGGATATCGGTAAGGAACGCGTTTACTAAGGCAGAAAGACTCATTTAACCACTGTGTGCCATGAAGTGCAGCCTGTCATGGGTTTTTTTTCTTTTTCCCCTACCAGTTAATACTAAAGCTCCATTGACAATCTCTTCTCACAAAAGAATGTTTTATATACTTTATTATATCGACTCAACTAATTTACATTACAAACGACACAGCATTGATTCCTAAAATGTATTTTGTATAGTTTTTTGTTTTGTTTTGTTTTGAATGCAAGAATAAAGGAAAAAAATGATGTATTAAAAATTATCATATCTCCTTAAACTAAAAATATAATTATTGTTAATGTTGACTCTTCTATAATAATAATTTTATAATTTTTTTAAAAAAAAAACAGGCCTATGTTATGATATACCATTATATTTTATGCAAATTTTAGTCGATTGCAATTACTTAAAAAATTATAATGGGAAAAAATGTTTACTCCCTCATTGTGCCAATTCTCCTACCTATTAAAAGAGCAGAGGATGCCCCTGAAGAACGAATATGTCACTCCTGATGTGGGAGGGAGGAGGAGGGCACCTCATTTTATGCTACCGATTCTGGTTAAATAAAAAAAGTTGTGTTTGCAGCCTAAATTAAATCAATTATAATTAAAACCAATAGTCTATTTTCTTAAGGAGACACAGTCTTATAATTACAGGAATAACTGTAAAAATATAGCAAAACTAAGCTTTTTCTTTTAAACTGCATTGCTTTGTCGTTCGAGCATTTTTATACCCTAACTACTAGGATTTCCAGGAGTTAAATTTAAGATACATGCAACTTTCTCAGCTATTTATACGCCTGGTTTTAGTCTGATGTTTGTAAGACCTAAGGCTGCATTCCATTGTATCAGAATGCGATGTGTGCACTGTAACCATTTACAGCAGTGATTGCTTTGAGGTACATAAGCCAAGATGCCAAGCTACCTCCAAAATGTATTCTCTTATTAAGGTAAAGATATGTTTTTCTAGGGAGGAAGCGAATAGGATCTTTGCATGGCAAAACATGTAGATGTTACTATAGGGGGCCTTTACACTGTTCGAATTTTGTTAAGTTTTATAAACTTAGGGAGAAATGGAACTAGCAGACTTATATTTCAAACCCAGGAGTGCAAAATTTGAAATATTGCAGAGGTTAATTTACAAAGACTTGAAATCTATCTTTGTAACCACCAACTTCTATTATAAATGCCCAAAGTCTGTGCTCGCACACGTGCGAACACGTGTGTTCACACAGGAGCTCAATGTGATGCTGTTATCACGTCGTAGTCCCCGACCCCCTACAAATAAAATGTTACTGTTTCACATTTTCTTTCTGAGACATAAGGTGAGCAGAGGGATGACTGAACCGAATTAAGCTTGACAGCGATGCAGGCAGAAGGCGCCAAGAGGATCAGGAATATGTAGACTTTGGTTTCGACCTTGAATTTGGCTTAATTCAATTACACAAGAGAACTGTGGGCACATCCCGAGGGTCGTTACGGTCTATTACCCTACGGTCCTGAGAAGACAGGCCTGAAAATGCGAACTCCCTATAGGGTCACGGTTCCGCACTGTGAAATCATGCATGTCCCTTGATAAACGCACATTCTCATTATATTTTCAGGTGCACGTCTTTAAATCAATGTAAGATCTATGTTAAAACATAATGTAATGAGTGCAGTTATAAAACGTAATAGAGGGAAGAGGGTTTTATTTCAGGTCATATTTGTTTGTTTGTTTAATCAGCTAAAACATCCTAGGACCCACAGACCTTCCTACTGGATCGATGAGTATAAGGAAATCAGGTAGGGTAGTTTGACAGGTTAACATCTGTTTAGTATAATGGGTTGTGTAGGTTTTTGAACCAGCACTAATTTTGGATTAGCTATGACAGAATACCATAGACTGGTGGCTCAGAAACAACATACTTGATTTCTCACAGTGCTGGAGGCCGGAGAGGCCAGGATCAGGGCGGCCGCACAGTGCAGAGAGCCTACTTCTTGGTCCACAGCTATGGTCTCTCGGCTGTGTCCCCCAGCAGAGGGGGTGAGGGAGGTTTCTGGGGTCTTCTTTCAAAAGCAGTGATCTCATCCACCTGGGCTCCACCCTCGGGACCTCGTCACCTCCCAGAGGCCCCGCCTCCCGATTCCATCACATTGGGCAAAACAATAATGCCCAGCGAGAGGAGTGCACGATCCGATTGTTTCTATCTACCCTGATCTCTAATGATATTTTAAATTTAAGTTCCAGAAATGTCAGATTTACAAATTTCTGAGCAATTTATATGTTATAATTTAAATTTTCACAGTTTTAAATGGCTGAGAAGGGGGCCACCGAGGTGTCCCAGGCCTGGAAGTGGAAAGGAACCAGGCTACTACTGGCCAAAGCGGCAGCTCCGGCCCGCTAGGGCAGAGGGCCGCCAAGGCCGCGGGACCCACGCTCCGGGACCCCACTGAGGTGGCAGCGCGCAGGTGGACGACAAGACCCAGAGAAGATGATCACCCCCCAGACCTACTTCGCCAGAACCGGGGTGAAGTCGCGGATAAGCTCGCGACCTCTGTCTGTGACATCCGGCCAGAAACCCAGGAAAACGACTTCATGAATAGACAGGGGGCGAGGAGGACATGCCTGTCCACTGAGCTGGCATTGTAGATGCTTTCACGGAATATGAAGCTTTAGCAAAGCTTGAGTTATATTCTTGTGCAAGGGCATTAAATTACTTCTGTGTATTAGATGGCAGATCCCTTCGCTTTGTGGAGAATAGCAAATCTAGCTTCTTTATACAGAAGAGCTTATCTGAAGATTTCATCTTCTGCCTCATATTTCAAAGAAATTTAATGGGTGTGTGTTCTCTGCTGTTCTGCGCTTTTCATCTCGAGCAACATATATATCAATATTGACTTTTTCTTTCTTAGATGTAGTTTAAAAAAAATGTTTTTTTAAGAAAGAAAGGAATTAAACTTCTTTTTCCCCTAAGGCTTTCTTGAAGGTCAGGAGCTTTATCTATGAAAAAATAGTAAACATTTATTTGTAACCGGCATTAAGCAGCAACCAGTCTGAAAATAGTCCTTTTTGGCTAAGGCTGAAAACAATAAACATTAGCATAATTGGTTGGGCCACTGCTAGGTTATCTTCATCATACAAAAAATGATTGTTATCAATGATTTTCCCAACGTTATCTCCATTAACTAGTACTGGTAAATTTTGCTAAATTTCAACCAAAATCCCTATTCATTATAAGATTTCTGCACCATTTGCATAGAGTGTAGTGTTAGCATGAAACCTCACCAGCTGAATAATCTCAACTTTCATTAAAATGAAGATTAATGTGCCGTACTTCAGATATATTGAAACAGAATCTTTGGTGATAGAACGAGAATTGGAATTTTTTTTTTTTTTAAGCAAACCAGTTACACTTGAGCATGACAAAATCTGAAAATTCCTGGAGTAATAATAAAGAAAATAGCCTGATATCTAATCAACGTGTGAGTAAATCTGGCCTGTCACCCCAAAAATGGAAATAGGTATGAAGTTTTAACTAAACAATGTATTACTTTTGAAAAGTAAATTAACTTGTAGACAAGGTGAGTTTCACATTAACAATTAGAGATGTATATAATAAAAAACTTGGCATATATCGGAAAAAAATTAATTGATGCAAATTTAGGATTTTCCCAATATCATGCATATGTCAGTTTCATAATAAAAACATTCTATTGTCCTTGCAAGGCTGGAAAAATATAAAATATGATAAAATTCCAAATGTCAGGCTTTTAATAAACTGAAAACCTGTCTGAAGGAAGATTAATAAACACAAGTTATGAACAACTGTCTCCAATCACATAAAAGGCAATAGCACTAGGCCGCAGGATTTCAGTGTTCAGAGTATTTCTGCTGTTCAAAGAGGAATAGCATATGCATAAAAGCTTCGATTATAAACTAATTCAAAGTAGAGGTAATGATCAAAATATATATGATAAGTGCTTAGCTCAAAATGAGTCACCCAAAGGAAAGGCTATAAAATTCTCAAGAAAATCACCGCCTACACAATCTGTAGTTTATATAAATGAAACCGTGGTGTGTGTGTGTGTGTTTGTGAGTGTGAGTGTGTCTGTGTGATAAAAAAATATGCTGAAACTACAGTAGCAGGAATATCTTAAATGATATAAAATGAACCAAATTTAAGTATGAAGTTTAATATAAAAAGTTTAAAATCACCAATTTGTTGAAAATTAGATTGTAATCTGAAGGCCAAGACCGTAGAAAAACAAAATGAAACTTAAAAAAAAAAATGAACACTGGAGAATAATGTCCATTATTGCCCCCTAAGATTTATCTTTAGAAAAGTAAGCCAGAAAGAAGGCACTAAAATCATTTTTAGGAAGAAAATGGGTGCAAGTTTAATTACAGCGGAGATGGAAATGATGATACCATAGTGAGTGACTTTATGGCAATACGTGTGTACCCTACGATGGCATGAATGATGGCACGGAAAAATGTAACTCAATAAGTGACTCAAGAAGAAATACATTGAGTCGGAAGTTTAGAATCTAGTAGATTAAAACAAACACATACGACATCAGGCCTGTATAATTAATTATACAGGGAAATTCTAACTATTTGAGGAAGAGATAAATCCAAGCTATTTCAATTTCTATGGTTGAATATGAAAAGAGAACACATCCCAACTTATTCTATGTGTCTCATTCGATATTAATATAAAAACCATACAAGCTGACACTTATACTAAAGTGGCAGATGAATTTCATTCAATAACTCAGAGGCAATATTCTAAACACAATGTTAGAAAACATTTTTAAATATATCTAAATAAATGCAGAGGAAAGTCTAACACAAGCACAAGAACCTCATTGCTTCTCATGGTAATAAAATTTCAATCAAAACCCCATTTGAGACGTTTGTTTTGTTTTTGGTGTAATTTGACAAGCTGATTTTTAATCTTACATAGGACAGTAAAGAACTCAAAATACTGACAAGAATTTAATGCTACGTGATAAAGCTTTCCAGATATCAAGACTAATTATAAAACTATACCAATTAAAGCATTGCTTGGTACAAGGGTAAATAGGCAGATGGAAAAGATAAAGAACATAAAAATAGACCCGCATATATATGTATACATTTTTGAAATATAAGAAAAGAGTTCATTGCAGATGGATGAGAAGATAACTTGGGACAATTTTTTCGCCATATGGAGATTGCTACCTCTCACTACCCACACAATCAATTCCGATTATATTCTCATATGCTTGTCTTTATAATGACAAGATATAGAAGAGTTTCCTAATGAACACACGCAAAATAAAGAAAATGATTGTTAAATTTAACTCCACCATAATAAAAGAATACTTCAGTTCATTCAAAAACACCTTAAAAATAAAGAGGAATCACAAACTAGATAACACTTGCAATGCTGGTGAATAAATGTTGCTATTCAAAAATATAAAGAACTTCTATAAACCAATATAAAAGATATGCAATTTGGTAGAGAATAAAGACAATATGATTAATATAGAACTTACAGAGGAATGAACACAAAAATAAACATGAGAAAGCACTCAACTTCCCTGGTAATTAGAATAATAAGAATGAAAATTACAGAGATATATTTTAAATTCTTTAGACAGGCAAAAATTGAGGAGATTTAAAATACCACCTTTCCCAAGAGTGTGGAGGAATAGAAAATCTGCTACATTTTAGATGAAGGTTTAAATTGGACAATCACTTTAGAGAACAACTCAGGAATGTCAAGTGCGTGAAGATCTCATTGCTACGTGTGGAGCTTGGAGAAAACCTTGGGAACGTGAGCGAAACTGTTAATAGCAGCATTGTTGTAACACTGAGAATTGGAAATAATCATTAATATTTACTTATGAAACTGGGTGAGGTTTAATAATGCATTACATGGAACCCTGAGCTGAGGTGAAAGCAAATGGACTATAGCTCCATCTATCAATATGTATGATTTTTTGAAATTTTGGAGCAAAAAAATAAAAGTATACATATAGAGTCTAAAAGCATATAACACAACATGAAAATTAATCGAAAGATAAATAAGTAGTAAAAATTTAAAACTAGCATGGGAATGAAATATATCAAATTTCGATTAACGTCTATTTTTTCAGGTTTCAAGGACGGTTGGATTATAGAGGAGTAGACACGGGGCTTCTGTTCTACTTAAAATGTCTGTTTTCTTAAACTGGAAGTTAGATGCGTGGTTATGTGTTATGCTATACATCACACCTTTTACATCTGAAATATTTCATAATAAAAATAATAGGTTAAAATTCTTAACCACAGCTTTTTAAAATCCCGCGTGGTTTCATAAATATTTAAGTGGCATTTTTTCAAAATAGAGTTTAAAGTGCTTTATAACTCAAATATGTCCATTTGGAACTAACCCTTGCCCCTTGTTACCACTGTAACAGGGCAATAAAGGATTGTGCACGTGCGTGAACACACCCACAGCCCCCCCCGGCACTAAACACACAGGCAGTAGAGTCCCAAACTGTCACGGAGGAGGAAACAGGTAACATAGGCTTATTTTGAAAGCATTCAGTACGTACCGTTATCGCTTTAATTATATTTAGAAAACACTTTTTTTTTTTTCAGTTTAGAAGAATGGTTTTAATACTCTCGAATTCTATATTACTGAAGGGACTATCATATCTGGCATGTAGTCTCTAGTAAAATAGTAAAAACTATATAAATGTATTATAAAAAGAATGTTTATGATTTCAAGTTTGTTTAAAATTAGTTTCCGAGCTACAAAATACTCTGCAGGTCTTGGTCATCCATTTGTTCATTCGAGTATTTATGAAACACTTGTCGTGTGATGAACAATCGTGATAAATGAGTCATAAAAGGTCAACAACCATTGTCGTTGTCCAGTTAGAGTAGGTAGTCAACGAACATATAAATGAGATTACTTTTAGTCAAGACGAATTCTATGAAGCTAAATGAAATGGGGTCGGTCAAAGGAAAGAGGACCGAAGGCAGTAGGGGTGAGATGACTTTCTCGTGTTAGACAGGGAAGGTGCCCTGAGTGGAAGCAGCTTTTGCGCAGCTGAGAACTGGACAACCATGGCATGTTAAGCAAGAGAAAGAAGACCGTGATAGAAGACGCCAGAAAGGTAAGCATCAGCCGACTCACCTAGCGTGAAATGAGTCAGAGCGACAGGAAGTCGCAGGGGGAATTTAACATGGTAACACTGTGATGTGATGAGCGTGGCAAAGGTGCTGTCTGGGTGACGCTTCTCACAGGCGGTGAGACTTGGGGGCGGGTTGGGGGTGCCGGAGAGGCTGATTAGGGGTGGGGGTTTGGCAGAGCGGGAGTGGATGCAAGAGGACGGTCTGTAAAGTCAGCAAGACTTGCCCCCGGATTGAAAACTGTGTTTATTGGTAAAACGAGAAGGAACTCAAGGTTTTATTTTGGTTCTACTGAGTTTAAGAGTTTGGAATTAAGATGATGTGTTTCAAGGGGTCATGAAACTGCTGGGGAGGCAGGTCGATCATGTAACGTAAGATGATACAGAGTACGATTCTGAATAGTGAGAGACACTTTCAGGTCAGAGTTCAGACCACTCCCTTAAATTAAAAGAACTATTCTAAAGTAGGTACGATCTTGTCTAACTACCTGGGTAGAATTCCTAATTACAAGTCAGTCATAGCAGGAATAGTTTAAGAATTAAATGGAGGTTAGTAAACCATTATAAGGTCTTGCATTACACGCCATAACGGTATGCAATTAGAAACATTAGCTACAGCTACATACTGAGTAAATAGGGCTATGAACTTAAAGTTTCTCTTTGAACATTTGCAGATGAATTCCAAAAATTCTGTAGTTATTAAAAATGCCCTAAAACAATTAACTCCTCTGACACAGGCTGATTAGGACAGAAGAAGATCAATGAATAATTAAGACCAATAATGGAAGAGAATGTGAAGATTGCCAAAACAGAAATAATACTCGTAGCACGTTCAATCAAATATATCAATTTCTCAGGGATATGAGACTCGAAATATCAATTATGTCATTTGCAGTTCACTGTTTTCCATCACTGTGTAAATTAAGTTCCCAAAACATTTTTATGCCATACAGAGTTCAATTATACTCAAATCTTTGTTCTTCTAAAGTTCAGAATTTAAACAACAACAAAGAGTAAGAGCAAATGGAAAATCCAGTCTCACCAGAATTGAAATCAACTTTTATCCTATTTTCTGCAACACACAACTTCTTAATTAGACAGTAAAATAAGAATTGTCTTCATGTTTTCTGTACATCCAAAAGATCGCTGAACATACTTGCTCAGTTTTGCTATTGTTAGAAAACCGTTCATTGCATATTATCATAAAAAAATAAAAGTTTCTTCAAAACTCCGAGGGTGCTTAAAGTCATTTAAAACCGCACAATTTGTTTCGCCTGAAAAATAAGTCATGATTGGAAGAAGAAACTTTGAACACCAAAGTAGACATTGAGTTGGAGAGACTAAGGCAGATTTTCCTGGATTTGCTTTTTACATCTCACTACACACACACACAATAATAGATATATGTAACATGTAGTAAGTCTATATTACATATTACAATGAGATAATACATTGCAAATTTTATCAATGATAATAACATTAAATCTAAAACAAACTCTTCATCCCTAACTAAAAGTTACTTTTAAAAATCAGTTTAAATACAGCAGATCTACTGGAGTGTAACCAATATCTGGATTTATATGATTTATTACCTAAACTAATAAAGAGAGAGGATATGTATCATATTTTTCTAATGAAGGATACCAGTCTATAAACTCTTCAATTTATAAAGGGGAATAAAAAAATGTGAGGTTATTAAAGAATCAAAGACTATAAATTTCTCCAAACTATATCATGTAATACAGACATGTAATGAGCTTAAATCTTTAGTTACTCTGAAATAATACTTGATTATAACATTTTTAAATTTTGGAAGATATCTTTAGCCCACATATCATCGACCCGATCTAGATTCTGTTAAATAAAACTTTCATGGTTTTATGCATCATTTATAAAGCAACATACAAGTTGATTACAAGGACCCTTGTGTTCAGGCTAAGATGACATGTCTAACTTTAGCATTTCTGCATCTGTGAGTAATCCGTGGACTGAGCACTTTTGGGGGGGCTTTCTATGTGTCTAAGCGACATCAAACTTTTCCTAACCATGTTCTAATATCACAGTGTCGCCCCCAAAGCCCCTCCTCATGAAACCACTGTGAGCTCAGAGCCTTCGAGAAGCTTTAGGACGGCCATCCCTGGCATCTATAATAAAACTTATGTGCATTGTAGTTTATTTCTTCCATGCTCTGGGACTCTGTAAATAATACGAAGAATGAAAAGAATACTGCTGAAAACGCTCCCAGGTAACACATATCTAATTCAATTGGGGCTTTCCAAAATTCCTACTTATTTTTCCTAAGTGGCTATAAAGACTTAACAGAAACTCGAGCATGAGAAACCGTCCCGGGAGGTGACTTTTAGGGAGCCTTGATTTTATGTTGATGCTCAAACCCTCGGTGTCCACCTCAGCCCCTAGGGCCGGTCCTACACAGAATGTGGTCGTTTTATACCATGATGTATGTCATCAGCAATGTATATGCACAGTGCCCTGAAAATCACAGTCAGGAAAAATACTCAGTGGGCAGCCCTCCTCTTAGAAACAACTTGATTTATTTATCACCTAATAAACCTGGTTGAGCTGAGTTTTTAGCTACTTAATCAATAGACATTAGGTGCATTAATAGATTTGGGGAGGTTTACAAGTGTTTTGAGCCAGTTAGTATGTACATTTTATGATGCCCTTCAGATTTCTGTTTTCCAGATATTAGTCACATTTCCTAACTATGATTATTAAATGTTTCTGAAATTCATTCCTTTTGTTATCTCTTAAGTTCCAACTTTACTGGTGTGAACCTGCATATAATTTAAAAGGTGCCTGGCACAATATATGATATTTAGTCCTTGCTTATGTGAAATTAGTTGCATTGGTAAAGAAAATTAAATTCTATTTTATTGTCCATAACTACCCAATCCATGAGCTTCGATAAGGTGATAGCGTGAAGTAGAGGGGAAATTTAACAAGTATCATAGAAAAGACACATTGCAGCTTATATCTCCAAAGTACCGAAGGTCCCATGTCCCTCTGGAAGCTGCCCGCCCGCTACAGGTGCATCTTATGCCCTGGACAAGTACTTTGATGGAGGGACACACGAACGCTTGAGGTAGTGGCCGAATCATCTGAAACATTAATATTTTACCAACTCCATACTGGTTTGATGGGCACAAATGTGAAATTCTCTATTGGTACTTATTAATATTGGTTGTTATTTCATTTTAAACGTTACCTTCCAGATACTGGACTATTCTTACTCTGTGTATGTATTTTTATATAATATGATTAAATTTTGCAGATAAGAATCTTATACAGTTTATAACTAAATTTTGTACTAAGTTCTGGTCACTAATGTGTTGATTGATTACCAACTTGCAGCAATGAAGTGTAAAATGCAAAAAAAAAACAAATGGAATAATGTTTAGACAGGACTGGCATGAGAACAAGAATGATGTAATATTAAAACTATGCAGAAAAGTATGTTCGGAACGAACCGAATTTAAGTTAGCGGCCATGTCCTATATACACTCTATTGGTATGAACACTTCACACAGGTACGTTCCCTGTGCTCTTTCATAAAAGAAGCATTTCAAAAACCACTTCGTTAGCCATTTTTATACACCCAAAGGCGTGACTTGCTAAGTATTGGTTTTTCGCAAACATAGGACCGTGCCATTGTCTGACCTACCATAACCGCCACCCAGCACCACTTAGCTCAGAGGTCTCCAGAATGCCGTGTGCTCCATCGGGTACTGAAGGAGCATGAGAGCAGGGACAGAGGTGAGTTAAGAAAAAGGGGAAAAGTCAGAGCAGTCATGGGAAACGCCATGTGTCCAGAAAAGATCTCCAGCCGTTGTTACTCTTTTGGGGAACAGAACTACGGTCCACGTTGTGCCAGACTGATGAGCGCTGCTTTTCGGCAACTCCCCTCATGCATTCGAAAGGGGATGCGCAGGCGGGATGAGAAAGGCATTAGGAAATCGGGTACGACGTGGATTTCAGCCTTGGGAGTCTCTACCTGATATCGTCACAGCTGAGAAGGATGATGTGCATTTCGATGAGAAAAAATAAATTTGGTGATTAAACATTACTGGGCAAGGCATATTAATCTATCTAATACTTATACAAGAGTCTACAGAGAAAAGTTTTTATGAGGTAAAGTGAAAAATATATTAGTGTGGTTTTGTTATAAAAAAGAGTAGTTTCAGAAAAAGACTTACCTGCACAATCTCACTATGGGAACCAGCACAGAACTAGCTACGAGGGAAGTTACTGCATCGTTCTGAACGGGCATCACGATGCACGCGATTTTCACTCCTCTGGCTAGTTTAAAATGTAAATGTCTTCTTCGCATTTTAATTATATTTTATGTCGTGTCTAGGTATAAACGCATCTTTATCCTACTAAAAGGTTTGTAGATATTCGTGAATACGTAAATTGATAACTTTCGTGAGTTCTAGCTAATTTTTAGTTACCTCTTCAAACTGTACTTCTGCTTCCTCACTGTCTGAAAATCCAGTTACACATGTTAGGCTTCCTCAGCAGCAACTCTCGTTTGTTATCAGAGAAAATTCTCCTCTTGAGTCAGAGACCCACACACAGACAACAGAAGCAACGGGCCTTTACTAAAAGAAATCCTACAGGATTTTCTTCAGCACGAAGAAAAGAACCCCAGGTAGAAGCTCGGAGATGAGAGGAATGAAGAGCAATGAAATGGGTGGAATTCTGTGGATAAATGCAAATAGCCCTCGATGCTCGTTGTCTTAGAAAAATCATTAGTGGAGTTTGTTTCAGACCTGGCAGAAAGGTGCGTTTAATGCAGAGAGGGTTTGAGTTGATGCTCCCTGTTGCCGAGGGCTTTAACAATATGGCAGCATTTTAATACAAACTTGTATCTAAGATTGAGTCAATTTCTATTGCTAATTTGTTGAAATTGTCGAGATATGAAAACAGCCTTATTTTGCTACCACAGCTGTTCTTTCTCCAATTAACATACGACACAAGTTCAACGATGAAATGAGATTTTAACCATTTCCCAGATCATTCACTTTCAATGGTTGGTGATGTCTTTTTTTGCCCAGCTACTAGTTAACTTCGCTATTATAAAATTACAAAGAAAAATTAAAATATTCCCAACATTTCAACTATATATAGCATTTTCTCACAGAGAATACTTAATATTTGTTTTGACATAAAGGATACTTTCCCTTCTTACCGGGAGACGAGGTTTCACATTTTATAGAAGGTACCGTCAGTCATAAATGACCATGTGTTTTTAAGAAAATCATGAATTATAATTACAGAAAGGCCTGTGCGCAAGGGTGGGACAGGTGTGACTGTTCTGTGTCGTTTCCACCATCATTTAAAGAATAAAAATAAATATTAAATCAATACAAAATGTGACCATAACATTTTCTTAATAAAATAAGATTATCGCTATCACAAAGAGAAAAAAAAAATCACATGGTATACAAAGCTCTCCACAAGAATAAAGATTATAAAGAAGGAGATCACAGGAGGAAATGTATAACTTTAAGTTTGAGAGGAGCTCAGTTTAAGTTTTTTTTTAATACTGTGTCAAATATCCCATTTTTAAAACGTCTATGTCATTCCAAGTACATCATATAAGCAGCTCTATTATGTAGCCTGTGAAAAATTAATCTGTTTCTCTCTGCTCTTCTTGATTCCAGACGCTGATACCTTCTGTGTGAAAACTGTAATTTGCATCACGTTGCTAAGCCATTCCTACTTAAGGCCATCAATATATCGAATAGTAGGCTTAGCCCCGCAAGTGAGAGGGTTTTGTGCTGGTACAGAGGATAATTCATCTGAATTATTTTCTCCTACTTATTATTCTAAATCTATCTTTAACTCCAATCTATATAACTTGGTCTGTGCCTTACTTTTTAATACATATTCCAGTTGCTAGTGTGTGTGTGTGTGTGTGTGTATGTATATAATGTATATAATCTTCTGAAGCCTACCAACTCAGAAGAATCACTCTCCATGATGATTGGTTACGGTGTCTTTTACCTTTAATGATGTTTATCAAAATTCATGGACCCTTTAGACACATACAACATCCCCTTCCCCATCTGATTTTGAGTATTGTCATTTTTCAGAGACTTTGGCAAAACCCTAACTACTGGATCTGAAATTATTGGATCGTGACACTGACCCAGATGAAAGCTAGTGTCCATTCAGATATTGCGACTTACACTGAGGGTTACTAACCTGCCTAGGGAACCAAGTCCATACCTGGGTGGGTTACTTCAGTCCTGATTCATTTCCTCCATTCTCCACCACCACTGAGGCCCCAAGATGCCTCCTGAACAAGCCCATGTGCTTGACGCCATATGATAAACGATCATGTCTACCGTACACAAGTTACAGGTTGTTTTGACAGTCGGTGAAATCATGTATCTGAGTGTTTTTTTTTTTTTTTATAAGCTGGGAGAACACAATAAAAATGTCAGTTTTTTAAAATAAAATTACTCCAATGGATATTTACATTTTTATGTCAAAGGAGTATAATTCTTGTTTCTTAAATAGTTTTTAAATTGACACTTCTTAGCTGAAAATCTGTAGAAAAGATAACACCACAGGAGAACGGTCAGGGACACCGGCGGGCTCCGTGACTGGGAGCATCTCTCTGCACGCATGCACGAGACACACACCTCCTGGGCCTCCATGCGCATGGGCCTCTCACAGAGCGTGGGGAGACCAGGTGGCATCCATGGAATTGTAGAATTTCCCGCCCCAATGGGATGCAATTTAATAAAACGTCTTTCATCGTATAAAAGAGATTATTTATTTTGATTGGCTCCCATTTATTTTTTTTAAAGGTCGACTGCTTATTGGTTTTATGATTTTAAACAGTTTACAAGGTGATGTGAAAAGACATGAAATATCCATAAATATGTAATCACTTCAGAATTCACTCCATTGACAAAGCGTCTCACGCCTCTAGGCAAGTACATGCCTTCTGGAGCTGTATAATTGCCAAAAAAAATCTCAGAATTGCAAGGGAAATATTCCAAAGATTCGAGCCAATGTCACATGCATGCTCAAAGCCCTCCAGTAAAAGTTCTGCAAGAGTTTTTAAGTCATTATTAAACCTGACGCTGAGAAGGAGAAAAATCAAAAAGCTGTCTTCTGCGTCTTTCTGACTGCTTTAATTAGAGCATGTGTTTCTCTCTAGAGGGCCACCTAGCTTAGATTGTGGCTGAAGGTACAGACTCGGGCTGGGAGACAGTCATTTGTTCAGCATAGAGAGAACAGTTTGCACACCCCACCTTCCGGGTTTTTGAATCCTGTATTCTGTTCACTTAAACACATCATATATTATTATTATTATTTTTTACCTTAAGAAATTAAAGAGATGACTGAAAGAAGCTAGTAAGAATTTAGTAAACTTTGCCTATAATAAAGCATATTTTATAAGTTATGAAGCAAAAAGGAGCCCGAAAAATTAATAAATCCTCCCACGCTGACTTTTTAACATTTGCGCAAGGTAACACATCGGAGAATTCCACGCAGAAGAAACATTCCTTCCACTGTAACACCTTCTTGTGACCACCCCCGCCTTCGCACAATTGGGTTCTCCTACCTCGAAGCTCCTCAATTACCACATCATCCCAAACATGATGAACATTTTTTTTTTCTTCCTGACAGAGCAGATCTTATTACCCACTGTGGCTTAAAACCTGTGTTTAGCAGGAGTTGCCATATGGCATTTTCAAAATTGTTTTTGATCTGCATAATGCCATTGAACCTCTTGATTAAACACCAAACCGCAAGAAAAACTGGAAATGGCTTGGCATGCCCGCTGAGTCTTACTGGATTTAAGCTGTGCCGACAGGAGTTAAGAAAATCAGAAATTAGACTCAAATCTTGTGGACACAAACACATTCACGCACAGCGCGCGCACACACACACTCACACACACACACATTTAAGTCACCAACTTGCAAACAGGAGATAAATTTTGATGAGCATGAAATTTTCTTTTGAGAAAAGAACAAAATAAAAACTAGAGAAATATCTAGTGTTTTTATAATAAAAAGAGCAGATCCATTCCTCTTGGAATTTCACAGGCTGACATTAAAGTGAAATTTGGTGATAAGCTACAATTCATTATGCTCGATCGATGGGAATAATGCTCCCCCATCCATTTTTCCCTTAATGGACCATATTCATTGTTTCTGTCCTTGATTGATTTCTTTCTCACCTCCAACCAGGGAAACCAAAAAAGGTGGCATCTGTATGGCCGGCCTGGTCCCCCGTCGCCAGGGACCAGTCATGGCAGGTACCATTGGCTACTCACAGCCCCATTTCCTGCTCCGTGGATTGTAATGTCTTTCCCAGCACCGTCCTCCGGGATGACTAGCTATGGCCTGTCGACCAGAGCTGGCACCTGAGACATCTTTCTTAAATCACCCAGATTATCTCTGACCTTGGTCCAGCACATTCTCCTCCACAGGAGAAACACCAGTCGCAGCAGGTTTCCTCATTACTGCTGACACTGGTGTACGCGAGGCTTCCTCCTTGCGTTTTTCCTTCCACTGGGACAGTAAGCGTCTTTTCCCAGCTCACACACCATTAAACTTGGTGAGAAGAGAGACGGGGGAGAAACACCCCTGAACTCCTTCACGGAACGTTCTCTGGGTCCCTTGCAGTATTAATAAGTATACTCCCAGAGGACTCTCTCACAGCCTCAGGTTTTCCCCTAAAATCAGATAAATCTACTTCAAATAACTTGTCAGGAGTTCCTCCCTGAACTGCGTCAATTGCATTCATCTCTGTTTTAGGATTCGCCCAGAAGACGTCACAATAGTTAACACCCATTTATCGACTGCTCGTTGGGCCAGGTGCTGTAATCAACACTTCTGTTGGGAAACAGAAATTATTAACAAACTTTCATATCGAAATAGAGTTCAGCTTTTGGTTAAACTCAGAAGAGGTTCTGCGGCTAATTCTATGCAATGATCCAAAATAAAAGTTTTAGTTCCAAAATACAACATTACATTCTGGATATCCGAATTTCCTTGAAAGTAATTAGGGGATCATTCCATTGGCCTCATAATATGAATGAACATCAGAAGATACAAAATGAGATCCCTCGAGCCCCCTACATTTGAGGCAGGTGTAGGGCCACCCTTGGGATGCGAATCAGTGGGGTGGTCCTCAGGGACAGTGAATCGTTTTGGAGGCTGTTTGTTAATCTCTTTAAGGAGGATGCAAGCTTTGTGGAGAAGGGGAGCTAGCCAGCGTTAATAACAACCTCACACCTAATTTCATATAGGACTACTGGGGTCCCAAGGGATGCCAATCAAAGAGCATAGTCCGTAAAGAAAGAGGCAATTCCTACCAACGTGTCTCATGGGTACTGAACAGAGACACCACACTGGGACGCAACTTACCCGCAAAGCCTAAAAGGTGCTTCATGGACATATGTCTGGATGTAAGCCAGGATATTACAGATTTTTTTCTCCTAGGAGTTGCTTCTCTGCATTGGCCAGCATGGTCTGAAAGATGCCAAGCGCATGCATTTTGAGGAGCGCCCCTCCCTGTCGCGCAGGACGTCCGCGCTCGGGGCTCACCACCCTGCTCACACCGGCAGCAGCGTGTCATCGGACACCTGCAGCTGTCGGCACGCGGGGAAGGCGGGCGGGAGTCGCAGCTGAGGGGGCCGAGGGCCGGGGCGCAGGTGGCAGGTGCCAGAGGACGGCGGTGACCCCCGCGGCGCTCTCCGGCTTCCCTCCCGGTCCCCGGTCCCCTTCCCACGCGTCCTCGGCCCCGCGCCGCTGCCGTCCGACTCGCATCCAGAAGGTGCGACCAGCGGAACACGGCACCGGGGTCCGGGGAGCCGCGCGCCTCCCGAGCCCGTCCGGCAAAGAAGGGGGCCTCGGGTGTCACTGGGGTCCAGCAGGGCCACGGTGAGGCCAGGAGCTGGCGGTCTGAACGGCCCCAACGGCACCGAGGAGGGAGCACCCGGTTTTCCGCGCCACCTTGTACACAGGTGAGGCAGAAAGAGGAGAGAGGGCGGCAAACGCCGTCAGCATTCGGACATCGGAAAGCAGAGTCGGCCTCTCCGAGAACCCGCCGCTGACATTTGGAGACACAAGTGTGACGCGTTTTATTCGCACTGGGACTTATCTGAGTCCATGAGACCGGCGGCCTGAGGCCAGGGAGGGGGCTGGAGGTCCTGGCCCACGACTGTCCTGACTGCTGTGTGGGTGCCCGGGAGCCCCCACTGCTGGGGATGGCGGAGGTTCGGTCTAGCAAAGCTGTCCTCAGGAATCTGGACAAGGCGCGGCCAGGGGGGACGTGTGCCCTGTGATGCTCCAGCCTTTTCGTAGCTCTCTGTGAGCATCGACTGTCCTTAAGGATCTTCTTAGAAGAGGATGCCGTCAACGCAAGGTCATATCGATGCTTCTGGAGAGAGAGCCTGCCCAGTTTGCATGAGGCAAGGCCATGGACACATCCCATGGGGAGCCGAGTTCGGGTGCAATAGTGGGTGTGGAGACCTTAAAGTTGACGTAACCCACTTTCAGACGCCATTTATTTTTTTCCAGGTTTAAAAACAGGCTGAGTTGGGTTATCACACGAAGAAGCAGCAAAGAGACTCGTCCCTTCCTAATTAGGTCTTATATCATCCGTTTCAGGCCTTGAAGGCTCTGTTTAATTTACTTCAGATCATATTAACTCTTTTAACTGGGAGGTAAAGCCCATAGGGTCCCATTTTGTCAAGCCCATGTGTAAGTGCCAAACACTTAATTTCATTTTAATTTCTTATTCATTAGGCCAAAGCAACCGGGCCCTGGATGAGATATTTTAGGGCAATGGATGCTTCGACGGTGGGAAATTTCAGCCAGGCCACAGTTCTGGAGGCGGAACCGTTTCCCCCTATTTCACAGACAGCATCTGCTCCAAATTAATCGGGGCGCCATGTTGAAATCTAGAGGGACACCCGCCCAGGCCTAACTCTAATTCAAGTCCCAGTGTGGATTCCGTCCAGGAAGGTTGATGGTCAGTGCGTTTTCTGCAGATACCAATTCAAAACCGTTGCTATAGAGCTGAAAAAGCCTTTCGGCGCTCTTTCGCCTCGTTGTTACACAATGTTTTTAAATTCTGGATTTCCGGTGGCCCGGCTCGGCGGCCGTGTTTCCGTCCCACTGTTTTTGTTGTTTCCTTCCCCTGCGCCTGCTTTTCACTCATTTCTCTCTGTCTCTCTGTCTCTGTCTCTGTCTCTGTCTCTGTCTCTCTCTCTCTCTCATCACTAAATACACACCGGTGTGATCCTCTCTACCTGCTCGCCTTTATAATTTTCCTCCTCCAGGAAGCCACAGATTGGTACAGTCAGGCTTCGGGACTGCCCCATGGCCATCGGTGCTGTGTAGGGTTTAAAGCCCTTGGGCCTAAATTGGGTGAGAATCAGCCTCTTCGCGGTATCGGGGCTGGACCCTGAGCGCTGGGCTCTCTGCTGTGACAGAAGCACAGGCGGCTACAGCAGTGACAGTTGGGGTGGGGGAGTAGTTCAAGGTCCTGGTGAACCATCTGCAATTACGACTGTGGGTCTCAAAATGCCACCGAATGGCCGTTTCGGTCTCTCCTCTCCTCTCTCTCTCTCTCTCTCTCTCTCTCTCTCTCTCTCTCTCTCTCTTACTCTCTCCACCATAAGGCCTGTTCCTCCCTGAGAGAGAGAGGGAGATCGCCCAGATGGGCCGGAGTCTCCCACATGGCATAGTCTTTCCCTCTGAGCCCTCTGCACACCGGAGACCCACACATGACTGAATCACAAAACCAAAAGGCCACAGGGCAGTTCTCTCCTGGGCCTCGCTTCAGTCACAGCTTCATTCGGTTTTGGTTGGGACATACCACCCAGGGCCCCTTTGAGGAAGGCTCCAGTCCCATCCCTGGCAGCACAAGGCCGCGCCATTTTCACCACTGTGGACTCAGGTTGGCTAAATCTGTAACAGGTTCTTGGTAGGACGCAACAAAGCGACTCGAAGACGCACAGCTCGAAGCGCCAGCGGTTCAGCTGCTGACAAGCAGATCAACAAAGCAAAGCCAGAGACAAGAGGCGCGTGGGGGTCATGGTCGCTGTCTAGACATCCTGGTCACACGGCCAACTTGTTCCGGCCCAATGTCTCTGTAGGTGAAAACACCTTCCCAAACGGATGGCATAATGCGAAGCCCGACCTCAGGGGCTCTTCATAACCGTTGATTCTGGTGACCAAAGTGCCCACCTCAATCGGGTACCTGCTTTCCACTTACGTTATGCACGTGGCTCATGGCAGCGCCCCCGCCGTCTCCGGCCGCAGGAAAGGGTGCTCGGCCCACGGCCAGCCAGTCGGAGCAGCCCGGGTAAGGGACCCCGGTCCAAGGACAGGGCAGGTAATTCGATCTAGGTCAGTACCACGTCTTTCTCTGGGGTTTTGTTTTCATCCATTTGGCAGAGGACAGAAGCCCTCTCCCCTGAGGCCTTAAGGGGGAATGCCATAAACCTGCGACCGCGTTCGCGGACCCTGGACAGAGTTTATCTGCGGCGAGAGGCAGGTGCGGATTCTGAGCTGGAGACAGAGAGCAAGACTGGGAGCCGAAGCAAGAGACGGAGCAGGAGAGGGACAGAAGCATGCAACGAGTCACAGGAGTTCGTGGGTCCCGCCAGGCTATTATCAGATAGTAAACAAACAAACAAACAAACAAAGAAAAAACGCGTGCACATGTGCACACACACATTTACGCAAGTTCGACCTGGCTTTTCTCACTTGCTAGTCCAGGATCCCAATAGGCAATATTGTTTATTTATATGGAAAATGAGCCAAGTTTACTGTGGGAGAAGAAATTTTTTTCCTGATGTCAACGAGATGCGTTTATCTAATTTATGGAATTGCTTGCTTACTGCCTCGAGAGAATGAGTCCAGCACGCAGGGAGGGGCCTCGCCTTTTTTTGGTTGTCATTCTGTTTATTGTTGTGCAGCTTCTCTTTCTTAAGCGACATAAACATTGTAAACGAGTCCACCATCCGTGTGCTCCTGCTACCAATTACGAACTCAATAAACACTTGCTGAACGAATGGATATTAGGATAGAGCTGAGATAACCTTTAAAAGAAAAAGTAACATGAAACTTAGATTCTCTGAAATATCAGGTGTTGAACCCCACTTCCGAAATCCCTTATAAGATGAACTATTTGATCCATTCAAAATACTTCAAAGAGTAACCATCTCGTATGGCATAGAAACAAAAATTTTAAGTTCCCAAAGCTGAACCTTCAAAGGAAAATGAATGTCAAATATACACATTTTTTTTTGTTTTTGCTGTTATTGTTCTTTATAAATCACTGAGTTTGTCTTTCTTGTATTTGTTTCTACATGCCTAGTCTTATGGAAAAAAACAGTAATGTAAAAGCTGAACCATAAATATGAAATATAATGCAACCAGTAATGGAAGAAAAATGAACATAAATATATATATTCTGGACATCTGACTACCTTAAGTAATTTTGGTATTCGGCCAAATAAAAATTCTAAATTTATTGGCACCATTCTTTAACATTTCTCTTTATCTGTACCTAATCCATTTTACTGCATTAAACATAGATTTACAGATATAAGATACATGTTAAAATTATCAAAATAGTAAAGATTCAATTTTTAAAATTCCAACGATGTTACGAAATGTCTTTTTTAAATTTCCTAAATAGCTCATACCTATGTTTTCTATTTTATGTTTTCACGAAGACTGAAGCTGTAAAGTCATGCATAGAAATATGTGGCATTAAAGGAGTTTTTATTACATTCAAAGTCATTTTAATCTGAGCTGAACGTAAAAAAAAAAAATCATTCAGCTCTAGCTCTTGACATATGTTTTTAAATGAATTCTTTGTTTTCTGAAAAGGAATTACAGGTGCAAGTAGTACCTTTCTGTCACTCAGATCTCAGGGTTTGAATCACAAATAACACAAAGGGAGATGTCGGCACCATAATGTGCTGGGTTTGGATCAAAGCTGAAGTACTTTCCTTAAACTGGCTCTTTGCAAAAAGCTCTGTGAACCTAGACATTTCTGCTGACAATTAATTCTGTAATTTTTATAAATACTCGGCACAGCAATGATGGCTTTTTCAGGTCCTTCTGTAATACAATGAAAATTCTCAGAGTACTTGAGAAAAAAGAGAAATGTTGAACTCCCAAGATTTTCCACCTGCTGATATGAGTCATTTCTGTCTTCTTTAGAAAATTCTAAACAGTTCAAAGGCAAGAATTCCAGCCGTCTTCTTTATATTCCTCATGAAACCTTGGGAAATGTTTTGCATGCAGTAGTCCCTAAAAACCCTAATGTGTTATGGACACGACTTAGAAGGCTCTGGAACCCAGCAAATGATTCAGAAAGAAATGTTGTATACAGAGCAATCGCCTAAAGCAACAAGCAACCCCGTAATGAATCAATAAATAAAAGAAAGAAACTATAACATCAAGGCACTGATTAAAAAAAAAAAAAAAAAAGGGGAGGGGGGGTGAAACTCCAGAGCCAATTGTGCAAGGTTTGGGTTCTCCGGTGTTCTGAACTTCCCCCACGTGCCTCTACTCAGTTTTAGCTGCTCTATATTCTGTGTTCTGTGGCCTGAAGTGTACATTTCAACTCAATTTTGTATAATTGAATATAGGGGGAAAGGAAAGACTGGAGAGAAAGAAGGAAGGAAGGGAGGGCTGAGCATCTCTACCTGAGTTCTGCCCAATTAACTTATGAGACTTCGCTGCTCAGTGAGGCGGTTGCAGAATATTCTACCAAGGACTAAATTAAACCAGGGGAACTCTAGTTAATTTCAAGAAAGCTCTATTTACCAATCTGACTTAATCGACACACACACACACACACACACACACACACACACACCACAAAATAAGGGGGGGGGGCATTAATAATTTTTCTGTAAGTCTCATCACTAAATACAAGGAGTTTGGGTTTTTCCCCATTTCACTTTCTTTAGGGTCTTACAATCTGAGTCATGCTTTCTCCCTACATAAAACTTTCCATCTCTGCTTCCATACTTCACACACGTTGAATCCCTCCCACACCAAGTTATTGCCGTTTCATATTTTTCCAATCTGAGCTCTCCACAAAAAAAAGTAGTTCTTTACAGATCTTTAGGAATTTAAGGGTCAAAGCTTATGTTTCCCCTTATTTTCCTAGAGGTGTTTGAGTCAGGAAAAATAAAAGTAAAATAAAAGTTATTATTAATTAATCCTATATCGCTCTTTAAGGTCTAAAATTTACTTATTACCAAAAAAAAAAAAAAAAAGAAAAAGAAAAAGAAAAATAAGAAAAAGAAGAAAGAATAGCTATGTAAAGAAGTTTGGACGAATCTGAATCAAATCCTAAGGAGATTTCTATGTAATACTACTATTCAGTTCTCTCTCTCTCTTTTTTTTCTCTACTGTTTCCCTCATATTTTGAGAAGTTCAGTGTTCTTTTGAAGTTGATACCTTTCTATGCTGGCCTCCGTAATAGACCATCCTCTGCCACTTATTTTCTTATTTATTTATTTATTTATTTATTTTATTATTTATGATTATTTATGCGTACAGCACCTGGTCTTCCTAGGTGGTCTCCCATCTAAGTACTAACCAGGCCCGACCTTGCTTAGCTTCTGAAGTCAGACATCGGTTTTGTTCATGGTGACATGGCCAGAAACTACTTATTATTTCCTTAAACCAAGCTTTATTTAAGATATTACTCTTAGAAGCTGTCCCAGGGAAGTTAGAATGGACAGCACTCTGGTGGGGCGTAGCCACCCACAGTGACATCTCCCAACCCATCCCCTACGTCCCAATAAAAACGAATTTGCAAGAGTCAAAAAAATATACCAGAATCTACTGTGCAATTTCCAAATTATAGTTGAAACTAATGTGTATTTCCTGAGTGAAACCTCTTCTTGTATGCGCCTGTTCTTTAAACAGATGATTTATATGTCCCCATAAGATATATAATTATACTTATCAATAAATATAAGTAAATAGAAATAGTCTTCGTTAATATGAGGAAACACATACAATTACTAAAACACATCGAAAACATCTCACTGGGAGTATTATTTGTAGAGTACATGTGCTTATCCCATTCCACAGATATTTATTTAGAACTTGCTCTGTCAGGTCCTGTGCCCGGATTAGAAGACGTCATGAGAAAGCGTCTCACCTATTTTAAACGGGAAAGAAAAAAACATGTCGACCAAAGAATGTGTGCGAAGGTGCTGTATCATGATTAGTTCCAGGAAGAAGTCTGAGTTTTGAAGCTAGGTGAGTATCAGCAGGAAACCTGTGACTCCAGAAAAAGAGTACAGACATTTCTAATTTTAAAGCCTGAACTTGTCTTATGAAAACAAAACAATGGGAAATTTCAGAGAGCAATTTTTTGAATCTACGATTTCTCAGAGTTGAGGATAATGCATATGATCTGAGAAAACTTTTACATTTTTCCATCACATAGAGAAAAATTGTTTGGTCCAAGGGAGTCAAAGAGGAGTATTTCAGAATCAGTTGGTGATGAATTTTAACAAGATTTATAATTATAAAGATTCATGTGCTAATACATTTTGAACTGATCTACAATAAAAAATATGCATAGATGTCTAAAGACTTTAAATTATACAAGTCCCCCCACACACAGCCAACTGCTTAAAAAACACTACATTAGCATTCATATGCATATCTGCTTTATAATTTACTAACAACAATCCGATTTTTAATTTACTTTCAACAATAACTAATTTACAAATTAAAACTGCCTTTGAAAGCCACACTCATCATGTTAACAGCTATGAGGAAACTGCTAGCATTGGTACCCCACCCCCTTACCCCGCAGCGAGTGCTCCAGGAAGCATCCTACTTACTTAGCATACCTTGTTATCATCCTATAAGCAACATTATTAGTTATAACTGGCCGATACATCAAGAAGTAGCTGTATATTAAGTCCTCTTTTTAATGAGTCTTGGCATGTGTTAATAATATTGAGACGGCTAGAAAACAGGAGAAAAAGAAAGAAATGACGGTGATGACTAATTTCTGAACACAGCATCTTTGAAAAGAGATAGGAAGAAGTGAATCAGAGGGGTGTTTATTTTCCCAGAATGTCCCTTTCTGATGATGTATGTGCACAGCGGGACTGAGTCCTGTCACCATTTGAAATAATATTAAAATAATAATTATCATTTCTATTATTGTTTCATGTCTGTACTTACTCGGTTAAAACGATAAATGTCACTTGCCTATTAACATATATCAAACCCCCAAGTTGAATTTGCATATGTTTTACCCTCTAGATCAAGAGAAAAATGATTCACCAGAAATCTTGCATCTTGTACTAACAAACTGTGTGGTTCAGCCAAGAGAAGCATTTGGAGAGTCAAAAAGGGGATATTTTTTCTGAAAGTCAACATTCGGCATTGAAAAGAAATGGATTGATCTCTATAAACATTGAGATCATGATACAGAGATGTATATAAAGCATTTGGCAGGAACAAAGACAGAAATCCTGTTGTTTCTACTGAGTTTTGTTAACTTTTCTGTTAAAACCACAAGCTTTTGGTATTTACCTTATAGATTTGCAGGAAGAAGCTGCCTTCCTGTGACTGATAACGGCCAGACACTTAAGTTTAGTAATAAAAAATGTTATCAATACCTGGCATGGAGGCTGCTACTTCATTCTGGAGTTGAAAAACCTTTTAAATGCATAGGATGCTTGTATTTTATAGTAGTGATTGAATAAAGGTATAACAGCAGATCCTAGAAAGAGCTAAATAGGAAGCAAATTCTTTGTAATGGAATAACAAAATGGTAAAGTAGAGAAGTAATAGACCAAAAAAAAAATCTAACAAAGAAATCAAGAAGATTCCATTAGAGCAACTTTTTTTTAAGGTTCTTATTAGAGTAAGTTTACTTTTCTATTCTTGTAAAATTAATGCAAACTCTTCACAGGAAATTTAGAAAGCACAATAATGAAGAAAGAATGAAAATATAGCTGTTAAAAGATGACTCAAATACAAAACAAACTTTCTCAGTCACCATGTTTTAGATTTCAGCCAAACAGCAACGATTAGCTTTAGCAACACCATGCCAGAAAAACAAACAAACAAACAAACAAACAAAACACCTAGATCTTTTTCTCAGAGTGAAATTCAGTGAAAACTAGCACCTGATCTGCTTTTCTCAGAAAGGGCTATATTCTTCTCACATATTTGGAAATGCCAGGGCACACTCTCTCTTCCTTTTGTGCATTAAGAGATCAGAGGCTGTCAGAAATCCTGTTGTAAAGAAACCTGGTTAATTTACTTGGACCGTCAATTTAAATGTCAGGAGTGAATGGGAGGACAAGGCCGAGTACACAGAGAAGGAAGGGAGCGTGAGCTCTTCCACAGCCCATCGGGCAAGTGGAGTGCAACGAGGAGCAAACACAGGAAATCGGTCTCTAAGAATCATAAACACTTAAACCCCAAAGAAGGAAAATCGCGTATTGTGGCTGCTGATTCTTTGATGAAGGATTTGTAGTAGACAAGAAAGAGAACACAAACCCAGCCAAGACATTCAGCTTCAATTTAGAAAAAAGTTCAATTTACCAAAAAGTTTAGAGAGTAAATAAGAATGACCACTGTTGGGACTGTTTAAAACGGATTCGAGGATCAGAAGATTCGATCGCAAAGGAAATAAAAATAAAATTCAGAAAATACGAGCAAAAGAAATCTGTGTAACAAAGGAAGGGGGAATGATGGGAACGCTCAAAGAGGCTACACAAGCAATTGTATGATTTTAAAAGGACTTGACCAAAATAGAAAAAAGGATCCATAATGAAGAATAAAAGCAAAAGTCAGGCATGGAGATTCTGGGAGAATTTTTTAAAGCTTAACTAGTGATACGAGATTTGCAAAGAGTCAGCAGGTGATTTAAAAAGAGAAACTTAAACTTTCCTTTGAACAACAAGAAAAAAGTGAAAAAAAAAAACTGCCTCTTGGTGGGGAGAAGAGCAGAGAGCGCACATTCTCCTCTGAGTTTCTGTCTCCTGAAGAAAGCAATATTACCTCCGAAAGGCATAAGACAAAGTTAGTCAGAATGTCATTGGAGGTCAAGTGGATTGAACAGTAGACAGACAGCCTTTTAAACGAGGTCGTGGTTTTAACTATTTAAAACTCCATGACTAAACAAAATGGAAAATATTTTCAAAATTTGAAGGATTGCGGGGAACAATTTAGAAGGGAAAAATTTCTGATCGTCAATAAAGAAGAAGAGGCAAATTTCATAGAAAGCAAAGTTCAGATTATACAAACTGGCTCATTCAAATCAATCTTCTGATACGTCCCAGAAAGAATGGTTTAAACGATACTAGCTAAACACTGAAAAATGGTGAACACTACAGTAGGTAGGTTCCAATACTCCGTAGTCCTAGTCTGAGTGCTGCTAGAGAAAAAGCACAAGTCTATACGTCTCAGCACTTTCCTGTTCTACGGAACAGCTCCCTGTCCCAGATAAGTCATCTCTGCTCTCCCCATGAGGCCCGTGTTGGATGCCTACGCCTCCGACCTGCAGTTCCCTTACTTTACCAGCCCCTCTTCAGTCCCAAACCATGGCCCCATAACTTAATTTACGGGGCGAAAGTGTCTACCAAGGAAATGACATGTTTTTAATATCTGTGTGTATTTACATGAATATTTTAGGCATTGCAGCAATACTATCTCTGTTATAACAATTCTGCTGCCGTAGCATGAAAACAGCCATACACAATCCAGAAACACATCATCACGGCTGTGTTCCAATAAAACTTTATTTGCAAAACCAGGCAGCAGGCTGGATTTGGTACATGGGCCATGGTTTTTCAACCATTGATTGAGGAAACAATCTATAAAGGGCTTTGCCTCTAGGAAGAACTATCTGGTATGCCATTTTCATTACTGTCCCAGCAGAGTTGTTTTCTTGTAAATATGGTAATCGAAAATCAAGGTATTTTGTTCTTTGTTGTTTAATAGCTATTTCATTCCTAAAATTAAGTGTTATGGTTTTACATGCATGATGTGAGGTTAGTATATGTTATATGGTTGTACATCCTTTGCGATAAATGAATTAGGGAGTTGCAATGATTAGGATGATTATGACATTAAGGAATATTCGTCTTTCCTAAGGACCTTCATATTATTCGAAGAATGTGGTATATTCGGGTAAATGCGAGAATAAGGCTCCGCGACTGGATCGCTAGCTCTTTGAACAAAGGAGAGGACGCGTTTTCGGTCTGTCCGAGTTTCCACCCAGTAAGCACTGTGCAGGGGTTCCTGACTGAACCATCACTGATTTAAATGATTTTTCCTTTTATTTCTCTTAAAGGAGGTAAGAGCTCCTATTTTGGGTAGGCTTTAATTTTTATATCACAATAAAAAAAAATCTATATTCCAAATATAAAGGCCTCTCGGTTGAATAATCTTCAAAATATTCAAATTCTAAGGTAACTATTTTAAAAATGAGAAGGAAATACTTCATTGTACTATTACATGTTAATTTTTTAGCACTGTGTCTTTTACTTGTAGAGGGTATTAAATAAAATAACAATATTTATTATTAAATGTTTTAGCATTTATTGTAAACCATCTTACCAGGAGAAATATTCATGTATTTTAATTTAAATTATTACAGGATAGAGATTGCTTTGTTTTCCTCATCTAAATTCAGCTTTAGTGTTGTAATAGCCTTGCATGCTTTGAAATGCTGAATCGCCAATGCTTATTTCTGCTCTGAAGTCTAACACATGTAATGTTCACCCATTAAGAGCCTCACCCCTCAGGCAACTTCTTATTTACTTGGTTTCTTGTGATCCTTTGAAAAATTGCTATACAATCTTTTTGACAAGCTTCTGTAATGACTAAAAATGTCATGTCCAAATAGTGCTTTAAAGTAATTTGATGCATATGCAAAGAACCATCATTAAGGGTCTTTCACACTGAGAAGGGCCCGCTATAAATATCACGGATCTCATAGTTATGTATTTCTTATCTATATGTGGCTTAGAAGCATGTCCGCCTATATGTCCAGTGGTTAACTTAAGATTGAACAGAATGTTATCCTTTTGAAATCTCTTTTGAAACAAATGATAACAAATTCAAAGCAATTGAGAATAGATTTCCACTCCATACTTCCAAAAGGATACTGTCTCATCTTTGCTTATTTTCTAGCAAATGTGCAACAAAATATTTACCTTTTTACATTGAGTTTATTTCTAATTCCATGACTCATTTAGGAGGATTAAACTATTTCCAGTTTCCTCATCATTACAATATAGAGACTTAAAACGACAACAAAGATATCACTGAAACAGTATTCCGGGGCTCTAGAACAGCTTCTTGGTGGATACGTCTTGGTCGTAAAGTCCACGCAAACAGGCAAAACACGCCGAAGAGAAAACCAGAGGCTGCCAAGGTCATGAAGTAGTTCCAAGCCGAACCGCTCTCTCCCTCTTCCTCAGCCCACTTTCTCTGCAGGAGCGGCACGCACTGGCAATTAGGGGCGATGCCCCTGTAAGAGGGGAGACTCGAGGGACACTTGGGGCCACATCGATGAAAAATTAAAACATTTCAAGGGTGGAAACTAAATTAGAAGGAACGCGATGAGCAAACTAACACTACAAAAAGTGCAGTAAATAAAGAATCGCAAAGAGAAAATTGAAGGCGATAAATATAAACTAAAAATAAAAAGGCTTCGGGGGAAATGAGTGATCTAGAAGATGGACAAAGAAGGTCATGTTAGGGTGGGCTGGGTCATTTGCGGGGCTCAGTTCAAACTGAAAATACTGAGGTTCTTGTTTAAAAATAGGAGAAATTGCTGGCAAGGTGTTGAAATATGTAGCTTTTATAATTTCTTCTGCAGAGTCTTCCTCAGCCTGTGGTGTTTTCTATTTGCTACCGAAGGCCGGACTCCCCTGGGCAGGGGGATGCTGAGAGGATCCCCGCATCACACCTCACAGCTCACCACGTGTGGGTCTGAGATGCTGATCCTCCTTGTGTGCAGCTGCTGGGCAGACAAGCTGCCTGGTGAGCTGGCAAAAGCCATCCAGGCATCGCCTCCTCCAGAGACAGGGGCGAGGCATGAGCCCAGCTGGTGATCCGAGCTGTGTGCGGAGCCTGACATCGCCCCTGCCAGACCATGGGGGACCTACGGGATGACACGTGGGTCCTGCCGGGGTCACGGGGACTCTGCCCACACACCACATGCTCCACGTTCGCAATGCACACCCGCACCGCCAAAGGGGAGCAGGGGAGCAAAGCCTTTACATGGACTTCATAGAAACTAAGAATGACACATAAACTGACCTCCCCAAACCCTCGGAGGCCCTCTCGGTCACTCTCTGTCTGTCTGTCCCTCTCATTCTCTATCTGAGAAGAGACCGCCCTCTGCCTGGAGAGTGCTGGTTCTTCTCTAAGGAACTTCTTTCTGTCTCTAATGCCGGATTCTGCCCTGCATGCAGTCGAGCATCCTCTCTCTCTCAGTGCAAGACTCGAGTCCTCGCTTGGGGGTATCTGCACTGTCCTGTATCACCACGACGAGCTGTTCTAAGTCACAGCAGAGAAGTCAACCAAGGGCTAGGCAGCCTTCCTGCCAGGCTGAAGGGATGAGCGAGGCACCTGCCCAGCCAGTCGGTCCCCTGCCCAAGGTGCCACGCGGCTTCCAGCCTGGGTGGACGTGACCACCGCCCTGCCGTGCTCCGGGACGCAGACATGAGCGTGCACCAGCCGCTGCTTTTCCCTGCGCCTTCTCAGTCCTCCCCCAAGGGCGGGGCTATTGTGACGGGGGAGGCCGTGCTGTGCTGCGAATGCCAAAGGCGGCCAAGGACGCAGGCCGAGGAGGCCGACGGGCTGGGAGGCTGCGCCAAGTGGGACCAGCGCAATGAGGCCCGTGCCTCGGACACCTGCTCCACTGCCCCTTCGGGCTTCACTTACGAAATGCAAATTCAAAGATAAAATTGTTGAGACATTCAAGGCAGCCACCTCTGAGCATTAAACTCCAAGGGCAAGGTCCTTCTGAGCAGGAGTCTCTGGCAACTGCGCGGGCTGCACGTTCAACACGCCGGTCTTAGGTCTGATGTCAATAAACATGGAGTCCTCGAAGCAGAGAGGAAAAAAAAAAACAGAGGAAGCAAAATATTCGATGAGACGATCTTCCCAAATTCTGCCTGAAAGCAAGATAATCAGACCGTCCATCAGACTTCTGACGCAACACGTTCTGCCAGAGAGCCACGAGTAACATTTACAAACTACTCAGGGAAAGAAAAACGGAACGGAGGGATCTTAGATTCAGCAAGGTCATCCTTCAGAATAAAGGACACAGTAAAATCAGTTATAAATATGCAAAACTTCAAGGAGTATTATACCCGTGAGCTTTCCCGAGGAATGGATTAGAAAATGAATTTATGACAAGCAAAAAGATTTAGAGAAACTCGGGCATGTCTGTGTTGTGTGGTTCACAGAAATAGGAAAGAGCATGATGGAAATTTTATTATTTGCCTGGAGGCAGTACGAATCAATGCGTCACACGATCAATTACCAGGGACTGCATCGCATGGTCTCAGTATCCTGCCCGGGGACAGGCCCTGCGTCCAGCTTCAGTTCTATTACTTTGAGGGGAAAAAACTGGAAACATATACTGCGCGAAGGGCCAAAACGCTAGGCCGGACGGGATGTGTTCGCTTTCCTTGTAGTCTCGTCAAGGTTTGCTTTACGTATTTTGAGGCTACGCTATTGGGTGCCTACAAGTTTAGAACTGCATCATCTTGGTAAATTAACACTTTATTATTTATCATTTTACCTATTTGATAAATTACATTAATTATTAAAATATAAACGTTAAAGTAAAATATTTTTGTTAGAATTCTTACGGGCCCCTGAGAATTTATGCTGCCACATTTTCGCCCCAAAGAGATTCTTCTCAATAACTGAGAAATAATTTTCTTAATGCTCTCTGCTGCAAATATTTTACATTTTATTATATTGTCTAGAAGATATATAAAAGTGCATAAGATTTAAACTCAATTTCTGGAATACAGCTTGTCAGAAAAACATGATGTCAGTTAAACATGAGGTTTAAATCATAAGCGACAGACTAATAAATTATACTCATATCCTTAATATTGAAGGGCTTTATAGTTCACTAATTTTCCAAATGCATGTACACTCACTCTGCACATGGACTTAAAACCTAAAAACATACTACAAATAGACAAAACACTTTTAAACGTGCATTTAGTCAGAAAAAAATATTCTGATTATATTCAAATACGTGGCTGAATGTTTTTAAAAGAGATTTAAAATCAAATCAGTTACTAATCATGCCTTCAATGATTTTCTCAAGTAATATCATTTGTAGGAAATGTCAAAAATATTAATTTGTCAAAATGAAACTTAGTAGTGTTTCCTAATTTCTTAATTGTGCATTCATTCTAAGTCAAACTGTTTCATGTTAATAAGAAAATACCATGAAAATTAAAATATATTTCAGAAAGGTGAGCTGTTCCATAACTAGATATGAGAATGGTTCTCCTGAGAAAGAAAAAACAGAAGTATCAACTTCATAATACTAATAACTATTTAACATTATATATAGAAATCTCCATCTTTCAATATAACCTAGAACCAGGAACCTACTACAGATAGGATGCACTTCCCATGTTTATTGCAAAGTAAGTATTCGTGGACTCACGAGACCCTTCCAAGGCCCCTCATGCACACTCTAGTCCACCGAATCCTTCATTCCCCTCATAGAAGTAATTACTATCCTGACTTTTAGAATAATCTTGCTTTTCTTTGCATTTTACCACCAAAATATGCATTTGCAAATACTACGGTTTAATTTTCCTTATTTTTTGAACTGTATATATATTTATATAACTAACTCAAATTATACTATTTGCTTTCTGTGTTGCTGTGAAAATACATTATTTTAATTTCCACCGAAACATAACATTCCAAAGTATGAATATGCCTTCATATATGTATTCATTACTCTTTTGAGAAATATATGGGCAATTCCAGTTTGGAACTATCACAGAATATTTTTGTACCTGACTCTTGCAACTCACGCGAATTATTTTGAGCGTTTCAGTCACCCACATCTTCACCAATGTGTGACGCTGTCATTCTTATTCATCGTAAAAATGAAAAAGAAACTTAAAAAATTATCGTATTTTATATTTGAGAATTACATGGCTGTATTCTGTAGGGAGACCTTCCAAGATTGCCAGGATAATCAGAATTGAAGGATGTAGATGGGAAAAGTTAACGACTTTATCTAGAAGTGGAGAATCGTTAATATAGTTATGAAAAACACGAAATGATGATGGGCAGAGCCAGTGGAAAGAGAGAATGAGGAAACACACAACGAGGGTGTGCCTTAGCATATCCGCATGCTCAGGTTCCATCAAAGACCTGGCTGCTCCTTGCCATGGGCCATGAGACGCCCTCCCCAGCTGTCACCCTGCAGGCAGCCGGCAGGCAAAACAAAGGCACTCGGATAAATTTTCACCTGCTGAGCATATCGAAACGGGCAGGAATAATTAACCACAATCTGGGTCTTTGCAAAGACACCTGCTTTCACCTTGAAAGTGTGCCTCCCCTGGAATCACCTCATCGATCGTCACCTCCTAGTACTCAGACCCCGCGTCAGTAACGAAGGGGCGGCAGTTCAAAGCATTAGGCAAAACATACTTGAGAAATTAGCCTTGTTTCATTTAAGGGACACTGCGTACGGATTCTACCAGAGTGTACAAAGTGCCTCAGAGAAAGGTCCTCTCTGGGTAAATGTTCAAGATAAATTAAGAAGACAAGAGTCGTGTTCTCAGCTTTGCTGGGAATATTGTTCGTGTAGCGGAAACTGTCGCTGACCAGTGGCCAGTAGACAACTGCTAAGTCCCCAGAGTGTCACAGGTCTACCACGGCTCTCTAGACATCTCACACCCATTTCAAGTAAAGGGCAGTTGAGGCTGCTCCAACTTTAAAAAGGCCAGAATAATAGTAGGTAAGATTTTTCCAAACTGGGCAAGATGGAGGGCTTTTTACTTACACTGCCATGATCCACAGACACTCAGACAAGCATTCGGTAAGGTTCCTTTAGATGCTAAGACAGGCAACTAATACTTTATGACAAAACTTCTCAAACTTTCTGCATGATAGTGATATATAATATATGCCATGGCCCAACCTATCCCAGATGAATTACCCTGGATTTTTAGTCAGCTGGCCATAGGCATGAGTAATGTACACCCAGGACTAAGGATGCCTCTTTAGATTAATGAAAACTATACTTAACGACCTTTGTCTAATATCAGAGGCCCTAATACGCTATACAATAGAAGTTGAAACAAATACTCTATTGACATTATAATCTTTTACTTTTTATTTTATTATTATTTTTTAATTTATTATTTTTTTATTTTATTTATTTATTTTTGATTTATTATTTTCGTAATGGTGACATTGGTTAACGAAATCCGGTAAGCGTCAGCTGTACACTGTAACAGTAAGGCACATATACATTTACACTATGTGTTCACCTCCCATAGTCACCACGTATGTGACCCCCTTGACCCCGTCTACCTTGCTCCTCCCCTACCTCCTCCCCTCTGGTAACCACTAGTCTACTGTCCATGTCCCTGAGTCTCTGTTTGTGTGTCCTGTTCTTTTGTTGCTTTTAGGTTCCTATCCCACATATAAGTGACGTCATGTGGTTTTCTGTCTGGCTCATGTCACTTAGCATGAGTATCTCAAGGTCCGCCCGTGTTGTTGCGAATGGCAGGATTTCATGCGAAGGAAGAAACCGAACGTTTCTGCCTGTCTGATGCTAAATCTACTCCCCCTTCATTTTATTTCACCTGTATTGAAAACTTTAATTCCTCAGTCTCTTCATCGGACTGGAAAGTGAAATTTTGGTTTATTCTCGATAATTGCTAAACCAGAATCTCCACGCTGGAGAATTTCATTTCACTTTCCAGTCAGTTGAAGAGATTGAGTAATAAAGTTTTCAATGCAGGTGAAATTAAATGAGGGGGAAACAGATTTAGCATCAGACAGAAACATTTGGTTTCTTCCTCGCATAGACTAAGTACACACTAATCAGAATCCTAGAAACAGCAGCCTCAACACAGTGAGTGCTGAATATTAGCTTCTGAAGGTTAATGTTCATTTTCTGCCAGATATAGGCAGAATCACTGAATAGACAGATAGGAATAGTTCATTACTCTTTAAATTTAAGGGAGTCCATGTTCTTTATTTTAGTAAAGAGGGATTCACCCGAAGATTAAAGCGACCAACCTATTCACGACTTTCTGGCTGTCATTTCCATTTCATTTATGAAGATAAAACCTACGTCGCAATGTGTCCGTGTTCGGCATTACAAAAAAAAAAAAGATTCTCTCCTTTGCTTGACATACTTTTAACACTGTGCAGTGTTTTCTAAAAAACGCTGTGAACATTTTCCAATTTTCGGCCCCATGATAATAAAAAGTAAATTACAAGAAAAGCATTATGTTAATTTCAAGCTCCATTAGAAACACAAGGTGGGGAAAAGCTACTGTTTTCCAACTGAAAAGGATAAAATTAGTAGGGAACCAAATCCCATTTAAAGTCTTAAAAGAGGATTACAAACAAAAGGCTG
The DNA here is from genome assembly GCF_014176215.1 of Rousettus aegyptiacus. Taxonomy (NCBI): domain Eukaryota; kingdom Metazoa; phylum Chordata; class Mammalia; order Chiroptera; family Pteropodidae; genus Rousettus; species Rousettus aegyptiacus. The sequence continues at coordinate 88,854,164 of NW_023416287.1, forward strand.
TAAAAAAAAAAAAATCACACTATGAAAAACTATTTGACAGTATTATTTTAAGGCACATTATCTCACTTAATGGAAACAGATAGTATTCACTTAATTTCATCAGTTTCCATTAAGTGAGATAATGTACTGTAAAAGTTAACCACTTGTAAGGGGGTGAAAATCACAATTTAAAGTTTGATGCTCACTGCTAAAACCCTTTATACTATCTCTGGTGCAGGTTGATGCATTATGCTATGTGCCACTCTAAATCTGAAATAATCCAGAGAGAGGTTTTATTAAAATTCATTTAATCGCTCTATTCAATATATAGCCAAGCTATTTCTTTAGGTTGCTTAAACAATTGACTGGATCTAATGGATAATAACATTCAATCTGAAAGGAAAAAACTAAACATGAAAAAGTACATCATCAAAGAATACTGATTTTCGACTGACATTAACAATTAACATCCATGAATCTCTGATGAAATTCTCCTCATATAACTCAATGTGCATTCAAAAATGTACATTCTCTGTATTTGAAGGCATTCAATATACTGTTCTATTTCAAGTTAAATAAAATTGATAAGACTTCAGAGACTAACAGTGTACAACAGAATGGCATTAGGAAATTTTACGCCTTCTGAACTGACTAGGGAATCTTGCGCGGTGACCTTTATAATCAACATAATTGGTGTAGTCTCTTCAAGAGTGTAAGTAAGCTACTGCATATCAATGCCTTTAGTACTAGGAAAACTCTGCTTCCCCATGCAGACTGAAAATGTAACCTTCCTTAGAGAAACTATGCTAATTTAAAATGCTTACAACTAAAAAGGGCTCAACAACAAGAAAAAGTTGTTGTGACGTTTCATCCCAATTGAAATAAAAATATTCAGTTAAAAAAAAAATCCCAGCTTGGAACATAAATAATTGGTAATTAGGTAACATTGGTTTTCTTTATAGATTAATTTATTAAAAGGAAGTAAGGCTGAGGTGAATTTTATGCCTGTTCCTTGCAATATAAGCTTCATGAAAACACAGAGTTTATTTTACGTTTGTTCCCTAGTCTAGTGGTCGACGCAAGCCTCAAGCGTGGGGGAGACGAGCACTCTCCCTGATTACCTCTGAAGGAGAAAAAATGCAGAATAGTTAAGACATAATTTTCTTTCAGAGGTCAAAATATTGTCACCGTATTTTCAGTTGTGTAAGGAACTGAGAGATCCTCTATTTCCTGAGGAGCTCGTCTTTATTTTTTAATTCCCTAGTGATCTGGTTTCCTTGTCGGTCTCATATCACGAGGGAGTTGGGGGCAGGGGGAGAGAAGAAGACAAAGAATGTCTTTCCATCGGTTCATCTCGACCAGGTCCAGCATTTGCGCTGTCTCGGAACGCACCGCGGTCTTGCTGGAAACACCTGCGGACAGCCTGGTGTTTTCGGGGTCCCGGGTGCCTGGGCGTCTGTCTTCGCCGAGGCGTCCCAGGCCTCATGGCGAGGGGGGAGGACGCGTCCTCAGCTCACTTTGGTCGCTGGCTCCCTGTTGGCAACGTGGCCTGGTGACCATGAAGCGTCGACTGCTTTTACCTGGCGTTTGGGGGCAAGGAGGTACCACCTGGTGACAGTCACTGCTGGGGACCGTTGGTCTCACCAGTCACCACCGATCCGGAAGTGTCTCAGCCTTACAGCGTCCCCCTTCCAGCTCCACGACTCCGTGAGAAGGCCTGCCCTCGGCGCCAGAGGCTCTCGCGCACAAGCTTCTCACGTCCTGCATGGCGACAACCGACGACTGGCCGCGGGGGACTCAGATCTGCCACGCACTGCATTCTATCCAGTGCCCGCCGGCGCCTCAGCAACGTCACGGCCGCGCACTCCTGCGGGGGCCTCACTGGGTGCCTCCCGCGATGTCCAGGGACTGTGCCACCACCGGCATGCCCTACGGCGACTCCACGGTGACGCCTCCAAACCACCCTTCCCCGCGCAGACCTTAGGTTGGGGCCGCTGCACGTTAAAGCAAGAACCGGGCTTTCTCGCCTGATTTTCTTGATTCTCTCCCTCAATGTGTTTAAGGAAACGTCACCTGAAATCACAAAAAGCAGGCCATCTGGAAGAGCAGTGTGAGAACACTGTCGGTTCTCCAGTGACCGGTTCCAAAGGCTGCGACTCCGAGGCTTTCTAGCTACGTGAGTTTGAGATGGTTTCGTGGACATGTTCCTGTGTATCGCCTCCTGTCAACAGCAATTCTTTCCAGAGGAACAGGTTTGCGATTCATAATCTCAATCATCAGAAAAAAATATATATATTTATTTCTATGCAAACCTATTCCTTTAGAAAGAATATTGAAAAAAGGCAACGTATTATTTTAACTGAGACTGCTCTTAGAGACCAGTCACCTCCTCACGGAAGAATTCTCTAATGATTCAGAATCCTGCCCATGGACCCCCGTGCCACCCCACCCTGTCCTCCTTCGCCCCGGCAGGGCCCACCGCACTGTCGTAGCCGACGCTCTGAGGGTCGTGAACCTGCGGACGAGCCTGTCGTAGAATAAGCCTGAGATGCTGTGTGCAAAGTGTCTATCTCTTGGAACTGTATTAATTTATATATTGAAATATTTAGTAGACTCAAAGATGTTACAGAAATTCTACTAATGTTCCCAAATTTACTTCATCACTGAGTTTTCCTCTCTTCCTCTAAACACATTTTTTTTTAATATGCCAGAGGCTTTGTGAAAAAACTGGGTTAAATAATTTTAACTGTGGTTCCATAATGCAGGGCAATCAGACTTTCATCTAGGGTAATTACTTGATTACTTGTCTGTTGCTAATACTAGTATTTAATGACTTTAAAAGTAGAAACTAAATTATTATTTTTTCTTTTCCAAGTGTCATTGACACAGATAGCGTATCATAAACGAATACCACACACACACATACACACAAACACGCCTTTCGACAAGTTACTCTTTTTGTAAAACTTATTTATGACCATCCCCCACCCCGCAAAAAAGAAAAAATCTTTAGGAGAAATTTATTCTAGTCAGTTGCAAAGGTCTCTGTGCTATTGCGAGAAATGCTAAGATTGTAAAGCAAACTCAATAGGGAAAGTTAAAGTTCTTTAAACACTCATTTTGCTGCTTTATCTCAATACACATTGCTTATTGAAAACATTATAACTATTCTACATATCATGTTAGTTCAAGAATACAGAGAATTAAGCTGAAAGTATGGGATTTGTATGCAATGTATGTTCTTTAAGACGCAAGCCTCATTAGATAATGGATTGTGCCTAATTCATACTTGTTTGCCCTGATTTTTAGCACATTTCTGGGACCACATAAGGTACCTAATGAACGTTAAAATATTTAATTGCTTTACAAATGTATTCTGTATTCAAAATATTTCCTTTTCAACTTTGAATTAAATTCAAATAATTTAAACTTTAATATTGTTCTTGAGGCACTTGATTATATATTAATCATTTTCCACGTCCCTATCAGCACTTAGCGGCGTCCCCACGCGCTTTGAAGACACTTAACCTACATTTGTTGACTAAATGATTTAAACAGCGACTACTCTGGGAGGTTATCGTCAGGCATAGAGTGTGTTAGAAAGCCAGGCTGAATCCGTGCCCACAGTTGTCCCGAATGATTTGGGGAAAAAAATCTCACAGCTGAGCGTATACAATAAGATTAAAAGGGGGGGGAAAAAAAAAGGAATATCTTAAAACTGAAGAAGCTCTTCAGAACTCTCAATCGGTTCTCCTAGAGAACTGTCACCCAAGGGTCGGGAAGGAGGAGAAGGGCGGGATCGCAGAGTCGGGAAGGGCGAGATGCCGAGTGGTGGCGGGCCCAGATCTCGAGAGACAAAGCCTTACGAGGACATGAGGTCAAGGGGCCAGTGTTGGTAACAGTAAGCAGAGGGCGGAGAAATACCAGTAACACTCTAAGCACAAGGCGTACGGAACATAAACATCGGGACTGCAGACCAAGAGGTGGGTTGCCACCATGTTTTCCTTTGAATGGCTTTTTGGAAACGCAAAGGCCAGCTGAGAGTTGGTAAACACATGTCAACCGGGAAAACCCTGCCAAGCTGAGGACAGTGTCTCTCACAGTTTATGACATTAACGTATGGAGAAAAGAGTGGAAGGAGGGGGCCGTATCCACTGTAATTTACTCTGTTTTATAGAAAAAGCTTAGTTTTGAGCAGATGAGGAGGAGAGACGTAGTGTGAGTCTTTAAATTGCAAAGCCATGGAGCTAAACGTAAACAAGAAAGTTGGTTTTCTGCTGAAAGTGTCCATAAAAAATAGGAAAGCCAAGTTTTGGTCAATTGCCATTAAAAATAGAAGAGTCAGCTAATCTGAGCATTTTTTTAATGTACGAATTAAGTATTAATATATCTTTTACATTTGTATCTCTTTCTAAATTCTGTTTATTTCAGCAGCAGATCTCATTCTACCAGAATGTCACTTTCAGATTTTTTTCAAAACTAAATTATTTTCCCAAATGGTGCCAGATTACTTTTCCAAAGAAGAGTGTTTTCTTTCATCCCTTTCTGTTGACAAACATTCATGACTCTTCAGTGACTGACATTTGGGGTCTTCCATGGCCTGTCTCCACCTAATTTATCACAGGTCCCTTTTATTCATTTCTTCAGACTTTATACTCAAGTCAGTGCAACTTACTAAGTTTTCCCTTATTGATCTTAGCGTTCTCGATCCACACTTACTCGCCATGTTGTCCTTGATCATTTTATTATATCCAATTCCCACTTACTATTCAAGTCCCATCTGAGAATAACATTCTTCATAAAATATCCTGTGATTAGAGAAGTAACGTTTTTTATGGCATTTACTAATTTGTGGTTAGGTCTCACTCACTTTAAGGAAATCATATATTTTCTTAAATCTAAAATACAGATGCTTTATTTATATTTTGCATAGAGCTCATCACAGAACCTTGTAAATAGTGTTAGTTGTAAATTTATGGCAAATAAATAAGTGCTTGATTCAAACAATATGATTTTTAATTTTGTATAACTCTGTCTCATAACATGTTTAATCATTGTTCATTCTGCTAATAATAAAAGTTATATATTTCAAAAAACTTTATCTTGAATTATCAGTTATTGAATCTCATAAAATGTTGAGTCCTTTGAGATCAAGAGCTAAGGCTGATTTAGGATTCTATTTCGAATCTATCACCATCAAATCCATTCTACCCAGCAATGTAAACGTTCTCATAACATCTGACCCAAATTATAGACAAAAAGCTCAGAGTGTAAGTGAAATACCTGGCCAAATAATTTAAATTTTTTTTAAATTGATTTTCAAATTTTCTCTTGTGGAACAATAGCACAGTGAAAATGCTGACATGTCTAGATTATGGCTAAAAATGTTTTAAAAAAGGCCAACGAGATTTGTGAATGATTTGGTCGTGAAATGCTAGAAAATCAGAGAAGCCACAGAATAGGGAAGAGGGAAGAAAAATATATCAAATATCAACCAAGAGCCAGGAAAGCATCGTTCCCATCTGCAAGAATTTGAAATTCGAACTGTGGGAGGGAGAGCAGCACCTCCGGAGAAGTTTACAGGGACGGCTGTGTCCTCAAGGTCAGCCGGCGCACGAGCAAGAACAGAAGATGAGGACCGCACACGAGGGACTGAGGTTCCTGCAGACTCTGCGGAAATTCAGGTGCGGGTGGCTCACACTGTGAGGGGCGCAGGGCTGTACGGGATGAGCGTCTGTAGGGACAAAGATGACCTGGGATCTCGTGCTTCTCAGAAGGTAGGGAACATCAGAATAAAGTAGAAGCATCTCTTGGGCAAATTATGGTGGTTTAGTTAAAGCTGTGGGTCGAGAGAGGGCGGAACCATCCCGGTGACTCATGGAGCGTGAACGGCCTCCTACTGCTCACACCGGTAGAATTAGTGATGCCGCACGGCAAAGTGCAGTGTCACCAGGAAACAGGTAGGCTCCTTCACTTGCCACCGGCAGGTCTTTCCGTGACAGATTTCCCTCCTCATCTAGCTAACTGTGACTCATGAAAAGGAAAAAAAATTAAGACAATTATTTTTAGATTCTTAAGTAAAATAATATGTTTTAATAATTTAAGAGAAAAGGGGAAAAGTACTTTTAAAAAATCTTCCATTAACCACGCAAATTTGATTAATTATAACCAATTATAAGCGCATTCAGCGTTGCGAGCCACGATAATTCACACTATTAATATTTAACATGACAACTACAAAGTTATGAAATACAATGCAGGAATTTTTGTCTTTGGTCTTACAAGCAAAGGAGGTCAAGGTTTAAATGAGCAGAATAAATTGATTTTAAGCTCCAGCTCTTCCAGTAAAAGTGCAACCTAATTAAGTAGAACAGCTACAGCTTTAGACAAATGTAAAGCATTCAGTAGAAATTTTGACAAAAATGTATTTGCCACAAATTGGATATGTAGCTATGATGTGTGGACTTGGAAAGAAATGTAATGAGCTGTTAACAGACATTTTTAACCGAGGAACCATGAATTGAATTTGGCCACATTTTCCATCTGTTACAATGAGTTACCCAAGAGCTGCCAAAGCAGATGAAGTACAGTCGTCTGGCAGAAAGTTATCATTAAATTATGTGTGCCAGAGAGAAAAGCTACTCCACTCCAGCGTGCTGACTCGAAGATTATCTCCTTTCTTTTGCATGTGGAGGAGAGATGACTCTCCAGAACAGGAGTGAAGACGGGATCCCCAGGGCGAGCCAGGCAGCTGCCCGCTGGCGTGAGAGCCGGGGACGAGGGCGGCGGCAGGCACGTCGCGGTCACACCTCCGTGGTGTCTCGCATCCGGAGCAGTCGCGCCGATCGAGACCAAATGCGGGCGGCCCAGGCTTTTCCTCGGCTTTCATTCCGGTAACAAGCGTGTTCCAAATGAGCAGTAGGAGACACCTTTCTGAGCCAATTTTAAATTCAGTTGAGATGTCAGGGTTGTTTTTGAGAAAGGAAGTTTATTAATATTGACTTAGAGAGCACTATAAGTTAATGTATTTTGACTTTTCATTTCGAAATAATTTTGGACTTACGGAAGGACTGCAAAAGCAGTACAGAGATTTTCTGTATACTGTTCGCTCCCCTTCGCCTAATGCCGGCCTCTTACAGAAGCAGGATCCAACACGATTATGCACTGGTAACTACTTAGAAATAAAAAGTGGAAGAAACTGATCTGCAGCCCTTCCTTCCGGCCTCACAGACACCTGCAGATCATCTCCAGGATGTATCTGCTTTGCAATAATCGCATAAGGACCATCTATCATATCCAACAATTGTTCAATCACTATTTATGAATTAGCAAGCACAGACGAATCTACACAAAAATAATTTATAGGACTTTCTCAACTACGGCCAATAAATAATGAATGAATTGCTATACATAATACACTTACAAATAATTATTTTCAGATAATTCAAAAATTGCTTTTTTCTGATCTTATTAAACAAACTTTTGATTAAACATTGAGCGATCACTACCCGGTGAGTACATGGTTGTTAATGATATGGAACCCTGACTGTTGAAGGCATGATGGAGGAATGACATGTCTGTGTCCCTGATCCTGTGATCTTTGCTGACTGTGGCACGTTATATGGCAAAAGGGACTTTGCAGACATGATAAAATTAAGTCTCCTGAGATGTGGAGACTGTCTCCAAATATCCGACGGACCCAGCAGAAGCACAAGTCCTGAAGAAGGGGGGCAGACTGTTCAGAGTCAGCGAGAGGCAGCGGGTGCTACCCGGCAGGCTTTGCGGGTCGGACTTGGGCCGTGGGCTCAGGAGAGGGGGGCCCCACTAGATGCGACAAAAGACAAGGAGACAGATTCTCCTCTAGGGCCGGCGGAATTTTTGACTTTAGACCTAGAATATGAGCCCTTGGAGACAGGCACTCGATAAATATTTTTCCAAGGTTTGAATAATTGTACCACTCCACTTCTAATTATAAACGCAAAGCATGCATTCGAAAAGTCCAAATTGGTAAATCTGTGATAAAGTCTAAGAATTTCAATTCACTAAATTGAATTGTTAAAACTCAGAGAAGCAAAGTTAATATTAACTGTAGAATATAGACATTTAACTCCATTAAAAAAAATAATAAAGTCCAAGATACTCAAGAGCTAAAGTCAATTCAAAGAAGATTATTTCCATTAAGAGTTTGGAGCACCGAATTGCAACTTCATAGAGAAGAGAATGGGCATTTATGATAGAGAGCAAAAGCAATTATAGTGTAGAATTAAGTATATCACTGACAATACTTTTTTAACTATACTTTTAATCTTTAGAAATTCTGCAGTAAATGAATTTCTTATGGGTTCTTTATAATACGAATAATATAAAAAAGGCAAGGTTCAGAAGTAGGTTTCTGCTTTGCTCTAAAGGCTTGCTGAGCTCAGAGTCAGGTATTGGTTCAATAATGTTAAGGTTAATATTTACCATCATTTCAACTTATCTTAAAACTGACAAAAATCGATCATAATTAAAAAGGGACACGTTTAATATCGCATAAGACTGCATTTCAGCAAATGCCTTCAGGCAAGAGAGCGCTTAAGTGGACTGAATCATGACTACTGACTTAAGGCATAATTGATTGGAGATTATATAAGGAAAATGTTATTTCTCTAAAAACTGAATTTTTCATTGTGATGCAACTGTGTGTATTTTAAATATGAATCCCTATTATGTTTCATTAGTTTGGTTTCCGTCTTAATCAGTTCCATCTGCTATAATGAATCGTAAACTGGCTTATTCCCCCGTCCCGGAGGCTGGGAGCCCCACGAGAAGGCGCCGGTCGGTGGGGTGTCTCGGGAGGGCGCGCCTCCTCGTTGGCCGATGGCCGCCTTCTCGCGGCGTCCTCACGTGGCAAAGAGCAGAGGGGAGCAAGCGAGTCCTTGGGACTCGCACGTGGGGACTCTCCCTTCGTGCCCCAATCGCCCCCCTGAAACCCCGCCTGCTAGCGCCACCACGCTGCGGGGTGGGATAGCAACACACACACTGGGAAGGACACAAACATTCCGCCCGGAGCACGTCGCGTCCTGTAACAGACACCGAGGTGGGCACGCGGGAACAGGCAGGCCATCGGAGGAGACGCGAAGAGGCCGGGATGGAGGCGTGGGGACGGTGAGGCAGCCCGTGCGGCGGGCGCGGCGGGCGGCCCCCAGGGTGGCTGTGCCCATCACGGAGCCATCGCCTCCCGGCGCCACACCTGCCGCGCACGCCGCGCCGGGCTCTGCGATGGGACAGCCGGGGGGACAGCAGGCCTCGCGGGGGAAGACGGCACCTTCTGGTCCCTGCCTTCTGACTGGCCTGCCCTTCCCATGAGCCGTGGCCACACCCGGCAGCGGTCCCTTGGGCGACGACTGTTAGCTGCAGATTTTCTATGACTCGCGGAACCAGCCTAGTGAAATGCCTCTCGGACAGCAGCACCCGAAGTGCCTCGGGACAACCAGAATACTTTCCGCCCCCTATTCAGCAGGTGCCGTTCGCTGGATTTCACAAGGTTCTTCAAACTTTCAGGCCGATCCGCGTCCCGGTGGACTACACCGTGACAAAGGGCAGAGGAGCTGAAGTGGCCCTGTTGCCCTTCTCACGTAAAAACAAATGAGCATTCATTCATTCCGTTTTCTGACGGGGTCGGAATGGAACCCACGTGCCACGCGGACTCGCCGATGGGACCAGGAACGACACTCGGCGCCGCCTCTGGGGTGAGCCTACCGCGGTCCCCGGTCTCGTGCCAAGGTCCCTTTGGTAGTTGCAGGGGTCACAGATAGATGTGACAGGGACTCTGACACCGTCACTGTGGACAGTTCCACTGGTAATGAAGACTCGCGGTGCTTTATCATTGTGGCCTGGGTCGGGAGGGCAGTTTCTTGGGCTCCTGATTGGCTTTTTCTCCTGCGTCAGCTCTTACTCTACAGGAAAGGACATTATTCACTTAAAAGCAATAGCAGCTGCTAAGTCTGTTCTTCCCAGTCTGCATTTTCAAGGTTTCTAAGTCCCCGGGGACCAGGGCGACGGCGACAGAGGACCTGCAGTGTGACGCCCGCGAGCGAGCGCTCTGCCGACGCGCAGGCGCCGTCTCCCCGCGCCCCGACCGTGGGGCCGCACTGGCGTGCAGGGTCCTCTCCTGCCTGTGGCAGCTGCTGTCACAAAGCCTGGCATTCCTTCTCCCTCGGTGCCCAGTCAAGATGACAAATGGGCACAGATAAATTGGAGTGAGATTTGGAAGAGTATTCATTGTTTATACTTTTGATGGCATTTCAGGGTCCTTTCACAGAGGAAACCAACCAATCTATAATCTCGGGCCACGGACCCGAGAACTAGCTCGGTCTAGAAACTGGGCAAGGAATCAGTTTTCCATTTCAGCAGACGACGTGTCTGCTGTTTAATGGCACTTCGTTTTCTTCTGGCCGTACAAGGTAAGGAATTCCTCCCCATTTGGCTGCTCATCTCCATGATCTATGGGGAAACCAGACAGGGTCCCTCAGACATCGCCAGAAATCTCTGCAAGCCATACTCACTGCCATTCTAATTTTGCTGATCATGACAGTAATTATGTCAACTCTGCCCCGAACAGGTAAGTGTCACCATCTGAATTCCGTTCATTTAAAACTCCGTCGGCCTCATGGACCTCAGGGAGCCCCGTTCCCCATCGGCATCTGCTGTGGTGAAACCCTGGCCTGCAGCAGACGCCGCCACGGAGACCCCCACAGGCGCCGGTGTTGCTGTCCCCTTCTCCCTCACGAGTCCCACATGGCTACGCTAGGATTTGCTCCACATGTCCCTCCCAGGGTGTTAAGTCGCCAGCCGTAAGAAGGGACATGGGAAAGCAATAAATTCTTCTCTACCCAGCCTTGCGATGCGCTCCACCCTGCCCCAGATCTGGTGCATGTGTCCGATGCCCGCCAGTCCCACCAGGACACCTGCGACAGGGGTGACTGCCCGTACACGAGGGCCGAATCTTGCCCACCTACCAGTACATAACTACTTCACATCTGGGTCTGAGTTCCTTGGAGGAGGCTATGCATAGACCTGACCCCAGTCAGTGGTCTGGAAATCAGTGGCATTCAGACGTGAATCTTGAGGAAGGCAACTGTTATCTGGGGAGAGATGCGCGTCCTTCTGGAGGTGACAGGAGACCCTCTCGGCACCAGCAGTGGGAGGGGTCTATTTTGGCTTTTCCCAGGTCTTCCCAGGTTCTCGGATTCGTTCGGCCATCTGTCTCCCACGCGACCTCACGCTCCTTCTCATTCTGTGTCAGGGCTCGAACCTGGGTGTGTAGACTTTTTGAGACTGCACGTATATTTTCCTTGAAGTTCTTCCAAAACCATAATTAAGTCCTAGCCCCAATCGTCACGACTGTTTGTTTTTTAATTGCGAGAGTTAAATGTCTGTATATAAACACTTCTCTGAAGACCTTCTGGTTTTCGGAGTGTGCCCTGAATAAACAGCTATTGGCTTCTACTGACATTCAAGGTTTCCTTCTACTGCTTTTCAAGGTTTCTAAGGCAGTTAAAAAAAGACCTAATTCTGCAATTTTAATTACTATTATCTCCATACCATTCAAGGGCTAGAGCTACAACATAAGCCAACACTTCCACCTCTACCTGGACCTACTCCCAATTTATCATCAGGAAAAGTCACAGGAATCACGAGGCTACGGCCAGAGCTCATCTCACCTTGGCTTCCGCCAGCAAAACTGTCCACCTTTGTCCAGCAGGCTCCGAGCAGCCCCGGTCAGAACGCCATTCTGAGGCCGTTTCCATTATCCCTACCTTAGTTGGGGTCCTACGCAAAACCAGAGCTTGAAACAAAGATTTTGTTTCGAGCATATTATTTGGGAGGTAATTTCAAGCCTGGAAGGGAGATGGGGAGAGTAACACAGGGAAGAGGGGAAAGATGGTGACGCACGCATTACTGAGAGATGGCGCCCATGCCTGGGGGTGTCCTCTGAGGTCCCTGAGGGACGTGCCTCTGCATTTTTCCTCTGACAGGATAAAAAGCACGTTATCCACTAACCCAAGTCCCATTTGATTGATAGGATTCTCCATCTCATTGGATGAGAAGCAATTTATCCACTGACCCCCATCTCATTTGATCGATCATTGCCTCTGGAGCCTACTTTCCCAAGATTCTCAGGCTGCCTCCTTATGCAGCTTGGATGGCTTCGGGAGGAAGGAAGGCTGCCGGAGCTGGCCTGCGGCAGGGCGCAGGCATCAGACGCCACCACCTCTGCACTCAGCTCAGATGAGCAGAGGGGGATATGAAACGGGTACCAAGTTAATAGATTGTAAAAACATTGCCTGATGAAAACAGTATTCCAACTTCGTGGACTAGTGTATACTTTTCACAATATGAATTTAGAATTAGGAAATCATCAGTTGTTTGACTCGATTATCTGGCTGTCCCATCATCTTGGAAAAATAAAATAAAATGCACTACAGTGGTTCTAATTTATTAATGATAACTACATTCATGATATTGTGTAATTAATATCATGATCTTATCCTATATTGCAGGTTTAACTATCGCTGTGTCATATTCAGTTTTCGCATAGGAAGAACCACTTTTAACTTATACAAAGAAACCCGATGACATTATTAGTTACCATGGAAATAAACAGAATTCAAAGATTTTGTTTTCTTGGGTATTATATATTTTTAAAAGATTAAAAACATTTTTAACATAAAGCTAAGGTTTTTAAATAAGGCATAATATTCCTAAACAAAATATTGTAGTGTAATATAGTATAAATGTAGCAAAAAAAACAAAAACAAAAACAAAAGTAAGAGAGTATCAAGAGAAAGATTAGGAAATTTGCCTAAGGTACAGAGCCGTACGAAGTTGTCTAATATTTGAAATCATTTCTGACTCCCAAGAAAACTGACTGTGTACCTATGAAAGAAAAATACAATCAGATAGGGCGCAGAAGGACATGGATAAATCTTTTATATATAAAAAAAAGGCACATAGGCAATATGTAGAGAGATTTTTGTTTGAAGTCCACAGGAGAAAGAATGTGAGAACTGAGGATTAAGAGATATTCACAGAGCGAAACACCAAGGGGAACGAGACTGACAGCCTACTGAGAAGAAAAAGCAGAAATGGGGCAAAATGTGTCAAAAATGGCAAAACTGATCTGCCGTATAGAGTGTATTATACAACAAATGGGAGACAAAACCAATATATAGGCTTTTCATAAGAGAAAACATATCAAAGGAATTTGTATTTTAAATGTTATTATAAATGCACCACTTGTGGAAGAGTCTTTGGACATATTCCTCCATTAAATAAAATGCAGTTGCTGTGAATTTCGGTCTAAAGAACAGTATTTACCAAGTGACATTAGAAGAAAGTTTACCTGATTGAAAACCAGACCAGGGACTAACGTAATAAACAGGCAGGATCTAGTCACAAAGGAACCTAAAAACAGACTTGAATCAAGAGAGAAAAGTCTTTCACTAGAATGGAAAGTTCCAACATTATAAAAATAACAATTTTCCTTTTATTAATCCCCAATTAAATATATTCCCAGTATAATTTTTGAGTTTGAAAAAATGCCTCTAAAATTTACTCCTCCACCAAAGAAAATGTATAAGAATGGCTAGGAAATGCTTGGAAAACAAATGAGTAATAAGGTAAGACTTGCTCTGCTATAAAAATAATGAACTATAAAAATAATTGCTGGGCAAGTAGGCACTCAGATTTATAAGGAATCCAGAAATAGGCTCAAATCTATATAAAATTTCATTACATGATGAATACATGTTTTTAATGTAATGGACAAAATATACTCATAATATGATGTTGAGCCAACAAAATTTTTGGTACAAAAATTCATGTGCATTTGTTTTTGTAATAATGTTTATGAAATGCCCATTTTTGGTCCCGGTCCTATAAACAAATATGCTTCCCTTTGCTTACCAGATTAGTCACTAAATTTCTTGATGCTTGTAAATTGCAATTCTAAGTAAGGTGATGCGACTTTGCTAATGGAAATAGTTTGTCATCTCTGAAATGCTAGGTTGAATTTAAGAGTGTGATTGATTTTTATGACAAATTTAAATCATTATTAGCTACTTTTTCCTTCAGATTCCAATTTTTAAATGCCTGTTGATATCTTGGTATCTACATTTAGCCCCATGTTTAAAATCCCTCTAGCTTTTTTAGGCAGACAGTTGCATGGGGTGTGCAATGAGTGAGCTGTAGCATTCAGTTTCCACTTGGCTAGAGTCCACTTGGATAACCGTAAAAAGAGCCCACTCTTAGTGCTACAGTTAGAAGCAACAATTAGACTTTAAACAGGTCAAGACATCTGGTACACTACTTTAGACTCCGTGTGCTTAGCCGACCATGAACTTCAACTTCAACAAAAGGCTATAGAGCTTTCATATCGCAGCTCAGAAGTGTAAAGAGCTTGGAAGTTGTCAGACCCATAAATGAAACAACAAAAATATCTGAACAAACTGAAAATCACTGATTTTTCTCAGCTCCAGCAAAGAACTGAGTTTGCAGGACAAACTACCTTTAGGAATCTGAAAAGACAATCAAATTCGGAAAGACAGAGCCAAGAGATGCTTAACTGGCACAGAAGCCACTGGAGTCAGGAATCGGTAATAACATTTAAGTGGTAATTTTGACTAATTGCTGAAGGATGATTGTGACCTAATGTGAGAGTGAGAAACTCCTGGGGCCAGCGAGGACCCCCCACACCCATGGGCTTCACCTCTAAGGAGCTCCAAAGGGTTTTCAGAGTGAAGACCCCAGAAGACGACCTCTTGGCCATGGCAGGGAGAAGAGAAGAAGAATCTTTGTGAAACGCATCCAGAGTGGATGCATTCTCCATCTTTAAAATGCTATTACAAAATGCCTGTTCGAGGGAGAAAAACTGTCCAGAGCCTTGTCCCAGGAAAGGGTGCTCCTTCCAACATTCCTGACTTGCAGAAGGAACAAGAGGCCAGCTGTGAAGGTCACAGACCGGAGACACAGATCTGCAGAGTGACTGAGATTAAACTGGATTTAACTGGTATCCTCCCTGATCCCTTTCTCACCTGGAGCCCCGACACAAGGATAATACCCGCAGGTACAGATGAAAGGGCTGAGAGACGCACACTCTCTTTGAAAAGGACTTAAGCCCAAAGAAAGGAGGCACAAGCAAGGGTGTTAGAGAAATATGACCGCTCAGGCGCCCGGAGCTGCAGAATCACTGAGCAGAACACGACTCGCAGCTGGATTAACACAGACCTTCACACGAGGGGCCCGTTTACCCCGGTTCTGTTACCCGGCCCAACATCGTGGCTTCGACAAGAAAACTACGACACACACCAAAAGCCAGAAAAAGCCCCGTCTGAAGAGGCAAAGCAACTATGGAAACCGGACGCCGATGTGGCAAAAAGACTGATATTATCAGGCAGTGAATTTAAAGTCACTATGAATAACACGTTAGGGGATCTAATGGGAAAAACACAGGCTGCAAGAAGAAACGGCTACGCTAAGCAGAGGAATGGAAACTAAGAACAAAACGAAGGAAATGCTCGAATTCAAAACGATTATAATAGAAATGAAGAATGCCTTCTGTGGGCTCATGAGTATACTTGGCACAACCGACAAAAGAATCCACACAGTCAAGATAAATCCATAGAAACTTCTCAAATTAAAATGCAAGGGAAAATAGTATTTTTTTAAAAGAACAGAACATCCAAGAACTATGGTGCATATTCAAAAGGTAGTGTGCCTGTGTGATGAGAATTCTAGAAGACAGAACAAGTGGAATAGAAAAAAACAGTCAAAGTAATAATGGCCAAGAATGTCTCAAAATTAATGGCAAACGAGAAACACAGATCTAGGAAGCTCAAAGAACGCCAAGCAGGACAATGTCCCATAAAAACTGCATGCAAACTAAAGCTGTTGATAGATTGCTGATGATAGATAGATGATAGATAGATAGATAGATAGATAGACAGACAGACAGACAGACAGACAAAATTTAAAAGAAAAAGGCAAAGAAAGTTTTGAAAGTGGAAGGCACTTTACTCATAGAAGGAGGTTAGGAATCACAGCAAGCTCTCATCATAAATCACTCAAGAAAATAGTAACACGAGGTTTTTAAAGTGTTGAAATAAATAAAATACCAACTCTGAGTCTCATTTCAAATGAAACTTCCTTTAAAAATAAAGGAGCAATACATACTTTCCAGACAAACGAAAACTGAGGGAATTAATGTCCAGAAGACCTGGCCTGAGAGAAATGTTAAGATTTTTCACCGAGAAGAAGAAACATCATCGAGGTCAGAAACACCAACGCACATAAAAAAGGAACAGCGTTGGGAGAGGAATAAATAGGGGTTAAAACAGCCTTTTTATCTTTTTTATTCTTAATCTAAAAAATAAGGTGGTTAAAGTAGAAATGGTACTAATACGTTGGATCATGATAAACATGAATAAGTGAAATGATTGACAAACTATAATAAAGGAAGGCGGGTAATTGGAAATACTCTCTTCTGGGCACTAGCATCACAGACAAAGCAGAATAGTATTATTCAAAGACGAATATGGGTTACTTAAAAGTGTATATTATAAGCTCTAGGGCAGCCACTATCGTTTTTATAGAAGTGTAATTGATACGCTAGAAGAAGAGATTAAAGGCAATCACATAGAAACGGTCAATTAAAACTTAAGAGAAGGCAGAAAAACAAGACTCTAGCAATAAATAGAAAAGTTATAACCATGGTTACTAAACTAAATGTATCAGTTATCACTTTAAATATAAAATTCTAAATATACCAATTAAAAGAAGATGTCTAAGCGGATAAAAACCCAATATATGTTTCCTAAAAGAAACTCGTTCCTAATATGAATGAACTGATTCCTTAACAGTAAATGGATAGAGAAAGCTGTATCACACTAACACTAATCAAAAGGGAAGTGAAATCACCACATTAATTTCAGACAAGCCAACTTCAGAACAAGTAAGATTATTAGGGATAAAGCGGATATTGCATAAAGATAAAAGGGTCAGTTCTCTAAAAGCATAACAATCCTAAATGCATGTGAATCTAACGACACAGAGGCAAAATCCGTGAGGCTAAAAGGGAGAGAAAGTAAAAGAGAAATAAACAAATCCTCTGTAATAGAGATTTCAAAAGCCCCGTCGGTACCTGATACATAAATCAGTGCAGATAGAGACGAACTGAAGAGAACTATTAACAACTCAATCTAATTGACATTTCTGGACTACTCCACCCCATAATAGCAGACAGAGATCGCATTCTTCTCCAGTCCCAAGGAACACTCGTCAAGACAGATCTCCCTTCTGAGCATAAAAGATCCCTAAGAAATTTGAAAGAATAGATATTATAAAGGTAAGTTTTCAGACTGCGATGGAAATTAAGTAGAAATTAAAGCAAAACATTCCCAAAGCGCCTCCTCTGTGGTCCATGCGGCTGGCAGGGCAGTGGGGGAGAGCGGGGAGAATAATGCAAGAGGAGGAATAATGCGAATCCGGACATCAGTACGTTGGCTGCCCGCACCAGCATCTCCCACGGGGTAGGCCTGTTCCCAGCGCACGCTCCTCCGAGTGCCCGCAAGGGAGTCTGGGAGTCCAGCGGAGAAGTTCTAGCACACTCCACAGGAGCAAAAAATTCCAAAAGTGGAGGCATGGACCGGCGTAAGAGGAACGGACAGGTCGCGCTGCCCGCCTCGCGGGGTGGCATAGCTCAGCCGAAGACAGTCTTTCTCCCGCCACGGTTCCTCCCGCAGCGGGACCTGAGAGCGTGTAAGGGGCCCTGGGCTTTCACCACGCATGGACCTGGCACTTGAGGAAGGACTACTATCTAGGGCACCACGATGTCATCGGAGGAGACGAGAAGAGGAAATGCTCCCCAAATTATTTTAGAAGACCTGTATCACTCTTATAATAAGACAAAGACGTTTCATAAAATAAATACGTATATATATATAAACTACCAACTAGTATCTTTCAGGAGCATAGGTGAAAACAATCCTTAACAAAATATTGGTACTTCAAATCTAATAAGACTTAAAAAGGATAGCGCATCATGAATACAAAGCTGATTCGACAATGAAAAAAATCTACCAATGCAAATACTCTATCAAAATCAAGAAAAAATATTTATATTAATACATGAATAAAGACATTTAACAAAATTCACAGTTATGATGGTAAAAACTCAAAAAGGATAGAATTTTCTTGATCTAACAAAGTATATTTGAAAACCTGTAGCTAACATCATACTTAATGATGAGAATCTGTATGTTTTTCCCATAACATCAGAAATAACACAAATACCTTCCCTCACCCTCCTACTCAATGCTACTAAAAGTCTAAGCTGCTGGAATAAGTAAAATAATTTCTTCAAGTCGTATAGACTGGAAAGAAAGAAAGAACATCGTCTTTATTTGTAGATGACATGACAATTTAGACAATCCCAAAGAATTTACAAAATTGCTCCCAAAACTGGTAGGTGAATTTAGCAATGTCACAGATACGAGCTTATTATATGAAAGCCGACTGCATACTTAGAGTCTAGCGTTGAAGAAATGGAACCTGACATTAAAAAGAAATACGATTTATATTATCTCCAAAAAAATAAGTACTTATGCATAAAACTAACAAAATATATGTAAGATCCATTTGCAGGAAACTAGAAACCATGATGAAATAAATTAAAGAATATCTAAATATGAGAAGAGATACACCTAATATGTTGATGGGTTAGATAACTAAATATTGATACGATGGCAAGTCTCCCAGATTTGATCTATATACTAAATACAATTCCAATAAGAATTCCAACAGTTATTTGGATGAATCAACAAGCTGATTTTAAAATTTATATTGAGAGGTAAACATTCTCAAACATTCTCAAACGGCCATAACAATTCTTAGAAAGAACACAATCAGAGCTCACATGACCCAATTTCAACTCTTATTGTAAAGTTACAGCAATCATGACCTTGTGATATTGCTGAAAGGACTAAAAACAAACAAACAAACAAATAAATAAGGAATATAGCTTCTAAAAATAGACCCACATAAATATGACCAAGTGATTTTTGAGAAAAACGCAAAGACAAATTAATGGACAAAAGATAGTTTTTTCAAGTGACGCTTGAAAATTTAGACACTAGATGGAAAATTATGAACCTTGAGATATTCCTCACTCTTAATACAAAAAGTTAACTCAAATGACTCATAGACTTAAATATAAAATGAAAATATATGAAATATTTAGAAGAACAGATAGGAGAAAATCTTCGTGATGTTGGCTTAGGCAAAGAGTTCTTAACCATGACTAAGCACGATCTGTAAAAGAAATAAAACCATACATTTGACTTTGGCACTGTTAAAGTTTTTGCGTTGTGTTAAGACACTGTGATTAGAAGGAAAAGTCAAAGTTCAGGTGGGAGAACATACGTGTAAATCACGTATCTTACAAAGGACTTGTGTCCGGAATATAGAAACCATTCTCTAGCCACAAAAATAAGAAAACACACAATCCGATTTAAAAAAAAAAACATGGCAAAGTTTTTATAAGACACCACGAAGAAATGTATGTGGCTGGCAAATGAACGCTGGGTCTTCAGTTCATCCGGGATGCATCGTTATGTGGGGTGTGAATTAGTGGTCGAGATACATTTAGAACCTTGGTGCATCATCAATTATTGAAATTTTCATACTGTTACTTTGGTCATAGCGCATCTAATGGAACATGTGCATTTTTAGACTCTCTCTTACAGTCTATTGATCACTTCGTCTGTCCTGTAGCCAAATCTGCTTGATGGATAATAACACCAAGGGGGCGTAAAATCCAGATTTCCTCTTCCAAATCATCATGGCTGCTCTTGGATATAAACTTTTCCGTAAGAATTTTGAACTGTTTTTTACATTTGTGACCTTCTCTTGGAAAGAACTCAGGATTTTGATTGAGATTACTTTGAAGCTATTAATTTGTGCAGAATTTGCATCTTTAAAATATTTAGTCTCCCAATCTTTGAATAATTTTTTTTTCTTCCATTCGGTTAGGTCTTTTTAAATTTCTTTCACTAATATTTTGTAATTTTTCAACATAGACGTTTTGTCCACCATTTGTTAGATTCATGCTTAATTGTTTGATAGTACTGTTAAGTGGGTTGTTAAATTGCTTATTTTTTTGCTGCCCATATAAAAAAAATGATTAAATAGTGTATATTGGCCTAGTATTTAGCAAGACTAAAAATTTATTACTTCTAAAAGTTCTTCCAGAGACACTTTTGAATTTTTCATGTAGGCAATCCTGGCATCAGTGAGTAATAAAAATTTTGTTTCCTTTCCAATTTTTATTATCACTTTCATTTCTTTTCTTGCCTTATTGTACTCGCCAGGGCCTCTCGTACAAAGAAATCAAAACAGTGAGAGAGCACCCTCGTTCCATTCAATAAATACCAAGTGGAAATAAAATAAGTGTTTACGAGGAAAAAAATTTCATTTTGAAATCTGGTGAAAATAAGAGTCTCAATCTCTCAAAATAAGAAGAAAGGCAAGGAAATGGTGCAAATTAAGTTCTTGAACATTCATAAGTGATTTTTTATCCTGTTAACTCATTTACTTACAACAATCATGTATGCATAGAAAAATAATTATAACTGATATAAAACTGAGTTTATTACTGAAATATGACATTAATGTGTGTCACTTCTCAGACAAAACAAAGCCAGGAAACAAGCAATACTAAGAAATAAAATATATTTGTCCCTACTCAAACTGGCTATTTTCAATTTATTGACAATACCGGTAGGTTTCTAACTATTAGCAAGCAGGACAATGTTTAGTTATAGCACAAATAGCAGTATGTCATTTATATGTAATAGAATAGAGACACGCTGAAGAATAAGTCCCAGAGTTGTGCAGGAATGAAAATGAAGCTTGATGAACAATTCTACTCTACATAACTGACTGAGAGAGAATGATTCAACGTCTATAAACAGGAAAAATAAAATTAATCTTCCCATGTAACACAATTCTCCCAATTATTTCACTTGTGAAGAATAAACTTAGCAATCAAAGCACAAAATACAAAAGAAAAACTGCATTGTTTAGAGAGTCTATTAGCTACTTTGACTCCCAGAAAAGTAAAATAAAGATGATGCACTAAAATGTAATTTGAATGCAATTTTCGACTGCCTTCAGAGGCTTTTACAGTTTATCTGCGTAGTCCCCCCACAACACGCACACGAAGAATTGGCTTAATCTTGACAAGCCCTGTATATATTCTCTGAAACATTTTGTATGCAATACTATAAAGTCTCCACAATGCCAGTATAAAAATATTCTCCTAATTTATTCCACAATTATCGAATTGAAATTTGATGAAGAGCCATCCAAGGAGAAAGAACAATGGCTATATGGAAATCGGCTCCTCATGAAAATGGAATCTGACCACTTGATACTAAATTGTCAAGTATGTTATAAAGATTTCACTCAAGATAAAATCATAATGTTTGTTACATAAGTATTTTGACACATTCCTTTTCCGCCACTGTATTTGGTTTCCGTTTCCGCCATTAAAAAACATGTATGATAATTTAGCAGTTGATGCGACACCAACCTACTATCACTCAGCTCTGTAGGCCAGTTCAGGTCTTAACAGGTTATACTCAAGGTGCCTGCAGGTCTGCATTCTTTCCTGGAGGCTCTGGGGGAGAATCCACTTCTAGGCTCACTCAGATTGCTGGCAGAACTCAGTTATTTGTGGTTGAAAACTGAGGTCTCCATTTCCTTGCTGGCTGTCAGCTAAAGGTCATAACAAGCTTCTAAAGGTCAGTACATTCTTGGTTCATGGCGACTCATCTCCATCTCCAAAGCCAGCCAGCCACAGTGGGGTTAAGTCCCTCTCCTGCCTCTTCTTCTACCTCATCTCTCTGATCCACTTTTTTACCTTCGTTTTCCATGTTTAGAGACTCCTGTGATTACCCAGGTGAGCCATGATTATCTCAAGGACCTTAATCTTCATCAGCAAACACCCATTTGCCATGTGATGTAACATATTTACAAGGTCTAGGGATTAAGGCGTGGACATCTTTAGGGACTGTTATTCTTCCCGCCATCTAGACTTCCCGTAATTTTATCTCTATAAGTAAGATGTTTATTCCCTTCCTACTCCAGGAAGCTATAGTGTTAATATGTCTCTTACAAAACTAAGAAATAGTCTTCTGCTACAGTAATAAAGAGATCATTTATAGATCATCTAAATCACCCTGAAAATATTCAGATACTGAGATTTAAATATCATAGGACAGCGAGTTTGAACCATGTCCTCTAACTACTTGCACATTTGTCTATGGGAGAATTAGAGAACATAAGATCTCTATAATATCATGACAGAAAAATTGCGAAAATATAACTTTGCACTATTGAAATAGAGTTGATTTGGGATTTGGGTGGGAGAAATAATGATAGGCTTCAGGTATTTACAAGGTATAGTTTTAAGCCATCCGCATAGACATTATCTGGGTAATTTAATAAAAAAATGCAAAATTCTGGCCTCATTCAAGGCCTACAGAATCAGAATCTCTGAGGATGGTCCAGGGTTTTTTATATTAGGAAACAGGCCCACGTGACCTCACGGATTAAGTTTTGCAACAGATTATATATATACCTTCTACGTAAAAGTTTGCTCCTTGCAGCTGCCTATCTTTGGGATACAGGCAAGTTCATCTCAAATCATGTATTGAATAGTAGTATCTTGTTAAATCAATGACTAAATATAAAATCCAGGCTTTCGACTTAAAAATAAAGCTAATTAGAGAAAAACTGGCATGTAAAAGACACTTGACAAATATTAGTTCTTCTCTGCAGTTGGAAAAGAATGGCGGCTGCGTTTTCTCCTAAGAGAAAACTAGATGAGCTAAAAGGAAGACACTAATCACAGGAAGCACAGGAAATAGGGCCTAAGACACGAGGACTTCGACACTGCACAGTTACGAATAAAGAAGAGACTAACACGAAATCTC
Source organism: Rousettus aegyptiacus (assembly GCF_014176215.1). Taxonomy (NCBI): domain Eukaryota; kingdom Metazoa; phylum Chordata; class Mammalia; order Chiroptera; family Pteropodidae; genus Rousettus; species Rousettus aegyptiacus. The sequence goes on from NW_023416287.1 coordinate 88,877,179, forward strand.
AGGACCGGGAAACAAGTGGGAGGCAGAAGCAGGTGAAGAAAACCTCAACCAGTCAGCAAGGGAGATATAAGAACAAAGCAAAATCAGGCAAATTGACGTAAAGGATTATATGTGGGTTTTGAAAAATGACGACTCCATTATGCTGTAGAAAGAAAAGATCTACTCAAACTATGTAAAGTTGTAGCCAATTAAAAATTTTAAGACAAATACAGCTTTCTCGTTTTATATTCCAAGCGGAATCATGTGGTAATTACTGGTAAAAAGCACCCGCCCAAACCTTATTGTCCCGAATTCTGAGTATAGGAAGCAGGGGCCTTGTGGATGAGAGAGATTCGGGGTTTAGGCCGGCCCTGCCTTAACACTAGGATGCGAGAGATGGAAAGGAGGACAGGGTCAGCAGGTCCACCTAGATACTATTCATCCCAGGTTAGAAAGAAGTCTTCAGAGAAGACACATGTGTTGAGACAAATGCCTAGCACGGCCATGTCCACAGATAACCAAGGATGCTTGCCTTGCTCAATTCCCCAGTGAAGACCACCGAACAGTGCGCATCGCTGGCACCTGAGCAGCAGCCTTTCACCTGTGAGAGACCAGCCCACCCCGAGCAATCCATTCTCAAAAAACAGAACGTCCCGCACACCCTCTCCAGTGAGGAGGAGGCGCATGTCACACTTGCATCGCGAATGGCTCTCAGAGTTTACGACGTCCCGACTTCCAGCCCTCACTATCGAAAAAGGAATGAACACTACGTTCAGTCCCTGCTCCGCTTCCCAGTCACTTTGCCTCCGATGCCCAGATTTGTCACCAGCTGCATGCACACATTCTTTGACACGGAAATAGTAACACAGGCATTGGACTCTTCGTGGACACACTTCAACTGCTGCAGCACACTTGAGTACCCAAGCGTAAGGAAGCGTCCAAGACGAGAAAACAGAAAAATTAACTCTGAGTAAGATGTGCACTTGCGAGAGAGAGAAGAGGAGGGGTTGGGGACAGTGAGGCAGTGAGAGGCAGAGCAGGTCCAAACAGAGGGTAGAAAAGTGACCTGTAAAAGTGAACAGCAAGTTGAAGAAGAAAATGAAATGATATTAAAAAGGTTTTAGTATTGAAATAGATCATAATTGAAAAAGCAGTATTAATTATATGTATTCTATTTTTATGTTAACTCACTGATATATAAATTTATCTGAATATATGTCTTTATTTGACTTTTATTAGATTTTATTTCTTTAGTTCTTTGTGTTGGAGATATGATTCATTAATGTCACCCTTCTTATTTAATAATAAATTTTAAGGTACAAAATGTTCTAATTTGGATGACACCAGTTTATATAGGTAAAGTTCTATTATAATTATTCTGTAAATATTAAAACTATAATGCTGATATCTAATCTCCCTAAACACAAAATTTGACTACAGATTAAGAGAACAAAAAAGTCAATCTCAATAATTCCAAGGAACAGAAATAGCATTTTTCTCTGGTTTTATTCTCTGCACAAGAAAGTAAAACATTAAATTAATTAACAAAAATAGAAAATAGACAAACTTTTAAAATTTATTTAGAAATTAAAGTAAAAGCACTGTTTTTTTTAAAAAAAAATAAAAACTTATTTTTAATTAACTCTCAGTTCAATGGAAAACTAAATCCTAAATCCAAATTCATCTACAAAAAAGTAAAGAGTTTGAAAATTGGAACACTACACAGGACAAGCTCTGGGAGGCGGCTAAACTATGCTGAAACAATCGCATCAGTAAAGAAGAAATAATTATGTCAAGAAATTTAGAATCCATTTCAAAAACAGAATGCAACCAAGCAAATCTAAGGCAAGTTGAAACAAGTAACTAATTTTTAAAAATTAGGAGAAGAGTTTACTTGATAAATATATCCTTGAAAGGTTTCTTTGAAAAATAGGCCTTATCGAGAAGAAATACATATATTGCATTTTTCTCTCATAGCTATTTTACAATTTTGCAATTAAATTATTTAAGAAAAGAAGAAATGTTTAATATAAAACAATCCTCGTCTTCTATTTTATCTTTCTTAAAATTTTGTAATATTTGTTTGACTTATAATTATCTATTAAATGAGTAAAGTCTGATTTTTTAAAAATTGAAACAGGTACTGAACATTCAGAAATTATTTCTTCCCAGATTTCATTTAAAAAGTACGTAAAATATTTGTCACTTATACATGGCTACGGAGTGTATCTTGTCATGTAGAGCTATCTTAAAATTACCCCTTTACATTTCATGGCAGACTCAGAGCAAGTTAACAAAGCAAGTTTCCCTCCAAATTTTATTTTAATCATTTTGTTAAAGGAATAAAACTCTCAAAATCTTTGCCTTATCTTCCCCAAAGTAAATTCTAACCATACTGGGAGAAAAAAAAAAAATGATCTTTTCCTTCATATTTGAATTTTTCGAAGAATGCCCACAATTATTTGACCTGGAATTAAATAGTACATCAGTGAAGTTGACAAAATATATAAGCAGAAAATATATTAACACGAACTTTCAGGACTTACCAGAAAGTGATTTCAAATCTTCCCCAATGAGGGTTCTACTAATACGCAGCATGTCTGGATGGACGGAGATCTATTAAAGGCTATCAGCAACTGCTGCTCAGAGTACAGAGCGGTTACTGAAGTGGCCCTAAAATGGTCTCTGATACAGACTCTGACAATTAGCAAACACAGCCATTAGCGGTGATTACACTCATGCACCCAGATTAGGGACCCTCCGCTGGCAGCAGTCAGGCGCTGCCGAGGTCCTTTATTTGTTCTCACTCCAGCAGGGTCTTGCCGGACACTGTTATTTTGCATGGCCTGCTCTGTGCCAGGCGGCGGAAGTCTGATGCTGTGAGTCCGACTCCATCTGATTATTGGTTTTAAAGTACCAGCATCAACATTTTGAGAAAAAGAACTGTATCATTATGAGAGAAATTTTGCAATCTCCCTCAAGTATAATAATAATATTAGCCAAAATGAGAAATATTCTACTGTCAAAGATAACCTATCTCATCCATCTATCTATCTATCTATCTATCTATCTATCTATCTATCTATCAATCGTCTATCTATCCACCTACCTACCTACACACTTCCCACTTATTTTACTTCGTATGAAGATCATCAGGAATCAGCTATTCCGTTCAAGGTACTGTGCTAAGTACAGTAGATAAAGGAGATCTGAGACCTGTATCATGACAGTTCAGAGTCATAAAGCACATTGCCTATTGCATAATTTGTACAATCCGCAGGCATTTCTCCAGTAGTACAGTTTAATAGATGACTGACTCTGAATGACTGTAACATTAATCTGATCCATGACAGAACACATTGCAAACATGTTGACTTCACGCTCAGATGTGACTTTGAGTCATTTATGTGACTATTCTACCCGCTTCCACACCCCTTCTTAAGGCATGAGTTGGAGCATTCACCCTTTTGCTTAAATTCAAAACCTGAATTCATTTTTTTGTTCCTTTCTCTCTTATTCCACAAATTCAATGCACCAACGAGCCTTTCCAATTCCATCTCCATAAATACATATTTTAGTGCCATTTTACAGCTATTGGTGAAATTTTTATCCAAGTCATCAAATTCTTTCCTGTAACTACTGGATGAGATACTTAGCTTTTCCTCTATTTCTACAATGGCTATATACTTGAAACCTATATCGAGTCATGTCAATTTCATATCTAAAGCCTTCCGGTTGCAATTAAAGACTAAATGCAAAATGTTAATGGTATCGAAACACCTTCATGATTTAGCCCTGCCAAACCGTCTAAACTTATATCAGTGGCTCACTCTGCTCTAGCCAGTGTCTTCTGTTCTAACCCCTGAAATGTTTTATGTATTTTTTTTCTGCCAGAAGACTTTTTATCCAACAATCTTTTTTTTTTTTTTTTTTGCTTCTTTTATCCATCAGATCTCAGCCCGAAACCTCACAGGTGTTTGTAACCTGGGGTCAGAGAAAGTCCTCACAGACTATGTCTACCTCGAAGAAGAAGACATCGAATAGAGAAAGCATAATGAAAGGGTAATTCAATTGTCTTTGAGACAGAGGGTCCCATGAGCAAAGCCCCAATAAAAAGAGTAAGCATAGCATGGCGATGGCCACAGTAAGGTACAGATATGACTGACTTTAAAGCTAGCAAGTAGCCAGATAACCACTGAGTCAATTATCAGTCGTGTGAACATCTCAGTATCTAGTGGATCGAAACAATAGTCATTTAGCTAATTCACAAGTCTCTGGGTTGGAAACTTGAACTGAGATCGGGGGTTGTTCGTCTGGTCTGTGCTAAGCTCAACTGACCTCAGCTCGGTTTGCGTTCGTGTGCAGCCGTGGGTTCCTGTCACCTGGGGCCTGCCGGCCTACAATGGCTTCTCTGGGACTGGCTGCCCCTCCTCTACATGGAATTGCATCTTCCAGGAGAAGTGGCTGGGGCTCGTTCCCGGAGTGGCTCAGCAAGGTGTCAGGGACACAAGCAGAGTATTAAAGGCCTCCTGAAGCATTGGTATGACATCACTTCTGATGAGTTCTATCTGTCACAGGAAGTCACGAGGCCAGCTCACAGTCAAGGAGTGAGGAGACAGACGCCACTCACAGACAGGAAGAACTGTAAAGTCACATTGCAGCAGGGCACAGGTACAAGGAAGGGGACAGCTGTGGCCATTTTTACAACCTGTAACTGGATTCAAAATTGCAAGGAAAAAAAAGAAATAGAAATAGATGTCATTTACCAATCCCTCGCATACCCTTAAGTCCTTGTGTCCTATTAGAACCCTTCTGGTTTTAATTAAGAAATTTGAATTGACTGACATTGGTTAAAAGGATAGTTTACTTAATTTCATAGACTCCAGGAACAAGATGTGTTTTTCTTCTGGTTATTTTATTGATTTTCATAAGAATAAATATGACTGTTTCAATAAGTACCCTACTTTGTACCTTTTAGTACATTTTCACAGGTATTTCCTGCTGGTAGTAGTAGAATTTTTGAAACGCGTATTCCCTACCATTGACTTAATGGATTTTAGGCCTCAGTTTCTAAGTATAATTACCACAACTATTTAAAGAAAATACAGTTTGAAAGAGCAGGCAGTTCTTTCATGACTACTTAACTCATAAATTTTTATTTCAACTCAACTGTTTCCTGAAGCATGAATTCAAGTAAATTTTTCAAGTAGTGAACACTACACGTAAGTCCTCAGGGCTCATGTCTGTGTACGAGCAATACTGTTCTGCTGTTAACTGGGATGATATCCTGGCTAGGTCGAGAATTTAAAAATATAATTTACCTTTAAAACTCTGAAAAGATTCTCCATTATCTTCTGCCATCAGTGGCATGAGAACTCTGTGGAGAGCTTCCTTTTCCCCAGCCTTAGAAGCCATAGTTGTTCTGCTTAAATAACTGTGAAGGCACACTTGTTTTATTTTTTTTTCTAGAACTTTAGGATTTTTTTTTTAATATTAGGAACTCAATTTGTTTTATTGGCAGAATGAACACTATAGCTCTGTGTTCGTGATTTATTATTTTTTCTATATAAAACTATCTCTAGTGCCTGATTCATTTTCACTGTGTTCTCTATTAGAATAGCTGTTACACAAAATGTCTGTCAAACCTATAGTTAATTTCTTTATCCTTTTTATTTCTTTATTCTATTCCAGTATGTTCAACTCTTGTATTTATCCATTTTTCATACTTTTTTCTATATATTGATTCATTTTTTTAAAAGCATTAATCCTACATATTACTTTTTATAAACTATTTTATATTTCTGAAATGATTTTACTTTTATGATTTCACACCACCTCTTTAATGCTCTGTACTTTTAGATCATATTCATATAAAGTTTCACATCAAGAAAAATTCTTTTTCTTGTACTTTTTTTTTAAATTCCAACTCTGACTCATACTCAAATTTTATATTTTCTACATCCCACGGTTTATTTAAAAAAAAATTTAACTAATGTTAGCATATCCTTTTTCTACTCACATTACAGAAACAAGAGCCTGATCATTTATTTTTAAAGGTTCTTAAAACTCCTTATTCATGAGGAGGTAAAGAATTGTGCTTCAGACTACCCAGGGGAATTAAGTCAAGGGAACAGGGGGCAGGTTTTAAAATTCAAGCAGGCGATGGCGAGTGCGTCGTGTCTGAAGACACTGCAGTAATACACCGGAGTGATGGAGACTGAGAAGTCACCAGAGAAAATGATGTGCTGCCTGGCAGCAACCCTATCCACGTGCACGCGTCATCGAGACGGAGCATCGCAGGCGAATCCGAGCAGCGCTGCTCAAAACGCGGCCCACGCGCCCACGGCGCCAGCGTGACCCGGGGGACTGAGACGCGCCGGTCTCAGGTGCCGTCCCATCCCACTCGACGTGAGTCTTTGGGCCTGGGTCGCCGCAGTCTGTGCGTCCACAAGGCCTCGGCTGGCAGGTTTGCGCGCTGAAATGTGGAAAGAGGGTGCCGTCCGTGCGCCGTGGACCGATGGCGCTGCGTCTGCAGGAGCGGCTGTGAATAAGACGACACTCGCCACAGACTGAAGACTAAACCCGATTTCATCTCGGAATTGGATTTTTTAATGGGTCCATAAGGTAGAGCCGAGCGCCAATAAGAATTGATATTAAAAGTCCTTGTATCTAAGTACGCAAGCGTGGGTGGCTGGAGGAAAAAGAAAATTCTGGTTTAGGGAAAATTTTTAAATGTATTGTTTATTAATGCTAAATATTTGTATATGAGGTCCATACACACTACACGACTACGCTGCATTTTTTTCTGTGAATGTTTTCCTCTGTCAGAGGTGGTCCAATCTGCCCTACTTATCATAAACTCAAAAAGGTCACCTAGCTAATCCTTTGACGACCGTCTCTTCCTGTCTGAGTACTGTTTGGAGCAGGCGGGAGGAGAGTGGGCAAAAAAAGAGAGGATCCTATGGGAAGTAACTTCACAGGGTGACCTGAGTGTAAATCCCTAACTGGGCAGGTCCTGGTGGGAGGTCACGCCCCACGCTCAGAACTTCTTTAGTAAAAGATTTATCTTTGCCATAAACCAGCTGTGTTCATGCATCTAGGTTAACGCGCCTTGAAATAGCCACCCACGGGAGAGCACGTCGCCGTGTTAGCTGTCCTGGAACCCAGTCTCCGCTTGCTTTTCCCCCACCTCCACCTTCCTCACGTCCACTCCTTAATTTCTAATGCATCAAAGAAGCTGCAAAACTGTTATTCTGCAGAACACTGGAGACCTCGCTCCCGGGCATATGTTGTCAGTTTGACTCAAATAAACTCTTACGAAAATTCTCTACAGGTCCGGATGCTCCTTACATCTATAAGAAGTCGGCCGGAAAGCAAATGGCAAAAAGAGTCGGCTGCGGTCGAGATCAGCTGAACTGCACACAGGCTTCTTGCACACATCCTGGGAGCATTCTGTTTCTCAGCACTGCCTATCCATCAGCTCCGCGAGGCCACTGTTAACAAGACCCGGAGGCAACGCACTCTTCCTATCTTTCAAGCCCCTGGACCACCGAGCCACACTGCCCTCTGTGGATGGGCCTGTTCTGTTCTAACTGAAGCCATCTAGCTCGAATATCGAATCCAGTAGTTTTCAGACCTCGTCCTCCCTCTCCAGTGGGCGGCTGTGGGGTGAGAGAGAGAAAATTGGCGTGGCTCATGGTTTCTCCCATTAATCAAACTGGTGTGTCTGTAATCGCGTCTGTTATGTAAAATTTTACTTTTTTTAAAGGTTCTGCTAGTTAAATTTTCTTTGGATGTTAAATAAGGTTCTGCTTATTAAAATTTTTCCAAGTCTGCATGACATTCATATATGTAATAATATTCCCAGAATTATGTTAAGTGATATAACGTTCACGAGGACGCCAATAAAACACTCGACATGCAGGGCTCTCCCTGGCGTAATGTCTCAACCAATGTCGTCCCAGCAAAGGGGAACTTTAAGCAAGGAGACCACCCGGGGCCTTTATGGGCCAATGATGATCCTGTAATCACACCCAACAGACTTGTGCCAGCAAGATAAAGGCCACAGGAGGACTACAAAGCTCACAGACATGAAGAAACAGCCTTAATTTTTTACATATTATTTCCTATTTTCTCTATTATCCAACTTATTTTCTCTGAGACATTCAAAAAATATGGACTAGTTCTCCTTCACACTTTGGCCGACTGTATGGAACATAAAGAAATGAGGATTTTTAGGACTTTACAAAATAGGTTCCATGGGAGCCGCGACAGGAATGTCAACTGGCACGTACTGGGGACGCCCCCAGGATGTGACAAGACCGCCTGAGACCACAGCGACGTCAGCCCCCACCCGCGGGGGTCCACAGGCGCGAGGACCCCACCTTGTGAGGTCCGTGTGCGCTGAACACCTCAGACAGACCGTGCGCAAGCCTGACCCGACCGCGTCGCAGACGCTGTCCAGGGCCCAAGACTCTGACCTCCTGACCGGTCGTGGCCGCTGGTGTGGGACCAACGTGCAGGTCTCCGCACCGCCGGTCAACAGAGCTCGCTTGGGAGATGCTGAAGATCCTTCCTTCCCCTCTGCGCTCCCCGCTCTGCGCGCTGCGGGTTCACCTGGCCGGGGACCCCGTCGCCTCACGTTCCACTCAGCACACCTGGCCACGTGCAAAGGCACGTGCGCGTTCAGGAGAGTTACTGCTGCAGCCGCTTCGCTTGCTCTTAGCACAAAGTTTAACTAATGCAGAGAGTCACATATTTCCTTACATGCTAGTTTTTGTAAATGTATATGTGTAAAGATAAAGATTACAACTTTAGATTCAATTGACTCTCCTTCGAAATGTACTTGTTTCGACTCTAATTTTTTCTGATGTACACTATCAATTTTTGAAAATTTGTACAGCGATTAGAGCAGAGCTAACACAATTCTCTTTGTTTGAAAAGATAAGCGGAGTAAAATACTGTTATAAAGGTAAAAAAAGTAAAGGCACTGAAAAAGCTACCTCTCGATTTGTTTGAAAACTAGACACTGGTAGTTGAGGAAAAAAAATATTCATTTCAGAACTTACCTACCTATTTTGAGGGCTCTTTTATGCTTATTGATTATGATGCTATTTCTCGTCAAGCCTGTGCTGGCGTCTAGGAGCTAAGACCCTGCCACGGTTTAACGTTTAGCTCCTTCACAGAAATTGAAGTCATTCCCAAGAGTGTTAAATTGTCAAGGGCTGTTCTGTGTCTGATCAGCATTTAAAAGACAATGTCACATGTGACGGCATGTGGGTATTCGTTTTATAGCCTCGACGCAAGTGCTGTCCAACACCGCATCGCATCTATTACTAAAAACAAGATTTTGATACCACAGCAGTTAGGCCTGGCGGTGGTGGGAGAAAGTTCTTTATGTAAATACCATTTTTATTTCAACATAGCTGTAGGCTCTTACACTTTGGATCACCTCACAACAAATTTTGAACAAGAATCGTGGAAAACGGGTTATTAAACTTAGAAAGACCGAGTCATAAATGCCTCAGAGCAGTCTTTTAAAAATTATCTTAAAGAATGGGAGTCCCTGAATTTCCTCAAAATATAAAATTTTCTAATTGAGCGCAGTAGATATGTTGCCACATCGGATAAACGTTTCGGGGAATCTGAGATGTGTTATGTATATCATATATAAATGTAACATCAGAAGCATATAATAGGTATAATATAAACTCATTTGAGTGACCTCCCCTGCTTACAACGTACTCTTGAATCTTTTTATATTATGTATTTATAATGCATATCTTGAAAATCCAAAATCTTATTTTCCTTGACATCATTAATACTTTACTTTCTCCAAATAGGAATACGAGTTAAGAAATCATTGCGTAACGCGGAAGGGTGAGCAGCTGAGGAACCAGGCTTCTCAGCGCGCTCGGCTTCTCAGAACGCTCCCCACGCCCTTATTCTAACTGCAGTCTGGATCTTCCCAGAGGATGCGATTTTCCTCGCAGCCTTTACGAGCTTGTGTGTGTCCTTTCCCATGCCCCTCACGTACCCTGGGCCGACAGTGACCACGTGACCTCCTCTGTCACTGCTGCTTCTTAGAGCATGCTCCCTCCCTCCCTAAGAGCCCCCCGCTGCGACTCTCGTGTCAGAGACCACCCATCCTTGTCGTAGTGATCACCGACCCAGGCTCAGGCCCCATTTTTCCTCGAATCTTACCTCCTTGCCCACCGGATACCTCGGTAACATAACTTCTTTTTAACTCTTGATGGTTTCGTGTGCATGTCTGTGATCCTTCTCATGCCTTGACCAGTCACTTCCAAGATGATAGCTCACACCCGATATTACTGCTCACTTCGAACAACTCTAATCCCGCCCACTAAAATCTCCCTCCGAGTGCCCTCACATGGAGAAATAGCAGGACCGAAGACTATTTTACAAGCTCTCAGTCAAAAGTTACACCTAAATCCATATATTTGCTTTTCTCCTATTCCTTTAATAAACTGTGAGCATCCCAGTGAAAACTAACACTTCCACTCACGTATCCTGATTTTTTCCTCATATTATCAAGCATAATTCTTAGAGATGACCATCACTCTCTCATCTTTAAAATGTTTCCCCTTAACTTAAGCCAAAACGTGTGTTGCTAAAAATAATAACAATAAAATGATCAATTTAATCTCCTCTTCTTTTATGGCAACCACCATGGTGTCTGTTGCCCTTTACAGAAAAAACTCTGAAAACTTGTTTTTGTCCACTGTCTCCAGACTGTCTCCCATGGCTCCAATCTCCACATCTCAAAAAGTAATGGCCAACCCTCAATGCTCGTTTACTAGATCTTTCAACAAAAGTCGATTGACTTTTTTCTTTTTAATATGTTTTTATCTGGTATCCAACAAGCCACATGTTTCTGAACAATCTGCCTCGGTTTCTTTTTCTGGCTCCCTTACGCAAATGACTCTTAAATGAACATATCCTTCCTAGACCTATCACTGATCTCTGAACTAGAATATTCCATTCCTACTCGATGTCAACCCTGGGCGATCTCTTGGGGAAGCTCAGCTGTCAGTATCTTTAGGTCTCCTAACCTTTTCCTCGGATGGTGAACATCTGGTCGCTGGCACTCTGGAAGTGACTTGGACAAAATGACCTCAGAATTAAAAGGTTACGCTTCCTTAATCTCACCTTCTTGGTTTGGCTCCCGCACCTCTAATTATGACTAACGCCTCCAACCCCATCCTGCCGCCCCTAGTCCAGAGACCTTTTTTATTCCCTAGAGAGAATAAATCTCCAATTTTCTGGAGCGAGGGTGGAAGTTTGGTGTAAGAAAAGGCACACGGGGACCTGATCATCCTCAGGTGACTTTGTCCCATTCCTCCTTATTTGAGTCATGCCTCTCTCCCCTTTTCAAAGTTAACAGTTATCTCCAGTTTTCATGATTTTTGAGTTTTCTGCCATGTAAATATATTTGATTCTTGGTTTTTCACCTTTCTCTGCTGTATGTTTGGAGTCCGGCTAAGTGATTACCAGTTATTCATCTTTTAGCCTATTCCCACAACTCTGTGGATGTTCTCTCTAATTTTCCCTGTCTTGGTAAATTCAGCTCTTAAAACAGCAACAACAACAACCAAAAAAAAAAAAAGAAAGAAGGGAAGGAAGGAAGGAAGGAAGGAAGGAAGGAAGGAAGGAAGGAAGGAAGGAAGAAAAGAAAGAAAGAAAGAAAGAAAGAAAGAAAGAAAGAAAGAAAGAAAGAAAGAAAGAAAGAAAGAAAGAAAGAAAAAAAAGCGAAACCGCTTTCACCAGGGTTCCTGGAGAGAACACAGTGAGATGTATGCATTCAATCCGCACCTCCCCAGAAAGGCACTGCTCCTTTCTGCTGTCTGAATGCTAATAAAATGATGAAGCCGCTTTTAAGATCTAAACATCACTTTTCCCTACAATGTAGTTGCTGCAGTCCTTATATTAATTCTTTCTTAATAACATGAAATTAAATATTAATATATTGATTTAAGGATTCACATAGTCGCTTTGCATTATAAAATGATTTACTCTATTAATTTGGGTTAATATAATTTCACAGTGTTATTCAATGTTTCCTTATAGACGGAATTAAAATACTGCTAAAACTAAACTGGAAGAAGCTATCTCGTGACACAGGTAAATTTTAAGGGACAGTGTACTAGATATCCTAAGAGCTAGAGGCAGTTATTAGGCAAAATGGACATCCATTGCCGGGAGTACAGAAAGAACCGGATAAATATTTTTTGCTAAATTAAAAAATAAAATAAAAACGACCTTTCTGATGACATGTTCATAACTTAAATTGGTATGCATAAAATAAGTAATAAGTATTCATTACATAACAAATGTTCGATGTAATTTTTATAATCGTAATTTTGCACACTTTATATATGAGAAAACCAATGTTTAAACAATTCAAAAATCTGCCTAATATACTTAACTGGAAAACCTGGAATTCAAACTCACACTTATCTGACTCCAAACAAAGCCTGTTCGTAGTATCTGGCTTGAGGACATTGTGATTCTAAATGTAGGATGTTTTGTAATTAAATAAGGAGACAGGTCTCCTTGTAGCGCCACAGCACTATTGAGTGGATGAACTAATGATGGATTTATTTTACGGTAAAACAGTCTCCACTGTAAACGTAGTCGAGATGTTCACATTTAATTGCCGTTGCATATTTGGTGGTAAAACAGCTTTCGATCTGTCGAGACATCGATTTAATACCTACTATGTGCTGAGCACAGACAAGCACAGCATCTATGTTGTTAAACACTAAAGTGGCAGCTGGCCGAAATGGTCCGCCCTCACTGAGCTTACACTCTAAACTAGAAAGACAAGATGCCAGATGACGTTAATCGAATCCCATGAGTGCGCGCGCGTGGTGAAGGATGGATGTGGTGTGCTGCCGCTGGAGATGACAGAGGAGAAACCACTTCTGTCGAAGGTCGGAGAGGCTTCCTCGAAGAGGTTACATTAAGCCGAGTCCCAAAAAGCAGCCGACGACATGTAAGTGTGCGGCGTGACCACCGAAGTAATGACGCGGAGCTGTTCCCAAGGTGTCCCCGTTTCCCATTAATCCTGCTGCCCGGCAGGGACAGGTGGACGGGGTGTGGTTTGATCTGACAAACAGGATCAAACTCATTTTGCTCAGCTCTCCACTGAGGCCAGACCTCGGCAGGTACGCTGCTGATCCCCAAACGCCTGCCTTAATGAACTCTCCACCGAGCCTCGCTGCCGCCCGCTCCAGAACCCCACGGCCGTTACACTCAGCTATGAAAGGCGAAGGGATCTCAATGAAGGGCTGCTAATAATAGGTTAAAATGTCAAAAATCTAGAGAAAAATATTGAGTGGTTTTTTTTTTTTTTTTTTGGTACATCTTTCCAACAAAGAAAGCAAGCCGGGGATTTGAAATTCTTGACGAAAACATAAGTCAATTGCATCATGGTGCTTCCTTTATATGCTGGAATAAATTTCCACATGAAACGTATTATAAATAAATTCGACCAGTGACATGTGACAATCAACTCCGGGGTGGGGTTCAGCCACCTGCGTGCTAACAAACCTCTTGTGTGTTCTGATGCACAAACGTTGGGGCCCACCGCCCACTCTAAGTTGACCCCCCACTCTAAGTAGCCTGGCTTCATTCCAAGGCCACAATTTTCTCTACTCTCCTTTTTTAAACCGCTTACAAAGATCCCTTAAAAAACCTTGTGGATAACAATAAAACTATTTCTTGTATGAGAAGGTTTCTAAGCAGCTATTCAGAAACAGCAAATACTCCTAAATAGTGGTCACTTGCTGATGCTGCCATATTCTATTTGTAATTCATTTGCCTAAACTGGGGCGTGTGTTTTCCTATTCTACAGTAAAGAATGGTTGCTTCCCATGTGAGATCACCAGAATGTTCTTCACTGTATTAAATGATAGACTTTTAATGAAGTATAGTGGAAAACGATGTTACAATACAATGCAGATAATTTGATAATACTAGCAATTAAATACGCTTTTAGTAGTATAAGTTATAGTTCAAAAAAGGTCAAAGTTATTTAGAGCGTAAGGAGACAAATAAAAAATACGCTTATTTTAAAGTAGAGTTCTGTAATCCATCAAGGATTCTGCTGATTGATGGTGATCGTTCCTTATAAAATCTAATGTGACTTCGAAATATATTCTATTTTTGTCAATTCAGGTACGTCTTTAGCACATTTCTTATACTTAGTCATAATTTGGTAAATCTGACCCGTATATAGAATGAACGGAGAAAGCAAAAAGGAGATAGTTTTCTAAAGTAGGATAAGCTTATGAAGAAGGATGGACTTTGAACACAGATTTTATAAGCAAAAGTCTGACAAAACTTACGACTGGGAGAAAATAAAGTGAGAGTTAACAGACGATCGGAAAATGAATAAAATAAGTGGTAAGTCGCTCGTTAGCTCAGACGCCGGTCTGCACTACCCAGGAGGAACCAGTAAACGTTTCTGCTGATTAACCGGCAGAGTAGAAGATGGGGTGAGGGGGACAAAACGTGAAGAAAATCAAGAAAATCAGCAGCCTGGTCGGACCGAGGAAGAGAGGAGGGCCGAGCACGCCGATCTGTATTCATAAGACACTTTTAATCTAGCTGTTCTTAACTCTGGCTGAACCGTAATTTAGTAGACATATCAGAGGCTAAGCATCTTTTTATGCTAAGAAGTTGTTTCCGTTTCTTCAGTTCGGGTCTGGATAAACTATATTATACCTGCTTTTGGCAGCTGATAACCCGAAGAATCGGATGACTTCTAAGAATGAGGAAACTTTACCTAAGTATAAATTATGCATGCATTATCATCAAAAATTGCTTACTCTGCTTTTAGGGATAAAAAATTACCCTCCAGAAAACCAATAGCATTTTTTTTTTCTATCACCAAATACTGACACCGCTATTGTTTATGATGACTTTTTTAAAATTCCATAATGCTGTATAACAATTCTCACATGATCAACCCCAAAGTGACTAGATGTATAAGAAATTATTGGCATCACTTCAACCACATCCGCCTACTTAGGGCTCCCGCACAATTACTGGGCAGCTTTCTCTCCACAGAGCTGGTGTTCGATATCCGCGCTCGGTCAGGTTCTAGGACAGTGCCATGCTTGTCCTCACCGCGCATTTCTAGATGACATTGTCCCTTGGACAGGTCATTTCAGACGGAAATTCACCACCACAGTGAAATTTATTCATTCAGCCTTTCAAATATTTATTCAGTGTGTATATTCTAGTCTGGTGACCAATAACACATGAAACAAAATTCTAAATTCTAGCTTCCTGGGTACTATATTCTAAATAATTACCAAAATATACTAATATTTGGGCAAAGGTAATGCCTAGCTTTTAAAACAATTACTATTTTTAAAGGATGAATTTAGATAAACAAAACTATCATGGAATTAAAAACGTATGCATATATATTTTTTAATTGAGAGAGATAGTCATTTTAAGTTACATGATGGGGCAAGAATGCTCCATCATGAGGTAGGGGAGGAATATCATCCTCGGTAGAAATGAATTAGCAGTAGAGCTTCTTAAAAAAGAGTCACACTCATTTGACAACTTAGACATTAAATAGATGGTGGGGACCCATTAAGTGGTTTTAAGAAATTCTCATTCGTGGACGCTTATTTTCTAAAGACTTTATCTAAAGTGGAGTTAAGCAAATGATCAAGGAGGCCAGTTCTTTTTATCCATAGCCGCAAACAGCTCCTCTGTGCTTAATAAGTGACTATATGACAGCTGTGGCAGGGGCTCATTACAGCTGCATCGCCACTAGGAACTTCAATTACTACTGTCACTATACTTTATATATTCAAAAGAACATTTTGATTCATGTTGCTCTAAACTTGTTTTTCCATTATAGCAATGGATTTAGTGGATAATTCTATTCTGTTTCCAATGAAAGGTATTAGCTTTGAAATATAAGGATAAATACTATGAAATGTCAATATGATTAACTGGGCAGAAGAATCACTTTTATAAATTATATTTCCTAAGGTTATTCATTTTATTCAATTCTCCTCCCCTCCAAAAATAATGTATTGAGCGGCACTATGTCCAAGGCGAGTTTATCATTTGTTGGCACTGCTGAAGGATGGACGCGGGACGATCTAAAAAAAATTCATAGCCAAATAAGAAAGATAAAATATGTACCCAAATATATACAATATGAGGGACAAACTGAGATTAAGATGCGTGTTTGACAAAGCATGTAAAGTTCTTCGCGCTCTCACAAGCCATCCACTCTACAGAATGATACCGCAGGCTAACCCGGGTGCTGCAGGCTTTACGGAGAGGAGACAGGGCAAGGCCGCGAACCTCGGTATCACTGGTTAAGGACAAACACGCTGCTAGTTTCTGACCCTGGTGAACAGAGCATAATTGCACTAGCAGTAGAGGAAAAGCTAATTCTTTCCAGAGCAGCAATGTCTACCGCAATCACCAAGGGAGTTTATTAAAATACGGATCGGTGGGTGCGACAATTCGCATTTCTAATAATGCCCAAGGGGAAGCTCTAGGTACAGGGACGGAACTGGGAGAACCAGTTCTCAGAGGGCTCCCTGCAGAATGGGCCCTCTGCTTCTCGCCACATCCAATTCCACTTACGCTGATGGTAAAGGAGGGACGTGAACTTCAGACCCAGACACAACCGGGCCAGCCACGCACCCTGTGTCTTTCGTACACTTCATAAATGTCAAACACATTGGTTTTACGTGTTGCACCCATATCAGAACATTGTGCCTTGAAATTAGAGTAAAGAGGGTTTGTGTGCATGTCCTGGTTAGGGGTTTGGTGCTTGAGGAGCCTTAAGCTCTTCATAAAGTATACAAAATATATCCACTATCAAGGTGAAAGTAGCCTGATAACTGTGTGTGGAACCAAACATATCAAAGTTTAAATTTTTATCTATTCCACTTACTGGCTGAGCCACCTCGGGCACATGAGGATTATACACACACACACACACACACGCACATGCACACACATTTTTATAATGTACTGGATTGAAAAATGTGCCCCAAGATTCACTTCCACTTGGAGACTGTGAATATAAGATTTGGACATAGGGTCTTTGCAGATATAATCTAGTTAAGATGAGGTATATTTGCAATATTATGATTTATAATATATAGTTGGTAATTGCAATGGCCAAAATAAATTTCCCGTATTTATTTGGCCGTCTTTCAGCGTCTGGCTCCCATCTACCTAAACTCTCGGAATTTTCCAAGTGTCCAGAGTGAGAAAGGGGTCTTTGTGTTATGCTGATAAGTTACTTCTAAAGATAAGGGCCGCTTGCCACCGAAGCCAACCACGGGATGAGAGGGCTGTGTCCCTCAGTCCCACCCACCCCCACCTCCAGGGAGTGGGGCGGGGAGAGGAGCTGGAGGGTGAACGATCGCACATGGCTGAGGATCTAATGGGTCTAAAGAAGCCGCCACAAAAACCCAAAAGGAAGAGGCTCGGAGAGCTCAGGGCTGGCGCCCAGAGCTCTGCGGCCCCGTGCCCGGCTCTCCGCACTGCTCCCGTCTGGTTCTTCCCGAGTTATGTACATTTTCAATGAATCGGTGATCTAGCAAGTGAAATGTTTCTCTGAGCTCTGTGAGCCACTCTAGCAAATGAATCAGACCTAACACGGGGTCACTGGAACCTTCCATCTATAGCTGGTGGGTCAGAAGCGCAGGTGACAACGTGGACTTGCAAACGGCATCTAGAGCGGGGGCGGGAGGCAGTCCCACACGACTGAGCCCTTCAGCTGTGGAATCTGAGGCCATGTGCTGGCGTCTGAGGATGGATTGTTGGGGAGGGAGCCCCCGTGCCCACATCGGACTTGATCTCAGAACCAGTTCGTACTGGGTCAGCATGGGCCCCGAATCCAATAAAACTGATACCCTTATGGGAAGAGGAGAGAGGCGCAGAGACAGGTGCACAGCGAAGAAAGCCACGCGACATCAGAGACAGAGGCTGGAGTGACCAGCCGCAAGTCAAGGACCACCGAGGGCCGCGGGCGACCGGAAGCTGGACCCGGCGAGGAGCCCCTGGAAGCCACCCTTCCTGCGCACGCCTGGGTTTCTGGGTGAGCCGGCCGCCCCCACCGCCCCGGGGCCCACCCAGGATGAGTCTTCACACTCCGCAGTTCTAGCGAAATTACTTCTCTCCCGGCATAAAACGTTACTCTCAAGCAACTTACGGCTCGTTGTTCTAAGCCCAAGAGAAACTGAATTTTGAAGAGAAAGAGTCGGCAGGGTAAACGTGATTAGCTATTTCGCCATACCTTAATTTTTTTTCTTATTCCATGCATTCTTACTCCATAGCTAAAATAATGTTTTTACTCCAACTTAATTCTGTGCTTTATCATGTCCAACAAGAATATCTGGATGAAGAGAAGGGCAATCTCAAGCAGCAAGTCTCCTGCCTTAAGCACCCGACAAAATGCCCTAAGCTAACACTTGCTTATTCGTGTATATTATGTGTTCCTTGGAAGTTCTCATCTTTCACTTAAGAAATCACCCTTTAAATATTTCCTTTCTAACTCAGCTTATGCATAGTCGGCTCTACAAAAAAAAAAAAAAATGATATTTTACTGAAAAATAATGATGTGCACACAGACTCAAAGAGCTATTTTAATGTGAATGTTTTCTGTATGCCGAGTTTAAAAGTACCCTCAAGGTTACAGTATTATGTTCTCCTAAAATTTTTAGGTTTCACTGTGAAAGCCCAGAAAGTCTGAACAGAAAGGTATCCTTGTTAAAAAGAGCCACAAGCCTTACTGGAAGGAATCAATCCAGTGAATGCAAAAATTCACAAAGCACCGGAAACACACAAAATACAGCATCAGAGAAAACACAAGGATTATGGACAACCCAAATCAATCTTTTTACGTGGGGAAAAAAAAAAGTCTTTTTAAAGGACTTACATTCTGTGTGACCATAATCGTAGGCCTGAATAGAATGGTTTTTTTTTTTTTTTTCAATTTGGGGGTTGCAATCACTCACTAAAGCATGTATTGATTGAAAAAAGCCTCATGAGAATTCTGATTATCCTAACATTTTTCACTTGGAGTGAAAGGGGCAGCTTTTTTATTTCATTTTATGCAAAATTACAGTAATTGGTGTCTGACCTTTTTGGTATGGACTGTTAAGCATTACACTGCTGGATCTTTTCACGGAATCAATTATTTTAATTATGGCTATCTGACAAGAAGACTCCAGGACACGAACAAAAAAAGAATATTTAACTAAAATGGAAAACAGATTTTTTGGTACATAATACAGAAGTGCTATTAATTATAAACTTGACCATCATGAGCTTTTAAGCATTTCTGTTTTAAATCTAATTTTCATTTCCAAATAATAACACTTTCATAGACAAAAGCAATTTATGTAATGAATATACTGAATTAAAACATGTATTCTTTCAAAAAAAGAGGCAAGGAATAGAGGAAAAAGTAAACAATAACAGAACTCTATAATACTTATAAGTGATATAGAGATGAGAATGTGTTTAAGAGTTTTATTGGAAGACTAGGAAGAAGATAATGAAACAAAAATATATGTCTGTACACCAATGTAAACGCATGTCCTCAAGACTAAAATCTATCTGGAAAAAAATAAATAAATAAACTGGCAAAAAAAAACTCTAAATGATTTTGCTTTTTAAAAGTGGTATTCATCAGCTTGTGTAATCGTTTCACCTGTGAAAGGTGTTATGGACAGATGGGGCAGATTGAATTAACTGTCCTCAGGAAATGCCTCTCAGAGCAAGGAAACAACTCTATTGCAACGGGCCTCAGAACCCCAAGCTTGTTAGCCAGACAAGAGGCTAAATGGGGGGCACTGTCAACCTGGACGCTTACAGGAGCCCCTCGAAATGATGAAGAATACTTTCCAAGAAATGTGGGACCATACTTCAAAAGTAGAAGCTGGGTTATTATGTTGCGTCCCTTCCCAAAATGCAGCGAACTAAGTGCATCTTATGTAAGGTCAGAAGAGAGCTTTAACTGTTATGGAAATATCACTGGGGGATCACGGAAACCTCAGATGTCTGCAGCGATCTCCCCAAGATGAAGCTCCTCTTGCTCACTGGGGAGAGTGACCCCGTGTGTGGTCACACCTACGGCGGGAGTCATCGGTGATAAACGCTGGTAAGAATTATGCTTTTTATCGGCAGTTGTCAATAACACCACCTCTGAGAGGGAAGCCAGCCAACTTGGACTCACTGGCCTGTGTCCTTTTGGATAGTAAAATGGCCCTGGGCCAAGGAAGAGCTCTGCGACCACTAAAGGTCCTGCCACACCCGGTTAATTAATTGTTCAGGTCCAGCTCGAACAATTAAGCTCGAATTCAGAAGGCTGAGAAAGCTGTCTGGCTACGAGGGACCTTGGTGGTTAGCGGGATTCGCTCGGCTGACTGGGTCCAAGGCCCTGGGGGTCACGGTCCAAATCAATCCCGTAGTTCAGCCTCATCCGACAGCTTGACCTGGTGTCGGTAGCAGCCTTAGTAAGTTTCATGTGAAACACAGCAAACAGATAGCGGCCCTGGGCTCTTCCAGATGCATCGGAATGGCTGACAGAGTGCTGTCCTCGTGGGGAAACCCACCAAAACACAAAACGAGGGGCAAGCCAGGGGTAGATACTTGGGGGAGAAAACTGCCTATGGCTCTCGCACATTTCTGCACGTCTGGGAAGCAGAGGCGCTAACGGCCTTTACTCCAGGCGATCTTCTCTAGAATGTTGGTATAGTGGAAGATTTTAAGATAGAGAGAGTGGCCCGCTCTGTGGCGCAGGGCAGGTTTGCTAAGGGCCGCAGACGATAGCGACGGCACCTTCCACGGGAGCGGAGGGCCCGCTGAGCATCCGTCACGGAAGAGCTGGCTCCTCAGGCCCGATTCTCCTGAGGTCCCGCTGTGCGTGCAGAGGTCAACTTGCCCTCTTCCCGGCAAGTGCTACGCAGGGAGCCAGCGTAAGAACATCCGATACCCTGGTTGTCATTCTTGGGGGCAGTAAAGTCCTTTGTCTCTGAGCAGGAATCCCATTTTTCCATCAGGATCCACGAAACTCTGCAGGCTAATTTCATAGTTTGCAGTTAAAGTTAAATTCCACACTCAGCATAGTTCTGGCACGACACACTTTCTGTGACCTGATCCATACACGACTCACGTTTCCCGCTTAAATTTCTTTGCACATTTATATGGAAGATGACATTAATCCTGTCCTTCTATGCATTATCCTTTAAATACCATCTAAATCAATTCATTTAGGTATCCAATACTTCCTTTGTCTTTATTATCTACTTTTTTCTTACAAAGAATAGTATATTTCATGGAAATGTAGTTATGTAAACTAAAACTGGAGCCTCTGCTATGCAAAATACTTTTTAGAAATATAAAAGAATGTAACATAAATAACGGAAAAACCATTATCAGAACTGTACACGATTGTGAGTCTTCCCATTGCTATGTAATCAAAATATACTTCAGTATGCTAAACGACTTCAACTTATTTCACAGAGAGAATCTGTCTGTCTTAGAGAAGAAACACCAGATCACTTAACTAAGCTATGCAAAGACAAGATCCTTACTTAAAGGTAACTTTTGCTCAATAAACAAAATTATACACACTATATTATTCAAAAAAAAAAAAAGATAGAAGTAATCTATGGTGTAAGGAGTGAGGACAGGAACTGTCTTCGGGCGGCATGAGGAGGCTTCCGGGGGAGAGATGACGTCCCATTTCTCGCCCCAAGGGCTGGTCACAGGGTTAACGCTATCAGGCTCCGCCCTTACTAGTGCCTGCCTTCCTCTGCGCGCATATACCGCGCTTCGATAAAAAGGTTACGTTAAAATGTGATACGATGAGGGCACAACCAAAGGGTACGGAACCAAGGCGTGGTGAGCAAAACTGCTTCCTGGAGAAAGTGATGCCTGAGAGGAGCTTCGAAGGGTGAGGTTAATCCACGGACGTGCATCGAAGCAAGGAGGCCGGCGTTTAGATGGAGAACCACGAGCAGCTGTCTCCCAGAACATGCTAGAAAACACCTGCAAGAAACAGACTGAAGAGATGACACGAGAGGACACGAGGCGGTTACAGAGGACACTGCGTCGAGGAATTTAGGTTTTATAAGCCAGGAGTTGAGAAAAGTCTTAATGTCTCGAAGTTCAGATACGTCCCTGTGGAATCCTACTGAGGACCGATTTAAGAGGGGAGGCGTGAAGGGGAATGACCAAAAGACTCGGGGCTTTTCCAGGTTCTTCACTGAAAAGTGCAAAAGAAAAAGTAAACTGTGCCTAAGAAAAGATGCTAACGCATGTCCGGCAGGGGACCTGGCCGTGGCACTGATGTAGGACACAACTTCGGATCTGTCCGCAGCTTTCTCCAGAGGACCGGATGGGCGAGGTGCCCCCTTTCTATGTCAGGTCACTGGCAAGAGTTCTGTCGTTTTATCTTTAAAATTGGTATCCAAGGTTTTCTTTAATTACACAGTACAAATCCTTTTTATATTACATTTTGCTGGGGTTATAACAAAACAATTCTCTTGAAGGTCAAAGATATATTTCATTCAGCCCAGCTGATTTTTGCATACTGATCACGTTACATGCCAGCAATTAATCATCGAGCTTAGTGTCACTTTGGATTTCTTAATTTATACTTATCCCAGCCCCTGGACACAAAAAAAACTGTAAGAGGAGGAAAAAGACGGTGAGGCTGACGATGCTTCTCGTTTCCAGGCTCTTTCCATCCATTTCGGTCAGTAGAACCGTGACTGTTCCTCTTGACATCGAGTTCTTCCACTTACATTTTTCTAACGATTATGCTAAAATCAAAAGAAAAATGCTTTTTTATGAAAAAGCTCACAGCACGTATCGCATGAAATATTACATATTATATAATGTGACACAATTAGATAATCTAATATTGTGTGTCTATATACACCTATCTAGGTACACACGCACACACGCACACACACTGACTGAGAAGGAGGAGCAGGCAGATGCTGCCTTGAGGGTCAAAAAAGGTTTTCATGTATATGTCGATGAAAAGTTATACTAATGTTGGGCGTTTAATCATACGCTTTTTTCATAAGAAAATATAAACAACGTTAGGTAATGCGCATGCCATATATTTACGTCAGTGGGATGTGTTTTATAACAACAGGAAATAGACATAGTCTAATATTGAATATAACTTACTTGAAATGGTCTTTAAATTTCAATTTTTCTTTTCTCTCTCTGATTATTTTTCAGGTTCTTTTTCTTTAAAAATAATTAGCACACATTTATTAAACGTACATTATGCTCAGTGATATAATGAAAAAATAATGAAAATTATTGTCCTAAAATATCCAGGAATGAAAAAAAAAAGATAAAATTCTGATATTTTAAAATTTTACCAAAAGACACCATTTTATGAGAGACAAAACACACGCACAAAATAGTCTTTGTGTTCAAAGCAAGAACTATTACTACCTGGAAGAAATAAGAAAGATTCCTGAACGTGGTGACTACTAAGGGAACTTTGAAGCAATAAATGTCATTAAAACTGGTTGGTGGATTATTGGGGGCCATCATACTGAAAAACAGAAAAAAAAAAAACCCAGAATGATAGAAGTCACGGAGAGTATCTGAATATTGACATTAATCTGTGCTGTGTCTGGAAAGAAACGCGCTTTCATTTTGGATTGGAGTGAAACAATGTTGACAAAGAGACGCACAAAGGGAAAACAACAGACTCATCAAAGCTCAGAGCTGGAAGGTAACATACTGATCATAAAATGCTATGTTTAGACTAAAAAATTCTTGTGAAACACCCATACTCATCTAGCCTGCAACCTATGTTTAATGACTGTCAGAACTACTTGTGATAACAATCTAATTTTATCCATTGTAATTCAATAGTTAGGTATCCTTACTGAAGCAGTGTCTTTACTCATAAATGTGCATTACGGATTCCTTTCCCAAACCAAGATCAATCAGGCAAAATCCTAACACTGGACAACATATTTTTCAAATAGGCCTAATCCTCACTATGTTTCTGCCAGATTCAATTATCTTAGAGTACAACTAGAGCAACCATATTCAATCGTAACAAACCTGTGAGGTTTTATTTACCTCTCTATATAAAGGTCATGTCGATATACTATGACACTCTGTTCTCTGGGGTATAAACATGTAAAAGCATAGGGAATGTACCAAATGTATGATCATTTGGCATTACCAGGTGAGGTGCAAGTTAACCAGACAATAGTCTTCAAACTTCTTAGAAGAAAGAGTAGACCACAGCAAGAACTAATAAAGGATGTTTTTTCCAATCCCTTCTCTGGAAAACTCCAATATGCTAAAAGGAATAAAAGTGATATCAAATTGCCAGCCTTTAAAAAGTGACATCAAATGAGATATTAACAAAGTCGGTACGCAGTTGAAAGGGATTCATTTTGGTGCAAATATTTTGTTTGCTATACTGTCTACACTACATGAACATAATAAATGTTTGGAAAATGTTAATTCAATACATGGCAAACGTGGCCATGAAAGGAAAAAAAATGAACATGCTGTACTGAGCCGATGGTTATCGTATTATTGTTATTTTCTAAAGCTACATAGTCATGATCTCTGATGCACAGGGAAGGTCGAATATTCAAAGGGGTAGTGAAGGAAGGAAGGAAGGAAGAAAGGAAGGGAGGGAGGGAGGGAGGGAGGGAGGAAGGAAGGAAGGAAGGAAGGAAGGAAGGAAGGAAGGAAGGAAGGAAGGAAGGAAGATTAAAATTAAAATTAAAAAAAAAAGTCAAGGCAGTTTTGGTCACTTAGCTTAATCTCTGTCGCCGAGTGACAGTTTCTCTCCCTTAGCTTTTCACTTACACTTAACACAGTAACGCCTCCGACTCTCATCTCGCCACGAACCAGCTAACACTGCTTCTTCCTGCAGCACGCACTAGGCGGTCATTTCCGATGTCTCCCGTGGGAAACAGGCACGAGTCTGAGTGGTAAAACACATCTGCCCCTTTGGTGCCACTAGCCCTTAATGGTCTACACGATCGATTTTGCTTACGAGACTGAAAACTCCTTCCGTACAGAAGCCAGGGCTAACTCATTTTTTTTTTTTATCACCCAAACTGCTGAGAACTCAGTTCGACCATTATAGGAATATGAAAATATGTTGAATAAATGAAAGAAAAAACTTTTTTTAAAAAAATTATAGTTTCTGAGCGGTATGACTAAGAGAATATGCAATGGATGTAAGTAGGCAAAGATATATACAGTCAAAGGGAGCGACCGCATTTTCTTAGATGTGAGAAAGATGAAGGCCCACTGGCAGGGCAATTAGAGAAGGAAGAAGTCACAACGAGTGGCTGTGGTGCGTTTAATTTTAGTTTCAGATATTCGACAGCCTGGGCTGATTCAAACAGGCTTGGGGTTGGAAGGAGAATTCAGCTGCAGTAAGATGAGCAACAGAGAGCGCAGCGTGCCGTGGTAACTGGGGTGATCTGATGATATTTATTTATGCATCTCCCTGGCCGATGCAGAATCTAGCTTAGAGTTTCCTAGCAACGGTAGCGTGCACACGCGAATATGTCCATGTAAATAGCAGATGCAATGAATAAAGTTTCCATTCACTCAGCGATGACAGCTTGAATTTCAAGACCTTGTTGATACTAAACCACTATGTTTCAAAACTGCTTCAGAGGAGCCTTGGTCTGGTAGACAACACTGTATGAAATTTCCAAAAGGACTGACTGGCTTGCCCTAAGCTACTGTGACATGAGCACAGGTGTGGAAGGAGGGTGTTATTGCATTCTAGGCATTTTGCAGAGTTGAGACAGGGGCAGAATTTGGAAGGTTTGTGGAAACAATCTATTTTTCCCAAAATAGCTAAGATGCGGAACACATAGATCAACAAATAAAAAGTTTTTTTATTTTCCTTTTTTCATTTTGAAAGAAATTACTGAAATGTTGTCCTACATTTTTTTACTTTGGAGGTTTCCATGGTCTCTCCTGCAATATTCACTCTATGGTCACGTGCCAAGATGCCGGGTCATAGGATTGACAGAGTATCAGCACCTAGACTAAATAATGATCCCAATAATGATCCCTAACTATGGGAGCCCAGAGTGACCTGTATGTGTGGAGGGTCCTGGGAATTCACATTTTTAACAGATACTCCTTTGGTTTAAATTCGAGAGAGTTATTTGAACACAAAAGGAAATGCGGCTTTCAGAATTACTTTAATGAATGATCAGGAGTAGGGAGTGGAAGCAAAGATTCTGACTCAATAAACGCAGAACACAGCGGTCCCTTATCTGAAACTGTCCCAATCTGCTCTATCTGCAGGGAAGGGAATTTGGATAATCTCACATCATTTGTCCCTTCATTGAATTACAGCTGGGCTCTCCTCCGCTGAAGCGGCACGTAATTTTCTGCGTCTAGCACCATGGTACTCGGCAAATTGTCCACTGCTGAACTGAGAAAACAAACCTCTTCAGATTCTAAATTGCCGCATTATTTCTTCAAAAATAAATAAAACCCTTTACAGAAAAAAAAAAAAAAAGACTTTGCAAAAATTGTGCTCAATCACTACAGCAAATGGCTTTACCTTCACGAGGAGGATGTTTTTTCTCTCCTAGAAAGAAATATTTTTTTTTCCCCTTCTGCATTTAATAACGTGAAGCTTAGTGTAGGCACAGAAAAGAAAATCAAAGTCTAAAGACACAGGCTAAGTCATTGCGTTCTGTGGCTGTAAATATTTGCTCAGGGTAAAAGAAAAATTATTAAGTAATGTGTACTTAGATATTAACCGAAAGTACCAAGATATTAAAAAGAGTGAACAGAATTCATAGCCAGTTAAAACAAATTCCATCTTACTCAAACTTCACAGTTCACACAATTTTAAAGGCCATACTTAAAGAAAACACCTGGTTTATTTTTTCAGTGTAACCCAATGTGCATTTCAATCATTTTTTTTTTTTTTGGTGTATAATTGTTAAAGTCTACCTTTTTACTGAAGAACATATGAGACTATTACAAAAGAAAACAGAAGAAAAAACCTGATATTTTACCGTTCCATGATTATTTATGTTTATATTTTAAAGGTTATCTTTAATATACATATTTATCCTGCTTTAAGATCTAAAACTGTATCTTTAATGTTTTCCAGAATCTCTAAATACTATTCAAGGCCATTATTTTTAACAACTGTATAGTTGTTAAATGGCATGGTTCATTTCCTTGCGTATGTGATTTGATACATATATATGTGTGTATATAAAATATATGTGTGGTATATACATATAATAAAAAAATAAATGTTTTCACCTTAAAAATAAAATGCTGAGCTATGGGTGATATAGATTTTATGGTTTGATATTACATGCTCCCAAATTGCACTTTAGAAAGGCTGTGCTGACTTATTTTTCTAAGAGACTATATGAGAATATATATTTGACCACAAGCGGGTTTATTCCAAATTCTTATGAGAGCATTCTGAAGTTCAGGCAAGTGCTGTGTGTCACAAGGTCTCGATCAGAGAGACATAACACCACAAAACTGCATAAATGGCTTGTTTGTATGAGCATGTTTCAGGTAGAAAAAACACGAAGTCAAAGCCATGTGATCTACAGATTTTCATCTTGCTCTAAATTATACACAACTTTTTTCCACCTCCTCCTCTGACCATCAGCCTTGTCTATAACTAAAGGTCAAGCAACCAACGCTGACCACGCTCACCGGTAAGACCACTGGAGCTCAGAAACACTCGTGACAACTATTTAAAGGTAACACGAAAACCACTGATTTAACATCCACAGTTTTAGTTAATAAGCTAACATAAACTTCATGAAAAATATTGCTTAACAAAAATCAATGATGTTATCTTCTAAAAACTCTGATAAAAATGAATATAATCATTTTCAAAAACACTATAGAATTTGCACTTAAAAAACTTGCAGTAGTTCGTACCACATTTTTGCTAATATCATAAGAGGTGATGCATAATTTACTAGAAAGTAATTTAGTCTCGAACATAAATTTTCCAGTGGTGAGAAAGAACTCTTTCTTACGTATGTTTTATGTCGAACCGTTTTCTCCTTTTCCTATAAAATGTACGAATGTTGTGTTTCCATATATTAACTTCTGACTGTATGGATTTCAGACCAGTGGGGACCACTGTGAAAATCTCTAGACACATGCTTGTTACAGTTGTGGATGTGAACGTTTTATTTATAATCCAATGAAAAATTGTATTAACATTTTAAACTTCTCTCTTAGGCAATTCTCTTTAAAATCTAATAAAATTCCATTCACTCAATAGATAGCATTTTGGGGATTGAGCCTGAAAGAAACATTTTTGTGTTTTAGATTAAAAATATATATCTCCAGTAGCGAAACCAGATATTTTGAGCCATATATAAAATTCCATGCTACTGGCCTCACTGTGAGATGCCTCCTGAGCCACACAGGCACTGAGATCCTTGCAAGCACTGGGTGGCATGGCACTTTGCATGCCCCCATTTCTGTCACCCGAAAGTCCTGTGATCGAGGTACGAAGCACATCCTAGGCAAAACTGTGTGGCATCGTAGGATAGGCCTGATATGAAAGAGAGAGTCCTCTACATCAAGGAATGTTTCTGGTCTACCAGCCCCCTACCTTCCCTACCATCATTTACCCAGTCTCAAAAGATCCAATATTCTTAGTTTAAATATCTGTCCATAATTCTCTTGTGAAAGAGAAAACAAATACTATAACTTGGTTTTCTTGGTGCTAAGAGAGCATTGATTTTGAGGGTATGGGGTAAGTGTGGTTTTGGAACATGAGGCATTCCCGGAAATGGGGAGAGCTAATGGAGTTATGTCAGGAAAGCAGGAAGACATTGAAAGCTGGGGGACAGAGACAAGGAAGCTGCTGTGGTATGACAGGTAAGTCTGGAGTATCTTGACAGCGACCCTTATTAGCTGTGCGGTCTTGGGATTAGGTACGAGTTGTTTCCATGATCCTATCTGGAAGATTGAAGATATTTAACTTGGGAGTCTGTTGTGATTACTATATCAAAAAAAAAATGTGTGAAAATCTTTTGTAAACTACAGAGCTACATACACATGTAAAAACAGTATTTTGCCAGATAAGGAGGAAACGCATCATGTAATTGAAAGAGGCAGCCTGACATGCTTCGTCTTTCCCATGGTATCGCCCCAGTTCTGTATCGTTTTGACAAATAAATTGTATTTGAAATACATTTCCTGTCATCTTGAAGTCAACCTATTTAGAGGTTGTTAGAGTCCATGCAAGAAGAGTCCATGCAAGGAGAAAGATAAACGTGTTTTGTTGTTGTTGTCGTTTGTTTGTTTTTGTATGTTTGGTAAAAATTAAGGTTCTAAGTCCAGGTACGCCCCATGACTTATTTTTCATCTCATTCGGTTACACTTAATCATTGTTCAATAAAGCAAAAAGATCCATGCCTTATGAAGTGCATTTTTCCATCTTTGCAGTGAGGTATAGACAGGGTGGGGAGCACACTGGGAAGAACATGACGGTCTCACGGCGAAGCGACCCCTGCACACTGCAGGAGCGTGGTCAGCGCTGCGCTGTCTGACCCGTAACTGAAGGTACAGAGGTCCCACGCGATGAGTGTGGACCTGCCTGTCCTAAACCAGCGTGTAATTCACAATCGTGTGCCGTTTAAATAAATTCCTCTTGATTTAGACAGGGAGCTGGATGGGGCGATGTCCGTTTTGTCGCCAGACTGCTTACCCTCCCTGTTGCTAGTTGAACCCGTCACAGCTTAGAACCGCACTGGAAGTTTGTCCCGGGGGGATTCCGGGAGTAGGAACGAGGGGCGCGGGTAACGTGCGTCCACGCCAGCTGCCAGCAGTTTCCCCAAGCCGGGCTTTTCTCAGCAGCCTGTGGGGTGCAGAGGACAAGCACGAGTGGGGCGGACCTTTCTGAACCCACGAAGGATTCCCGGGGCACGTGTGTGAAACCGGCAGCAGGCACCTGGTCCCTGCACGGGAGCCGCGCGCCAGGTGGGGGGCGCCCGCCCGCGGGCTCGCTCCCGCCTCCGGGGACGGGCGGGACGGACGGTTCCCACCCGACTGTTTCCCTTCCCTCAACTTGCGATCCCTCTGACGAGACATATGCCAGGGGATTAGCACATCGCGCGGAATGCGAAACGCAGGGAAAGGGGAACTCACACCGCGCTCCTTCTCACTGCGGATGCAGGGCGTGGGCCGCGTGGAAGCGCGCTGTTCACCAAAGCAGAAGGGCAGGTTATCAACGTCACTCAACAAAGACAGACAGGAGGTTCTTGCATTATTCAAGAAGAGAGACAAAGCTCTCGGCCAAAGGAAGAGCTGGAGTATAAAGAACAAAATCCATTCGAACTTGCAGTCTTCAAGGAACTTCACGCCCCTACTGCATCATTCTGAATTTGATGGAAGGGATGGTTTTTTTTTTTTTAATAACTGTGACTGACATAATGGACTCAACTAGGGCCTTATATCTGAGTAATAAAAAATGTGGCAAACACATGCATTTTTGTTCATTCTATGACCATTCTTTGGATGTGGAAAGTCATTTCTAAGTGTTCAGTGCAAATTACTGGCTGCTCATCGAGGCCATCACACCATCGGTGCACACTAGTTTCCTTGAACAGCAGTAAGGAAAAAATAAAGTAGTAAGAAACTTCTATACCTCGACTCCTAATACGTGTTTCCAAATATTGTTAGCAACGTGTACGATTTTACTCTCTCCTAAATAAAAAAAATTATAAAGCTGAAAGCTAGATGTAAATCAGGCCTGAGGAACGTCAACATTTGGTGAACTTTATTCTCTTGAATAGTTATTTAAATCATTACTATCTATCCTATATATATATATATATATATATATATATATATATATACACATACACATATATATATGTAAACACACACACACACACAAATTATTCGTTATACCAGTGACTTGTCTTTCATAGATAGTGTGTCTATATGCAAAATGAAATTTTCTGGATATTTCAAAATGCATCATTTTTCTAATACCCTCCCCACACAAATAGATATACTTCATAAAACTTACTTTCAAGTGCCTTAATGGAGTCACTGCCTGAAAAATTAATATTTCGATGGGTTTTATTATGTTCATGTTTAGTGCCGAAATACATACATACATACATATGTATATATAAATACATATATACACATATATGTGTATATACATATACATATAATGGTTATTATGGACTATTTTCATGGCTTTTTGTAAGCAAATGTCACTCATAAAGTTAAATATTTAGGATATTTACATTTTTAAATACAGTATCGAATCCTAAATTAGTTGAATAAATGGCGGTCCCTCTGCCATATTTTTTGTCCTCATGGGGTGTACCTTGCTAGCCATGACTTCGTCGTCTGAGGGTCAGCCTCGCCAGGTGAGTACCGGCCATTCCTTCTGCCGGAAAGGCGGAACTCCCTCTGCGAGCACACAGTGTCATGACTAAGGTTACTTACAGGGCTGATGTCTGAAAGTCACAGTCTCTGAATGCAACAGGAAGGAAGCCAGAGGCCAACCGGAAGGGCAGGGCTTCTGCCCCACAAATCGTCGCGTAAGTGGGCCGTGAATTCGGTCGGTGTTACAAATTGCACCGATTCGTTGGTCTGTTCTCAAGAGTGAGCATTTTATGAACAGAGACAGTGGAGGAAGAGAAGGCAAAGGACCTGTGACTGTCATTTTCGTGGACCATATTTGCTATGTAAGCCATAAGACAGAAGGCTTGTTTTAACACACAATGGATTTTTTTTTCTTTAATCTAACTTGATGTTACTGTATGTGCCATTGCTTGAAATTAGCAATTATTTTATAAGGAGTTGAAAAGGGAGGGGAAAAAAGGAAATATTATTTAATACACTGTTTAACCTTTAGAAAATGAAGCAAGGTAAATACAATTTAACAGTAAAATCATCGTTTTGGGTTTTTTTTTTTTGGTTTTGGTTTTTTTTTTTTTGGCTTAAGATCAACGTAAGCATTAGAGGGGAGCCTTTTCATAGTGCAGTGATAATTTTCATGCTTTTCTGTGCTGCCGTATTTTAAGAGAAGACAGTGACATGTGACAGATAAATACAGCAACTAATAAAAGAAGGAGCAACCGTGTCAGGACCCTAAACGGGAAATCAGAAAAGTGCTTATTAGTATAATTGTTAAGAATAAAAAGAGTGAGCCGGGAGTTTTAGATTTAGCCTTATAATAATTAAAAAAGGTAATTACTAAAAAATAAGTACAGTGTACAAGCTGGCCATAATTCAAGAAAAAAAAAATGCCCTCCTTCAACTATGTGTCTATACTGATAAAATGGAGTGAAATACTAAAATAGTCTCATAGCGTTTTTTGTATCTAATGTATGAAAATAATTTTAATGTCTTTTGCTGTTCCTTTAATTTTGCTAATGGTGGAGATCAAATTTAATTTACTTTTTCACACCCTATAGGGATTAGGGGATTGTCAAATTATCGTAAATGCCAAAAATTTTGTCTGGCACCTAATAAATTAACTATTTAATCAGATTACAATGCTGAGCAGTATGTGTTATTATCCCTATTTTACAGATAAAAAAAAAACAAACAAACTACACTACAATGAAATAAGGTAGCTTGTCAAGAGCCCACACTCGGAGACAAGTTCTCAGAGCAACTGGACTCAGAAAACCCTGCTCTTTCCATCATGACTCAGGGCCGCTCACGTCATTTTCCACTACTTGCTTAACAAATGCTTGTTACATAGGCTTATCCTTCAGGTGTTAAAACTCATTTTTAAGAGAATCCATAAAGAGTTTGCTTACTCTTTGTCTTCATGTTTTTCATTGTTATATTTTATTTAATTTATATGTAAAATATTCTAATATTTTTGCCCATTATCATTTATAAAATTTATACACACACACACACACATACATATGTATATATGTATATATATATATATATTCAGGTGTTTTTGGACTAGAATTAAGAAAAATATTCGCTCATAATAATGGGAGTATTTATGATAAAGAACTCCATAGAGTTTTTAAAATTTTTATTTGTTTTGTTTGTTTTTCCTAGGAGCCCAGATGCTCAGAGGTGAATACAAATCCTTTTCTCCCCACTGATGCCATAATTCTCCTTATTCCTACGTTAAATCGTGGTTTTAATTTTTATTTCATTGGACTTTTATATATATGAATAACTTGCCTCAACTGTTTTCAGAAAAAAAGTCAAACGATTATATATTTTAAAAAGTATCTCTGGAGTTCATTTGCTACATAATGTAAACTCGATTTCTCTACCCCTCTTCCTCAACAAGTAACAATCTTTTAATGGATGGCTATATCCAGCAGAAGGGCAAATAATTATCCAAAACATTTTAGTCTCCTGAAACCTCCTCGCAGGTCCCCCCAGGAAGACGTCACTGTTGTAAACCACTGTCTCCTGTGGGCAAAACTAAATGTCTCTCTCCTGACAAGATGGTAAAAGAGAATGGCCCACTGGCTTCTGCCCCTAATGCGGCCTTGGGGTGTCGTAGTGAAGTCTAGTGAGTTCTCTGAGCGAACCTTGGGGAGACAGAAAACACTACTCTTCCTTTTTCCCAAAAGGAAAAAGGCCGCAGGCCCCTCTCAAGACGAGCTGCATTGCAGACTTCAGTGTGAACTTTCCCTACGGCACTGACCCCGGCACCGACCCCGGCACCGCAGCCCCTGCCTGCCCCGTCGTGACTGAGAAGCAGAAAAGGGGCGGCACCAGCCAGGCTCGCGGGGGCACGTCTGGGGACCATGCGATGTGCCCACGACTGGCGCGCCAGCCAGGCGGAAAGCAGCCGTTCCTCCCCGCTGCGCGTCACAGCCCAAGCTGGGGGTCCCAGCGCCGGGCTGGCGCGAAGGCGGGCGCCCACCGGAAGTTACGTGACGCAGGCCCAAGGGGTGGCACTGCTGGTTTTCCGCACGAAGACCCTGTCCCTTGTCTGAAACCCACCAGACTGTGCACAGACCAGGGCTCGACAGCCGGTGCCGAGTGTCTCCCATGCCCCAACGACACACCAGGGCCAGCTCTGGCATCAAGTCCCCTCAAGAGAACAATTGGGTCCTTGGGAATAGTGTTCAGAAAAAAGAAAGGAAAGTCCGAAATAAATAGGAAAATCTAATACAGAATAAGGGTGAATCAGAATTAATAGATCAACAGAATAAGAATTTAAAGGAAACATAATAATTTTAAAGTGATAAAGGAGGATATTATACCATTTGTAAAACAAAGAAATTATGATAAAATAATAAGCCGGGGTATAAAAAATAAAATAAAGATTTTGATAAAAGTATATGATAACAGAACAGATTCCATTATTATTAAAATTAATTATTTAGTAATTATATATCTATTTAATTCATATTCTAATTATGTTAATATATATTACATATTTTATATGAATATTAATTTTAAATAATGGAATCCTGTTTTCTTAAATAATACATCAATATGACATATTATATAACATAGACTACATTTCTATATTATGTAAGATTATTAATATATATTGCATATGTAATATGATACATTATAACATAATAAGTATGTATTCTTTGAGATGTATTTATATATTTATCTAATTCACTCAGTGGACTAATTCTACCTTTAAAATATTTCTTTGAACAGATTCAAAACTATGTTCACCAAACACGTCCTATATTAATTTCACAGTTCCACTGGTATAGACCAAGATTTTGGGATAAGTATTATGCCTCTAAATATTAAATATCAAATTACTGTGGCTAACCTTATAAATACATAAAGATAAAACTCATTTTTAAGACTCCGAGATCAGGAATAAATATAGGCTTCACTTCTATTCTATTGTACCTATTGCATAATAACCTCCATTACATTTTAAAACTCAAAAGTAAAAGCTAACTAAGGTCTTAACATTGTAAAGGAACCTGGGGTAGTACATTTATTTTCAGTCTTTCTGACTTGAGACCTATAGCTCAAATACATTTAATTAAAGTATATCAGGCTTATAAAAATTTTATTTTATATTTTGGTGGCAAAGCAATGCTTTAAAGATATGCAATTCATCATGAGCAAGTAGGATTTCTCAAAGGAATGAAATAATGGTCCAATCAAAAGAATCTATAAATGTAATGACCACATTAGGGAAGTAAAGGAGAAAAAGGTTATCGCAGTAGATACAAATATTAAATTTATGTGGCCTATATTTGATTAGAACTCATAAAATTAGGAATAGAGAGTACATCCTAAACATGTTCATAATTTTAAAAATTTTAAATATATTTTCTTTAATTTGTGTATAAGTTAAAATACTTGTTTTAACCACTGTATCTATTTAATACAGACCTGGAGATCTTTCCAAACATGGTAAGGTCTCAAAAAAGTACTTGAAAAAGTTAAATAATCTCATTATTTGCAGAAGAATTATCATTTACATACAAAACTCAAGAGAATCACCTGAAAATATTTTAAGACTAAAAGAAGGTTTAGCAAAGTTAAAACAAACAGCTTAAGTGTGAGTTTTAGTGTTTGATTTTCTTTTTGAGTTTTGTTTAAATGTAAAAGGAAATAAATAAATCAAATGTATCCTTTCTTCAAAAGGTTGATAAGAATCACAATTGAACACGCTACTGCTGATCACAGTATCTCAGAACCCGCATCTTGCAAAAATAAACAGCACACAACCATGTTTCAAAGCACAGGACCCAGATTCAGAAGGAAGTGGAAATAAAACTTTTATTATTTTGTAAAAGTTATACCCACGGAAAAACAAAATATTCCTTTTTTTTCTTTCTAGATCAATTATCTTTCAAAATAAATCACTCGAGTTTTTTGAAACATTATTGTCACTATCTGTGGTAGATGTGTAGTGAACAAGACTAGCAATGGCAAATGACAACAGATTTTAAACAAAAACTGAAATTGTTCATCCTAGATGGACCATAAATGAATCTATGCAAAATAACTTTAAGGATGAACTCTTCAGAGCTTAATGACAAGTAGATTTCTACTACCAAATCCAAAAACAAGAATATCAACAAAACTCCCAAAATTGTGGGACAAAATGACTGATTTCTCATGTCTTTTTTCTTCAAAGGATCAAATTGTTTTCATGTATCTAAATGTAAGAATTAATGAAAAACATCAAATATTATTGTGGAGAAAAAGTCCAAGGAATATTACATTTTGCTAAGAAAAGTATGTTAAGTTTCTAAATTGTGTATTGATTATTATATTTTAATAAACTTATAAAAATATCGAAAAGAGAAAATGTACAATTACTAAAGTAATATTTAAAATAATATTTAGAAGGAAGTAAATATGTAGTAGGAAGTAAAAAGTGGATAATCAATCCTAAATCAAATTAAACTACTTAAAGAGTGGTTCTGAAAATGTTAGACAATAATCTGAAGTTTAAGCTTTGCTAGTCCTTAAAATATAGTGTATATGCAATGTCTTTCTTTAGTGAAATAGAGATTCTCCAAACTCATTGTGTTGGTTAAGATTACATCCGGAAAACAGAAGCAGTACAAGTCCCCCGGAAGGCTCGGGAGGAAATGTGAGGCTGGGCTCTGAGATTCTGCTGCCCTGAGTTACACCTTCTTCTGTTTCTCCTACATCTTGTGTACGTATCTTATTGGCAAAATCTAATCCAAACCACATAGGAAAAGGATTTCCTGAGATGCCAAGAAAAATGTAAGGTGAAGTGGCATCGACTGTAGATTGGTAAGAGACGATATGAAAAATATTATTTGGCTACCTCATCGGGTAACTCAACACAGGGTAATTACAGAATAATAATCATGTGGACTGGAACGTATGTATTTTTCATTCATTCAGCATTTGTCATGTGTCACTCCTGAGTTCAGTGCTAAGAATCAGTGTTGAAAACATACAAAGTCTACCAATGAGAGAGCTTCCAGTTCAAAGAGAAATCCGATATTATTCCATAATCACACAAATAAATGCAAACTCTTGTGATAAGTGGTACCATTCTGTCAAGAAAGCACATAAAATGAGGCCCCAACTTTACCTAAGGAGTCACAAAAGACAAATTATTCAACATGGAGATTAGCAGTTAATTAGTACTGTTACAGCAATAACAGAAAATTAGACCTAAGAAACAAAAACAAGAGATAAAACTGTTGCCTAAAAATATAGCAGAATAATTTTATGAATAAAGCACATTGTAATGAAACATGATATAATAAGCATACTGGGAAAACCAGTAACAATTTCGAATTCTACATTTCAACACCTTCCCATGTCCCAGACTTGAAAGAGTCTTCTCTTTAGCACAGCTGACAGGTCTCGGATCTCTGGGCACATGCCCTCGAGACGTCGATCTCTCTCATGCATGCAAAGGCCTTATACCGGACATCTCAAGCTGTCTCAATGGAATCACTCTTAAGTGTCTCTGGCATTTCTCATTCATTCTATTCTTGACAAAAATAATGTCCTTAGTGTGACAACATAAAGGATAATGACAAATATTCACTGACTACTATAGCTATGAGTCAGGCAATCCACATGCATCAATTCACAAAACCTTTGCAACCACCTCTTGAGACGGGAATCAACAGAGGACACAGGATGCGGATGCAGGCAGGGCACCCCGGATTCAGCGCTCCCATGCTGTGCCTCTCAACCAGGAGCAGGGGGACTGCAGAGCATGCAGCTTTGAAAAGGTGAAGCCTCTGGCCCTCCATGATTCTGCAATGTAGGCAGTTAACGAGGTTTAGTCTGTCATACTAAGCACAGTAGTCATCGTAATGCCTTGGCATTTAGAATAGTTACTAAATATTCAAAAAGAAAAATTTTGACAGGGGTTTTATATGCCTTTCATTTAATCCTTAAACCATCACCAGGAGAGAGAAAGCCATCGAGACATTTTTTTATGGATAAGAAAACCAAGGGTTAAGGATATTAAGTCAGCCATCTAAGACCTGGCTAACTTGGAATTCAAATTTATGAGGATTTGGTCACACAGCTCCTCTCTAAGGGTCAAGAGGACAGAAAGGCGTATGTACGAGAACGGTTACCCTCTTCTCTCATGCTGTCTCCTAGTAGGACTCTGATCTGCTTCCTTCTTAGACTCCAGTGATCACCTCTGGCTACCAGATAATCTCACGTCTCAAGATCCCGAACGAAATCGTATCTGCAATGTCTCTTTTGCCATATAGGGTAACATTCATAGGTCCAGGGATTAGGATACGAGGTTCTTTGGGGGGTGAGGGATGTCTGTTATTCAGCCTACCACACAGTACCAAGCCTTGTAAAGTCCCAACTTTGTCAATTAAACCACATCCAGATCTATTTCTCCATAGACCTCTAGGGCTATATTTTCCTGGGGTTTTTCTGGTGATTACTAAATATCACACATTTGTATAGCATTGAACTATGTAATGATAACCAATCTGAGGACTTATAATAATTGTTATCCACAAGGTTTGGCCAGAATATATCAAGTACTCAAAGCCTTTGTTTGCATCTTCTTTATCATGACTCTAAGGAATGTCTGTCTGTTCACTGAATCAGTTTACAAAGCCCAGGGCTCCCTGAGGAATTAGATAGATAGATAAGGAATTTCTCTCAAAAACCAGTCAGTTGAATCTGGACAGGCTTGATGCCTTTAAATATAATATTCATACATATAGAAAATAAATGTATAGATAGATGATACATAGATGAATGATAGATATGTGATAGATGATAGATGGATGATGATAAATAATAGATAAACCTAAAAATAATAACTTCATCAATATTTCTGAAGTCATTGTGTCTCTCTCGAGTCATCAGACCATGCCAAATCCTAAAAGTATTCTGGTTGAGTACTCATAAAGCCTTTGAACGCTCACTCACTGTACTAGCCAGGGTTCTCCAGAGAAACAAAACCAATAGGATATAAAAGAGTATAAAAGGAGATTTATTATGAAGAAATGGCTCGTGATCACAGAGGCTGAGAAGTCCCACAGTCTTATCTGCAAGCTGGAGACCCAGGAAAGTCAGCGTTGTGTTCAGAGTCCGAAGGACTGGGGATGGAAATACCCATTCCAGAGAAGGAGATGAGATGAAATGTCACAGCTTGAGCAAGGAGGAGGAAAAAAAGGTGTGAATCCTTCTTCCTCTGCCTTTTATTCAATGCAGGCCCTCAAGGATTGCATGGTGCCCACAGGAGTCGGAAGGCAGCCCAGTTTGCTGAGCCCTTGGATACAA
The DNA here is from genome assembly GCF_014176215.1 of Rousettus aegyptiacus. Classification (NCBI taxonomy): domain Eukaryota; kingdom Metazoa; phylum Chordata; class Mammalia; order Chiroptera; family Pteropodidae; genus Rousettus; species Rousettus aegyptiacus. The sequence continues at coordinate 88,916,425 of NW_023416287.1, forward strand.
ATGCTAATCTTATTGGGGAAACACCCTCCCAGACACATCCAGAGCAATGTTTAAATAGAGAGCTGGGGTCCCTAGATCTAACCTCTTAAAACGAACTATCAAACTCACTCATTACTCTGTTGAACGTTGCCCTGTTACTGTCAATTTGTAGTCATATAAAAAAGTGTTCTCTTATGATGATTGTTTTCATTTTTATTTTGTTTATTGAAGGTGTATTGGGGTCTTGATTGAGTTAGAATTAGGTTGGGTCCAACTGTCACGATGCGTTATAAGACAGCGAACCCTGAATGGCACTCTCCTCTGCTAGGAGCCTGCTGTGGGTGGGGAGGGGGCGCCTTTCCCACGCTTATATGTAATTGTACTGGGAAGAGTCTGATGGATGGAGGGTGGAGCCACAGGACAACATGCCAGGGTCCCTGGGATAGAATTCATCCAAAGAAAGGAGTCTTGCCAGCAAAACTAGACTCGGCCACAGGGCCTGAGGGTTGGTGCTCCTAGCCTTTGGGTATGTCGAGTATACCCTGGTGCGTCCATTTTCCCTGGGGGTGGGGGTCTGGAATGTCTGTGGAATGAGAAGGAGCTCTTCTTTACTCAACAGAATGGACCGCTTCACCTGACTCCAACTTGCTCAAGTCTGGTGGTTTCCACGGCCTTCAGGCTAACAGTTCCCACTTCAGCCACAGTAATCCTTGGAGGAATTCGCCTAGGCCTTGCATTTTTCATTAAAACAGCCTCTCCCATTTTCCCTTCCCCGAAAAGAAGTGTGAACTCTGGACTTTTTTAAAGATGGATGTGAGGAACTACCAGGGCTCCCACTGGCTCCTCAGCTGCCATCTGATCAGCCTTCTCCATGAATAAACCTTTCCGTACCCTGCACTCTGACGTGTCGAGCTTTGGCCTTTTGAAGTGCTGGGCGTGTGGACTTGGGACCGGTAACATTCAGTGGCCGCATCACAAGGCAAAAACAACTCTGTTACAGGAACCTCCTCGGAGCTACTGTCCCGATGTTAGATAGGCAGGCGTGAGTGAGAAGGGCCAAGGCCCAGCTCTGTAACCATAGAAACCTCCCTGGAAGACCCTCCTCAAAGACTTCTCAGCAACATCTCCCCTTTAGGGTTATAAATTACCCCAAATCCTGGAGCACAAGGGCCACAGAAGCTGCTGGCTGCCCCAGCTACGAACGCATGCACGGCGAGTACTGGGCATAGCCGCAGCCGCATTACACCACATTATAATATTCATGCCTATGCCAGGAAGTTCATGAATCTAATTCTAAGAGACCGGATTCTAGGAAGGGACATGTACAGTAGGCAAAGCATTCTATAGCAGCCACTGTCAGTCAAGGTGGCGTCACAGCTAGATCATCTAGGACCTCCCGTCGCCCAGATATCCACAGACCTTCCCACTTCTGCACGGCAACAGCTCTCCCTGCTGAAAACCCGCTCCTCCCTTGGAGCATAATCTTTTATCTTTGATCTTTCCACTTTCCAAATCCCGCAGGGCTGCAACCTTCCTCCTCCTGGCCCATCTCTTTCTAAACTTCAATAAATCTTACCTCTAAACTCACGGACCTGTAATTCTTTGCTGCATCAGCGGGAAGAACCGAGGACAACCCCATCCCCGTCCCCACCCCCACGGGGGCGACGGCGGATTTCACTCGACTCCAGCAGAAACACACGGACAAGAACTGTGGTAATTGTACCTTTGCAAGAAATGGTCACAGCAACAGGCAAGTTGAGAGGATTTTGCCTGGGGCAAATTGGCGAGAATATGCCCCCTGGTAGAGGTAGGAGGTGGGGAGAACCAGGCTGCCCTCCTCCTGCTGCCCCTCATGGTGGGAGGGACCTGCAGAGACAGGTGGCCTCCAGGCGAGCTGCTGTGACTGCTGAGCCTGCCTTTCTTTAAGACGGCTCCTTCCCTGACTCAAGCAGACTTTGCCTAGGTAATGGCATTGGGACGCACTTGCTTTTTCCCCCCTTCAACTGCCAACTTCGACTGCCGACTCCCTTAATCACTAAGCCTTAAGACACAAGGTCTGGCAAGTGTCCGATCTTTTTAACGTGACGCACCAGGCCTATGGAGGCAGAAGGCGCCCAGGGCCGTGGGACCAGAGGGGATGATGCTATGCTGACTCCCGAACCAGACCGGGCGACCAACGACCACAGCCCCCCGTCCCCCACCCTGTCCCCCCGCCCCTTGGTTTCCATGACCAGTGGTTTCTTCCGGTATAAACTATCCCCTGGAGACACCCGGCAGCCAGGTCTGTGAGTGGAGGCCACCCGTGACTCTGGGACTGGCAACTCTCTAAAATAAACCTTTACTTTCATGGCTGCAGAAGCCGTACGTATCTCGCTGTGCTCGGACGCGCGCAGGCAGGTGGCCCCTTGGCTGCGGTAACACTGCCCACGTGCGCTCACGCACCACGCACTGTGCGGTCCGCGGAGGGGCGTGGGCTCCAGCGGCAAATCACAGACAGGCGCGCGCCCATGTGAACAGGTAAGTGCTCGCATCCAGCACAATGCAGATTAAAATAAATGTCACCCAAATCTTACCTTCATCCGCCGCGCAGACATTAGGGATACAGAATGATTCGCAGAGCCACAAATGGAGGATTCTCTTCATTTCGATTTCATTAAGAATCCCATAGGAGAATTTTCTTTTATAAGGTGTAATGGTTTGAAAGCCTGGAGAAACAAAACAAACAATTTGAGACAACTTTGAGGAGAAATAATTGCTACGAAAATGTTTAAAAACCTGCGTAAGGTGAAATGTCTTATATTATGTATGTACTAACAATTAACACAGAAAATAAAATGTTTGGCAGGCATCAGTTATTTATTCTTTTAGGTTCCAATGATGCACAAACTACCAGACACTGGAATTATTCCTCTGAGGCTACGGGTTTTCAACAGCAGCACTGCTGACATTTTGGACAAGATTATTCCTGGTCGTGGGATGTGTCTGGTGTATTCTAGGCTTTAGCAGCATCCCTGGTCTCTACCCACCAGACACCATAGCAACCCCTTGTCATGACAATCAACAATGTGTCAGAACATTTACTTAATGCTCATTGCCAAATGTTCCCGCTCGGGGAGGGGGACATCTCCACCTCCCTGCGGAGAGCCCCTGCTTGCAGGCAATGAGCATTAAGCTCAAGTTCAGCCTCTTGGGTTTGTGTCAGAATTGTGTGGTGTGAGTAATGCAAGTAAAGACCTTATGTTTCCTAACGTTACACAACTACATAAAGTATATTATTTACCTCTACAGATCATCCAGATTAGTATTTAAATGTTAAAATCAACATCGAGTTACATTGTTTTAAGATGAATGTCACAAATGAGATTTAGAAAATTTCATTAAAAGCAAAAGGATCATTAAAGCCTTCTTATTAACCAAACATAAAAATGTGACTTGTCCTCTATAGGGAGGATTTTTTTTTTCCCCCATCCCAGTAAGGGAGTAAACAAATTAGGCAGGAAGAGCACATTCAGTGCTTTTATTCTCATACATCATGGTAATAAATGGTTTTCCTGTCATTTATGGTTCTTTGTTCCAAGATGATGTAGATGATGTGGAAAAGCAATTGAATTAAAATAAAAAGAAGAGTCTTTTTTAGTTTAAATGACATCTTTAGAAAAGAAAAGCAGTTTTTCTGCTCACGGAATATGTACTTGAAATTACCCACAGTGAATTACACATAGAAACATTTCAAAACAGATGAAATGACAAAAATTGAGACATTATAAATGATAAACCGATAAGCCCTTTCTCTGTTGAATTATGAAAGAAATTTACGAGAGAACAGTACAAAATTTAATATAGAGACATATGATTTTATTTCTTCTGCAGGAAAAGAAAGCACAAAACTGAACTAACCTCTACAGTCATAAAGATGAATTTTAAAACCAATAAAACCCATGGGTACAATCTTAAAATCAGAAAGGAAACATGGCTAGAGTGGTTTCATTTGGCATTTACCAATATATCTATATATTAGAAGTTTTTCTCTTATTTATTCACGTAGACATTTCCCTGTAACAGTAAACCTTAGAGAATAATCCATGAAAATGCTGCCTGGAAGAAATACACATTAAAAGTTTAAAGCAGTGATTTCATACCACTGCTCAGATTAAGTTTTTTTATCTCCAGTATTACCGCGTGATAAAGAAAATCACATAAATTTCACTCATGAGGTTTTTCCCCAGAGCTCCTGATTGACAGTGAAAATGTCAGGAGAAGATAAGTTGCTGGTCTCATAACTAACCATTTAACTGCCCCAGCTGTGGGAAAGAATGTAACAAAGGTTTGAGAAAAAATACAGTACAACACTCCAGAAATAGATGAGTCTCACCTGGACACCCATGGGAACCCCAGTGAAGAGCTCATTGCAATTCAGCGCAGTTGAGACAGTTTTCACAAAATAGCAATAAATAAATAAAATACGTTTTAATTAATACAGATGTACAATTTTAAAGGGATATCTTGGCCCAGACAAGAATGAGTGCATACATTTTTTTTTTCTTTTCCTATTCCTCTCACTAAATACAGCTAAAAACCCTGGACTTGACATAAAAAAACTCTGAAAGGTAGAGAGAAGGCAGACTGCCTAAGGACCCCCAGACAGGAAACTGGAAATCCAGCCCAAGGCCAGATTAATTTCTCCAGGCCAAGGATTGGGAAATGACAGTCCCAAACCTTTTTTAGTGATAACTCCTCTACTCCAGTCAAACAGGACAGTGGGGAAAACGGCGTCTCGTGCCGTCACCGGGGAAGGGCTCCTGGGACCCTCAGTGTCCTCTCCGGTTGGCCACAGGGGTCTGCAAGTCCCAGTTGCAGCAACGCCCGTCCGGGCCGCGGGAAAGGGCCGTCCACGCGCCAAGCACGATGCAACCCGACGGCATGAATAATGTTCAGCCTCCTCGTCGCTCTTTAGATTTTAAGCATTTTAAGTCTTATAACAACCTATGATGTAGACAAAGCCTGATTTATATTCGTTTCACCTTTTTTCGACCTCTGACTGCAAATCAGGCCATTAAATGTGTCCATGACTCATTTCTCAATCTGCCTTGATAACAACTGCTCATCTTTGAAATCTCGAATCAGATGCCATTTCCAAAAGGCTAAATTCCCGGAAGCCCCTAGTCGTACTTTGATTTCTATGACCTCCATGACATCTTGAACTAATTTAATTGCTCATTAATGTAACACAGAAACGATCTATGCTTTGTTAGCAAAAGGATTGGAAATATAATTTTCCCCTTTGCATTTCTGAGTAGCTCCCTGCTGCAGGGAGCAGCACACCTCGCGAAACACCATCCCCAGCACAGCCTTTGTGGCAGGGGGTGGCGCTTGGGGTGAAACCGACGGTCCACATGAGAGATGCCGTGGAGTCACCCAATGGAAGAAAGAGTTAAAACCACTGGACTTTGAGGTGAAAAGATGGAAAGGGGGACAGCGAGACGAGGGGGACACACGGATTTCACAGGAAACCCCACTCTCAGGCAGAGCCTCGTGCCAGAGCCGGGGAGAGCGACTGGCCGGCAGAGAGGGCAGCCCCCCTGTGGCATTGGGGCCGCAGGAGGTGAGGGACTAGTTCTCAGCATCAGTAACAGAGAGAACTGTAGGAATCGCCAGAGACTAAGGAGCAGGGCTCTCTTAGATTAAAACTGTAATGAACGGCCTCAGAGTTCTAATGAAAGGGGGGTGGGACCCAAATTACTGGGGTCTGATTTTTTTGTATTCTAAAATAAAATACCTCACCCTTCTAGAATCGCAGAGCAGTTTATGCTTGAGACATCCATTTACTCCCTTATGCATTCCACTAGACTTTAAGCTCTGTGTAGACAGAGACATGTCTGTCTGGTTCATAAATTTATTCCGAGTGCCTGGCTATGACTCCCCTTTCTCACAACTAGGCTGTAAGAAGATGTTAAAAGTAACACTACAAAAAATAAAATAGAAAAGTTACACTTTTAGTCCTCAGGTCAAACATGACAAGTAGGCTATCTATCAAAACACTGATTATATTTTATAAATGAAAAAGGTTTAATTTGGTTAAATAAATTGTTTTTAATGATGCTGAGAAATAAACCAATTTAACTAAGATATTTTCTTTACAACTTTGATTTTCTTTCAGAATAAAACCATTTTTTAATATATACATATGTATACACAGAGAGAATGGAGCTCTGGTACAGGGTTATTTACATAGAGACAAATTCTTAACCAGAATTAGGAGAGTTGTCCTGATATTTAGGACATCAGAATCTACTATTTAAATGTACACACACACACACATATGTATTTAACATATATAAATATATATTTGCGCCTCTGTACCAACCACTTTTAGCTAAATTTCTAAATCGAGAAAAGAGTAAGACATCCTTTGAGTGGTATCCGACCCTAACTTCGCAGTTCGCAGGAAAAGTCAGGTGACAGCCCCCCCTCTCCCAGGACGCTGAGCTCTGCGAGGTCTCACGGCCGCCACTGTTGGCGCCGTCGCAGCGCCAGCGCCCCGCACCAGGAGAGGGCAGGCGGGGCGCACAGGGCTGCACGAGGCTCGGAGGACGGTGACGCCCAGCGACGGGGCCGGGGCGCGCTGGACTGGGCGGCCAAAGCACAGCGAGTGGGGCCGTCCCTTTGGAAGACCTTACACTCTGTGCCTTTCGGACAATATTAAATTGTATAAGAAGTAAAATGTATAAAACAAAAGACAAATTCCGTCAATCTCAGAGAAGTGGTACTGCCGAGTCCCGAGAAGCGCCACACGAGGAGGGGTTTCTAAAGGACTCCCCGCAGAGAAGCCAGCGTTTAGGACCGAGAAAATCCGGAATCTCATGGGAGCGCCGGACGCCGCCCCGTGTAACGCTCCAGGTTCCAGAGTGCGGCTCAGGGGCTCCCCGCTGCGCCCCGGGACACAGCGCAGGTCCCTAACTGTCCCTGGGCTCCCGGGGGGGGGGGCATGGCCACGCATCGCAGCGGGGACCCCGTGAGCCCCTTTGTCGGCCGCGCTGCGGAACCTCGGGGACCCCCGGGGACCCTCCCGGACAGCCCCGCATCCTGTTACCATCCGTGCCCAGATCACGCCGGGAACAAGGCGACAGCACCCGCAGTTCAGGGCGATCAACTCTGCTGTTGGATGAAGCTTTAGACAAAGGCCCTAATTGATTTTCACGAGGCAAAGCAATAACCTGTTCTTTTCAGGCAACAAACACAATTCTTGACAGGCGGGGGTTCGACAGGGAGGATCCATTGCAAAGAGACTTGCATTTTCAAGGTAAAAATATAGCCGCGTGAGTATCATTTGAGTTTGTAGATAATTTAGGGGGTACGACTAACGCTATACGTCTCAACAGGAAATGTTTCTGCACAGCCTCCAGGTCCATTTTATTAAAAAAAAAGTTCTCCCCAAACTGCCTTTGTGCTTCTTCCAAACCATTCATCTCGCTAAAGCATATTATATTTATTCACACAATTTTACATTTATTTTAAGAAGGAGATGAAGAAAAGTACTTTTTTCTTATATAAAAACAACTGCATGATCTATTTAGATTAAATACATAGTCTTTTCCTTTTTTTCTTTTTCTTTCTTTTCAATTTCTGCTTTAAAGAAGACGATGGCCAACTGCCGGCCACTTGCTGGAGCGAATAAAGAAGCAGAGGGTTAGCCCCGCCCTCTAAAACACCTGACCACTGGAGTTTTGCCTCTTTTCCTTATTTTCTCTATGTTGCTGGCTAAGAATAAGGTGTAACACACTCAACAGTCTGCTGCCTTTCCTTCAGCTTGACCTACACCCAATGGGAAGGCCCAACACCAACGGGAAAGCGAACGCTACACGCAAATACCACCTTCTGCCGCAGGATGATAACTTAGTGTTTCTCTTGCTCACATAAGGATATACACTTCTCAATAAAGTTAAAAGACGTTGCTAAAGGAGCAGGGGGCAAGAAGACAGACGTGAAGATCTACTTTTCGGTAACTAGAAGTATTCCATTATGGCCCACCATTTTTTACGAAAGTTTTTAGAAAACTAAAATTGATACACTTTTATATTCTTTCCCTATTTTAATGTGTCACTATCCTAGGAAATGAGAAGGCATATTTGAGGGTATGATAAGCCATGCGATTTTACGTTTGCTTAAGTAAATGCATTAATGTTCTCAAAAAATAGTATAATTAAAAAAATAAGTTGTACATCCAGTTAGGAAAGACAAATAAAACGAATTTCTTAAATTAGATATGCAATTATATCTAACACACACACACACACACACACACACGTGTACCAATCACACTGTTCACTTCTAATCGTCTCCAGAGGTGACCACTTTACCTGCTTCTAATAGTTTCACCAGTAATAGAAGTTGTAAGAAAAGAAATAGGAGTAAAAGAAGTAGCAGAGGAATAGTAAAAGTAGTACTAGTACTAGTAGTAATAGTAGTAGTAGTAGTAACAGTATAGAAACTATTCAAACACATTCGCAAAACATATTTCAAATTTTTAGATGGCAGCAACATAACTTTAAATGAGAAAAGTAACGGCACATTCCCAGCTTACCTTAAATCCTAACAAAAATCCTCAAATATCATCAAAACACTCGAACTCCTATATAATATCCAATCAAATGTTTCACAAAACGTAAATCATTTAAAATGCTAGTTAATTATTTAACGCTTAAAAAATTTGTTAGTGGGCATATTTGAGTACTTAATATATACAACAGTGGTGACAAAATATGCTTTTCTTCTATACTGCAGCAAACATACACTATAAGGCAAATAAAAAAGTAGTAAATTTAAATACGTTAAACGTATTGAGAAGCTCCTGGCTTTCCTAATTCTTTATATAGCATGATTATTCTCTATGTGAGATAAACTCAAAAAAAATTCGAAGTCATCTTTGATGATTTTTCCCCTCTCATTACCATATTCGCTGTATTATCTTTATGTCTACAGCTCTACAATCCGTAAACTTGCTTTGAGATTATTCTTTTTGAAGCAGAGCTCCAGTTATATCAGGATACAGTTTTTTTTTTAATGTTTTTTTTTTCAGTTTCCACCGAGTTTTTTTTACTTTTAGTGTGATCTTTGTCCTGGCATTAAAATGCACCCTTAGTATGTCTTCGAATGTCTTTCCAAAGAGGTTATGATATTCTAGAGACCTGTCCTACTCTTCACTCTGTCTTTGGACAATCCTCTTCACCTGAAATGTCATAACCTTCTCCACCTGTACCACCTAAAATCCTAGCCATGTCTGAAACGCTCATCTCAGTACCACCTGGCCAGGCTAGTTTTTCCTACTTCTCGCCTCCCTGGAGGTCATCCGTTGTTCTTTTGAAGCCAATATAACGTACTCACCTCAAGCTCTCTTGGGAACAGTCATTTGTTTGAAGTGACACTGGAACCTGGAAAAAGAGGACACAGCAGTGAGCAAAACAGAAAAACAGCTACAGATACAAACAAACAAACAAATCAGTCAAACTGAAAATGAAAAACAGAGAAACAGGGAGATTTGTAAGTATTTAAATAGGTCAATTAGTGAGAATAGGCCTGGAATAGGAGAGGGAGAGCAAGATTGTTTTTCCCTGAACTCTTTCATTTCTGTAATGCTCATCACAACAAAAGCTTACCAGCCTGAGCACAGCTCACCCAGAGAAATGGCTGTTCATGCCAATGCTGAAGTATTATCTTGTGTATAGGTTTATGCCATGTGGCATTTTTCTTAGGGATTTTCAGGGGCGATTCTGCGTACATGCAGTTTCCAACTTAAATGCTGATTCTAAAAGTCAGCTCATTTGTCAGATGCCACTGAGATGTGTTTTTCAAGCCCTGCTGTTATAGGATTCATAACTCCTCGACACGGGTCATTTCCCCCTGCAGCTCTTAGCTCCATGTCTTAGTATATAGTTTGTTTCAAATAATGTGAAATATAGCTCTGTTTAACTGAGATCTCAGATTAATTGTTTTCACTAAATTTCTACCTGCACTCCTGAGTACGAACAATCTGATAGAAAAGTTCACAGTACGAAGAGGAAAAAAAAATCCTAATTTTATATTTTAGCAGTTGAAGCATAGTCAAATGGAAAACAGCAATGAACATGGAAGTCTAAAAAATACTCCTAGAAAATTATGAAAATTCTTTCTTCCTAGTAAATAGATAAAGGGAGGTTTATAACTCAGAAGACCTACATTCTGCCAAAAACTATGGCAAACCCGTGAAAATAATAGTCATATAACTTTTTTCCTAGAATTTATTTGTCAATCCAGGAGGCATTAAGAGAACATTCTCATTTTACATGAAGAAGACAAAAACATCTCAGAGAGATGAACTGCCTTTGGATTTTCTCATTTAGTAGTAACAGATTCCCGAGCATATTTTTACAGCAGGTGTTGTCCATAACCCTATGTAACGGGAGAATACGGAACCTGTGTTGCGGAATCGACATATTTAAAAATACACACGTGCATGTGCACGCACACACACACACACACACACACGCACACAGATGCATACTATATCATTTCTGCCACCACGTTCTACAACCCGATTCTGTGGAATAACTTCTAATTGCAGAGTTTTTAAAACTGTTACTTCACCAGAAAGTTATTTCAAACTTAGACCTCATTTTAAAATCTCCTTTTCACAAAGGCATCGTATGACCAGTAATTGATTACTTATTGAAAGATCAGTGTCGTTATAGAATTACATGAGTCAAGCAACTATCCAAGCACTTTAAGTATAAAAAATAATGCATTTCCTTTAAAATACAACCCACTATAAATGTCACCACAAATCTTAAATCGTGCTGCCTTCAATACGCTAAAGTCTGATTTGAAGAGGAGAAATACAAGAGTTACTAGTGCATTCATATGGAAAACACCACATACAGATTACTAAAGGTTTTAAGCATAGAAATGAACATCGATATCTAATTTTCATTCCATTTGAATACATGTTTAATGGAACAAATATAGCTTAGTTTCTTATTCATGGAAGGCAGCCATAAAACATCTCTCACTTCACTATAGAGTTTCATCGTGTTTTCTCTTTTGTTTTTCAGTGAGAGGAATTATAATGTCCATAATTTTGACCCTCGGGCAGATAACTTAAACCGCTTTGCTGATTAAGGGATATGAACTTTACAAGCTCTTCTGAGCCGTCATTCCACTTAGTTAACAAAGTCGACTAGTAACACAATTCTGTTGATGAAACAAGTCAGAACCGCGTTTCCCCCGCTGCTGGTTCAGTTGTTATTAAGGAAAAACTTTCTTTTTTTTCGAGGTAACTCTGTCCAACAATATAAAAAGTTCATGATAATTAGTAATTACAAATCGGCTACGTGTTACTGTGGAGATTTTAGTGGCTTGATCCTCGCTATTGTGAAAAAAAAAAAAGTGCAATTTAAAAATTTGGTGGTGACAAATCTATGTGGTGAACATACAATGCAAAATATATATGACCTACTGTTGAATCGTACACTTGAAACTACTGGATTTTGTTAACCCATGTCGCCATAAAAATAAAAAAATCAACTTTACATTTAAAAAATAAATAAAAATAAAAAAGAGCTAAAGGAAGAGAAAAAAATTAAAATAAAAAATCATTTGGTATTATAGTAGCATAATCTGAACACATGAAAATACATCACAAATATGTACATAAACCAAATAAGGCAGCAACTTCCACAGTTAGATGTTGAACATAATAAATTACTTCAGAGACATCCACATCTGATCTTGTCATGTATATACATTTTTAAAAATCTGAGATATATTTTAAAATCTATCTAAAACATAAACATCTATCTAAGGTATTTTTTGAAAGTCTTTACTTACTTAGTTAACAATAATTAGCATGGTCTAAGTCTGAGTAAAATTGTACAAGTGTGGTTAAAATACAAAAAAAAAAAGCTGAAGATCTTTTTCACATCTGTTTTATATGAAATTTCTTTAAATAAAGAGATGATTGATTTCCTGTCTTATTTCATCACATACGAAAAGTGTTCACTCTGAACTTTGGTTGCCATGCTAGTTTGATATTATGAAAGAAGTGGTATATAAATAAATTTAAGCATATCTATGACTTAATCCATTATTAAGCTATGGTCACTTTAGAGGATGGTGAGATAGTTTAATGATGGCAGACACATAACCCATGGAAACTTCATGAGAATTACTAAGCATTTTCATGGAATTAAAGAATTTCTGAAATTAAAATGCTGCTAGAAATGAAATTTTTGAAAACAAAGGATTCCTAACATAAGCTATAGCTCTTAAAGCTACGCTTTATGCTTTACATAAATGGTAAAACTCATTAACACACGTAACTTAAAATTTCCAGGTCAATTTTTAACTTATTTAATGACATGCAGGTATCAGGCTCAAATCGAATATGTGATTTAAGCAAATACTACATTACTGATCTCCTGAGGTCAGTGGAATTCTTTACATGAAGAATGACAGGAGAATGAAAGACAGTAGAATCATATGCACAGAATAACAAGTACAAATTTCAGTCTAGTCTCTGCGCACACTCCAGGAAGGGAAGGAAGCCCAAGTGCAAATTTACTAGCAGAAATTTTGTCTGTTTATCTATTTGCACCCATTGACTGTCTAAAGAGATGGCCCAAGCTTTCGTTTCTCGTCTGTTCCTTCAGAAAGGACTGCGAGTTCTCCGTGGCTTTCCGATGCAGATCTCACTGCCGTTCCTTTGGCTCCCAGTCTCCTGCTTTTCTCAGTTCCATGGACCCAGTTTCCACCTCCGCAAAGAAACATCGCACAACGCACCTGATCTGCCCATCCCTCCCTCAGAGAAGTGAAGAAGGAAGGAACTATGACGTGGGGAGATGCCGGAACCTCGTGGCATCGAAGTCCGTTGCAAACCAGGTCATTTCTGACTGCGCCCTGGAAGAAGGAACACTGAAGCTCGCCGATCACCGTCTCTCAGCCCACCTCATGCTGCCTCCTTCCACGCCCCATCCCAGCAAGACCTCAGCCCGGGACACAGCTGCCAAGTGTGGGGAGGGGCCGCCAAAGTTCTGTGCGGCGCATGGAAAAGGCATAACTATGGTCAGAGGCGAGTAAGGGCAGCTTTAAACATGAAGCCAGACCCAGCCCTACGCCGCCCACTTTCCTCCGCGTCTTCTGCATCAATGTCCTCGCGTGCGCGCGCTCTGAGGCAGAGGGGCTCCCCGAGCGGGCCCCCCGCAGCGCCCCGCCTGGTTTGGACATCTCGCTATGGATTGAATCCCACCCTTAGACTGAAAAATAAAGCAAGGTAATGCTTAACAATGAATGCGACCCCAAAGTATGTTCCACTTTTCATTAAAAAGAGCTCGATTCTTTTATGGACCAATTAAGCACTTCAGGAAGAAGTTAAGGCAATTTCTTATGACAGGAAGATTTCCTGTAATAAAAAAATGGGTCATTCCATCTTAGGAAAGATATGTGGATGAGCGTATGTGGTTTAACGTTTTAGCAAAATAATGAATCATCTCTAAATTAACTACAAGATGCTATAGCTTCAGGCATCATTAAATTTTTAACATAACAAAAAATTAATAATACTGAGTGACTTTTTAAAATCCTTTAAATATACTTTAATATTGAGTGACCTTTTAAAGTTAATTAGATATGTCCCATTGCTGAGAATGTGAACTAGATTTTTAAAAATGGTCCTCGATGTTAAAACATTTCGATCGAGAGACAGCAGCAGAGCTGGAAAGGCAATGTCAGGGGTGACGTGAAGGGCAGGTGACTAAAAGTTTAGTGCATGTGGGTCAGCTTCAGGGATCAGTGGGAGCCTGTGCCTGGTTTTCATTCTTCAGTGCAGTCAAAGTGAGAAAGAGGACCGGTCACCTTTAAGAGACTAATGACAACCTGGGCACAAAATAAACACCTCGTGGTCAAATGGACAATAAGTACAGGGTCCCAGAACTGCTGTGAACAGAAGGAGACATTTGAGAATCTAGTGTCTTCTTTCTCTTCATGATTTGGGAAACAAGGTTAAAACATTAGTCCAAAGTCACATAATCATTTGGCGGTCGAGTCAAGGCAAGGACCAAGACAAGTCACTCGCAGGGGAAGGGTGACTCCTTCGGCAGCTTGTGGAATCGCTGTGAATAGGCTAAGCCTGTGAAGTCACTGCAGTCCTCGCGGATGTGACGCGTTCAGGAATGGGCAAAGTGGCATCCCAGGAGTCGGGTTCTATCGCTACTTCCACTCTCATTGCCATCGTTTCAACTCTAGTCACCTCGAGAAGGCTGCCACCATCCCAGGCGCCTCATCTGTGTGAACTGGCAACATCAGGAGAAATCTCATTTTCCTTAAGAGCAAGTATTCTTCCTCCAAAATCTCCAGGCAGACAGACTCTCGTGTCTCAGACATTTCCTGGCGTCTACCTTACTAGCAAACTTCCTGGTACGGAGCCAACAAATGTTCTTATCGTCTAGGCAAGTGTGATTCTTTTTCTCTACTTCACACACACACACACACACACACACACACACACACACACAAAACAGCTGGTACAGAACATGAAAGAGATTCCTGTAATCACGTGGCAGGATAGGTCCTGGGTAGTATAAATATAGTAAGAAGACATGAAATGACAGCAAATAAATACTCTAAAGCCAAAATTGGTTCAAAGTAGTCATCCTTTGAATCTATTGTTTGTTGGTGCTCCAGGTAAATGCGTGTTTCAAAAAACAGAAAACACTGATAAAAAGCCAGTCCAGCCAGGGTGATGAGGAAACTCATAAAAAAAAAAAAAAAAAAAAAAAAAAGGGAGGGAGTTATTTGTTTAAAGCTGTAGAATAAATGTGCGTCTGTCATTAAAACATCATCGGTTTAAAAATTATTTAAGTCTGAGAATAAATACATGCAGGAGAATATAAATCTATAAATAAGCATTCGGTTCCTTCAATTTCTGGTTAAATGACTTCTCAGGCAACTGAGAAAGTTTCAGAGAGAATGCTAACTCACAAAGTTTTAGGTAACTCTGTATGGTCTTTTGTTCTTAGTTTTATTTGCGTGTGGCTTGAGACTGTGAGAGCTCTTTTATGAGAGATTAAGGGAAACTATTCATTCCTTGAATATACGGAACCTTTGGAACTGCACTTTTACAATTGCTGCCATCTCCTTGATCCTGGAATATTCTGACAGAAACTTTCATGATCTTTATTAAGTGAATTTTACCATTTTCCTTTCTTTTCATGATGTTAAAAATGTCTATCTATAAAGAAGATATTTTTGTCTGCTTTTTCACCCCACAGGACACAAAATAACTTAAAAAGTGAAATATGTGCATTGAGAAACCAAATATATAATTATAAGAAAAAATGTGTCTAAAGAAGGCTTCGTTTTTGATACTATACCATAAATACAACATAATCTAAATTATATGTAAATAAAAATATGATTTCTGCAAACATTCTATTTTTTTCTGTTAGTAACCAAAATAAAAACTTAAGGAACTATCAAATATGAGCTAACAAAATTTGATGGTAAATATTTTTAACCTTATTCATGTACTTTCTATAAGTTGCTGAAGAATAATCCCAAACTATTGCATATTATTAAGAAGTTTATGCCAAAAGTATATTTTAATGTAGAGTTTTAATAAACTTTTGTCTACACGTAAGTTTTACATGGTAGATTTTTTTTCCATCCAGTTTAGAAATGTAAATTTTGCACATGGAACTGCCAAAATTCAGTTTTCTACACTGCCCAAACCCGAAACAGTTGTCTGGGCAAATGCCCTGCATTACTGCTAACACACATCCCATCAGATACGCTACCGAATCTATATAATTGTAAAATCACTGGTTGTAATTTTAATAAGAACTCGGGAGTGGCAGGACCTTTCCAAGAGCAAAGGAAATCAATCAAGAGTTCTAGCAAATGATTTTCATCTACACTGCACAGCTGTTCTGGGTTTTGTGAGCTTTGAAAGGGAACATTTTGGCCTGATTATTAAATTACTTAAATTCTAAATTGGACCTACATGATTATTTTTTTACGTTTATTTTTGTTGTTGTTGTTAATTTGGGTGGCGTTTTACCTGAAATCAAATGTTATACAATGGATGAACGCTACCTGCATGAAGATGTGGACAGCTCTAAATCACCCCAAAATTGATGAATAAATCTCCTTTCCCTGATTTGCTTTTGATGAACTCCTGAAACACTCCATAACCTTTACAATACTCCGTACACAGTAGTGTACGCTTGTCTTACCGCCCCAAACATATAGGGAATTCATTGGAGATAGAAAGGACAATTCATCTGTCTTTGAATTTGAAACAGCACCTGGCAAATCTTTAAGGAAATACATGGCTTCAAGAATAACTGTCCCAGGAATGAATACACCCTGATAGGCGATGCTAAAAACGTAAGAATGAGGCAGATTTATCTTTGTTTCAGCATGGATAGAAAGCACATCGGGAAAGGACAGATAAGAACACTTTTTCCATTATACAAAGCGACAAGTCACTATAAATTTTGAAATTTTATATAAAAAATAGAAACCTAGACCAAAAGTGTAAAGGTTTGGTTACTTAGTCACTTCTCATCCTTGAGAAAATCTATGCCTTTCCATTTTACCATTTGGGTACATTCTTTCTTCAGAAGAATAGCCTGATACTAATTTAGTGTTAGTACTGAAAAAAATAAATAAATACCTGTAGAATGTTATGATTCTAACCAACAGTCTTTTTGTTGCACAATAATAGGGCTTGACAGTTTCAGGGGTAAGTATATCTTGTCATCTCATGTCCCCAAAGATACCTGCTGAGCAATTTATCACAGTTCAAAGAACATGGCTATACCATCTCCTATTAAACGCTAGAGTCTTATCTGAAGTGTGAGCGCCTGCGTGTTTAGTGAATTTCGTCTGAGGAACCACATACTCATTCGGATCTTTGTTTCAGTGTTAATCCCCTGTCTGACAGCATCTCACATCTCTTGGTTAAACAATCCTCTACAAATGTCACCTCATACTAATTAGAGTGAAATATTTCAGCTACTGTTTATTTATTAATTCAACTCCGACTTCTTGTAAATAAAAAAGGATCCAAAAGGGGAAAAGCATATATTTGACTTGCAAATTACATCTGTAGAGTCAACTTTGTCTGTGAAAAATTAATGGTGTGTAACGTAGTTAGTTATTTCCTCTTAGTTTGCATCACGTATTATGACCAATTATAAACAAATAGTAACTTCGATGTAATTACAAATATAATACAGATTACAAAATAGAAAATTCTCTTGGGGTTAAAGAAAAGCTTTTCATTTATATTGAAGATATTATATATACAGCAACTTTGTAATAAAGGGAATGCTTTCGCTCGGGTAAAATATAAAGTCAGATCTATGAGAAAAGTGAAGAGAAAAGAATCACCGTACTCTATTTGATATCTTTAAAAGTTCCAGGGCTCTTTCATTAAAATAAAGGGCAATCACTTTGGGGTTCTGGACTCTATACCTAGTCTCTGCTACGACTATCTCTTTTGTAATAATATATCAAGTTTATAAATATAAATAATAAATATCTATTTTCCTTTTTATAAAAATCACAATAATATTGTTCTTAACTACTATAGAAAAATGTATACTGTTTTCTTATAAATATTATATGCAAATTATGTTCTAGGGACAGAGATGGAGAATATTGATAAAAAGAATCAGCAACAAGTAAAGCCAGAAGATTTAATGCATTCTCCATATCTTGTTAAGCAATTTCTAGTTTTAAAGTTCCTCAGTTGACTCCACTCCTGCTGAAGTTGGCAGTTCATTTTTACTGATCGGCATCTTTTTTATCACTATTAAAATGAGATTTCCCCTCATTGCAGACATCCTAAAAGTGTGGTTGAGTAGAAAGTACTTTTTTTTTTTTTTTTTTTTTACCTATTTCAACAGGACAATCGTGAAATTTTGAGATATTTTGCCAGGACAAACCAAGATGTCTATCTTTTCCGACACTTGCTAGTATTATTTCAACAATAAAGACCAAAATCTTCAATGCTACAGATGGAATTATAAAGGGAAAATACTCTTATTTCCCTTCCTACACCCCACAGTGAAAATGTATCTTCAGGGAGAGGGCAGACTGAGTCCTAGGCTTGGCTTAACGTAGCAATCACGTAAACCCAGCTGCTCTGTGGTGAGCACAGAGGCCAGAACAGATGGAATTCTCATTACCCACATTTATGGATGTACTATCCCTGATACATGCTAAATCTAGCATCAGGACGTTCTGAGGTTGCAAATGAGAAGCCCTGGCAAGCCTCGCCGTAGTAACCGTTACTAGCACCACCGCATGATTTGGAGGAGAGAAGAGGCAAAGGAAGCGTGTCTGATGACGTGCAGCTGGAAGAGCCAGACGATGCACCGAGTGCTGCAGAAGTGGCAACAAGAAGAACCGAGCCTCCCACGTTAGACAAACGTGCAGAACCGAACCGGCCTGACCTTATGGAAGGAGGTAAATACTGTTTAAGTCCTCTGTGGTTTTTATTCCAACATCTTTTCGGAGGCCTATCGGCTCTCTGGTGTTTACATAAAAAGCTTCTATCTTACAGTTTTTCTGATGAAAATAAACTCTTTGTTACGCTGCGTTTTCTCTCGCATAGCCTCTCTAAGGGCACTGTCAAAAGGGAGTCTGATTCTCCTACCTGACCAGTAATACTTTTATTTTACAAATATGTACAGGGTTTGTGCACCACAGGCACTGGCCTAAGGTTTTTACAAATATCCCTTGTTTAATCTTCATAATATTGCATGAGGATCGTACTATGATCATCCACCACTTTCCAAGCGAGGATATTTGAGGCGCAGGGGCTTTGTGTGATGGCCGGACTTCGTGCAGTTAGCAGGTGGCGAAGCTGGGAGCTGAGAGCAGGCTTCAGGCTGTGTACCTTCCGCTGCTTTAAGGAGAAAGTGGCCATTTAAGAAAAGTGTCAGTTATTAATAGAAAATGATACCTGATGAATCTTAGTGGTAGTTTGTATTGTAATAATATTAATAAAAGATAATACGAATGGGTACGAATCTAAATCTGACAGAAATTTCTTATCCATTTTGCTCCTATTTAAAAAAATAAATTTGCGGATTAGTTACTAAAAAAAAACTAAAAATCAAAAACATTCAAAATAACATGAATTTCATGTGATAGATTGAATGTGGGTTTTACAGAAAATATATATTATGTCAAGACTCATATCACATTTACTATTTATAAATATTGAAATGTGTAACAAATATAAAACATTCACATTTTGATATCAGAATGCAATTATTAATGTCAAAGTCCAGTTTGCTGATTCAGAATAATTGGATCTCCTATTTAATCAGAATAATTCTAAGTGAGCAATTCTCAAAATACAATTGTAATTAGGTATTACATGATAACTCTATATAACTGTCTTACCCACTTGAAATGTAGTATATATTTCATTACTAACAATCTCTACCCTTTAATAACTAGGAAATCAGAACTAGAACTTAATGTCTAAATTTAATTTTTTATTATTGCAGAACTGGAGACAAATACTTAGACACAGAAATTATTTAGTTGAGGAATATCAGTAAATTCTGTTATAATTCATCCAAACCATTTTGGAAGTGACATGAATGTGAATTGCGTTTTTATTTCTATTTTATTTTCAGCATTGAATATGTGACCTAACGAAAAACCCTTCATTCGGTAGAAACTCATAATTTACACTTGGACTTTTTTGTTTTTTCTGCAACAGATTTGCCAACAACACAGGCGTTGTGAAAAGCACCGCTAAATCTAAGCCAAAATGAAAATGGATGACGACTTTTAGCAACGTCGTCATCACTGGGCACGTTGATCCTGGCAAGTCTACCACGCCGGTCACCTGAGCTGAGGATGTGCAGTGACGGACGAAGAACCATCGAAAGATGTGGGAAGGAGGCTGCCAACTTGGGGAAGGGCTCCTTCAAGTTCAAACGCTGGGTCTGGGATAAATTGAAAGCTGGATATGAGTGTGGTCTCACCGCCGATACCTCCTGGTGGAAATTCAGAACCAGCAAGTATTATAGGACCATCACGGATGCCCGAGCATGCAGAGACTTTATCAGAAACATGACTACAGGCACATCTCAGGCTGACCGCGCTGTCTCGATTGCCGCTGCTGGCGCTGGTGACTTTGAAGTGCATGTCTCCAAGAACGGGCGGTGCCACGAGCTGCCCTTCTGTCTCACACACTGGGCGTGAACACGGAGCCGCCCTGCAGCCAGGACCTGGGGACGCCGTTAGGGGAGTCAGCAGCTGAGCGAGAGCGCGGGCTGCAGCCCCGACGCGGTTTCTGGCTGGGATAGCGACATGCTGGAGCCATGGGCGAATGTGCCGTGGTTCGGGGGATGGACAGTCACCTGTAAAGACGGCAGTGCCAGCGGAAGCAGGCTGCTTGAAGCTCTGGACCGCATCCTGCCACTACTCATCCAACGGACGAGGCTTCGTGGCTGCCACTCCAGGGTGTCTACAAAACCGGCGGCATCGGCACTGTCCCTGTGGGCCGCGTGGAGAATGTTCTCGAACCTGGCGCGGTGGCCACCTTTGCTACAGTCAATGTCACCACCGAACTGTGCTGAAATGCACCATGAAACTCCACGTGGAGCTCTTCCTGGGGATGACGTGGGCTTCAGCGTCAAGAAGGTGCCTGCCAAAGACGTACGTCGTGGCACTGTGGCCGCTGACAATAAAAATGGCCCGCCCATGGAAGCAGCTGGCTTTGTGGCTCAGGTAGTTATCCTGAACCACCCGGGCCAAGTGAGTGCCGACGGTCACACGGCTCACCTCTTGCAAACTGCTAAGCTGCAGGAGAAGACCGACCGTCATTCTGGGAAAAAGCTGGAAGATGGCCCTAGGTTCCTGAAATCTGGTGACGCCACCATCGTTGCCATGGTTCCTGGCAAGCCCATGCGTGTGCTGAGAGCTTCTCTGACTGTCCTCTGCGCCGTTTTGCTGTCAGTGACATGAGACAGTTGCTGCAGTGTCATCAAAGCAGTGGACAAGAAGGCGAGGTCACCAAGTCACCCCGGAAAGCTCGGAAGGCTAAATGACTATTATGCCCAATACTTGCCACCCCAGTCTTAACCAGTGGTGGAAGAAGAGTCTCAGAACCTTGTCTCAACTGGCCAATTAAGTTTAATAGTAAAAGACCAGTCAATGATCACAATGCGTCATAAAACCTTCAGAAGGAAAGGAGAATGTTTTGTAGACCATTTTATTTATGTGCGTGTGGTAGTTTTTAAGTTATTCAACTTTAAAACTAGTACTTTTTAACAGAAATAATGTGACCACAAATCTGTCACAGAATTTTGAGCCCTCATTGAAACAAAGTTTAATGAGAAAAAAATACTTTTTATACTTTGAGCTTATTGACCTTAAACAAACGACGGCCAGATTTCTCAAAAAAGAAAAAGAAAAAGAAAAAGAAAAAAAAAAGAGTTTATTTAGAAACAGCAAAGAATTGCAATCTAGGACGTGCAACCTAACAGTGAACCAGGAGTAAGGCCAGAGAAATCAAGGAAGGAAACGCTCTTTTATGGACTTGGGAGCGGCTGTCGTAAAGGAAGGATCCACAGGGAGAAACTGAAAGTTCAAGCATGGAGACTTTTCATTCGCTGGCTGGGGTAATAGTGTCGCTTCCTGTTGGGGACACAAGGTCTTGTCTCTTTCTGTGGGGTCAGGCGTGTGGGTTGAGTGACACATGCTTAGAGTTCTCTCTTCCAGCCTCCTAGTCTATTTTAAATGAGGCTCCTGTTTATGAATTTTCAAGCTCATGCCTGCATTCGCTCATTATCCTTGCACAATTAAAATTGTAAATTGCTCTACCATATTTCTGTTTTCATGGTGTCAACTCAAAATTCTAATTTACTTAAGAAACTGAAGTCATATTTTACAAATATCTTTTATGTACAACTACCAAATAAAAGTTTACCTTAGAGTAAAATGTTAAACATAGCTACTGTGGTAAACATCAAACAATTGTTGGAATTTTGACACTAGAAAAGTGCAACACAATCAGCAAAATTAAAGTAAGAACCTGTTCATGCACTTTCGTATGGCTAAATTCCCACCAGAATTATAATTGTGCAGATAAAAGTTAATAACCCTGGGTAAAATAGATAAAACGACTGGAGAATGAACAGAAGCAAACTAATTCTATAAGGGTTAATACCTGCAAGACAAAGGGCACAGAGTGAGTTCGGCATGTTCGCTGCTTTGTAGTCTAAGGACTGGCTGCAGGCAGCACTGCGCAGGATGACAAACGCACTCGCAGGGAAACCTGCAGACCTGAAGACATGGAGGGGAAATGTCTGGAGTGATCACAGCACCTGGAAATGAGACGGGGTGAATCTCAGAGACGAGAGTGACTGCGAGAGTGCTCTACAGATTCTCGTATCCACACTGTCCACGGCTCTGGCCGACCTTTCAAATGTGTATACGTAGTACAAACCATGAGAGGCCCAACTAAAGATTAAAATACTTGAAATGGTATCTGAGTTGCTACTGAACAGAGTCTAAATACTGAATCTAACCAATTAAACTGCCAGAGAAATAGAGCAAACGGATAAAACCTACAATCTTTGAAGGAACATAGCAGGATCCAGAATTTCTGCAACATGATATTCACGATGCCCAGGAAAATTTCCAAATTGCACAACATATGCAAAAAAATACTGGCCTGAGTTAATAGGAGGGTTCCTGTCAGTTAAAAAAAGTAAAAACCAAAATAATCTATCAACAGAAGTAAAATTTATTTTGATCATATGGAGTTCATACATGAATTAGCTATAGTTAATATTCTATAATGTCGTAAAAATATGTAATAAAACAAGATGAAGAAGAATAAATGCATTATGCTGTAATATAATTGTTTAAGTATGTAAAATAATATTACGCATATTGTTTTAGGGTGAATTCATAAATTATAGTAAAAGTATAACAGCCTGGATGAGAATTATTGCAATAAATTTAGTATTAAAGAAAAATTTACATGCAGCGAAATGCACTTATCTTTATTATGTGTTGGTAAATTCTGACAAATGTAAGTTCCACTCCAATCAAATACAGAATACATCCAGTATGCCAGCGTGTCTCCTAATGCTTCTCCCTACCCAGGCAGTCCTCACCCCTATAGACCACTCTTTCTACATCTACGAATATAAATTTGTCTTTGCCCTAACTTCATATAAAAGAATATTCTAACATTTACCCACTGAAACTGGCTTTTTGTTTAACATATTATTTTTGCATCTTGAAGATGACTTTATCGGTATCTCATTATTTTTATGTGCTGTATAGGAATTCGTCGTGTGAATATACTCCACTTGAAAAAGTTATTCCCTTGTTAATGCACATTTGGTTAATGCAAGGTTTGGATATGATAAATAAAATCCTATGTATATTCTTGTACAAACTTGTTCGGGTATGTTTTTTAAAAAATCACTTTTGGTGAAGACCTCTGAAGAGGTTGTACTACAGGGTAGTAACATGCTTGTCTTTATTAGTAATACCAGTTTTCTAAAGGGTTTGAATTTATGAAGTCGTTCTTAATATTCCACTATGGAAATCAGCAAATGCCTTGGATCAGGTACTTTCCCCCACCCTCACCCCCCACCCCCGCACCCCCCACATCCCCACCTTCCCGCCCCACCTCGCCCCCAACCTGACTGTTAATCACTGGCCAGCACACCGCTGATAAGAGCTACTTCCTGTTGACCGTGATTGTCATTCAGTCCTGGCCATATGTAAGGCAGTGCGGATCAACACGGAATAGTACAATCTGGTCAATCCTTTGACCTCCTATCATTTCATCGTGAATTATCCTTTGTCCATTTTCTTTTTTAAAAACCTTTTTCTGACCAAGAAAAAAGGGAGAACACTCCAATTATTAAAAACAGGAATGAAAGACGCACCATTGCCACTGACATTACAGAGGGTGAAAAGGATTGCCAGAGAATACTATGAATTATTTTATGCCAAAAAAAAAAAAAAATTATACAACCAAGATAAAATGAACTCTTCCAAACAAACTCCTCCAAAAAAAAAAGAAGAAGAAGAAGAAGAAAAAAAGACAAAGAAAACTCTTCAATTCATTCTATGGAGTCAGTATTGTCCTGATACCCAAATCAAAAACCACAAGAAAAGAAACTAGAGATCAGCATTCTTAAGAATATCAATGCAAACAATCTCAACAAAACACTACGAAACTGAATCCAGCAAAATATATAAACGATCATACACCGTGATTAACTGTAATTTATCCCGGGAATACAAAGTTGATTCCACATATGAAAATCGATCAATCTAATATATGATTTAAATAAAATAACCACCACCTGATTATCTCAACAAACACAGAGAAAGCATTTGAGAAAATTCAATATCTTTTATGACATAAAAACTCAAGAAAGTAGGATAGGAAAGTTATTTGAATCAAGCTTTCCCAAAATATTTCGATGGCGGCGTCTATGATGCAATGTCTCTTGTCTGTTGTTTTTGTTGCTCGTTTTTTAAAAAGTGGTATGTACTGTACACGTCTAAGATATTCCCATTCCTCCTCTGCCTTTCTCACCGTCTCTTCCTTCTTTTGTTTCTTAACAATGAGGATCTCCGATTTTTGCCTCTATTCCTAGAGAATTCATCTGCTCAGAGTATTTCAATTGGCGCTGATACCAAATGAGTCACAAATCCTCTCTTAGATAACCTTCCTCAGTCTCAGCTGTTCATTGGGAATTGAGCAATTGTCTCAAAATTAATAATCTGTAATAGAAGTTCTACTCTGAAAATGCCTGTCCCTTTTCATAGAACCATCAAATTGTGGTTTAGAATTTAGCAACATCTTAGTGTTGCCTTTGCATTAATTTTAAATATCAAATAGCCAATTCCTCATAAATTTTCATTTAAAATGTAAGATAACCTTGTTACGTGAATAGACGTTGAAAACTATAAAGAGCCTTAGCTATATCTGGTAATATTCCCTCACTGTAAAGATGGCAAAACATTAAAAATAGGTAGAGAGGATAAGATCGTCCTTATGAAAATTACTCTAATACTATTTATCTTAATAGGTCTTCCATAGACATTGTTTAGAATCATTTGCTTGCAAACAAAGCAGCCATCCAGGGTTCTGGACATTAATCCAATTATAAATTTTTTTCCCCCACATTTTACTAAGACTTAGAATATGTGGGCACAATGATTCCTATGTTATTGGAGTAACTGCATTGGTTATAATCTAGACCTGACAAATAAGATGTATTTTAGCTGCGTTATGAGCCCTAAATAATAAAGGGCTCTGTTTTAATAACAACTCCAAGATTTATTTTTAGCTTTCCTGATTATTGAGAGAATTGCTTGGAAAATTGAAGATACTTCCATTTCTCTGTTCTCATATGTGTATAAAAAAAGGGTGCCTTGCTGTGTTTGTTTATTCCATTTTACAACTTCTACAATTCAGAAAACAGTGATTTTCATAAAGTAGTAAATTCTGGGAAATCAAAAATAAATGAGTCAAGGTTTGACCTTATAATGTAACACTTGTGAACTGTGTTTACTTGGTTCTATTACTTTGCATACATTTTATAATCAAAGCTGTTTAAAACTTAAAAAAAGCAAAATATGGCTTCATAGATATTTAGCTTTACACAAACTATATTAAGTTTTTTCTTAATTTATACGATATTTATGGTACGGCTCACTTCCAGTTGTCTGAATACGAGTCCATTACACAGGAAGTACACAGCAACTCGCCTGTGGTGAATTCACTTGGTGCCATTTAACCTTTCCATTTTTCTAATGGAGTCAACATCTGCTTTTCTGAAGATCCAGGTGTGTAATAACTCACTTGATACCTACTTTTTCTGTTCCTATAGCACCACTTTTTAATGAGGTAACAAATTCAAATGTCAAATTCTAAATGAAATTGCAAAATGTAACACTGCCTCACAAAAGTTGCATTTTTCTTCTGTAGGAGGAAGAGAGGAAAATTTATCATTCTTTATGGGAAAACCCAAAACACAGCCCAATTATAAAAGCTATATGCTTACTAAATAATTGACAGCATAAGAATTTAAAAACTCTCTTATGACAAACAAGTTTCCTTGTTAAACTAATTAATTAGTTTATTAACATAGAACGATATATGTCCGTAAAGACAAAGAGGTAATGTGATGTTATGTCACTGAAAATGATCCAAACAGATTTCATGACATATACAACATATTGTCAGTTCTCTGATACTTTAGATGTAATATATTATTGCTATGCTTATTCTTAAAAGCGAATCCATACCCCCACCGCGATTGCCTACTATCTCTACAGCATCCTGTATCCTCCCATCATCCTCCACAATCCAGCTGCACTGCCTCATCTGAGACACAAAGCAGGTTAAGCTTTCGCTGGCCTTAACATCTTTCCTTGGACATTTCCCTTTGAAGGACTGACTCGTCTTTTATTCAAATCTCACTTTTAAATGTCATTTCTCTGAAGGCCTCTCTTGACCTCCTAGTGATTTCGCTGAGTCTTTCGTTGTAGCATTTACCACTTTCTGACATTTTTCTTGACATCTTCGTTTATTTCTAACTTTCTCCAATAGAATACAAGCGCTGAACTGCCTAAACGTCTCTGTCTTATTCACAGCTCTGTTACAGTATTGTGAATAATATCTGGCACATGTATTGTATATTTGCTTGGCAGAGGCCAATTCACGCAAGAACCCATAGGTCATTGTAAGGAAACTCAAGCTGACAATAAGCAAACAAGACGAATGCCAGACGTGCCTTTTTCCAGGCCATTTGTTTGGCGAACTGATCGCATCATTCAGTCTCTTTTCAGAAGAGCCCTTTCCTTAACCACCACAATCAAACTCATCATTCTAGATCATGGCAGACAATTTGTTTCTTGCTTATTTACTTTAGGTTTTTTTTTTCCCCTTGCTTTTCCCATTGTAATATACAGTCCATGAGAGCAGGGAACTGTGTTTGTCTCGTTCACAATCATATACTTTGGTGCACGATCCAGTACATGATGCTCAAAAATATTGGCTAAGTGACTGAATAATGGATTTAAGATGTATATTTTATAGGCAACATCTGTAAGCTACATCTGTAAGCTACATATAATAGGTTTGGTGTCATTTCCAATAGATATGAACAAAAAAGAAAATAATAGAAGATGATTTCCACTTGTCTTAAGCAATTCTGGGTAGCTGGTTGGAGGCAGATGCCACCTAATAAGAAAATGGATGGTGGACCTGGAGGGGTAGGCAGCGGTATAAAATGCATGCGAAGGGAATGAAGACATATATTTTAGAAGTGTATGAGACACTCTAGTAGATAACCCAAGTAGGTAGTTGGGTATACAGAAGTTCAGTAGAAAGGTCTGGGCTAAGATTTTGTTTGTATATTATGAACATATAGTAAGTAATTAGAGTCATGAGAATGTATGAATTCACCTAAAGAAAGACTAAAGGTTTAGAAAAGGGAAAATAAACAACCAGGATTTGCCCTGTAATTTTCAAAAATATGGTTTGAGGGAGGACCTTGAGCTGGCTGAGTGTCAGAAGAAAACTGACTGGTGAAGCAGGAAAAATATAAAGGAAGTCATAACAGAAGAGCATTTCTAGGAGGAGGAAGTGGTCATCACTTTTTATAAAAAATGTAATATTAAGAGGTTTGATGATATATAAAGTTAATCTGACATATAGAGAAATGATATTCCATCACAATTAAGTGTGGTTTAAGACTTTTTACAGTCTAACTTATGTTAATTTTCCCTATATTGGATATGAGAAACAAAGAAATATTTAAAAATTAATGTGTAGCATGAACTTAGGCAAATTCCTGTGGCCAGTCCAGAACCAGACACACAGCAGGAACCCCAATTTATTTGATTAATTAACCTCCTTAGCTATCAGTTTCATCATCCACTCAAATGAAGAGTTCATTAAGGCTCTTTCAAATTTTCTGCTCCATATTGAAAAGGGAAAAGTTCCCTAATAGTCAATCAAAAGAAAAATTCTAGGTACATTTTCTTCTTTAGTTTCTCCTAACATCAATACTTACTTCTGCCATTCCTTCTAGCTTGTAACAACATTATTAAATAATTGTAGTTATAGTTATAGTTTTCTCATTTTCGCCAACATATTCAGTCCAAAGGAGAATACAGAAAGGAAATGTAGAAGTATAATAGGTATAAAAAAGAAAATGTCAGCTAGTAACACTACTGTCTTTTGCATGATCATTTACTCAAAGCCTAGAGAGATACTTAAATGAGAAGAGACAAAAGCAACGATAGGACCGTTTTACAATCTTTGTGAATATTTAAAAGAGCACCCAGATCCATGGTCACAATCAGTCGTGAATCTCTCTTTCCCTGCGTAGTTGCTGGGGTCTCTCTGAAAGGTGTATATTAGTTTCGAACGTCACTAAAGAACTACAAGTCTTCCATCCCAGCAGATCTCAGGAATCACTAAGAAAAATACATCGCTAGACTAGCATTGAGAGCCAAGTTTCAGATGATGTAAGCTCCTGGCCTCTAATAATTCTGAGGTATGTAACAGGCCCCCTTAAGTTTTCTTAAGCGTGTAAACTTCAAAACCATTTTACATACACCAGAAGAGCGAAGATGAATAAATAATGAAAGTACTCATTTTAATATAATAAAGCATTGATTTAGTAATCAAGGGAAGACATGTAAGACCAAATTGGAAAACAGAAACCAGTTTTCCATATTACCAATCTCCTTTTTATCCTAAATATATATCTATGTTCTATGTTTTTATTTACCACTCACTTTTAAATCTTATATTTTCAAATCCTGTTCTCTCCATCTTTATTTTTATAAACTATCCATATATTAAATTCATGAAGAGAAGTAGTGATTTATATAATTCTCAAAACAAAGGCACTTTTGTAAAATTTATGAAGATATGTTTTTCAAGTATATTAGTTGGAAAAAAAATTCATTGCTAAACCAAAAGAAAAAAAAAATGTGAAATCACATTCTCCTAAAAGTGTAACCAAAATAAAATTATTTATATTAAAATAATTTGTAAGACAGAAGTCAAACAAAAAAGATGTCAATCAAGGTCTGACAAGACGAGGTATCTAGGTTGGTTCTCACCGTGCTTGGGGAAGTCGCATAAATCTCTGAAACTCAACTTCCGTGTCTCTCTAAAACAGAGCAGTACTATCTGTCCTGACTAGGTGAGAGTTTATTATGGTCTGATGGAATAGTGTTTTGAACTAATAAAATGCTCTTCTAAAGCAAGGTGGCAAAGTGTTCCCCCGCTGAAATGATAGGCTTTGGAATTCTGGGAACTGTGCATAGGTCTGGCCTCTAAATGATGTTCCGTTGAGAGAAGAGTTACTCCAGTATCTGAATCTCATTTCCTAAAATCTATAAAACATTGACATAATATCTAACCACGAGAATATTGTGATTATTGAATAAGACCCGCAGTTATCATTTCTGGCTCAATACACAGAAGCCATTAATGGAAGAAAATTCATCTTATTTTATGTCTGTGAATTCTGTGTTCCACAGAAAATTTCTGAATATAGCTCACACACAAAAAAGCAAAAGACAAAAGGGCAATTTAGAACTGTGTGCTGCATAAGAAATAAGAAATAACTAGATACAAAAATATTTTTTGTTTAATCATTTACCCAAAGCCTTGGAAGAGAGCTACAAAAAAAATTACATTGAAAATTAATTTTAAAGCTGTATTTCAATCAGCTTCAACATGGCAAAGTACAAACATGGAGTATTTTTATTTTTCCTAATAGCTGATATTGAGTTTTCTTTTTTTTAAGTCCCCATCGCCTGAATCTTCGTGGGAGGGTGTACTACCGAGAGCAAAGGTACCAATAGATAGCTTTTCAGCTCATCGAATAATTAGTATAATAACGTGGCATGTTTTAGGTATAATTACAATCTGAGGAGCTGTAGAATCCCGCCTCTCTCTCTCTCTCTCTCTCTCTCTCTCTCTCTGATGGTTCCAGCAGACATGCACCGCCACTGTGAGCTGCCTGCAGGAGGAATAGCACGTGCTTTCTGAATTCTCCATCTCACCCTTGCCCGTCATTTTGCGTGTGTCGTGGTGCCTGCAGAGGTGGTGTGAAGAGTCGTGTGCGTGCTTAAGGCATGGTCTGCGTCATATGAATGCACAGAATAGAGAAGAGACGCAGAGAGAGGCATTTCCCAAATGTGTAAAATGGGTTTAAAACGACTGTAAAATACTGATCTTAAGACTCTGAATTTAATTGTACCCCGACCCCAAATTCATATGTTGATGTCCTAATTCCTTGAACGTTAGAATGTGATCTTATTCCGAGACAGGTCTTTCTACAGATAATCAAGTTAAAATCGGCACTTATATGAACGCGGTCTTTATGAAAAGGGGAAATTTGCACAGAGGGACGTGGAGCAGGACAACGTGCAGAGGCCCAGGGGGAAGACGGCTACTTACAAGCCGAGGACAGGGGCCTGGCACAGGTTCTTCCCTCGCAGCCTCAGAAGGGACCAAGCCGCCACCACCTTGATTTTGAACTTCTAGACTCCAGAAGTGTGAGAAAATAAATTTCTGTTGTTCGGTCCTCCAGTCCACGGTAATTTTTTTCGGCGGCCCTAGCAAACCGATTAGCCTCCAGCTCAGATCAGCCAACGTGGGTTTCCAATGCAGAGGCCAGAAATTTTTCTTTAAAAAACATTCTTGTCAGATAATTCTGATATGAACCCGGTGTTAAAAGCACTGCTCAAAACTTCAGTATCTCAGGGGCAGGGTTGGGGGGAGAAGTTTAAAAAGGTGGTACTAGAAAACGTAAAGTAGAATCAAAGATAGGAAGAATCAAGGGAACCAAAAAAAAAAGAGAGAGTTTATTATGCAGAGGTAGAGGTCAAGAATAGCCATTGTTTTTTTCTACTTTGAAAGTCAAGAGCAGAAAAGGTGAATTGGCTTTAACCGTTAGCAAACAGCAGAAGCTCAGGTTGCTAATATGCAGAATACTGCTGAGTGTAATGCACGCCTCTCGGGATCGTTTCTTGTGTGATTTTCTGCTGAACACCACTGCTGGCTGACACAGGACACTGCAGCATTGAAGATATGAGAGCTCGTCAACAACCCCCTTTTTCTGATGTTTAATTACGATTCCCGTGTTGGGAGCAGTGAAGAAGGACGCGCACGTTAGTAGGTGAAGAAAGGGCCACAAGCACACCCTGAACACTTTCCGTTGTGTCCGGGGTCTTTAGAACATGTGATAATACGAATTCAACCATTTTCTTTCATAAGAAGAATCACGCTGTTTGGGAGAAACTAAAAATAACACACGACTCTGAAATTCCAAGGTTATAAAGTTTCCTCCAGAGAAAAAGAAAAAGAGGGGGGTAGGGGGGAAAAAATCCAGCTTAGAACAGATTCTAATTTAAAAAGCTTCGGAAAGAAGCCGGTGAGAGAATAACTTTAAAAATCATGTTTTCTATCTGATTTTTTTTAAAAAATCATTAAAACAAGTTAAACTTATTTATTGTATCCTTTTGAACATTTTTAAAAGTTTATAAATCCAGTGTGCATTCGTTACAGCTTTAAATTACATGTATTTAGTAAGCGTGCTGAGCTCCTTGGAGGAAAAAAAAGTCAGGTAAAAAAAAGCGAGCTGAGCAGACTAGTTTATTAAATCATGCAATACTTATATTCACGGCACCACTTAACGAGCAGGCCACCCCCATTCTCTTCCTCCTAAAACATCACTCCTTCTGCTGACATATTACTGTGGAATCTGTATTAAAGAAATGACTGAAGATCAGAGAAAATGACCGAATCCATTTAATGACATTAGAGAAATGCTGTTGAATCATGTATTCACTCCAAGGAAGGATCAGGAATCTGAACATTCGTTAATATGTTTCCCTTGAGTTTTATAAAGGTGAACACATTTGCATAAGTTTGCATGATAGATGTTTATTAATTTCTCAATTTCCTTGTGCATTAGCACTAATAAGATGTTCACATAACTTTTTTCCTCCTAATCTTTTGACTCCATCACTCAGTTTCTTCGATGAGGTAATTCTGTGAGGTTTCAATTTGAGTAAGGAAAACAGTATTTTGTGTATGTTTTGATGACGTGAATAATACTGAAGTAAAAAATGTCACAATGTACTGAATACATACAATTCATTCTAAAGGTTGTTAAATTTCTAGCACCATAATTATCTGAATCGAAGATAATTATTAAAATAAATGTAGTGATAAAGGTACCAGTACAGGAGCATGGTTAAGAGCTCAGATCTAAGTTCAAAGTGTTTCGATATTATCTCCCTTAAAGATATGTGATCTCAGTGGGAATAAAAATATCTTCCTTAAAGGTTATTACAAGGATTAATAGACATTTTGTGTAAATGCCTAGCATGTTGCCTGACACATAGCTACCGTTATGAAATACTTACAAATCGTATTAATTTAATTTTTTAATTTCAGCTTTTATAAGAAATATATAGGTGTTTGTGACAATTAATACCAAAGTATTTCATCTGTAGCACAGAAATACTCTTTGTTTATAGCCACCTAAAACTCTATTTTTATTATAATTTTTAGGTTTCAAAACTTTTAAGTACCCAGATCAATATCAAGCCAAAACAGAAAAAAAAAAAAAAATTATAAAATGATGAGAATCTAAGTGTAATGAATAAAAGTTTTCAGGATATAATTTTTCCTACGGGCACGACATGTGACTTGTTTTGTTCCACATAAAAGCGGGTTTTCATTAATATTAAAACACTCCACGGCAAATCTCTCCGTTACCTCGAGCTCTCGCTGGCATTTTGATTTCGCTCTCTGAATCAATTTCCCACAGAAGCTAATCAGCCGTGTTATACTTCAATGTCATATACCTCAAATCTATAAAATAATTCTTAGCATCAAAATAATTTTAATGAGTCTTTGTGTCACTGACAAGGAGAAAAATATTGCAATTTGGTTTTTAACATACAATTTCTTAATTGTTATTTTTTTGTAAACATATGTAGCCTCCTGTCAAGGCAAAATTGCTTTCATTTTAACCAAAGACAAAAAAGTCAATTGAATACATTATAGTAAGAGAAACTATTTAAAATAGAGAAATATCTGTTTAAAGAATAGAGCCTTGATTTTTTATTTTTCGTATTGAGAGAAAAGGAAAGAAAATCAGATTGTCTTAAAATTTTCCAAAGTGTAGGTTTCAACCCACTAGTGAGTGTTAAAACAAATGGATCTCGACTAGAATGTTTTGTACAAAATAAAATGAAGTGAAATAAAATAGAAAATATCAGAGAGATCACAATATTGTTTCTTGAGACTTCTGTCGTGTGTGTGTGTGTGTGTGTGAGAGAGAGAGAGAGAGAGGATGAATGAGGGAATGAGGTAATGAATGAATGAATGAATAATAAACGCAGAGCTCTTTAATTGACTTTTGAGATGGCATTATCAAGTGTTTACCATTTAATGCATCTAGAACGAGAAATTAGAGTCGCCTTAACATTTGACCCCCTCTTGAATGGTAAATCACGGCGAAACATCTGTCGACTCGTCATTGCTAACCTAAGCAATGTGGGAACGGTGAGAATGGGGTGCCGGGCCACTAATTATTGTGGGGTGCCATGCTGAAGGATTCCATGTGGTTTACTCAGATGCTGACTGACTTGACACACTAATATGCCTTCCACATTTTGATGCCTTTCTGTAACATTTTAAGCATTGACATGAATAAATGAGAGAGACCTCTGACATTCAATTTGGAAATTATCTTAAAAGCAGATGTCGAATGTTGTCATAGCAACTAAATGGTGCTGCAAAAGTCACTATATCGAAACAAAGAAAAGGAATGCCTGATGTGGTCCCATTCGTTTCTGGAAAACTGATTTTTAATTGAATCTTTTAGATTGCATAAGTGTAGTTGCTTACAAGGAAAGCATTCAAATAGCTATTTAAATCATATCGAAACGTATCTAGAATACTGCTTTTCCAGTTTTATCTCCATTTACTTCTTTCACATGCCCCGTATTCTAACAATAGATTACATACACATGGTTTATGACTTAGTGCCTTTATCCTGAAATACTGTCTTCCATTCTTAATCATTTATTTTCACATTCATTTTTAAAGAATTGATAAACATTTTACAATTTCTCCACATTTTTCTTTGATACTTTGCTTCTTGGTCAAATTTATTGGCTTTCATTTGAATACCCCTCGCAATAAAAGTAATTTTAAAATGGCATAATTAAATATATTTTAGTTCTTGGAAGTTACTTATTCCTGTTTTATTTTACACGTATAGCATCAAGATAGTTTTATGTGATCTTTCTCCTCCATGATGGAAAAAAAGAACAGTCTCACTTCTTTAAAAATATTAGAAATGTCTAAGCAAGTTAAAATAGAAGTAAAAATAAATCACTTTACCATCAAAAAATACAACCTTTCACAAAGTCAGTATAAAGAGAAAATATTATTATGGCCCAGGGTATAGATGGGTTTGTCAGATAAATCAGCATTATTATAGTTTAGAAAGGAAAGGAATAGTGAATGATGGAGAGATTTTTTTTTTTAATTAAGTCTTTTAATTATTTTTAAAAGAACAGACAATGAAAGGTTATATCTTCCTTCACATCACCTTGGAGTGAGATTTTTTATCAGTTCTCCAAGCTAAGCAGAATGAAATCTGTTCATTAACTTCCTGGGAACTGACCAAAAAAGGCTGCCTTGTATAGCAGGCAATGCGACTGATAGCAGATCCTGTTTATGCTGAGTCAGTTTTCACATTTTAGTGAAAGATTCTGATGCTATTGTTTCTAAAAGGAAATTACATATTGGCCCAAGAAAAGCAAATTTCTTTAATACCTTTCTGAAGTGGCTTAATATAATGTTAATTAACTCGGTAAAATTTTACCAGCATATTAAATTGACACTCTCGGCTAAAACTTAGTGCTTATGAAATCTTGCAGAACAAGCACAATTTAAATAAAAGTTTTTTATTAAAGCAAAAAATGTCATGTATACAGGAGGACTTTATTAATTATCTCAGGAAAATTGGCATGTAATACCCTCTCAAATATGTAATTAAAACTGTGTCCAAAAGGTTAGAGTAACAGTGAAAAGATTTGCTTTTCATTATATTTTTTAAAATGAACATTATGATGACAGAAACAATGCTATGCCTTTAGACATATAAAGCCAAAGGAAAACTTCTCTTCTCATCCTTCTGCACACGGTTGCGGTCTTGTGACTGGGAATACGTCAATGTCACGAAGAGCAAAGAGATAAAAGCCACTTACAAGATACATAAATATATAAAACTCAAGATCCACGCCACACTGGATCTTGAGTGAGAAGTATATGTCGACTGTGTTAGGCCATTGGCATTCAAACATGTGTTACCTCGTCAGCGTCTAGCCAATCCTAACTAATGCAGGAAGTTTATTTTTTATAAATAAAATTTTTAATTAGATTAGAAACTCTATGCTAATTATTAGAACAAAGAAAGTGAAAATAAGCTCTACAGAGGTTAGTCTAAATTTTCTAAAATTATATGAGAAGCATAATTCATTATTCTCCACTTCAAGTGTTAAGTTTCACATCATAAGCCTAAAAAGTATAACTTTTGAAAAAGTATTTGAAAACTTCATCATTTTCAGAAAGACTTCAACTCCAAACTCCAATGGTCAAATATTTTCTTTAATATGTTTATTATGTGCCAATCTCTTAAAGAATTATTTTTCTTCGAGAGTTATTGGGCACCACTTTGCCAGATGCTGGAACCCAGTGACTTTGCTAGTAATAAAACAGTTCTCCACAATGACTGAGAGAAAACGCTATCAGTTTTATCTAAAAATTGATAATGTTGAAAGAAAAAATAGACAAATCCAAAATTACTCATGGGGAATCCAACAGCCCTCTCTTAGAAACTGACATAACTGAATGATTTGCATCTGAAATGCTATTTCATGTCACTGTAACTTAGCCTTGCGTATTATATGAATCAGATTTAGAAAAGACACGAAGGCAAGAGACAGACAAATACAAATGCTCAATATGATAGTACCAACATAGACACCATTGTCTGGCCATGAAGGGATCGAAACAGAAATCAATAACAGAATGACTGTAGAAAATTTTCTAAATATGTGGAAATTAAACCATCCACTTCTAAATAATTCATAGGCCAAAGAAAGTCTTAAAAAAAATTCTTTAAAATACATAAAACCGAATGAAAAGAAAAATAGAACATATCACAATTTATGTTTCGAGAGAAATTTAGCACAGTAAATGATTATATCAGAAAAGAGAAACAGTCTTAAATAAATAAGTTCCTATTTCAATAGAAATAAAAGAGCAACATATACCCAAAGAGAGAAAAATTCAGGAACTAATAAAGAGCAGAAATCAATGAAGTCAATGTAGGAAAACAATAGATAAAATGAATATACTGATTCTTTGAAATAATTTACAACTCCTATAAGCCTCTAAACAAGACTGAGGAGATTAAAAGAACACACAAGTCACCAATATTAGTTATTAAATAGATTCTATTCGTACAGATCTTGTAACCATAAAAGATAAGGAAATACTACGCATAACTTTATACTCATAAAAGTCAATAACTCAGAAAATACTACTCAGCAAAAGAAAAACAAAATTGGATACAACGGATACATGGAAAACCTTGGATGAATGACCAGAAGATTATGCTGAATGAAAAGAAGCCGTTCCCAAATGGTTACATGCGACATAGTTCTGTTTATCTCATGCGTAAAGTGACAAATCTGCAGAACTGGAGAGCGGATTAGTGTTGGAGGGGTTTAAGGACGAAGTTGGGGGGTGGGGGAGGGAGGGGGCGCGGCTGACGAGGGGCAGCATGAGAAGTCCCTGGGGGGTGGGGGTGCTCAGGTCTTGACCTCATCGGTGTCTATATCCTGGCTGTGACACTGTCCTAGCGTTTTGCAAGACGTTACCATTGGGATAATCTGGGTAAAGAAGATCCTGGATCTCTCGGTATGATTCCCTACAACTGCATGTGAATCTCCAAATATCTCATGACAAAAGTTTCATTTATAAATGTGATTTGTTGATTAATAAATTAAAATTATTTGATATGCTATGAATATATAAACGTGTAGGTTAATGTGTGACTATAATCATTAGTTATATATATCTCTATAAATGTGTCTCAGATGTTCTGCTTTTTTTAAAGATGTGGTCTCTAAATAGGTTCAAGAAAGTGTGGGAAAAAATGGCAGAAGATTTTAAGAAAATAGCAATTAAACCAAAATTAGAAATGACCAATTAACAGCAGGGGTCACATGCAATAACCAAGTAACACAAAGAAATCTAAACGTGTCATAAGGTTATACACCAGACAAAAGCCTGAGAGACAGTTGGTTAGTGCACAAACTAGCCCACTTTTTCGCTGACATACAGCCCGGGATGGTGCGAGTGACTTTAAGAAGGTGAGATGAGTAAGCAGTAGGCGCCTGGGCTGAGTGACGAAGTTCGGGGCTGGGTTTGTGAGCGGGGAGGCCAGTGTGGCCACAGAAGCACAAGGTGAGCGTTCCAAATACACAGGGACTATGTAAGATGCAACAGCATTAGCATCAGAAGAGGAATTAGAGGTAAAAAGGCGACAAAGAGACGGATCGAGACAGGGTGCAACTGAGTCTAGTAACTGATTTGCGAAGTCTGTCTCAGGACAATACAGTTTCATCTGCGGTATGAACTCTGGTTTCTTGTAAGGGAAGACACTTCCACTAATGGCGGCCAGCTAGGAAGCAGCCCTGTGGTGTGACACGGACCAGGGCCCTGCGGGGGCCTCTCAGCTGCTTCCAGGTTACAGACCAGACTCTAGGGAGGGTGCGTAGGCTGTGCCCCACGAGCCACACGCAGGCTCCTGCCTGTTAAATAAATTAAGTTTTACTAGGACACACTCCCTCATTTGCGACATGTAATAAATACCATGTTTGCATGAATAGTTATAACACAGACCATTTGGCCTCCACAGCTGAAAATTTTCCTATCTAGCCCTTTACAAGTAAAGTTTGCTGACTCTTGCTCTAGGGGTACAAGTTGAAGGTGACTTAAAAATGTTAAGAGGATCTTAAAATATAATAGCTATCTACGAGGCCACTTTTCCTGCGGAGCAAATGTCAAGCTTTCTGTGGCCAATATGAGACTATTTCTATAATTATTGTAGCTACAACTTTCCAGTATGTTTGCCTATGACAGCTTGCGAAATCCATTACCTATAAAACAGGTACCTCGCGACATGATGATAGATTCAACTTTCATTGGACAGTACAGACCAACTGATCATTATGTAGAAATGGCACACTCAGATCTATTTTTACAGATAAATTTGAAGCAAAAAACTAGTCTGACAATTTGAAAGGATGGTCATTAAAGTGTTTTATGTTCTATTCTAAGTAACTCAGCGTGAAAAGAGCTGGTTAAGCCTCCAACTATGTCCAAGTCGCCCCTGAGCTGACCTCCTTCACTGAGATAATGCGGTTCCTTGTTAAGAAGTTTTAAAAGGAAAGCGTGTGAGAATCTAAGGGACTGTGACAAGTGCTGAGCTGAAGAGGATTTTAGTGTAACCTTTCCTTTTGTAGAAAGGAAATCTTAATATATACCCAGTGAATAAACAGAAAATAAAATGAAGCGAGGAAATTAAATGCCAGTGGTGATATCAAGTGTCCGTATTCATATCTGTGAAGTTTTCGCATCCACATGCTCATGGGTGGTATGGTAACGGTCGCTGAAAAACAGCCTTGTTAGCATTCAAGAATTGGAAAAGTAAATTAAAAAGGGGGAGGTCGCTAACGTTCTAGGAGAGAAGTGCCCTTCTCTCCGAAGTCCTGATTGTCTCGTCGCAGTCATCCCACCCGTCTTAATTTTCGTACTGGTGAAGGCGGAGCTCCGCCCCGGGACCAGGCGGCTGAGCCGCCCGCGAAGCCCCAGTCGCGGTAACGCCCCGCGCCTCATCGATCATTAATCCCTGTCTTACCTCGTGCACACTTCCATGCAGCGCCGCTTGCTCTCAGCTGCACCCGAGCCGTGCACACACCCACCTGGACTCTGATTACTAATGGTCATCTCGTGGCTGCTGTTATATTTAATTCATCACTCTCACCAGCTCCACGAAGGTTCCCAAACCAATCACGCCGATCCCTCCCTTAAAACATTTCAGAAGATCCTTTCTTTTACGATACCAAGCACGACCCTGTTATGAAACCCTAATATGAAAAAGTCTTCATACTATGGGCGATGCCCAAATATGCAGACCATCTCTTAACCAGCCCCCCGCCACGCAGTTCTAACCCGTGCCAGGCGGAACGTGACCCTGCGCCCTGTGCCCTGTGCCCACGCCCACGAATGCTACAGCACGGAATGCTCTCGCCTGTCCCAATCATCTGAACAGTTATTATATTTCTTTTAAATTTTTCACATATGTCATCAATTCTTGGGAATGATTTCTTGATCATCATGCCAAGTTTCCTTCTCTCCTCCCCCGAGGGGCTTTCCTGCCGCTGTTCACAAAGCGCTCTGCAAATCTCCACTTCTCTCCACTTATGGCCTCAGTCGTTCACGCAGCTGAGGCGAGGCAGGTGATCATCATGACGATATTTACCGAGCAATTTCTCTGAGTCACATAAGTACCAGCAAACGTGTTCCCATGCGGCATCTACACGTCTGGACCCAGCGCTCACCGACAGAGTCTGTGCTGATGTGTCTTTCTTCAGATTGGCACGTCCGTCACTAATAAGGATGACACGATCGATAATTACCCCTGCGGACACCAAAGCGCCGGAGGGAACTTTAATGGCTTTGGTCTGGTCAGAACCTTCTGCTTTGTGCACTGTCCACTCAAGTCTTCTTAGTTTTCCTCTGCTTTGATTGTGAAACCGGTTCTTCTGTCTTCTGCCCATTGGCAAAACTCTCGCTGCTAGATGACGGCAAAGAGGAAGAGCTTTATCAAGAATGCAGGTTTCGATGGAAGCTGTGAGGCTGAGTGGAAAGAAAAAACACGAAACCTTTGTTCTCTAATGAGATACACTTTCTCTTTCTTTTAAAGGCTTGCAATCATCTCTCTGTAGAGGTAACAGAGTGGTGTGTTCGTAACCAAGTATTAGATGAATCAAAGTAAAGCTTGTTCCATTATTTACTAGCTCTGTGACTTTGTTCAAAATGGGGCTACCCCAAGTTTCAACTTTCTCACCTCTAAAATAAGGAATATAACTATGACGCACCATTCGATCTGTTCTGTACCACTAGAAAGCCAAAGATACTCCCAGTTAAAATATGATTTATCATCTAGAATAATTTTATATGTATTGGACTAGCTTTTTCAGACCTGATTAGACATAAGCTTTGATCACATATGACTTTTATACATGAATAAAATGAAAAAAGACAAGACAGATACATTGGTTAAAGTATCTGTGAAACTTCTTCACTTTCGGCATCTGACTTTCTTGAATCGCTTTTTTGATTTAGAATTCATGGACATCTGCTTTGTTCCACACAATCTAGTTCTCTGGGTCATCCAGAAGATTGGCAAGTCAGTATTTCTTAACATAATACATAAAAGAACCGAGAGACGTGGGTGTAGATCCCATGCTGGCTGAGATGTGAGAGACAGCCAAGCTACTTTTGATTCCTGTTCCAGGAAGTTATTTAAAATTTCTGAATCACCATCTTCCCTTTTTAATATCCATCACCTTTGGTTTCTGGGTCCTAAAACTTCTGACACCGAAACTGAAGTTTTCATCCTGACACTTTTGATGCCCACGAATGCACAGATAATGATGTCCACAAAGAGCTGCCATCTAGCTAACAAAAACCACGAGACCTCAGACGGCAAGACCTTTCACACTAAAACGTGAAAATAAAAGTGTGTCTCAGAATTGATGAACTCTGGCAATATGCGCCTCATGGGCTGTATTAAGAAGACAAATGTACATAACGTAAGTGTTCCTGTCATTAGCCTCACTGTACTCGTTCTTACGTCTATACAGATGTGCAAATGTTATTTTAAATCTCTACAGAGAAGGGATTTCAAGGCACACATATTTTTATTATTATTAATTGAACTGTGTCTCTGATGGAAAAAAATAACATCATTTCAAAGCAATTTCAAAGTAAATTAATTTTAGTTATTTAGTGTTTTCTATGAAAATAATGTCTCTTCTACCTATTAAGTCCCGATCCCTTCTCTCTTCTCAGATTGAAAGTCACCACTGAGAAAAATCTCTCCTTTGGAAAAACTTCTCGCAAGTTACCGCAGCTCGCTGCAGTGCGATATGATTGACTGAGAGGTGGCAAGAGGCGGAGGTAAAGATTACAATCCCTTTCACGTGAGTATAAATTAGTGGCAACGGCCACGCGGGGCGTTCTTCCCCAGCGATGATGAGAACGCCCGTCTGGCCTTCCCGCCTCCGGGCCGCCTGCTGATGGCACCGCAGGGCCGTGTGCAGGGCCGCAGCAGGGAACGGGGACGCTCAGTGGGTCCTTCTCTAGCCCAGACTGCTATGCCTCTGTGCGCTTCCTTTAAAATAAGTGTTGAGAGAGCCACAGCGCCTTGTGCCAGTCCCCGGCTGGCGTCACGGGGGGGTCGCCGTGGGGCACACTCGCGGCTAAAGCGGCCGGCAGAGACGAACCACGCTCATCTCGCACATCCCGGGGCAGGACCGTCCCACAGGGGGCAAAGCCTTGCAGTACCGTCCGCCTCCTCCTCGGAGGAGGAGGAGCGACGCGCTGGACCCCGCAGCAGCATCGCGCCCCGAGTCCGTCCCT
This sequence comes from Rousettus aegyptiacus, assembly GCF_014176215.1. Classification (NCBI taxonomy): domain Eukaryota; kingdom Metazoa; phylum Chordata; class Mammalia; order Chiroptera; family Pteropodidae; genus Rousettus; species Rousettus aegyptiacus. Next base: position 88,958,276 of record NW_023416287.1, read on the forward strand.
CACGTCCTTCCTCACGCGCATCTCACATCTCAAGCAGGGACCAGAACACGGCCCCGTCCATCTCACTACAAGACGCTCCAACGACTCAGAGGGAAATGCGCAGCATCAGCTAAACAAACCCCTTTCCTGGTCTCCCAATGCTCCTCTCTTTTTGGTAGAAATTGGCATCTTCCTTCATTTATACTAGAATTATGGCTTTGCACTGGTAAACATTTTCAACAGCACCTCAGGATTTCCAGGCTCACTTGGCTCCAGAGAACTGTCAATATTTTCTTATTGATCCCGGACTTGCTCCCATCTGGATGTGGGCAGCTCTCTCATTAGGAAGATCGCTTCATCCTCCACGGTCGTCTTGCAGCACCCCGGACAGCTTCTGTGTTTCTTCCTGCTCCAAGACAAATGTTTACTGGGTTTTTTTTCTGATCTAAGATCAGCTGATCTTCCAAGAATCCCTAATTCCTGCAGGCAGAGATGGTAATAAAGAATAAATGCATATAATTTCAGTGAGTACATGGGATAGCATAGAATTCCAGAGAAGACTTTAAAAAAAATTATATATATATATTAAAATCCAGAAGGGATTATACAGTCATCTATATGTGAAAATACCTTGAGCTTTTCCCATAAGATTTGTACATTTTACTATATGTTAATTATCCTGAAATTTAAACCAGAAACATGGTGGTGACTCAGCATAATAACTAAAATTTTGTGAAATGATTATAAGTTCGGGTTGGTATTTTCACTTTGAGTTCCTTTTACTTCTGCATAAAATTTTATTAATTAAATTTTTCTTTCATTTCAGTAACTTTAATGTATCCCATCATATGTTAGGATGTCAAAATACTTTCTAATTTGAGGATGCTCCCTGAGTTTAGAAGCTCCTCATTTCCTCTTCGCTTTTTAAATTGACTTTCTGCTCATGTATCAAGGAAGTTATTCCACGTATGCAGATCCAGAGGGTCTCTCTTGATTATTTGGGCACAATTACCCAAAAAGAAATCGCTCTCAAAAATAAAAATAAACTTTTCTCCAAGGGAATATCAAAGAATCCCTAAGCATAAAACACCCTCGATCCAATGAAAACCCACAGTAAAGAATAGCAGTGAGAGAGAAAATATCATCAAACACGGCTTTTGAGAATCTTTTAAATTTTCTTTCTCTTGGGCTCAACTATCATTATCCACATTTGATCACAAGCCAATTTAGAACTAAACTTCAATTTTTAAAAGGGACTGAATTGATACAGATATTCTCTGACTGAGTGCAAAGACTAGTTCAACTTTTTAATTGAAGATATCTGTAAATTAATTAATATAAAAAAATCAAACATTTAAAAATATTTTACTGAAATCCAAGGAAAACAATTTCCATAGGCTACAATATTGGTTGAGTCTCACACACACAAAAAAATCAAATAAATTAGTGCATTTAAATTTTCACACATTAAATCAAAGTTTTAGGTTTGTGGAACATTCAGGTATCACATAATGGCCTCCTAAGCAAATCCTAGACATATTCAGTCTTTTGCATTCTCACCACATAGGATAAAAAGTCGCTTTCTTCAGTGATAGATGGAGTTGAATAACAATTTGCTGAGTGTTGAATAATAACGTCTGTGTGCAACAACGTTTTACCAAAATCTAAACATGCCTACCAGGCACTCACTTTTCTTCTTTGTCCATGAGGCCAGGACGATAATTTCCACTTTTGTGTCAGAAGTTTGTTGTTGTTTGAGACCAAAGAATATAACAGCTTCTTTTTAATTAGCACTCTGGAGGCTGATGATGATGCAGAGTCTTATTTGCTTTGAATATTCCAGAAGTTCTCTGTGGGGCCACCTTGAAGCCTAGTTACTTATCAGAGGTCCCCGGATTTCTTCAAGGAGGAGCACAGAGCACCGTAGTCTCAGCCTCCAGCCTCATGTCAGTCAGGGCTCCACCTGCATCTCATCCCTCTGAATCTTTTTTTATTTTTTCGTGAGAACCAAGAAACACGGATTTCGTTGTATCAGACTGTGTGTCTGCTCCATCTTCTAAAACGTTTATTCCCGCTGTGTTTTTCCTGGGCTACATCAGTAGCACGAGCCTGGGCTCTGCTCATCAGGCTCCCGGCATAAGAGAACACCGCCTTTGTACCAAAATGTCTTTGTTGCTCTTCTGGATTCAGATGTAATTGAGAAGCCTCCTGACCTGTTCTGTTCTGTTTTTGCTAAATCCGGCCACTAATCCACATGCACCGAGCTAGAACCCAGAACCTAGAAATACTAGTTCAATAAGCAAAGTTTTTCTTCACAGATTCTCAAGGTGAACTTCAACACGTGTTACATACCGACTAATTTTAAGAGCAACAAACAAAACTATGAAGCCACCACGTGCCACATAGATTAGAATCCTACGGCTGCTGTAAGAAATTTTCACGAACTGGGTGGCTCAGAACAACATCAATGTGCTTTCTCACAGCTTGGGAGGCAAAGGTCTGAGGCCAGCGCGGCCCCCAGGGCCTGGAGCACAACCCTTCCGTGCCTCTGTCCGCGTCTGGAGGCTGCCGGCAAACTGTGGCCTGTGGCCTCCTCACGCCCGTCTGTCTCTGTGGTCACACTGCCCTCTCCTCGTCTGTCTGAAATCTCTCTCCGCCTCCCTCTTTTAAGAACGAATGTGACCGCATGTAGGGCTTAGCTGGAAAACCCGGGATGGTATCCCATCTCAAGAGCCATAACTGAATCACACATGCGAAGTGCTTGCCAAGTAACCCACACCCGCAGGTCCCAGGGACGAGAATGGAGACATCTTTGGGGCCACCAGTCTACCACGGTGTGACTGTATGGAATGTTCACACTTCAGTCGGTTGGAAGTGAGAGTTCACCATTTTGGAGAAGTGCAGCCCACACTGTAGACCTTCTGAATGAGATGCTCTGGGAATGAACATGGAAGCAAAGTCCCTGGTGACGTGTGGGCATAGGAAATGGGGGCTCGGATGCATAATTCTTAAGAATAGAGATTATGAAGTAGGCTGTTTCAGTTCCGACCCACAGTCCGCTTACTGGATGTCGAATCTCAGAAGGTCCACGTATATCCTGCGAGCTTCCATTTTCTCTTACATCATAAGACGTTGGTAATCATACCTAAATTACACAGTTTTGGATACAATGAAATGAAACGAGGTAAGGTAATTGGCACAAGGTCTAGCCTAACATATAAGCTCGGTATATGTTAGCTGCTTTATCAGAATAGTATTACTACTACTATTACTATTACTATTAGTGTCATTACTCTGAGCTGGCTGTAGACAGGGAGAGTACAAAAGACAGCATTCAAATGAGGATTCAGTTAAGTAGTCCAAGTTCCTGACAACTGAAAATGAATTTATAGCATAAAAGCACAGCTCATACGTAATGTATTTAGAAGCTTCGATTGTATAACCTATGTGTGCCCATGACTTACTCTACAGCACATATAAGAAGATATTTTTGGAAGTATAATTCCTATAGAAAATATCATAAATATATTGTTTCATCCAATGATACTAAGTTTCTTATAAGAAAAAATTTTAAACATAATGCTGACGCAGAAAATGCTTCACAGTCACTATACAGTGTTGAAAATTTCTTTTTATATAATAGAATGCACTGAATTTATTTAAAACCAAAAAGTGAGTTTATAAAGCATATTTGCTCCATTCTGAAATTTCAAAAATTAGTGGGAATATAAATTCATATATTTAACAATGGAATTTCTAAGCTAATGTATTTCCAAGTACATATAGATTTAATAAGCATATGTCGACACATTTATTTCTCTAAATCTCAGTTCAATGTATATAATTACAAATATCTTGTTAAGTCTCTTTAAAAAATGAGATTGTGAAAAGAGAACATTTCTATAATGATTGAAAGGTACATTGCATTAGATTAATTTCATGGTCACACCCAACTCACACAAATACAGCCAGTTAAATTTTGCTGCAGCCCTTCGGGCAATTCAATTACACAATGCAAATGAGGTTGCATATTTCAAACTCAATTACAGGTTTCCCTAAAAAATGTTACAAAGTAACATGCCTCTGGAAAGTAATACATCTATACATAAATATATTAGCTAATTCCAAATATATTCATCAAATTATTTATTAAAATTACCATGTTTACTGTATTAGTCAGCGTGAGCTGCTACGACAAAATGCCGTAGACTGGGAGGCTTAAACAACGGGCCTTTATTTTCCCACATTTCCGGAGGCTGGATGTTTAGGATCGAAGTGCCAGCAGGCTTGGCTTCCGCTCATGTCTCTCTCTCTGGCTCCCGGATGGCCACGTTCTCTCTGTCCCCTCGCATGGTCTTTCCTCGTGTGCTCGACCCCCAGGTATCTCTTCCTCTTACAAGGACACTAGTGCTATTGGATTAGGGTCTTGCTTTTATGACCTCGTGTAACCCTTATCATGCCCTTAAAGGCCCCCATCTCCAGTCACATTGCAGGGTTAGGGCTTCGACCTGTGAATCTGTGGAGGGTGGGGGTCGACACAATTGAGTCCATAAGATTTACCAAATAATCGTGTTAAAAGATTAAAACCATTCTTTGCAAGTAAATGTCCCTCAGGGATTCACGACAGTGTGTGAGTGCGAAGAGGGATGACAGGAATTACGGTGCTCGTCGCGGCTGTTCACGAAACATTCTTGGCTTTCCGCCTCCTGGGCATGGAACAGCACTGTACAGCTTTTGACCTTAGCGGCTGGGAGAGACCTTGTTCTGCCCAGTGAGTGGATAACAGAAATTACGAATGTCACTGCTGAGCCAGAGCATATAATTGTTGGTATAGATCTTCTCCAAAATGCTATTCCTCTGCCACATAGACAAGCAATATTCTAGGCAGGTAGTAAAAATCCAGCCGTCTCATGCGTATCGCGTGGCAAAACCTAACCTGTCCTGGGCAATACAAGAATGGCACAGGAAGTGGGTGCTAATGTAACGACAACAAATTAATGCATAAGACATGTGGCATGGGCAATGGAGATGCAGTCATTGGAGCAACAGTCATTTATGTGCGTATAACGAAAATACATCTGTCAAAGGTACGTCATGTACACAATTCTCTGTCCCTGGGGAACGGAGATTATTAGCATGGGGTGAACGCTATTGGCTCTATTGGGCAAGGGGGTATGAGAAACATATTTATTTAGAAATGAATTAGCCTATTTGTAAGTGAAGATGAGAGGACATAAAGAAAGGCCATAAATTTCCAGACTTGATAATCTGGAGGAGGTAACTGCTTCTCACCTCCAAACAGTAAAAATTAAAATGAAGTGACAAGATTAAAATGCTACAGCATTTAATCAATATTACTTTGACTCCTCACGGGTAAATAATTTTTAGTGGATTTAAGTGGTGCCCAGTAAATCCTTTTAGTTGGAAAAAAAAATAGATCAAGAATAAAAGAATGAGGGAGAGGCAATTCCACAATGCCAACGTAGCCACGAGGAAACTGAGAAAAAGCGGAGCGTGCAAGGCGTAAAAACAAGAAAGTGAAGCGTGATGGTTAATTTTAAGCGTCAATTTGGTGAGGCTGCGGCGCCCAGTTGTTGGGTCAAACACTGGTCTAGGTGTTGCTGTGAAGGTGTTTTTCAGATGCGATTAACACTTAAATCTGTAGACTTTGAGTGTGACAGGTGAACCTCCATAATGTGGGTGGGCTTCGCCCGATTGGTCAAAGGCCTGAAAAGCAAAGACGGGTCCCCACCTGAATGACACAACATGGAAACCACGTCTCATGAGCCAATTCGCATGTCCCTGATGGCTCGTTTCTCTGAGGAACACTAACACACAACGAAATGTAGCAAATTTAAGAATTACGTCTAAAATATGATTACTGATAGAAAGTCACTATTGAAATAGTTAATCGGGCGACTAAGATCTTAGGAACCTCACGACAGATCACAAAGTAGGTTCAAAACCTGCGGCCTCACGAGACTGAACATGGCCATTTTGTCCCAATGTTCCACTGGAAAGGCGTGCACTGAGAAAGAGCCTCCGACCCCAGGAAGAAACAGAAAAACACATGTCATTTATGGACGCGGGATAATGAAAGATGAAGACCCTGGACTTTCATTTTCAGCTGTCAAAGCTCCCAGACTTGCAACAAGTAAAAGCTGGATGGGCTGAAAATTAACGAGCTTTCGTGAACCCGGCAGAGAGCTAAGGTTGTGGGGCAAACAATCACCCCAAATTCTCGGCATCAGGCTCACCCAGAGAGCCACAGCCGCGGTCCGCTTACCTAGAGCAAAGCGGCTGGCGCCACCAATGAGCAGAAATGCCATACGGGGACTCTGATTAATTTCTGGGTGCTGAGTGTGAACAAGCTTGGGAGGGAAAGCTGTTAGGAGCCCCGGTCTTAGCGGGGACTGCACACCGTTCTGAGATTCACCTTCAAGGACCCCAACAGGTTCTCACAATAAAGAGCCAAAAAAGACTCACTTCCATCCCTGCTGCAGGTAGGGGAGGTATGACAGACTTTGCATGAGGGAGACACTCTCCAGGAGAATAAAACGTCCGCGCTGTAGCCCGGCTGGGAGGAGGGCATTTCTCCTGCATCTTCTCCGTCTAGATTTTCCGTTTCACATAAAGAGGAACAAGACACAGTCCACAGAGGTCAGGGTTCAAGGACATAGACTGGGGCCGTGCTCATAAGTCAAGAAGAGCCACGCTTCCCTGATACGGGGCTGTGAGGTCAATGATGGACTCCGAGCTTGACGGCACAACTGGATGGGACTTCCGGGTGGTCCCTCTAGGGACCGGAGAAGTGCGTTCTGTCCCCATGGGGGAGAGGGAGCGCATGCGTATTCGGTGGCCAGACTCTATCAGTCATTTGTCCTCTCCGCCAACCATCGCCAGCACTCTACCTCCCAGGCACAGAACTGCAGTTCCTGTCACCCTTGTGATTGGTGGTGACCATATGACTAAGTTTAGACAATGAATTATGAACAGAAAAAATGGAGGCCACTGGTTAGAACATTTGACTGCTTAACCCTCCTCTCTACTAAGTCAGTGCTTTGCACAGCACCTCGGGTCCTAGAAGATGGCACGGAACGCAACCAGGGAACATGTGGCCTACGCAAGAAACGAACGTTTGTTTCCAAAGCCGCTGAGATCGGGGCGGGCGGCGGGGCGGGTAGCTTGTTTTAGCAGGGCATGACCTAGCTCATGTTGACCCGTCGGGCCTATTCAGCACGTGTAGGAAGAATATGAGCTTTAGTGCAATCTCTGAGCCTACTGTTTCCGGTGAAGTCTGCTAAAATTATTAACTATCAAGATATAAAAGAAAATTTGGTTGAACTTTCTCTATATCTGTTCCTGTAAGTAAGTACACATAAAATTTAGGAACAGAAGTATACGATCAGCAGGTACCCAATGAGACAATACTTTTGGAAACTCTTAAATTCCATCAACTCATGATATTGTCTCCAAACTCAACAGGGGAAAAAAAAATGAGACTCTCGAAAGTAACACTTGTGAGATTTCGCCCCATCCGTTGTCTCCTTGCCTGTAAAGCTCTTTTTCTGTATTCTCCTCCTTTCTTTCAGTCTCATATTAATTCCTTAGATTTTAACTGGAAATTCCTCCTCCATATCATAAATGAAGTTAAAGGAATAACATCATTTTAAAAAACGTTGCCAGTAATTGTGATTGAAACCCTATTGTATTAGGTAACGGTGTTTTAATTTACCATTGCAGTCAAGAATTTCAGAAAATGATTAATAGGCAGAAAATTCCTGTAATGGCTTTAGCCCAAAATTTTAATGAGGACTTTTATATTCATGGTCAAGAGACATCTATGATTACCCAGCTCCAAGAAAGGGACCAAGATAGAAAAAAAAAAAAAGTGGTAAACCTGAAAATAAGCAAATTGTGTCGTTAGTGTATTTGGATGCATGCTGGAGAAAATCAGTGATAGCTGCCCCTCCTAGCCGATCTCCGATACCAGTTGGTAACCCAACGCTAAATATATCCTTGAAAGAGATAGAAACTTCTAGCTTGATATGGCTGATTAACAGTCACAGGTCAATTACGTATTGTCTGCTTCTCAGACACATGACTTGTTATTTCTGCATAATGATTTCTGTCTGGCAATGCTGGGAACTTGTCTCTAATTGCTGAGCTCCCAAGTTTAACTCATGTCAACTGATAAAGTAAGGTAATTTTCCAGCTGTAACGAATTTATAACCATGTGGAAGAAACCACCATCTGCCCTTAGCCACCTAGCCACTTATACAAACATTTTCTCATTTATGATGTAGAAAATCCTTCTTCCCAATACTGCTTTGACCTGACACCATGTATTATCTTCTTGTGAGTTCCTTCATTAACAAGTTAATATACTTTGACATGTGCTCAAGATCAATTTTTCTAAGAAATTTTGCTCTAACAACCCATAACCCACACACTCCATCAACTGAGGATATTGCCTCCAATTCCAAGAGAATAAAATGAAGTTGTCAAGAGTCAAAATTATTGCATTACCCCCTACTCCTCACTTATCTGCGAAGCTATAATTATCTGTCCTCAAAATTGTACCCTTTCCTGCAGTGTCACATGAAAAAGTGCTCCTTCTACTCTGGGCACATCCTTGTACTCGTGTCCTTGCTCCCTCCCCACAGCAAGGCCCCTAGTGTCTTCTTATTCCCAAATACGGAGAGTTTATTTGCATTCCTGCATGGTTTGCCTGTTCCTCTACTTCGGCTTCTTCCAATGGCTTTTAAACACGTTCAGGTAAGGAGCAACTACCACCCCATCTGAGGGCACCAATGCCAGGTTATAACTGAAGCAACTCCATATTGTGCCCTTCCTCTGGTCCCCTCACCTTGGCCTTACCTAAAAGGACCAGGAAAAAAAAGAAAAAAAAGAAGAAAAAGAAGAAAGTAGAGGACGATGCGAATCGAGAGAGAGAAGGCAAACTGTCCTTGATCTCTCTCCCCACCGCAGGTGTCCGAAGCTGAGACTGACCCAGTCTAGAAAAACAGAACGATCTTAAATTTTAAGTTGAATTAAGCAGGAATCTATACTTAGACTGGACTATAGTTTTTATTGTTTGGGGGACTTTCCATTACAGGAGCTTGAAAACTCAAACTGTGGGGTATGCCCGAGGTTTTATGAGGGAGGTTAAAAAGAAAGAACCAATGAACCAATTTAAAAATCTTAAGTGCAGTGAGGAAAAATAAGGCCGCCTCTGTTTGTGTGCTGCGTGTCATTCAGTAATTCTTTTACTTTATATTTTTACAACTCTCACTTATTCGACCAACATTACTATCATGTATGTGCTAGACAAATACAACACAATGGTAAAGACGATAGAACTGTAGTGGGAGGAAACAGATATTCAGTAACACTCCAATAGCTACGTAATTACAAATGTGGTATATGTTGTACAAAACATATACGCTTTTCGTTCAGGAATAAGTTGGGGGCTGATCTAGACCAGGGAACATAAAGGAAATTTAGCCTAAAACGTGATGAGACTAAAGAGAAGGAAAGAAGCTCACGGAGCCGGAGCAGTGTGTGTGAACGTCCTGGTGTGCAAAGGAGCTTTCCAGGCGACGGAAATCGAGCCAATGTGATGAGCAGATGGGTCTGGCATCAGGTGAGGACTGAGAATTAGGTTGATAAATGTGGGCCAGATCACACAGATGTTCTAAAGTATGTTCAAAGTTGTCCTCATAATGCTGAAGATCTTTAAAGGTTTGATCAGGGTAAAGACATGAATGAATCTGCCTTGTAAAACAACTACGTGAGTGATGGCACGCTGATTCTTGGGAGGTGAACGGAGGGAGAAATGGGTAAAAGAGAGTTTCATTTAGTCATTTGCAGCAGAGCGCCCTGGAGTTCAGAGACAGTATCAGTGAAAACAGAAATGTACTCAAGAGACACCATTCACCTAAAGGAGGCAGCATTTTACGAAAGGTGAGATGGGGAGAGAGTGGCGGGGATGTTTGGTGTGGGCGCACCAAAGAGGTGTTTTTGAAATGGGTAGCCCTGGGAAAGGAGGTTTGGAGATGAGGTGTGGGGGAAGAAGGTAAAGAGTTTAGTTTTACCATATGAAACTTGAGATGCCTACAAGACATCCACGTGCTGGACCTCGGTAACTTTCTGGGACAGCGGCATAAATCTGGTGGTCACTGGCCATTAGAGGGGTCATACTTACCTCCCAAAAGTGGATGAGATAACCATGGAAATGAACGCAGAGCAAAAACAAAAATGTGTCTGAGAATAAAGTCCAAGGACGTTCTGTACGTGTCAACGAGTGGCAAAGAGCAAGCCTGGGGAGAAGGGCCTGGGAAGAAGAAAGGCAGCGAAGCGTGGTGTCATGAGGCCAAGAAAAAGGAGTGTTTCCTGGAAAAAGTATTCAACTGTGAGGTCGAGAAGTTGAGAAATGTGTCCATTGGCCATTTGCCTCATTAAGACCTTGGGTAAGCGTCACAGAAGTAATTTTCATAAAGTAGAGGGGGTGAGACCCGGACCGGAGCAGGCTGGTCAGCGAATGGAAAGAGAGGAAGTGAGGAGCTCGTCTACAGACTGGCGATCACGATTCCCCCTAGACAGGCCTGATTTACGTCTGCTGTTAAGGCGAAGCTATAAATCTATTTTTTTGAACTCAAAAATATTCTCACTGTATGGTCGCCCGATGATGCGAGGTAGGGAGTTGAGATATAAATGGCGTGATTATTATTGTGGTAGGAAGGACACAGGAAATAAAACAGCAAATTGCAAACCATAAGACGTGTCTTTCTGGATAGTTAAAATTTTCCCCATAGATTTTTAATCATTACGGTGTTTCGTTATGTCATCAATTTAATGAGAATCTTCCTAAAACATATTAAATATTCTCTTGCATTCTAAAATAAAGTAGAATGAATGCGATTTAATCTTACTGGATCATTAGCTTATGGCAATATGCTGATTTATATCATAATACTCTTGAAGGGATACCCTTGAAGTTCGTAGGGATATTAGTCATTCGCTAAGTTTTATGTGTATGTATTCGGTTATACTTGTGTGAAAAATGGGATGGGGGCGTGTGTAAGTGACTGATATGAGAGAAAAAAGTATAGGAGGGTGCGAAAGAGTGGGGAAGGGCGTGGAGAGAGCACAGGAAATGTGGAGTACGAAGTGAACTTCAAAGAGGGCTGGGGAGATGAGGCAGGAGGGGTGCCAAGGAGTGAGAATGTCGGTGTGTGCGAGTTCCAAGGCGTATGTTCTGGAATTGCGAATAATATCTTATAGCTGTGGCCTGAGTGTGTGTGTGTGCAGGGATCGTATTTAGTTTCTGTATGTATGTTAAGATGAGGTATTAGTGTATGTACTGGCTGTGTGTGTGTGTGAAGAAGAGTTTATATACATTGAGAAGGATGTTTATAGGTGGGTTTCATATGTGCTATGTGAGTGTTTGTGTTTGTCTGTTGAAGTGCACATCTACTGTGTGTATAGGACGTGTGGGTATTTGTCTTCATTTAGACTTTTCTATTAAGTTTTTAACTTCTCATTGTAACCAATGTGATTGATTGTGATTCCTCTTCGACATCCTTACACACTTCTGTAGCTAACCCACCATAGGACATAAAATCAAATGTCCATGCATGTGAAATGTTATGGAGAGTAGGACCATACCCTCTGAACAATGACTTGAGTAGCACTCCCATTAGTGAGCAAAACTGGTAAGTTAAACTGGTTGTGACAAAGAATTGGTGGCTCAGGGGTTTTTCTTTATTTAAAATTCTCAACTTAGTTATGAAAAAAGTTTTTGCAAAGTGTTCCTGCAGAAATCACATAAACAAAATGGCCATCTTGGTAAATTGAGTATCCTAAAAATAATACACTTTAGAATTTTTTTTACTCTCAAAACATTTAGATAGTGGCAAAAATCTCATGGCAAAGGAAGAACTAGTCAATACATAGCATAGACAGTGGTATCTTGGAACCTAGAATAGAATCTAATGGTATCTTGCTTCAGACTTTTACCAGAATATTTATCTTGGAGGGGATACTCCTGACCAGCATTTCCTGACTGGTTACTATAGCCAGTCTCCCCTCTTCTCCCTTTTTAGCACCATTTACAGCTCCTCCTAGACCCCTAGTACTGAGGAAATTAGTGGGGTGTTTGGCTGCAACTTCTGGAATGTATGCTCTGCATATAACTGGCCTCAGTTTGTAGTAGGTTTATATAATATAACCAAACTGAAAATATGCATGTGAAAAAAAAAAATGCAAGATTGAAGAGCACAAGTAAAATTAAAGAGAGATTTCAGAGTCAATACGAAAATTCATGACCACCGACAACGACATCTCCTAAAGAGATAAAAGGATAGAAATGAATCACCTTGAGTGGAGTCTCAGAAGGCCAGAAAGAGCCAAGTGGAACGACTCAGGCTGAAGCTGCAAGTTCAGGCAGAGAAACTCTCTGACGCAGGGACCTGGGCCCCATCCATTCTACCTGACAGTTCGAGAAGGATTTGCAGTAACAAAATCACATTAGGGAATAGAGAACAAAGCACCGGAGGAGAACAAACAGGAAACTTGGCTCTCCCACCAAGGACAGAGCTAACAGGAAGATACTTCGGTTTACTGGATTCGGAGATGGAATAAAAGTGTTTTTCCAGTAAGTATCATTGCAGGATCTGCGGGAGCACATTACTGCCAGTCTGCGCGCGCTCTGCTGAGATGATTCAGTCTCATTTAGTGTCCATTTCCAAATTTAAATTTCTGTGCGCACTTCAAAGGATCCTGAAGCAGCGGCCTCTCGAGATATCGGGAGAGAAACTTTTTATGAAGTCGAATCAAAAGAAAGGCATACGGAATTGTCAAAGAGGTATTACAAATGGCCAAACAACGAATTCTAAAGTATTAGGCTGTTGGTTATCCTGTCACTGTGACGTTACGACGTTCCATGATTGCAAGGCAGTCTAGCGCAGAGGACGCTGCAAAGTAAGAGTGATCAGAGCCTAGATTGTAATGCCTGAGACGACCTCTCCGCAGTGATGAACACTCATCTGAACTCAGTAGAAAGTGTACAAAGAATGGTCTGGGTTTGAGAACTTCCCACAATCATATTATCAATTAATAGAGCTGATACCACTGAGTGAGTGAGAGAGAGAGAGAGAGAGAGAGAGAGAGAGAGAGAGAGAAACAGAAGTCATGGAAAGGGCATACATATACATAGCAAATTAAAAAAGACTGACATTCTATGTAGACATGCCAGACAAGGAAGAATAAATGGAATATAGAATAAGAACTTAAAATCATTATTTCAAAGAAACAAGTGTGGATATAAGTAACAAACAAAGTATGGGAAATGGTAAATGGCCAAGAAGAAACCCTTGCGTATGGAAATTATAATCATCTGAATAAGGAACACAACATATAAGCTAAATAGCAAAATGGAAACAGGCAAAGAAAGAATTAGTGAGCTAGACGGTCAAATCAAGAAAAATAGAGGAAAACAAAAGAAAAATTGGAAATGTGAAGGAGAAATGGAACATCAACAACTGTTCAAGAGAGAAAACAATAAACAAAGGAAATCTGAAGGAATATTGGCCAATAATTATCTGAATAAAGGTGAATTTAAAAGGCTGGTTGTGTGACGTATAACATGATTCAAAAAACAAAACTCTAGAAAAAGTTTTAAGAATTATAGGGACATAAATTGAAGTAAAGATTTTAGAGTAGTTTATAGAGAAAAGGCAGACCCCTGTCATAGTCAGCTTCTCCGGGGAAATAGAACCAATAGGATGTGTGTACATATAGAAGAAATTTATTTTAAACAACGAGCTCGCACCATCCTGGAAGCTGGCCGGTCCCGAACCTGCGGGATGGGGAGGCCCACAAAACGGCTGACGTTGCAGTTCAGGTAGAAAGGCTGCCCAGGGCAGGACGTCTCCTGCTTAGGGACGGTCGGTCTTTTGTTCTGTTCATGCCGGCAACTGACTGGATGAGGGCCGCCCACATTATGGAGCGCGATCTGCTCTACTCCACATCCACCCACTTAATGTTAACATTAATCTCATCTAAACGGGCCCTCACAGGAACGTCCAGAATAACGTCTGACCACATATCTGGGCACCCTGGCCCAGGTACGCTGACATATAAAATTAACCGTCACAATCCCCAACACACACACACACACACACACACACACACATTAACTCTCAAATCAGACATTTCAGTGGCAAATCAGGATGTAAGAAAAACAAGGTAAAAAAAATAGTTTGAAAGTGTTAAAGAAAAAGAACTTTGAATATAAAATTTTATCACCAAATAATTTTTCTAACGATAGGGTAAAATAAAAATGTCATCAAACATAAAATGCTCAAAAGTCTACAACAGAAAAAGTTTCTTAAAAATCTCCCTTATTAACTTGGTTAAAGGAGAAATAAATTCATGAAGACTACGAGCTAACTGAGAAACAGAGGTGAAAACATAATTTTGTAAATTTTAATATTGCCTTAAAAATCAGGGAACAACACAGTGTGTACATGAAACTTCAGAATAGAAATGTCTCAGATTTCCACCCAGCAGAAATGTAATATAAGCCACAAATGTGAGCCACACAGGAATTCCGAGTTCTCTAGGAGCTGTATTTAAACTAGTGGGAAAAAAAGTAAAATTAATTTTAATAATATATCCAAAGTATTATACATATCTAATACTGTATGTCCAAATATATATCGGAAACACTATCATTTTAAGATGTAATCCATATAAACAATTAATGAGATGTATGTTCCTGATTTTTACTTTGAAGTCCAGTGTGTATTTTACGATTAAATCTCAGTTTGGACTAACCACGGTGCAAGTACTCAGCCACACGTGGTCACTACCCTGTCGGCGAGCCCACCCGCCCAGCTCTAGGTGATTCCCACGTGCCAGGTGGTCATCCTGACAGTGCCGAACATTCCCCAGCAAACTCGTGGCAGATGCTGAGTGAGCAGCAGCTAAGGAGGTAGGGTCAGGCTCTGATGAATGCCCAAAAGGTCTGGGAGAAAGAAATTCCAACTCCAGAAACCCGCTCAATTTATTCCGGAATATATTTTGAGTGAGTATTTCTGGCTATAATCACAATGCATTGATGTTTACTTACTTACAGCTGTAATTTTTTCTGGGTAGAAATGTATTTAATAAAAACATTACATTAAAATCGGCATAACATTATGAAACAATTTAAGAAGATATTTTTATTATTTACAGCTGTGATTTTCTTGATCCGTTAATCCTTATCCCTTAACTCATTTTGCACATGACATATTGAATGCATAATTAATAGACCAGATATGCATCTAGTAGAAAAATAATAGCTTTAATTTTAAGCTGTCATCACCCCAAAAGAAAAACTGCCTTCATGAATCCTGATGCGTCATCATCCTCTGAAAATAACCACCATATTTTTTTCAGAATGACTCTCATTCTCACCTAAAGCTCAAAAATCCTCACCCACATCCGCAAAAGTTCAAAGAATAAAGTGCTTTGAGACTCCGAATAGCCTCTTTACTTAGGCTACGAATGCTGTTTTCACCTTTTTCCTGTCACTCATGTTTCACAGGTGGCTTTTAACACCTGCCATTTAACGTCAGGAGTTAAAAGCTAGAAAAAAGCCATGACTACAGGTACCAGTGTCGGTGAAAGCCACGTGAGCGGAGCTGGGAGTTGGTGTCATCAGTGCTAAGGATGCGGGACTTCGGGCTGCTCTTCCTGTCTCGGGAACAAAGGAAGTTCAGAACTGTGACCTGACAAGGAAGAAATGTGGCATATGAAGAGGACCTTTTTTTTTTTCTGTACTGGCCCGGACTCTGCCATTTTGCCACAAGCTTCCCCTGGCCGCCTGTGGACTTGCACCCTCACATGAAAGCTGGCGTGTGGAAAGCTGTCGTGGACGACTGTGGTTCGAATCGTCACACTTCTACACAGTCATTTTGCTTCTGTCCTCATTCCCGTTGCCTGGAGTCACCGACAGGCTCACCCAGGCCAGACCACGGGTTTATCCGCGCAGAAGTCTGTCCCGTGCTCCGCCTCCTGTTGGGTGCTTGAGTCCTGGAGAAATCAGCCGACTTCTCCCGACAGTGCCCCCCCACCCTGGCGTCTGCGGGCACTACCAGGACAACTAACCTTCAAAAGGATAAAGTACTCGGAATGGGCAAGGACCACGAGAACAGTGACCCGGCCTGTCGGTCAGTCTCCGCACGTGGGATCTGAGGGCACGTCTCCATGTTTAAATGCCTTCAGCAATCTCTGCATCTGCTGCTGCCTCCTTGTGAGGAGCGGGTATAATTATGCTGGAGGACAACCAGAGCAAGAGCAAAAGTACGCAAAAGAGAGAGAAACGAATCCGTTTAGGGGGTCCTAGAGCTGGTCAGGAGGGAAGCAGGTGGCTAGGCTCAGGACTGCACCTCCATCCAGGGGCTGAGACCATGACATCCCATTCGTCCCCCATCTTTTCTCCTGGCGCCCTGACTCTCTTTGATCACAAGACGGCAAATACATCTGGCTACTGCTTCCTTCTCATGAGTCAGGGCGTCTTCGTGTACCTGGAATATGCCCCAGGGTAAATGCCCTCAGCATTTTGTCTGCATTTATCAGCTATTTATGTGTTATGCTGTTTTTTCCTCATTTAAAAAAAAAATGGTAACATTCAAATAGAATGCTTATGGTATGTGAGTTGTCTCTTGACATAGATTGTCTTAGTAAATGGAGGATGCGGCTTTGCGTGTCTGGACGCAATACCAACACGCCGTCTGCCACGACATTACCCTTCATGTCATGCTCTCAGTGAGAAAGACTCAGTGACGAAGTTCTCAAATGCACTAGGAAACTGGAGTTTCCCGATCAGACAAAGTAAAATCATAAAGAAGAAAGCCTAAAACAAACAAACAAAAGAACTGGAATCTATTAGTAATTCTACTGTGTAATTATGTAATTGAATTGCCACAGCCAATCGAATGAAATCGATTTTTAACCAAGACATACCATTATTCGTAAATGAAAATTTAAAATAGTTTAAGTGGGTGAGGAATTTATTTTCTCAAGGCCAGTACTGTTTCTATACATTTTCTTGTTAAAGATGAAACAAAAATATGAATGACTTATTTTGACACATTTTAAATGTATATTAAGTGAAGTATTACTGCATAAATGAAATCAAAATACAATTATTTACTCTTCTGAGTCCTACCCTTTTTAAGAGGAAAATTTATACAGAAGTAAAAACAGAATTTACCAAGATATTCAGAATACTGACAGTTTCACTTTTCTATACCCACTGTTCTGTAACTTGAATTTTTACTTAAAACCATATTTAAGGTATTTTACAAATATGTGTGTTCTTATTAATGATCTTTGTCACATATTAACAAAGCCATGCTGTATCTTTTATATCAACATATCTATAAAGTGGATTTGTTTCAAACTCTACCCCCAGTGTAGTGATGGAGACAACACAGGACAAGGGGAATTTTCACTGAAGAGTTTAAATATATGTCATTATTGTTCTCAGGGCAACTACGTAGCAATCTAAGCAGCACTTCTATTGGCTTCCATTTTATGAATCATAAAATGAGAAATTGAGAAGCTAGATATTGTGCTCGAGATCACACAGAAAGCAAGTAGCCAAAGCATCTTCTGTACACAGCCAGTCTGACTCCCGAGGTCTGTGTTCTTAGGGAATATTATAAAATTGTGAGAGAGGACGGGAGGGGAGGGGAGGGGAGGGGAGAGAGATTGATTCTAAGAAACTGCCAATATTTCCTTTCACCTGTATAGTGGTGACATGGATATTTGTTTTATTTCTATTCTTTTAAAAGGTGTTTTCATTGATTCCATACACTGTTCTGTCTGCATTGTATTTTTCAGAACATAAACTAAATATTCAAAAATAGACATAAAAATGGGCTTGGAAAATGGCCATTTCAAATGTTTCTACTGAAAAACGAAATGCATATTCTCTGGGGCACAGAACTTCCATTTCTAGGACTGTATTTTCAGGATATTGTAAGATAAGGTAGATTTAGAAAATGACAACGATGCCGAAAAACTCAGATCGGAACCCAGCATCCTGCACACAAGCGGCGGGCCGCCGAACCTGACAGCTCGGTCAGGAGCGTGGGCAAATCGCAGCCGTGAGGACAGGCGTGTCAGGCCCGGGGCTGCCGAACTCAGTCCCGGTGGCAAAAGTCGGAGACGCATCTTCCCTGTTCTGCCTGTTCTGACCCTCAGAAGAACGTGGGGAGCACAGCACATCGTAGACTGTTTTCCTTAACCCAGGAGATGATCCTCGTCCGATCCTGGCCATTTTCCCATTTTCGGATTTTTTAATTATACATAATCTATTTCTCTCTCATTCTCTCTCCCCATCTTCATCCTTCCCTCTCTGCAGTTTGTAAGGAAAAGCTTAATACTTTAGGTAAAGTATTCCTAATATAGAGACCTAAAATAGATATAATATTAAAATACAACGTGCTCAAAAATGTTTACTAGTTCTTAAAAACAAACAGAAAAATAACATAAGTATATGCGTGAACTCACAAATCTCTTAGAAGCCACGGGGAAGTCAGTCCGTCATCCCTAGATATTTATCGACACTTGACAGCTCCCCAACCCCGCAAAGCGAGGCACTGTTCAGGGCAAGAGGCGCAGCAGCTGGGGAACAGGACTGAAGGTCCCCCATTCTGACGTCACAGATTTCCAAATGAGACAGACACCGAGTGGGCAAATGCATGTGGAGGCGATACCAAACGAAATAAGTAAACAAAGACGAACTGAATTTCCAGAGAACTTCTCACTCTCGTCTGTCTTTGGAAATGTCGATTTACTTTCAAATCATAGAAAGATTCCAGACGGATATCATAAAATGGCAAAAGCATTTCAAGACGCTCTGCCATGCTTCCCATCCAATCGTGCAGAACTGAACGTGGTGAGAAGCCAACAGGGCCCAGCCGCTGAGAACGAGGGCCTCTGACCGCGCCAGGAGCAGACCCCGGAGGGCGACCCCGGCGGCGGAGCGAGGGAGAAAGCTCCCTGTATTGATTTCTAAGGTACACCCCAGTGGGATCTGCTCAGTTGGGCTTGAGACCCTGGGGACACACAGGGATAGTTGAGGTCAATCCTGCAAGTTGGCTTCATTTGATAATCGTGTTGATAGTCTTAAGCAAGGGCTGTTTAAAATGAATCGAACAGATGTGGATTCAGCTTCTATTGGTCACATTTATCAGAGCGGCTGACATGGTAGTGTACTTATGGGAAAATTCTTCAGAAGTTAACATAGAGACAGTGATACCTGGATGTCTCACCTTTCTGCATAGCTTGGATGCAGATGTACTAACTGGCCTTTGTTCTGGAACAAAAAGCAGTCATGCTCACTGTCCGGTGTCATAAACACAGGCTCTCTTTCTAGGGCAAAGGTCATCGCACCTGTTATAAAAGACCTGAGATCCCGAAGCTCAGATTCTCCTGCCGTGTGTGTGCAAGCATCCACCTGGGCGCAGCTGCACTGTCCTCATGGGACACGGGGAGAGGAGGAGCTGGTACAGATACGCAGATGTTCACGCTTCTTGCTCTGCTGTAATGAATTTCTTCGTCTCTGACCCAAGAGTCTCATATCTTTTCCCAGGATCCATGAAACAGTGGCAGACTAACTTGTTAGCTTACAACGAGGTTAAATCTGCACACTACTTGACAGACTTCCAATCTAGGGTGATTTTTAGTATTACAAAGTAACATTTTGAGTATACTAAGATTTGTACAATGCATATTAATTTTACTAAATTTTAGCTCCTTCAAGAATAATGCCAACTTTTCCATTATATAAAGAACTAAAAAGCATGTAAAATATTTTAGTCGTTTTCCAAAGTTCTATCATTTTAAACTCAAAAATTCAAGTTAATTCAAGGAAGTTAACTCTCTAAATGTTAATATTTAAAAGAGCTAGACATGCCCTGGAGTTAGGCTGCTTAGAGACCTCATCAGAGAAGGTCCCAGAGAGTGTCTGGGATTCGCTAACAAAGATAATGATGTGAGATAAATCTGGCTGAAGGGATATTGCCAGCAAAGAGCTGGAGACACGGAAATCTGTAAAAGAAATAATGAGACATTTACTCCCAGAAAATAGAAGAACCTTCGTTGGAGTGAGTGAGCAAAAGAAAAAAAAAATAGTGAGAGACAATGGTTTTGTATGGTGTAAACTATAATATTCAGTGAAAATTATGATCTCAAAAATTTTCAGCAACTTTCTCACTTGTATTAACTGAATTCTATTATTTCTCTAGCACTAAAAATGTTACATCAGATTCACACTCTCAAAATACTTCGCTTTTCCCACAGGTGTTTGTCAGCGTAGATCCAGAGACAGTTGAGCTTCCAGAAAACGTGAAACCATTTTATTAATATGGAACACCCCGAGTCAACGATTTGCAGCGTGTCAAAAATTTTCAACTCAAAGCAAGAGCGCAGTTTCTTTCCAGCAATCCCCAACACTCACGAGGGAGAACAAAACAAAGGCCTTCGAGTTTCTTGATGTTTTTGCATGAAAGCTACACATTATTTCCAGTCCCCATAGTTCTTTTAGAGAACGCAGAGGCTTCGTTTTCAAGCTGATCTGTGGGAGCAGTAGCTCTAAAGAGGACAGGTGGCGTGCTTCCCTGTGCCAGAGCAGGGCAGACGGTCCTTCCTCACTGCTGCTGGTCGTTAACGGTGAGCAGCTGCCTCGCCAAAAACACGGGGCAGCACATGAGTCATCGACCACATTTTAATGCATGTCTGCGAACAGCGACTCAAGCCTTCATTTTAACGGGCTTGTTCAAATATTTCCCCTTCCATTATACACCGCGACTTTAGTAATGAAAATGATTGATTAGTATATACATACAAGTTTTACTTTTCTCCTTGAATATATAATTCTGCCTTTTAAGTAGAAAGCTGTCCCCATCCCATGGTGGATTTTGAGGCGTACCAGCAATGCTGGCTTTCCCAAAATGTTATTGTTTATTAGCACACTACAACTCCTGAAACAGTGACATTGCCTATTTATTCCATTAGTATAAGATGTCTGTCCTCAAGTGTCTCTTTTTCAAATTCAAACTCTCTTCGTAGCAACCCAAACCATTAGCAGTTCTTAATAATTCCTTTTGACAGATTTATCCTTTCAGAAATAGGGCAAGTAAGTCTGACACTGGTAGTAAGAACAGCTAGTTTCACAGTATAAGCGTGGTTGACCATCTCTAGCTCTGCAGTATAATTTCTTGTAAATTTGTTAAAAATAAAAATTTTCAGGTTTCATTTTCAGAGACTCTCTCCCTTAGTAAATCTAGATGGGCCTCTAGGATGTACTTGTAGTTTAGAAGATTGGGTGATGTTGATGCAGCTGGCTAGCGGACCGATGTTTGTGCAAAACTGGTAAGACGTCACCCACTAAAGGTGACTTAGGTATTACCTGAGACACTGTGGCGGCGGTGGTGAACCGTCCACCCCACATCGGCAGGAGCCCTGTGAGGACCTCTGCCTCCGGCGCCCAAGGAAATGCCTGCTGCCTGGTAGATGTACAATGGTTTTCGAACAAATGAACATATAAGGATGAGGCTGTGAGGGAGAAAATGAGAGAGGGAAGACAGGACAAAGGCAGACAACTAATAATAATTTTGTTCTGCCCATTTTTTTCCCTAATGGGGTAAAAAATGTCCAAGAGAGCTACGACGATCCTAAATATATGAAATTTCTACTTCCCTTATGGCAACAAGTAACTCGTACTGAATGAATGAATAAGAATGAATAAGGAAATGAATGAATAAGAAAAAACCTGAAAAATTGGATGGAAGAGTAATGATGTAAAAGTTCTGCAGCTTCGGAATCTGCCTGAGGGCAGTCTCCCCAGTCTATTAAAAACATCTAATTATTTTACTTCGCGAACCGGATATTTGCCATATAGAGCCCAAGAAGTCAACACTTAAATTATCTGCCAGAAAGAGAGGAGCTGCTGAGAAGAAAATGAAAATAAAATGGAGTTTAACCACAGTTCTGAGGTCTCGTGCAAGACATTAAAAATTCTTGTGATTCTGATTTTTGATCTTTGTAGCACAAAAATAATGTGGTATTTTGTAATATACCTTATGTGTGATAAAATGGAAAAAGCATATTAAAGATGAAAGTAATTTAGCTTCTCACAGCTAGAGTGCTATTCTTTGATTTTATTTTATTTTTTTCCCCACTCTGCCAATTCTGGCCAATAAAAGTAACTGGATAAATGAATCTCTTAAATATTTCCATCAAATGGCTGAAGAGAGGTTGAGCTTAATTTCCATCTGGTTAGATTCCCATGGATCTAGGGCACTGAAGCAGCTAAATTCTCTTCTGATTGCTAACAGAATAGATATGGTGGGTGGGGGGGGGACGGAGGGGGAGAGAGAGAAAGAGAGAGTGTGTGTGTGTGTGCGTGCGTGCACGTGTGTGTGTAGAGTGTGTGGTTCACTGCATACAGATATGGCCCAGGATACAGGCTTGGAGATTAGCTGGTGATTCTAAGTTACCTTTTCTGGAGTAAAAGGAGTCATTGTGTGGCTCGCGAGTTAAGGGGGTGTTCTCCAACAATCATTAAAGTTGGTGGAGTAGGACTGTTAGTTTTCAGTATTTGTCTATGTTCTAAAATTGTCATTTAGTCAGTCTTATGCTAGTGATCTCACTAGTCCTGCCAAGTAGGTACTGTGGTGACCTCTTTAAAAAGAATTTAGGCACAAAGAGGTTCAGAAAACTTTCCGCAGTTTACACGAATAATAAATAATAAAATTTGACTCACTATGACTTATCAAAAGTAGAAATGCAAAGAGGGGATAAGATTGGCCAGGAGGAGGGCAGAAACGAATGCGTTAGAAGGAATCGCTGAGCAAGCTGTCACAAGGGAAGACAGCGGACGGGGGGTGGGGGCGGGGGGCCGTACTCCGTGGGAAATAATGACAGAAACGAGAGCTGAGCGCACCTGCCTCGGGCTTTCTTCCCGGGCTCCGAGGTGAAGTTATTTCTTTGCGGACACAGACAGATGGCCAGGCTGTTTCCAAGGCTCAAATGGTTTCGCCTTTGAGGTCTGGTCGGCAAGGCACGTCTCAGGGTCACGCGAAGCTTACTGGTGCTGAGAGGCTGCTGCGTGTCCCGCCCGCGCCCCTGGGAGCCCTGGGCGCGCTGGGGCTCTGGCCCCCACACCGCGCTCCACTCGTGTGGAGCGGACGGCACGTGCCCAGAACTGAACGCTGCCCCGCCCCTGCGGTACAATGCGGGGTGCAGGACGGGGCTGCTCTCCCTGGATCCTGAACCCCGAGAGAGTCGCGCGGAGTGTGGAAACTCCCGTGAAGGTTCACATGTGGCCAGGAACCGGGGCCTGCTTTTGGATGTTCCCACTGTGGGCCAGAAGGGAGATTGTTTCATAATACATATCTTATGAGAATATTTTCTGCATTTATTCACTGCCAGAAAAAAATTATCAAGACTTCTTATCAAAATTTAACAAGAAATTAAAAACAAGCAAATGTGAATGTAATAATCAATACATACTTTTTTTCAAGTAGTTTTATTACTTTTTCTTTTCGGTTAATTAAAAATTGACTGTCCAAATGATATCAAACTGTTGAAATATGTTTGGAAACTTTATCAGCCACATTCATACCCCCTGTGATCTCAGCGTCTGTATTATACCAAAGGGATAGCTGTCCAGAACTTTAATTAGATCCTTTGAGAAAAAACTTACATTTCTAGCAAAAATAAATACTTGTATATTCAGTCGTGAAGTTGTACCACGTGTACAACTTTTCTATGAAGAAACGATCTAATTATATAAGTTTATAGCATAAGTTTAGAAAAGTTTTCCTTCCTTCAGCATAATCAGAACTAAAGATTACTAGTTCCATGAAAGCTTATTTTGTGGTATATTCTGCATAGTCATTACATTGTACAAAAAATCTAAGAGATGTCTGTGGATCCCCATCACACGCATTTTGGCTCAGTCTTTTTCCTAAGCTGTGACCTTTGAGACCTAGTTAAAATTCAGAATTTAAAAGACCTAGTTATTTGACAGAAGTTGCAGATCTGCCATTGTCCCCTAGAATAGATGGATGACAGTTTAATAGGTGTTTTGTTAATGATTTATAAGCTAAGTCGAAGAATTTCTATTTTAATTTAGAGGACGTTTTCCTCCAATTATCTTACCTTAGCCTTTCTAAACCTTTTCTGTAACTCATGCCATACCACATTCCAAAAGCGTAACTGTTGGCCCCACACATCGGACTAACGACATCAGGACACAGCGGTCACCACCGCACGCACTCAGTTCAGAAAAGTGGTCCGTAAACCACGCCTGCGCTCAACACTGTTATCGTATAAAATCATTTTAGCTGCTTCATTACTAAAAACATATGATATTCTTTTCAAGTTAGTAGGAAATTAAGTTGATTGGCCAAATTTAAATAGCTCTTTGACATACTTTTCTTAAAACACTGATGATATATGTGAATACTTCTCTGTTAGCAAGAGCTAGGTGATAATTTCATGCACTTATTAATATTACCATTCCAGGCCTATAATGTGCATCAACTAAATATCTGTCAAATAAACAAACGGGAAATGTTTAAAAGACTCATGTTTAGCTGGACTATTTTTTATTTTTCCATGAGTTCACATGTTTCTTACATAATAAAGGAATTTATTCAATAAATGTACTCCTGGCACAGTGCCCAGCACTGGCTACTTGACAGACCACGGCCTCATGAAGTGTACAGTCCAGGGCAGGGCCTCCCCATCATGAGTGTGTGAGAATCACTACGGCGTCAGGGAAACAGAGATCGACCTCGTCGGGCTGTGATGGAGCCCAGCATTCTGCTTTACTAACAAGATCCCAGGTGGCGCTAATGATGTAGAAAGGTCATAGGTGAGACTGACACAGACCACGTAACTAAATAAACAGAACGTAACATCGCAGCTATGATGACGCACTACACGGGGGACCCGGTAACAGGCAACCAAGCAATCTGTCCTGACGGGGTAAAATGGGGAAGTCGCCCCTTAGGAGGTTAAAATTAAGCTGCTACCTGAAAGGTGAGAGAAGCTGTCTTAGAAGGAGGCAAAGGACGAGGACCCATGGACAGAACAGTGCCACGGGCCACCCCGGCTTCCCTGGCAAGCTCACAGTCACAAACACTCCGCCTAACGCACATTCGCACACACTCCAATGTGGACGGCCATCAAGTTAGTCACTTCATCACCTTGGACAGAGTGATGAAGTATAATCTCAGAGTATAATCTCAAGATTGATGGTTCAGTAAAGAATTATATAATGTTTCACTTGTCTCGACTTCAATCCATTTTAAATGAATATCTGTCTTCTGAACTAAATAGTGTGTGGATTTTCAATCCACTTAGCAACACAGGCTCTCAGCTGTTCAGCTGTTAAGAAACAGAGGAATAAGCAATGAACTATGTGGAAGTAGAGATTCACATCCAGGTTTTCAAGTGATGGCCTGATCATATTCTGAGCAAAGATGAAAGCCTCATTCCCCACATGTGGCAGAAGATGCTCCGTGTGACATGGTACTTTACCTGCCTGCATGACACTGGATTCTCTAAAAACGCTTAAAGAATGGTTTCTCCATTTAGATCCATCGCCTTGTTGTGGAATATATCTCTTTTCTAAACCTAGACATTTAAATTTCTCAGCAAGGAGGAAACTTACTCAGAGATATAAAGTCAAATAAACATTCCTCTAAACTCAAAACCTCACCCCGTCCCCCACGGGATCGCCTTAGTCCACAAAAACATGAAAGAAAAAACACGTAGCGAAATCTGAAGTTTCCAAACCCTTCCCAGCCTGATCCCGGATATAAACCGTCTATTCGGTTATGAAAACGGCTCGGCTTTTCCTGTATCGTTGCCTTGTGGGTCGGCTCATACGGCAGAGTGGAGGCTGGGAGATTTGCTTATGAAGAAAGGGGAGACCTGAGACACAGGCATGGGAAGCCGGGGAGGGACGGCGTGCAGGAATCAGTGGAGAGGGGAAGCCAGGGGGCCCCAGAGGAGACGTAACGAGGGAAGCGAGTGTCAGAGGAGGGGCAGTTACCCCTGCAGAGTGAAGCCCCGGCCCCTGGGCTAGTGAAGGCCGCAGACGCGCGTGCAAGTTCAGTGGCGACGGCGTGGAGGGGCCGTCCTCGCTGACGGCCTCGGGGGGGCGAGGCGGTTCACTGCCCCATGGGTGCAAGGAGACGGCCGTGCTGTGCCCCGTAACTCAGGCCACGAACCCCTTCTGTTTGGTGACTCCGACTACTTGTGGTCACCTGCATCCAGCCAGTCAAGGGAAAAGAGAATGTGAGTCACCCACTGGAGGTTTTCTTGGGCTTGGCCCAGAAATGACACGCATTCTTTTGCTCACGTGACAGTGGTCAAACCTAACTCCAACGGAAGAGGGAGAATGTAGTCCATATAGCTGTAGGCTTGGGAAGAAGAAAAAACAGATTCTAGTCAACAGCTAGTGATTTTCACCACAACTCTATATTAAAGGAAAGTCCGAAGGTCTTAGCCTGACATTACTGATATTATATATATATAGTCACGCGGTATCTTCTGGCTCGGTATACGTATATATGGTATGTTTAGCTTTTCCTCTCTAAAAGTTTAGGGTCCCTTTATAGGACCACAGGATCTGCTTTATTTCATCGTGTTAACTTAAAAATAAAGTTAAGGTGAGACATTTTAGATCTCGCATATAAAAAGCAGGTATCTATCAGGCTGAAGTTTCCTTGACTAAATGCTATTCTCTGAAGTTTCTTTCTCAGGCTTTTAATTTTCTTTCAAAGATTTGGTAAAAAAAAAAAAAAAAAAAAAAAAAAACGGTACTAGCTTCTTTGATTGCACAAGGAGAGCCGGCTGGAGACTGTCTTATTTGATGACCCAAAGGCTTTATCACAGCCATGTGAGCCATCTGGGCAAGGAGACGTGCAGCCCGCTCTCTCCTGTTTGCCACGCAGGAACTGTGTCCCTGAGGACTGCGAGGTCCCTCTGCTGGATGGGAGGCGCTCGCAGCTGAGGTTCAGCTGGCACGCTCCGGCGCCAAAACGGCAGGAAGCACCGAGGCGTCTGGAGCTTTTAAACCTGACAGGCACGGCCAACGGGCCGACGGCATGTTCTGCCAATGTTAAGAACGCCTCTGACTGAGCATTAGGGGACGCGGACTGTTGTTTTATTGATGAGACAGGGATGGCTTGGGGGAAGATGCTACAGCTTGAAAAGCGGGCCTGGTGGAAGTCTGGGACGGTCATTCCTTTGAGTTAGGGCTGACCTCCTGCCCCCACGAAGCTGGCCGACGTCCAGGAGCCCCGCATGCATCCTGTGAAAGCGCTTCTCTAAAGAACTGTTTGTGAGCACGTGTCAACGTTTCATCTCAAGCTTGTGATTAAAGGCGAGGCCCCGGGAAGGGCCAGCGCGAAGGTTCTCTCGGGGTGGAGACAGCGCAGAACGCTGGCTCAGCAATCACCCCGAGACTCGACACGCGAAACGACGTCTGCTCAGGGGGTGAGCCCAGTCGCAGAGCTGGCTAAGGAGGCCCGGACCGTGCACAGTGGGTATCCGCGCCTCGCCTCCCGGAAAGGGCCCTTAATTCCACTAACGCCCAGCGTTGCTCGAGGCATGCTTGAGGCTTTCCAGACAGGACCCTACAGCTCGTCAGCGCCTGGACCATGTTCCCTCAGACTTGAGGAAACGTCCTCGCCGCCTGTAAGCCCAGCTAAGAGTGATCCTCAGTCCACAATTACAAAAGTCGTCAGTCGGCCATGCTGAGCCATGGAAGTTCACTGTCCCCATACTGATATTTCTGTGAGGATCTCAGCGAGTGATCACAATGAGCAGGGAGACTTAAATACCACTGAAAATCAAAACTCAGAGCAATCAAATGACTCCCCATGGAAGTAATTATCTATAGGTTTATGAATTATCCCTGAGGACACCTTGGGCATGTATGGGCTGTGTTAAAACCCCAAGGCTGTCACCAAATCATAAGCCCAGCTCGTAACCGGTATCGAAATGTGGGTGGAACAAAGTGGGAAACGAAACCTTTTTCGAAGCCGAATGATTTCAGGACGCCGCTTGGAGAAGGCAGGGACGTGTGAAATGCATTTGTCTTTTCAGCAAAGCAGTGGGCGCACCTGATTACCCTTATTTGTTCGCTCACAGTGATGTAACGAGGCGCTGTGGTGGGCAGGGAGACTGTCCGCAGGCATCAGGCCAGCAAAGCCCTTTGCGCTCAGGAAGCTTAGTGTGGAACACAGACAGTGAGGCACCCGGGGGAGTACAGGGGGCTGTGACCCTAAACGTGAACCGTAACGCAGGTAACAGGCCAGCCCGTGGCGGGGTTCTTCAGCCTCACGTCCTGGGTCCGATCACGCTCGGGGCTGGGGCCACCTCTGCACAACGGGACACTCAGCAGCGGCCCCGGCTTCTGCCCATTAGACTCCAGCAGCAACCCCAGTCGAGACAACAGAAAACATCTCCAGACATTACTGAATGTCCCCCGGGGCGCAAAATCATTCCTACTTGAAAGCCACTGCTTTAGAGGCTTATTATGGAAGGCTCCTCAGGGGACAATGCATTTAAAATGAAACCTGAGTGTTTCAAAGGGAGAGGATTGTCACATGCGAACAGTCAGGAAGGCGAGACAGAGGCTGTGTGACAAAGGCACGTGCTTCGCCTCGCTGGCTGGGAGGGGGCAGGAGGGGAGAGGGCGGAGGCCGGGGCTAAAGCCCGTCCGAGAGCCAGGAGGTGAACCTTGCATACGTCATGGTTAGGAACTTAAACCTTGGCCGTTGCGACAGCAACTGCGGCCTCCTCGTATCTGAAAGTTAAGTCTCACCACCTGGCTTCCGTCGCTTGGCGTCCCATCACCCCCAAGCAGCCCAGGCCTGCGACCACCGCTCCTGCAATCTTCCACGTCCTCCATCACGCTTCTGGCACATTCCACGGCTTTGGTGAACGGCGTATCCTCTGCGATTTTTCTGGTGGACCTTCAAGCCTTACTGACTAACACCCCCATTTCAGCGCGTCCATCCGCCTCGGCCTTGTTATTCCTTCCTCTTCCATCTGTCAAGGCACCGTGGGCATTTCTCGTGAGATGGCCCTATCCCCTGTGGCCCCTGCTTATGTCTTAAACCATGTGTCCTAGGAAAGTGCTCCGAAACCAATGAATTCGTGCTCCGAAGACTTAACCTTTCGGCCTCCTAACCGAGCACTCTCAAAATTCTACCTCTCAGCTCCCTCCAGCACACACAGATGACTTTGTTGCAATTCTTCAGGCACCTGGACCCT
Organism: Rousettus aegyptiacus; assembly: GCF_014176215.1. Classification (NCBI taxonomy): domain Eukaryota; kingdom Metazoa; phylum Chordata; class Mammalia; order Chiroptera; family Pteropodidae; genus Rousettus; species Rousettus aegyptiacus. Next base: position 88,987,619 of record NW_023416287.1, read on the forward strand.
TTTCTCCCTTATCAGGCCCAATACATGCCCCGAGAGTTACGCCAGGGTCTCCCGCTACTTATCCGTCCGGTAGCCAGGAAAAGAGTGTGCAGGAGGCTTCTGTTGCCTTCTGCAGCATCTCCGAGCACAATGGGAGGACTGGCCCTCTGGGGACGGGGGGGGGGGGGGGCCTGGCACTGTCAGGGGCATCCAACGGACGTTCCCACCCGTGTTCGGAATCCCAGATCATCTGCCAGAGCCCCGACCTTCTCTTCGTATTCGGACGTCTCTGCTGCTGGACAGTTCTCACGATAAGGCCACGGCCTTGCACTCACCGGGTCCCCTTCCACCACGGGAAACGAGGGCCTCTCTGGACGCCTCCGTCTCTCATCACTCTGCGTGGCGTCAACACAACTTGGCAGTAGCCGGCCAGCCCGCTCCCTGTACGCATCGTCCCCCCATGCTCCCCAAAGGCCTGCATCGTCGCACCTGTCGTAGCACATTTTCCAGGTGACCTGCCAGCTTTCACCGGAAATCACACGTGCCCACCGAGCAAGCAGGACCTGCCCACCAGGGGGTGTGAGGGTCAGTCCCAGACCCTACTTACTTCGTGTTCTGCTAGGTCACTCCTAGAACCCTCACGGCAGTCTGGGTTCCCTGACAAGCAGGCGCCAAGAAAGGATTAAATGTGCAATGATTTTCTCATGGGAAATGTCTTTGTGATGAAGGAGGGAGAAGGCTGGGAAGGGCAGAGAGACATCGGGTCGTGAGCCGAGCCCGACCTCCCGAAGAAGAGAGAGAAGACAAGGCCAGGGGAAAGCACTCCGGGCCGCTGTGTGGCCTACAAAGCGTCATTAAAACTGTCGGGGAATCCTTGAGCCACAGCTGACCGTCAGAGTTCGCCCCTGTCCACCAGGTACAGGTCTGCCTCAAGAACACAGGCGGCACGAAGTGACCCCTGGGACAGCTCACAGGAAGCCCGGCCTTGTTGCACACGCAGTGCCGATGCCGGGAGCGCGGCAGCCGGGCCCTTGCTCGGTGATGCTCCCTGGAATGAGGCCAGCGAGGCCCCTTCTCACATCGCTATCTGGGTGACAAGTCTTCGTGGATGAATTCCTTGAGGTCTGGAGCTCGGGACTAGAGGTCCCAAGAACACATATGATATGCTAACTAGCAAAGTCCACGTAATGTATCTGCATAAATAAATGAGTAAACAACGATGAAATTAAAGAACATATACACAAAAGCAGGACCCATTGTCCTTTTTTTATTTTTACTTCCATAAACCGAATTAAGGTTCTTACTTCCTCTCTCAGGGCTGTTAACAAAGGAAAGGTTAAATGTATGTCCATCATCTCTCCAGCCGAACACGATCGTCCTTCAGACTGCTGTGACTACATCACCCCACTACTAAAAATATTTGTGGTTCTACTGTTCTCCAATAAACAGAATCTAAACAACCTGGCCTAGTCTCCGTAGCCCTCCCTTCTCTGTTGCTACCACTCTTTTGAGTCTTATCACCGATTTCTGACCTTTAGTGAAAATTATACTCCTTGTCACTCCCTTACCACTTTTAATTTTTTGGTTTCTAGACTTTCGTTAATGCTGTGTAATCCTTCAAAATATTTTTTCTCCATCATTTATTAAAATTGTACCTAATCTATAAATCCAACATTGTCCTTTTTTCTCACAATTGCTTTGGCTATTCAGGGTCTTCTGTGAGTCCACACACAGCTGATGATTTTTTGTTCTATTTCTTTAAAAACTGCCATGGAGATTTTGATGGGGATTGCATTAAATCTGTATATTGCTTTGGGTAATAAGTTCATTTTCACTATGTAGATTCTTCCAATTCATGAACAAGAATATTTTCCCATTTCTTTGTGTCTTCTTCAATTTCCTTTAATGGCCTGTAGTTTTCAGTGTATAGGTCCTTCACATCCTTTGTTAAGTTCAGCCCTACGTTTTTTATTCTTTTTGTTGCAATTGCAAAAGGTTTTGTTTTTTCATTTTTCTGAAATGTTATTGTTAGTATTTAGAAATGCAATGGATTTTTGTACAGTGATTTTATATCCTGTAACTTTACTGTATTTGTTTATTGTTTCTAATGGGTTTTTGGTGGTCTTTAGGGTTTTCTACATAAAGAAGCTTGTTGCCTGCGATAAGCGACAATTTGACTTCTTCATTCCCAATGGACATAAGGATTTCTCTAATCATCACAGATGAAATAATTCTTAGTATTCCTAAAATCATGAAAATTTTTAATCTCCTTCTTGTATTTTGAAATGCCTTGTATTATAATTTGTTGCTTATGAATTTTGCAAACACCAAGTTTCTAACCAACAATTCATGGCAATGGTCGTAGACTTCCGCACAATGACTTGTGCATGTAGAAGATTGAAAAATATTAGTTACATTAATTATGTAGGAATCAATTTGGCTTCATTTCAGCTATCCAAAATATGTCTTTTGCTGTTGTTCTTGAATTTTTTTCTCTGATTGACATTACAACAAAAAGAAAGAAATATAAAATTATATCAATTTTACTAAATCATATTTTAAAAATATGGTGGTATTAAAAAAGGTAGACAAATTTCATACAAAAGGCATTCTTTTCTTTCTAGTCAATAATCCATGTATTGGAAAGCAAAAGATACACAGCAAAATTCATGTTACTTTTGGCATAATTTTTATGCAAGAATTGAATTTCCTTCTCTTACAACATTCTATTTCTTCAAATTCTGAAGCGTGCATAATAGAGGTAGTCTTAAATAAAACTCTTATGTTTTCCTTTTAAATTAAATCTATGCCATTTTTTTGTTGTTGTTGTTGTGCTACTCACAGTATTATGTCAAAAGGAAAAAGCTGTGGTGAATACCCTTTGAACCAAGAAGAATAGAATGTACCGCACATCTCACCAGCACAGAGGTCTGTGTTAAACTAGAGAGACAATTTTACTTCAAAATGAAGGGGAACAAAGAATAACTTTTAAAGTATAAACATTCTTAGCTAAAAAAGTCTTCTTAAGAAGACTTTTAAAAATCTAAACTCCAAGCTCTTTCATAATAAGCTTTCTTGGCTTTATTATTTTCTTGTTATTCCATCAATGAAAAGCATTCAATTTTTTAAAAATCTACAACTTCCAACTTTTGATCTGACACAATAATTGTTTCTCATCCTAAACTACTTCTTATTAACTCTTTTCTTGTTTTGATTGATAACAAAATTTTCTTGCAGCAGACTGTTTTTTTTTTTTTTTTCACAATTCTTACATGTGAGAACCACAGATAAGCTCCATCATAAGCTGGTTTCAAATGAAGATTAATACGTTGAAGACTGTTATGGGTTGAATTGTGTCTCCCAAAATTCCCACGTTGAAGTCTTCATCCCCAGAACGTCGGAATGCGACCTCGCTTATAAACAGGGTAGATTCACATGTAACCGGTTCGGGTAAGTGAGGTCACTCTGGAGTAGAGCAGGCTCCTAGGACCCCATGTGACGAGCGCCCTTATGCACAAGGGAAACTGGGACACGGACAGGCACACGGGGAGACGCCATGTGAAGACCGGACTTCACGCCCCCATAAGCCAGAGGACGTCACAGAATGCGGGCCACCCCGCAGCGGTGAGGAGGTGGGCGTGGAAACGGTCCTTCCCCACAACACTCGGGGTAGCACGGCCCTGACCGTAGGTCTTGCACTTCCAGCCTCCAAACTGTGAGACGATAAGTTTCTGTCGTGTAAGCTGCTCCGTTTGTGGCTTGACTGCAGCAGTCCAAGGGAACTAACACGGCGACCTAAAGTGAAGCCATCACTTCAAAGTGGATTTATATCATAAATACTGCCTCAGTAATATGTCCAATTATAAGCAACATTTCCTAAAATGCTAAAAGCTGCACAACATCAACAAGGCCGAATCAAGCTCCAGCCCCTTCGCCAGCGTCAGAACCGGGTGCAGAGGGCGGGGCGTTTGCTACGCCCGTGGGAATGTGAGCGCAGTGCCCGGTAAGTGATGTTCAGGGCTAGGGTTTCCCACCTTCTGCGCAGGAAATCCTACCGTTAACTGTGAGGCGGCTCTGAGCAGCGGCATCAGGTCACGTGATAATTAAGTGTTCTTCAGTGCAGACCGTCCCGATCACCCAGACCCGGTCAGCAGGACTGCTATCTACGCACGTGCACCGACTCACGATGACCGTTCGCTGGTGATCTGATACGGGTTCGTCTGGACAGGACTAAAGTCACATGCTCGTCTGCATCTTGACTGCATCCTCCTCATAGTCACGGCAGATCACTGCATCTCTAGCAGGACTTCTCTTTCTGTTTTCCATCAAGAAAAATGTTTCTTAATTTTGCGGGCGTCTGACATCTAAGCATTCCAGGCGCAGCGGTGCCGCCGAAGGGGGAGGGGGAAGGAAACCATGAAACCCGCACAGGCGCCATGAAGTGAGCGAGTGTGGTGCAGGGGTGCGCGCACACACACGCACGCGCACACGCACGCGCGCACACACACACATGCACGCATGCACACCCACACACACACACATGCACACACGCACACGCACGCACACACGCACGCGCACACACACACATGCACGCATGCACACCCACGCACACACACATGCACACACGCACATGCACACACGCACACGCATACACACGCACATATGCACGCTTAATATATAATTCAAGACTCTTGGAAGATTTGGAGGACGAATGGGTAAGAAAAAGATAGGCTCTTAATAATTCTTTATGTCCTTGGATCAAGACCATATTTAGTTCCAGAGAGATTTCTGATAGCTCTACAAAGTAATTAGGCAATTGCTCTTTTATTTTCAGTTCTTAGAAAATTAGGAATGTGGGTTTTACCATTTACTGTCCTTTAAACCTTTGTGCATTTCTATTTTAACACTCACTATAACAATTTCAAAATGTCTAATATACATATAATTAGTCTCAAAAGGAGAGAAGTAAACACAGCAGATATATCTTCTCCTCAATAGTTTATTAAGAAAACAAAGAAGGCAATTAAAAATAGCAAAATGTACAATATTATATATTACTATGAAACATATCCTAAGAAAATAAACAAATTGAACTTCTAGAACTGGAAAACAGTATGTGGAAAAGAAAGAAATTTACTGAATTGGCTCAACAACTAGGAGAGTCAGTGAACTTAAACTAAATGAAATCATCTTATCTAAAGAGCAAAAAAAAGATCGGAAAAAATGAACATACTTTCAGGGACCTGTGAGACAATATCAAAATGTCTAATGTACATGTAGTCTCAAAAGAAGAATAAATAGGGTAGAAAAAAATCTTTGAAGAAATGACTAAAATATTCCTAAATTTGTTGAAATATATAAATGCACAAATTTAAGAATCTCAGTGGGCTCCAAGCAGACTGTATACTAGGAAAGCTATGCCTAGACAGATTATAGAAAAAATTGATTAAAATCAAAGATGCAGAAAATTTCTTGAGAGCAGAGCAACATATTACAGGCAAGAGAACAACATCTTGAAACTGCCGAAACAAGTCACCTGACCCCCTCTACATAGGCTGCAGCCAGATTTCCTCATCTAAAAATCTGAATTAATTTATACAAGAAATATATCGGTAGAAAAGGAATGTGACATAGGTCAGTGCAGTGTATTTTAAGGATACTCAGAGACTATGCTCTCAAGAAACTGTATTGCCACAGTACCCGATGTGTTAATGAGTGTTCTCTTCAGAAAGCTTTAAAAAACATGCATTTAGAATGTAGAAGTGTGGACTATATATATTAGATGACATTATAATATCTCATTTCTCTATTACCTTGCGCTATGTCCATCTGGATCAGGATATCGTTAGATAGGCACTTTTAGTGAAAGGGAAGAGTTTACTAGATCCTAAGATATGAGAATTATAGTGGGGAATTCTGAACTATTTCTTAGGGGAAGGATGCAACGTCCGGATACCTGGGGATTCTGGCAGAGAGGAGAGAGGGCGGCAAAGATGAAAGTGGCCTCTTCGCCATCGGAACGAGGGCGAGCCACAGCTATGGATTCATTGTCCGTGTGTCTGCCGCTGCGAAAGCAAGAGAAGTGCCAGGCAGAGGGACCCGTGCTTCCCACTCGAGACTGGACTCCGATCTGAACGGCTGGAAGTAGAGGGGCACATGATCTCACGGCGAGCCTCGAATTCGTGCTGAGAGACAAAGTGCTGCGGAGCGGCCGTCCCCCGCCACGTCCGGCTGACTCGGACAGCAAAGGCTACGGCGGCGTTAGATCTACGGTATCAACGGAGCTACAACATCCCTCTGGGAAAACTTCCGTGACGGCATAAACAACAAAAACGCTCATGATTTAAAAGCGAGATCACTGTAATATATTTCACATGCTCTTTCAATGTGGGTTCTTCCCGTCCTCATATCTTATTATATATGAATAAAGAAAATCAAGTAAGCTTTCTTTTTCATTTAAAGTAGGTAACTTCTTCAACTGCAAACAGCTGCAGAGAACGCGAATCGCACGTGTGGGTCCCAAGTACTGCCTGCGTGAACTCCATACTTAAAGATGAGTTCCTGTCCCTTCCACTAGTGCCTTCTGCTCAAAGGAGCTTAAGGGACATTATGCAGAATCATCACTAAAATGTACACATCTCGAAAGTTGCATGTGTTAATTTTCACATTCTAGGCCACTTGTAAATGGAAGCACTTTCATATAAATGCAGATCACCCTGATAAAATTGAGTAGCACAGAGAAAATGCTGAAGTTCAGAGTCATTTTTTAAAAAGCACACCTGATCTTTATTAAAATATAAAGGCTCTAATTTCCTTAAGCTTATTTTAATATGTAAGAACACTGGCAAAGAATGTAGAAACATTTCAATTTCTTAGAACTTATGAAACTTAGAGAGGTGTTATTTTACACTTGAGAATCCTTGTTTATTTCTAATAAAATAAATAAGACCATTAGAAATCTAACCCATTTTCTGTGATGTAAATTCTTGAAAGATAAGAGAATATCTGCCTGAATATCCAGATAAACTGACATTTTGAAAACCAAAAAGACCATTTAGTCAACAGGACTTTAAAAATTAACAAGACCTCCTGAGATATCACTGGATAGTGTCGTTAGGAACTAAACAGAGACACAGCTAAACACCCATCCAGCACTGAGTTCTAAAATTAAAAAAATTACTCACTGATGAATTCAATGACACTAAGCATGATTAAGACATTCAAATTTATAGTTTTATTAGATTAATATGATGTTGAACAACCCGTTTCACTCTAATTTCCCACCTCAAAAATTCATCTTTTATTTGTTTTCTACAGTAACTGAAAGTCAGAAAGAGATTTTTAAGACAATATAATGATATTTGAAGTCATAATTAATCAAAAGCCAAACCGGTCCTATACAAAATTATGAAGTAGGAAAAGTGACCTTCAGCCTCCCCAATTTATTTCGTTCCTTTTCTTTATCTCTTTGTCAATCTCACTTTCTACTCACTATGTTCAGAGTGTCAACAAAACAAAACAAAAAAACCTACCTATACTACGAATTCACCCTAAGTGTAAAATTACAGCTTAAATTTTGGCTTTCTCGCAGTCAGAAGTCCTCAGATATAGAATCGCAACTATAGAAAAGGCAAACAGATCACAGTGGGGCACCAGATTTGAGCCTTGGAGATGAGAATGTTGGTAGAGATGGCCTTCCTAAGTTCGCCCTTTAGGTCACATCGTGCCACACCTCATAAGGGAGGGAACGCTACTGTCAGCGCCCGGGCGAAAGGCCGGACGGTCTTCCTGAAGCAGTGCGAGCAAACCCCATGGAACGGGTCACTGACCGGTGAATTACTCATTCAGTGACAGAGTGTCCACTAGCTGCCAGGCCCTGTTGTGTCTGACAGTCTGGAGACAAGGGAACAAGACGCAGTACGTTCCTTGAAAAACCTCACAGTCTACAGAGAAGACAAACAGATAACAAGTTTATATTACAAATGTATACCGCAAGCACAGATATGCACAGGGGCGGTTGGGAGAATACACAATTTTGCAGGATGAAAAAATTTCTACTAGTTTCTCTAAAACTAAAAAACGAGAGCAGATTACGAGTCCTCTAAATGATATGGAACCGTCATTATTCTTTTGAGGATATTATCTTTTCTCTCTGGGTGCTACCGAGATCCTCTTTTATCTCTGGACTGCTGCGGTTTCACACTGTCATACCTACATTTGTATTGATTTTTATTCTTAGGAAGACTGAACCAGAGTTAGATTAGTTCATCCTCCAGCAGTATCCTCATGATATCCTCAGATTCTCCTCCCAAGGCCCTTTTCCCTATTCTCTCCTTCTAGAAGTTCTACTAGATGTTCACTGGAAATTCTCATATCATCCAAGATAATCGAACTCCCTTTCATATTTATTTTCTATGTTTATCCACGTATGCTAAATTCGGAGTTCTTGCCATAACCCATTCAGCTCATTAATCCTCTCCTCGGCTGGGCCAGCCTGCCGTTTGTCTGTTTTGTTTCTGCAACAACTCTGTCCCTGGACTACATACTCTCGAACTTGTTCGAGGGATGATTTGGTTACAAGAAGCAGGAGCCCAGCTGACTGCCTCTGGGACTGAGACATGTGTGCACAGAGGGACTCACGGCAGCCGTGGCTAGGAAGCTCCCTCATCCTCCGGGGAGACCGGACCCATAAACGGGAAGGTCACTGACAGTCACAGGAGCCCCGCCTTTCTCCTCACGGCCTCCCCTCTATGTGTGCAGTTAACTCTCTCTATACAAACTCCGGTTTATCTACTTTGGCATAAACAGAAGTCCAGCAGCTGCAACATTTTAAATCATTTCTTATTTTAATTTCCAAAATCATGGGAAATATGAAGACCTCTAAAAATGAGCAGTTATAAAAAAAAAAATACTTAACAACCGTTTAGGCGTAGGCAGTTAGTTACCAATCACCAGAAGGTTCTGGAGGCCCTTCCCACACAGCAGGTGCGCGATGGGGCGTCGGGCGCCCCCTGGCGGAGGTGGTGTGCGCTGCCGGAGCCTCAGCAACTCGCGCTGCCTGTCGTGGTTCTCAGGAGTATGTGTCCCAACTGGAGTCTAACCTGTCGTATTTAGTAGAGGTTTAATTATTAACGTCGCCAGTGTGCCTAGTAGCCTGTGCTGAAGGAAATGAGCCTGGCAGTCCTTCCATAAGGAGCGAGCAGCCATGTGGCCCCACCGCCAGGATCTACGGGGGTGCCTCGGTTAGTACGCTCAGATTCTCTCCCAGGGACTGCGAACTGATACTGAGACTCTCGAGTTAATAAGCTACGGACGCGAGGCAACGGCTTAGAAAGACACTGAATGTTCATTCTTAGAAGTGAAGCCGGTTCCTACTGAAGCCAATAAAGGAACACATGCAGGGTGCCATGACGTAAAGGCAGAGAAGCAGGGATGAGAACGAGAAAGCGGGGCTTCCTGACGGCTTTAGCGGACGCAGCGGCCTCTCCTGGAGGAATGCCTGTGCTCTCGGATCCTTAAGACCTCGCGGTTCCTTACAACAGATCCTCCTTCTATTATCAGGAACGGCTCGATTAATGAAACCGTCCCTAAGACAAAGCCGGCAATAGTCATTCCAGAGTTTGGAGAGGTGGAAGAAAACAAGGGCTGGAAGGAAATACGACAACGATTTAGGAACGCTTCATCTACACCGGGGCTCTTGGCTTCGTCCGTAGGTCACATGAAGAACCTTACCGATGTGAACCTCCGATCCAGAAAAACTCATGTACACACCGATTTTTCCACACAATTTTGCAGGGCTTATAAACCCTATGAAGACCATCCACAACCTCTAAAGAAGAATCTGGGTGACTTATGTTGATACCTAAATATTTTATATATATATATATATAAATTTATATATATATAAAAATATGTGTGTATATATATGTGTGTGTGTTTTCAAATATGAAAACAAGCATTACAAAAACACTTATGGTGCACTGACATTTGAATTAAAATCAGATCTTATTGTCCAAATGAAAAATGTTGCATTTTACTAAAACTCTTTTTTCATAAAGATAAGACTACAATATTCTGGGTTCCATTTAAAGTATGAGTTAATAGAAAATAAATTATGTCATTATGAAATGATTATTCAACTTCTTTGAAGATTTTATAAGGAAGTACAATTTTTCTCTTTTAGTCTTAACAAAATAAGGCAACCTATGTTAGACATATAAAATCCCAGTTCCCTTTCTTAGCTTAGAAGCAAAGTGAAAATTGCATTTTTTTTTCTTGGTTTAATAAAGCTTCTATTGAACTGAAAGGTTCTTTTTTTTTTTTTTTTTTGAAAAATCTAAAATCTTTTATTCACAGGTGTTCAAAGTGTCTTTCGAAAAAAAATGGATATACATATAGTATGGTTTCGGGGACACCAAAGAGCCTGCCTGCCCCAAAATATCCCTCTTGACGATCTGTCATTTCGGCGTCGGTGTGGCTCATTCTTCCGAGCACTCCCTCTGCAGGCATCTACTTTTAAAATGCCATTACTGTCGGCCTGCAAGTGCAGAGAAATGGTAGTTCTGCATAATTGTCTTCCAAAGCTGTGTTCTGTTAAAAGGGGGTGGGTTTTTTTTTTTTTGGTCCCATTAGAAGGCAACTTGTCAATACTCACTGAATGACACACCAGTGCTCCTTCCTGGAGACAAAGAGGCAGAAAATCCCCAACGGGGGTCACAAAGGGAAAGAGCCTAACTGGAGAAGCAAGGAAGCCGGGCTCTTCGGTGGGGTGCGGCCAGCGGCACAGGCACAGCCGGTGAAAGCAGGGGCGCGATGCCCAGAGGCGACAGGGAGGGACAGGTGCGGAGAGCCGAGGCGCCGCCGCAGCGACATCTCGTCCCTGCGCTGGGATCCGCATGGACACCACGTACCATCGGCAAGTGCTAACGACGATTGCAGCGTTAGAGACGCGTTTCATCATTTATCACAGCTGTCGCTTGGCAAATGTCGAGGTCTGTAAAAGTGTTCCATACACTGAATAGTTTACTTGGATTAGCATAAAATAAAATAAAATAAATCAGCTATGGTAGGTCATGTGATTTTCCTATTTTAGTAATCAATGCTAGAGGACACTGGCTCCTTCAATCAATTCTAAATTAGCAACTCAACTGACTGTCGACAAGGCTGAGAGACAGCGCAAAACTCCGCAAGTCACCCTCAACTCTCTCAGGACTGTGCCCCATGGAAACACTTCATTTCTGCGACGGCAAATGTCAGGGAAGAAAGAGCCCAGTAAAAAAAATGGAAGGGATTCGATTATATGACTTTAGATGGAAAGATGATAGAAACGATCTGTTCTGAGGTCCTAATGATGCGGGGGGGGGGGGCACGAGGGACCGAAAGGTTAAGCGACGTGGACAGTCGCACAGTCGCGCAGGGCGCAGAGCCGCGCCCGGCTAAAGCAGTGGCTCCCCCAGGGGCACCGGGCGCCCTCCTCGTCCTGACGTGCACCGGGCCACACGCTTCAGTATCGGGTATTTTTCTTCCCTGACAAAAGAACACAACCATCTGATTCCTCAAACAAAAATAACCTATGCGACAAGGACCCGTTCTCGCCTGGGGGAGAACCGGGATCTGGGTCCGAAGGCGCTGACGTAACGTCCCTCCTGCCCGAGACAAGGCCGAAGGCGGAGTTCCGGGGCGCGGGCAGCACCCCGGCCCCTCCCGCGTCACGGTCCCCGCTTTGCCCGGTGCCCTTCTCACCGCGCCTCCCAACTGCAGGAGGCATCTACCTTCGAAAAGGAGAAAATAACAAAGGAACACAGTCAAGTGGCGAGACGCCGTAAATGTCCCGTCGCGGCCGGATCTTTCGCCGGCCCAAGGAGCCCCGGGTCTCCAGCCCGAGGCAGCGCCGTGGCCGCCCCGCTCACGCACGGCGGTTAACCGTGTCTGGTCCCGCTGTGTTTCCCGCCAGGGTGTATGTTTTCTGCTCAGAAGGAAGACGCTGAAAGATGAAGACTTACACCCTGACATTAAGACATTCTGTCCCATGGTGTTGACCTCCGTGACCCCTCTTGAACCCCCAGCTGAGACTTTCTTTGGCTCCCCTTTGGGGCGCGCACTGGACTCTACTGCCGGGCTCGGTCGGCTCCTCCTCTTGGCGCATTTCCTCAGCGAGTCGGCTACTCAAGCGCAAACACAGGTGTGCAGAGGCTGCCCCTCTCCTGCGGGTGTTGAACGCCACCTCCACACCCCCCAGCTGTACACAGAGCTCAAAGTCCCGGCATCCCCAGGGAAATAAAGTTGTGAAAACATTGATAAGATTTTCGTACTTTCCTAAGGAAGCGATGGGAAAAATATCTCAGCGATGCCGTTGGTTTACAATATTTGGTATTCTGTATTTACCCGATATTCTACCTTTAAAAGCTGTCATTTGAGGATATTTATCTTCATTTATAATTTTACCACAGGTGCGCATATTTTAGATGTTTAAAATTATTATCTTAAATCCATATAAACAAATTGATGCTGATTTTGAAAATGTCATTTTGATTGCAAAGACTTGCCAAATGAAACTTCCTAACTTTAGCAAACCAAAGGATTCATGACCCGATGTCATTTACAATAGTTCGCTGTATTCTGATCTTGTTTTTTCATTAGGTTCTCAGTTCTCTAATTCCTCGAATATCATTATTAAATTATTACCATAACAACCTGTATCATAAAATATTGGGGTAATTTAACTATCAGTTATATGCCTATCATACTCATTTCTCAATAATCATATTGTATTTTCTAAGTAAAGCCCTTCTTAATAAGACATTAGTCTCTATTATCTTTATTATTTTTACACGAGCTTTACTTATACTGGATAAACCTATCCATGCAAACTCACAATAAAGAGTATCATTTACTTTTCAGAACAGTATAAGGGTCATTCATAGGAAATAAAACAGGATCTTTTCATACAAACAAATTTCACAAGACTATTTTGAATATAATTATATCTAACCAATTAAAATTAGAGTGTTCATATATCCACTTCTATTATGGAAATAGTTTCTTTGTTCCTATTATTTAGACATTTTAAAAATATAGAGAAACAATGTGATCTTTTTTTTTTTTTTGATCACTTTAGAGTTAGCCTCCCTGAAGCACCCTAAAGTTGTTCTTTGAAAACCAATCAGAAGAAAGGGAGAGATGACTAGAAAATCTTAGTTTCAATTAAATAAAACTCTGTTCTAATAGTAAGTCTGGATTTAAAACTGTTGCTTTCTGAAAGCTGAATTTCATGAATATTTGAAATACCATAGATCTGTGTTTATAAGGAAATATATATACCACTGCACAGATATGTGATGGGTTGTATGTGTGGTTTATTGACAGAGCTGGATGTATAGATAAAAAGCGGCCAATCACAGGCCCACACCTTTCATGTTAAATTTGTTAACTTAATATTATAATGATGGGGTTTACATTATGCTAATTAGTCTGTAAAATATGTCTATAGTCACTAGGGAAAAAAAAGGAATCTTTCATTAGAAAGATAATGGTAGCAGAAAAAAATCTTGCCTAAGTCACTCAAATCAATGTTCTTGAACTTGCTCTGTTTATGTTTTGTTAGCAAATTGCCAGTATTTTATAAATATTTTTAACTCTGGCTTTCTCACGACAAGACCAGAACGAAAACCTCTGAATTTGAATGTATTGTTGCCAAGTTCATCTTAATAAGTATAAATATCATTAATGTCTTGTTAGCAGGGATTAATATTCTACAATTCAAGTGGCAAAGCCTCTTTAAATAAACAAAGAAACCCACCAATCGCTACTCCAGAGTTCAAAATAGCTGAACAAATAACAAGCAGTACAAATAAAGAATAAATATTGTGAACATCTCGAATAAAAACAATGCAAAATCTCAGTTATTACCAGATATTGCATACATACTGGTATGTTAGCATAAATTATTGTTAGCTCAATTAAACTATCACACAACTAACTTTCTAATAAGGGTACATTTTGCTCATTCTAGGTCCGTAATTGTATTAGTCAGGGTTCTCTACAGATACAAAACTGAGAGAGATTTATAAAAATCAGCTCACTCAGTCACAGAGATCAAGTAGTCCCATAATCTGCCCTTTGCAAAGTGGACTCAATGGTGTGATTCAGTTCTAGTCTGAAGGCCTGAGAACCGGAGGAGCTGATGGTGTAAGTCCCAGTGCAGGTGTGAAGACCCAGGAACCAGGAAGGCAGAGTATGGATGTCTGGCTTAAGCAAAAGCAAACTCACACTTCCTGTTACCTTGCTGTGTGTGAGGGCAGGCCATGGGTGGATGGGCGGGGCCCCCGCCCAATCCTCATTACTCAGTCTACTGATCCAAATGCTGATCTTTTCTAGAAACATCCTCACAGACACACCCAGAAGCAATGTTTTTCCCAGCTATGTGGGAATCCCTTAGGCCAGTTAGTTGATACATAATATTAACCATCACAATAATCATACATCATTCATTCTATAGGATGTTCTTTTCTATCTTCTTATAGTCCATTTTACTTCACTCCCAAAGAACAAAAGGAAGTCAATGGAAAGTAACAAGGATAGCCCAAAGTCTTTCATATTAGGTTTCGAATGAAGTTTTGGCTTTTACTTAAACATGGATTTGACTGAAACTCCAGGAATACATGTTTGATAAAAAAAAAAAAAAAAGTAAAAACACATGGTGAAAGCTTAAATCAGTAGGATTGGAAAACTCTTTAAATCCTCTATTTTGCTAAATTCATTCAACAATTCCATTTCATGCCAACAGTCTTCAGCCCTTTTAGATGAATCTTCCACCTAAGCAATGCTTGTTTCTATCTCTGCGAAAGTGAATGAAGGGTTGGAATGTCCAAGAGTGTCTTTGGTGTATAAAAATAGTCCTTATAGACATTGTGCCTCAGTAGGTAAGGGACACAACAGTGGCAGTAAAGAATGAATTCTTTTCAGCATGAAACCAATATTTGAAAATCATTACCAATTATAAGATGGCCCTTGTGTATTTTTGTTTTGAGTCTAGTGATTTAGTTAAATAAGATACAGAAAACTAAAGGAATTATAATCACACATGATCTAATTGTTTGTGTTTTACAAATTAGATTATAATCTCTGTGCTTGAAGAGATGAGGTATAACATTATGTTATACAATCCAAGTCTAATGTGTTACTATTTTGCTTTTTATAAATCCCGGGGTGGGGGTGGGAAGGAAAGTGGGTCAACTGTTTTGCCTTTAACTTAAATAAATTGAAATTTTACAGAACTATCACATAAATAATATAAATGAGAAGTGGTGAAAAGCATAGATTTGAGTTTCTAAATACGGTTTCTATAAATACAGCATTTACAACTATGTGATATTTCCAACGCCACCGCTATAAAGGAGGGCGGATACCACCTACTACAGTAGTAGTTGCGGTTAACGATAACCTAGCTAAGTCTAGCAAATATTTAGAACTCGTTAGAAGACGGATACTAGTATCTCCATCACAAACCGCTGAAGCAGGGAGGCTCAGTAACAGACCCTTGTAAGATGCAGATGGAGGTCGCACGCAGCCCCCCGCCAGTCTGAAACCACCCACTGCTTCCGCACCACACGCCACACGCTCACTGCAGGCCACAGACTATCATGTCTGGAAATCTCTGAGTCCACAAGCTGAGTTGCATGTTTCTTGAAGTAAGTTGGTTTTGACCCCCATCTTGTTTGTAATAGAATTATTTATTTCAATGACACTCACTGGGATTTTTCTACCATTACTAGAAAAGCTTTAAAATTAATACCACACGTAGGCCCTACATGCAGTATCTGAGTTAACTGGGTGGGCTTAGACAAAAGCGTTTTTCACAGCTGCCCCAAGTGACAACGGTAGTAGAATTCAGGGTACCATGGGGTGAGCACCACGAAGCCTTTCTTCATTGTGAAACCGTGCCCACACATCTAAAAGACTGGGGACTGACAAGAACGCATTAGCTTGTCTTTCAGGAAATCCCCACCATTTGTCAAGTCACTAAACCATTCAAAGCCGGCCGGACCCACCGTGAGCAGCTTAGCTGATCAGTCTACACAGTTAACAGTCAAGTGACCCTGAGCTGACAGGGAGCACACAGCGGAACCGAGATTCACGGAACTCAGGTAACAGAGGTGCTACTGTTGCCACCCAGAGCCCTTGAAAGAGACACAGGCCAGTCAATAAGGGCGGTCGGTGCCAGACCAAACAGCGACCCATGGAGGACTGAGCAAACCGGCCAGGTTGCAATTTCTCTGTCCCCTCTGGCCTGTTTCACATTCCTGACCTTAGCCGGCTCAGTTCTCAGACTCCCCAATCAGACCCCTTCATTAGACTTAATAAATATGCAGAGCCCCTTCTTACTCTTATTCTATACACTTGCTTCAAGCCTTTGTTCGTGGAGACCAATCTGAGCCTTATTTCTGGTCTCCTTGTATGGCTGCCTGACAAATAACCACTTTTCTCAGGAAAAACCTGTTGTCTCAGACTTTGGCCCCTTTGCATGATGGGCGGGGGACCCACTGACTAGGTTCAGTTAACAGTTGTTACAATTTAAATATGTGTGTATGTGTGTGTGTGCATATGTACATGTGTGTGAGACAAGTATAAAAAGAGTTGTGCTCTTTGTAGTTAATTTAAATTCTTTGAAGTTCCTCAGTAACAGTGAGCTGCTAAAAACATGTGCGATTGACTTAGATATCGGAGAAAACCTTGAAAAATTTTAAAATCTGCAGTATCGTGCATTCAGATGGTTCTGCAAGCATTGTTAAGTTCTCTTGATACTTCGAAATAAACTGAAACATAAATGGCAGGAGATATAGTATGGATTATGCAAGAAAGATCATTATGTAGTAGTTCCAAAATGCTTGAGATTTACAAGACTTTTCTGACTCAGACTTCTACTTCCGTCCAAGAGAAGTAGCCTCAGTCCTCAAATAAGGATAGATGTGAAAAAGAACAGTCTATTTCCCAAAGTTGTTCATATTGAATGATTTATTTCTTATTCCGTAATTTCCTTCTGTTTCGGCCATTCTTCTGCTGAGCCCATCCACTGGTTTTATTTTAGCTGTTGTATGTTTAAGGTCTCTAAATGCCTTCTGATTCCTCTTTTTCACCTAGTTTCTTAAGTGGGAATGAAACTGTACTGTAGAAAGACGTGTATCTTGTAGAGCTATGGATAACATAGGGAGAAACTGGAAGCAAAAATATCAGTGGGATGAGAAAAACAGAATGATAAAAATTACTTTACTGGGACCATTTACACTTGATAGGTATTTTAAATAAAAGATTTCAAAGGCATCCTCAGGGAATAACATATGGTCACAGGAGTATAAAACGTGCTCAAATGAACCGAGACTTCTAAATTCTACCAAAGATAGGCTCTCTCTCCCTAAGTTCTGTTTATAGCCCGAATATAACTCATGGAGAGATATCAAATAGCACATAACAGCAGAAGAGTTAAGAGAGGCAATTGTTAAGAATGGATTACTGAGAGTAAATTAGATGCTCTGAAGGATACCTGGATTCATGCTCTAAATATCAGGACCTAGAATAAGAGACAGCGACGAAGCACAATGTGCACTGTGCCTCCAGCTTAACTCATGCATAGCAAACTCAGAACAAATGGACTAGAGAATTGTATAATGGTTATTTTTCAAAACCTAGTGCTGAATTTGCACAAATGTATATGATTTTACAGTGATCCGGGAAAAACCTGTTGTATAATTGCTATAGCAATCAAAGCATAGCAGCTCTTTTTAGAGAAATGGAGCCTGAAGTACTTAGATGGTGATTCTATGACTTAATATTCTACTTGGTTCTGAAGGATTTCTGCAATCTGCCTCTGTATCTTTTCCGCAACTCCGACACATCATCACAAATCACTCGTTTCATACTCGTGTGCATTCTGCGAATATAGTTAGTTAAATGAAAATAACGTGCCATATTAAATGTATATAAAATGAAAAATCAAATTGAGGTCAAGAAGGATATTCCTACTTTTTCACGAAACGTTTTAACGTGGTACGTCAGTTTGGACGCTGCACAGAATGATTTGCCGATTCATGTCTCATTCCTTTGCCCTTTTGTGCCGTTTTCTCTCAGAGGAGGAGCTTATAGTCCATTAAGACTATTTACTTAATCACGGAAGCAATTATTTCTTGATAAAAAAGGAGAAAAACAATTATTATTCAAATATTAAATTAACTGAAAGCTAAAAAAATTGTGTTCCTTTCTGCATTAGAGACTTAAGATGATTATTTAACTAATCGCAGTTAATTAGGCTCACTCGATATTATTATCCGAGATCAAATTAACAACAGAGTAATTTAGAACAATAAAGTTTATATTAATAGAGGGCATCGCCTTCGAATGTTCCCGCATTCACCACCGGGATCTTCCGATGCATGTACACTAAAGCGGGAATCACTGGTCCCAACAGTGATACCTGGAACCATTTTTAATATACTGAGACGTTACCACCATCTGGAAGAGGGTGATATATACACGGGTTTTTTTCTTTTTCTTTTTCTTTTAAGCAATTCATTAAAGAATCGTCCTTCGTTCTAAAAATGTCACTACATTTACCCTAACAACGTGCATATGATGATAATGGTGGAAATGAATATTTCTGCTGTTTTAAGTACGGAGAAGCTAAGGCAGAAGCACTTAGAGACCTCGCTTGCGGTCACAGTGTAAATTCCCAAACCCACAACGTCATTCTGGTGATGAAAATGCTATAGTAAACATCTATATGCATATATTAGTGAAAATACCTGGAAATGGAACTAGCAAATCAAGGGTCAGTCAAATTTCAAATGTTATGCAGTTTTGCCAAATGCCATCCATAAAATATCAGAGGAATCTAACCAGTGTTATGCCTGTTTCTAAAAACATAATGTAAACATTCCTGTTTCTTCAGAATCTTTCCTGCATAAGGATTTTTATCATTCACTGAAAAAAAAATCAGCAAATAAGTCTCTTCATAAAAGAAAAATATATTATTTTTTTTGTGAGTCTTCCTTTAAGAAAAAAATTATATTTAATTGAAAGATGACCATGAAACAAAAAATTTGGACATAAAAGTACTCTATTTTTTCAAATGCTTTATGCTGAATGTTTTATAATATGTTAATAAGGAAACTAACCTGAGGCCCTTTCACCTACGCAAAGAACTTTGTTGACTATTTATTTTGAGTCAAGTGTTCCAAGATTTTCTTTGACTATTTTTTGATGTTATATCACAACTAGTGTTTCTGCTTTTTTCAATTAAACAGAGATAAGAAACATTATATTATATAAGCTTGTGTGGTGAGATGGGAAATCATGACGATAAAAGAGTTAGACAGCTCGTTACATGAGGAAAGGTTTAATTAAGTGAAATGTTCCGCTAGAGCAATATATCTTATGGGAGAATTGTCCACAAATATTTGAAAGACTGTCACAGGGCAAAGGATGAATTGTACCTTGTGAGGCTCCAGGGAATAGAACAGGACCAGTGTGTGGAAATACAGTGAACACAAAGTAAAACAAAAACTTTCCAATACTTTTTAAACTTCTTGAAATTGGAATCAGCTGCCATATAAAGTCTGTCTCTAAAAATACTCAAGCAGAAATTGAATACTGTAGAAAAAAAAATCTGCTTTTGGTGAGAATCATTAAATAGAAGATTTTCATTTAACTGGGAATTTTTAAATTCTATAAATCTTAAAACTCCTTTCCATGAATCACTTTGAAAATAAAATTGGATATTGATTTTTTTATATTATGTTTGTGAACGTGAAACATATTTCTCATCATAAAAAAGTTGTAAAATTGTACTCATGAGTTATTATGCAAACTTGTATAAAAACAGGGGACTCTTAAATGCATTTATTGTAAATTTGATTTGTTCTCTCCATATAGAGCGGAGAGAAACAGTATATTGGTGACTTAGAAATTTTAAATTTTAAACGTCTGCATCAATAATTTGGCATTTAAAAAACATACTCATTTCTCAATCTATATTTAAACTTTTAATAATGGAATTACGTAGATCTAACATGCCATGTATTTAAAATAACATGTACTTCATCGTGCCGCTCATAAAAGCCACGGGTATCTGACCCCACTTCAGTGAGTGACGATGGCACCAGAGAGACGGTGACAGAGAACTTCAAACGGACAGCTCTGCCGTCTCACGGCTGAGATTTCTCCAGAGGTCCAGCTGACAGAGGAGCCAGTTCAAACGAAGAGACGTGCCTTTGACTTTAGGTAGCTACTTCTGCAATAACTTGCATTAGACATTCACGCAATTTTTCACAAGAAAATAGCACATATCAGAACATTACACTTAGAGCATGCACAGTAAAACCAACCTATACAACATAATACAAGCGAGGAAGGAATCTGAGGTGAGCTAAGGCGTTTTGCATCCAGAGAAAGTAGCAGAAGGACCAGCCGCTCTCTGAGTTACCAGCCCGTGGAGACGACCTTGTGTGTACAAACCACCTGCACACGCACCAGCAACTCGACATAACATTTTAAAACCTACACGTCAGGCCTTGGGATCAGGGATGCAAGACTCTTCCAGCCTATTTTTTTCCATCACTAACTCTTATCAACATATGGCTGTCCCAGTCTGTAAGTGCCCTGCAGGTGTAGCCCCGAAGGGCAGGAGGCCCTTGCTTATACATTCCGCACACCACCAGCGTGTCGGAGCACATGTCGACCTACTGAAAAGTGACCCAGTCAGTCTCACATGCACACAGGACAGCAGTGTCATGAGCTGGGTCGTGGCTGGGATGTGTATTCGAGCTGCCTTTCCCAGATACCAGAATGAAGATGAGACTCAGCACCCATGATGGAGAGGTGGATCTGGGGGAAGGAAGAGAGGCAGAGTCCTCAAGGGCACCAGTCTCAGAGAAAGAGGGAACGGAATAAATTATGGTTCCTTAGTTGGAAAAGAAAAATGCGGAGAAAGACAAGATTTAGACCTAAAACAATCACAGGTAGCTGAGCGTACCGCTTGTTTATAAACAGAAGGGACAAGTGTTTAAAAATGGACCAAATAAAACAAACAAATTCCTCAATTCCTAAGTAATTTATCACCTTTAGCCAGTCGCTCGGCCCCTCTGAGCTTCTGTTCCGTCGTTTATATATGTGCATAATGAATCTGTTGCTACACCTCATCAGGTCATTCAAATATCACCGCAACCAATGCTGGACGACATGCGGAGAAGCAGAAAGTCACATAATGTGCTACGATCTTTTAAAATAGCTCTTAAAAACAATAATGTTTATGAGGCAATCAGAATAAAGGACACAAACTTTTAGAAAGATTTATCCTGTGTTGTTGTACTGTAAGCATT
Organism: Rousettus aegyptiacus; assembly: GCF_014176215.1. Lineage (NCBI taxonomy): Eukaryota > Metazoa > Chordata > Mammalia > Chiroptera > Pteropodidae > Rousettus > Rousettus aegyptiacus. The sequence goes on from NW_023416287.1 coordinate 89,008,966, forward strand.
GTACTTATTTCAACAGAAATATAGTCTGTCACTAGTATATTCATTTGCTGTTCCGTTTCTTATATAATCCTGAGAAGTATGTAAGATACACAGAAGACATTCTTCTGCAGTCAATCATTGACTCCTTTGCTAAATTACTGAAAGACGTACTGAGGTTGGTATTACATAAACAAGCCTTTCGTGTCAAGTCTATTTAAACGTGCTCTATAACAATCACTCTTTCCATAGCACTGAAAAACATTAAAAATGTAAATATGGAAGCTATTCAAAGAACTTCACCTGGAGGACATCTCTCTCCCATCCCAAGGGTACGTAACTGCAGAATTCTCTGTTTTTCTGATTTGAATTTGAGGCAATTGCCAATCAAATCCTTCTTACAATATTTGTTTAAAATGCTTAGACAATTCATCAGTAAGGATAACCTGTCAGAGTCCACATAAGAAATGATAATGTAGTTTTACAAGAAAATGTAATCTCATGATGAAGGTAAAGGTAGGTAGCAGCAGGAAGGCAGAGGAGGGGAGAGACAAGGCCTACCTGGAGAAATCATAAACGGCGAGCAGTGAGCACAGCACCAAACACCAAAGGAAAATGTCAGGAAGGCCACAAGTTGTGATGTTATTTGTAAAGATGCTCAAGGTATATGGCAGAATGCGAAATACATCATTCACCATCAAGCCTGTTTTTTGTTAGTTTTACTTGGGGGAGGGGGGCAGGGGCGGGGAGGGAAACCTCTTTCGCCAGGCCCTGGGAGCCAGGCATCTGAAGTGTAACCATCAGGAGGACAGGATTCCTTTCTCCCAGTCTCTGTGGGATGGCGGGAACCTAGGCGAACACAGATGGGCTGATCACACGGGCCGAGCTCCCTCCCTGAGTCCTCAGGTGCCTCCCCAGCCTTTCATGTCAGCGGAAGTGAGTTCATCTCTCTCTCGCTGCAAGGCTTGACTCCTGCTGCAGCAGTCTACAGCAAAGACCCTGGATTATTTAACTTTGTACGGCAGTTTCTCTATGACAGTGGTATATGTCGGGCTGTTTGCTGCCTTTCACTTAGGGACGAACAAGTATGTTCTCTAGCTTCCCCGCTCCAAGTGAGCTCTCTCACCTGCTGTGGGTTCTGTGGATTCCCTCCCTCCCTCCTTCCTTTCCTCCTTCCCTTCCTCTCTCAGAATGTTTTCTTTTTCTGAACTTCTTTTTTGAAAAGTAGTTCTTTAGCAACGACATGGTCTAATTTGTAGCTTCCTTGCACATCTTACATATCATATATTGTCACTTTAAGATTTTTATCAACCTAACTTTGTTACTGGGCCACGATCGCAGACACAAAATCAGTGTTTTCTGGGCTGCTACACCTGCAGCACACTCAGGAATTCCAGCTGCTCTAAAATCCCTCTCCAGAGGGCTGGCGCATCACAGATCACGCGGGTCCTCTCACAACTCACAACGGCTACAGACAAATCCTAGAAGACGCTGGATGATGTTTAGCCACCTGTCTCCATTTCTCAAGCCTTGACATGGTTAGAAAAGATGAAAGGGAGTTTGTGTGGAGCTCATTTTAATTTTAAATGATAATTCACTGATATTCTTTATATCGAAGTAAAATATTTTGAACAGAATAAATCAGAAAACAAAATAATTCCATTGGCAGATTTTAACCAAAAGATAAGTTTCAAGAATAGGTCAAATACGTTTTCCAATAGCAGTTTCGAACATATAAAATCAGCTAAACTTTGGCAAGTCTCTTGAGGTTTGTCACATGAACCTCCATAACAAAATCACGTGGATGTCTGTTAAGAATGCAGGTCCCAGGGCCTCGCCTCAGACCGGGCAGAAATCCCTGATGACTCCGCTGCACATTTTACATGCCCCGCAGCAGATTTCTAAACTCACTGACATTCGAGAACCTGGGCCTGAGGCTGCTCCACACTGTGATAAAGGCCTGGATTTGTTTGAAACTCCAGAGCATAACAGGCTGTGTTAAAATACCAGCTACACTTCAAAAGAGTAAATTTTTTCCTTTGAATCCACAATTAGAATATTGAAGAGAGGGTTCCTCTTTACACAGTGCGTCAGGAAAATACATATGGCGGGGCGGGGTATGGAAGAAACAGAGCAGAAAACAAAAAGGGAAAAAGTACTCAAGCGTGTATGTATGTTCACTCATCATACATGTGTCATCTCAAATTTGTGGACCATGAGTGGCATTGAAAATGCTGCAGCCTCCACCCCAGCCCGCGACATCTCTGTGAGCCCCACATGCCCTGTGCCCTGCAGCACCCAGAAGGAAGAAATGATTTTGTTCCCCTCAAAAATGTATATGCGGCTTGATATACATAGGGGTGAAATAAAATTGTGACTTTAACATTATAAAAATAACTTTCAGATTTATTAACGATTTCAGAGTTTAAAACGAAACCATAAAAGTGTTAGAGATAACTAGAGGCTGATATTTAAATAATCATAAAGTGGGAAGATATAACCAAGGAAAAGACACCATGAAGAAAATTTTGACCACACATGCAAATTCTATATGACTGATATTTAACAACCAATAAGAAAAAGCAACCCTAACTAGAAAGGAGGTAAAAATAAATGGAAATTGGGAAAAATAAGTATTCAAAATGTACTGTTAGAGTGACTTGTCTAAATCCCTACTGTTTTAAGGTGTCCAGTTCTTCTACAGCAAACACTTTTCTTCCATAATGAAAAATTATGAAGAGGAGCTGGGAAGCAAGCCTCCATGAGCACCACATCACCCACCTGGCCCTGCGGTCACAGCCAAGGGTCCGTGGGAGCTACGGCAGCCACAAGGTGAGCCAGCGACCTATGAGTGACAGACAGCACACCTGAGAGGCAGGAGAAGCGCCCTCCTACACCAGCAGAGAAGCCAATGACTGCTGCTTTGTCTCAAATTTCATGCAAAAGATGCCAAATGAGAATGTGGCCCATAATCACCCAGAACTTTGAAGAGAAGCGAATTCTGGAAAATGTAGTTCCAGTTTAACTAAGTTGACACAGGACAAAACTAAATTAACCAAGATCATCTCTCTACTCACTTAACCCCAAAGAGCTTGCTTTTCCAGCAAAGAATCTGAGAGTGAGAAGCTAGAAGGAATGTTTCACCTTTAAAAATTCTTCCCCTGACATGTAAAATAAAAGTCCCTGCTAACTCCTCAGAGGTTGCTGCTCTTAGCAAACTTCATTCCCTTCACTCTGAAGTGATAAAAATTCCTCTGGACGAGTGAAATAAAAACAGTCCCCCACTTCACTCCTGAGAGTGTAGTAAGGAAACCAAACTCCATTTCAACTACTCTCAGGAGTAAAAGGGACTTTGATTTTTTTTTTTTAACTTGGCAGAAGACAGAATTTTTTTATTTTTATGGTGACACTGGTTAATGAAATCCAGTGAGTTTCTGCTGTACACTTTAACAGTAAGGCCTACATATGTTTACACTGTGTGTTCATCTCCTATAGTTAGATTTCTTTCTCTCACCACGTTTGACCCCCTTTACCCCATTCACCTCCTCCTTCCCCCACCCCCCTCCCCTCTGGTAAACACTAGTCCATTGTCCATGTCCATGAATCTCTGTTTGTTTGTCCTGCTCATTTGTTGCTTTTAGGTTTATATCCCACATATAAGTGATATTACGTGATTTTCAACTTCTGTTTGGCTTATTTCGCGTAGCATGATTATCTCGAGGTCCATCCATGTTGTCGCAAATGGAAGTATTTCATCTCTTCTTATGACTGAATAATATTCCATTGTATATATGTACCACAGCTTCTTTAGCCAATCATCTATCGTAGGGCACTTTGGTTGCTTCCATGTCCTGGCCACTGTGAATAATGCTGCTATGAACATCGGTGTGCAAATATCTTTTCAGATATGGGTTTTTAAGTCTTTGGGGTAAATACCCAGCAGAGGGATTGCTGGATCATATGGTAGATCAATTGTAAGTTTTTTGAGGAACCTCCATACTGTTTTCCATTGAGGCTGTACCAATTTGCAGTCCCACCAGCAGTGTATAAGGCTTCTTTTTTCAAGAGAGAATATTTAATACAATATTTATTAGATGTGAAGTTACTGCATCTAACTTTTTACTTACGACATCTTGTAAAAAAAAAAAAAAAAGACAAAGAAAAAGGAGGGCATTCTTAACCAGAAAACAAAAAATTGCCACAAATTTATACAAAATAGTTAAATTATTTTATCTTTACTGAGCAGCATTTGCCCATCTGAAATGTCCACTTCATTTCGTTCCAACAAATTACATTTGGGAGCAGTTCAAACATCCTCTTCTATAATGGCATACAACTCGATCAAGCTGCCTTGAATCTTTGCCAAAGTGGGTAAGTTATAAATGAATAAACATGCAAGCAGACATATATTTTCACTAAACTTGAAAGTAATGTCTGTTTCTTATTATTTCTTCATTTGGTGCTTCTGGAATCTTGAGCACTTTTGTAAAGGTGCTTTATTTATTTTAAAGTCAATCAAGAAAATTTCCAATTTGGCAGACTTTCAAAATGGGATGCATTTCAGGATAACCACAATAATTCTCACAACTCCAAAATAAAATAATATATCCATGGTGCCTCAAATTTGCCTGACTCATATCTCCTAGTAAAAATGCTCTATCTTTTTGAGATACTAACTGTTTATATACAGTTAGTATAGATACTAACTGTTTATGAGAACATTTTTAAGTACTAAACAAAATACACTAAAAATGATAAAATTTGGAGAAAAGCTGGAGTTAAATAAAACAAATAGATGTGAAAATATTGTGTAAACAGAGAAAAGATTACTTGTAAATCAATTACTGCACATTGTGGATTTCTTTTTCTGCAAAGGTTATGATAATAACAATTGGGTAATAACACATTTTAATAAATGAGTCCTTGAAATAGTGCAGTGAAATTCAGGAGTCGGAAAATGGCAAAATGAGAGGCAACTGGAGAGAAAACTTAACTCGAATATGAAGAAGCCATGTGAACACATTATCTACAGGTGACATTCGTTTTCCATGTCAAATTCAGTGAGCTGTAAAGACTCCCATGTCTATCAATTTGAAACATTTTTTCCAACAAAATGATTTTTAATAGGTCATTATCTCCCCCCAAATAACATGACATCGGAATAAAAGAGACGATTTAAAAAATACTGTTTGTGGTCACCAACACAGAGATATACCAAATTTTTAGGAAAAAGTAATGTTTTCTTTAAGCCTAAGTTCCTGTTACCACTTAAAAGATCCTTTGTGACATTCCCCTTCTGTTCTGTTCATATGTTTACATCACACTGAGAAATTAATAAATAAGACAGGGTTATAAATTTCAATCCTGGCTTTGTCAGGTAGCTAACAGATCAATGCCGTTAATCAAAAGGAAAATGAGCAAAATGCATCACCTTTCAGAGAAAAGCACTTTATTTTTCATTTTGAGGTCATTTCATCTTGGTTGCTGTATTTTAGTATTTAAGTGTCTGAAAATAAAGGACACAGCCCTTTACAGTTTAGAACACATGGATCACGGTTAATCAGTGAAGACTCCGGAGACAGACTGGCTGTCTTGTGTGTTCGAGCTACCCCCGGGAAATCGCTTCGCCTCCTCCAAGCCGCCCACTGCTGCGCCTGCAGGCTTCCCCGTCACCGGCGCCCAGGGGACTCTCGCAAGCCCGTGAAGACCACGATGCTCAACTCGAAGACTCTTTAAAGGACCCCTAGCGCTGCGATGCGACGGCTTTCTTAGGCCCACCAAGTCTGGTGTCATGTTCTTGCACAATGGTCTGAGTTAGCGCACTGACTATGAACTGACGAAAGCCACCACCGCCAGCTCCGTGGAAGCTCCGTCTGCTACTGCGTCTCGCTGGCGCCACACTTCTCTCTCCAGCCCCAGATTTCAAACCTGCGCGTAGGTATATGTTTGGGGAAATCGAGACATACGTGGATATTTCAGATAAAGCAGTCAGTTCCATGTGAGCTGAAAGCACTGCGCAAATCCAAGGCACTTCCTTGTAGAACAACTAGTCAAACTTAAGTTTAACCCAGGCTCAAATGATACACAGTTTTCTAGGAGAGCTGGACTCTGTCCTGAGAGGAGACGTGGCTCTGCTGAGACGTGCTTCGCTGGCTGGCCTGTCCCTCCTGGCCGGGAGCTCCCTGGAGCCTGCACTCCTGTCTCATTCTTGATCAGACTTGCCGGCGAGGGACCCACGCCGCCATTCCTACCCTTGACCCCAGGTGAATCTAGCTACCTCCTGTGCACCCATCTAACAGAATCTACCTACATGCCAAAGGTCCTGCAGCTAAAACCCGACGGTGTCCCTCACGCCCTGGGCTTACTCTTCAGTTCTGGGTGGTGTGAGCTGCAGTAATCTGCCCTCGGCTGGGAAGGGAAGTCCTGCGTGCCCCAAACCCACTGACTTCTTACAACCGCACTGTCACGGCAGGACGCTGCATGATCTCTGGGTTTACTTCCTACCCTGTGCAGTTCATGTAGCAAGACTCGCAACACACTGGCCACTTCTCACCCATCCAGTCTGATCAGCCTGGCGTGACGTCACTGATACAACGGACCCCCAGGACAGTCTGCAGACCGTGCAGGTGGTCCAGGGCGGGGAGACTTAACACAGCCACGGAGCAGTGTGCGCCGCTGAAGGCTGTCGCCCGCATCACCCAGGTTCCCCACCTCGAGTTCCAGGGTCATGATCCAGGTGTAGGAGCCCGGCTGGGGCTAGGATGTCAGCCTCCTCTACAGTTCACCGCCCTCGCGAAGAGACCCCAAACCCCCCTCATGACTAGGCCCTGAGCTCCCCTCTCTGCTCCCTCCATCTGCCCTCGGGCTGCAGGATGTTAGGGTTTTATGAAATGTTATCGAAAGTTTATCTGGCTTTCACATTTCGCTTTGAACTGTTGCTTAATCCCTCTGAGCTTCTCATTATCTCTTTCCAACAGAGTCAGCAAAGCTCAGGAGCAGTCACCCGATTCCATAATCCTGACGTTACTATTTCTCTCGCACTTCTCCAGTGCCAGAAACATTACACAGACAGCGCGCCCACTGCACCTACTCTCCACGGCCGTCGCATCTGAATCCACCAGCGCACCATTCAACATCCTCACTGCTGTGGCAGCCTGCGGGCTAGTAACGCTTCGGCTCCCACCGGCGACGTGCTCCTTCTCCATGTTCTCCATGAAACTGCTTCCGGGGACCATTTCCAATATCACCTGTCTTCGACTGGGTTCCCCAGGAATGAACTGAGATGGAGAATTCCATGCAGGTTTCCTGGGAGGTGTTTTGTTTGTTTGTTTGTTTGTTTGTTTGTTTGTTTGTTTTGTGGAATACACCAGTAAGTGAGCAGTGTTGCCCTGGAAAGAGGGAGAGACCAACTTGCAATGCGATCACAACTGAAGCTTGAGATGCGCCTGCAGGGGACTGAAGAGCTGGGATGGCACTCCAGAATGACCCCAGGCTGAGGCAAAGGGCCAGGTCTTTCCTCCACGTGAACCGGCCATAGGCCACAGGCCACAGCTGGGAGAAGGAGGCATTCGCCTTGACCAAGGGTCATTCCTGGTGAGGGGCTCCGTGCTGAGTGCCGGCAGATGAGGCTGAGTGTTCTGGCGAGGATGGGGTCTGGACAGAGGCTCCAGTAGCCGCTTGGCAGTTAAGGATACAGATGAAGAGATTATCACGCCAGACTCTGAAACTGGAGGAGACGATTGTGAGTTATGGTTGGACCCTGCAGCTGAAACAAGGCAGGCGGGCCTTGCAGCGGGCAGAGTAACACAAATGCATGGAAACGTTTGCAGATCTTCAAATTAAGAATTATGTGTAGTCACAGACCAGCGGATCCCTCTGTCTCTGGATGAACGTCTAGCACGGCTGGCCCAAGCATTTGTTTATAGGAGACGTTGCCAAGGTTCTGAAGTCAGATTTCTCATCATACATCAACAGGAAGGAGAAAAGGCCTCTCCATGTGTGCTGAGGTCTTTATGAGCTCTTTTGTGAGCTGTAAAACACAGCACTGTGTGATAGAGTTCGGAGAAACAGGGCCCAGGGGGCCACAAGTTGCTACTGGGCTGATTTAGAGAGAAGCCGCGTGGAGGAAACTGACTACACTGGAGGCCAGAGGGACGTGTGGGCTTTTTACTGTTAGTGAAGCTAATTTGGGAGGGTGAAAGGAGGAGGTCACATTGACTGCCTCGGAGAATCACCCAGAGAGGAGATGGATTGAGAGGCTTCCGGGGAGACTTGGAAGGGGCGTGGCCGCCGAGATTCAGGCTCTTGGAGAAGTAGGGAGAGGCAGGGAGAGGCAGGGTGCCCACCTCTGCAAAACAGCTTCCCAGAATGCGCTCCAGTAGGAAACATCTTCCGTTAATCACTTTAGACGTGAGTGACCCTGTTATCTAAAGGACACATGTAACCTCCGGGTACCAGGACCCAGGACGTGTCTCAGCAGCGCCCGTTTCCACTGTGGAAACGACCACGCGGCATCTCCCGCTCGCAGGGCTGCGGAACGTGGCAGGGAATGGAGCTCACCCTGGCCAGCGAGGTTTAATATTCTGGACCCAAGAAAGTAAAAGCTTGGAAAAAACCACCCTGCACTTTGCAGAAGGCCAAGTCCGGGATGGGAGGGGCTACCGGGCAGGAAGCGCAGCCAGTGACACCCTTTCACGCTCTGTGGGCAGGAGAGACACAGGGCTGCGCCCTGGCTGTGAGGACAGAGAGAGGGGTCAAGGACACAGTTTCCTCCGGGGTCGGCGTTCAAAGTGACAATGTCTAATTACTCTGCCACTCTCCCAGACACTCAGTGGCAGGATAATGAACTGTCGCCTGGAAAACTGCGGGACGGAGGGCATGCTGCGGGGGCCCGTGCCCTCTGCCTCTGAGCCAGGTGACGCGGGGTCGTGACATAAACGCCGAAGCACCTGGCGCCGCAACGGGTTCCAGCCGAAAGTGCTCGCCGGCCCTCACCTCGCAACCAGCGGAAGGCGGACTTGTGCTTGACTATGGCTTTTTTCAGGTCTCCCCTTCCTTCAACTGTTTAAAATCTGCTTCTTTCCTGAACTCTTGTTCGACTTAATCTCCATGCACTGCCCCCCGCCTTGGAGCCTCCCCATGATCTCCATCCTTTCATGTACCTCCAGGACACTCTGTGCGAGGTTCACTCTCATTTCTTCTGATTCGCTACCTGTCTCGTCAACTCGGAGCGCATCTGATTTCGGGAAGAGGCGTGAAAACCACACAAATTGGCGAGTGGTATTCAGAGCCTGCCTGGGCTGCCCGGACCACGGGACCCACCGAACAAAGGAAGATTCCTGCTGGGATGCCTAGCAAACTGTTGACCCACACCATGGAAGGAAAACAGGCAAGCAAAGTGTCAATGTCGTAGCCTGCACAAAATAAACCCAACGATTCACCCCCTATGCCGAGACCGCAGGGAACCTACAGAACAGAGGCTGCGATTGCTAACGTGCCTCTCGCCCGCACACCCACGCCGGCAGAGGAACGCAGGGAAAGTCCTTAAACTGTAACTCAGAAATTAAGTGTTCTTCGAACACGGGGGGCTCTTTCCCATTCTCTGTCTCTGAGGGGAGACCACGTCTCTGTCTGAGGAGCGTTATGCCTTTTGTGTCTAACTCTGGTGCAGCCTTGCGTTTGCTTCCTGCGTGCAGAGAACCCCTTCGCTCGGGGTAGGCCTGCAGGCCCCACTGGGAGGGCGTGGGGACGTCCCCATCCCACGTCGCATCCTGTCTACTGAAAGATCTATTTATACACAAAAAGATTCGGGGTCCTTTTCACACCTAGCTAGCATTTCTCACGTCTGTTCTTTATTTTACCTCTTCAAAGATACTAACCATTCTTAAAGCCATGTTTAGGTTACTCAGTTTATTTTACCTTTTCAGAGGAAATCACATCAAGGCTCTTACTTTTTTGTTAGTTTCCTTTATGTTCTCTGCAGTCACAGCTTAAACAGGTGTTGTGTTTGTTTGTTTATGTTTTTAATTAGTTTTTTCTCCTTCTCTACCTGCCTTTACCTCAGCCATTTGGCCTCTTCCAAACACCTAAGAACCTCACGCCAGAAACAGTCCTTAGAGGGCAGCATGGAGGCCCCACCCAGAGAAAACACTTCCGATGTCACAGGTCACCTTGCAGAGCCGGGTGGCTTGTCTCACCTCCTGGACTGAGGTATTTTTGCCTGTGCTTGCTGGCTGTCCTAAGTCATTTGTTTTATATTAGCCATAGCCCTAGAGAGCAGTAAA